>NW_028255896.1:0-1276811 GCF_971803275.1 Cyanistes caeruleus
AGTCTCCTCCAAATCCCACAAAATTCAAGAGAAATCCTCAAAATTCCACAAAAATCCAACAAAATTCCTTCCATCTCCTCAAAACCCAAACAAACTCCTGCAACATCTCACAAAATCTCCACCAATTTCCACAACATTTAGGAAAATCCCTCCAACTTCTTCAAGTCTCCTCCAAATCCCACAAAATTCAAGACAAATCCTCAAAATTCCACAAAAATCCCACAAAATTCCAGAACCATCTCACAAAATCTCAACAAATTTCCACAAAAATTCAAGAAAACTCTCACAGAGTTCTTGAAAGCCCCTCAAAATTCCAGAAAAATGCCATAAACTTCCCTACATCTTCTCAAAACCCAAACAAACTCCGTCAACATCTCACAAAATCTCCACCAATTTCCAAACAATTCAAGAAAAATCCCGCAAATTCTTCAAGTCTCGTACAAATCCCAGAAAAATCCCACAAAATTCCAGAAACATCCCACCAAATCACCTCAATATCACCAAAAATTCTGGAAAAGCCTCACAAAATTGCAGAAAAATGCCACAAAATTCCCTAAACCTTCTCAAAACCCTACCAAATTCCTGCAACATCCCACAAAATCTCCAACAATTTCCACAAAATTCAAGAAAAATCCCTCCAAATTCACTGAATTTCCTCAATATCCCACCAAATTCCAGAACCATCTCACAAAATCTCAACAAATTTCCACAAAATCTAAGAAAATTCCCGCAAAATTCTTCAAGTCTCCTCCAAATCCCACAAAATTCAAGACAAATCCTCAAAATTCCACAAAAATCCCACAAAATTCCTTCCAATCTTCTCAGAACCCAAACAAACTCCTGCAACATCTCACAAAATCTCCACCAATTTCCAAACAATTCAAGAAAAATCCCGCAAAATTCTTCAAGTCTCCTCCAAATACCACAAACATCCCACAAACATCCCACAAACATCCCACAAAATTCAAGAGAAATCCCACAAAAATTCAAAAGAAATCGCACAAAATCCTGTACAAGCCCCACACAATTCCCTAAATCTTCTCAGAACCCAACCACATTCCTGCAACATCCCACAAAATCTCTGGAAATTTCCACAAAATTCAAGAAGACTCACACAAAAAACTTGAAAGCTGCTGAAAATTCCACGAAAATCCCACAAAAATCCCTAAATCTTCTCAAAACCCAACCACATTCCTGCAGCATCTCACAAAATCTCCACCAATATCCAAAAAATTCAAGAAAATTCCCTCCAAATTCTTCAAGTCTCCTCCAAATCCCACAAAATTCAAGAGAAATCCTCAAAATCCCACAAAAAATCCCACCAAATTCCAGAACCATCTCACAAAATCTCAACAAATTTCCACTAAATTCAAGAAAACTCTCACAAAGTTCTTGAAAGCCCCTCAAAATTCCAGAAAAATGCCACAAACTTCCCTACATCTTCTCAAAACCCAAACAAACTCCTGCAACATCTCACAAAATCTCCACCAATTTCCAAACAATTCAAGAAAAATCCCGCAAAATTCTTCAAGTCTCGTACAAATCCCAGAAAAATCCCACAAAATTCCAGAAACATCCCACCAAATCACCTCAATATCACCAAAAATTCTGGAAAAGCCTCACAAAATTGCAGAAAAAATGCCACAAAATTCCCTAAACCTTCTCAAAACCCTACCAAATTCCTGCAACATCCCACAAAATCTCCAACAATTTCCACAAAATTCAAGAAAAATCCCTCCAAATTCACTGAATTTCCTCAATATCCCACCAAATTCCAGAACCATCTCACAAAATCTCAACAAATTTCCACAAAATCTAAGAAAATTCCCGCAAAATTCTTCAAGTCTCCTCCAAATCCCACAAAATTCAAGACAAATCCTCAAAATTCCAACAAAAATCCCACAAAATTCCTTCCATCTTCTCAGAACCCAAACAAACTCCTGCAACATCTCACAAAATCTCCACCAATTTCCAAACAATTCAAGAAAAATCCCGCAAAATTCTTCAAGTCTCCTCCAAATACCACAAACATCCCACAAACATCCCACAAACATCCCACAAAATTCAAGAGAAATCCCACAAAATTCAAAAGAAATCGCACAAAATCCTGTACAAGCCCCACACAATTCCCTAAATCTTCTCAGAACCCAACCACATCCTGCAACATCCCACAAAATCTCTGGAAATTTCCACAAAATTCAAGAAGACTCACACAAAAAACTTGAAAGCTGCTGAAAATTCCACGAAAATCCCACAAAAATCCCTAAATTCTTCTCAAAACCCAACCACATTCCTGCAGCATCTCACAAAATCTCCACCAATATCCAAAAAATTCAAGAAAAATTCCCTCCAAATTCTTCAAGTCTCCTCCAAATCCCACAAAATTCAAGAGAAATCCTCAAAATCCCACAAAAATCCCACCAAATTCCAGAACCATCTCACAAAATCTCAACAAATTTCCACTAAATTCAAGAAAACTCTCACAAAGTTCTTGAAAGCCCCTCAAAATTCCAGAAAAATGCCACAAACTTCCCTACATCTTCTCAAAACCCAAACAAACTCCTGCAACATCTCACAAAATCTCCACCAATTTCCAAACAATTCAAGAAAAATCCCGCAAAATTCTTCAAGTCTCGTACAAATCCCAGAAAAATCCCACAAAATTCCAGAAACATCCCACCAAATCACCTCAATATCACCAAAAATTCTGGAAAAGCCTCACAAAATTGCAGAAAAATGCCACAAAATTCCCTAAACCTTCTCAAAACCCTACCAAATTCCTGCAACATCCCACAAAATCTCCAACAATTTCCACAAAAATTCAAGAAAAATCCTCCAAATTCACTGAATTTCCTCAATATCCCACCAAACTCCAGAACCATCTCACAAAATCTCAACAAATTTCCAAAAAATTCAAAAAAACTCTCACAAAGTTCTTGAAAGCCCCTCAAAATTCCAGAAAAATGCCACAAAATTCCCTACATCTTCTCAAAACATTACAAAATTCCACAGACACCTCACAAAATCTCCACCAATTTCCACAAAATCTAAGAAAATTCCCGCAAAATTCTTCAAGTCTCCTCCAAATCCCACAAAATTCAAGAGAAATCCTCAAAATTCCACAAAAATCCAACAAAATTCCTTCCATCTCCTCAAAACCCAAACAAACTCCTGCAACATCTCACAAAATCTCCACCAATTTCCACAACATTTAGGAAAAATCCCTCCAACTTCTTCAAGTCTCCTCCAAATCCCACAAAATTCAAGAGAAATCCTCAAAATCCACAAACATCCCATAAAATTCCAGAACCATCTCACAAAATCTCAACAAATTTCCACTAAATTCAAGAAAACTCTCACAAAGTTCTTGAAAGCCCCTCAAAATTCCAGAAAAATGCCATAAACTTCCCTACATCTTCTCAAAACCCAAACAAACTCCTGCAACATCTCACAAAATCTCCACCAATTTCCAAACAATTCAAGAAAAATCCCGCAAAATTCTTCAAGTCTCGTACAAATCCCAGAAAAATCCCACAAATTCCAGAAACATCCCACCAAATCACCTCAATATCACCAAAAATTCTGGAAAAGCCTCACAAAATTGCAGAAAAATGCCACAAAATTCCCTAAACCTTCTCAAAACCCTACCAAATTCCTGCAACATCCCACAAAATCTCCAACAATTTCCACAAAATTCAAGAAAAATCCCTCCAAATTCACTGAATTTCCTCAATATCCCACCAAATTCCAGAACCATCTCACAAAATCTCAACAAATTTCCACAAAATCTAAGAAAATTCCCGCAAAATTCTTCAAGTCTCCTCCAAATCCCACAAAATTCAAGACAAATCCTCAAAATTCCACAAAAATCCCACAAAATTCCTTCCATCTTCTCAGAACCCAAACAAACTCCTGCAACATCTCACAAAAATCTCCACCAATTTCCAAACAATTCAAGAAAAATCCCGCAAAATTCTTCAAGTCTCCTCCAAATACCACAAACATCCCACAAACATCCCACAAACATCCCACAAAATTCAAGAGAAATCCCACAAAATTCAAAAGAAATCGCACAAAATCCTGTACAAGCCCCACACAATTCCCTAAATCTTCTCAGAACCCAACCACATTCCTGCAACATCCCACAAAATCTCTGGAAATTTCCACAAAATTCAAGAAGACTCACACAAAAAACTTGAAAGCTGCTGAAAATTCCACGAAAATCCCACAAAAATCCCTAAATCTTCTCAAAACCCAACCACATTCCTGCAGCATCTCACAAAATCTCCACCAATATCCAAAAAATTCAAGAAAATTCCCTCCAAATTCTTCAAGTCTCCTCCAAATCCCACAAAATTCAAGAGAAATCCTCAAAATCCCACAAAAATCCCACCAAATTCCAGAACCATCTCACAAAATCTCAACAAATTTCCACTAAATTCAAGAAAACTCTCACAAAGTTCTTGAAAGCCCCTCAAAATTCCAGAAAAATGCCACAAACTTCCCTACATCTTCTCAAAACCCAAACAAACTCCTGCAACATCTCACAAAATCTCCACCAATTTCCAAACAATTCAAGAAAAATCCCGCAAAATTCTTCAAGTCTCGTACAAATCCCAGAAAAATCCCACAAAATTCCAGAAACATCCCACCAAATCACCTCAATATCACCAAAAATTCTGGAAAAGCCTCACAAAATTGCAGAAAAATGCCACAAAATTCCCTAAACCTTCTCAAAACCCTACCAAATTCCTGCAACATCCCACAAAATCTCCAACAATTTCCACAAAATTCAAGAAAAATCCCTCCAAATTCACTGAATTTCCTCAATATCCCACCAAACTCCAGAACCATCTCACAAAATCTCAACAAATTTCCAAAAAATTCAAAAAAACTCTCACAAAGTTCTTGAAAGCCCCTCAAAATTCCAGAAAAATGCCACAAAATTCCCTACATCTTCTCAAAACATTACAAAATTCCACAGACACCTCACAAAATCTCCACCAATTTCCACAAAATCTAAGAAAATTCCCGCAAAATTCTTCAAGTCTCCTCCAAATCCCACAAAATTCAAGAGAAATCCTCAAAATTCCACAAAAATCCAACAAAATTCCTTCCATCTCCTCAAAACCCAAACAAACTCCTGCAACATCTCACAAAATCTCCACCAATTTCCACAACATTTAGGAAAAATCCCTCCAACTTCTTCAAGTCTCCTCCAAATCCCACAAAATTCAAGAGAAATCCTCAAAATCCCACAAACATCCCATAAAATTCCAGAACCATCTCACAAAATCTCAACAAATTTCCACTAAATTCAAGAAAACTCTCACAAAGTTCTTGAAAGCCCCTCAAAATTCCAGAAAAATGCCATAAACTTCCCTACATCTTCTCAAAACCCAAACAAACTCCTGCAACATCTCACAAAATCTCCACCAATTTCCAAACAATTCAAGAAAAATCCCGCAAAATTCTTCAAGTCTCGTACAAATCCCAGAAAAATCCCACAAAATTCCAGAAACATCCCACCAAATCACCTCAATATCACCAAAAATTCTGGAAAAGCCTCACAAAATTGCAGAAAAATGCCACAAAATTCCCTAAACCTTCTCAAAACCCTACCAAATTCCTGCAACATCCCACAAAATCTCCAACAATTTCCACAAAATTCAAGAAAAATCCCTCAAAATTCACTGAATTTCCTCAATATCCCACCAAATTCCAGAACCATCTCACAAAATCTCAACAAATTTCCACAAAATCTAAGAAAATTCCCGCAAAATTCTTCAAGTCTCCTCCAAATCCCACAAAATTCAAGAGAAATCCTCAAAATTCCACAAAAATCCCACAAAATTCCTTCCATCTTCTCAGAACCCAAACAAACTCCTGCAACATCTCACAAAATCTCCACCAATTTCCAAACAATTCAAGAAAAATCCCGCAGAATTCTTCAAGTCTCCTCCAAATACCACAAACATCCCACAAACATCCCACAAACATCCCACAAACATCCCACAAAATTCAAGAGAAATCCCACAAAATTCAAAAGAAATCGCACAAAATCCTGTACAAGCCCCACACAATTCCCTAAATCTTCTCAGAACCCAACCACATTCCTGCAACATCCCACAAAATCTCTGGAAATTTCCACAAAATTCAAGAAGACTCACACAAAAAACTTGAAAGCTGCTGAAAATTCCACGAAAATCCCACAAAAATCCCTAAATCTTCTCAAAACCCAACCACATTCCTGCAGCATCTCACAAAATCTCCACCAATATCCAAAAAATTCAAGAAAATTCCCTCCAAATTCTTCAAGTCTCCTCCAAATCCCACAAAATTCAAGAGAAATCCTCAAAATCCCACAAAAATCCCACCAAATTCCAGAACCATCTCACAAAATCTCAACAAATTTCCACTAAATTCAAGAAAACTCTCACAAAGTTCTTGAAAGCCCCTCAAAATTCCAGAAAAATGCCACAAACTTCCCTACATCTTCTCAAAACCCAAACAAACTCCTGCAACATCTCACAAAATCTCCACCAATTTCCAAACAATTCAAGAAAAATCCCGCAAAATTCTTCAAGTCTCGTACAAATCCCAGAAAAATCCCACAAAATTCCAGAAACATCCCACCAAATCACCTCAATATCACCAAAAATTCTGGAAAAGCCTCACAAAATTGCAGAAAAATGCCACAAAATTCCCTAAACCTTCTCAAAACCCTACCAAATTCCTGCAACATCCCACAAAATCTCCAACAATTTCCACAAAATTCAAGAAAAATCCCTCCAAATTCACTGAATTTCCTCAATATCCCACCAAACTCCAGAACCATCTCACAAAATCTCAACAAATTTCCAAAAAATTCAAAAAAACTCTCACAAAGTTCTTGAAAGCCCCTCAAAATTCCAGAAAAATGCCACAAAATTCCCTACATCTTCTCAAAACATTACAAAATTCCACAGACACCTCACAAAATCTCCACCAATTTCCACAAAATCTAAGAAAATTCCCGCAAAATTCTTCAAGTCTCCTCCAAATCCCACAAAATTCAAGAGAAATCCTCAAAATTCCACAAAAATCCAACAAAATTCCTTCCATCTCCTCAAAACCCAAACAAACTCCTGCAACATCTCACAAAATCTCCACCAATTTCCACAACATTTAGGAAAAATCCCTCCAACTTCTTCAAGTCTCCTCCAAATCCCACAAAATTCAAGAGAAATCCTCAAAATCCCACAAACATCCCATAAAATTCCAGAACCATCTCACAAAATCTCAACAAATTTCCACTAAATTCAAGAAAACTCTCACAAAGTTCTTGAAAGCCCCTCAAAATTCCAGAAAAATGCCATAAACTTCCCTACATCTTCTCAAAACCCAAACAAACTCCTGCAACATCTCACAAAATCTCCACCAATTTCCAAACAATTCAAGAAAAATCCCGCAAAATTCTTCAAGTCTCGTACAAATCCCAGAAAAATCCCACAAAATTCCAGAAACATCCCACCAAATCACCTCAATATCACCAAAAATTCTGGAAAAGCCTCACAAAATTGCAGAAAAATGCCACAAAATTCCCTAAACCTTCTCAAAACCCTACCAAATTCCTGCAACATCCCACAAAATCTCCAACAATTTCCACAAAATTCAAGAAAAATCCCTCCAAATTCACTGAATTTCCTCAATATCCCACCAAATTCCAGAACCATCTCACAAAATCTCAACAAATTTCCACAAAATCTAAGAAAATTCCCGCAAAATTCTTCAAGTCTCCTCCAAATCCCACAAAATTCAAGACAAATCCTCAAAATTCCACAAAAATCCCACAAAATTCCTTCCATCTTCTCAGAACCCAAACAAACTCCTGCAACATCTCACAAAATCTCCACCAATTTCCAAACAATTCAAGAAAAATCCCGCAAAATTCTTCAAGTCTCCTCCAAATACCACAAACATCCCACAAACATCCCACAAACATCCCACAAAATTCAAGAGAAATCCCACAAAATTCAAAAGAAATCGCACAAAATCCTGTACAAGCCCCACACAATTCCCTAAATCTTCTCAGAACCCAACCACATTCCTGCAACATCCCACAAAATCTCTGGAAATTTCCACAAAATTCAAGAAGACTCACACAAAAAACTTGAAAGCTGCTGAAAATTCCACGAAAATCCCACAAAAATCCCTAAATCTTCTCAAAACCCAACCACATTCCTGCAGCATCTCACAAAATCTCCACCAATATCCAAAAAATTCAAGAAAATTCCCTCCAAATTCTTCAAGTCTCCTCCAAATCCCACAAAATTCAAGAGAAATCCTCAAAATCCCACAAAAATCCCACCAAATTCCAGAACCATCTCACAAAATCTCAACAAATTTCCACTAAATTCAAGAAAACTCTCACAAAGTTCTTGAAAGCCCCTCAAAATTCCAGAAAAATGCCACAAACTTCCCTACATCTTCTCAAAACCCAAACAAACTCCTGCAACATCTCACAAAATCTCCACCAATTTCCAAACAATTCAAGAAAAATCCCGCAAAATTCTTCAAGTCTCGTACAAATCCCAGAAAAATCCCACAAAATTCCAGAAACATCCCACCAAATCACCTCAATATCACCAAAAATTCTGGAAAAGCCTCACAAAATTGCAGAAAAATGCCACAAAATTCCCTAAACCTTCTCAAAACCCTACCAAATTCCTGCAACATCCCACAAAATCTCCAACAATTTCCACAAAATTCAAGAAAAATCCCTCCAAATTCACTGAATTTCCTCAATATCCCACCAAACTCCAGAACCATCTCACAAAATCTCAACAAATTTCCAAAAAATTCAAAAAAACTCTCACAAAGTTCTTGAAAGCCCCTCAAAATTCCAGAAAAATGCCACAAAATTCCCTACATCTTCTCAAAACATTACAAAATTCCACAGACACCTCACAAAATCTCCACCAATTTCCACAAAATCTAAGAAAATTCCCGCAAAATTCTTCAAGTCTCCTCCAAATCCCACAAAATTCAAGAGAAATCCTCAAAATTCCACAAAAATCCAACAAAATTCCTTCCATCTCCTCAAAACCCAAACAAACTCCTGCAACATCTCACAAAATCTCCACCAATTTCCACAACATTTAGGAAAAATCCCTCCAACTTCTTCAAGTCTCCTCCAAATCCCACAAAATTCAAGAGAAATCCTCAAAATCCCACAAACATCCCATAAAATTCCAGAACCATCTCACAAAATCTCAACAAATTTCCACTAAATTCAAGAAAACTCTCACAAAGTTCTTGAAAGCCCCTCAAAATTCCAGAAAAATGCCATAAACTTCCCTACATCTTCTCAAAACCCAAACAAACTCCTGCAACATCTCACAAAATCTCCACCAATTTCCAAACAATTCAAGAAAAATCCCGCAAAATTCTTCAAGTCTCGTACAAATCCCAGAAAAATCCCACAAAATTCCAGAAACATCCCACCAAATCACCTCAATATCACCAAAAATTCTGGAAAAGCCTCACAAAATTGCAGAAAAATGCCACAAAATTCCCTAAACCTTCTCAAAACCCTACCAAATTCCTGCAACATCCCACAAAATCTCCAACAATTTCCACAAAATTCAAGAAAAATCCCTCAAAATTCACTGAATTTCCTCAATATCCCACCAAATTCCAGAACCATCTCACAAAATCTCAACAAATTTCCACAAAATCTAAGAAAATTCCCGCAAAATTCTTCAAGTCTCCTCCAAATCCCACAAAATTCAAGAGAAATCCTCAAAATTCCACAAAAATCCCACAAAATTCCTTCCATCTTCTCAGAACCCAAACAAACTCCTGCAACATCTCACAAAATCTCCACCAATTTCCAAACAATTCAAGAAAAATCCCGCAGAATTCTTCAAGTCTCCTCCAAATACCACAAACATCCCACAAACATCCCACAAACATCCCACAAACATCCCACAAAATTCAAGAGAAATCCCACAAAATTCAAAAGAAATCGCACAAAATCCTGTACAAGCCCCACACAATTCCCAAAATCTTCTCAGAACCCAACCACATTCCTGCAACATCCCACAAAATCTCTGGAAATTTCCACAAAATTCAAGAAGACTCACACAAAAAACTTGAAAGCTGCTGAAAATTCCACGAAAATCCCACAAAAATCCCTAAATCTTCTCAAAACCCAACCACATTCCTGCAGCATCTCACAAAATCTCCACCAATATCCAAAAAATTCAAGAAAATTCCCTCCAAATTCTTCAAGTCTCCTCCAAATCCCACAAAATTCAAGAGAAATCCTCAAAATCCCACAAAAATCCCACCAAATTCCAGAACCATCTCACAAAATCTCAACAAATTTCCACTAAATTCAAGAAAACTCTCACAAAGTTCTTGAAAGCCCCTCAAAATTCCAGAAAAATGCCACAAACTTCCCTACATCTTCTCAAAACCCAAACAAACTCCTGCAACATCTCACAAAATCTCCACCAATTTCCAAACAATTCAAGAAAAATCCCGCAAAATTCTTCAAGTCTCGTACAAATCCCAGAAAAATCCCACAAAATTCCAGAAACATCCCACCAAATCACCTCAATATCACCAAAAATTCTGGAAAAGCCTCACAAAATTGCAGAAAAATGCCACAAAATTCCCTAAACCTTCTCAAAACCCTACCAAATTCCTGCAACATCCCACAAAATCTCCAACAATTTCCACAAAATTCAAGAAAAATCCCTCCAAATTCACTGAATTTCCTCAATATCCCACCAAACTCCAGAACCATCTCACAAAATCTCAACAAATTTCCAAAAAATTCAAAAAAACTCTCACAAAGTTCTTGAAAGCCCCTCAAAATTCCAGAAAAATGCCACAAAATTCCCTACATCTTCTCAAAACATTACAAAATTCCACAGACACCTCACAAAATCTCCACCAATTTCCACAAAATCTAAGAAAATTCCCGCAAAATTCTTCAAGTCTCCTCCAAATCCCACAAAATTCAAGAGAAATCCTCAAAATTCCACAAAAATCCAACAAAATTCCTTCCATCTCCTCAAAACCCAAACAAACTCCTGCAACATCTCACAAAATCTCCACCAATTTCCACAACATTTAGGAAAAATCCCTCCAACTTCTTCAAGTCTCCTCCAAATCCCACAAAATTCAAGAGAAATCCTCAAAATCCCACAAACATCCCATAAAATTCCAGAACCATCTCACAAAATCTCAACAAATTTCCACTAAATTCAAGAAAACTCTCACAAAGTTCTTGAAAGCCCCTCAAAATTCCAGAAAAATGCCATAAACTTCCCTACATCTTCTCAAAACCCAAACAAACTCCTGCAACATCTCACAAAATCTCCACCAATTTCCAAACAATTCAAGAAAAATCCCGCAAAATTCTTCAAGTCTCGTACAAATCCCAGAAAAATCCCACAAAATTCCAGAAACATCCCACCAAATCACCTCAATATCACCAAAAATTCTGGAAAAGCCTCACAAAATTGCAGAAAAATGCCACAAAATTCCCTAAACCTTCTCAAAACCCTACCAAATTCCTGCAACATCCCACAAAATCTCCAACAATTTCCACAAAATTCAAGAAAAATCCCTCCAAATTCACTGAATTTCCTCAATATCCCACCAAATTCCAGAACCATCTCACAAAATCTCAACAAATTTCCACAAAATCTAAGAAAATTCCCGCAAAATTCTTCAAGTCTCCTCCAAATCCCACAAAATTCAAGACAAATCCTCAAAATTCCACAAAAATCCCACAAAATTCCTTCCATCTTCTCAGAACCCAAACAAACTCCTGCAACATCTCACAAAATCTCCACCAATTTCCAAACAATTCAAGAAAAATCCCGCAAAATTCTTCAAGTCTCCTCCAAATACCACAAACATCCCACAAACATCCCACAAACATCCCACAAAATTCAAGAGAAATCCCACAAAATTCAAAAGAAATCGCACAAAATCCTGTACAAGCCCCACACAATTCCCTAAATCTTCTCAGAACCCAACCACATTCCTGCAACATCCCACAAAATCTCTGGAAATTTCCACAAAATTCAAGAAGACTCACACAAAAAACTTGAAAGCTGCTGAAAATTCCACGAAAATCCCACAAAAATCCCTAAATCTTCTCAAAACCCAACCACATTCCTGCAGCATCTCACAAAATCTCCACCAATATCCAAAAAATTCAAGAAAATTCCCTCCAAATTCTTCAAGTCTCCTCCAAATCCCACAAAATTCAAGAGAAATCCTCAAAATCCCACAAAAATCCCACCAAATTCCAGAACCATCTCACAAAATCTCAACAAATTTCCACTAAATTCAAGAAAACTCTCACAAAGTTCTTGAAAGCCCCTCAAAATTCCAGAAAAATGCCACAAACTTCCCTACATCTTCTCAAAACCCAAACAAACTCCTGCAACATCTCACAAAATCTCCACCAATTTCCAAACAATTCAAGAAAAATCCCGCAAAATTCTTCAAGTCTCGTACAAATCCCAGAAAAATCCCACAAAATTCCAGAAACATCCCACCAAATCACCTCAATATCACCAAAAATTCTGGAAAAGCCTCACAAAATTGCAGAAAAATGCCACAAAATTCCCTAAACCTTCTCAAAACCCTACCAAATTCCTGCAACATCCCACAAAATCTCCAACAATTTCCACAAAATTCAAGAAAAATCCCTCCAAATTCACTGAATTTCCTCAATATCCCACCAAACTCCAGAACCATCTCACAAAATCTCAACAAATTTCCAAAAAATTCAAAAAAACTCTCACAAAGTTCTTGAAAGCCCCTCAAAATTCCAGAAAAATGCCACAAAATTCCCTACATCTTCTCAAAACATTACAAAATTCCACAGACACCTCACAAAATCTCCACCAATTTCCACAAAATCTAAGAAAATTCCCGCAAAATTCTTCAAGTCTCCTCCAAATCCCACAAAATTCAAGAGAAATCCTCAAAATTCCACAAAAATCCAACAAAATTCCTTCCATCTCCTCAAAACCCAAACAAACTCCTGCAACATCTCACAAAATCTCCACCAATTTCCACAACATTTAGGAAAAATCCCTCCAACTTCTTCAAGTCTCCTCCAAATCCCACAAAATTCAAGAGAAATCCTCAAAATCCCACAAACATCCCATAAAATTCCAGAACCATCTCACAAAATCTCAACAAATTTCCACTAAATTCAAGAAAACTCTCACAAAGTTCTTGAAAGCCCCTCAAAATTCCAGAAAAATGCCATAAACTTCCCTACATCTTCTCAAAACCCAAACAAACTCCTGCAACATCTCACAAAATCTCCACCAATTTCCAAACAATTCAAGAAAAATCCCGCAAAATTCTTCAAGTCTCGTACAAATCCCAGAAAAATCCCACAAAATTCCAGAAACATCCCACCAAATCACCTCAATATCACCAAAAATTCTGGAAAAGCCTCACAAAATTGCAGAAAAATGCCACAAAATTCCCTAAACCTTCTCAAAACCCTACCAAATTCCTGCAACATCCCACAAAATCTCCAACAATTTCCACAAAATTCAAGAAAAATCCCTCCAAATTCACTGAATTTCCTCAATATCCCACCAAATTCCAGAACCATCTCACAAAATCTCAACAAATTTCCACAAAATCTAAGAAAATTCCCGCAAAATTCTTCAAGTCTCCTCCAAATCCCACAAAATTCAAGAGAAATCCTCAAAATTCCACAAAAATCCCACAAAATTCCTTCCATCTTCTCAGAACCCAAACAAACTCCTGCAACATCTCACAAAATCTCCACCAATTTCCAAACAATTCAAGAAAAATCCCGCAGAATTCTTCAAGTCTCCTCCAAATACCACAAACATCCCACAAACATCCCACAAACATCCCACAAACATCCCACAAAATTCAAGAGAAATCCCACAAAATTCAAAAGAAATCGCACAAAATCCTGTACAAGCCCCACACAATTCCCAAAATCTTCTCAGAACCCAACCACATTCCTGCAACATCCCACAAAATCTCTGGAAATTTCCACAAAATTCAAGAAGACTCACACAAAAAACTTGAAAGCTGCTGAAAATTCCACGAAAATCCCACAAAAATCCCTAAATCTTCTCAAAACCCAACCACATTCCTGCAGCATCTCACAAAATCTCCACCAATATCCAAAAAATTCAAGAAAATTCCCTCCAAATTCTTCAAGTCTCCTCCAAATCCCACAAAATTCAAGACAAATCCTCAAAATCCCACAAAAATCCCACCAAATTCCAGAACCATCTCACAAAATCTCAACAAATTTCCACTAAATTCAAGAAAACTCTCACAAAGTTCTTGAAAGCCCCTCAAAATTCCAGAAAAATGCCACAAACTTCCCTACATCTTCTCAAAACCCAAACAAACTCCTGCAACATCTCACAAAATCTCCACCAATTTCCAAACAATTCAAGAAAAATCCCGCAAAATTCTTCAAGTCTCGTACAAATCCCAGAAAAATCCCACAAAATTCCAGAAACATCCCACCAAATCACCTCAATATCACCAAAAATTCTGGAAAAGCCTCACAAAATTGCAGAAAAATGCCACAAAATTCCCTAAACCTTCTCAAAACCCTACCAAATTCCTGCAACATCCCACAAAATCTCCAACAATTTCCACAAAATTCAAGAAAAATCCCTCAAAATTCACTGAATTTCCTCAATATCCCACCAAACTCCAGAACCATCTCACAAAATCTCAACAAATTTCAAAAAAATTCAAAAAAACTCTCACAAAGTTCTTGAAAGCCCCTCAAAATTCCAGAAAAATGCCACAAAATTCCCTACATCTTCTCAAAACATTACAAAATTCCACAGACACCTCACAAAATCTCCACCAATTTCCACAAAATCTAAGAAAATTCCCGCAAAATTCTTCAAGTCTCCTCCAAATCCCACAAAATTCAAGAGAAATCCTCAAAATTCCACAAAAATCCAACAAAATTCCTTCCATCTCCTCAAAACCCAAACAAACTCCTGCAACATCTCACAAAATCTCCACCAATTTCCACAACATTTAGGAAAAATCCCTCCAACTTCTTCAAGTCTCCTCCAAATCCCACAAAATTCAAGAGAAATCCTCAAAATTCCACAAAAATCCCACCAAATTCCAGAACCATCTCACAAAATCTCAACAAATTTCCACAAAATTCAAGAAAACTCTCACAAAGTTCTTGAAAGCCCCTCAAAATTCCAGAAAAATGCCATAAACTTCCCTACATCTTCTCAAAACCCAAACAAACTCCTGCAACATCTCACAAAATCTCCACCAATTTCCAAACAATTCAAGAAAAATCCCGCAAAATTCTTCAAGTCTCGTACAAATCCCAGAAAAATCCCACAAAATTCCAGAAACATCCCACCAAATCACCTCAATATCACCAAAAATTCTGGAAAAGCCTCACAAAATTGCAGAAAAATGCCACAAAATTCCCTAAACCTTCTCAAAACCCTACCAAATTCCTGCAACATCCCACAAAATCTCCAACAATTTCCACAAAATTCAAGAAAAATCCCTCCAAATTCACTGAATTTCCTCAATATCCCACCAAATTCCAGAACCATCTCACAAAATCTCAACAAATTTCCACAAAATCTAAGAAAATTCCCGCAAAATTCTTCAAGTCTCCTCCAAATCCCACAAAATTCAAGACAAATCCTCAAAATTCCACAAAAATCCCACAAAATTCCTTCCATCTTCTCAGAACCCAAACAAACTCCTGCAACATCTCACAAAATCTCCACCAATTTCCAAACAATTCAAGAAAAATCCCGCAAAATTCTTCAAGTCTCCTCCAAATACCACAAACATCCCACAAACATCCCACAAACATCCCACAAAATTCAAGAGAAATCCCACAAAATTCAAAAGAAATCGCACAAAATCCTGTACAAGCCCCACACAATTCCCTAAATCTTCTCAGAACCCAACCACATTCCTGCAACATCCCACAAAATCTCTGGAAATTTCCACAAAATTCAAGAAGACTCACACAAAAAACTTGAAAGCTGCTGAAAATTCCACGAAAATCCCACAAAAATCCCTAAATCTTCTCAAAACCCAACCACATTCCTGCAGCATCTCACAAAATCTCCACCAATATCCAAAAAATTCAAGAAAATTCCCTCCAAATTCTTCAAGTCTCCTCCAAATCCCACAAAATTCAAGAGAAATCCTCAAAATCCCACAAAAATCCCACCAAATTCCAGAACCATCTCACAAAATCTCAACAAATTTCCACTAAATTCAAGAAAACTCTCACAAAGTTCTTGAAAGCCCCTCAAAATTCCAGAAAAATGCCACAAACTTCCCTACATCTTCTCAAAACCCAAACAAACTCCTGCAACATCTCACAAAATCTCCACCAATTTCCAAACAATTCAAGAAAAATCCCGCAAAATTCTTCAAGTCTCGTACAAATCCCAGAAAAATCCCACAAAATTCCAGAAACATCCCACCAAATCACCTCAATATCACCAAAAATTCTGGAAAAGCCTCACAAAATTGCAGAAAAATGCCACAAAATTCCCTAAACCTTCTCAAAACCCTACCAAATTCCTGCAACATCCCACAAAATCTCCAACAATTTCCACAAAATTCAAGAAAAATCCCTCCAAATTCACTGAATTTCCTCAATATCCCACCAAACTCCAGAACCATCTCACAAAATCTCAACAAATTTCCAAAAAATTCAAAAAAACTCTCACAAAGTTCTTGAAAGCCCCTCAAAATTCCAGAAAAATGCCACAAAATTCCCTACATCTTCTCAAAACATTACAAAATTCCACAGACACCTCACAAAATCTCCACCAATTTCCACAAAATCTAAGAAAATTCCCTCCAAATTCTTCAAGTCTCCTCCAAATCCCACAAAATTCAAGAGAAATCCTCAAAATTCCACAAAAATCCCACAAAATTCCTTCCACCTTCTCAGAACCCAAACAAACTCCTGCAACATCTCACAAAATCTCCACCAATTTCCACAACATTTAGGAAAAATCCCTCCAACTTCTTCAAGTCTCCTCCAAATCCCACAAAATTCAAGAGAAATCCTCAAAATCCCACAAAAATCCCACCAAATTCCAGAACCATCTCACAAAATCTCAACAAATTTCCACAAAATTCAAGAAAACTCTCACAAAGTTCTTGAAAGCCCCTCAAAATTCCAGAAAAATGCCATAAACTTCCCTACATCTTCTCAAAACCCAAACAAACTCCTGCAACATCTCACAAAATCTCCACCAATTTCCAAACAATTCAAGAAAAATCCCGCAAAATTCTTCAAGTCTCGTACAAATCCCAGAAAAATCCCACAAAATTCCAGAAACATCCCACCAAATCACCTCAATATCACCAAAAATTCTGGAAAAGCCTCACAAAATTGCAGAAAAATGCCACAAAATTCCCTAAACCTTCTCAAAACCCTACCAAATTCCTGCAACATCCCACAAAATCTCCAACAATTTCCACAAAATTCAAGAAAAATCCCTCAAAATTCACTGAATTTCCTCAATATCCCACCAAATTCCAGAACCATCTCACAAAATCTCAACAAATTTCCACAAAATCTAAGAAAATTCCCGCAAAATTCTTCAAGTCTCCTCCAAATCCCACAAAATTCAAGAGAAATCCTCAAAATTCCACAAAAATCCCACAAAATTCCTTCCATCTTCTCAGAACCCAAACAAACTCCTGCAACATCTCACAAAATCTCCACCAATTTCCAAACAATTCAAGAAAAATCCCGCAGAATTCTTCAAGTCTCCTCCAAATACCACAAACATCCCACAAACATCCCACAAACATCCCACAAACATCCCACAAAATTCAAGAGAAATCCCACAAAATTCAAAAGAAATCGCACAAAATCCTGTACAAGCCCCACACAATTCCCTAAATCTTCTCAGAACCCAACCACATTCCTGCAACATCCCACAAAATCTCTGGAAATTTCCACAAAATTCAAGAAGACTCACACAAAAAACTTGAAAGCTGCTGAAAATTCCACGAAAATCCCACAAAAATCCCTAAATCTTCTCAAAACCCAACCACATTCCTGCAGCATCTCACAAAATCTCCACCAATATCCAAAAAATTCAAGAAAATTCCCTCCAAATTCTTCAAGTCTCCTCCAAATCCCACAAAATTCAAGAGAAATCCTCAAAATCCCACAAAAATCCCACCAAATTCCAGAACCATCTCACAAAATCTCAACAAATTTCCACTAAATTCAAGAAAACTCTCACAAAGTTCTTGAAAGCCCCTCAAAATTCCAGAAAAATGCCACAAACTTCCCTACATCTTCTCAGAACCCAAACAAACTCCTGCAACATCTCACAAAATCTCCACCAATTTCCAAACAATTCAAGAAAAATCCCGCAAAATTCTTCAAGTCTCGTACAAATCCCAGAAAAATCCCACAAAATTCCAGAAACATCCCACCAAATCACCTCAATATCACCAAAAATTCTGGAAAAGCCTCACAAAATTGCAGAAAAATGCCACAAAATTCCCTAAACCTTCTCAAAACCCTACCAAATTCCTGCAACATCCCACAAAATCTCCAACAATTTCCACAAAATTCAAGAAAAATCCCTCCAAATTCACTGAATTTCCTCAATATCCCACCAAACTCCAGAACCATCTCACAAAATCTCAACAAATTTCCAAAAAATTCAAAAAAACTCTCACAAAGTTCTTGAAAGCCCCTCAAAATTCCAGAAAAATGCCACAAAATTCCCTACATCTTCTCAAAACATTACAAAATTCCACAGACACCTCACAAAATCTCCACCAATTTCCACAAAATCTAAGAAAATTCCCGCAAAATTCTTCAAGTCTCCTCCAAATCCCACAAAATTCAAGAGAAATCCTCAAAATTCCACAAAAATCCAACAAAATTCCTTCCATCTCCTCAAAACCCAAACAAACTCCTGCAACATCTCACAAAATCTCCACCAATTTCCAAACAATTCAAGAAAAATCCCGCAGAATTCTTCAAGTCTCCTCCAAATACCACAAACATCCCACAAACATCCCACAAACATCCCACAAACATCCCACAAAATTCAAGAGAAATCCCACAAAATTCAAAAGAAATCGCACAAAATCCTGTACAAGCCCCACACAATTCCCTAAATCTTCTCAGAACCCAACCACATTCCTGCAACATCCCACAAAATCTCTGGAAATTTCCACAAAATTCAAGAAGACTCACACAAAAAACTTGAAAGCTGCTGAAAATTCCACGAAAATCCCACAAAAATCCCTAAATCTTCTCAAAACCCAACCACATTCCTGCAGCATCTCACAAAATCTCCACCAATATCCAAAAAATTCAAGAAAATTCCCTCCAAATTCTTCAAGTCTCCTCCAAATCCCACAAAATTCAAGACAAATCCTCAAAATCCCACAAAAATCCCACCAAATTCCAGAACCATCTCACAAAATCTCAACAAATTTCCACTAAATTCAAGAAAACTCTCACAAAGTTCTTGAAAGCCCCTCAAAATTCCAGAAAAATGCCACAAAATTCCCTAAACCTTCTCAAAACCCTACCAAATTCCTGCAACATCCCACAAAATCTCCAACAATTTCCACAAAATTCAAGAAAAATCCCTCCAAATTCACTGAATTTCCTCAATATCCCACCAAACTCCAGAACCATCTCACAAAATCTCAACAAATTTCCAAAAAATTCAAAAAAACTCTCACAAAGTTCTTGAAAGCCCCTCAAAATTCCAGAAAAATGCCACAAAATTCCCTACATCTTCTCAAAACATTACAAAATTCCACAGACACCTCACAAAATCTCCACCAATTTCCACAAAATCTAAGAAAATTCCCGCAAAATTCTTCAAGTCTCCTCCAAATCCCACAAAATTCAAGACAAATCCTCAAAATTCCACAAAAATCCAACAAAATTCCTTCCATCTCCTCAAAACCCAAACAAACTCCTGCAACATCTCACAAAATCTCCACCAATTTCCCCAACATTTAGGAAAAATCCCTCCAACTTCTTCAAGTCTCCTCCAAATCCCACAAAATTCAAGAGAAATCCTCAAAATTCCACAAAAATCCCACCAAATTCCAGAACCATCTCACAAAATCTCAACAAATTTCCACTAAATTCAAGAAAACTCTCACAGAGTTCTTGAAAGCCCCTCAAAATTCCAGAAAAATGCCACAAACTTCCCTACATCTTCTCAAAACCCAAACAAACTCCTGCAACATCTCACAAAATCTCCACCAATTTCCAAACAATTCAAGAAAAATCCCGCAAAATTCTTCAAGTCTCGTACAAATCCCAGAAAAATCCCACAAAATTCCAGAAACATCCCACCAAATCACCTCAATATCACCAAAAATTCTGGAAAAGCCTCACAAAATTGCAGAAAAATGCCACAAAATTCCCTAAACCTTCTCAAAACCCTACCAAATTCCTGCAACATCCCACAAAATCTCCAACAATTTCCACAAAATTCAAGAAAAATCCCTCCAAATTCACTGAATTTCCTCAATATCCCACCAAACTCCAGAACCATCTCACAAAATCTCAACAAATTTCCACAAAATCTAAGAAAATTCCCGCAAAATTCTTCAAGTCTCCTCCAAATCCCACAAAATTCAAGAGAAATCCTCAAAATTCCACAAAAATCCCACAAAATTCCTTCCATCTTCTCAGAACCCAAACAAACTCCTGCAACATCTCACAAAATCTCCACCAATTTCCAAACAATTCAAGAAAAATCCCGCAGAATTCTTCAAGTCTCCTCCAAATACCACAAACATCCCACAAACATCCCACAAACATCCCACAAACATCCCACAAAATTCAAGAGAAATCCCACAAAATTCAAAAGAAATCGCACAAAATCCTGTACAAGCCCCACACAATTCCCTAAATCTTCTCAGAACCCAACCACATTCCTGCAACATCCCACAAAATCTCTGGAAATTTCCACAAAATTCAAGAAGACTCACACAAAAAACTTGAAAGCTGCTGAAAATTCCACGAAAATCCCACAAAAATCCCTAAATCTTCTCAAAACCCAACCACATTCCTGCAGCATCTCACAAAATCTCCACCAATATCCAAAAAATTCAAGAAAATTCCCTCCAAATTCTTCAAGTCTCCTCCAAATCCCACAAAATTCAAGAGAAATCCTCAAAATCCCACAAAAATCCCACCAAATTCCAGAACCATCTCACAAAATCTCAACAAATTTCCACTAAATTCAAGAAAACTCTCACAAAGTTCTTGAAAGCCCCTCAAAATTCCAGAAAAATGCCACAAACTTCCCTACATCTTCTCAAAACCCAAACAAACTCCTGCAACATCTCACAAAATCTCCACCAATTTCCAAACAATTCAAGAAAAATCCCGCAAAATTCTTCAAGTCTCGTACAAATCCCAGAAAAATCCCACAAAATTCCAGAAACATCCCACCAAATCACCTCAATATCACCAAAAATTCTGGAAAAGCCTCACAAAATTGCAGAAAAATGCCACAAAATTCCCTAAACCTTCTCAAAACCCTACCAAATTCCTGCAACATCCCACAAAATCTCCAACAATTTCCACAAAATTCAAGAAAAATCCCTCCAAATTCACTGAATTTCCTCAATATCCCACCAAACTCCAGAACCATCTCACAAAATCTCAACAAATTTCCAAAAAATTCAAAAAAACTCTCAGAAAGTTCTTGAAAGCCCCTCAAAATTCCAGAAAAATGCCACAAAATTCCCTACATCTTCTCAAAACATTACAAAATTCCACAGACACCTCACAAAATCTCCACCAATTTCCACAAAATCTAAGAAAATTCCCTCCAACTTCTTCAAGTCTCCTCCAAATCCCACAAAATTCAAGAGAAATCCTCAAAATCCCACAAAAATCCCACCAAATTCCAGAACCATCTCACAAAATCTCAACAAATTTCCACTAAATTCAAGAAAACTCTCACAGAGTTCTTGAAAGCCCCTCAAAATTCCAGAAAAATGCCACAAACTTCCCTACATCTTCTCAAAACCCAAACAAACTCCTGCAACATCTCACAAAATCTCCACCAATTTCCAAACAATTCAAGAAAAATCCCGCAAAATTCTTCAAGTCTCGTACAAATCCCAGAAAAATCCCACAAAATTCCAGAAACATCCCACCAAATCACCTCAATATCACCAAAAATTCTGGAAAAGCCTCACAAAATTGCAGAAAAATGCCACAAAATTCCCTAAACCTTCTCAAAACCCTACCAAATTCCTGCAACATCCCACAAAATCTCCAACAATTTCCACAAAATTCAAGAAAAATCCCTCAAAATTCACTGAATTTCCTCAATATCCCACCAAATTCCAGAACCATCTCACAAAATCTCAACAAATTTCCACAAAATCTAAGAAAATTCCGCAAAATTCTTCAAGTCTCCTCCAAATCCCACAAAATTCAAGAGAAATCCTCAAAATTCCACAAAAATCCCACAAAATTCCTTCCATCTTCTCAGAACCCAAACAAACTCCTGCAACATCTCACAAAATCTCCACCAATTTCCAAACAATTCAAGAAAAATCCCGCAGAATTCTTCAAGTCTCCTCCAAATACCACAAACATCCCACAAACATCCCACAAACATCCCACAAACATCCCACAAAATTCAAGAGAAATCCCACAAAATTCAAAAGAAATCGCACAAAATCCTGTACAAGCCCCACACAATTCCCTAAATCTTCTCAGAACCCAACCACATTCCTGCAACATCCCACAAAATCTCTGGAAATTTCCACAAAATTCAAGAAGACTCACACAAAAAACTTGAAAGCTGCTGAAAATTCCACGAAAATCCCACAAAAATCCCTAAATCTTCTCAAAACCCAACCACATTCCTGCAGCATCTCACAAAATCTCCACCAATATCCAAAAAATTCAAGAAAATTCCCTCCAAATTCTTCAAGTCTCCTCCAAATCCCACAAAATTCAAGACAAATCCTCAAAATCCCACAAAAATCCCACCAAATTCCAGAACCATCTCACAAAATCTCAACAAATTTCCACTAAATTCAAGAAAACTCTCACAAAGTTCTTGAAAGCCCCTCAAAATTCCAGAAAAATGCCACAAAATTCCCTAAAACTTCTCAAAACCCTACCAAATTCCTGCAACATCCCACAAAATCTCCAACAATTTCCACAAAATTCAAGAAAAATCCCTCCAAATTCACTGAATTTCCTCAATATCCCACCAAACTCCAGAACCATCTCACAAAATCTCAACAAATTTCCAAAAAATTCAAAAAAACTCTCACAAAGTTCTTGAAAGCCCCTCAAAATTCCAGAAAAATGCCACAAAATTCCCTACATCTTCTCAAAACATTACAAAATTCCACAGACACCTCACAAAATCTCCACCAATTTCCACAAAATCTAAGAAAATTCCCGCAAAATTCTTCAAGTCTCCTCCAAATCCCACAAAATTCAAGAGAAATCCTCAAAATTCCACAAAAATCCAACAAAATTCCTTCCATCTCCTCAAAACCCAAACAAACTCCTGCAACATCTCACAAAATCTCCACCAATTTCCACAACATTTAGGAAAAATCCCTCCAACTTCTTCAAGTCTCCTCCAAATCCCACAAAATTCAAGAGAAATCCTCAAAATTCCACAAAAATCCCACCAAATTCCAGAACCATCTCACAAAATCTCAACAAATTTCCACAAAATTCAAGAAAACTCTCACAAAGTTCTTGAAAGCCCCTCAAAATTCCAGAAAAATGCCATAAACTTCCCTACATCTTCTCAAAACCCAAACAAACTCCTGCAACATCTCACAAAATCTCCACCAATTTCCAAACAATTCAAGAAAAATCCCGCAAAATTCTTCAAGTCTCGTACAAATCCCAGAAAAATCCCACAAAATTCCAGAAACATCCCACCAAATCACCTCAATATCACCAAAAATTCTGGAAAAGCCTCACAAAATTGCAGAAAAATGCCACAAAATTCCCTAAACCTTCTCAAAACCCTACCCAATTCCTGCAACATCCCACAAAATCTCCAACAATTTCCACAAAATTCAAGAAAAATCCCTCAAAATTCACTGAATTTCCTCAATATCCCACCAAATTCCAGAACCATCTCACAAAATCTCAACAAATTTCCACAAAATCTAAGAAAATTCCGCAAAATTCTTCAAGTCTCCTCCAAATCCCACAAAATTCAAGACAAATCCTGAAAATTCCACAAAAATCCCACAAAATTCCTTCCATCTTCTCAGAACCCAAACAAACTCCTGCAACATCTCACAAAATCTCCACCAATTTCCAAACAATTCAAGAAAAATCCCGCAAAATTCTTCAAGTCTCCTCCAAATACCACAAACATCCCACAAACATCCCACAAACATCCCACAAAATTCAAGAGAAATCCCACAAAATTCAAAAGAAATCGCACAAAATCCTGTACAAGCCCCACACAATTCCCTAAATCTTCTCAGAACCCAACCACATTCCTGCAACATCCCACAAAATCTCTGGAAATTTCCACAAAATTCAAGAAGACTCACACAAAAAACTTGAAAGCTGCTGAAAATTCCACGAAAATCCCACAAAAATCCCTAAATCTTCTCAAAACCCAACCACATTCCTGCAGCATCTCACAAAATCTCCACCAATATCCAAAAAATTCAAGAAAATTCCCTCCAAATTCTTCAAGTCTCCTCCAAATCCCACAAAATTCAAGAGAAATCCTCAAAATCCCACAAAAATCCCACCAAATTCCAGAACCATCTCACAAAATCTCAACAAATTTCCACTAAATTCAAGAAAACTCTCACAAAGTTCTTGAAAGCCCCTCAAAATTCCAGAAAAATGCCACAAACTTCCCTACATCTTCTCAAAACCCAAACAAACTCCTGCAACATCTCACAAAATCTCCACCAATTTCCAAACAATTCAAGAAAAATCCCGCAAAATTCTTCAAGTCTCGTACAAATCCCAGAAAAATCCCACAAAATTCCAGAAACATCCCACCAAATCACCTCAATATCACCAAAAATTCTGGAAAAGCCTCACAAAATTGCAGAAAAATGCCACAAAATTCCCTAAACCTTCTCAAAACCCTACCAAATTCCTGCAACATCCCACAAAATCTCCAACAATTTCCACAAAATTCAAGAAAAATCCCTCCAAATTCACTGAATTTCCTCAATATCCCACCAAACTCCAGAACCATCTCACAAAATCTCAACAAATTTCCAAAAAATTCAAAAAAACTCTCAGAAAGTTCTTGAAAGCCCCTCAAAATTCCAGAAAAATGCCACAAAATTCCCTACATCTTCTCAAAACATTACAAAATTCCACAGACACCTCACAAAATCTCCACCAATTTCCACAAAATCTAAGAAAATTCCCTCCAACTTCTTCAAGTCTCCTCCAAATCCCACAAAATTCAAGAGAAATCCTCAAAATCCCACAAAAATCCCACCAAATTCCAGAACCATCTCACAAAATCTCAACAAATTTCCACTAAATTCAAGAAAACTCTCACAGAGTTCTTGAAAGCCCCTCAAAATTCCAGAAAAATGCCACAAACTTCCCTACATCTTCTCAAAACCCAAACAAACTCCTGCAACATCTCACAAAATCTCCACCAATTTCCAAACAATTCAAGAAAAATCCCGCAAAATTCTTCAAGTCTCGTACAAATCCCAGAAAAATCCCACAAAATTCCAGAAACATCCCACCAAATCACCTCAATATCACCAAAAATTCTGGAAAAGCCTCACAAAATTGCAGAAAAATGCCACAAAATTCCCTAAACCTTCTCAAAACCCTACCAAATTCCTGCAACATCCCACAAAATCTCCAACAATTTCCACAAAATTCAAGAAAAATCCCTCAAAATTCACTGAATTTCCTCAATATCCCACCAAATTCCAGAACCATCTCACAAAATCTCAACAAATTTCCACAAAATCTAAGAAAATTCCGCAAAATTCTTCAAGTCTCCTCCAAATCCCACAAAATTCAAGAGAAATCCTCAAAATTCCACAAAAATCCCACAAAATTCCTTCCATCTTCTCAGAACCCAAACAAACTCCTGCAACATCTCACAAAATCTCCACCAATTTCCAAACAATTCAAGAAAAATCCCGCAGAATTCTTCAAGTCTCCTCCAAATACCACAAACATCCCACAAACATCCCACAAACATCCCACAAACATCCCACAAAATTCAAGAGAAATCCCACAAAATTCAAAAGAAATCGCACAAAATCCTGTACAAGCCCCACACAATTCCCTAAATCTTCTCAGAACCCAACCACATTCCTGCAACATCCCACAAAATCTCTGGAAATTTCCACAAAATTCAAGAAGACTCACACAAAAAACTTGAAAGCTGCTGAAAATTCCACGAAAATCCCACAAAAATCCCTAAATCTTCTCAAAACCCAACCACATTCCTGCAGCATCTCACAAAATCTCCACCAATATCCAAAAAATTCAAGAAAATTCCCTCCAAATTCTTCAAGTCTCCTCCAAATCCCACAAAATTCAAGACAAATCCTCAAAATCCCACAAAAATCCCACCAAATTCCAGAACCATCTCACAAAATCTCAACAAATTTCCACTAAATTCAAGAAAACTCTCACAAAGTTCTTGAAAGCCCCTCAAAATTCCAGAAAAATGCCACAAAATTCCCTAAAACTTCTCAAAACCCTACCAAATTCCTGCAACATCCCACAAAATCTCCAACAATTTCCACAAAATTCAAGAAAAATCCCTCCAAATTCACTGAATTTCCTCAATATCCCACCAAACTCCAGAACCATCTCACAAAATCTCAACAAATTTCCAAAAAATTCAAAAAAACTCTCACAAAGTTCTTGAAAGCCCCTCAAAATTCCAGAAAAATGCCACAAAATTCCCTACATCTTCTCAAAACATTACAAAATTCCACAGACACCTCACAAAATCTCCACCAATTTCCACAAAATCTAAGAAAATTCCCGCAAAATTCTTCAAGTCTCCTCCAAATCCCACAAAATTCAAGACAAATCCTCAAAATTCCACAAAAATCCAACAAAATTCCTTCCATCTCCTCAAAACCCAAACAAACTCCTGCAACATCTCACAAAATCTCCACCAATTTCCACAACATTTAGGAAAAATCCCTCCAACTTCTTCAAGTCTCCTCCAAATCCCACAAAATTCAAGAGAAATCCTCAAAATTCCACAAAAATCCCACCAAATTCCAGAACCATCTCACAAAATCTCAACAAATTTCCACAAAATTCAAGAAAACTCTCACAAAGTTCTTGAAAGCCCCTCAAAATTCCAGAAAAATGCCATAAACTTCCCTACATCTTCTCAAAACCCAAACAAACTCCTGCAACATCTCACAAAATCTCCACCAATTTCCAAACAATTCAAGAAAAATCCCGCAAAATTCTTCAAGTCTCGTACAAATCCCAGAAAAATCCCACAAAATTCCAGAAACATCCCACCAAATCACCTCAATATCACCAAAAATTCTGGAAAAGCCTCACAAAATTGCAGAAAAATGCCACAAAATTCCCTAAACCTTCTCAAAACCCTACCCAATTCCTGCAACATCCCACAAAATCTCCAACAATTTCCACAAAATTCAAGAAAAATCCCTCCAAATTCACTGAATTTCCTCAATATCCCACCAAATTCCAGAACCATCTCACAAAATCTCAACAAATTTCCACTAAATCTAAGAAAATTCCCTCCAAATTCTTCAAGTCTCCTCCAAATCCCACAAAATTCAAGACAAATCCTCAAAATTCCACAAAAATCCCACAAAATTCCTTCCATCTTCTCAGAACCCAAACAAACTCCTGCAACATCTCACAAAATCTCCACCAATTTCCAAACAATTCAAGAAAAATCCCGCAGAATTCTTCAAGTCTCCTCCAAATACCACAAACATCCCACAAACATCCCACAAACATCCCACAAACATCCCACAAAATTCAAGAGAAATCCCACAAAATTCAAAAGAAATCGCACAAAATCCTGTACAAGCCCCACACAATTCCCTAAATCTTCTCAGAACCCAACCACATTCCTGCAACATCCCACAAAATCTCTGGAAATTTCCACAAAATTCAAGAAGACTCACACAAAAAACTTGAAAGCTGCTGAAAATTCCACGAAAATCCCACAAAAATCCCTAAATCTTCTCAAAACCCAACCACATTCCTGCAGCATCTCACAAAATCTCCACCAATATCCAAAAAATTCAAGAAAATTCCCTCCAAATTCTTCAAGTCTCCTCCAAATCCCACAAAATTCAAGACAAATCCTCAAAATCCCACAAAAATCCCACCAAATTCCAGAACCATCTCACAAAATCTCAACAAATTTCCACTAAATTCAAGAAAACTCTCACAAAGTTCTTGAAAGCCCCTCAAAATTCCAGAAAAATGCCACAAACTTCCCTACATCTTCTCAAAACCCAAACAAACTCCTGCAACATCTCACAAAATCTCCACCAATTTCCAAACAATTCAAGAAAAATCCCGCAAAATTCTTCAAGTCTCGTACAAATCCCAGAAAAATCCCACAAAATTCCAGAAACATCCCACCAAATCACCTCAATATCACCAAAAATTCTGGAAAAGCCTCACAAAATTGCAGAAAAATGCCACAAAATTCCCTAAACCTTCTCAAAACATTACAAAATTCCACAGACACCTCACAAAATCTCCACCAATTTCCACAAAATCTAAGAAAATTCCCGCAAAATTCTTCAAGTCTCCTCCAAATCCCACAAAATTCAAGAGAAATCCTCAAAATTCCACAAAAATCCCACAAAATTCCTTCCATCTCCTCAAAACCCAAACAAACTCCTGCAACATCTCACAAAATCTCCACCAATTTCCACAACATTTAGGAAAAATCCCTCCAACTTCTTCAAGTCTCCTCCAAATCCCACAAAATTCAAGAGAAATCCTCAAAATCCCACAAAAATCCCACCAAATTCCAGAACCATCTCACAAAATCTCAACAAATTTCCACTAAATTCAAGAAAACTCTCACATAGTTCTTGAAAGCCCCTCAAAATTCCAGAAAAATGCCACAAACTTCCCTACATCTTCTCAAAACCCAAACAAACTCCTGCAACATCTCACAAAATCTCCACCAATTTCCAAACAATTCAAGAAAAATCCCGCAAAATTCTTCAAGTCTCGTACAAATCCCAGAAAAATCCCACAAAATTCCAGAAACATCCCACCAAATCACCTCAATATCACCAAAAATTCTGGAAAAGCCTCACAAAATTGCAGAAAAATGCCACAAAATTCCCTAAACCTTCTCAAAACCCTACCAAATTCCTGCAACATCCCACAAAATCTCCAACAATTTCCACAAAATTCAAGAAAAATCCCTCAAAATTCACTGAATTTCCTCAATATCCCACCAAATTCCAGAACCATCTCACAAAATCTCAACAAATTTCCACAAAATCTAAGAAAATTCCGCAAAATTCTTCAAGTCTCCTCCAAATCCCACAAAATTCAAGAGAAATCCTCAAAATTCCACAAAAATCCCACAAAATTCCTTCCATCTTCTCAGAACCCAAACAAACTCCTGCAACATCTCACAAAATCTCCACCAATTTCCAAACAATTCAAGAAAAATCCCGCAGAATTCTTCAAGTCTCCTCCAAATACCACAAACATCCCACAAACATCCCACAAACATCCCACAAACATCCCACAAAATTCAAGAGAAATCCCACAAAATTCAAAAGAAATCGCACAAAATCCTGTACAAGCCCCACACAATTCCCTAAATCTTCTCAGAACCCAACCACATTCCTGCAACATCCCACAAAATCTCTGGAAATTTCCACAAAATTCAAGAAGACTCACACAAAAAACTTGAAAGCTGCTGAAAATTCCACGAAAATCCCACAAAAATCCCTAAATCTTCTCAAAACCCAACCACATTCCTGCAGCATCTCACAAAATCTCCACCAATATCCAAAAAATTCAAGAAAATTCCCTCCAAATTCTTCAAGTCTCCTCCAAATCCCACAAAATTCAAGACAAATCCTCAAAATCCCACAAAAATCCCACCAAATTCCAGAACCATCTCACAAAATCTCAACAAATTTCCACTAAATTCAAGAAAACTCTCACAAAGTTCTTGAAAGCCCCTCAAAATTCCAGAAAAATGCCACAAAATTCCCTAAAACTTCTCAAAACCCTACCAAATTCCTGCAACATCCCACAAAATCTCCAACAATTTCCACAAAATTCAAGAAAAATCCCTCCAAATTCACTGAATTTCCTCAATATCCCACCAAACTCCAGAACCATCTCACAAAATCTCAACAAATTTCCAAAAAATTCAAAAAAACTCTCACAAAGTTCTTGAAAGCCCCTCAAAATTCCAGAAAAATGCCACAAAATTCCCTACATCTTCTCAAAACATTACAAAATTCCACAGACACCTCACAAAATCTCCACCAATTTCCACAAAATCTAAGAAAATTCCCGCAAAATTCTTCAAGTCTCCTCCAAATCCCACAAAATTCAAGACAAATCCTCAAAATTCCACAAAAATCCAACAAAATTCCTTCCATCTCCTCAAAACCCAAACAAACTCCTGCAACATCTCACAAAATCTCCACCAATTTCCACAACATTTAGGAAAAATCCCTCCAACTTCTTCAAGTCTCCTCCAAATCCCACAAAATTCAAGAGAAATCCTCAAAATTCCACAAAAATCCCACCAAATTCCAGAACCATCTCACAAAATCTCAACAAATTTCCACAAAATTCAAGAAAACTCTCACAAAGTTCTTGAAAGCCCCTCAAAATTCCAGAAAAATGCCATAAACTTCCCTACATCTTCTCAAAACCCAAACAAACTCCTGCAACATCTCACAAAATCTCCACCAATTTCCAAACAATTCAAGAAAAATCCCGCAAAATTCTTCAAGTCTCGTACAAATCCCAGAAAAATCCCACAAAATTCCAGAAACATCCCACCAAATCACCTCAATATCACCAAAAATTCTGGAAAAGCCTCACAAAATTGCAGAAAAATGCCACAAAATTCCCTAAACCTTCTCAAAACCCTACCCAATTCCTGCAACATCCCACAAAATCTCCAACAATTTCCACAAAATTCAAGAAAAATCCCTCCAAATTCACTGAATTTCCTCAATATCCCACCAAATTCCAGAACCATCTCACAAAATCTCAACAAATTTCCACAAAATCTAAGAAAATTCCGCAAAATTCTTCAAGTCTCCTCCAAATCCCACAAAATTCAAGACAAATCCTGAAAATTCCACAAAAATCCCACAAAATTCCTTCCATCTTCTCAGAACCCAAACAAACTCCTGCAACATCTCACAAAATCTCCACCAATTTCCAAACAATTCAAGAAAAATCCCGCAAAATTCTTCAAGTCTCCTCCAAATACCACAAACATCCCACAAACATCCCACAAACATCCCACAAAATTCAAGAGAAATCCCACAAAATTCAAAAGAAATCGCACAAAATCCTGTACAAGCCCCACACAATTCCCTAAATCTTCTCAGAACCCAACCACATTCCTGCAACATCCCACAAAATCTCTGGAAATTTCCACAAAATTCAAGAAGACTCACACAAAAAACTTGAAAGCTGCTGAAAATTCCACGAAAATCCCACAAAAATCCCTAAATCTTCTCAAAACCCAACCACATTCCTGCAGCATCTCACAAAATCTCCACCAATATCCAAAAAATTCAAGAAAATTCCCTCCAAATTCTTCAAGTCTCCTCCAAATCCCACAAAATTCAAGACAAATCCTCAAAATCCCACAAAAATCCCACCAAATTCCAGAACCATCTCACAAAATCTCAACAAATTTCCACTAAATTCAAGAAAACTCTCACAAAGTTCTTGAAAGCCCCTCAAAATTCCAGAAAAATGCCACAAACTTCCCTACATCTTCTCAAAACCCAAACAAACTCCTGCAACATCTCACAAAATCTCCACCAATTTCCAAACAATTCAAGAAAAATCCCGCAAAATTCTTCAAGTCTCCTACAAATCCCAGAAAAATCCCACAAAATTCCAGAAACATCCCACCAAATCACCTCAATATCACCAAAAATTCTGGAAAAGCCTCACAAAATTGCAGAAAAATGCCACAAAATTCCCTAAACCTTCTCAAAACATTACAAAATTCCACAGACACCTCACAAAATCTCCACCAATTTCCACAAAATCTAAGAAAATTCCCGCAAAATTCTTCAAGTCTCCTCCAAATCCCACAAAATTCAAGAGAAATCCTCAAAATTCCACAAAAATCCCACAAAATTCCTTCCATCTCCTCAAAACCCAAACAAACTCCTGCAACATCTCACAAAATCTCCACCAATTTCCACAACATTTAGGAAAAATCCCTCCAACTTCTTCAAGTCTCCTCCAAATCCCACAAAATTCAAGAGAAATCCTCAAAATCCCACAAAAATCCCACCAAATTCCAGAACCATCTCACAAAATCTCAACAAATTTCCACTAAATTCAAGAAAACTCTCACAGAGTTCTTGAAAGCCCCTCAAAATTCCAGAAAAATGCCATAAACTTCCCTACATCTTCTCAAAACCCAAACAAACTCCTGCAACATCTCACAAAATCTCCACCAATTTCCAAACAATTCAAGAAAAATCCCGCAAAATTCTTCAAGTCTCCTACAAATCCCAGAAAAATCCCACAAAATTCCAGAAACATCCCACCAAATCACCTCAATATCACCAAAAATTCTGGAAAAGCCTCACAAAATTGCAGAAAAATGCCACAAAATTCCCTAAACCTTCTCAAAACCCTACCAAATTCCTGCAACATCCCACAAAATCTCCAACAATTTCCACAAAATTCAAGAAAAATCCCTCAAAATTCACTGAATTTCCTCAATATCCCACCAAATTCCAGAACCATCTCACAAAATCTCAACAAATTTCCACAAAATCTAAGAAAATTCCCGCAAAATTCTTCAAGTCTCCTCCAAATCCCACAAAATTCAAGAGAAATCCTCAAAATTCCACAAAAATCCCACAAAATTCCTTCCACCTTCTCAGAACCCAAACAAACTCCTGCAACATCTCACAAAATCTCCACCAATTTCCAAACAATTCAAGAAATATCCCGCAGAATTCTTCAAGTCTCCTCCAAATACCACAAACATCCCACAAACATCCCACAAACATCCCACAAACATCCCACAAAATTCAAGAGAAATCCCACAAAATTCAAAAGAAATCGCACAAAATCCTGTACAAGCCCCACACAATTCCCTAAATCTTCTCAGAACCCAACCACATTCCTGCATCATCCCACAAAATCTCTGGAAATTTCCACAAAATTCAAGAAGACTCACACAAAAAACTTGAAAGCTGCTGAAAATTCCACGAAAATCCCACAAAAATCCCTAAATCTTCTCATAACCCAACCACATTCCTGCAGCATCTCACAAAATCTCCACCAATATCCAAAAAATTCAAGAAAATTCCCTCCAAATTCTTCAAGTCTCCTCCAAATCCCACAAAATTCAAGACAAATCCTCAAAATCCCACAAAAATCCCACCAAATTCCAGAACCATCTCACAAAATCTCAACAAATTTCCACTAAATTCAAGAAAACTCTCACAAAGTTCTTGAAAGCCCCTCAAAATTCCAGAAAAATGCCACAAACTTCCCTACATCTTCTCAAAACCCAAACAAACTCCTGCAACATCTCACAAAATCTCCACCAATTTCCAAACAATTCAAGAAAAATCCCGCAAAATTCTTCAAGTCTCGTACAAATCCCAGAAAAATCCCACAAAATTCCAGAAACATCCCACCAAATCACCTCAATATCACCAAAAATTCTGGAAAAGCCTCACAAAATTGCAGAAAAATGCCACAAAATTCCCTAAACCTTCTCAAAACCCTACCAAATTCCTGCAACATCCCACAAAATCTCCAACAATTTCCACAAAATTCAAGAAAAATCCCTCCAAATTCACTGAATTTCCTCAATATCCCACCAAACTCCAGAACCATCTCACAAAATCTCAACAAATTTCCAAAAAATTCAAAAAAACTCTCACAAAGTTCTTGAAAGCCCCTCAAAATTCCAGAAAAATGCCACAAACTTCCCTACATCTTCTCAAAACATTACAAAATTCCACAGACACCTCACAAAATCTCCACCAATTTCCACAAAATCTAAGAAAATTCCCGCAAAATTCTTCAAGTCTCCTCCAAATCCCACAAAATTCAAGAGAAATCCTCAAAATTCCACAAAAATCCAACAAAATTCCTTCCATCTCCTCAAAACCCAAACAAACTCCTGCAACATCTCACAAAATCTCCACCAATTTCCACAACATTTAGGAAAAATCCCTCCAACTTCTTCAAGTCTCCTCCAAATCCCACAAAATTCAAGAGAAATCCTCAAAATCCCACAAAAATCCCACCAAATTCCAGAACCATCTCACAAAATCTCAACAAATTTCCACTAAATTCAAGAAAACTCTCACAGAGTTCTTGAAAGCCCCTCAAAATTCCAGAAAAATGCCACAAACTTCCCTACATCTTCTCAAAACCCAAACAAACTCCTGCAACATCTCACAAAATCTCCACCAATTTCCAAACAATTCAAGAAAAATCCCGCAAAATTCTTCAAGTCTCGTACAAATCCCAGAAAAATCCCACAAAATTCCAGAAACATCCCACCAAATCACCTCAATATCACCAAAAATTCTGGAAAAGCCTCACAAAATTGCAGAAAAATGCCACAAAATTCCCTAAACCTTCTCAAAACCCTACCCAATTCCTGCAACATCCCACAAAATCTCCAACAATTTCCACAAAATTCAAGAAAAATCCCTCAAAATTCACTGAATTTCCTCAATATCCCACCAAATTCCAGAACCATCTCACAAAATCTCAACAAATTTCCACAAAATCTAAGAAAATTCCGCAAAATTCTTCAAGTCTCCTCCAAATCCCACAAAATTCAAGAGAAATCCTCAAAATTCCACAAAAATCCCACAAAATTCCTTCCATCTTCTCAGAACCCAAACAAACTCCTGCAACATCTCACAAAATCTCCACCAATTTCCAAACAATTCAAGAAAAATCCCGCAGAATTCTTCAAGTCTCCTCCAAATACCACAAACATCCCACAAACATCCCACAAACATCCCACAAACATCCCACAAAATTCAAGAGAAATCCCACAAAATTCAAAAGAAATCGCACAAAATCCTGTACAAGCCCCACACAATTCCCTAAATCTTCTCAGAACCCAACCACATTCCTGCAACATCCCACAAAATCTCTGGAAATTTCCACAAAATTCAAGAAGACTCACACAAAAAACTTGAAAGCTGCTGAAAATTCCACGAAAATCCCACAAAAATCCCTAAATCTTCTCAAAACCCAACCACATTCCTGCAGCATCTCACAAAATCTCCACCAATATCCAAAAAATTCAAGAAAATTCCCTCCAAATTCTTCAAGTCTCCTCCAAATCCCACAAAATTCAAGACAAACCCTCAAAATCCCACAAAAATCCCACCAAATTCCAGAACCATCTCACAAAATCTCAACAAATTTCCACTAAATTCAAGAAAACTCTCACAAAGTTCTTGAAAGCCCCTCAAAATTCCAGAAAAATGCCACAAAATTCCCTAAACCTTCTCAAAACCCTACCAAATTCCTGCAACATCCCACAAAATCTCCACCAATTTCCACAAAATTCAAGAAAAATCCCTCCAAATTCACTGAATTTCCTCAATATCCCACCAAACTCCAGAACCATCTCACAAAATCTCAACAAATTTCCAAAAAATTCAAAAAAACTCTCACAAAGTTCTTGAAAGCCCCTCAAAATTCCAGAAAAATGCCACAAAATTCCCTACATCTTCTCAAAACATTACAAAATTCCACAGACACCTCACAAAATCTCCACCAATTTCCACAAGATCTAAGAAAATTCCCGCAAAATTCTCCAAGTCTCCTCCAAATCCCACAAAATTCAAGACAAATCCTCAAAATTCCACAAAAATCCAACAAAATTCCTTCCATCTCCTCAAAACCCAAACAAACTCCTGCAACATCTCACAAAATCTCCACCAATTTCCCCAACATTTAGGAAAAATCCCTCCAACTTCTTCAAGTCTCCTCCAAATCCCACAAAATTCAAGAGAAATCCTCAAAATTCCACAAAAATCCCACCAAATTCCAGAACCATCTCACAAAATCTCAACAAATTTCCACAAAATTCAAGAAAACTCTCACAAAGTTCTTGAAAGCCCCTCAAAATTCCAGAAAAATGCCACAAACTTCCCTACATCTTCTCAAAACCCAAACAAACTCCTGCAACATCTCACAAAATCTCCACCAATTTCCAAACAATTCAAGAAAAATCCCGCAAAATTCTTCAAGTCTCGTACAAATCCCAGAAAAATCCCACAAAATTCCAGAAACATCCCACCAAATCACCTCAATATCACCAAAAATTCTGGAAAAGCCTCACAAAATTGCAGAAAAATGCCACAAAATTCCCTAAACCTTCTCAAAACCCTACCAAATTCCTGCAACATCCCACAAAATCTCCAACAATTTCCACAAAATTCAAGAAAAATCCCTCCAAATTCACTGAATTTCCTCAATATCCCACCAAACTCCAGAACCATCTCACAAAATCTCAACAAATTTCCACAAAATCTAAGAAAATTCCCGCAAAATTCTTCAAGTCTCCTCCAAATCCCACAAAATTCAAGAGAAATCCTCAAAATTCCACAAAAATCCCACAAAATTCCTTCCATCTTCTCAGAACCCAAACAAACTCCTGCAACATCTCACAAAATCTCCACCAATTTCCAAACAATTCAAGAAAAATCCCGCAGAATTCTTCAAGTCTCCTCCAAATACCACAAACATCCCACAAACATCCCACAAACATCCCACAAACATCCCACAAAATTCAAGAGAAATCCCACAAAATTCAAAAGAAATCGCACAAAATCCTGTACAAGCCCCACACAATTCCCTAAATCTTCTCAGAACCCAACCACATTCCTGCAACATCCCACAAAATCTCTGGAAATTTCCACAAAATTCAAGAAGACTCACACAAAAAACTTGAAAGCTGCTGAAAATTCCACGAAAATCCCACAAAAATCCCTAAATCTTCTCAAAACCCAACCACATTCCTGCAGCATCTCACAAAATCTCCACCAATATCCAAAAAATTCAAGAAAATTCCCTCCAAATTCTTCAAGTCTCCTCCAAATCCCACAAAATTCAAGACAAACCCTCAAAATCCCACAAAAATCCCACCAAATTCCAGAACCATCTCACAAAATCTCAACAAATTTCCACTAAATTCAAGAAAACTCTCACAAAGTTCTTGAAAGCCCCTCAAAATTCCAGAAAAATGCCACAAAATTCCCTAAACCTTCTCAAAACCCTACCAAATTCCTGCAACATCCCACAAAATCTCCACCAATTTCCACAAAATTCAAGAAAAATCCCTCCAAATTCACTGAATTTCCTCAATATCCCACCAAACTCCAGAACCATCTCACAAAATCTCAACAAATTTCCAAAAAATTCAAAAAAACTCTCACAAAGTTCTTGAAAGCCCCTCAAAATTCCAGAAAAATGCCACAAAATTCCCTACATCTTCTCAAAACATTACAAAATTCCACAGACACCTCACAAAATCTCCACCAATTTCCACAAGATCTAAGAAAATTCCCGCAAAATTCTCCAAGTCTCCTCCAAATCCCACAAAATTCAAGACAAATCCTCAAAATTCCACAAAAATCCAACAAAATTCCTTCCATCTCCTCAAAACCCAAACAAACTCCTGCAACATCTCACAAAATCTCCACCAATTTCCCCAACATTTAGGAAAAATCCCTCCAACTTCTTCAAGTCTCCTCCAAATCCCACAAAATTCAAGAGAAATCCTCAAAATTCCACAAAAATCCCACCAAATTCCAGAACCATCTCACAAAATCTCAACAAATTTCCACAAAATTCAAGAAAACTCTCACAAAGTTCTTGAAAGCCCCTCAAAATTCCAGAAAAATGCCACAAACTTCCCTACATCTTCTCAAAACCCAAACAAACTCCTGCAACATCTCACAAAATCTCCACCAATTTCCAAACAATTCAAGAAAAATCCCGCAAAATTCTTCAAGTCTCGTACAAATCCCAGAAAAATCCCACAAAATTCCAGAAACATCCCACCAAATCACCTCAATATCACCAAAAATTCTGGAAAAGCCTCACAAAATTGCAGAAAAATGCCACAAAATTCCCTAAACCTTCTCAAAACCCTACCAAATTCCTGCAACATCCCACAAAATCTCCAACAATTTCCACAAAATTCAAGAAAAATCCCTCCAAATTCACTGAATTTCCTCAATATCCCACCAAACTCCAGAACCATCTCACAAAATCTCAACAAATTTCCACAAAATCTAAGAAAATTCCCGCAAAATTCTTCAAGTCTCCTCCAAATCCCACAAAATTCAAGAGAAATCCTCAAAATTCCACAAAAATCCCACAAAATTCCTTCCATCTTCTCAGAACCCAAACAAACTCCTGCAACATCTCACAAAATCTCCACCAATTTCCAAACAATTCAAGAAAAATCCCGCAGAATTCTTCAAGTCTCCTCCAAATACCACAAACATCCCACAAACATCCCACAAACATCCCACAAACATCCCACAAAATTCAAGAGAAATCCCACAAAATTCAAAAGAAATCGCACAAAATCCTGTACAAGCCCCACACAATTCCCTAAATCTTCTCAGAACCCAACCACATTCCTGCAACATCCCACAAAATCTCTGGAAATTTCCACAAAATTCAAGAAGACTCACACAAAAAACTTGAAAGCTGCTGAAAATTCCACGAAAATCCCACAAAAATCCCTAAATCTTCTCAAAACCCAACCACATTCCTGCAGCATCTCACAAAATCTCCACCAATATCCAAAAAATTCAAGAAAATTCCCTCCAAATTCTTCAAGTCTCCTCCAAATCCCACAAAATTCAAGACAAATCCTCAAAATCCCACAAAAATCCCACCAAATTCCAGAACCATCTCACAAAATCTCAACAAATTTCCACTAAATTCAAGAAAACTCTCACAAAGTTCTTGAAAGCCCCTCAAAATTCCAGAAAAATGCCACAAACTTCCCTACATCTTCTCAAAACCCAAACAAACTCCTGCAACATCTCACAAAATCTCCACCAATTTCCAAACAATTCAAGAAAAATCCCGCAAAATTCTTCAAGTCTCGTACAAATCCCAGAAAAATCCCACAAAATTCCAGAAACATCCCACCAAATCACCTCAATATCACCAAAAATTCTGGAAAAGCCTCACAAAATTGCAGAAAAATGCCACAAAATTCCCTAAACCTTCTCAAAACCCTACCAAATTCCTGCAACATCCCACAAAATCTCCAACAATTTCCACAAAATTCAAGAAAAATCCCTCCAAATTCACTGAATTTCCTCAATATCCCACCAAACTCCAGAACCATCTCACAAAATCTCAACAAATTTCCAAAAAATTCAAAAAAACTCTCACAAAGTTCTTGAAAGCCCCTCAAAATTCCAGAAAAATGCCACAAAATTCCCTACATCTTCTCAAAACATTACAAAATTCCACAGACACCTCACAAAATCTCCACCAATTTCCACAAAATCTAAGAAAATTCCCGCAAAATTCTTCAAGTCTCCTCCAAATCCCACAAAATTCAAGAGAAATCCTCAAAATTCCACAAAAATCCAACAAAATTCCTTCCATCTCCTCAAAACCCAAACAAACTCCTGCAACATCTCACAAAATCTCCACCAATTTCCAAACAATTCAAGAAAAATCCCGCAAAATTCTTCAAGTCTCCTCCAAATACCACAAACATCCCACAAACATCCCACAAACATCCCACAAAATTCAAGAGAAATCCCACAAAATTCAAAAGAAATCGCACAAAATCCTGTACAAGCCCCACACAATTCCCTAAATCTTCTCAGAACCCAACCACATTCCTGCAACATCCCACAAAATCTCTGGAAATTTCCACAAAATTCAAGAAGACTCACACAAAAAACTTGAAAGCTGCTGAAAATTCCACGAAAATCCCACAAAAATCCCTAAATCTTCTCAAAACCCAACCACATTCCTGCAGCATCTCACAAAATCTCCACCAATATCCAAAAAATTCAAGAAAATTCCCTCCAAATTCTTCAAGTCTCCTCCAAATCCCACAAAATTCAAGAGAAATCCTCAAAATCCCACAAAAATCCCACCAAATTCCAGAACCATCTCACAAAATCTCAACAAATTTCCACTAAATTCAAGAAAACTCTCACAAAGTTCTTGAAAGCCCCTCAAAATTCCAGAAAAATGCCACAAACTTCCCTACATCTTCTCAAAACCCAAACAAACTCCTGCAACATCTCACAAAATCTCCACCAATTTCCAAACAATTCAAGAAAAATCCCGCAAAATTCTTCAAGTCTCGTACAAATCCCAGAAAAATCCCACAAAATTCCAGAAACATCCCACCAAATCACCTCAATATCACCAAAAATTCTGGAAAAGCCTCACAAAATTGCAGAAAAATGCCACAAAATTCCCTAAACCTTCTCAAAACCCTACCAAATTCCTGCAACATCCCACAAAATCTCCAACAATTTCCACAAAATTCAAGAAAAATCCCTCCAAATTCACTGAATTTCCTCAATATCCCACCAAACTCCAGAACCATCTCACAAAATCTCAACAAATTTCCAAAAAATTCAAAAAAACTCTCACAAAGTTCTTGAAAGCCCCTCAAAATTCCAGAAAAATGCCACAAAATTCCCTACATCTTCTCAAAACATTACAAAATTCCACAGACACCTCACAAAATCTCCACCAATTTCCACAAAATCTAAGAAAATTCCCGCAAAATTCTTCAAGTCTCCTCCAAATCCCACAAAATTCAAGAGAAATCCTCAAAATTCCACAAAAATCCAACAAAATTCCTTCCATCTCCTCAAAACCCAAACAAACTCCTGCAACATCTCACAAAATCTCCACCAATTTCCACAACATTTAGGAAAAATCCCTCCAACTTCTTCAAGTCTCCTCCAAATCCCACAAAATTCAAGACAAATCCTCAAAATTCCACAAAAATCCCACCAAATTCCAGAACCATCTCACAAAATCTCAACAAATTTCCACAAAATTCAAGAAAACTCTCACAGAGTTCTTGAAAGCCCCTCAAAATTCCAGAAAAATGCCATAAACTTCCCTACATCTTCTCAAAACCCAAACAAACTCCTGCAACATCTCACAAAATCTCCACCAATTTCCAAACAATTCAAGAAAAATCCCGCAAAATTCTTCAAGTCTCGTACAAATCCCAGAAAAATCCCACAAAATTCCAGAAACATCCCACCAAATCACCTCAATATCACCAAAAATTCTGGAAAAGCCTCACAAAATTGCAGAAAAATGCCACAAAATTCCCTAAACCTTCTCAAAACCCTACCCAATTCCTGCAACATCCCACAAAATCTCCAACAATTTCCACAAAATTCAAGAAAAATCCCTCCAAATTCACTGAATTTCCTCAATATCCCACCAAATTCCAGAACCATCTCACAAAATCTCAACAAATTTCCACTAAATCTAAGAAAATTCCCTCCAAATTCTTCAAGTCTCCTCCAAATCCCACAAAATTCAAGACAAATCCTCAAAATTCCACAAAAATCCCACAAAATTCCTTCCATCTTCTCAGAACCCAAACAAACTCCTGCAACATCTCACAAAATCTCCACCAATTTCCAAACAATTCAAGAAAAATCCCGCAGAATTCTTCAAGTCTCCTCCAAATACCACAAACATCCCACAAACATCCCACAAACATCCCACAAACATCCCACAAAATTCAAGAGAAATCCCACAAAATTCAAAAGAAATCGCACAAAATCCTGTACAAGCCCCACACAATTCCCTAAATCTTCTCAGAACCCAACCACATTCCTGCAACATCCCACAAAATCTCTGGAAATTTCCACAAAATTCAAGAAGACTCACACAAAAAACTTGAAAGCTGCTGAAAATTCCACGAAAATCCCACAAAAATCCCTAAATCTTCTCAAAACCCAACCACATTCCTGCAGCATCTCACAAAATCTCCACCAATATCCAAAAAATTCAAGAAAATTCCCTCCAAATTCTTCAAGTCTCCTCCAAATCCCACAAAATTCAAGAGAAATCCTCAAAATCCCACAAAAATCCCACCAAATTCCAGAACCATCTCACAAAATCTCAACAAATTTCCACTAAATTCAAGAAAACTCTCACAAAGTTCTTGAAAGCCCCTCAAAATTCCAGAAAAATGCCACAAACTTCCCTACATCTTCTCAAAACCCAAACAAACTCCTGCAACATCTCACAAAATCTCCACCAATTTCCAAACAATTCAAGAAAAATCCCGCAAAATTCTTCAAGTCTCGTACAAATCCCAGAAAAATCCCACAAAATTCCAGAAACATCCCACCAAATCACCTCAATATCACCAAAAATTCTGGAAAAGCCTCACAAAATTGCAGAAAAATGCCACAAAATTCCCTAAACCTTCTCAAAACCCTACCAAATTCCTGCAACATCCCACAAAATCTCCAACAATTTCCACAAAATTCAAGAAAAATCCCTCCAAATTCACTGAATTTCCTCAATATCCCACCAAACTCCAGAACCATCTCACAAAATCTCAACAAATTTCCAAAAAATTCAAAAAAACTCTCACAAAGTTCTTGAAAGCCCCTCAAAATTCCAGAAAAATGCCACAAAATTCCCTACATCTTCTCAAAACATTACAAAATTCCACAGACACCTCACAAAATCTCCACCAATTTCCACAAAATCTAAGAAAATTCCCTCCAAATTCTTCAAGTCTCCTCCAAATCCCACAAAATTCAAGACAAATCCTCAAAATTCCACAAAAATCCAACAAAATTCCTTCCATCTCCTCAAAACCCAAACAAACTCCTGCAACATCTCACAAAATCTCCACCAATTTCCACAACATTTAGGAAAAATCCCTCCAACTTCTTCAAGTCTCCTCCAAATCCCACAAAATTCAAGAGAAATCCTCAAAATCCCACAAACATCCCATAAAATTCCAGAACCATCTCACAAAATCTCAACAAATTTCCACTAAATTCAAGAAAACTCTCACAAAGTTCTTGAAAGCCCCTCAAAATTCCAGAAAAATGCCATAAACTTCCCTACATCTTCTCAAAACCCAAACAAACTCCTGCAACATCTCACAAAATCTCCACCAATTTCCAAACAATTCAAGAAAAATCCCGCAAAATTCTTCAAGTCTCGTACAAATCCCAGAAAAATCCCACAAAATTCCAGAAACATCCCACCAAATCACCTCAATATCACCAAAAATTCTGGAAAAGCCTCACAAAATTGCAGAAAAATGCCACAAAATTCCCTAAACCTTCTCAAAACCCTACCAAATTCCTGCAACATCCCACAAAATCTCCAACAATTTCCACAAAATTCAAGAAAAATCCCTCCAAATTCACTGAATTTCCTCAATATCCCACCAAACTCCAGAACCATCTCACAAAATCTCAACAAATTTCCACAAAATCTAAGAAAATTCCCGCAAAATTCTTCAAGTCTCCTCCAAATCCCACAAAATTCAAGAGAAATCCTCAAAATTCCACAAAAATCCCACAAAATTCCTTCCATCTTCTCAGAACCCAAACAAACTCCTGCAACATCTCACAAAATCTCCACCAATTTCCAAACAATTCAAGAAAAATCCCGCAGAATTCTTCAAGTCTCCTCCAAATACCACAAACATCCCACAAACATCCCACAAACATCCCACAAACATCCCACAAAATTCAAGAGAAATCCCACAAAATTCAAAAGAAATCGCACAAAATCCTGTACAAGCCCCACACAATTCCCTAAATCTTCTCAGAACCCAACCACATTCCTGCAACATCCCACAAAATCTCTGGAAATTTCCACAAAATTCAAGAAGACTCACACAAAAAACTTGAAAGCTGCTGAAAATTCCACGAAAATCCCACAAAAATCCCTAAATCTTCTCAAAACCCAACCACATTCCTGCAGCATCTCACAAAATCTCCACCAATATCCAAAAAATTCAAGAAAATTCCCTCCAAATTCTTCAAGTCTCCTCCAAATCCCACAAAATTCAAGAGAAATCCTCAAAATCCCACAAAAATCCCACCAAATTCCAGAACCATCTCACAAAATCTCAACAAATTTCCACTAAATTCAAGAAAACTCTCACAAAGTTCTTGAAAGCCCCTCAAAATTCCAGAAAAATGCCACAAACTTCCCTACATCTTCTCAAAACCCAAACAAACTCCTGCAACATCTCACAAAATCTCCACCAATTTCCAAACAATTCAAGAAAAATCCCGCAAAATTCTTCAAGTCTCGTACAAATCCCAGAAAAATCCCACAAAATTCCAGAAACATCCCACCAAATCACCTCAATATCACCAAAAATTCTGGAAAAGCCTCACAAAATTGCAGAAAAATGCCACAAAATTCCCTAAACCTTCTCAAAACCCTACCAAATTCCTGCAACATCCCACAAAATCTCCAACAATTTCCACAAAATTCAAGAAAAATCCCTCCAAATTCACTGAATTTCCTCAATATCCCACCAAACTCCAGAATCATCTCACAAAATCTCAACAAATTTCCAAAAAATTCAAAAAAACTCTCACAAAGTTCTTGAAAGCCCCTCAAAATTCCAGAAAAATGCAACAAAATTCCCTACATCTTCTCAAAACATTACAAAATTCCACAGACACCTCACAAAATCTCCACCAATTTCCACAAAATCTAAGAAAATTCCCTCCAAATTCTTCAAGTCTCCTCCAAATCCCACAAAATTCAAGACAAATCCTCAAAATTCCACAAAAATCCCACAAAATTCCTTCCATCTTCTCAGAACCCAAACAAACTCCTGCAACATCTCACAAAATCTCCACCAATTTCCAAACAATTCAAGAAAAATCCCGCAAAATTCTTCAAGTCTCCTCCAAATACCACAAACATCCCACAAACATCCCACAAACATCCCACAAAATTCAAGAGAAATCCCACAAAATTCAAAAGAAATCGCACAAAATCCTGTACAAGCCCCACACAATTCCCTAAATCTTCTCAGAACCCAACCACATTCCTGCAACATCCCACAAAATCTCTGGAAATTTCCACAAAATTCAAGAAGACTCACACAAAAAACTTGAAAGCTGCTGAAAATTCCACGAATATCCCACAAAAATCCCTAAATCTTCTCAAAACCCAACCACATTCCTGCAGCATCTCACAAAATCTCCACCAATATCCAAAAAATTCAAGAAAATTCCCTCCAAATTCTTCAAGTCTCCTCCAAATCCCACAAAATTCAAGACAAATCCTCAAAATCCCACAAAAATCCCACCAAATTCCAGAACCATCTCACAAAATCTCAACAAATTTCCACGAAATTCAAGAAAACTCTCACAAAGTTCTTGAAAGCCCCTCAAAATTCCAGAAAAATGCCACAAACTTCCCTACATCTTCTCAAAACCCAAACAAACTCCTGCAACATCTCACAAAATCTCCACCAATTTCCAAACAATTCAAGAAAAATCCCGCAAAATTCTTCAAGTCTCGTACAAATCCCAGAAAAATCCCACAAAATTCCAGAAACATCCCACCAAATCACCTCAATATCACCAAAAATTCTGGAAAAGCCTCACAAAATTGCAGAAAAATGCCACAAAATTCCCTAAACCTTCTCAAAACCCTACCAAATTCCTGCAACATCCCACAAAATCTCCAACAATTTCCACAAAATTCAAGAAAAATCCCTCCAAATTCACTGAATTTCCTCAATATCCCACCAAACTCCAGAACCATCTCACAAAATCTCAACAAATTTCCAAAAAATTCAAAAAAACTCTCACAAAGTTCTTGAAAGCCCCTCAAAATTCCAGAAAAATGCCACAAAATTCCCTACATCTTCTCAAAACATTACAAAATTCCACAGACACCTCACAAAATCTCCACCAATTTCCACAAAATCTAAGAAAATTCCCTCCAAATTCTTCAAGTCTCCTCCAAATCCCACAAAATTCAAGAGAAATCCTCAAAATTCCACAAAAATCCCACAAAATTCCTTCCACCTTCTCAGAACCCAAACAAACTCCTGCAACATCTCACAAAATCTCCACCAATTTCCACAACATTTAGGAAAAATCCCTCCAACTTCTTCAAGTCTCCTCCAAATCCCACAAAATTCAAGAGAAATCCTCAAAATCCCACAAAAATCCCACCAAATTCCAGAACCATCTCACAAAATCTCAACAAATTTCCACTAAATTCAAGAAAACTCTCACAGAGTTCTTGAAAGCCCCTCAAAATTCCAGAAAAATGCCATAAACTTCCCTACATCTTCTCAAAACCCAAACAAACTCCTGCAACATCTCACAAAATCTCCACCAATTTCCAAACAATTCAAGAAAAATCCCGCAAAATTCTTCAAGTCTCGTACAAATCCCAGAAAAATCCCACAAAATTCCAGAAACATCCCACCAAATCACCTCAATATCACCAAAAATTCTGGAAAAGCCTCACAAAATTGCAGAAAAATGCCACAAAATTCCCTAAACCTTCTCAAAACCCTACCAAATTCCTGCAACATCCCACAAAATCTCCAACAATTTCCACAAAATTCAAGAAAAATCCCTCAAAATTCACTGAATTTCCTCAATATCCCACCAAATTCCAGAACCATCTCACAAAATCTCAACAAATTTCCACAAAATCTAAGAAAATTCCCGCAAAATTCTTCAAGTCTCCTCCAAATCCCACAAAATTCAAGAGAAATCCTCAAAATTCCACAAAAATCCCACAAAATTCCTTCCACCTTCTCAGAACCCAAACAAACTCCTGCAACATCTCACAAAATCTCCACCAATTTCCAAACAATTCAAGAAATATCCCGCAGAATTCTTCAAGTCTCCTCCAAATACCACAAACATCCCACAAACATCCCACAAACATCCCACAAACATCCCACAAAATTCAAGAGAAATCCCACAAAATTCAAAAGAAATCGCACAAAATCCTGTACAAGCCCCACACAATTCCCTAAATCTTCTCAGAACCCAACCACATTCCTGCAACATCCCACAAAATCTCTGGAAATTTCCACAAAATTCAAGAAGACTCACACAAAAAACTTGAAAGCTGCTGAAAATTCCATGAAAATCCCACAAAAATCCCTAAATCTTCTCAAAACCCAACCACATTCCTGCAGCATCTCACAAAATCTCCACCAATATCCAAAAAATTCAAGAAAATTCTCTCCAAATTCTTCAAGTCTCCTCCAAATCCCACAAAATTCAAGAGAAATCCTCAAAATCCCACAAAAATCCCACCAAATTCCAGAACCATCTCACAAAATCTCAACAAATTTCCACTAAATTCAAGAAAACTCTCACAAAGTTCTTGAAAGCCCCTCAAAATTCCAGAAAAATGTCACAAACTTCCCTACATCTTCTCAAAACCCAAACAAACTCCTGCAACATCTCACAAAATCTCCACCAATTTCCAAACAATTCAAGAAAAATCCCGCAAAATTCTTCAAGTCTCGTACAAATCCCAGAAAAATCCCACAAAATTCCAGAAACATCCCACCAAATCACCTCAATATCACCAAAAATTCTGGAAAAGCCTCACAAAATTGCAGAAAAATGCCACAAAATTCCCTAAACCTTCTCAAAACCCTACCAAATTCCTGCAACATCCCACAAAATCTCCAACAATTTCCACAAAATTCAAGAAAAATCCCTCCAAATTCACTGAATTTCCTCAATATCCCACCAAACTCCAGAACCATCTCACAAAATCTCAACAAATTTCCAAAAAATTCAAAAAAACTCTCACAAAGTTCTTGAAAGCCCCTCAAAATTTCAGAAAAATGCCACAAAATTCCCTACATCTTCTCAAAACATTACAAAATTCCACAGACACCTCACAAAATCTCCACCAATTTCCACAAAATCTAAGAAATTTCCCGCAAAATTCTTCAAGTCTCCTCCAAATCCCACAAAATTCAAGAGAAATCCTCAAAATTCCACAAAAATCCCACAAAATTCCTTCCACCTTCTCAGAACCCAAACAAACTCCTGCAACATCTCACAAAATCTCCACCAATTTCCACAACATTTAGGAAAAATCCCTCCAACTTCTTCAAGTCTCCTCCAAATCCCACAAAATTCAAGAGAAATCCTCAAAATCCCACAAAAATCCCACCAAATTCCAGAACCATCTCACAAAATCTCAACAAATTTCCACTAAATTCAAGAAAACTCTCACAAAGTTCTTGAAAGCCCCTCAAAATTCCAGAAAAATGCCATAAACTTCCCTACATCTTCTCAAAACCCAAACAAACTCCTGCAACATCTCACAAAATCTCCACCAATTTCCAAACAATTCAAGAAAAATCCCGCAAAATTCTTCAAGTCTCGTACAAATCCCAGAAAAATCCCACAAAATTCCAGAAACATCCCACCAAATCACCTCAATATCACCAAAAATTCTGGAAAAGCCTCACAAAATTGCAGAAAAATGCCACAAAATTCCCTAAACCTTCTCAAAACCCTACCAAATTCCTGCAACATCCCACAAAATCTCCAACAATTTCCACAAAATTCAAGAAAAATCCCTCAAAATTCACTGAATTTCCTCAATATCCCACCAAATTCCAGAACCATCTCACAAAATCTCAACAAATTTCCACAAAATCTAAGAAAATTCCCGCAAAATTCTTCAAGTCTCCTCCAAATCCCACAAAATTCAAGAGAAATCCTCAAAATTCCACAAAAATCCCACAAAATTCCTTCCACCTTCTCAGAACCCAAACAAACTCCTGCAACATCTCACAAAATCTCCACCAATTTCCAAACAATTCAAGAAATATCCCGCAGAATTCTTCAAGTCTCCTCCAAATACCACAAACATCCCACAAACATCCCACAAACATCCCACAAACATCCCACAAAATTCAAGAGAAATCCCACAAAATTCAAAAGAAATCGCACAAAATCCTGTACAAGCCCCACACAATTCCCTAAATCTTCTCAGAACCCAACCACATTCCTGCAACATCCCACAAAATCTCTGGAAATTTCCACAAAATTCAAGAAGACTCACACAAAAAACTTGAAAGCTGCTGAAAATTCCACGAAAATCCCACAAAAATCCCTAAATCTTCTCAAAACCCAACCACATTCCTGCAGCATCTCACAAAATCTCCACCAATATCCAAAAAATTCAAGAAAATTCCCTCCAAATTCTTCAAGTCTCCTCCAAATCCCACAAAATTCAAGACAAATCCTCAAAATCCCACAAAAATCCCACCAAATTCCAGAACCATCTCACAAAATCTCAACAAATTTCCACTAAATTCAAGAAAACTCTCACAAAGTTCTTGAAAGCCCCTCAAAATTCCAGAAAAATGCCACAAACTTCCCTACATCTTCTCAAAACCCAAACAAACTCCTGCAACATCTCACAAAATCTCCACCAATTTCCAAACAATTCAAGAAAAATCCCGCAAAATTCTTCAAGTCTCGTACAAATCCCAGAAAAATCCCACAAAATTCCAGAAACATCCCACCAAATCACCTCAATATCACCAAAAATTCTGGAAAAGCCTCACAAAATTGCAGAAAAATGCCACAAAATTCCCTAAACCTTCTCAAAACCCTACCAAATTCCTGCAACATCCCACAAAATCTCCAACAATTTCCACAAAATTCAAGAAAAATCCCTCCAAATTCACTGAATTTCCTCAATATCCCACCAAATTCCAGAACCATCTCACAAAATCTCAACAAATTTCCACTAAATCTAAGAAAATTCCCTCCAAATTCTTCAAGTCTCCTCCAAATCCCACAAAATTCAAGACAAATCCTCAAAATTCCACAAAAATCCCACAAAATTCCTTCCATCTTCTCAGAACCCAAACAAACTCCTGCAACATCTCACAAAATCTCCACCAATTTCCAAACAATTCAAGAAAAATCCCGCAGAATTCTTCAAGTCTCCTCCAAATACCACAAACATCCCACAAACATCCCACAAACATCCCACAAACATCCCACAAACTTCAAGAGAAATCCCACAAAATTCAAAAGAAATCGCACAAAATCCTGTACAAGCCCCACACAATTCCCTAAATCTTCTCAGAACCCAACCACATTCCGGCAACATCCCACAAAATCTCTGGAAATTTCCACAAAATTCAAGAAGACTCACACAAAAAACTTGAAAGCTGCTGAAAATTCCACGAAAATCCCACAAAAATCCCTAAATCTTCTCAAAACCCAACCACATTCCTGCAGCATCTCACAAAATCTCCACCAATATCCAAAAAATTCAAGAAAATTCCCTCCAAATTCTTCAAGTCTCCTCCAAATCCCACAAAATTCAAGAGAAATCCTCAAAATCCCACAAAAATCCCACCAAATTCCAGAACCATCTCACAAAATCTCAACAAATTTCCACTAAATTCAAGAAAACTCTCACAAAGTTCTTGAAAGCCCCTCAAAATTCCAGAAAAATGCCACAAAATAACCTACATCTTCTCAAAACCCAACCACATTCCTGCAACATCCCACAAAATCTCCAACAATTTCCACAAAATTCAAGAAAAATCCCGCAAAATTCTTCAAGTCTCGTACAAATCCCAGAAAAATCCCACAAAATTCCAGAAACATCCCACCAAATCACCTCAATATCACCAAACATTCTGGAAAAGCCTCACAAAATTGCAGAAAAATGCCACAAAATTCCCTAAACCTTCTCAAAACCCTACCAAATTCCTGCAACATCCCACAAAATCTCCAACAATTTCCACAAAATTCAAGAAAAATCCCTCCAAATTCACTGAATTTCCTCAATATCCCACCAAACTCCAGAACCATCTCACAAAATCTCAACAAATTTCCAAAAAATTCAAAAAAACTCACAAAGTTCTTGAAAGCCCCTCAAAATTCCAGAAAAATGCCACAAAATTCCCTACATCTTCTCAAAACATTACGAAATTCCACAGACACCTCACAAAATCTCCACCAATTTCCACAAAATCTAAGAAAATTCCCGCAAAATTCTTCAAGTCTCCTCCAAATCCCACAAAATTCAAGAGAAATCCTCAAAATTCCACAAAAATCCCACAAAATTCCTTCCACCTTCTCAGAACCCAAACAAACTCCTGCAACATCTCACAAAATCTCCACCAATTTCCAAACAATTCAAGAAAAATCCCGCAGAATTCTTCAAGTCTCCTCCAAATACCACAAACATCCCACAAACATCCCACAAACATCCCACAAACATCCCACAAAATTCAAGAGAAATCCCACAAAATTCAAAAGAAATCGCACAAAATCCTGTACAAGCCCCACACAATTCCCTAAATCTTCTCAGAACCCAACCACATTCCTGCAACATCCCACAAAATCTCTGGAAATTTCCACAAAATTCAAGAAGACTCACACAAAAAACTTGAAAGCTGCTGAAAATTCCATGAAAATCCCACAAAAATCCCTAAATCTTCTCAAAACCCAACCACATTCCTGCAGCATCTCACAAAATCTCCACCAATATCCAAAAAATTCAAGAAAATTCCCTCCAAATTCTTCAAGTCTCCTCCAAATCCCACAAAATTCAAGAGAAATCCTCAAAATCCCACAAAAATCCCACCAAATTCCAGAACCATCTCACAAAATCTCAACAAATTTCCACTAAATTCAAGAAAACTCTCACAAAGTTCTTGAAAGCCCCTCAAAATTCCAGAAAAATGCCACAAACTTCCCTACATCTTCTCAAAACCCAAACAAACTCCTGCAACATCTCACAAAATCTCCACCAATTTCCAAACAATTCAAGAAAAATCCCGCAAAATTCTTCAAGTCTCGTACAAATCCCAGAAAAATCCCACAAAATTCCAGAAACATCCCACCAAATCACCTCAATATCACCAAAAATTCTGGAAAAGCCTCACAAAATTGCAGAAAAATGCCACAAAATTCCCTAAACCTTCTCAAAACCCTACCAAATTCCTGCAACATCCCACAAAATCTCCAACAATTTCCACAAAATTCAAGAAAAATCCCTCCAAATTCACTGAATTTCCTCAATATCCCACCAAACTCCAGAACCATCTCACAAAATCTCAACAAATTTCCAAAAAATTCAAAAAAACTCTCACAAAGTTCTTGAAAGCCTTTCAAAATTCCAGAAAAATGCCACAAAATTCCCTACATCTTCTCAAAACATTACAAAATTCCACAGACACCTCACAAAATCTCCACCAATTTCCACAAAATCTAAGAAAATTCCCGCAAAATTCTTCAAGTCTCCTCCAAATCCCACAAAATTCAAGAGAAATCCTCAAAATTCCACAAAAATCCAACAAAATTCCTTCCATCTCCTCAAAACCCAAACAAACTCCTGCAACATCTCACAAAATCTCCACCAATTTCCCCAACATTTAGGAAAAATCCCTCCAACTTCTTCAAGTCTCCTCCAAATCCCACAAAATTCAAGACAAATCCTCAAAATTCCACAAAAATCCCACCAAATTCCAGAACCATCTCACAAAATCTCAACAAATTTCCACAAAATTCAAAAAAACTCTCACAGAGTTCTTGAAAGCCCCTCAAAATTCCAGAAAAATGCCATAAACTTCCCTACATCTTCTCAAAACCCAAACAAACTCCTGCAACATCTCACAAAATCTCCACCAATTTCCAAACAATTCAAGAAAAATCCCGCAAAATTCTTCAAGTCTCGTACAAATCCCAGAAAAATCCCACAAAATTCCAGAAACATCCCACCAAATCACCTCAATATCACCAAAAATTCTGGAAAAGCCTCACAAAATTGCAGAAAAATGCCACAAAATTCCCTAAACCTTCTCAAAACCCTACCCAATTCCTGCAACATCCCACAAAATCTCCAACAATTTCCACAAAATTCAAGAAAAATCCCTCCAAATTCACTGAATTTCCTCAATATCCCACCAAATTCCAGAACCATCTCACAAAATCTCAACAAATTTCCACAAAATCTAAGAAAATTCCCGCAAAATTCTTCAAGTCTCCTCCAAATCTCACAAAATTCAAGACAAATCCTCAAAATTCCACAAAAATCCCACAAAATTCCTTCCATCTTCTCAGAACCCAAACAAACTCCTGCAACATCTCACAAAATCTCCACCAATTTCCAAACAATTCAAGAAAAATCCCGCAGAATTCTTCAAGTCTCCTCCAAATACCACAAACATCCCACAAACATCCCACAAACATCCCACAAACATCCCACAAACATCCCACAAAATTCAAGAGAAATCCCACAAAATTCAAAAGAAATCGCACAAAATCCTGTACAAGCCCCACACAATTCCCTAAATCTTCTCAGAACCCAACCACATTCCTGCAACATCCCACAAAATCTCTGGAAATTTCCACAAAATTCAAGAAGACTCACACAAAAAACTTGAAAGCTGCTGAAAATTCCACGAAAATCCCACAAAAATCCCTAAATCTTCTCAAAACCCAACCACATTCCTGCAGCATCTCACAAAATCTCCACCAATATCCAAAAAATTCAAGAAAATTCCCTCCAAATTCTTCAAGTCTCCTCCAAATCCCACAAAATTCAAGACAAATCCTCAAAATCCCACAAAAATCCCACCAAATTCCAGAACCATCTCACAAAATCTCAACAAATTTCCACTAAATTCAAGAAAACTCTCACAAAGTTCTTGAAAGCCCCTCAAAATTCCAGAAAAATGCCACAAAATTCCCTAAACCTTCTCAAAACCCTACCAAATTCCTGCAACATCCCACAAAATCTCCAACAATTTCCACAAAATTCAAGAAAAATCCCTCCAAATTCACTGAATTTCCTCAATATCCCACCAAACTCCAGAACCATCTCACAAAATCTCAACAAATTTCCAAAAAATTCAAAAAAACTCTCACAAAGTTCTTGAAAGCCCCTCAAAATTCCAGAAAAATGCCACAAAATTCCCTACATCGTCTCAAAACATTACAAAATTCCACAGACACCTCACAAAATCTCCACCAATTTCCACAAAATCTAAGAAAATTCCCGCAAAATTCTTCAAGTCTCCTCCAAATCCCACAAAATTCAAGAGAAATCCTCAAAATTCCACAAAAATCCAACAAAATTCCTTCCATCTCCTCAAAACCCAAACAAACTCCTGCAACATCTCACAAAATCTCCACCAATTTCCAAACAATTCAAGAAAAATCCCGCAGAATTCTTCAAGTCTCCTCCAAATACCACAAACATCCCACAAACATCCCACAAACATCCCACAAACATCCCACAAAATTCAAGAGAAATCCCACAAAATTCAAAAGAAATCGCACAAAATCCTGTACAAGCCCCACACAATTCCCTAAATCTTCTCAGAACCCAACCACATTCCTGCAACATCCCACAAAATCTCTGGAAATTTCCACAAAATTCAAGAAGACTCACACAAAAAACTTGAAAGCTGCTGAAAATTCCACGAAAATCCCACAAAAATCCCTAAATCTTCTCAAAACCCAACCACATTCCTGCAGCATCTCACAAAATCTCCACCAATATCCAAAAAATTCAAGAAAATTCCCTCCAAATTCTTCAAGTCTCCTCCAAATCCCACAAAATTCAAGACAAATCCTCAAAATCCCACAAAAATCCCACCAAATTCCAGAACCATCTCACAAAATCTCAACAAATTTCCACTAAATTCAAGAAAACTCTCACAAAGTTCTTGAAAGCCCCTCAAAATTCCAGAAAAATGCCACAAACTTCCCTACATCTTCTCAAAACCCAAACAAACTCCTGCAACATCTCACAAAATCTCCACCAATTTCCAAACAATTCAAGAAAAATCCCGCAAAATTCTTCAAGTCTCGTACAAATCCCAGAAAAATCCCACAAAATTCCAGAAACATCCCACCAAATCACCTCAATATCACCAAAAATTCTGGAAAAGCCTCACAAAATTGCAGAAAAATGCCACAAAATTCCCTAAACCTTCTCAAAACCCTACCAAATTCCTGCAACATCCCACAAAATCTCCAACAATTTCCACAAAATTCAAGAAAAATCCCTCCAAATTCACTGAATTTCCTCAATATCCCACCAAACTCCAGAACCATCTCACAAAATCTCAACAAATTTCCAAAAAATTCAAAAAAACTCTCACAAAGTTCTTGAAAGCCCCTCAAAATTCCAGAAAAATGCCACAAAATTCCCTACATCTTCTCAAAACATTACAAAATTCCACAGACACCTCACAAAATCTCCACCAATTTCCACAAAATCTAAGAAAATTCCCGCAAAATTCTTCAAGTCTCCTCCAAATCCCACAAAATTCAAGAGAAATCCTCAAAATTCCACAAAAATCCAACAAAATTCCTTCCATCTCCTCAAAACCCAAACAAACTCCTGCAACATCTCACAAAATCTCCACCAATTTCCACAACATTTAGGAAAAATCCCTCCAACTTCTTCAAGTCTCCTCCAAATCCCACAAAATTCAAGAGAAATCCTCAAAATCCCACAAAAATCCCACCAAATTCCAGAACCATCTCACAAAATCTCAACAAATTTCCACTAAATTCAAGAAAACTCTCACAGAGTTCTTGAAAGCCCCTCAAAATTCCAGAAAAATGCCACAAACTTCCCTACATCTTCTCAAAACCCAAACAAACTCCTGCAACATCTCACAAAATCTCCACCAATTTCCAAACAATTCAAGAAAAATCCCGCAAAATTCTTCAAGTCTCGTACAAATCCCAGAAAAATCCCACAAAATTCCAGAAACATCCCACCAAATCACCTCAATATCACCAAAAATTCTGGAAAAGCCTCACAAAATTGCAGAAAAATGCCACAAAATTCCCTAAACCTTCTCAAAACCCTACCCAATTCCTGCAACATCCCACAAAATCTCCAACAATTTCCACAAAATTCAAGAAAAATCCCTCAAAATTCACTGAATTTCCTCAATATCCCACCAAATTCCAGAACCATCTCACAAAATCTCAACAAATTTCCACAAAATCTAAGAAAATTCCGCAAAATTCTTCAAGTCTCCTCCAAATCCCACAAAATTCAAGAGAAATCCTCAAAATTCCACAAAAATCCCACAAAATTCCTTCCATCTTCTCAGAACCCAAACAAACTCCTGCAACATCTCACAAAATCTCCACCAATTTCCAAACAATTCAAGAAAAATCCCGCAGAATTCTTCAAGTCTCCTCCAAATACCACAAACATCCCACAAACATCCCACAAACATCCCACAAACATCCCACAAAATTCAAGAGAAATCCCACAAAATTCAAAAGAAATCGCACAAAATCCTGTACAAGCCCCACACAATTCCCTAAATCTTCTCAGAACCCAACCACATTCCTGCAACATCCCACAAAATCTCTGGAAATTTCCACAAAATTCAAGAAGACTCACACAAAAAACTTGAAAGCTGCTGAAAATTCCACGAATATCCCACAAAAATCCCTAAATCTTCTCAAAACCCAACCACATTCCTGCAGCATCTCACAAAATCTCCACCAATATCCAAAAAATTCAAGAAAATTCCCTCCAAATTCTTCAAGTCTCCTCCAAATCCCACAAAATTCAAGACAAATCCTCAAAATCCCACAAAAATCCCACCAAATTCCAGAACCATCTCACAAAATCTCAACAAATTTCCACTAAATTCAAGAAAACTCTCACAAAGTTCTTGAAAGCCCCTCAAAATTCCAGAAAAATGCCACAAAATTCCCTAAACCTTCTCAAAACCCTACCAAATTCCTGCAACATCCCACAAAATCTCCACCAATTTCCACAAAATTCAAGAAAAATCCCTCCAAATTCACTGAATTTCCTCAATATCCCACCAAACTCCAGAACCATCTCACAAAATCTCAACAAATTTCCAAAAAATTCAAAAAAACTCTCACAAAGTTCTTGAAAGCCCCTCAAAATTCCAGAAAAATGCCACAAAATTCCCTACATCTTCTCAAAACATTACAAAATTCCACAGACACCTCACAAAATCTCCACCAATTTCCACAAGATCTAAGAAAATTCCCGCAAAATTCTCCAAGTCTCCTCCAAATCCCACAAAATTCAAGACAAATCCTCAAAATTCCACAAAAATCCAACAAAATTCCTTCCATCTCCTCAAAACCCAAACAAACTCCTGCAACATCTCACAAAATCTCCACCAATTTCCCCAACATTTAGGAAAAATCCCTCCAACTTCTTCAAGTCTCCTCCAAATCCCACAAAATTCAAGAGAAATCCTCAAAATTCCACAAAAATCCCACCAAATTCCAGAACCATCTCACAAAATCTCAACAAATTTCCACAAAATTCAAGAAAACTCTCACAAAGTTCTTGAAAGCCCCTCAAAATTCCAGAAAAATGCCACAAACTTCCCTACATCTTCTCAAAACCCAAACAAACTCCTGCAACATCTCACAAAATCTCCACCAATTTCCAAACAATTCAAGAAAAATCCCGCAAAATTCTTCAAGTCTCGTACAAATCCCAGAAAAATCCCACAAAATTCCAGAAACATCCCACCAAATCACCTCAATATCACCAAAAATTCTGGAAAAGCCTCACAAAATTGCAGAAAAATGCCACAAAATTCCCTAAACCTTCTCAAAACCCTACCAAATTCCTGCAACATCCCACAAAATCTCCAACAATTTCCACAAAATTCAAGAAAAATCCCTCCAAATTCACTGAATTTCCTCAATATCCCACCAAACTCCAGAACCATCTCACAAAATCTCAACAAATTTCCACAAAATCTAAGAAAATTCCCGCAAAATTCTTCAAGTCTCCTCCAAATCCCACAAAATTCAAGAGAAATCCTCAAAATTCCACAAAAATCCCACAAAATTCCTTCCATCTTCTCAGAACCCAAACAAACTCCTGCAACATCTCACAAAATCTCCACCAATTTCCAAACAATTCAAGAAAAATCCCGCAGAATTCTTCAAGTCTCCTCCAAATACCACAAACATCCCACAAACATCCCACAAACATCCCACAAACATCCCACAAAATTCAAGAGAAATCCCACAAAATTCAAAAGAAATCGCACAAAATCCTGTACAAGCCCCACACAATTCCCTAAATCTTCTCAGAACCCAACCACATTCCTGCAACATCCCACAAAATCTCTGGAAATTTCCACAAAATTCAAGAAGACTCACACAAAAAACTTGAAAGCTGCTGAAAATTCCACGAAAATCCCACAAAAATCCCTAAATCTTCTCAAAACCCAACCACATTCCTGCAGCATCTCACAAAATCTCCACCAATATCCAAAAAATTCAAGAAAATTCCCTCCAAATTCTTCAAGTCTCCTCCAAATCCCACAAAATTCAAGACAAATCCTCAAAATCCCACAAAAATCCCACCAAATTCCAGAACCATCTCACAAAATCTCAACAAATTTCCACAAAATTCAAGAAAACTCTCACAAAGTTCTTGAAAGCCCCTCAAAATTCCAGAAAAATGCCACAAACTTCCCTATATCTTCTCAAAACCCAAACAAACTCCTGCAACATCTCACAAAATCTCCACCAATTTCCAAACAATTCAAGAAAAATCCCGCAAAATTCTTCAAGTCTCGTACAAATCCCAGAAAAATCCCACAAAATTCCAGAAACATCCCACCAAATCACCTCAATATCACCAAAAATTCTGGAAAAGCCTCACAAAATTGCAGAAAAATGCCACAAAATTCCCTAAACCTTCTCAAAACCCTACCAAATTCCTGCAACATCCCACAAAATCTCCAACAATTTCCACAAAATTCAAGAAAAATCCCTCCAAATTCACTGAATTTCCTCAATATCCCACCAAACTCCAGAACCATCTCACAAAATCTCAACAAATTTCCAAAAAATTCAAAAAAACTCTCACAAAGTTCTTGAAAGCCCCTCAAAATTCCAGAAAAATGCCACAAAATTCCCTACATCTTCTCAAAACATTACAAAATTCCACAGACACCTCACAAAATCTCCACCAATTTCCACAAAATCTAAGAAAATTCCCGCAAAATTCTTCAAGTCTCCTCCAAATCCCACAAAATTCAAGAGAAATCCTCAAAATTCCACAAAAATCCAACAAAATTCCTTCCATCTCCTCAAAACCCAAACAAACTCCTGCAACATCTCACAAAATCTCCACCAATTTCCAAACAATTCAAGAAAAATCCCGCAAAATTCTTCAAGTCTCCTCCAAATACCACAAACATCCCACAAACATCCCACAAACATCCCACAAAATTCAAGAGAAATCCCACAAAATTCAAAAGAAATCGCACAAAATCCTGTACAAGCCCCACACAATTCCCTAAATCTTCTCAGAACCCAACCACATTCCTGCAACATCCCACAAAATCTCTGGAAATTTCCACAAAATTCAAGAAGACTCACACAAAAAACTTGAAAGCTGCTGAAAATTCCACGAAAATCCCACAAAAATCCCTAAATCTTCTCAAAACCCAACCACATTCCTGCAGCATCTCACAAAATCTCCACCAATATCCAAAAAATTCAAGAAAATTCCCTCCAAATTCTTCAAGTCTCCTCCAAATCCCACAAAATTCAAGAGAAATCCTCAAAATCCCACAAAAATCCCACCAAATTCCAGAACCATCTCACAAAATCTCAACAAATTTCCACTAAATTCAAGAAAACTCTCACAAAGTTCTTGAAAGCCCCTCAAAATTCCAGAAAAATGCCACAAACTTCCCTACATCTTCTCAAAACCCAAACAAACTCCTGCAACATCTCACAAAATCTCCACCAATTTCCAAACAATTCAAGAAAAATCCCGCAAAATTCTTCAAGTCTCGTACAAATCCCAGAAAAATCCCACAAAATTCCAGAAACATCCCACCAAATCACCTCAATATCACCAAAAATTCTGGAAAAGCCTCACAAAATTGCAGAAAAATGCCACAAAATTCCCTAAACCTTCTCAAAACCCTACCAAATTCCTGCAACATCCCACAAAATCTCCAACAATTTCCACAAAATTCAAGAAAAATCCCTCCAAATTCACTGAATTTCCTCAATATCCCACCAAACTCCAGAACCATCTCACAAAATCTCAACAAATTTCCAAAAAATTCAAAAAAACTCTCACAAAGTTCTTGAAAGCCCCTCAAAATTCCAGAAAAATGCCACAAAATTCCCTACATCTTCTCAAAACATTACAAAATTCCACAGACACCTCACAAAATCTCCACCAATTTCCACAAAATCTAAGAAAATTCCCTCCAAATTCTTCAAGTCTCCTCCAAATCCCACAAAATTCAAGAGAAATCCTCAAAATTCCACAAAAATCCCACAAAATTCCTTCCACCTTCTCAGAACCCAAACAAACTCCTGCAACATCTCACAAAATCTCCACCAATTTCCACAACATTTAGGAAAAATCCCTCCAACTTCTTCAAGTCTCCTCCAAATCCCACAAAATTCAAGAGAAATCCTCAAAATCCCACAAAAATCCCACCAAATTCCAGAACCATCTCACAAAATCTCAACAAATTTCCACTAAATTCAAGAAAACTCTCACAGAGTTCTTGAAAGCCCCTCAAAATTCCAGAAAAATGCCATAAACTTCCCTACATCTTCTCAAAACCCAAACAAACTCCTGCAACATCTCACAAAATCTCCACCAATTTCCAAACAATTCAAGAAAAATCCCGCAAAATTCTTCAAGTCTCGTACAAATCCCAGAAAAATCCCACAAAATTCCAGAAACATCCCACCAAATCACCTCAATATCACCAAAAATTCTGGAAAAGCCTCACAAAATTGCAGAAAAATGCCACAAAATTCCCTAAACCTTCTCAAAACCCTACCAAATTCCTGCAACATCCCACAAAATCTCCAACAATTTCCACAAAATTCAAGAAAAATCCCTCCAAATTCACTGAATTTCCTCAATATCCCACCAAATTCCAGAACCATCTCACAAAATCTCAACAAATTTCCACAAAATCTAAGAAAATTCCCGCAAAATTCTTCAAGTCTCCTCCAAATCCCACAAAATTCAAGAGAAATCCTCAAAATTCCACAAAAATCCCACAAAATTCCTTCCACCTTCTCAGAACCCAAACAAACTCCTGCAACATCTCACAAAATCTCCACCAATTTCCAAACAATTCAAGAAATATCCCGCAGAATTCTTCAAGTCTCCTCCAAATACCACAAACATCCCACAAACATCCCACAAACATCCCACAAACATCCCACAAAATTCAAGAGAAATCCCACAAAATTCAAAAGAAATCGCACAAAATCCTGTACAAGCCCCACACAATTCCCTAAATCTTCTCAGAACCCAACCACATTCCTGCAACATCCCACAAAATCTCTGGAAATTTCCACAAAATTCAAGAAGACTCACACAAAAAACTTGAAAGCTGCTGAAAATTCCACGAAAATCCCACAAAAATCCCTAAATCTTCTCAAAACCCAACCACATTCCTGCAGCATCTCACAAAATCTCCACCAATATCCAAAAAATTCAAGAAAATTCCCTCCAAATTCTTCAAGTCTCCTCCAAATCCCACAAAATTCAAGACAAATCCTCAAAATCCCACAAAAATCCCACCAAATTCCAGAACCATCTCACAAAATCTCAACAAATTTCCACGAAATTCAAGAAAACTCTCACAAAGTTCTTGAAAGCCCCTCAAAATTCCAGAAAAATGCCACAAACTTCCCTACATCTTCTCAAAACCCAAACAAACTCCTGCAACATCTCACAAAATCTCCACCAATTTCCAAACAATTCAAGAAAAATCCCGCAAAATTCTTCAAGTCTCCTCCAAATCCCACAAAATTCAAGACAAATCCTCAAAATTCCACAAAAATCCCACAAAATTCCTTCCACCTTCTCAGAACCCAAACAAACTCCTGCAACATCTCACAAAATCTCCACCAATTTCCAAACAATTCAAGAAAAATCCCGCAAAATTCTTCAAGTCTCCTCCAAATACCACAAACATCCCACAAACATCCCACAAACATCCCACAAAATTCAAGAGAAATCCCACAAAATTCAAAAGAAATCGCACAAAATCCTGTACAAGCCCCACACAATTCCCTAAATCTTCTCAGAACCCAACCACATTCCTGCAACATCCCACAAAATCTCTGGAAATTTCCACAAAATTCAAGAAGACTCACACAAAAAACTTGAAAGCTGCTGAAAATTCCACGAAAATCCCACAAAAATCCCTAAATCTTCTCAAAACCCAACCACATTCCTGCAGCATCTCACAAAATCTCCACCAATATCCAAAAAATTCAAGAAAATTCCCTCCAAATTCTTCAAGTCTCCTCCAAATCCCACAAAATTCAAGACAAATCCTCAAAATCCCACAAAAATCCCACCAAATTCCAGAACCATCTCACAAAATCTCAACAAATTTCCACTAAATTCAAGTAAACTCTCACAAAGTTCTTGAAAGCCCCTCAAAATTCCAGAAAAATGCCACAAACTTCCCTACATCTTCTCAAAACCCAAACAAACTCCTGCAACATCTCACAAAATCTCCACCAATTTCCAAACAATTCAAGAAAAATCCCGCAAAATTCTTCAAGTCTCGTACAAATCCCAGAAAAATCCCACAAAATTCCAGAAACATCCCACCAAATCACCTCAATATCACCAAAAATTCTGGAAAAGCCTCACAAAATTGCAGAAAAATGCCACAAAATTCCCTAAACCTTCTCAAAACCCTACCAAATTCCTGCAACATCCCACAAAATCTCCAACAATTTCCACAAAATTCAAGAAAAATCCCTCCAAATTCACTGAATTTCCTCAATATCCCACCAAACTCCAGAATCATCTCACAAAATCTCAACAAATTTCCAAAAAATTCAAAAAAACTCTCACAAAGTTCTTGAAAGCCCCTCAAAATTCCAGAAAAATGCAACAAAATTCCCTACATCTTCTCAAAACATTACAAAATTCCACAGACACCTCACAAAATCTCCACCAATTTCCACAAAATCTAAGAAAATTCCCTCCAAATTCTTCAAGTCTCCTCCAAATCCCACAAAATTCAAGACAAATCCTCAAAATTCCACAAAAATCCCACAAAATTCCTTCCATCTTCTCAGAACCCAAACAAACTCCTGCAACATCTCACAAAATCTCCACCAATTTCCAAACAATTCAAGAAAAATCCCGCAAAATTCTTCAAGTCTCCTCCAAATACCACAAACATCCCACAAACATCCCACAAACATCCCACAAAATTCAAGAGAAATCCCACAAAATTCAAAAGAAATCGCACAAAATCCTGTACAAGCCCCACACAATTCCCTAAATCTTCTCAGAACCCAACCACATTCCTGCAACATCCCACAAAATCTCTGGAAATTTCCACAAAATTCAAGAAGACTCACACAAAAAACTTGAAAGCTGCTGAAAATTCCACGAATATCCCACAAAAATCCCTAAATCTTCTCAAAACCCAACCACATTCCTGCAGCATCTCACAAAATCTCCACCAATATCCAAAAAATTCAAGAAAATTCCCTCCAAATTCTTCAAGTCTCCTCCAAATCCCACAAAATTCAAGACAAATCCTCAAAATCCCACAAAAATCCCACCAAATTCCAGAACCATCTCACAAAATCTCAACAAATTTCCACTAAATTCAAGAAAACTCTCACAAAGTTCTTGAAAGCCCCTCAAAATTCCAGAAAAATGCCACAAACTTCCCTACATCTTCTCAAAACCCAAACAAACTCCTGCAACATCTCACAAAATCTCCACCAATTTCCAAACAATTCAAGAAAAATCCCGCAAAATTCTTCAAGTCTCGTACAAATCCCAGAAAAATCCCACAAAATTCCAGAAACATCCCACCAAATCACCTCAATATCACCAAAAATTCTGGAAAAGCCTCACAAAATTGCAGAAAAATGCCACAAAATTCCCTAAACCTTCTCAAAACCCTACCAAATTCCTGCAACATCCCACAAAATCTCCAACAATTTCCACAAAATTCAAGAAAAATCCCTCCAAATTCACTGAATTTCCTCAATATCCCACCAAACTCCAGAACCATCTCACAAAATCTCAACAAATTTCCAAAAAATTCAAAAAAACTCTCACAAAGTTCTTGAAAGCCCCTCAAAATTCCAGAAAAATGCCACAAAATTCCCTACATCTTCTCAAAACATTACAAAATTCCACAGACACCTCACAAAATCTCCACCAATTTCCACAAAATCTAAGAAAATTCCCTCCAAATTCTTCAAGTCTCCTCCAAATCCCACAAAATTCAAGAGAAATCCTCAAAATTCCACAAAAATCCCACAAAATTCCTTCCACCTTCTCAGAACCCAAACAAACTCCTGCAACATCTCACAAAATCTCCACCAATTTCCACAACATTTAGGAAAAATCCCTCCAACTTCTTCAAGTCTCCTCCAAATCCCACAAAATTCAAGAGAAATCCTCAAAATCCCACAAAAATCCCACCAAATTCCAGAACCATCTCACAAAATCTCAACAAATTTCCACTAAATTCAAGAAAACTCTCACAGAGTTCTTGAAAGCCCCTCAAAATTCCAGAAAAATGCCATAAACTTCCCTACATCTTCTCAAAACCCAAACAAACTCCTGCAACATCTCACAAAATCTCCACCAATTTCCAAACAATTCAAGAAAAATCCCGCAAAATTCTTCAAGTCTCGTACAAATCCCAGAAAAATCCCACAAAATTCCAGAAACATCCCACCAAATCACCTCAATATCACCAAAAATTCTGGAAAAGCCTCACAAAATTGCAGAAAAATGCCACAAAATTCCCTAAACCTTCTCAAAACCCTACCAAATTCCTGCAACATCCCACAAAATCTCCAACAATTTCCACAAAATTCAAGAAAAATCCCTCAAAATTCACTGAATTTCCTCAATATCCCACCAAATTCCAGAACCATCTCACAAAATCTCAACAAATTTCCACAAAATCTAAGAAAATTCCCGCAAAATTCTTCAAGTCTCCTCCAAATCCCACAAAATTCAAGAGAAATCCTCAAAATTCCACAAAAATCCCACAAAATTCCTTCCACCTTCTCAGAACCCAAACAAACTCCTGCAACATCTCACAAAATCTCCACCAATTTCCAAACAATTCAAGAAATATCCCGCAGAATTCTTCAAGTCTCCTCCAAATACCACAAACATCCCACAAACATCCCACAAACATCCCACAAACATCCCACAAAATTCAAGAGAAATCCCACAAAATTCAAAAGAAATCGCACAAAATCCTGTACAAGCCCCACACAATTCCCTAAATCTTCTCAGAACCCAACCACATTCCTGCAACATCCCACAAAATCTCTGGAAATTTCCACAAAATTCAAGAAGACTCACACAAAAAACTTGAAAGCTGCTGAAAATTCCACGAAAATCCCACAAAAATCCCTAAATCTTCTCAAAACCCAACCACATTCCTGCAGCATCTCACAAAATCTCCACCAATATCCAAAAAATTCAAGAAAATTCCCTCCAAATTCTTCAAGTCTCCTCCAAATCCCACAAAATTCAAGACAAATCCTCAAAATCCCACAAAAATCCCACCAAATTCCAGAACCATCTCACAAAATCTCAACAAATTTCCACGAAATTCAAGAAAACTCTCACAATGTTCTTGAAAGCCCCTCAAAATTCCAGAAAAATGCCACAAACTTCCCTACATCTTCTCAAAACCCAAACAAACTCCTGCAACATCTCACAAAATCTCCACCAATTTCCAAACAATTCAAGAAAAATCCCGCAAAATTCTTCAAGTCTCCTCCAAATACCACAAACATCCCACAAACATCCCACAAACATCCCACAAAATTCAAGAGAAATCCCACAAAATTCAAAAGAAATCGCACAAAATCCTGTACAAGCCCCACACAATTCCCTAAATCTTCTCAGAACCCAACCACATTCCTGCAACATCCCACAAAATCTCTGGAAATTTCCACAAAATTCAAGAAGACTCACACAAAAAACTTGAAAGCTGCTGAAAATTCCACGAAAATCCCACAAAAATCCCTAAATCTTCTCAAAACCCAACCACATTCCTGCAGCATCTCACAAAATCTCCACCAATATCCAAAAATTTCAAGAAAATTCCCTCCAAATTCTTCAAGTCTCCTCCAAATCCCACAAAATTCAAGACAAATCCTCAAAATCCCACAAAAATCCCACCAAATTCCAGAACCATCTCACAAAATCTCAACAAATTTCCACGAAATTCAAGAAAACTCTCACAAAGTTCTTGAAAGCCCCTCAAAATTCCAGAAAAATGCCACAAACTTCCCTACATCTTCTCAAAACCCAAACAAACTCCTGCAACATCTCACAAAATCTCCACCAATTTCCAAACAATTCAAGAAAAATCCCGCAAAATTCTTCAAGTCTCCTCCAAATCCCACAAAATTCAAGACAAATCCTCAAAATTCCACAAAAATCCCACAAAATTCCTTCCACCTTCTCAGAACCCAAACAAACTCCTGCAACATCTCACAAAATCTCCACCAATTTCCAAACAATTCAAGAAAAATCCCGCAAAATTCTTCAAGTCTCCTCCAAATACCACAAACATCCCACAAACATCCCACAAACATCCCACAAAATTCAAGAGAAATCCCACAAAATTCAAAAGAAATCGCACAAAATCCTGTACAAGCCCCACACAATTCCCTAAATCTTCTCAGAACCCAACCACATTCCTGCAACATCCCACAAAATCTCTGGAAATTTCCACAAAATTCAAGAAGACTCACACAAAAAACTTGAAAGCTGCTGAAAATTCCACGAAAATCCCACAAAAATCCCTAAATCTTCTCAAAACCCAACCACATTCCTGCAGCATCTCACAAAATCTCCACCAATATCCAAAAAATTCAAGAAAATTCCCTCCAAATTCTTCAAGTCTCCTCCAAATCCCACAAAATTCAAGAGAAATCCTCAAAATCCCACAAAAATCCCACCAAATTCCAGAACCATCTCACAAAATCTCAACAAATTTCCACTAAATTCAAGAAAACTCTCACAAAGTTCTTGAAAGCCCCTCAAAATTCCAGAAAAATGCCACAAACTTCCCTACATCTTCTCAAAACCCAAACAAACTCCTGCAACATCTCACAAAATCTCCACCAATTTCCAAACAATTCAAGAAAAATCCCGCAAAATTCTTCAAGTCTCGTACAAATCCCAGAAAAATCCCACAAAATTCCAGAAACATCCCACCAAATCACCTCAATATCACCAAAAATTCTGGAAAAGCCTCACAAAATTGCAGAAAAATGCCACAAAATTCCCTAAACCTTCTCAAAACCCTACCAAATTCCTGCAACATCCCACAAAATCTCCAACAATTTCCACAAAATTCAAGAAAAATCCCTCCAAATTCACTGAATTTCCTCAATATCCCACCAAACTCCAGAATCATCTCACAAAATCTCAACAAATTTCCAAAAAATTCAAAAAAACTCTCACAAAGTTCTTGAAAGCCCCTCAAAATTCCAGAAAAATGCAACAAAATTCCCTACATCTTCTCAAAACATTACAAAATTCCACAGACACCTCACAAAATCTCCACCAATTTCCACAAAATCTAAGAAAATTCCCTCCAAATTCTTCAAGTCTCCTCCAAATCCCACAAAATTCAAGACAAATCCTCAAAATTCCACAAAAATCCCACAAAATTCCTTCCATCTTCTCAGAACCCAAACAAACTCCTGCAACATCTCACAAAATCTCCACCAATTTCCAAACAATTCAAGAAAAATCCCGCAAAATTCTTCAAGTCTCCTCCAAATACCACAAACATCCCACAAACATCCCACAAACATCCCACAAAATTCAAGAGAAATCCCACAAAATTCAAAAGAAATCGCACAAAATCCTGTACAAGCCCCACACAATTCCCTAAATCTTCTCAGAACCCAACCACATTCCTGCAACATCCCACAAAATCTCTGGAAATTTCCACAAAATTCAAGAAGACTCACACAAAAAACTTGAAAGCTGCTGAAAATTCCACGAATATCCCACAAAAATCCCTAAATCTTCTCAAAACCCAACCACATTCCTGCAGCATCTCACAAAATCTCCACCAATATCCAAAAAATTCAAGAAAATTCCCTCCAAATTCTTCAAGTCTCCTCCAAATCCCACAAAATTCAAGACAAATCCTCAAAATCCCACAAAAATCCCACCAAATTCCAGAACCATCTCACAAAATCTCAACAAATTTCCACGAAATTCAAGAAAACTCTCACAAAGTTCTTGAAAGCCCCTCAAAATTCCAGAAAAATGCCACAAACTTCCCTACATCTTCTCAAAACCCAAACAAACTCCTGCAACATCTCACAAAATCTCCACCAATTTCCAAACAATTCAAGAAAAATCCCGCAAAATTCTTCAAGTCTCGTACAAATCCCAGAAAAATCCCACAAAATTCCAGAAACATCCCACCAAATCACCTCAATATCACCAAAAATTCTGGAAAAGCCTCACAAAATTGCAGAAAAATGCCACAAAATTCCCTAAACCTTCTCAAAACCCTACCAAATTCCTGCAACATCCCACAAAATCTCCAACAATTTCCACAAAATTCAAGAAAAATCCCTCCAAATTCACTGAATTTCCTCAATATCCCACCAAACTCCAGAACCATCTCACAAAATCTCAACAAATTTCCAAAAAATTCAAAAAAACTCTCACAAAGTTCTTGAAAGCCCCTCAAAATTCCAGAAAAATGCCACAAAATTCCCTACATCTTCTCAAAACATTACAAAATTCCACAGACACCTCACAAAATCTCCACCAATTTCCACAAAATCTAAGAAAATTCCCTCCAAATTCTTCAAGTCTCCTCCAAATCCCACAAAATTCAAGAGAAATCCTCAAAATTCCACAAAAATCCCACAAAATTCCTTCCACCTTCTCAGAACCCAAACAAACTCCTGCAACATCTCACAAAATCTCCACCAATTTCCACAACATTTAGGAAAAATCCCTCCAACTTCTTCAAGTCTCCTCCAAATCCCACAAAATTCAAGAGAAATCCTCAAAATCCCACAAAAATCCCACCAAATTCCAGAACCATCTCACAAAATCTCAACAAATTTCCACTAAATTCAAGAAAACTCTCACAGAGTTCTTGAAAGCCCCTCAAAATTCCAGAAAAATGCCATAAACTTCCCTACATCTTCTCAAAACCCAAACAAACTCCTGCAACATCTCACAAAATCTCCACCAATTTCCAAACAATTCAAGAAAAATCCCGCAAAATTCTTCAAGTCTCCTCCAAATACCACAAACATCCCACAAACATCCCACAAACATCCCACAAAATTCAAGAGAAATCCCACAAAATTCAAAAGAAATCGCACAAAATCCTGTACAAGCCCCACACAATTCCCTAAATCTTCTCAGAACCCAACCACATTCCTGCAACATCCCACAAAATCTCTGGAAATTTCCACAAAATTCAAGAAGACTCACACAAAAAACTTGAAAGCTGCTGAAAATTCCACGAATATCCCACAAAAATCCCTAAATCTTCTCAAAACCCAACCACATTCCTGCAGCATCTCACAAAATCTCCACCAATATCCAAAAAATTCAAGAAAATTCCCTCCAAATTCTTCAAGTCTCCTCCAAATCCCACAAAATTCAAGACAAATCCTCAAAATCCCACAAAAATCCCACCAAATTCCAGAACCATCTCACAAAATCTCAACAAATTTCCACTAAATTCAAGAAAACTCTCACAAAGTTCTTGAAAGCCCCTCAAAATTCCAGAAAAATGCCACAAACTTCCCTACATCTTCTCAAAACCCAAACAAACTCCTGCAACATCTCACAAAATCTCCACCAATTTCCAAACAATTCAAGAAAAATCCCGCAAAATTCTTCAAGTCTCGTACAAATCCCAGAAAAATCCCACAAAATTCCAGAAACATCCCACCAAATCACCTCAATATCACCAAAAATTCTGGAAAAGCCTCACAAAATTGCAGAAAAATGCCACAAAATTCCCTAAACCTTCTCAAAACCCTACCAAATTCCTGCAACATCCCACAAAATCTCCAACAATTTCCACAAAATTCAAGAAAAATCCCTCCAAATTCACTGAATTTCCTCAATATCCCACCAAACTCCAGAACCATCTCACAAAATCTCAACAAATTTCCAAAAAATTCAAAAAAACTCTCACAAAGTTCTTGAAAGCCCCTCAAAATTCCAGAAAAATGCCACAAAATTCCCTACATCTTCTCAAAACATTACAAAATTCCACAGACACCTCACAAAATCTCCACCAATTTCCACAAAATCTAAGAAAATTCCCTCCAAATTCTTCAAGTCTCCTCCAAATCCCACAAAATTCAAGAGAAATCCTCAAAATTCCACAAAAATCCCACAAAATTCCTTCCACCTTCTCAGAACCCAAACAAACTCCTGCAACATCTCACAAAATCTCCACCAATTTCCACAACATTTAGGAAAAATCCCTCCAACTTCTTCAAGTCTCCTCCAAATCCCACAAAATTCAAGAGAAATCCTCAAAATCCCACAAAAATCCCACCAAATTCCAGAACCATCTCACAAAATCTCAACAAATTTCCACTAAATTCAAGAAAACTCTCACAGAGTTCTTGAAAGCCCCTCAAAATTCCAGAAAAATGCCATAAACTTCCCTACATCTTCTCAAAACCCAAACAAACTCCTGCAACATCTCACAAAATCTCCACCAATTTCCAAACAATTCAAGAAAAATCCCGCAAAATTCTTCAAGTCTCGTACAAATCCCAGAAAAATCCCACAAAATTCCAGAAACATCCCACCAAATCACCTCAATATCACCAAAAATTCTGGAAAAGCCTCACAAAATTGCAGAAAAATGCCACAAAATTCCCTAAACCTTCTCAAAACCCTACCAAATTCCTGCAACATCCCACAAAATCTCCAACAATTTCCACAAAATTCAAGAAAAATCCCTCAAAATTCACTGAATTTCCTCAATATCCCACCAAATTCCAGAACCATCTCACAAAATCTCAACAAATTTCCACAAAATCTAAGAAAATTCCCGCAAAATTCTTCAAGTCTCCTCCAAATCCCACAAAATTCAAGAGAAATCCTCAAAATTCCACAAAAATCCCACAAAATTCCTTCCACCTTCTCAGAACCCAAACAAACTCCTGCAACATCTCACAAAATCTCCACCAATTTCCAAACAATTCAAGAAATATCCCGCAGAATTCTTCAAGTCTCCTCCAAATACCACAAACATCCCACAAACATCCCACAAACATCCCACAAACATCCCACAAAATTCAAGAGAAATCCCACAAAATTCAAAAGAAATCGCACAAAATCCTGTACAAGCCCCACACAATTCCCTAAATCTTCTCAGAACCCAACCACATTCCTGCAACATCCCACAAAATCTCTGGAAATTTCCACAAAATTCAAGAAGACTCACACAAAAAACTTGAAAGCTGCTGAAAATTCCACGAAAATCCCACAAAAATCCCTAAATCTTCTCAAAACCCAACCACATTCCTGCAGCATCTCACAAAATCTCCACCAATATCCAAAAAATTCAAGAAAATTCCCTCCAAATTCTTCAAGTCTCCTCCAAATCCCACAAAATTCAAGACAAATCCTCAAAATCCCACAAAAATCCCACCAAATTCCAGAACCATCTCACAAAATCTCAACAAATTTCCACGAAATTCAAGAAAACTCTCACAAAGTTCTTGAAAGCCCCTCAAAATTCCAGAAAAATGCCACAAACTTCCCTACATCTTCTCAAAACCCAAACAAACTCCTGCAACATCTCACAAAATCTCCACCAATTTCCAAACAATTCAAGAAAAATCCCGCAAAATTCTTCAAGTCTCCTCCAAATACCACAAACATCCCACAAACATCCCACAAACATCCCACAAAATTCAAGAGAAATCCCACAAAATTCAAAAGAAATCGCACAAAATCCTGTACAAGCCCCACACAATTCCCTAAATCTTCTCAGAACCCAACCACATTCCTGCAACATCCCACAAAATCTCTGGAAATTTCCACAAAATTCAAGAAGACTCACACAAAAAACTTGAAAGCTGCTGAAAATTCCACGAAAATCCCACAAAAATCCCTAAATCTTCTCAAAACCCAACCACATTCCTGCAGCATCTCACAAAATCTCCACCAATATCCAAAAAATTCAAGAAAATTCCCTCCAAATTCTTCAAGTCTCCTCCAAATCCCACAAAATTCAAGACAAATCCTCAAAATCCCACAAAAATCCCACCAAATTCCAGAACCATCTCACAAAATCTCAACAAATTTCCACGAAATTCAAGAAAACTCTCACAAAGTTCTTGAAAGCCCCTCAAAATTCCAGAAAAATGCCACAAACTTCCCTACATCTTCTCAAAACCCAAACAAACTCCTGCAACATCTCACAAAATCTCCACCAATTTCCAAACAATTCAAGAAAAATCCCGCAAAATTCTTCAAGTCTCCTCCAAATCCCACAAAATTCAAGACAAATCCTCAAAATTCCACAAAAATCCCACAAAATTCCTTCCACCTTCTCAGAACCCAAACAAACTCCTGCAACATCTCACAAAATCTCCACCAATTTCCAAACAATTCAAGAAAAATCCCGCAAAATTCTTCAAGTCTCCTCCAAATACCACAAACATCCCACAAACATCCCACAAACATCCCACAAAATTCAAGAGAAATCCCACAAAATTCAAAAGAAATCGCACAAAATCCTGTACAAGCCCCACACAATTCCCTAAATCTTCTCAGAACCCAACCACATTCCTGCAACATCCCACAAAATCTCTGGAAATTTCCACAAAATTCAAGAAGACTCACACAAAAAACTTGAAAGCTGCTGAAAATTCCACGAAAATCCCACAAAAATCCCTAAATCTTCTCAAAACCCAACCACATTCCTGCAGCATCTCACAAAATCTCCACCAATATCCAAAAAATTCAAGAAAATTCCCTCCAAATTCTTCAAGTCTCCTCCAAATCCCACAAAATTCAAGACAAATCCTCAAAATCCCACAAAAATCCCACCAAATTCCAGAACCATCTCACAAAATCTCAACAAATTTCCACTAAATTCAAGAAAACTCTCACAAAGTTCTTGAAAGCCCCTCAAAATTCCAGAAAAATGCCACAAACTTCCCTACATCTTCTCAAAACCCAAACAAACTCCTGCAACATCTCACAAAATCTCCACCAATTTCCAAACAATTCAAGAAAAATCCCGCAAAATTCTTCAAGTCTCGTACAAATCCCAGAAAAATCCCACAAAATTCCAGAAACATCCCACCAAATCACCTCAATATCACCAAAAATTCTGGAAAAGCCTCACAAAATTGCAGAAAAATGCCACAAAATTCCCTAAACCTTCTCAAAACCCTACCAAATTCCTGCAACATCCCACAAAATCTCCAACAATTTCCACAAAATTCAAGAAAAATCCCTCCAAATTCACTGAATTTCCTCAATATCCCACCAAACTCCAGAATCATCTCACAAAATCTCAACAAATTTCCAAAAAATTCAAAAAAACTCTCACAAAGTTCTTGAAAGCCCCTCAAAATTCCAGAAAAATGCAACAAAATTCCCTACATCTTCTCAAAACATTACAAAATTCCACAGACACCTCACAAAATCTCCACCAATTTCCACAAAATCTAAGAAAATTCCCTCCAAATTCTTCAAGTCTCCTCCAAATCCCACAAAATTCAAGACAAATCCTCAAAATTCCACAAAAATCCCACAAAATTCCTTCCATCTTCTCAGAACCCAAACAAACTCCTGCAACATCTCACAAAATCTCCACCAATTTCCAAACAATTCAAGAAAAATCCCGCAAAATTCTTCAAGTCTCCTCCAAATACCACAAACATCCCACAAACATCCCACAAACATCCCACAAAATTCAAGAGAAATCCCACAAAATTCAAAAGAAATCGCACAAAATCCTGTACAAGCCCCACACAATTCCCTAAATCTTCTCAGAACCCAACCACATTCCTGCAACATCCCACAAAATCTCTGGAAATTTCCACAAAATTCAAGAAGACTCACACAAAAAACTTGAAAGCTGCTGAAAATTCCACGAATATCCCACAAAAATCCCTAAATCTTCTCAAAACCCAACCACATTCCTGCAGCATCTCACAAAATCTCCACCAATATCCAAAAAATTCAAGAAAATTCCCTCCAAATTCTTCAAGTCTCCTCCAAATCCCACAAAATTCAAGACAAATCCTCAAAATCCCACAAAAATCCCACCAAATTCCAGAACCATCTCACAAAATCTCAACAAATTTCCACGAAATTCAAGAAAACTCTCACAAAGTTCTTGAAAGCCCCTCAAAATTCCAGAAAAATGCCACAAACTTCCCTACATCTTCTCAAAACCCAAACAAACTCCTGCAACATCTCACAAAATCTCCACCAATTTCCAAACAATTCAAGAAAAATCCCGCAAAATTCTTCAAGTCTCGTACAAATCCCAGAAAAATCCCACAAAATTCCAGAAACATCCCACCAAATCACCTCAATATCACCAAAAATTCTGGAAAAGCCTCACAAAATTGCAGAAAAATGCCACAAAATTCCCTAAACCTTCTCAAAACCCTACCAAATTCCTGCAACATCCCACAAAATCTCCAACAATTTCCACAAAATTCAAGAAAAATCCCTCCAAATTCACTGAATTTCCTCAATATCCCACCAAACTCCAGAACCATCTCACAAAATCTCAACAAATTTCCAAAAAATTCAAAAAAACTCTCACAAAGTTCTTGAAAGCCCCTCAAAATTCCAGAAAAATGCCACAAAATTCCCTACATCTTCTCAAAACATTACAAAATTCCACAGACACCTCACAAAATCTCCACCAATTTCCACAAAATCTAAGAAAATTCCCTCCAAATTCTTCAAGTCTCCTCCAAATCCCACAAAATTCAAGAGAAATCCTCAAAATTCCACAAAAATCCCACAAAATTCCTTCCACCTTCTCAGAACCCAAACAAACTCCTGCAACATCTCACAAAATCTCCACCAATTTCCACAACATTTAGGAAAAATCCCTCCAACTTCTTCAAGTCTCCTCCAAATCCCACAAAATTCAAGAGAAATCCTCAAAATCCCACAAAAATCCCACCAAATTCCAGAACCATCTCACAAAATCTCAACAAATTTCCACTAAATTCAAGAAAACTCTCACAGAGTTCTTGAAAGCCCCTCAAAATTCCAGAAAAATGCCATAAACTTCCCTACATCTTCTCAAAACCCAAACAAACTCCTGCAACATCTCACAAAATCTCCACCAATTTCCAAACAATTCAAGAAAAATCCCGCAAAATTCTTCAAGTCTCGTACAAATCCCAGAAAAATCCCACAAAATTCCAGAAACATCCCACCAAATCACCTCAATATCACCAAAAATTCTGGAAAAGCCTCACAAAATTGCAGAAAAATGCCACAAAATTCCCTAAACCTTCTCAAAACCCTACCAAATTCCTGCAACATCCCACAAAATCTCCAACAATTTCCACAAAATTCAAGAAAAATCCCTCAAAATTCACTGAATTTCCTCAATATCCCACCAAATTCCAGAACCATCTCACAAAATCTCAACAAATTTCCACAAAATCTAAGAAAATTCCCGCAAAATTCTTCAAGTCTCCTCCAAATCCCACAAAATTCAAGAGAAATCCTCAAAATTCCACAAAAATCCCACAAAATTCCTTCCACCTTCTCAGAACCCAAACAAACTCCTGCAACATCTCACAAAATCTCCACCAATTTCCAAACAATTCAAGAAATATCCCGCAGAATTCTTCAAGTCTCCTCCAAATACCACAAACATCCCACAAACATCCCACAAACATCCCACAAACATCCCACAAAATTCAAGAGAAATCCCACAAAATTCAAAAGAAATCGCACAAAATCCTGTACAAGCCCCACACAATTCCCTAAATCTTCTCAGAACCCAACCACATTCCTGCAACATCCCACAAAATCTCTGGAAATTTCCACAAAATTCAAGAAGACTCACACAAAAAACTTGAAAGCTGCTGAAAATTCCACGAAAATCCCACAAAAATCCCTAAATCTTCTCAAAACCCAACCACATTCCTGCAGCATCTCACAAAATCTCCACCAATATCCAAAAAATTCAAGAAAATTCCCTCCAAATTCTTCAAGTCTCCTCCAAATCCCACAAAATTCAAGACAAATCCTCAAAATCCCACAAAAATCCCACCAAATTCCAGAACCATCTCACAAAATCTCAACAAATTTCCACTAAATTCAAGAAAACTCTCACAAAGTTCTTGAAAGCCCCTCAAAATTCCAGAAAAATGCCACAAAATAACCTACATCTTCTCAAAACCCAACCACATTCCTGCAACATCCCACAAAATCTCCAACAATTTCCACAAAATTCAAGAAAAATCCCGCAAAATTCTTCAAGTCTCGTACAAATCCCAGAAAAATCCCACAAAATTCCAGAAACGTCCCACCAAATCACCTCAATATCACCAAACATTCTGGAAAAGCCTCACAAAATTGCAGAAAAATGCCACAAAATTCCCTAAACCTTCTCAAAACCCTACCAAATTCCTGCAACATCCCACAAAATCTCCAACAATTTCCACAAAATTCAAGAAAAATCCCTCCAAATTCACTGAATTTCCTCAATATCCCACCAAACTCCAGAACCATCTCACAAAATCTCAAATTTCCAAAAAATTCAAAAAAACTCACAAAGTTCTTGAAAGCCCCTCAAAATTCCAGAAAAATGCCACAAAATTCCCTACATCTTCTCAAAACATTACGAAATTCCACAGACACCTCACAAAATCTCCACCAATTTCCACAAAATCTAAGAAAATTCCCGCAAAATTCTTCAAGTCTCCTCCAAATCCCACAAAATTCAAGAGAAATCCTCAAAATTCCACAAAAATCCCACAAAATTCCTTCCACCTTCTCAGAACCCAAACAAACTCCTGCAACATCTCACAAAATCTCCACCAATTTCCAAACAATTCAAGAAAAATCCCGCAGAATTCTTCAAGTCTCCTCCAAATACCACAAACATCCCACAAACATCCCACAAACATCCCACAAACATCCCACAAAATTCAAGAGAAATCCCACAAAATTCAAAAGAAATCGCACAAAATCCTGTACAAGCCCCACACAATTCCCTAAATCTTCTCAGAACCCAACCACATTCCTGCAACATCCCACAAAATCTCTGGAAATTTCCACAAAATTCAAGAAGACTCACACAAAAAACTTGAAAGCTGCTGAAAATTCCATGAAAATCCCACAAAAATCCCTAAATCTTCTCAAAACCCAACCACATTCCTGCAGCATCTCACAAAATCTCCACCAATATCCAAAAAATTCAAGAAAATTCCCTCCAAATTCTTCAAGTCTCCTCCAAATCCCACAAAATTCAAGACAAATCCTCAAAATCCCACAAAAATCCCACCAAATTCCAGAACCATCTCACAAAATCTCAACAAATTTCCACTAAATTCAAGAAAACTCTCACAAAGTTCTTGAAAGCCCCTCAAAATTCCAGAAAAATGCCACAAACTTCCCTACATCTTCTCAAAACCCAAACAAACTCCTGCAACATCTCACAAAATCTCCACCAATTTCCAAACAATTCAAGAAAAATCCCGCAAAATTCTTCAAGTCTCGTACAAATCCCAGAAAAATCCCACAAAATTCCAGAAACATCCCACCAAATCACCTCAATATCACCAAAAATTCTGGAAAAGCCTCACAAAATTGCAGAAAAATGCCACAAAATTCCCTAAACCTTCTCAAAACCCTACCAAATTCCTGCAACATCCCACAAAATCTCCAACAATTTCCACAAAATTCAAGAAAAATCCCTCCAAATTCACTGAATTTCCTCAATATCCCACCAAACTCCAGAACCATCTCACAAAATCTCAACAAATTTCCAAAAAATTCAAAAAAACTCTCACAAAGTTCTTGAAAGCCTTTCAAAATTCCAGAAAAATGCCACAAAATTCCCTACATCTTCTCAAAACATTACAAAATTCCACAGACACCTCACAAAATCTCCACCAATTTCCACAAAATCTAAGAAAATTCCCGCAAAATTCTTCAAGTCTCCTCCAAATCCCACAAAATTCAAGACAAATCCTCAAAATTCCACAAAAATCCAACAAAATTCCTTCCATCTCCTCAAAACCCAAACAAACTCCTGCAACATCTCACAAAATCTCCACCAATTTCCCCAACATTTAGGAAAAATCCCTCCAACTTCTTCAAGTCTCCTCCAAATCCCACAAAATTCAAGACAAATCCTCAAAATTCCACAAAAATCCCACCAAATTCCAGAACCATCTCACAAAATCTCAACAAATTTCCACAAAATTCAAAAAAACTCTCACAGAGTTCTTGAAAGCCCCTCAAAATTCCAGAAAAATGCCATAAACTTCCCTACATCTTCTCAAAACCCAAACAAACTCCTGCAACATCTCACAAAATCTCCACCAATTTCCAAACAATTCAAGAAAAATCCCGCAAAATTCTTCAAGTCTCGTACAAATCCCAGAAAAATCCCACAAAATTCCAGAAACATCCCACCAAATCACCTCAATATCACCAAAAATTCTGGAAAAGCCTCACAAAATTGCAGAAAAATGCCACAAAATTCCCTAAACCTTCTCAAAACCCTACCCAATTCCTGCAACATCCCACAAAATCTCCAACAATTTCCACAAAATTCAAGAAAAATCCCTCAAAATTCACTGAATTTCCTCAATATCCCACCAAATTCCAGAACCATCTCACAAAATCTCAACAAATTTCCACAAAATCTAAGAAAATTCCCGCAAAATTCTTCAAGTCTCCTCCAAATCCCACAAAATTCAAGACAAATCCTCAAAATTCCACAAAAATCCCACAAAATTCCTTCCATCTTCTCAGAACCCAAACAAACTCCTGCAACATCTCACAAAATCTCCACCAATTTCCAAACAATTCAAGAAAAATCCCGCAGAATTCTTCAAGTCTCCTCCAAATACCACAAACATCCCACAAACATCCCACAAACATCCCACAAACATCCCACAAACATCCCACAAACATCCCACAAACATCCCACAAAATTCAAGAGAAATCCCACAAAATTCAAAAGAAATCGCACAAAATCCTGTACAAGCCCCACACAATTCCCTAAATCTTCTCAGAACCCAACCACATTCCTGCAACATCCCACAAAATCTCTGGAAATTTCCACAAAATTCAAGAAGACTCACACAAAAAACTTGAAAGCTGCTGAAAATTCCACGAAAATCCCACAAAAATCCCTAAATCTTCTCAAAACCCAACCACATTCCTGCAGCATCTCACAAAATCTCCACCAATATCCAAAAAATTCAAGAAAATTCCCTCCAAATTCTTCAAGTCTCCTCCAAATCCCACAAAATTCAAGACAAATCCTCAAAATCCCACAAAAATCCCACCAAATTCCAGAACCATCTCACAAAATCTCAACAAATTTCCACTAAATTCAAGAAAACTCTCACAAAGTTCTTGAAAGCCCCTCAAAATTCCAGAAAAATGCCACAAAATTCCCTAAACCTTCTCAAAACCCTACCAAATTCCTGCAACATCCCACAAAATCTCCAACAATTTCCACAAAATTCAAGAAAAATCCCTCCAAATTCACTGAATTTCCTCAATATCCCACCAAACTCCAGAACCATCTCACAAAATCTCAACAAATTTCCAAAAAATTCAAAAAAACTCTCACAAAGTTCTTGAAAGCCCCTCAAAATTCCAGAAAAATGCCACAAAATTCCCTACATCGTCTCAAAACATTACAAAATTCCACAGACACCTCACAAAATCTCCACCAATTTCCACAAAATCTAAGAAAATTCCCGCAAAATTCTTCAAGTCTCCTCCAAATCCCACAAAATTCAAGAGAAATCCTCAAAATTCCACAAAAATCCAACAAAATTCCTTCCATCTCCTCAAAACCCAAACAAACTCCTGCAACATCTCACAAAATCTCCACCAATTTCCAAACAATTCAAGAAAAATCCCGCAGAATTCTTCAAGTCTCCTCCAAATACCACAAACATCCCACAAACATCCCACAAACATCCCACAAACATCCCACAAAATTCAAGAGAAATCCCACAAAATTCAAAAGAAATCGCACAAAATCCTGTACAAGCCCCACACAATTCCCTAAATCTTCTCAGAACCCAACCACATTCCTGCAACATCCCACAAAATCTCTGGAAATTTCCACAAAATTCAAGAAGACTCACACAAAAAACTTGAAAGCTGCTGAAAATTCCACGAAAATCCCACAAAAATCCCTAAATCTTCTCAAAACCCAACCACATTCCTGCAGCATCTCACAAAATCTCCACCAATATCCAAAAAATTCAAGAAAATTCCCTCCAAATTCTTCAAGTCTCCTCCAAATCCCACAAAATTCAAGACAAATCCTCAAAATCCCACAAAAATCCCACCAAATTCCAGAACCATCTCACAAAATCTCAACAAATTTCCACTAAATTCAAGAAAACTCTCACAAAGTTCTTGAAAGCCCCTCAAAATTCCAGAAAAATGCCACAAACTTCCCTACATCTTCTCAAAACCCAAACAAACTCCTGCAACATCTCACAAAATCTCCACCAATTTCCAAACAATTCAAGAAAAATCCCGCAAAATTCTTCAAGTCTCGTACAAATCCCAGAAAAATCCCACAAAATTCCAGAAACATCCCACCAAATCACCTCAATATCACCAAAAATTCTGGAAAAGCCTCACAAAATTGCAGAAAAATGCCACAAAATTCCCTAAACCTTCTCAAAACCCTACCCAATTCCTGCAACATCCCACAAAATCTCCAACAATTTCCACAAAATTCAAGAAAAATCCCTCCAAATTCACTGAATTTCCTCAATATCCCACCAAACTCCAGAACCATCTCACAAAATCTCAACAAATTTCCAAAAAATTCAAAAAAACTCTCACAAAGTTCTTGAAAGCCCCTCAAAATTCCAGAAAAATGCCACAAAATTCCCTACATCTTCTCAAAACATTACAAAATTCCACAGACACCTCACAAAATCTCCACCAATTTCCACAAAATCTAAGAAAATTCCCGCAAAATTCTTCAAGTCTCCTCCAAATCCCACAAAATTCAAGAGAAATCCTCAAAATTCCACAAAAATCCCACAAAATTCCTTCCACCTTCTCAGAACCCAAACAAACTCCTGCAACATCTCACAAAATCTCCACCAATTTCCACAACATTTAGGAAAAATCCCTCCAACTTCTTCAAGTCTCCTCCAAATCCCACAAAATTCAAGAGAAATCCTCAAAATTCCACAAAAATCCAACAAAATTCCTTCCATCTCCTCAAAACCCAAACAAACTCCTGCAACATCTCACAAAATCTCCACCAATTTCCAAACAATTCAAGAAAAATCCCGCAGAATTCTTCAAGTCTCCTCCAAATACCACAAACATCCCACAAACATCCCACAAACATCCCACAAACATCCCACAAAATTCAAGAGAAATCCCACAAAATTCAAAAGAAATCGCACAAAATCCTGTACAAGCCCCACACAATTCCCTAAATCTTCTCAGAACCCAACCACATTCCTGCAACATCCCACAAAATCTCTGGAAATTTCCACAAAATTCAAGAAGACTCACACAAAAAACTTGAAAGCTGCTGAAAATTCCACGAAAATCCCACAAAAATCCCTAAATCTTCTCAAAACCCAACCACATTCCTGCAGCATCTCACAAAATCTCCACCAATATCCAAAAAATTCAAGAAAATTCCCTCCAAATTCTTCAAGTCTCCTCCAAATCCCACAAAATTCAAGAGAAATCCTCAAAATCCCACAAAAATCCCACCAAATTCCAGAACCATCTCACAAAATCTCAACAAATTTCCACTAAATTCAAGAAAACTCTCACAAAGTTCTTGAAAGCCCCTCAAAATTCCAGAAAAATGCCACAAACTTCCCTACATCTTCTCAAAACCCAAACAAACTCCTGCAACATCTCACAAAATCTCCACCAATTTCCAAACAATTCAAGAAAAATCCCGCAAAATTCTTCAAGTCTCGTACAAATCCCAGAAAAATCCCACAAAATTCCAGAAACATCCCACCAAATCACCTCAATATCACCAAAAATTCTGGAAAAGCCTCACAAAATTGCAGAAAAATGCCACAAAATTCCCTAAACCTTCTCAAAACCCTACCAAATTCCTGCAACATCCCACAAAATCTCCAACAATTTCCACAAAATTCAAGAAAAATCCCTCCAAATTCACTGAATTTCCTCAATATCCCACCAAACTCCAGAACCATCTCACAAAATCTCAACAAATTTCCAAAAAATTCAAAAAAACTCTCACAAAGTTCTTGAAAGCCCCTCAAAATTCCAGAAAAATGCCACAAAATTCCCTACATCTTCTCAAAACATTACAAAATTCCACAGACACCTCACAAAATCTCCACCAATTTCCACAAAATCTAAGAAAATTCCCGCAAAATTCTTCAAGTCTCCTCCAAATCCCACAAAATTCAAGACAAATCCTCAAAATTCCACAAAAATCCAACAAAATTCCTTCCATCTCCTCAAAACCCAAACAAACTCCAGCAACATCTCACAAAATCTCCACCAATTTCCACAACATTTAGGAAAAATCCCTCCAACTTCTTCAAGTCTCCTCCAAATCCCACAAAATTCAAGAGAAATCCTCAAAATTCCACAAAAATCCCACCAAATTCCAGAACCATCTCACAAAATCTCAACAAATTTCCACAAAATTCAAGAAAACTCTCACAGAGTTCTTGAAAGCCCCTCAAAATTCCAGAAAAATGCCATAAACTTCCCTACATCTTCTCAAAACCCAAACAAACTCCTGCAACATCTCACAAAATCTCCACCAATTTCCAAACAATTCAAGAAAAATCCCGCAAAATTCTTCAAGTCTCGTACAAATCCCAGAAAAATCCCACAAAATTCCAGAAACATCCCACCAAATCACCTCAATATCACCAAAAATTCTGGAAAAGCCTCACAAAATTGCAGAAAAATGCCACAAAATTCCCTAAACCTTCTCAAAACCCTACCCAATTCCTGCAACATCCCACAAAATCTCCAACAATTTCCACAAAATTCAAGAAAAATCCCTCCAAATTCACTGAATTTCCTCAATATCCCACCAAATTCCAGAACCATCTCACAAAATCTCAACAAATTTCCACTAAATCTAAGAAAATTCCCTCCAAATTCTTCAAGTCTCCTCCAAATCCCACAAAATTCAAGACAAATCCTCAAAATTCCACAAAAATCCCACAAAATTCCTTCCATCTTCTCAGAACCCAAACAAACTCCTGCAACATCTCACAAAATCTCCACCAATTTCCAAACAATTCAAGAAAAATCCCGCAGAATTCTTCAAGTCTCCTCCAAATACCACAAACATCCCACAAACATCCCACAAACATCCCACAAACATCCCACAAAATTCAAGAGAAATCCCACAAAATTCAAAAGAAATCGCACAAAATCCTGTACAAGCCCCACACAATTCCCTAAATCTTCTCAGAACCCAACCACATTCCTGCAACATCCCACAAAATCTCTGGAAATTTCCACAAAATTCAAGAAGACTCACACAAAAAACTTGAAAGCTGCTGAAAATTCCACGAAAATCCCACAAAAATCCCTAAATCTTCTCAAAACCCAACCACATTCCTGCAGCATCTCACAAAATCTCCACCAATATCCAAAAAATTCAAGAAAATTCCCTCCAAATTCTTCAAGTCTCCTCCAAATCCCACAAAATTCAAGAGAAATCCTCAAAATCCCACAAAAATCCCACCAAATTCCAGAACCATCTCACAAAATCTCAACAAATTTCCACTAAATTCAAGAAAACTCTCACAAAGTTCTTGAAAGCCCCTCAAAATTCCAGAAAAATGCCACAAACTTCCCTACATCTTCTCAAAACCCAAACAAACTCCTGCAACATCTCACAAAATCTCCACCAATTTCCAAACAATTCAAGAAAAATCCCGCAAAATTCTTCAAGTCTCGTACAAATCCCAGAAAAATCCCACAAAATTCCAGAAACATCCCACCAAATCACCTCAATATCACCAAAAATTCTGGAAAAGCCTCACAAAATTGCAGAAAAATGCCACAAAATTCCCTAAACCTTCTCAAAACCCTACCAAATTCCTGCAACATCCCACAAAATCTCCAACAATTTCCACAAAATTCAAGAAAAATCCCTCCAAATTCACTGAATTTCCTCAATATCCCACCAAACTCCAGAACCATCTCACAAAATCTCAACAAATTTCCAAAAAATTCAAAAAAACTCTCACAAAGTTCTTGAAAGCCCCTCAAAATTCCAGAAAAATGCCACAAAATTCCCTACATCTTCTCAAAACATTACAAAATTCCACAGACACCTCACAAAATCTCCACCAATTTCCACAAAATCTAAGAAAATTCCCTCCAAATTCTTCAAGTCTCCTCCAAATCCCACAAAATTCAAGAGAAATCCTCAAAATTCCACAAAAATCCCACAAAATTCCTTCCACCTTCTCAGAACCCAAACAAACTCCTGCAACATCTCACAAAATCTCCACCAATTTCCACAACATTTAGGAAAAATCCCTCCAACTTCTTCAAGTCTCCTCCAAATCCCACAAAATTCAAGAGAAATCCTCAAAATCCCACAAAAATCCCACCAAATTCCAGAACCATCTCACAAAATCTTAACAAATTTCCACAAAATTCAAGAAAACTCTCACAAAGTTCTTGAAAGCCCCTCAAAATTCCAGAAAAATGCCATAAACTTCCCTACATCTTCTCAAAACCCAAACAAACTCCTGCAACATCTCACAAAATCTCCACCAATTTCCAAACAATTCAAGAAAAATCCCGCAAAATTCTTCAAGTCTCGTACAAATCCCAGAAAAATCCCACAAAATTCCAGAAACATCCCACCAAATCACCTCAATATCACCAAAAATTCTGGAAAAGCCTCACAAAATTGCAGAAAAATGCCACAAAATTCCCTAAACCTTCTCAAAACCCTACCAAATTCCTGCAACATCCCACAAAATCTCCAACAATTTCCACAAAATTCAAGAAAAATCCCTCAAAATTCACTGAATTTCCTCAATACCCCACCAAATTCCAGAACCATCTCACAAAATCTCAACAAATTTCCACAAAATCTAAGAAAATTCCCGCAAAATTCTTCAAGTCTCCTCCAAATCCCACAAAATTCAAGACAAATCCTCAAAATTCCACAAAAATCCCACAAAATTCCTTCCATCTTCTCAGAACCCAAACAAACTCCTGCAACATCTCACAAAATCTCCACCAATTTCCAAACAATTCAAGAAAAATCCCGCAGAATTCTTCAAGTCTCCTCCAAATACCACAAACATCCCACAAACATCCCACAAACATCCCACAAACATCCCACAAAATTCAAGAGAAATCCCACAAAATTCAAAAGAAATCGCATAAAATCCTGTACAAGCCCCACACAATTCCCTAAATCTTCTCAGAACCCAACCACATTCCTGCAACATCCCACAAAATCTCTGGAAATTTCCACAAAATTCAAGAAGACTCACACAAAAAACTTGAAAGCTGCTGAAAATTCCACGAAAATCCCACAAAAATCCCTAAATCTTCTCAAAACCCAACCACATTCCTGCAGCATCTCACAAAATCTCCACCAATATCCAAAAAATTCAAGAAAATTCCCTCCAAATTCTTCAAGTCTCCTCCAAATCCCACAAAATTCAAGAGAAATCCTCAAAATCCCACAAAAATCCCACCAAATTCCAGAACCATCTCACAAAATCTCAACAAATTTCCACTAAATTCAAGAAAACTCTCACAAAGTTCTTGAAAGCCCCTCAAAATTCCAGAAAAATGCCACAAACTTCCCTACATCTTCTCAAAACCCAAACAAACTCCTGCAACATCTCACAAAATCTCCACCAATTTCCAAACAATTCAAGAAAAATCCCGCAAAATTCTTCAAGTCTCGTACAAATCCCAGAAAAATCCCACAAAATTCCAGAAACATCCCACCAAATCACCTCAATATCACCAAAAATTCTGGAAAAGCCTCACAAAATTGCAGAAAAATGCCACAAAATTCCCTAAACCTTCTCAAAACCCTACCAAATTCCTGCAACATCCCACAAAATCTCCAACAATTTCCACAAAATTCAAGAAAAATCCCTCCAAATTCACTGAATTTCCTCAATATCCCACCAAACTCCAGAACCATCTCACAAAATCTCAACAAATTTCCAAAAAATTCAAAAAAACTCTCACAAAGTTCTTGAAAGCCCCTCAAAATTCCAGAAAAATGCCACAAAATTCCCTACATCTTCTCAAAACATTACAAAATTCCACAGACACTTCACAAAATCTCCACCAATTTCCACAAAATCTAAGAAAATTCCCTCCAAATTCTTCAAGTCTCCTCCAAATCCCACAAAATTCAAGAGAAATCCTCAAAATTCCACAAAAATCCCACAAAATTCCTTCCACCTTCTCAGAACCCAAACAAACTCCTGCAACATCTCACAAAATCTCCACCAATTTCCACAACATTTTGGAAAAATCCCTCCAACTTCTTCAAGTCTCCTCCAAATCCCACAAAATTCAAGAGAAATCCTCAAAATCCCACAAAAATCCCACCAAATTCCAGAACCATCTCACAAAATCTCAACAAATTTCCACTAAATTCAAGAAAACTCTCACAAAGTTCTTGAAAGCCCCTCAAAATTCCAGAAAAATGCCACAAAATTCCCTACATCTTCTCAAAACATTACAAAATTCCACAGACACCTCACAAAATCTCCACCAATTTCCACAAAATCTAAGAAAATTCCCTCCAAATTCTTCAAGTCTCCTCCAAATCCCACAAAATTCAAGAGAAATCCTCAAAATTCCACAAAAATCCAACAAAATTCCTTCCATCTCCTCAAAACCCAAACAAACTCCTGCAACATCTCACAAAATCTGCACCAATTTCCCCAACATTTAGGAAAAATCCCTCCAACTTCTTCAAGTCTCCTCCAAATCCCACAAAATTCAAGAGAAATCCTCAAAATCCCACAAAAATCCCACCAAATTCCAGAACCATCTCACAAAATCTCAACAAATTTCCACAAAATTCAAGAAAACTCTCACAGAGTTCTTGAAAGCCCCTCAAAATTCCAGAAAAATGCCATAAACTTCCCTACATCTTCTCAAAACCCAAACAAACTCCTGCAACATCTCACAAAATCTCCACCAATTTCCAAACAATTCAAGAAAAATCCCGCAAAATTCTTCAAGTCTCGTACAAATCCCAGAAAAATCCCACAAAATTCCAGAAACATCCCACCAAATCACCTCAATATCACCAAAAATTCTGGAAAAGCCTCACAAAATTGCAGAAAAATGCCACAAAATTCCCTAAACCTTCTCAAAACCCTACCAAATTCCTGCAACATCCCACAAAATCTCCAACAATTTCCACAAAATTCAAGAAAAATCCCTCCAAATTCACTGAATTTCCTCAATATCCCACCAAACTCCAGAACCATCTCACAAAATCTCAACAAATTTCCACTAAATTCAAGAAAACTCTCACAAAGTTCTTGAAAGCCCCTCAAAATTCCAGAAAAATGCCACAAAATTCCCTACATCTTCTCAAAACATTACAAAATTCCACAGACACCTCACAAAATCTCCACCAATTTCCACAAAATCTAAGAAAATTCCCTCCAAATTCTTCAAGTCTCCTCCAAATCCCACAAAATTCAAGAGAAATCCTCAAAATTCCACAAAAATCCAACAAAATTCCTTCCATCTCCTCAAAACCCAAACAAACTCCTGCAACATCTCACAAAATCTGCACCAATTTCCCCAACATTTAGGAAAAATCCCTCCAACTTCTTCAAGTCTCCTCCAAATCCCACAAAATTCAAGAGAAATCCTCAAAATCCCACAAACATCCCATAAAATTCCAGAACCATCTCACAAAATCTCAACAAATTTCCACTAAATTCAAGAAAACTCTCACAGAGTTCTTGAAAGCCCCTCAAAATTCCAGAAAAATGCCATAAACTTCCCTACATCTTCTCAAAACCCAAACAAACTCCTGCAACATCTCACAAAATCTCCACCAATTTCCAAACAATTCAAGAAAAATCCCGCAAAATTCTTCAAGTCTCCTACAAATCCCAGAAAAATCCCACAAAATTCCAGAAACATCCCACCAAATCACCTCAATATCACCAAAAATTCTGGAAAAGCCTCACAAAATTGAAGAAAAATGCCACAAAATTCCCTAAACCTTCTCAAAACCCTACCCAATTCCTGCAACATCCCACAAAATCTCCAACAATTTCCACAAAATTCAAGAAAAATCCCCCAAAATTCACTGAATTTCCTCAATATCCCACCAAATTCCAGAACCATCTCACAAAATCTCAACAAATTTCCACAAAATCTAAGAAAATTCCCGCAAAATTCTTCAAGTCTCCTCCAAATCCCACAAAATTCAAGAGAAATCCTCAAAATTCCACAAAAATCCCACAAAATTCCTTCCACCTTCTCAGAACCCAAACAAACTCCTGCAACATCTCACAAAATCTCCACCAATTTCCAAACAATTCAAGAAAAATCCCGCAGAATTCTTCAAGTCTCCTCCAAATACCACAAACATCCCACAAACATCCCACAAACATCCCACAAACATCCCACAAAATTCAAGAGAAATCCCACAAAATTCAAAAGAAATCGCACAAAATCCTGTACAAGCCCCACACTATTCCCTAAATCTTCTCAGAACCCAACCACATTCCTGCAACATCCCACAAAATCTCTGGAAATTTCCACAAAATTCAAGAAGACTCACACAAAAAACTTGAAAGCTGCTGAAAATTCCACGAAAATCCCACAAAAATCCCTAAATCTTCTCAAAACCCAACCACATTCCTGCAGCATCTCACAAAATCTCCACCAATATCCAAAAAATTCAAGAAAATTCCCTCCAAATTCTTCAAGTCTCCTCCAAATCCCACAAAATTCAAGACAAATCCTCAAAATCCCACAAAAATCCCACCAAATTCCAGAACCATCTCACAAAATCTCAACAAATTTCCACTAAATTCAAGAAAACTCTCACAAAGTTCTTGAAAGCCCCTCAAAATTCCAGAAAAATGCCACAAAATTCCCTAAACCTTCTCAAAACCCTACCAAATTCCTGCAACATCCCACAAAATCTCCACCAATTTCCACAAAATTCAAGAAAAATCCCTCCAAATTCACTGAATTTCCTCAATATCCCACCAAACTCCAGAACCATCTCACAAAATCTCAACAAATTTCCAAAAAATTCAAAAAAACTCTCACAAAGTTCTTGAAAGCCCCTCAAAATTCCAGAAAAATGCCACAAAATTCCCTACATCGTCTCAAAACATTACAAAATTCCACAGACACCTCACAAAATCTCCACCAATTTCCACAAAATCTAAGAAAATTCCCGCAAAATTCTTCGAGTCTCCTCCAAATCCCACAAAATTCAAGAGAAATCCTCAAAATTCCACAAAAATCCAACAAAATTCCTTCCATCTCCTCAAAACCCAAACAAACTCCTGCAACATCTCACAAAATCTCCACCAATTTCCAAACAATTCAAGAAAAATCCCGCAGAATTCTTCAAGTCTCCTCCAAATACCACAAACATCCCACAAACATCCCACAAACATCCCATAAACATCCCACAAAATTCAAGAGAAATCCCACAAAATTCAAAAGAAATCGCACAAAATCCTGTACAAGCCCCACACAATTCCCTAAATCTTCTCAGAACCCAACCACATTCCTGCAACATCCCACAAAATCTCTGGAAATTTCCACAAAATTCAAGAAGACTCACACAAAAAACTTGAAAGCTGCTGAAAATTCCACGAAAATCCCACAAAAATCCCTAAATCTTCTCAAAACCCAACCACATTCCTGCAGCATCTCACAAAATCTCCACCAATATCCAAAAAATTCAAGAAAATTCCCTCCAAATTCTTCAAGTCTCCTCCAAATCCCACAAAATTCAAGACAAATCCTCAAAATCCCACAAAAATCCCACCAAATTCCAGAACCATCTCACAAAATCTCAACAAATTTCCACTAAATTCAAGAAAACTCTCACAAAGTTCTTGAAAGCCCCTCAAAATTCCAGAAAAATGCCACAAACTTCCCTACATCTTCTCAAAACCCAAACAAACTCCTGCAACATCTCACAAAATCTCCACCAATTTCCAAACAATTCAAGAAAAATCCCGCAAAGTTCTTCAAGTCTCGTACAAATCCCAGAAAAATCCCACAAAATTCCAGAAACATCCCACCAAATCACCTCAATATCACCAAAAATTCTGGAAAAGCCTCACAAAATTGCAGAAAAATGCCACAAAATTCCCTAAACCTTCTCAAAACCCTACCAAATTCCTGCAACATCCCACAAAATCTCCAACAATTTCCACAAAATTCAAGAAAAATCCCTCCAAATTCACTGAATTTCCTCAATATCCCACCAAACTCCAGAACCATCTCACAAAATCTCAACAAATTTCCAAAAAATTCAAAAAAACTCTCACAAAGTTCTTGAAAGCCCCTCAAAATTCCAGAAAAATGCCACAAAATTCCCTACATCTTCTCAAAACATTACAAAATTCCACAGACACCTCACAAAATCTCCACCAATTTCCACAAAATCTAAGAAAATTCCCGCAAAATTCTTCAAGTCTCCTCCAAATCCCACAAAATTCAAGACAAATCCTCAAAATTCCACAAAAATCCAACAAAATTCCTTCCATCTCCTCAAAACCCAAACAAACTCCTGCAACATCTCACAAAATCTCCACCAATTTCCCCAACATTTAGGAAAAATCCCTCCAACTTCTTCAAGTCTCCTCCAAATCCCACAAAATTCAAGAGAAATCCTCAAAATTCCACAAAAATCCCACCAAATTCCAGAACCATCTCACAAAATCTCAACAAATTTCCACAAAATTCAAGAAAACTCTCACAGAGTTCTTGAAAGCCCCTCAAAATTCCAGAAAAATGCCATAAACTTCCCTACATCTTCTCAAAACCCAAACAAACTCCTGCAACATCTCACAAAATCTCCACCAATTTCCAAACAATTCAAGAAAAATCCCGCAAAATTCTTCAAGTCTCGTACAAATCCCAGAAAAATCCCACAAAATTCCAGAAACATCCCACCAAATCACCTCAATATCACCAAAAATTCTGGAAAAGCCTCACAAAATTGCAGAAAAATGCCACAAAATTCCCTAAACCTTCTCAAAACCCTACCCAATTCCTGCAACATCCCACAAAATCTCCAACAATTTCCACAAAATTCAAAAAAAATCCCTCAAAATTCACTGAATTTCCTCAATATCCCACCAAATTCCAGAACCATCTCACAAAATCTCAACAAATTTCCACAAAATCTAAGAAAATTCCCGCAAAATTCTTCAAGTCTCCTCCAAATCCCACAAAATTCAAGAGAAATCCTCAAAATTCCACAAAAATCCCACAAAATTCCTTCCATCTTCTCAGAACCCAAACAAACTCCTGCAACATCTCACAAAATCTCCACCAATTTCCAAACAATTCAAGAAAAATCCCGCAGAATTCTTCAAGTCTCCTCCAAATACCACAAACATCCCACAAACATCCCACAAACATCCCACAAACATCCCACAAAATTCAAGAGAAATCCCACAAAATTCAAAAGAAATCGCACAAAATCCTGTACAAGCCCCACACAATTCCCTAAATCTTCTCAGAACCCAACCACATTCCTGCAACATCCCACAAAATCTCTGGAAATTTCCACAAAATTCAAGAAGACTCACACAAAAAACTTGAAAGCTGCTGAAAATTCCACGAAAATCCCACAAAAATCCCTAAATCTTCTCAAAACCCAACCACATTCCTGCAGCATCTCACAAAATCTCCACCAATATCCAAAAAATTCAAGAAAATTCCCTCCAAATTCTTCAAGTCTCCTCCAAATCCCACAAAATTCAAGACAAATCCTCAAAATCCCACAAAAATCCCACCAAATTCCAGAACCATCTCACAAAATCTCAACAAATTTCCACTAAATTCAAGAAAACTCTCACAAAGTTCTTGAAAGCCCCTCAAAATTCCAGAAAAATGCCACAAACTTCCCTACATCTTCTCAAAACCCAAACAAACTCCTGCAACATCTCACAAAATCTCCACCAATTTCCAAACAATTCAAGAAAAATCCCGCAAAATTCTTCAAGTCTCGTACAAATCCCAGAAAAATCCCACAAAATTCCAGAAACATCCCACCAAATCACCTCAATATCACCAAAAATTCTGGAAAAGCCTCACAAAATTGCAGAAAAATGCCACAAAATTCCCTAAACCTTCTCAAAACCCTACCAAATTCCTGCAACATCCCACAAAATCTCCAACAATTTCCACAAAATTCAAGAAAAATCCCTCCAAATTCACTGAATTTCCTCAATATCCCACCAAACTCCAGAACCATCTCACAAAATCTCAACAAATTTCCAAAAAATTCAAAAAAACTCTCACAAAGTTCTTGAAAGCCCCTCAAAATTCCAGAAAAATGCCACAAAATTCCCTACATCTTCTCAAAACATTACAAAATTCCACAGACACCTCACAAAATCTCCACCAATTTCCACAAAATCTAAGAAAATTCCCTCCAAATTCTTCAAGTCTCCTCCAAATCCCACAAAATTCAAGAGAAATCCTCAAAATTCCACAAAAATCCAACAAAATTCCTTCCATCTCCTCAAAACCCAAACAAACTCCTGCAACATCTCACAAAATCTCCACCAATTTCCCCAACATTTAGGAAAAATCCCTCCAACTTCTTCAAGTCTCCTCCAAATCCCACAAAATTCAAGAGAAATCCTCAAAATCCCAAAAAAAACCCACCAAATTCCAGAACCATCTCACAAAATCTCAACAAATTTCCACAAAATTCAAGAAAACTCTCACAGAGTTCTTGAAAGCCCCTCAAAATTCCAGAAAAATGCCATAAACTTCCCTACATCTTCTCAAAACCCAAACAAACTCCTGCAACATCTCACAAAATCTCCACCAATTTCCAAACAATTCAAGAAAAATCCCGCAAAATTCTTCAAGTCTCGTACAAATCCCAGAAAAATCCCACAAAATTCCAGAAACATCCCACCAAATCACCTCAATATCACCAAAAATTCTGGAAAAGCCTCACAAAATTGCAGAAAAATGCCACAAAATTCCCTAAACCTTCTCAAAACCCTACCCAATTCCTGCAACATCCCACAAAATCTCCAACAATTTCCACAAAATTCAAGAAAAATCCCTCCAAATTCACTGAATTTCCTCAATATCCCACCAAATTCCAGAACCATCTCACAAAATCTCAACAAATTTCCACAAAATCTAAGAATATTCCCTCCAAATTCTTCAAGTCTCCTCCAAATCCCACAAAATTCAAGACAAATCCTCAAAATTCCACAAAAATCCCACAAAATTCCTTCCATCTTCTCAGAACCCAAACAAACTCCTGCAACATCTCACAAAATCTCCACCAATTTCCAAACAATTCAAGAAAAATCCCGCAGAATTCTTCAAGTCTCCTCCAAATACCACAAACATCCCACAAACATCCCACAAACATCCCACAAACATCCCACAAAATTCAAGAGAAATCCCACAAAATTCAAAAGAAATCGCACAAAATCCTGTACAAGCCCCACACAATTCCCTAAATCTTCTCAGAACCCAACCACATTCCTGCAACATCCCACAAAATCTCTGGAAATTTCCACAAAATTCAAGAAGACTCACACAAAAAACTTGAAAGCTGCTGAAAATTCCACGAAAATCCCACAAAAATCCCTAAATCTTCTCAAAACCCAACCACATTCCTGCAGCATCTCACAAAATCTCCACCAATATCCAAAAAATTCAAGAAAATTCCCTCCAAATTCTTCAAGTCTCCTCCAAATCCCACAAAATTCAAGACAAATCCTCAAAATCCCACAAAAATCCCACCAAATTCCAGAACCATCTCACAAAATCTCAACAAATTTCCACTAAATTCAAGAAAACTCTCACAAAGTTCTTGAAAGCCCCTCAAAATTCCAGAAAAATGCCACAAACTTCCCTACATCTTCTCAAAACCCAAACAAACTCCTGCAACATCTCACAAAATCTCCACCAATTTCCAAACAATTCAAGAAAAATCCCGCAAAATTCTTCAAGTCTCGTACAAATCCCAGAAAAATCCCACAAAATTCCAGAAACATCCCACCAAATCACCTCAATATCACCAAAAATTCTGGAAAAGCCTCACAAAATTGCAGAAAAATGCCACAAAATTCCCTAAACCTTCTCAAAACCCTACCAAATTCCTGCAACATCCCACAAAATCTCCAACAATTTCCACAAAATTCAAGAAAAATCCCTCCAAATTCACTGAATTTCCTCAATATCCCACCAAACTCCAGAACCATCTCACAAAATCTCAACAAATTTCCAAAAAATTCAAAAAAACTCTCACAAAGTTCTTGAAAGCCCCTCAAAATTCCAGAAAAATGCCACAAAATTCCCTACATCTTCTCAAAACATTACAAAATTCCACAGACACCTCACAAAATCTCCACCAATTTCCACAAAATCTAAGAAAATTCCCGCAAAATTCTTCAAGTCTCCTCCAAATCCCACAAAATTCAAGACAAATCCTCAAAATTCCACAAAAATCCAACAAAATTCCTTCCATCTCCTCAAAACCCAAACAAACTCCTGCAACATCTCACAAAATCTCCACCAATTTCCCCAACATTTAGGAAAAATCCCTCCAACTTCTTCAAGTCTCCTCCAAATCCCACAAAATTCAAGAGAAATCCTCAAAATTCCACAAAAATCCCACCAAATTCCAGAACCATCTCACAAAATCTCAACAAATTTCCACAAAATTCAAGAAAACTCTCACAGAGTTCTTGAAAGCCCCTCAAAATTCCAGAAAAATGCCATAAACTTCCCTACATCTTCTCAAAACCCAAACAAACTCCTGCAACATCTCACAAAATCTCCACCAATTTCCAAACAATTCAAGAAAAATCCCGCAAAATTCTTCAAGTCTCGTACAAATCCCAGAAAAATCCCACAAAATTCCAGAAACATCCCACCAAATCACCTCAATATCACCAAAAATTCTGGAAAAGCCTCACAAAATTGCAGAAAAATGCCACAAAATTCCCTAAACCTTCTCAAAACCCTACCCAATTCCTGCAACATCCCACAAAATCTCCAACAATTTCCACAAAATTCAAGAAAAATCCCTCCAAATTCACTGAATTTCCTCAATATCCCACCAAACTCCAGAACCATCTCACAAAATCTCAACAAATTTCCAAAAAATTCAAAAAAACTCTCACAAAGTTCTTGAAAGCCCCTCAAAATTCCAGAAAAATGCCACAAAATTCCCTACATCTTCTCAAAACATTACAAAATTCCACAGACACCTCACAAAATCTCCACCAATTTCCACAAAATCTAAGAAAATTCCCGCAAAATTCTTCAAGTCTCCTCCAAATCCCACAAAATTCAAGAGAAATCCTCAAAATTCCACAAAAATCCCACAAAATTCCTTCCACCTTCTCAGAACCCAAACAAACTCCTGCAACATCTCACAAAATCTCCACCAATTTCCAAACAATTCAAGAAAAATCCCGCAGAATTCTTCAAGTCTCCTCCAAATACCACAAACATCCCACAAACATCCCACAAACATCCCACAAACATCCCACAAAATTCAAGAGAAATCCCACAAAATTCAAAAGTAATCGCACAAAATCCTGTACAAGCCCCACACAATTCCCTAAATCTTCTCAGAACCCAACCACATTCCTGCAACATCCCACAAAATCTCTGGAAATTTCCACAAAATTCAAGAAGACTCACACAAAAAACTTGAAAGCTGCTGAAAATTCCACGAAAATCCCACAAAAATCCCTAAATCTTCTCAAAACCCAACCACATTCCTGCAGCATCTCACAAAATCTCCACCAATATCCAAAAAATTCAAGAAAATTCCCTCCAAATTCTTCAAGTCTCCTCCAAATCCCACAAAATTCAAGAGAAATCCTCAAAATCCCACAAAAATCCCACCAAATTCCAGAACCATCTCACAAAATCTCAACAAATTTCCACTAAATTCAAGAAAATTCTCACAAAGTTCTTGAAAGCCCCTCAAAATTCCAGAAAAATGCCACAAAATAACCTACATCTTCTCAAAACCCAACCACATTCCTGCAACATCCCACAAAATCTCCAACAATTTCCACAAAATTCAAGAAAAATCCCGCAAAATTCTTCAAGTCTCGTACAAATCCCAGAAAAATCCCACAAAATTCCAGAAACATCCCACCAAATCACCTCAATATCACCAAAAATTCTGGAAAAGCCTCACAAAATTGCAGAAAAATGCCACAAAATTCCCTAAACCTTCTCAAAACCCTACCCAATTCCTGCAACATCCCACAAAATCTCCACCAATTTCCACAAAATTCAAGAAAAATCCCTCCAAATTCACTGAATTTCCTCAATATCCCACCAAACTCCAGAACCATCTCACAAAATCTCAACAAATTTCCAAAAAATTCAAAAAAACTCTCACAAAGTTCTTGAAAGCCCCTCAAAATTCCAGAAAAATGCCACAAAATTCCCTACATCGTCTCAAAACATTACAAAATTCCACAGACACCTCACAAAATCTCCACCAATTTCCACAAAATCTAAGAAAATTCCCGCAAAATTCTTCAAGTCTCCTCCAAATCCCACAAAATTCAAGAGAAATCCTCAAAATTCCACAAAAATCCAACAAAATTCCTTCCATCTCCTCAAAACCCAAACAAACTCCTGCAACATCTCACAAAATCTCCACCAATTTCCAAACAATTCAAGAAAAATCCCGCAGAATTCTTCAAGTCTCCTCCAAATACCACAAACATCCCACAAACATCCCACAAACATCCCACAAACATCCCACAAAATTCAAGAGAAATCCCACAAAATTCAAAAGAAATCGCATAAAATCCTGTACAAGCCCCACACAATTCCCTAAATCTTCTCAGAACCCAACCACATTCCTGCAACATCCCACAAAATCTCTGGAAATTTCCACAAAATTCAAGAAGACTCACACAAAAAACTTGAAAGCTGCTGAAAATTCCACGAAAATCCCACAAAAATCCCTAAATCTTCTCAAAACCCAACCACATTCCTGCAGCATCTCACAAAATCTCCACCAATATCCAAAAAATTCAAGAAAATTCCCTCCAAATTCTTCAAGTCTCCTCCAAATCCCACAAAATTCAAGACAAATCCTCAAAATCCCACAAAAATCCCACCAAATTCCAGAACCATCTCACAAAATCTCAACAAATTTCCACTAAATTCAAGAAAACTCTCACAAAGTTCTTGAAAGCCCCTCAAAATTCCAGAAAAATGCCACAAACTTCCCTACATCTTCTCAAAACCCAAACAAACTCCTGCAACATCTCACAAAATCTCCACCAATTTCCAAACAATTCAAGAAAAATCCCGCAAAATTCTTCAAGTCTCCTACAAATCCCAGAAAAATCCCACAAAATTCCAGAAACATCCCACCAAATCACCTCAATATCACCAAAAATTCTGGAAAAGCCTCACAAAATTGCAGAAAAATGCCACAAAATTCCCTAAACCTTCTCAAAACCCTACCAAATTCCTGCAACATCCCACAAAATCTCCAACAATTTCCACAAAATTCAAGAAAAATCCCTCCAAATTCACTGAATTTCCTCAATATCCCACCAAACTCCAGAACCATCTCACAAAATCTCAACAAATTTCCAAAAAATTCAAAAAAACTCTCACAAAGTTCTTGAAAGCCCCTCAAAATTCCAGAAAAATGCCACAAAATTCCCTACATCTTCTCAAAACATTACAAAATTCCACAGACACCTCACAAAATCTCCACCAATTTCCACAAAATCTAAGAAAATTCCCTCCAAATTCTTCAAGTCTCCTCCAAATCCCACAAAATTCAAGAGAAATCCTCAAAATTCCACAAAAATCCAACAAAATTCCTTCCATCTCCTCAAAACCCAAACAAACTCCTGCAACATCTCACAAAATCTCCACCAATTTCCCCAACATTTAGGAAAAATCCCTCCAACTTCTTCAAGTCTCCTCCAAATCCCACAAAATTCAAGAGAAATCCTCAAAATCCCAAAAAAAACCCACCAAATTCCAGAACCATCTCACAAAATCTCAACAAATTTCCACAAAATTCAAGAAAACTCTCACAGAGTTCTTGAAAGCCCCTCAAAATTCCAGAAAAATGCCATAAACTTCCCTACATCTTCTCAAAACCCAAACAAACTCCTGCAACATCTCACAAAATCTCCACCAATTTCCAAACAATTCAAGAAAAATCCCGCAAAATTCTTCAAGTCTCGTACAAATCCCAGAAAAATCCCACAAAATTCCAGAAACATCCCACCAAATCACCTCAATATCACCAAAAATTCTGGAAAAGCCTCACAAAATTGCAGAAAAATGCCACAAAATTCCCTAAACCTTCTCAAAACCCTACCCAATTCCTGCAACATCCCACAAAATCTCCAACAATTTCCACAAAATTCAAGAAAAATCCCTCCAAATTCACTGAATTTCCTCAATATCCCACCAAATTCCAGAACCATCTCACAAAATCTCAACAAATTTCCACAAAATCTAAGAATATTCCCGCAAAATTCTTCAAGTCTCCTCCAAATCCCACAAAATTCAAGAGAAATCCTCAAAATTCCACAAAAATCCCACAAAATTCCTTCCATCTTCTCAGAACCCAAACAAACTCCTGCAACATCTCACAAAATCTCCACCAATTTCCAAACAATTCAAGAAAAATCCCGCAGAATTCTTCAAGTCTCCTCCAAATACCACAAACATCCCACAAACATCCCACAAACATCCCACAAACATCCCACAAAATTCAAGAGAAATCCCACAAAATTCAAAAGAAATCGCACAAAATCCTGTACAAGCCCCACACAATTCCCTAAATCTTCTCAGAACCCAACCACATTCCTGCAACATCCCACAAAATCTCTGGAAATTTCCACAAAATTCAAGAAGACTCACACAAAAAACTTGAAAGCTGCTGAAAATTCCACGAAAATCCCACAAAAATCCCTAAATCTTCTCAAAACCCAACCACATTCCTGCAGCATCTCACAAAATCTCCACCAATATCCAAAAAATTCAAGAAAATTCCCTCCAAATTCTTCAAGTCTCCTCCAAATCCCACAAAATTCAAGACAAATCCTCAAAATCCCACAAAAATCCCACCAAATTCCAGAACCATCTCACAAAATCTCAACAAATTTCCACTAAATTCAAGAAAACTCTCACAAAGTTCTTGAAAGCCCCTCAAAATTCCAGAAAAATGCCACAAACTTCCCTACATCTTCTCAAAACCCAAACAAACTCCTGCAACATCTCACAAAATCTCCACCAATTTCCAAACAATTCAAGAAAAATCCCGCAAAATTCTTCAAGTCTCGTACAAATCCCAGAAAAATCCCACAAAATTCCAGAAACATCCCACCAAATCACCTCAATATCACCAAAAATTCTGGAAAAGCCTCACAAAATTGCAGAAAAATGCCACAAAATTCCCTAAACCTTCTCAAAACCCTACCAAATTCCTGCAACATCCCACAAAATCTCCAACAATTTCCACAAAATTCAAGAAAAATCCCTCCAAATTCACTGAATTTCCTCAATATCCCACCAAACTCCAGAACCATCTCACAAAATCTCAACAAATTTCCAAAAAATTCAAAAAAACTCTCACAAAGTTCTTGAAAGCCCCTCAAAATTCCAGAAAAATGCCACAAAATTCCCTACATCTTCTCAAAACATTACAAAATTCCACAGACACCTCACAAAATCTCCACCAATTTCCACAAAATCTAAGAAAATTCCCGCAAAATTCTTCAAGTCTCCTCCAAATCCCACAAAATTCAAGAGAAATCCTCAAAATTCCACAAAAATCCCACAAAATTCCTTCCACCTTCTCAGAACCCAAACAAACTCCTGCAACATCTCACAAAATCTCCACCAATTTCCAAACAATTCAAGAAAAATCCCGCAGAATTCTTCAAGTCTCCTCCAAATACCACAAACATCCCACAAACATCCCACAAACATCCCACAAACATCCCACAAAATTCAAGAGAAATCCCACAAAATTCAAAAGAAATCGCACAAAATCCTGTACAAGCCCCACACAATTCCCTAAATCTTCTCAGAACCCAACCACATTCCTGCAACATCCCACAAAATCTCTGGAAATTTCCACAAAATTCAAGAAGACTCACACAAAAAACTTGAAAGCTGCTGAAAATTCCACGAAAATCCCACAAAAATCCCTAAATCTTCTCAAAACCCAACCACATTCCTGCAGCATCTCACAAAATCTCCACCAATATCCAAAAAATTCAAGAAAATTCCCTCCAAATTCTTCAAGTCTCCTCCAAATCCCACAAAATTCAAGAGAAATCCTCAAAATCCCACAAAAATCCCACCAAATTCCAGAACCATCTCACAAAATCTCAACAAATTTCCACTAAATTCAAGAAAACTCTCACAAAGTTCTTGAAAGCCCCTCAAAATTCCAGAAAAATGCCACAAACTTCCCTACATCTTCTCAAAACCCAAACAAACTCCTGCAACATCTCACAAAATCTCCACCAATTTCCAAACAATTCAAGAAAAATCCCGCAAAATTCTTCAAGTCTCGTACAAATCCCAGAAAAATCCCACAAAATTCCAGAAACATCCCACCAAATCACCTCAATATCACCAAAAATTCTGGAAAAGCCTCACAAAATTGCAGAAAAATGCCACAAAATTCCCTAAACCTTCTCAAAACCCTACCAAATTCCTGCAACATCCCACAAAATCTCCAACAATTTCCACAAAATTCAAGAAAAATCCCTCAAAATTCACTGAATTTCCTCAATATCCCACCAAATTCCAGAACCATCTCACAAAATCTCAACAAATTTCCACAAAATCTAAGAAAATTCCCGCAAAATTCTTCAAGTCTCCTCCAAATCCCACAAAATTCAAGAGAAATCCTCAAAATTCCACAAAAATCCCACAAAATTCCTTCCATCTTCTCAGAACCCAAACAAACTCCTGCAACATCTCACAAAATCTCCACCAATTTCCAAACAATTCAAGAAAAATCCCGCAGAATTCTTCAAGTCTCCTCCAAATACCACAAACATCCCACAAACATCCCACAAACATCCCACAAACATCCCACAAAATTCAAGAGAAATCCCACAAAATTCAAAAGAAATCGCACAAAATCCTGTACAAGCCCCACACAATTCCCTAAATCTTCTCAGAACCCAACCACATTCCTGCAACATCCCACAAAATCTCTGGAAATTTCCACAAAATTCAAGAAGACTCACACAAAAAACTTGAAAGCTGCTGAAAATTCCACGAAAATCCCACAAAAATCCCTAAATCTTCTCAAAACCCAACCACATTCCTGCAGCATCTCACAAAATCTCCACCAATATCCAAAAAATTCAAGAAAATTCCCTCCAAATTCTTCAAGTCTCCTCCAAATCCCACAAAATTCAAGACAAATCCTCAAAATCCCACAAAAATCCCACCAAATTCCAGAACCATCTCACAAAATCTCAACAAATTTCCACTAAATTCAAGAAAACTCTCACAAAGTTCTTGAAAGCCCCTCAAAATTCCAGAAAAATGCCACAAACTTCCCTACATCTTCTCAAAACCCAAACAAACTCCTGCAACATCTCACAAAATCTCCACCAATTTCCAAACAATTCAAGAAAAATCCCGCAAAATTCTTCAAGTCTCGTACAAATCCCAGAAAAATCCCACAAAATTCCAGAAACATCCCACCAAATCACCTCAATATCACCAAAAATTCTGGAAAAGCCTCACAAAATTGCAGAAAAATGCCACAAAATTCCCTAAACCTTCTCAAAACCCTACCCAATTCCTGCAACATCCCACAAAATCTCCAACAATTTCCACAAAATTCAAGAAAAATCCCTCCAAATTCACTGAATTTCCTCAATATCCCACCAAACTCCAGAACCATCTCACAAAATCTCAACAAATTTCCAAAAAATTCAAAAAAACTCTCACAAAGTTCTTGAAAGCCCCTCAAAATTCCAGAAAAATGCCACAAAATTCCCTACATCTTCTCAAAACATTACAAAATTCCACAGACACCTCACAAAATCTCCACCAATTTCCACAAAATCTAAGAAAATTCCCGCAAAATTCTTCAAGTCTCCTCCAAATCCCACAAAATTCAAGAGAAATCCTCAAAATTCCACAAAAATCCAACAAAATTCCTTCCATCTCCTCAAAACCCAAACAAACTCCTGCAACATCTCACAAAATCTCCACCAATTTCCCCAACATTTAGGAAAAATCCCTCCAACTTCTTCAAGTCTCCTCCAAATCCCACAAAATTCAAGACAAATCCTCAAAATTCCACAAAAATCCCACCAAATTCCAGAACCATCTCACAAAATCTCAGAAATTTCCACAAAATTCAAGAAAACTCTCACAGAGTTCTTGAAAGCCCCTCAAAATTCCAGAAAAATGCCATAAACTTCCCTACATCTTCTCAAAACCCAAACAAACTCCTGCAACATCTCACAAAATCTCCACCAATTTCCAAACAATTCAAGAAAAATCCCGCAAAATTCTTCAAGTCTCGTACAAATCCCAGAAAAATCCCACAAAATTCCAGAAACATCCCACCAAATCACCTCAATATCACCAAAAATTCTGGAAAAGCCTCACAAAATTGCAGAAAAATGCCACAAAATTCCCTAAACCTTCTCAAAACCCTACCCAATTCCTGCAACATCCCACAAAATCTCCAACAATTTCCACAAAATTCAAGAAAAATCCCTCCAAATTCACTGAATTTCCTCAATATCCCACCAAATTCCAGAACCATCTCACAAAATCTCAACAAATTTCCACAAAATCTAAGAAAATTCCCTCCAAATTCTTCAAGTCTCCTCCAAATCCCACAAAATTCAAGAGAAATCCTCAAAATTCCACAAAAATCCCACAAAATTCCTTCCATCTTCTCAGAACCCAAACAAACTCCTGCAACATCTCACAAAATCTCCACCAATTTCCAAACAATTCAAGAAAAATCCCGCAGAATTCTTCAAGTCTCCTCCAAATACCACAAACATCCCACAAACATCCCACAAACATCCCACAAACATCCCACAAAATTCAAAAGAAATCCCACAAAATTCAAAAGAAATCGCACAAAATCCTGTACAAGCCCCACACAATTCCCTAAATCTTCTCAGAACCCAACCACATTCCTGCAACATCCCACAAAATCTCTGGAAATTTCCACAAAATTCAAGAAGACTCACACAAAAAACTTGAAAGCTGCTGAAAATTCCACGAAAATCCCACAAAAATCCCTAAATCTTCTCAAAACCCAAACAAACTCCTGCAACATCTCACAAAATCTCCACCAATTTCCAAACAATTCAAGAAAAATCCCGCAAAATTCTTCAAGTCTCGTACAAATCCCAGAAAAATCCCACAAAATTCCAGAAACATCCCACCAAATCACCTCAATATCACCAAAAATTCTGGAAAAGCCTCACAAAATTGCAGAAAAATGCCACAAAATTCCCTAAACCTTCTCAAAACCCTACCAAATTCCTGCAACATCCCACAAAATCTCCAACAATTTCCACAAAATTCAAGAAAAATCCCTCAAAATTCACTGAATTTCCTCAATATCCCACCAAATTCCAGAACCATCTCACAAAATCTCAACAAATTTCCACAAAATCTAAGAAAATTCCCGCAAAATTCTTCAAGTCTCCTCCAAATCCCACAAAATTCAAGACAAATCCTCAAAATTCCACAAAAATCCCACAAAATTCCTTCCATCTTCTCAGAACCCAAACAAACTCCTGCAACATCTCACAAAATCTCCACCAATTTCCAAACAATTCAAGAAAAATCCCGCAAAATTCTTCAAGTCTCCTCCAAATACCACAAACATCCCACAAACATCCCACAAAATTCAAGAGAAATCCCACAAAATTCAAAAGAAATCGCACAAAATCCTGTACAAGCCCCACACAATTCCCTAAATCTTCTCAGAACCCAACAACATTCCTGCAACATCCCACAAAATCTCTGGAAATTTCCACAAAATTCAAGAAGACTCACACAAAAAACTTGAAAGCTGCTGAAAATTCCACGAAAATCCCACAAAAATCCCTAAATCTTCTCAAAACCCAACCACATTCCTGCAGCATCTCACAAAATCTCCACCAATATCCAAAAAATTCAAGAAAATTCCCTCCAAATTCTTCAAGTCTCCTCCAAATCCCACAAAATTCAAGAGAAATCCTCAAAATCCCACAAAAATCCCACCAAATTCCAGAACCATCTCACAAAATCTCAACAAATTTCCACTAAATTCAAGAAAACTCTCACAAAGTTCTTGAAAGCCCCTCAAAATTCCAGAAAAATGCCACAAACTTCCCTACATCTTCTCAAAACCCAAACAAACTCCTGCAACATCTCACAAAATCTCCACCAATTTCCAAACAATTCAAGAAAAATCCCGCAAAATTCTTCAAGTCTCGTACAAATCCCAGAAAAATCCCACAAAATTCCAGAAACATCCCACCAAATCACCTCAATATCACCAAAAATTCTGGAAAAGCCTCACAAAATTGCAGAAAAATGCCACAAAATTCCCTAAACCTTCTCAAAACCCTACCAAATTCCTGCAACATCCCACAAAATCTCCAACAATTTCCACAAAATTCAAGAAAAATCCCCCAAAATTCACTGAATTTCCTCAATATCCCACCAAATTCCAGAACCATCTCACAAAATCTCAACAAATTTCCACAAAATCTAAGAAAATTCCCGCAAAATTCTTCAAGTCTCCTCCAAATCCCACAAAATTCAAGAGAAATCCTCAAAATTCCACAAAAATCCCACAAAATTCCTTCCATCTTCTCAGAACCCAAACAAACTCCTGCAACATCTCACAAAATCTCCACCAATTTCCAAACAATTCAAGAAAAATCCCGCAGAATTCTTCAAGTCTCCTCCAAATACCACAAACATCCCACAAACATCCCACAAACATCCCACAAACATCCCACAAAATTCAAGAGAAATCCCACAAAATTCAAAAGAAATCGCACAAAATCCTGTACAAGCCCCACACAATTCCCTAAATCTTCTCAGAACCCAACCACATTCCTGCAACATCCCACAAAATCTCTGGAAATTTCCACAAAATTCAAGAAGACTCACACAAAAAACTTGAAAGCTGCTGAAAATTCCACGAAAATCCCACAAAAATCCCTAAATCTTCTCAAAACCCAACCACATTCCTGCAGCATCTCACAAAATCTCCACCAATATCCAAAAAATTCAAGAAAATTCCCTCCAAATTCTTCAAGTCTCCTCCAAATCCCACAAAATTCAAGACAAATCCTCAAAATCCCACAAAAATCCCACCAAATTCCAGAACCATCTCACAAAATCTCAACAAATTTCCACTAAATTCAAGAAAACTCTCACAAAGTTCTTGAAAGCCCCTCAAAATTCCAGAAAAATGCCACAAACTTCCCTACATCTTCTCAAAACCCAAACAAACTCCTGCAACATCTCACAAAATCTCCACCAATTTCCAAACAATTCAAGAAAAATCCCGCAAAATTCTTCAAGTCTCGTACAAATCCCAGAAAAATCCCACAAAATTCCAGAAACATCCCACCAAATCACCTCAATATCACCAAAAATTCTGGAAAAGCCTCACAAAATTGCAGAAAAATGCCACAAAATTCCCTAAACCTTCTCAAAACCCTACCCAATTCCTGCAACATCCCACAAAATCTCCAACAATTTCCACAAAATTCAAGAAAAATCCCTCCAAATTCACTGAATTTCCTCAATATCCCACCAAACTCCAGAACCATCTCACAAAATCTCAACAAATTTCCAAAAAATTCAAAAAAACTCTCACAAAGTTCTTGAAAGCCCCTCAAAATTCCAGAAAAATGCCACAAAATTCCCTACATCTTCTCAAAACATTACAAAATTCCACAGACACCTCACAAAATCTCCACCAATTTCCACAAAATCTAAGAAAATTCCCGCAAAATTCTTCAAGTCTCCTCCAAATCCCACAAAATTCAAGAGAAATCCTCAAAATTCCACAAAAATCCAACAAAATTCCTTCCATCTCCTCAAAACCCAAACAAACTCCTGCAACATCTCACAAAATCTCCACCAATTTCCCCAACATTTAGGAAAAATCCCTCCAACTTCTTCAAGTCTCCTCCAAATCCCACAAAATTCAAGAGAAATCCTCAAAATTCCACAAAAATCCCACCAAATTCCAGAACCATCTCACAAAATCTCAACAAATTTCCACAAAATTCAAGAAAACTCTCACAGAGTTCTTGAAAGCCCCTCAAAATTCCAGAAAAATGCCATAAACTTCCCTACATCTTCTCAAAACCCAAACAAACTCCTGCAACATCTCACAAAATCTCCACCAATTTCCAAACAATTCAAGAAAAATCCCGCAAAATTCTTCAAGTCTCGTACAAATCCCAGAAAAATCCCACAAAATTCCAGAAACATCCCACCAAATCACCTCAATATCACCAAAAATTCTGGAAAAGCCTCACAAAATTGCAGAAAAATGCCACAAAATTCCCTAAACCTTCTCAAAACCCTACCCAATTCCTGCAACATCCCACAAAATCTCCAACAATTTCCACAAAATTCAAGAAAAATCCCTCCAAATTCACTGAATTTCCTCAATATCCCACCAAATTCCAGAACCATCTCACAAAATCTCAACAAATTTCCACAAAATCTAAGAAAATTCCCTCCAAATTCTTCAAGTCTCCTCCAAATCCCACAAAATTCAAGAGAAATCCTCAAAATTCCACAAAAATCCCACAAAATTCCTTCCATCTTCTCAGAACCCAAACAAACTCCTGCAACATCTCACAAAATCTCCACCAATTTCCAAACAATTCAAGAAAAATCCCGCAGAATTCTTCAAGTCTCCTCCAAATACCACAAACATCCCACAAACATCCCACAAACATCCCACAAACATCCCACAAAATTCAAGAGAAATCCCACAAAATTCAAAAGAAATCGCACAAAATCCTGTACAAGCCCCACACAATTCCCTAAATCTTCTCAGAACCCAACCACATTCCTGCAACATCCCACAAAATCTCTGGAAATTTCCACAAAATTCAAGAAGACTCACACAAAAAACTTGAAAGCTGCTGAAAATTCCACGAAAATCCCACAAAAATCCCTAAATCTTCTCAAAACCCAACCACATTCCTGCAGCATCTCACAAAATCTCCACCAATATCCAAAAAATTCAAGAAAATTCCCTCCAAATTCTTCAAGTCTCCTCCAAATCCCACAAAATTCAAGACAAATCCTCAAAATCCCACAAAAATCCCACCAAATTCCAGAACCATCTCACAAAATCTCAACAAATTTCCACTAAATTCAAGAAAACTCTCACAAAGTTCTTGAAAGCCCCTCAAAATTCCAGAAAAATGCCACAAACTTCCCTACATCTTCTCAAAACCCAAACAAACTCCTGCAACATCTCACAAAATCTCCACCAATTTCCAAACAATTCAAGAAAAATCCCGCAAAATTCTTCAAGTCTCGTACAAATCCCAGAAAAATCCCACAAAATTCCAGAAACATCCCACCAAATCACCTCAATATCACCAAAAATTCTGGAAAAGCCTCACAAAATTGCAGAAAAATGCCACAAAATTCCCTAAACCTTCTCAAAACCCTACCCAATTCCTGCAACATCCCACAAAATCTCCAACAATTTCCACAAAATTCAAGAAAAATCCCTCCAAATTCACTGAATTTCCTCAATATCCCACCAAACTCCAGAACCATCTCACAAAATCTCAACAAATTTCCAAAAAATTCAAAAAAACTCTCACAAAGTTCTTGAAAGCCCCTCAAAATTCCAGAAAAATGCCACAAAATTCCCTACATCTTCTCAAAACATTACAAAATTCCACAGACACCTCACAAAATCTCCACCAATTTCCACAAAATCTAAGAAAATTCCCGCAAAATTCTTCAAGTCTCCTCCAAATCCCACAAAATTCAAGAGAAATCCTCAAAATTCCACAAAAATCCAACAAAATTCCTTCCATCTCCTCAAAACCCAAACAAACTCCTGCAACATCTCACAAAATCTCCACCAATTTCCCCAACATTTAGGAAAAATCCCTCCAACTTCTTCAAGTCTCCTCCAAATCCCACAAAATTCAAGAGAAATCCTCAAAATTCCACAAAAATCCCACCAAATTCCAGAACCATCTCACAAAATCTCAACAAATTTCCACAAAATTCAAGAAAACTCTCACAGAGTTCTTGAAAGCCCCTCAAAATTCCAGAAAAATGCCATAAACTTCCCTACATCTTCTCAAAACCCAAACAAACTCCTGCAACATCTCACAAAATCTCCACCAATTTCCAAACAATTCAAGAAAAATCCCGCAAAATTCTTCAAGTCTCGTACAAATCCCAGAAAAATCCCACAAAATTCCAGAAACATCCCACCAAATCACCTCAATATCACCAAAAATTCTGGAAAAGCCTCACAAAATTGCAGAAAAATGCCACAAAATTCCCTAAACCTTCTCAAAACCCTACCCAATTCCTGCAACATCCCACAAAATCTCCAACAATTTCCACAAAATTCAAGAAAAATCCCTCCAAATTCACTGAATTTCCTCAATATCCCACCAAATTCCAGAACCATCTCACAAAATCTCAACAAATTTCCACAAAATCTAAGAAAATTCCCTCCAAATTCTTCAAGTCTCCTCCAAATACCACAAACATCCCACAAACATCCCACAAACATCCCACAAACATCCCACAAAATTCAAGAGAAATCCCACAAAATTCAAAAGAAATCGCACAAAATCCTGTACAAGCCCCACACAATTCCCTAAATCTTCTCAGAACCCAACCACATTCCTGCAACATCCCACAAAATCTCTGGAAATTTCCACAAAATTCAAGAAGACTCACACAAAAAACTTGAAAGCTGCTGAAAATTCCACGAAAATCCCACAAAAATCCCTAAATCTTCTCAAAACCCAACCACATTCCTGCAGCATCTCACAAAATCTCCACCAATATCCAAAAAATTCAAGAAAATTCCCTCCAAATTCTTCAAGTCTCCTCCAAATCCCACAAAATTCAAGACAAATCCTCAAAATCCCACAAAAATCCCACCAAATTCCAGAACCATCTCACAAAATCTCAACAAATTTCCACTAAATTCAAGAAAACTCTCACAAAGTTCTTGAAAGCCCCTCAAAATTCCAGAAAAATGCCACAAACTTCCCTACATCTTCTCAAAACCCAAACAAACTCCTGCAACATCTCACAAAATCTCCACCAATTTCCAAACAATTCAAGAAAAATCCCGCAAAATTCTTCAAGTCTCGTACAAATCCCAGAAAAATCCCACAAAATTCCAGAAACATCCCACCAAATCACCTCAATATCACCAAAAATTCTGGAAAAGCCTCACAAAATTGCAGAAAAATGCCACAAAATTCCCTAAACCTTCTCAAAACCCTACCCAATTCCTGCAACATCCCACAAAATCTCCAACAATTTCCACAAAATTCAAGAAAAATCCCTCCAAATTCACTGAATTTCCTCAATATCCCACCAAACTCCAGAACCATCTCACAAAATCTCAACAAATTTCCAAAAAATTCAAAAAAACTCTCACAAAGTTCTTGAAAGCCCCTCAAAATTCCAGAAAAATGCCACAAAATTCCCTACATCTTCTCAAAACATTACAAAATTCCACAGACACCTCACAAAATCTCCACCAATTTCCACAAAATCTAAGAAAATTCCCGCAAAATTCTTCAAGTCTCCTCCAAATCCCACAAAATTCAAGAGAAATCCTCAAAATTCCACAAAAATCCAACAAAATTCCTTCCATCTCCTCAAAACCCAAACAAACTCCTGCAACATCTCACAAAATCTCCACCAATTTCCCCAACATTTAGGAAAAATCCCTCCAACTTCTTCAAGTCTCCTCCAAATCCCACAAAATTCAAGAGAAATCCTCAAAATTCCACAAAAATCCCACCAAATTCCAGAACCATCTCACAAAATCTCAACAAATTTCCACAAAATTCAAGAAAACTCTCACAGAGTTCTTGAAAGCCCCTCAAAATTCCAGAAAAATGCCATAAACTTCCCTACATCTTCTCAAAACCCAAACAAACTCCTGCAACATCTCACAAAATCTCCACCAATTTCCAAACAATTCAAGAAAAATCCCGCAAAATTCTTCAAGTCTCGTACAAATCCCAGAAAAATCCCACAAAATTCCAGAAACATCCCACCAAATCACCTCAATATCACCAAAAATTCTGGAAAAGCCTCACAAAATTGCAGAAAAATGCCACAAAATTCCCTAAACCTTCTCAAAACCCTACCCAATTCCTGCAACATCCCACAAAATCTCCAACAATTTCCACAAAATTCAAGAAAAATCCCTCCAAATTCACTGAATTTCCTCAATATCCCACCAAATTCCAGAACCATCTCACAAAATCTCAACAAATTTCCACAAAATCTAAGAAAATTCCCTCCAAATTCTTCAAGTCTCCTCCAAATCCCACAAAATTCAAGAGAAATCCTCAAAATTCCACAAAAATCCCACAAAATTCCTTCCATCTTCTCAGAACCCAAACAAACTCCTGCAACATCTCACAAAATCTCCACCAATTTCCAAACAATTCAAGAAAAATCCCGCAGAATTCTTCAAGTCTCCTCCAAATACCACAAACATCCCACAAACATCCCACAAACATCCCACAAAATTCAAGAGAAATCCCACAAAATTCAAAAGAAATCGCACAAAATCCTGTACAAGCCCCACACAATTCCCTAAATCTTCTCAGAACCCAACCACATTCCTGCAACATCCCACAAAATCTCTGGAAATTTCCACAAAATTCAAGAAGACTCACACAAAAAACTTGAAAGCTGCTGAAAATTCCACGAAAATCCCACAAAAATCCCTAAATCTTCTCAAAACCCAACCACATTCCTGCAGCATCTCACAAAATCTCCACCAATATCCAAAAAATTCAAGAAAATTCCCTCCAAATTCTTCAAGTCTCCTCCAAATCCCACAAAATTCAAGACAAATCCTCAAAATCCCACAAAAATCCCACCAAATTCCAGAACCATCTCACAAAATCTCAACAAATTTCCACTAAATTCAAGAAAACTCTCACAAAGTTCTTGAAAGCCCCTCAAAATTCCAGAAAAATGCCACAAACTTCCCTACATCTTCTCAAAACCCAAACAAACTCCTGCAACATCTCACAAAATCTCCACCAATTTCCAAACAATTCAAGAAAAATCCCGCAAAATTCTTCAAGTCTCGTACAAATCCCAGAAAAATCCCACAAAATTCCAGAAACATCCCACCAAATCACCTCAATATCACCAAAAATTCTGGAAAAGCCTCACAAAATTGCAGAAAAATGCCACAAAATTCCCTAAACCTTCTCAAAACCCTACCCAATTCCTGCAACATCCCACAAAATCTCCAACAATTTCCACAAAATTCAAGAAAAATCCCTCCAAATTCACTGAATTTCCTCAATATCCCACCAAACTCCAGAACCATCTCACAAAATCTCAACAAATTTCCAAAAAATTCAAAAAAACTCTCACAAAGTTCTTGAAAGCCCCTCAAAATTCCAGAAAAATGCCACAAAATTCCCTACATCTTCTCAAAACATTACAAAATTCCACAGACACCTCACAAAATCTCCACCAATTTCCACAAAATCTAAGAAAATTCCCGCAAAATTCTTCAAGTCTCCTCCAAATCCCACAAAATTCAAGAGAAATCCTCAAAATTCCACAAAAATCCAACAAAATTCCTTCCATCTCCTCAAAACCCAAACAAACTCCTGCAACATCTCACAAAATCTCCACCAATTTCCCCAACATTTAGGAAAAATCCCTCCAACTTCTTCAAGTCTCCTCCAAATCCCACAAAATTCAAGAGAAATCCTCAAAATTCCACAAAAATCCCACCAAATTCCAGAACCATCTCACAAAATCTCAACAAATTTCCACAAAATTCAAGAAAACTCTCACAGAGTTCTTGAAAGCCCCTCAAAATTCCAGAAAAATGCCATAAACTTCCCTACATCTTCTCAAAACCCAAACAAACTCCTGCAACATCTCACAAAATCTCCACCAATTTCCAAACAATTCAAGAAAAATCCCGCAAAATTCTTCAAGTCTCGTACAAATCCCAGAAAAATCCCACAAAATTCCAGAAACATCCCACCAAATCACCTCAATATCACCAAAAATTCTGGAAAAGCCTCACAAAATTGCAGAAAAATGCCACAAAATTCCCTAAACCTTCTCAAAACCCTACCCAATTCCTGCAACATCCCACAAAATCTCCAACAATTTCCACAAAATTCAAGAAAAATCCCTCCAAATTCACTGAATTTCCTCAATATCCCACCAAATTCCAGAACCATCTCACAAAATCTCAACAAATTTCCACAAAATCTAAGAAAATTCCCTCCAAATTCTTCAAGTCTCCTCCAAATCCCACAAAATTCAAGAGAAATCCTCAAAATTCCACAAAAATCCCACAAAATTCCTTCCATCTTCTCAGAACCCAAACAAACTCCTGCAACATCTCACAAAATCTCCACCAATTTCCAAACAATTCAAGAAAAATCCCGCAGAATTCTTCAAGTCTCCTCCAAATACCACAAACATCCCACAAACATCCCACAAACATCCCACAAACATCCCACAAAATTCAAAAGAAATCCCACAAAATTCAAAAGAAATCGCACAAAATCCTGTACAAGCCCCACACAATTCCCTAAATCTTCTCAGAACCCAACCACATTCCTGCAACATCCCACAAAATCTCTGGAAATTTCCACAAAATTCAAGAAGACTCACACAAAAAACTTGAAAGCTGCTGAAAATTCCACGAAAATCCCACAAAAATCCCTAAATCTTCTCAAAACCCAAACAAACTCCTGCAACATCTCACAAAATCTCCACCAATTTCCAAACAATTCAAGAAAAATCCCGCAAAATTCTTCAAGTCTCGTACAAATCCCAGAAAAATCCCACAAAATTCCAGAAACATCCCACCAAATCACCTCAATATCACCAAAAATTCTGGAAAAGCCTCACAAAATTGCAGAAAAATGCCACAAAATTCCCTAAACCTTCTCAAAACCCTACCAAATTCCTGCAACATCCCACAAAATCTCCAACAATTTCCACAAAATTCAAGAAAAATCCCTCCAAATTCACTGAATTTCCTCAATATCCCACCAAACTCCAGAACCATCTCACAAAATCTCAACAAATTTCCAAAAAATTCAAAAAAACTCTCACAAAGTTCTTGAAAGCCCCTCAAAATTCCAGAAAAATGCCACAAAATTCCCTACATCTTCTCAAAACATTACAAAATTCCACAGACACCTCACAAAATCTCCACCAATTTCCACAAAATCTAAGAAAATTCCCGCAAAATTCTTCAAGTCTCCTCCAAATCCCACAAAATTCAAGAGAAATCCTCAAAATTCCACAAAAATCCAACAAAATTCCTTCCATCTCCTCAAAACCCAAACAAACTCCTGCAACATCTCACAAAATCTCCACCAATTTCCACAACATTTAGGAAAAATCCCTCCAACTTCTTCAAGTCTCCTCCAAATCCCACAAAATTCAAGAGAAATCCTCAAAATTCCACAAAAATCCCACCAAATTCCAGAACCATCTCACAAAATCTCAACAAATTTCCACTAAATTCAAGAAAACTCTCACAGAGTTCTTGAAAGCCCCTCAAAATTCCAGAAAAATGCCATAAACTTCCCTACATCTTCTCAAAACCCAAACAAACTCCTGCAACATCTCACAAAATCTCCACCAATTTCCAAACAATTCAAGAAAAATCCCGCAAAATTCTTCAAGTCTCGTACAAATCCCAGAAAAATCCCACAAAATTCCAGAAACATCCCACCAAATCACCTCAATATCACCAAAAATTCTGGAAAAGCCTCACAAAATTGCAGAAAAATGCCACAAAATTCCCTAAACCTTCTCAAAACCCTACCCAATTCCTGCAACATCCCACAAAATCTCCAACAATTTCCACAAAATTCAAGAAAAATCCCTCCAAATTCACTGAATTTCCTCAATATCCCACCAAATTCCAGAACCATCTCACAAAATCTCAACAAATTTCCACAAAATCTAAGAAAATTCCCGCAAAATTCTTCAAGTCTCCTCCAAATCCCACAAAATTCAAGAGAAATCCTCAAAATTCCACAAAAATCCCACAAAATTCCTTCCATCTTCTCAGAACCCAAACAAACTCCTGCAACATCTCACAAAATCTCCACCAATTTCCAAACAATTCAAGAAAAATCCCGCAGAATTCTTCAAGTCTCCTCCAAATACCACAAACATCCCACAAACATCCCACAAACATCCCACAAACATCCCACAAAATTCAAGAGAAATCCCACAAAATTCAAAAGAAATCGCACAAAATCCTGTACAAGCCCCACACAATTCCCTAAATCTTCTCAGAACCCAACCACATTCCTGCAACATCCCACAAAATCTCTGGAAATTTCCACAAAATTCAAGAAGACTCACACAAAAAACTTGAAAGCTGCTGAAAATTCCACGAAAATCCCACAAAAATCCCTAAATCTTCTCAAAACCCAACCACATTCCTGCAGCATCTCACAAAATCTCCACCAATATCCAAAAAATTCAAGAAAATTCCCTCCAAATTCTTCAAGTCTCCTCCAAATCCCACAAAATTCAAGAGAAATCCTCAAAATCCCACAAAAATCCCACCAAATTCCAGAACCATCTCACAAAATCTCAACAAATTTCCACTAAATTCAAGAAAACTCTCACAAAGTTCTTGAAAGCCCCTCAAAATTCCAGAAAAATGCCACAAAATTCCCTACATCTTCTCAAAACATTACAAAATTCCACAGACACCTCACAAAATCTCCACCAATTTCCACAAAATCTAAGAAAATTCCCGCAAAATTCTTCAAGTCTCCTCCAAATCCCACAAAATTCAAGAGAAATCCTCAAAATTCCACAAAAATCCAACAAAATTCCTTCCATCTCCTCAAAACCCAAACAAACTCCTGCAACATCTCACAAAATCTCCACCAATTTCCACAACATTTAGGAAAAATCCCTCCAACTTCTTCAAGTCTCCTCCAAATCCCACAAAATTCAAGAGAAATCCTCAAAATTCCACAAAAATCCCACCAAATTCCAGAACCATCTCACAAAATCTCAACAAATTTCCACAAAATTCAAGAAAACTCTCACAGAGTTCTTGAAAGCCCCTCAAAATTCCAGAAAAATGCCATAAACTTCCCTACATCTTCTCAAAACCCAAACAAACTCCTGCAACATCTCACAAAATCTCCACCAATTTCCAAACAATTCAAGAAAAATCCCGCAAAATTCTTCAAGTCTCGTACAAATCCCAGAAAAATCCCACAAAATTCCAGAAACATCCCACCAAATCACCTCAATATCACCAAAAATTCTGGAAAAGCCTCACAAAATTGCAGAAAAATGCCACAAAATTCCCTAAACCTTCTCAAAACCCTACCCAATTCCTGCAACATCCCACAAAATCTCCAACAATTTCCACAAAATTCAAGAAAAATCCCTCCAAATTCACTGAATTTCCTCAATATCCCACCAAATTCCAGAACCATCTCACAAAATCTCAACAAATTTCCACAAAATCTAAGAAAATTCCCTCCAAATTCTTCAAGTCTCCTCCAAATCCCACAAAATTCAAGAGAAATCCTCAAAATTCCACAAAAATCCCACAAAATTCCTTCCATCTTCTCAGAACCCAAACAAACTCCTGCAACATCTCACAAAATCTCCACCAATTTCCAAACAATTCAAGAAAAATCCCGCAGAATTCTTCAAGTCTCCTCCAAATACCACAAACATCCCACAAACATCCCACAAACATCCCACAAACATCCCACAAAATTCAAGAGAAATCCCACAAAATTCAAAAGAAATCGCACAAAATCCTGTACAAGCCCCACACAATTCCCTAAATCTTCTCAGAACCCAACCACATTCCTGCAACATCCCACAAAATCTCTGGAAATTTCCACAAAATTCAAGAAGACTCACACAAAAAACTTGAAAGCTGCTGAAAATTCCACGAAAATCCCACAAAAATCCCTAAATCTTCTCAAAACCCAACCACATTCCTGCAGCATCTCACAAAATCTCCACCAATATCCAAAAAATTCAAGAAAATTCCCTCCAAATTCTTCAAGTCTCCTCCAAATCCCACAAAATTCAAGAGAAATCCTCAAAATCCCACAAAAATCCCACCAAATTCCAGAACCATCTCACAAAATCTCAACAAATTTCCACTAAATTCAAGAAAACTCTCACAAAGTTCTTGAAAGCCCCTCAAAATTCCAGAAAAATGCCACAAACTTCCCTACATCTTCTCAAAACCCAAACAAACTCCTGCAACATCTCACAAAATCTCCACCAATTTCCAAACAATTCAAGAAAAATCCCGCAAAATTCTTCAAGTCTCGTACAAATCCCAGAAAAATCCCACAAAATTCCAGAAACATCCCACCAAATCACCTCAATATCACCAAAAATTCTGGAAAAGCCTCACAAAATTGCAGAAAAATGCCACAAAATTCCCTAAACCTTCTCAAAACCCTACCAAATTCCTGCAACATCCCACAAAATCTCCAACAATTTCCACAAAATTCAAGAAAAATCCCTCCAAATTCACTGAATTTCCTCAATATCCCACCAAACTCCAGAACCATCTCACAAAATCTCAACAAATTTCCAAAAAATTCAAAAAAACTCTCACAAAGTTCTTGAAAGCCCCTCAAAATTCCAGAAAAATGCCACAAAATTCCCTACATCTTCTCAAAACATTACAAAATTCCACAGACACCTCACAAAATCTCCACCAATTTCCACAAAATCTAAGAAAATTCCCGCAAAATTCTTCAAGTCTCCTCCAAATCCCACAAAATTCAAGAGAAATCCTCAAAATTCCACAAAAATCCAACAAAATTCCTTCCATCTCCTCAAAACCCAAACAAACTCCTGCAACATCTCACAAAATCTCCACCAATTTCCCCAACATTTAGGAAAAATCCCTCCAACTTCTTCAAGTCTCCTCCAAATCCCACAAAATTCAAGAGAAATCCTCAAAATTCCACAAAAATCCCACCAAATTCCAGAACCATCTCACAAAATCTCAACAAATTTCCACAAAATTCAAGAAAACTCTCACAGAGTTCTTGAAAGCCCCTCAAAATTCCAGAAAAATGCCATAAACTTCCCTACATCTTCTCAAAACCCAAACAAACTCCTGCAACATCTCACAAAATCTCCACCAATTTCCAAACAATTCAAGAAAAATCCCGCAAAATTCTTCAAGTCTCGTACAAATCCCAGAAAAATCCCACAAAATTCCAGAAACATCCCACCAAATCACCTCAATATCACCAAAAATTCTGGAAAAGCCTCACAAAATTGCAGAAAAATGCCACAAAATTCCCTAAACCTTCTCAAAACCCTACCCAATTCCTGCAACATCCCACAAAATCTCCAACAATTTCCACAAAATTCAAGAAAAATCCCTCCAAATTCACTGAATTTCCTCAATATCCCACCAAATTCCAGAACCATCTCACAAAATCTCAACAAATTTCCACAAAATCTAAGAAAATTCCCTCCAAATTCTTCAAGTCTCCTCCAAATCCCACAAAATTCAAGAGAAATCCTCAAAATTCCACAAAAATCCCACAAAATTCCTTCCATCTTCTCAGAACCCAAACAAACTCCTGCAACATCTCACAAAATCTCCACCAATTTCCAAACAATTCAAGAAAAATCCCGCAGAATTCTTCAAGTCTCCTCCAAATACCACAAACATCCCACAAACATCCCACAAACATCCCACAAACATCCCACAAAATTCAAGAGAAATCCCACAAAATTCAAAAGAAATCGCACAAAATCCTGTACAAGCCCCACACAATTCCCTAAATCTTCTCAGAACCCAACCACATTCCTGCAACATCCCACAAAATCTCTGGAAATTTCCACAAAATTCAAGAAGACTCACACAAAAAACTTGAAAGCTGCTGAAAATTCCACGAAAATCCCACAAAAATCCCTAAATCTTCTCAAAACCCAACCACATTCCTGCAGCATCTCACAAAATCTCCACCAATATCCAAAAAATTCAAGAAAATTCCCTCCAAATTCTTCAAGTCTCCTCCAAATCCCACAAAATTCAAGACAAATCCTCAAAATCCCACAAAAATCCCACCAAATTCCAGAACCATCTCACAAAATCTCAACAAATTTCCACTAAATTCAAGAAAACTCTCACAAAGTTCTTGAAAGCCCCTCAAAATTCCAGAAAAATGCCACAAACTTCCCTACATCTTCTCAAAACCCAAACAAACTCCTGCAACATCTCACAAAATCTCCACCAATTTCCAAACAATTCAAGAAAAATCCCGCAAAATTCTTCAAGTCTCGTACAAATCCCAGAAAAATCCCACAAAATTCCAGAAACATCCCACCAAATCACCTCAATATCACCAAAAATTCTGGAAAAGCCTCACAAAATTGCAGAAAAATGCCACAAAATTCCCTAAACCTTCTCAAAACCCTACCCAATTCCTGCAACATCCCACAAAATCTCCAACAATTTCCACAAAATTCAAGAAAAATCCCTCCAAATTCACTGAATTTCCTCAATATCCCACCAAACTCCAGAACCATCTCACAAAATCTCAACAAATTTCCAAAAAATTCAAAAAAACTCTCACAAAGTTCTTGAAAGCCCCTCAAAATTCCAGAAAAATGCCACAAAATTCCCTACATCTTCTCAAAACATTACAAAATTCCACAGACACCTCACAAAATCTCCACCAATTTCCACAAAATCTAAGAAAATTCCCGCAAAATTCTTCAAGTCTCCTCCAAATCCCACAAAATTCAAGAGAAATCCTCAAAATTCCACAAAAATCCAACAAAATTCCTTCCATCTCCTCAAAACCCAAACAAACTCCTGCAACATCTCACAAAATCTCCACCAATTTCCCCAACATTTAGGAAAAATCCCTCCAACTTCTTCAAGTCTCCTCCAAATCCCACAAAATTCAAGAGAAATCCTCAAAATTCCACAAAAATCCCACCAAATTCCAGAACCATCTCACAAAATCTCAACAAATTTCCACAAAATTCAAGAAAACTCTCACAGAGTTCTTGAAAGCCCCTCAAAATTCCAGAAAAATGCCACAAACTTCCCTACATCTTCTCAAAACCCAAACAAACTCCTGCAACATCTCACAAAATCTCCACCAATTTCCAAACAATTCAAGAAAAATCCCGCAAAATTCTTCAAGTCTCGTACAAATCCCAGAAAAATCCCACAAAATTCCAGAAACATCCCACCAAATCACCTCAATATCACCAAAAATTCTGGAAAAGCCTCACAAAATTGCAGAAAAATGCCACAAAATTCCCTAAACCTTCTCAAAACCCTACCCAATTCCTGCAACATCCCACAAAATCTCCAACAATTTCCACAAAATTCAAGAAAAATCCCTCCAAATTCACTGAATTTCCTCAATATCCCACCAAATTCCAGAACCATCTCACAAAATCTCAACAAATTTCCACAAAATCTAAGAAAATTCCCGCAAAATTCTTCAAGTCTCCTCCAAATCCCACAAAATTCAAGAGAAATCCTCAAAATTCCACAAAAATCCAACAAAATTCCTTCCATCTTCTCAGAACCCAAACAAACTCCTGCAACATCTCACAAAATCTCCACCAATTTCCAAACAATTCAAGAAAAATCCCGCAGAATTCTTCAAGTCTCCTCCAAATACCACAAACATCCCACAAACATCCCACAAACATCCCACAAACATCCCACAAAATTCAAGAGAAATCCCACAAAATTCAAAAGAAATCGCACAAAATCCTGTACAAGCCCCACACAATTCCCTAAATCTTCTCAGAACCCAACCACATTCCTGCAACATCCCACAAAATCTCTGGAAATTTCCACAAAATTCAAGAAGACTCACACAAAAAACTTGAAAGCTGCTGAAAATTCCACGAAAATCCCACAAAAATCCCTAAATCTTCTCAAAACCCAACCACATTCCTGCAGCATCTCACAAAATCTCCACCAATATCCAAAAAATTCAAGAAAATTCCCTCCAAATTCTTCAAGTCTCCTCCAAATCCCACAAAATTCAAGACAAATCCTCAAAATCCCACAAAAATCCCACCAAATTCCAGAACCATCTCACAAAATCTCAACAAATTTCCACTAAATTCAAGAAAACTCTCACAAAGTTCTTGAAAGCCCCTCAAAATTCCAGAAAAATGCCACAAACTTCCCTACATCTTCTCAAAACCCAAACAAACTCCTGCAACATCTCACAAAATCTCCACCAATTTCCAAACAATTCAAGAAAAATCCCGCAAAATTCTTCAAGTCTCGTACAAATCCCAGAAAAATCCCACAAAATTCCAGAAACATCCCACCAAATCACCTCAATATCACCAAAAATTCTGGAAAAGCCTCACAAAATTGCAGAAAAATGCCACAAAATTCCCTAAACCTTCTCAAAACCCTACCAAATTCCTGCAACATCCCACAAAATCTCCAACAATTTCCACAAAATTCAAGAAAAATCCCTCCAAATTCACTGAATTTCCTCAATATCCCACCAAACTCCAGAACCATCTCACAAAATCTCAACAAATTTCCAAAAAATTCAAAAAAACTCTCACAAAGTTCTTGAAAGCCCCTCAAAATTCCAGAAAAATGCCACAAAATTCCCTACATCTTCTCAAAACATTACAAAATTCCACAGACACCTCACAAAATCTCCACCAATTTCCACAAAATCTAAGAAAATTCCCGCAAAATTCTTCAAGTCTCCTCCAAATCCCACAAAATTCAAGACAAATCCTCAAAATTCCACAAAAATCCAACAAAATTCCTTCCATCTCCTCAAAACCCAAACAAACTCCTGCAACATCTCACAAAATCTCCACCAATTTCCACAACATTTAGGAAAAATACCTCCAACTTCTTCAAGTCTCCTCCAAATCCCACAAAATTCAAGAGAAATCCTCAAAATTCCACAAAAAATCCCACCAAATTCCAGAACCATCTCACAAAATCTCAACAAATTTCCACAAAATTCAAGAAAACTCTCACAGAGTTCTTGAAAGCCCCTCAAAATTCCAGAAAAATGCCATAAACTTCCCTACATCTTCTCAAAACCCAAACAAACTCCTGCAACATCTCACAAAATCTCCACCAATTTCCAAACAATTCAAGAAAAATCCCGCAAAATTCTTCAAGTCTCGTACAAATCCCAGAAAAATCCCACAAAATTCCAGAAACATCCCACCAAATCACCTCAATATCACCAAAAATTCTGGAAAAGCCTCACAAAATTGCAGAAAAATGCCACAAAATTCCCTAAACCTTCTCAAAACCCTACCCAATTCCTGCAACATCCCACAAAATCTCCAACAATTTCCACAAAATTCAAGAAAAATCCCTCCAAATTCACTGAATTTCCTCAATATCCCACCAAATTCCAGAACCATCTCACAAAATCTCAACAAATTTCCACAAAATCTAAGAAAATTCCCGCAAAATTCTTCAAGTCTCCTCCAAATCCCACAAAATTCAAGACAAATCCTCAAAATTCCACAAAAATCCCACAAAATTCCTTCCATCTTCTCAGAACCCAAACAAACTCCTGCAACATCTCACAAAATCTCCACCAATTTCCAAACAATTCAAGAAAAATCCCGCAAAATTCTTCAAGTCTCCTCCAAATACCACAAACATCCCACAAACATCCCACAAAATTCAAGAGAAATCCCACAAAATTCAAAAGAAATCGCACAAAATCCTGTACAAGCCCCACACAATTCCCTAAATCTTCTCAGAACCCAACCACATTCCTGCAACATCCCACAAAATCTCTGGAAATTTCCACAAAATTCAAGAAGACTCACACAAAAAACTTGAAAGCTGCTGAAAATTCCACGAAAATCCCACAAAAATCCCTAAATCTTCTCAAAACCCAACCACATTCCTGCACCATCTCACAAAATCTCCACCAATTTCCCCAACATTTAGGAAAAATCCCTCCAACTTCTTCAAGTCTCCTCCAAATCCCACAAAATTCAAGAGAAATCCTCAAAATTCCACAAAAATCCCACCAAATTCCAGAACCATCTCACAAAATCTCAACAAATTTCCACAAAATTCAAGAAAACTCTCACAGAGTTCTTGAAAGCCCCTCAAAATTCCAGAAAAATGCCATAAACTTCCCTACATCTTCTCAAAACCCAAACAAACTCCTGCAACATCTCACAAAATCTCCACCAATTTCCAAACAATTCAAGAAAAATCCCGCAAAATTCTTCAAGTCTCGTACAAATCCCAGAAAAATCCCACAAAATTCCAGAAACATCCCACCAAATCACCTCAATATCACCAAAAATTCTGGAAAAGCCTCACAAAATTGCAGAAAAATGCCACAAAATTCCCTAAACCTTCTCAAAACCCTACCCAATTCCTGCAACATCCCACAAAATCTCCAACAATTTCCACAAAATTCAAGAAAAATCCCTCCAAATTCACTGAATTTCCTCAATATCCCACCAAATTCCAGAACCATCTCACAAAATCTCAACAAATTTCCACAAAATCTAAGAAAATTCCCGCAAAATTCTTCAAGTCTCCTCCAAATCCCACAAAATTCAAGACAAATCCTCAAAATTCCACAAAAATCCCACAAAATTCCTTCCATCTTCTCAGAACCCAAACAAACTCCTGCAACATCTCACAAAATCTCCACCAATTTCCAAACAATTCAAGAAAAATCCCGCAGAATTCTTCAAGTCTCCTCCAAATACCACAAACATCCCACAAACATCCCACAAACATCCCACAAACATCCCACAAAATTCAAGAGAAGTCCCACAAAATTCAAAAGAAATCGCACAAAATCCTGTACAAGCCCCACACAATTCCCTAAATCTTCTCAGAACCCAACCACATTCCTGCAACATCCCACAAAATCTCTGGAAATTTCCACAAAATTCAAGAAGACTCACACAAAAAACTTGAAAGCTGCTGAAAATTCCACGAAAATCCCACAAAAATCCCTAAATCTTCTCAAAACCCAACCACATTCCTGCAGCATCTCACAAAATCTCCACCAATATCCAAAAAATTCAAGAAAATTCCCTCCAAATTCTTCAAGTCTCCTCCAAATCCCACAAAATTCAAGAGAAATCCTCAAAATCCCACAAAAATCCCACCAAATTCCAGAACCATCTCACAAAATCTCAACAAATTTCCACTAAATTCAAGAAAACTCTCACAAAGTTCTTGAAAGCCCCTCAAAATTCCAGAAAAATGCCACAAACTTCCCTACATCTTCTCAAAACCCAAACAAACTCCTGCAACATCTCACAAAATCTCCACCAATTTCCAAACAATTCAAGAAAAATCCCGCAAAATTCTTCAAGTCTCGTACAAATCCCAGAAAAATCCCACAAAATTCCAGAAACATCCCACCAAATCACCTCAATATCACCAAAAATTCTGGAAAAGCCTCACAAAATTGCAGAAAAATGCCACAAAATTCCCTAAACCTTCTCAAAACCCTACCAAATTCCTGCAACATCCCACAAAATCTCCAACAATTTCCACAAAATTCAAGAAAAATCCCTCCAAATTCACTGAATTTCCTCAATATCCCACCAAACTCCAGAACCATCTCACAAAATCTCAACAAATTTCCAAAAAATTCAAAAAAACTCTCACAAAGTTCTTGAAAGCCCCTCAAAATTCCAGAAAAATGCCACAAAATTCCCTACATCTTCTCAAAACATTACAAAATTCCACAGACACCTCACAAAATCTCCACCAATTTCCACAAAATCTAAGAAAATTCCCGCAAAATTCTTCAAGTCTCCTCCAAATCCCACAAAATTCAAGAGAAATCCTCAAAATTCCACAAAAATCCAACAAAATTCCTTCCATCTCCTCAAAACCCAAACAAACTCCTGCAACATCTCACAAAATCTCCACCAATTTCCCCAACATTTAGGAAAAATACCTCCAACTTCTTCAAGTCTCCTCCAAATCCCACAAAATTCAAGAGAAATCCTCAAAATTCCACAAAAATCCCACCAAATTCCAGAACCATCTCACAAAATCTCAACAAATTTCCACAAAATTCAAGAAAACTCTCACAGAGTTCTTGAAAGCCCCTCAAAATTCCAGAAAAATGCCATAAACTTCCCTACATCTTCTCAAAACCCAAACAAACTCCTGCAACATCTCACAAAATCTCCACCAATTTCCAAACAATTCAAGAAAAATCCCGCAAAATTCTTCAAGTCTCGTACAAATCCCAGAAAAATCCCACAAAATTCCAGAAACATCCCACCAAATCACCTCAATATCACCAAAAATTCTGGAAAAGCCTCACAAAATTGCAGAAAAATGCCACAAAATTCCCTAAACCTTCTCAAAACCCTACCCAATTCCTGCAACATCCCACAAAATCTCCAACAATTTCCACAAAATTCAAGAAAAATCCCTCCAAATTCACTGAATTTCCTCAATATCCCACCAAATTCCAGAACCATCTCACAAAATCTCAACAAATTTCCACAAAATCTAAGAAAATTCCCGCAAAATTCTTCAAGTCTCCTCCAAATCCCACAAAATTCAAGACAAATCCTCAAAATTCCACAAAAATCCCACAAAATTCCTTCCATCTTCTCAGAACCCAAACAAACTCCTGCAACATCTCACAAAATCTCCACCAATTTCCAAACAATTCAAGAAAAATCCCGCAAAATTCTTCAAGTCTCCTCCAAATACCACAAACATCCCACAAACATCCCACAAAATTCAAGAGAAATCCCACAAAATTCAAAAGAAATCGCACAAAATCCTGTACAAGCCCCACACAATTCCCTAAATCTTCTCAGAACCCAACAACATTCCTGCAACATCCCACAAAATCTCTGGAAATTTCCACAAAATTCAAGAAGACTCACACAAAAAACTTGAAAGCTGCTGAAAATTCCACGAAAATCCCACAAAAATCCCTAAATCTTCTCAAAACCCAACCACATTCCTGCAGCATCTCACAAAATCTCCACCAATATCCAAAAAATTCAAGAAAATTCCCTCCAAATTCTTCAAGTCTCCTCCAAATCCCACAAAATTCAAGACAAATCCTCAAAATCCCACAAAAATCCCACCAAATTCCAGAACCATCTCACAAAATCTCAACAAATTTCCACTAAATTCAAGAAAACTCTCACAAAGTTCTTGAAAGCCCCTCAAAATTCCAGAAAAATGCCACAAACTTCCCTACATCTTCTCAAAACCCAAACAAACTCCTGCAACATCTCACAAAATCTCCACCAATTTCCAAACAATTCAAGAAAAATCCCGCAAAATTCTTCAAGTCTCGTACAAATCCCAGAAAAATCCCACAAAATTCCAGAAACATCCCACCAAATCACCTCAATATCACCAAAAATTCTGGAAAAGCCTCACAAAATTGCAGAAAAATGCCACAAAATTCCCTAAACCTTCTCAAAACCCTACCAAATTCCTGCAACATCCCACAAAATCTCCAACAATTTCCACAAAATTCAAGAAAAATCCCTCAAAATTCACTGAATTTCCTCAATATCCCACCAAATTCCAGAACCATCTCACAAAATCTCAACAAATTTCCACAAAATCTAAGAAAATTCCCGCAAAATTCTTCAAGTCTCCTCCAAATCCCACAAAATTCAAGAGAAATCCTCAAAATTCCACAAAAATCCCACAAAATTCCTTCCATCTTCTCAGAACCCAAACAAACTCCTGCAACATCTCACAAAATCTCCACCAATTTCCAAACAATTCAAGAAAAATCCCGCAGAATTCTTCAAGTCTCCTCCAAATACCACAAACATCCCACAAACATCCCACAAACATCCCACAAACATCCCACAAAATTCAAGAGAAATCCCACAAAATTCAAAAGAAATCGCACAAAATCCTGTACAAGCCCCACACAATTCCCTAAATCTTCTCAGAACCCAACCACATTCCTGCAACATCCCACAAAATCTCTGGAAATTTCCACAAAATTCAAGAAGACTCACACAAAAAACTTGAAAGCTGCTGAAAATTCCACGAAAATCCCACAAAAATCCCTAAATCTTCTCAAAACCCAACCACGTTCCTGCAGCATCTCACAAAATCTCCACCAATATCCAAAAAATTCAAGAAAATTCCCTCCAAATTCTTCAAGTCTCCTCCAAATCCCACAAAATTCAAGAGAAATCCTCAAAATCCCACAAAAATCCCACCAAATTCCAGAACCATCTCACAAAATCTCAACAAATTTCCACTAAATTCAAGAAAACTCTCACAAAGTTCTTGAAAGCCCCTCAAAATTCCAGAAAAATGCCACAAAATTCCCTAAACCTTCTCAAAACCCTACCAAATTCCTGCAACATCCCACAAAATCTCCAACAATTTCCACAAAATTCAAGAAAAATCCCTCCAAATTCACTGAATTTCCTCAATATCCCACCAAACTCCAGAACCATCTCACAAAATCTCAACAAATTTCCAAAAAATTCAAAAAAACTCTCACAAAGTTCTTGAAAGCCCCTCAAAATTCCAGAAAAATGCCACAAAATTCCCTACATCTTCTCAAAACATTACAAAATTCCACAGACACCTCACAAAATCTCCACCAATTTCCACAAAATCTAAGAAAATTCCCGCAAAATTCTTCAAGTCTCCTCCAAATCCCACAAAATTCAAGAGAAATCCTCAAAATTCCACAAAAATCCAACAAAATTCCTTCCATCTCCTCAAAACCCAAACAAACTCCTGCAACATCTCACAAAATCTCCACCAATTTCCCCAACATTTAGGAAAAATCCCTCCAACTTCTTCAAGTCTCCTCCAAATCCCACAAAATTCAAGACAAATCCTCAAAATCCCACAAAAATCCCACCAAATTCCAGAACCATCTCACAAAATCTCAACAAATTTCCACTAAATTCAAGAAAACTCTCACAAAGTTCTTGAAAGCCCCTCAAAATTCCAGAAAAATGCCATAAACTTCCCTACATCTTCTCAAAACCCAAACAAACTCCTGCAACATCTCACAAAATCTCCACCAATTTCCAAACAATTCAAGAAAAATCCCGCAAAATTCTTCAAGTCTCGTACAAATCCCAGAAAAATCCCACAAAATTCCAGAAACATCCCACCAAATCACCTCAATATCACCAAAAATTCTGGAAAAGCCTCACAAAATTGCAGAAAAATGCCACAAAATTCCCTAAACCTTCTCAAAACCCTACCAAATTCCTGCAACATCCCACAAAATCTCCAACAATTTCCACAAAATTCAAGAAAAATCCCTCCAAATTCACTGAATTTCCTCAATATCCCACCAAATTCCAGAACCATCTCACAAAATCTCAACAAATTTCCACAAAATCTAAGAAAATTCCCGCAAAATTCTTCAAGTCTCCTCCAAATCCCACAAAATTCAAGACAAACCCTCAAAATTCCACAAAAATCCCACAAAATTCCTTCCATCTTCTCAGAACCCAAACAAACTCCTGCAACATCTCACAAAATCTCCACCAATTTCCAAACAATTCAAGAAAAATCCCGCAGAATTCTTCAAGTCTCCTCCAAATACCACAAACATCCCACAAACATCCCACAAACATCCCACAAACATCCCACAAAATTCAAGAGAAATCCCACAAAATTCAAAAGAAATCGCACAAAATCCTGTACAAGCCCCACACAATTCCCTAAATCTTCTCAGAACCCAACCACATTCCTGCAACATCCCACAAAATCTCTGGAAATTTCCACAAAATTCAAGAAGACTCACACAAAAAACTTGAAAGCTGCTGAAAATTCCACGAAAATCCCACAAAAATCCCTAAATCTTCTCAAAACCCAACCACATTCCTGCAGCATCTCACAAAATCTCCACCAATATCCAAAAAATTCAAGAAAATTCCCTCCAAATTCTTCAAGTCTCCTCCAAATCCCACAAAATTCAAGAGAAATCCTCAAAATCCCACAAAAATCCCACCAAATTCCAGAACCATCTCACAAAATCTCAACAAATTTCCACTAAATTCAAGAAAACTCTCACAAAGTTCTTGAAAGCCCCTCAAAATTCCAGAAAAATGCCACAAAATAACCTACATCTTCTCAAAACCCAACCACATTCCTGCAACATCCCACAAAATCTCCAACAATTTCCACAAAATTCAAGAAAAATCCCGCAAAATTCTTCAAGTCTCGTACAAATCCCAGAAAGATCCCACAAAATTCCAGAAACATCCCACCAAATCACCTCAATATCACCAAAAATTCTGGAAAAGCCTCACAAAATTGCAGAAAAATGCCACAAAATTCCCTAAACCTTCTCAAAACCCTACCCAATTCCTGCAACATCCCACAAAATCTCCAACAATTTCCACAAAATTCAAGAAAAATCCCTCCAAATTCACTGAATTTCCTCAATATCCCACCAAACTCCAGAACCATCTCACAAAATCTCAACAAATTTCCAAAAAATTCAAAAAAACTCTCACAAAGTTCTTTAAAGCCCCTCAAAATTCCAGAAAAATGCCACAAAATTCCCTACATCTTCTCAAAACATTACAAAATTCCACAGACACCTCAGAAAATCTCCACCAATTTCCACAAAATCTAAGAAAATTCCCGCAAAATTCTTCAAGTCTCCTCCAAATCCCACAAAATTCAAGAGAAATCCTCAAAATTCCACAAAAATCCAACAAAATTCCTTCCATCTCCTCAAAACCCAAACAAACTCCTGCAACATCTCACAAAATCTCCACCAATTTCCCCAACATTTAGGAAAAATCCCTCCAACTTCTTCAAGTCTCCTCCAAATCCCACAAAATTCAAGAGAAATCCTCAAAATTCCACAAAAATCCCACCAAATTCCAGAACCATCTCACAAAATCTCAACAAATTTCCACAAAATTCAAGAAAACTCTCACAGAGTTCTTGAAAGCCCCTCAAAATTCCAGAAAAATGCCATAAACTTCCCTACATCTTCTCAAAACCCAAACAAACTCCTGCAACATCTCACAAAATCTCCACCAATTTCCAAACAATTCAAGAAAAATCCCGCAAAATTCTTCAAGTCTCGTACAAATCCCAGAAAAATCCCACAAAATTCCAGAAACATCCCACCAAATCACCTCAATATCACCAAAAATTCTGGAAAAGCCTCACAAAATTGCAGAAAAATGCCACAAAATTCCCTAAACCTTCTCAAAACCCTACCCAATTCCTGCAACATCCCACAAAATCTCCAACAATTTCCACAAAATTCAAGAAAAATCCCTCAAAATTCACTGAATTTCCTCAATATCCCACCAAATTCCAGAACCATCTCACAAAATCTCAACAAATTTCCACAAAATCTAAGAAAATTCCCGCAAAATTCTTCAAGTCTCCTCCAAATCCCACAAAATTCAAGAGAAATCCTCAAAATTCCACAAAAATCCCACAAAATTCCTTCCATCTTCTCAGAACCCAAACAAACTCCTGCAACATCTCACAAAATCTCCACCAATTTCCAAACAATTCAAGAAAAATCCCGCAGAATTCTTCAAGTCTCCTCCAAATACCACAAACATCCCACAAACATCCCACAAACATCCCACAAACATCCCACAAAATTCAAGAGAAATCCCACAAAATTCAAAAGAAATCGCACAAAATCCTGTACAAGCCCCACACAATTCCCTAAATCTTCTCAGAACCCAACCACATTCCTGCAACATCCCACAAAATCTCTGGAAATTTCCACAAAATTCAAGAAGACTCACACAAAAAACTTGAAAGCTGCTGAAAATTCCACGAAAATCCCACAAAAATCCCTAAATCTTCTCAAAACCCAACCACATTCCTGCAGCATCTCACAAAATCTCCACCAATATCCAAAAAATTCAAGAAAATTCCCTCCAAATTCTTCAAGTCTCCTCCAAATCCCACAAAATTCAAGACAAATCCTCAAAATCCCACAAAAATCCCACCAAATTCCAGAACCATCTCACAAAATCTCAACAAATTTCCACTAAATTCAAGAAAACTCTCACAAAGTTCTTGAAAGCCCCTCAAAATTCCAGAAAAATGCCACAAACTTCCCTACATCTTCTCAAAACCCAAACAAACTCCTGCAACATCTCACAAAATCTCCACCAATTTCCAAACAATTCAAGAAAAATCCCGCAAAATTCTTCAAGTCTCGTACAAATCCCAGAAAAATCCCACAAAATTCCAGAAACATCCCACCAAATCACCTCAATATCACCAAAAATTCTGGAAAAGCCTCACAAAATTGCAGAAAAATGCCACAAAATTCCCTAAACCTTCTCAAAACCCTACCAAATTCCTGCAACATCCCACAAAATCTCCAACAATTTCCACAAAATTCAAGAAAAATCCCTCCAAATTCACTGAATTTCCTCAATATCCCACCAAACTCCAGAACCATCTCACAAAATCTCAACAAATTTCCAAAAAATTCAAAAAAACTCTCACAAAGTTCTTGAAAGCCCCTCAAAATTCCAGAAAAATGCCACAAAATTCCCTACATCTTCTCAAAACATTACAAAATTCCACAGACACCTCAGAAAATCTCCACCAATTTCCACAAAATCTAAGAAAATTCCCGCAAAATTCTTCAAGTCTCCTCCAAATCCCACAAAATTCAAGAGAAATCCTCAAAATTCCACAAAAATCCAACAAAATTCCTTCCATCTCCTCAAAACCCAAACAAACTCCTGCAACATCTCACAAAATCTCCACCAATTTCCCCAACATTTAGGAAAAATCCCTCCAACTTCTTCAAGTCTCCTCCAAATCCCACAAAATTCAAGAGAAATCCTCAAAATTCCACAAAAATCCCACCAAATTCCAGAACCATCTCACAAAATCTCAACAAATTTCCACAAAATTCAAGAAAACTCTCACAGAGTTCTTGAAAGCCCCTCAAAATTCCAGAAAAATGCCATAAACTTCCCTACATCTTCTCAAAACCCAAACAAACTCCTGCAACATCTCACAAAATCTCCACCAATTTCCAAACAATTCAAGAAAAATCCCGCAAAATTCTTCAAGTCTCGTACAAATCCCAGAAAAATCCCACAAAATTCCAGAAACATCCCACCAAATCACCTCAATATCACCAAAAATTCTGGAAAAGCCTCACAAAATTGCAGAAAAATGCCACAAAATTCCCTAAACCTTCTCAAAACCCTACCCAATTCCTGCAACATCCCACAAAATCTCCAACAATTTCCACAAAATTCAAGAAAAATCCCTCAAAATTCACTGAATTTCCTCAATATCCCACCAAATTCCAGAACCATCTCACAAAATCTCAACAAATTTCCACAAAATCTAAGAAAATTCCCGCAAAATTCTTCAAGTCTCCTCCAAATCCCACAAAATTCAAGACAAACCCTCAAAATTCCACAAAAATCCCACAAAATTCCTTCCATCTTCTCAGAACCCAAACAAACTCCTGCAACATCTCACAAAATCTCCACCAATTTCCAAACAATTCAAGAAAAATCCCGCAAAATTCTTCAAGTCTCCTCCAAATACCACAAACATCCCACAAACATCCCACAAAATTCAAGAGAAATCCCACAAAATTCAAAAGAAATCGCACAAAATCCTGTACAAGCCCCACACAATTCCCTAAATCTTCTCAGAACCCAACCACATTCCTGCAACATCCCACAAAATCTCTGGAAATTTCCACAAAATTCAAGAAGACTCACACAAAAAACTTGAAAGCTGCTGAAAATTCCACGAAAATCCCACAAAAATCCCTAAATCTTCTCAAAACCCAACCACATTCCTGCAGCATCTCACAAAATCTCCACCAATATCCAAAAAATTCAAGAAAATTCCCTCCAAATTCTTCAAGTCTCCTCCAAATCCCACAAAATTCAAGAGAAATCCTCAAAATCCCACAAAAATCCCACCAAATTCCAGAACCATCTCACAAAATCTCAACAAATTTCCACTAAATTCAAGAAAACTCTCACAAAGTTCTTGAAAGCCCCTCAAAATTCCAGAAAAATGCCACAAACTTCCCTACATCTTCTCAAAACCCAAACAAACTCCTGCAACATCTCACAAAATCTCCACCAATTTCCAAACAATTCAAGAAAAATCCCGCAAAATTCTTCAAGTCTCGTACAAATCCCAGAAAAATCCCACAAAATTCCAGAAACATCCCACCAAATCACCTCAATATCACCAAAAATTCTGGAAAAGCCTCACAAAATTGCAGAAAAATGCCACAAAATTCCCTAAACCTTCTCAAAACCCTACCAAATTCCTGCAACATCCCACAAAATCTCCAACAATTTCCACAAAATTCAAGAAAAATCCCTCAAAATTCACTGAATTTCCTCAATATCCCACCAAATTCCAGAACCATCTCACAAAATCTCAACAAATTTCCACAAAATCTAAGAAAATTCCCGCAAAATTCTTCAAGTCTCCTCCAAATCCCACAAAATTCAAGACAAATCCTCAAAATTCCACAAAAATCCCACAAAATTCCTTCCATCTTCTCAGAACCCAAACAAACTCCTGCAACATCTCACAAAATCTCCACCAATTTCCAAACAATTCAAGAAAAATCCCGCAGAATTCTTCAAGTCTCCTCCAAATACCACAAACATCCCACAAACATCCCACAAACATCCCACAAACATCCCACAAAATTCAAGAGAAATCCCACAAAATTCAAAAGAAATCGCACAAAATCCTGTACAAGCCCCACACAATTCCCTAAATCTTCTCAGAACCCAACCACATTCCTGCAACATCCCACAAAATCTCTGGAAATTTCCACAAAATTCAAGAAGACTCACACAAAAAACTTGAAAGCTGCTGAAAATTCCACGAAAATCCCACAAAAATCCCTAAATCTTCTCAAAACCCAACCACGTTCCTGCAGCATCTCACAAAATCTCCACCAATATCCAAAAAATTCAAGAAAATTCCCTCCAAATTCTTCAAGTCTCCTCCAAATCCCACAAAATTCAAGAGAAATCCTCAAAATCCCACAAAAATCCCACCAAATTCCAGAACCATCTCACAAAATCTCAACAAATTTCCACTAAATTCAAGAAAACTCTCACAAAGTTCTTGAAAGCCCCTCAAAATTCCAGAAAAATGCCACAAAATTCCCTAAACCTTCTCAAAACCCTACCAAATTCCTGCAACATCCCACAAAATCTCCAACAATTTCCACAAAATTCAAGAAAAATCCCTCCAAATTCACTGAATTTCCTCAATATCCCACCAAACTCCAGAACCATCTCACAAAATCTCAACAAATTTCCAAAAAATTCAAAAAAACTCTCACAAAGTTCTTGAAAGCCCCTCAAAATTCCAGAAAAATGCCACAAAATTCCCTACATCTTCTCAAAACATTACAAAATTCCACAGACACCTCACAAAATCTCCACCAATTTCCACAAAATCTAAGAAAATTCCCGCAAAATTCTTCAAGTCTCCTCCAAATCCCACAAAATTCAAGAGAAATCCTCAAAATTCCACAAAAATCCAACAAAATTCCTTCCATCTCCTCAAAACCCAAACAAACTCCTGCAACATCTCACAAAATCTCCACCAATTTCCACAACATTTAGGAAAAATCCCTCCAACTTCTTCAAGTCTCCTCCAAATCCCACAAAATTCAAGACAAATCCTCAAAATCCCACAAAAATCCCACCAAATTCCAGAACCATCTCACAAAATCTCAACAAATTTCCACTAAATTCAAGAAAACTCTCACAAAGTTCTTGAAAGCCCCTCAAAATTCCAGAAAAATGCCATAAACTTCCCTACATCTTCTCAAAACCCAAACAAACTCCTGCAACATCTCACAAAATCTCCACCAATTTCCAAACAATTCAAGAAAAATCCCGCAAAATTCTTCAAGTCTCGTACAAATCCCAGAAAAATCCCACAAAATTCCAGAAACATCCCACCAAATCACCTCAATATCACCAAAAATTCTGGAAAAGCCTCACAAAATTGCAGAAAAATGCCACAAAATTCCCTAAACCTTCTCAAAACCCTACCAAATTCCTGCAACATCCCACAAAATCTCCAACAATTTCCACAAAATTCAAGAAAAATCCCTCCAAATTCACTGAATTTCCTCAATATCCCACCAAATTCCAGAACCATCTCACAAAATCTCAACAAATTTCCACAAAATCTAAGAAAATTCCCGCAAAATTCTTCAAGTCTCCTCCAAATCCCACAAAATTCAAGACAAACCCTCAAAATTCCACAAAAATCCCACAAAATTCCTTCCATCTTCTCAGAACCCAAACAAACTCCTGCAACATCTCACAAAATCTCCACCAATTTCCAAACAATTCAAGAAAAATCCCGCAGAATTCTTCAAGTCTCCTCCAAATACCACAAACATCCCACAAACATCCCACAAACATCCCACAAACATCCCACAAAATTCAAGAGAAATCCCACAAAATTCAAAAGAAATCGCACAAAATCCTGTACAAGCCCCACACAATTCCCTAAATCTTCTCAGAACCCAACCACATTCCTGCAACATCCCACAAAATCTCTGGAAATTTCCACAAAATTCAAGAAGACTCACACAAAAAACTTGAAAGCTGCTGAAAATTCCACGAAAATCCCACAAAAATCCCTAAATCTTCTCAAAACCCAACCACATTCCTGCAGCATCTCACAAAATCTCCACCAATATCCAAAAAATTCAAGAAAATTCCCTCCAAATTCTTCAAGTCTCCTCCAAATCCCACAAAATTCAAGACAAATCCTCAAAATCCCACAAAAATCCCACCAAATTCCAGAACCATCTCACAAAATCTCAACAAATTTCCACTAAATTCAAGAAAACTCTCACAAAGTTCTTGAAAGCCCCTCAAAATTCCAGAAAAATGCCACAAAATTCCCTACATCTTCTCAAAACCCAAACAAACTCCTGCAACATCTCACAAAATCTCCACCAATTTCCAAACAATTCAAGAAAAATCCCGCAAAATTCTTCAAGTCTCGTACAAATCCCAGAAAAATCCCACAAAATTCCAGAAACATCCCACCAAATCACCTCAATATCACCAAAAATTCTGGAAAAGCCTCACAAAATTGCAGAAAAATGCCACAAAATTCCCTAAACCTTCTCAAAACCCTACCCAATTCCTGCAACATCCCACAAAATCTCCACCAATTTCCACAAAATTCAAGAAAAATCCCTCAAAATTCACTGAATTTCCTCAATATCCCACCAAACTCCAGAACCATCTCACAAAATCTCAACAAATTTCCAAAAAATTCAAAAAAACTCTCACAAAGTTCTTTAAAGCCCCTCAAAATTCCAGAAAAATGCCACAAAATTCCCTACATCTTCTCAAAACATTACAAAATTCCACAGACACCTCACAAAATCTCCACCAATTTCCACAAAATCTAAGAAAATTCCCGCAAAATTCTTCAAGTCTCCTCCAAATCCCACAAAATTCAAGAGAAATCCTCAAAATTCCACAAAAATCCAACAAAATTCCTTCCATCTCCTCAAAACCCAAACAAACTCCTGCAACATCTCACAAAATCTCCACCAATTTCCACAACATTTAGGAAAAATCCCTCCAACTTCTTCAAGTCTCCTCCAAATCCCACAAAATTCAAGAGAAATCCTCAAAATCCCACAAAAATCCCACCAAATTCCAGAACCATCTCACAAAATCTCAACAAATTTCCACTAAATTCAAGAAAACTCTCACAAAGTTCTTGAAAGCCCCTCAAAATTCCAGAAAAATGCCACAAACTTCCCTACATCTTCTCAAAACCCAAACAAACTCCTGCAACATCTCACAAAATCTCCACCAATTTCCAAACAATTCAAGAAAAATCCCGCAAAATTCTTCAAGTCTCGTACAAATCCCAGAAAAATCCCACAAAATTCCAGAAACATCCCACCAAATCACCTCAATATCACCAAAAATTCTGGAAAAGCCTCACAAAATTGCAGAAAAATGCCACAAAATTCCCTAAACCTTCTCAAAACCCTACCCAATTCCTGCAACATCCCACAAAATCTCCAACAATTTCCACAAAATTCAAGAAAAATCCCTCAAAATTCACTGAATTTCCTCAATATCCCACCAAACTCCAGAACCATCTCACAAAATCTCAACAAATTTCCACAAAATCTAAGAAAATTCCACAAAATTCTTCAAGTCTCCTCCAAATCCCACAAAATTCAAGAGAAATCCTCAAAATTCCACAAAAATCCCACAAAATTCCTTCCATCTTCTCAGAACCCAAACAAACTCCTGCAACATCTCACAAAATCTCCACCAATTTCCAAACAATTCAAGAAAAATCCTGCAAAATTCTTCAAGTCTCCTCCAAATACCACAAACATCCCACAAACATCCCACAAACATCCCACAAAATTCAAGAGAAATCCCACAAAATCCTGTACAAGCCCCACACAATTCCCTAAATCTTCTCAGAACCCAACCACATTCCTGCAACATCCCACAAAATCTCTGGAAATTTCCACAAAATTCAAGAAGACTCACACAAAAAACTTGAAAGCTGCTGAAAATTCCACGAAAATTCCACAAAAATCCCTAAATCTTCTCAAAACCCAACCACATTCCTGCAGCATCTCACAAAATCTCCACCAATATCCAAAAAATTCAAGAAAATTCCCTCCAAATTCTTCAAGTCTCCTCCAAATCCCACAAAATTCAAGAGAAATCCTCAAAATCCCACAAAAATCCCACCAAATTCCAGAACCATCTCACAAAATCTCAACAAATTTCCACTAAATTCAAGAAAACTCTCACAAAGTTCTTGAAAGCCCCTCAAAATTCCAGAAAAAGGCCACAAAATTCCCTAAACCTTCTCAAAACCCTACCCAATTCCTGCAACATCCCACAAAATCTCCAACAATTTCCACAAAATTCAAGAAAAATCCCTCCAAATTCACTGAATTTCCTCAATATCCCACCAAACTCCAGAACCATCTCACAAAATCTCAACAAATTTCCAAAAAATTCAAAAAAACTCTCACAAAGTTCTTGAAAGCCCCTCAAAATTCCAGAAAAATGCCACAAAATTCCCTACATCTTCTCAAAACATTACAAAATTCCACAGACACCTCACAAAATCCCCACCAATTTCCACAAAATCTAAGAAAATTCCCGCAAAATTCTTCAAGTCTCCTCCAAATCTTACAAAATTCAAGAGAAATCCTCAAAATTCCACAAAAATCCAACAAAATTCCTTCCATCTCCTCAAAACCCAAACAAACTCCTGCAACATCTCACAAAATCTCCACCAATTTCCACAACATTTAGGAAAAATCCCTCCAACTTCTTCAAGTCTCCTCCAAATCCCACAAAATTCAAGAGAAATCCTCAAAATCCCACAAACATCCCATAAAATTCCAGAACCATCTCACAAAATCTCAACAAATTTCCACTAAATTCAAGAAAACTCTCACAAAGTTCTTGAAAGCCCCTCAAAATTCCAGAAAAATGCCATAAACTTCCCTACATCTTCTCAAAACCCAAACAAACTCCTGCAACATCTCACAAAATCTCCACCAATTTCCAAACAATTCAAGAAAAATCCCGCAAAATTCTTCAAGTCTCGTACAAATCCCAGAAAAATCCCACAAAATTCCAGAAACATCCCACCAAATCACCTCAATATCACCAAAAATTCTGGAAAAGCCTCACAAAATTGCAGAAAAATGCCACAAAATTCCCTAAACCTTCTCAAAACCCTACCCAATTCCTGCAACATCCCACAAAATCTCCAACAATTTCCACAAAATTCAAAAAAAATCCCTCAAAATTCACTGAATTTCCTCAATATCCCACCAAATTCCAGAACCATCTCACAAAATCTCAACAAATTTCCACAAAATCTAAGAAAATTCCCGCAAAATTCTTCAAGTCTCCTCCAAATCCCACAAAATTCAAGAGAAATCCTCAAAATTCCACAAAAATCCCACAAAATTCCTTCCATCTTCTCAGAACCCAAACAAACTCCTGCAACATCTCACAAAATCTCCACCAATTTCCAAACAATTCAAGAAAAATCCCGCAAAATTCTTCAAGTCTCCTCCAAATACCACAAACATCCCACAAACATCCCACAAAATTCAAGAGAAATCCCACAAAATTCAAAAGAAATCGCACAAAATCCTGTACAAGCCCCACACAATTCCCTAAATCTTCTCAGAACCCAACCACATTCCTGCAACATCCCACAAAATCTCTGGAAATTTCCACAAAATTCAAGAAGACTCACACAAAAAACTTGAAAGCTGCTGAAAATTCCACGAAAATCCCACAAAAATCCCTAAATCTTCTCAAAACCCAACCACATTCCTGCAGCATCTCACAAAATCTCCACCAATATCCAAAAAATTCAAGAAAATTCCCTCCAAATTCTTCAAGTCTCCTCCAAATCCCACAAAATTCAAGAGAAATCCTCAAAATCCCACAAAAATCCCACCAAATTCCAGAACCATCTCACAAAATCTCAACAAATTTCCACTAAATTCAAGAAAACTCTCACAAAGTTCTTGAAAGCCCCTCAAAATTCCAGAAAAATGCCACAAACTTCCCTACATCTTCTCAAAACCCAAACAAACTCCTGCAACATCTCACAAAATCTCCACCAATTTCCAAACAATTCAAGAAAAATCCCGCAAAATTCTTCAAGTCTCGTACAAATCCCAGAAAAATCCCACAAAATTCCAGAAACATCCCACCAAATCACCTCAATATCACCAAAAATTCTGGAAAAGCCTCACAAAATTGCAGAAAAATGCCACAAAATTCCCTAAACCTTCTCAAAACCCTACCCAATTCCTGCAACATCCCACAAAATCTCCACCAATTTCCACAAAATTCAAGAAAAATCCCTCCAAATTCACTGAATTTCCTCAATATCCCACCAAACTCCAGAACCATCTCACAAAATCTCAACAAATTTCCAAAAAATTCAAAAAAACTCTCACAAAGTTCTTTAAAGCCCCTCAAAATTCCAGAAAAATGCCACAAAATTCCCTACATCTTCTCAAAACATTACAAAATTCCACAGACACCTCACAAAATCTCCACCAATTTCCACAAAATCTAAGAAAATTCCCGCAAAATTCTTCAAGTCTCCTCCAAATCCCACAAAATTCAAGAGAAATCCTCAAAATTCCACAAAAATCCAACAAAATTCCTTCCATCTCCTCAAAACCCAAACAAACTCCTGCAACATCTCACAAAATCTCCACCAATTTCCACAACATTTAGGAAAAATACCTCCAACTTCTTCAAGTCTCCTCCAAATCCCACAAAATTCAAGACAAATCCTCAAAATCCCACAAAAATCCCACCAAATTCCAGAACCATCTCACAAAATCTCAACAAATTTCCACTAAATTCAAGAAAACTCTCACAAAGTTCTTGAAAGCCCCTCAAAATTCCAGAAAAAGGCCACAAAATTCCCTAAACCTTCTCAAAACCCTACCAAATTCCTGCAACATCCCACAAAATCTCCACCAATTTCCACAAAATTCAAGAAAAATCCCTCCAAATTCACTGAATTTCCTCAATATCCCACCAAACTCCAGAACCATCTCACAAAATCTCAACAAATTTCCAAAAAATTCAAAAAAACTCTCACAAAGTTCTTGAAAGCCCCTCAAAATTCCAGAAAAATGCCACAAAATTCCCTACATCTTCTCAAAACATTACAAAATTCCACAGACACCTCACAAAATCTCCACCAATTTCCACAAAATCTAAGAAAATTCCCGCAAAATTCTTCAAGTCTCCTCCAAATCCCACAAAATTCAAGAGAAATCCTCAAAATTCCACAAAAATCCAACAAAATTCCTTCCATCTCCTCAAAACCCAAACAAACTCCTGCAACATCTCACAAAATCTCCACCAATTTCCACAACATTTAGGAAAAATCCCTCCAACTTCTTCAAGTCTCCTCCAAATCCCACAAAATTCAAGAGAAATCCTCAAAATCCCACAAACATCCCATAAAATTCCAGAACCATCTCACAAAATCTCAACAAATTTCCACTAAATTCAAGAAAACTCTCACAGAGTTCTTGAAAGCCCCTCAAAATTCCAGAAAAATGCCATAAACTTCCCTACATCTTCTCAAAACCCAAACAAACTCCTGCAACATCTCACAAAATCTCCACCAATTTCCAAACAATTCAAGAAAAATCCCGCAAAATTCTTCAAGTCTCGTACAAATCCCAGAAAAATCCCACAAAATTCCAGAAACATCCCACCAAATCACCTCAATATCACCAAAAATTCTGGAAAAGCCTCACAAAATTGCAGAAAAATGCCACAAAATTCCCTAAACCTTCTCAAAACCCTACCCAATTCCTGCAACATCCCACAAAATCTCCAACAATTTCCACAAAATTCAAGAAAAATCCCTCAAAATTCACTGAATTTCCTCAATATCCCACCAAATTCCAGAACCATCTCACAAAATCTCAACAAATTTCCACAAAATCTAAGAAAATTCCCGCAAAATTCTTCAAGTCTCCTCCAAATCCCACAAAATTCAAGAGAAATCCTCAAAATTCCACAAAAATCCCACAAAATTCCTTCCATCTTCTCAGAACCCAAACAAACTCCTGCAACATCTCACAAAATCTCCACCAATTTCCAAACAATTCAAGAAAAATCCCGCAAAATTCTTCAAGTCTCCTCCAAATACCACAAACATCCCACAAACATCCCACAAAATTCAAGAGAAATCCCACAAAATTCAAAAGAAATCGCACAAAATCCTGTACAAGCCCCACACAATTCCCTAAATCTTCTCAGAACCCAACCACATTCCTGCAACATCCCACAAAATCTCTGGAAATTTCCACAAAATTCAAGAAGACTCACACAAAAAACTTGAAAGCTGCTGAAAATTCCACGAAAATCCCACAAAAATCCCTAAATCTTCTCAAAACCCAACCACATTCCTGCAGCATCTCACAAAATCTCCACCAATATCCAAAAAATTCAAGAAAATTCCCTCCAAATTCTTCAAGTCTCCTCCAAATCCCACAAAATTCAAGAGAAATCCTCAAAATCCCACAAAAATCCCACCAAATTCCAGAACCATCTCACAAAATCTCAACAAATTTCCACTAAATTCAAGAAAACTCTCACAAAGTTCTTGAAAGCCCCTCAAAATTCCAGAAAAATGCCACAAACTTCCCTACATCTTCTCAAAACCCAAACAAACTCCTGCAACATCTCACAAAATCTCCACCAATTTCCAAACAATTCAAGAAAAATCCCGCAAAATTCTTCAAGTCTCGTACAAATCCCAGAAAAATCCCACAAAATTCCAGAAACATCCCACCAAATCACCTCAATATCACCAAAAATTCTGGAAAAGCCTCACAAAATTGCAGAAAAATGCCACAAAATTCCCTAAACCTTCTCAAAACCCTACCAAATTCCTGCAACATCCCACAAAATCTCCAACAATTTCCACAAAATTCAAGAAAAATCCCTCCAAATTCACTGAATTTCCTCAATATCCCACCAAATTCCAGAACCATCTCACAAAATCTCAACAAATTTCCACAAAATCTAAGAAAATTCCCGCAAAATTCTTCAAGTCTCCTCCAAATCCCACAAAATTCAAGAGAAATCCTCAAAATTCCACAAAAATCCCACAAAATTCCTTCCATCTTCTCAGAACCCAAACAAACTCCTGCAACATCTCACAAAATCTCCACCAATTTCCAAACAATTCAAGAAAAATCCCGCAAAATTCTTCAAGTCTCCTCCAAATACCACAAACATCCCACAAACATCCCACAAAATTCAAGAGAAATCCCACAAAATTCAAAAGAAATCGCACAAAATCCTGTACAAGCCCCACACAATTCCCTAAATCTTCTCAGAACCCAACAACATTCCTGCAACATCCCACAAAATCTCTGGAAATTTCCACAAAATTCAAGAAGACTCACACAAAAAACTTGAAAGCTGCTGAAAATTCCACGAAAATCCCACAAAAATCCCTAAATCTTCTCAAAACCCAACCACATTCCTGCAGCATCTCACAAAATCTCCACCAATATCCAAAAAATTCAAGAAAATTCCCTCCAAATTCTTCAAGTCTCCTCCAAATCCCACAAAATTCAAGAGAAATCCTCAAAATCCCACAAAAATCCCACCAAATTCCAGAACCATCTCACAAAATCTCAACAAATTTCCACTAAATTCAAGAAAACTCTCACAAAGTTCTTGAAAGCCCCTCAAAATTCCAGAAAAATGCCACAAACTTCCCTACATCTTCTCAAAACCCAAACAAACTCCTGCAACATCTCACAAAATCTCCACCAATTTCCAAACAATTCAAGAAAAATCCCGCAAAATTCTTCAAGTCTCGTACAAATCCCAGAAAAATCCCACAAAATTCCAGAAACATCCCACCAAATCACCTCAATATCACCAAAAATTCTGGAAAAGCCTCACAAAATTGCAGAAAAATGCCACAAAATTCCCTAAACCTTCTCAAAACCCTACCCAATTCCTGCAACATCCCACAAAATCTCCAACAATTTCCACAAAATTCAAGAAAAATCCCTCCAAATTCACTGAATTTCCTCAATATCCCACCAAATTCCAGAACCATCTCACAAAATCTCAACAAATTTCCACAAAATCTATGAAAATTCCCGCAAAATTCTTCAAGTCTCCTCCAAATCCCACAAAATTCAAGAGAAATCCTCAAAATTCCACAAAAATCCCACAAAATTCCTTCCATCTTCTCAGAACCCAAACAAACTCCTGCAACATCTCACAAAATCTCCACCAATTTCCAAACAATTCAAGAAAAATCCCGCAGAATTCTTCAAGTCTCCTCCAAATACCACAAACATCCCACAAACATCCCACAAACATCCCACAAACATCCCACAAAATTCAAGAGAAATCCCACAAAATTCAAAAGAAATCGCACAAAATCCTGTACAAGCCCCACACAATTCCCTAAATCTTCTCAGAACCCAACCACATTCCTGCAACATCCCACAAAATCTCTGGAAATTTCCACAAAATTCAAGAAGACTCACACAAAAAACTTGAAAGCTGCTGAAAATTCCACGAAAATCCCACAAAAATCCCTAAATCTTCTCAAAACCCAACCACATTCCTGCAGCATCTCACAAAATCTCCACCAATATCCAAAAAATTCAAGAAAATTCCCTCCAAATTCTTCAAGTCTCCTCCAAATCCCACAAAATTCAAGACAAATCCTCAAAATCCCACAAAAATCCCACCAAATTCCAGAACCATCTCACAAAATCTCAACAAATTTCCACTAAATTCAAGAAAACTCTCACAAAGTTCTTGAAAGCCCCTCAAAATTCCAGAAAAATGCCACAAAATTCCCTAAACCTTCTCAAAACCCTACCAAATTCCTGCAACATCCCACAAAATCTCCACCAATTTCCACAAAATTCAAGAAAAATCCCTCCAAATTCACTGAATTTCCTCAATATCCCACCAAACTCCAGAACCATCTCACAAAATCTCAACAAATTTCCAAAAAATTCAAAAAAACTCTCACAAAGTTCTTGAAAGCCCCTCAAAATTCCAGAAAAATGCCACAAAATTCCCTACATCGTCTCAAAACATTACAAAATTCCACAGACACCTCACAAAATCTCCACCAATTTCCACAAAATCTAAGAAAATTCCAGCAAAATTCTTCAAGTCTCCTCCAAATCCCACAAAATTCAAGAGAAATCCTCAAAATTCCACAAAAATCCAACAAAATTCCTTCCATCTCCTCAAAACCCAAACAAACTCCTGCAACATCTCACAAAATCTCCACCAATTTCCACAACATTTAGGAAAAATCCCTCCAACTTCTTCAAGTCTCCTCCAAATCCCACAAAATTCAAGAGAAATCCTCAAAATCCCACAAACATCCCATAAAATTCCAGAACCATCTCACAAAATCTCAACAAATTTCCACTAAATTCAAGAAAACTCTCACAGAGTTCTTGAAAGCCCCTCAAAATTCCAGAAAAATGCCATAAACTTCCCTACATCTTCTCAAAACCCAAACAAACTCCTGCAACATCTCACAAAATCTCCACCAATTTCCAAACAATTCAAGAAAAATCCCGCAAAATTCTTCAAGTCTCGTACAAATCCCAGAAAAATCCCACAAAATTCCAGAAACATCCCACCAAATCACCTCAATATCACCAAAAATTCTGGAAAAGCCTCACAAAATTGCAGAAAAATGCCACAAAATTCCCTAAACCTTCTCAAAACCCTACCCAATTCCTGCAACATCCCACAAAATCTCCAACAATTTCCACAAAATTCAAGAAAAATCCCTCCAAATTCACTGAATTTCCTCAATATCCCACCAAATTCCAGAACCATCTCACAAAATCTCAACAAATTTCCACAAAATCTAAGAAAATTCCCGCAAAATTCTTCAAGTCTCCTCCAAATCCCACAAAATTCAAGAGAAATCCTCAAAATTCCACAAAAATCCCACAAAATTCCTTCCATCTTCTCAGAACCCAAACAAACTCCTGCAACATCTCACAAAATCTCCACCAATTTCCAAACAATTCAAGAAAAATCCCGCAGAATTCTTCAAGTCTCCTCCAAATACCACAAACATCCCACAAACATCCCACAAACATCCCACAAACATCCCACAAAATTCAAGAGAAATCCCACAAAATTCAAAAGAAATCGCACAAAATCCTGTACAAGCCCCACACAATTCCCAAAATCTTCTCAGAACCCAACCACATTCCTGCAACATCCCACAAAATCTCTGGAAATTTCCACAAAATTCAAGAAGACTCACACAAAAAACTTGAAAGCTGCTGAAAATTCCACGAAAATCCCACAAAAATCCCTAAATCTTCTCAAAACCCAACCACATTCCTGCAGCATCTCACAAAATCTCCACCAATATCCAAAAAATTCAAGAAAATTCCCTCCAAATTCTTCAAGTCTCCTCCAAATCCCACAAAATTCAAGACAAATCCTCAAAATCCCACAAAAATCCCACCAAATTCCAGAACCATCTCACAAAATCTCAACAAATTTCCACTAAATTCAAGAAAACTCTCACAAAGTTCTTGAAAGCCCCTCAAAATTCCAGAAAAATGCCACAAACTTCCCTACATCTTCTCAAAACCCAAACAAACTCCTGCAACATCTCACAAAATCTCCACCAATTTCCAAACAATTCAAGAAAAATCCCGCAAAATTCTTCAAGTCTCGTACAAATCCCAGAAAAATCCCACAAAATTCCAGAAACATCCCACCAAATCACCTCAATATCACCAAAAATTCTGGAAAAGCCTCACAAAATTGCAGAAAAATGCCACAAAATTCCCTAAACCTTCTCAAAACCCTACCCAATTCCTGCAACATCCCACAAAATCTCCACCAATTTCCACAAAATTCAAGAAAAATCCCTCCAAATTCACTGAATTTCCTCAATATCCCACCAAACTCCAGAACCATCTCACAAAATCTCAACAAATTTCCAAAAAATTCAAAAAAACTCTCACAAAGTTCTTGAAAGCCCCTCAAAATTCCAGAAAAATGCCACAAAATTCCCTACATCTTCTCAAAACATTACAAAATTCCACAGACACCTCACAAAATCTCCACCAATTTCCACAAAATCTAAGAAAATTCCCGCAAAATTCTTCAAGTCTCCTCCAAATCCCACAAAATTCAAGACAAATCCTCAAAATTCCACAAAAATCCAACAAAATTCCTTCCATCTCCTCAAAACCCAAACAAACTCCTGCAACATCTCACAAAATCTCCACCAATTTCCACAACATTTAGGAAAAATACCTCCAACTTCTTCAAGTCTCCTCCAAATCCCACAAAATTCAAGACAAATCCTCAAAATCCCACAAAAATCCCACCAAATTCCAGAACCATCTCACAAAATCTCAACAAATTTCCACTAAATTCAAGAAAACTCTCACAAAGTTCTTGAAAGCCCCTCAAAATTCCAGAAAAAGGCCACAAAATTCCCTAAACCTTCTCAAAACCCTACCAAATTCCTGCAACATCCCACAAAATCTCCACCAATTTCCACAAAATTCAAGAAAAATCCCTCCAAATTCACTGAATTTCCTCAATATCCCACCAAACTCCAGAACCATCTCACAAAATCTCAACAAATTTCCAAAAAATTCAAAAAAACTCTCACAAAGTTCTTGAAAGCCCCTCAAAATTCCAGAAAAATGCCACAAAATTCCCTACATCTTCTCAAAACATTACAAAATTCCACAGACACCTCACAAAATCTCCACCAATTTCCACAAAATCTAAGAAAATTCCCGCAAAATTCTTCAAGTCTCCTCCAAATCCCACAAAATTCAAGAGAAATCCTCAAAATTCCACAAAAATCCAACAAAATTCCTTCCATCTCCTCAAAACCCAAACAAACTCCTGCAACATCTCACAAAATCTCCACCAATTTCCACAACATTTAGGAAAAATCCCTCCAACTTCTTCAAGTCTCCTCCAAATCCCACAAAATTCAAGAGAAATCCTCAAAATCCCACAAACATCCCATAAAATTCCAGAACCATCTCACAAAATCTCAACAAATTTCCACTAAATTCAAGAAAACTCTCACAGAGTTCTTGAAAGCCCCTCAAAATTCCAGAAAAATGCCACAAACTTCCCTACATCTTCTCAAAACCCAAACAAACTCCTGCAACATCTCACAAAATCTCCACCAATTTCCAAACAATTCAAGAAAAATCCCGCAAAATTCTTCAAGTCTCGTACAAATCCCAGAAAAATCCCACAAAATTCCAGAAACATCCCACCAAATCACCTCAATATCACCAAAAATTCTGGAAAAGCCTCACAAAATTGCAGAAAAATGCCACAAAATTCCCTAAACCTTCTCAAAACCCTACCCAATTCCTGCAACATCCCACAAAATCTCCAACAATTTCCACAAAATTCAAGAAAAATCCCTCCAAATTCACTGAATTTCCTCAATATCCCACCAAATTCCAGAACCATCTCACAAAATCTCAACAAATTTCCACAAAATCTAAGAAAATTCCCGCAAAATTCTTCAAGTCTCCTCCAAATCCCACAAAATTCAAGACAAACCCTCAAAATTCCACAAAAATCCCACAAAATTCCTTCCATCTTCTCAGAACCCAAACAAACTCCTGCAACATCTCACAAAATCTCCACCAATTTCCAAACAATTCAAGAAAAATCCCGCAGAATTCTTCAAGTCTCCTCCAAATACCACAAACATCCCACAAACATCCCACAAACATCCCACAAACATCCCACAAAATTCAAGAGAAATCCCACAAAATTCAAAAGAAATCGCACAAAATCCTGTACAAGCCCCACACAATTCCCTAAATCTTCTCAGAACCCAACCACATTCCTGCAACATCCCACAAAATCTCTGGAAATTTCCACAAAATTCAAGAAGACTCACACAAAAAACTTGAAAGCTGCTGAAAATTCCACGAAAATCCCACAAAAATCCCTAAATCTTCTCAAAACCCAACCACATTCCTGCAGCATCTCACAAAATCTCCACCAATATCCAAAAAATTCAAGAAAATTCCCTCCAAATTCTTCAAGTCTCCTCCAAATCCCACAAAATTCAAGACAAATCCTCAAAATCCCACAAAAATCCCACCAAATTCCAGAACCATCTCACAAAATCTCAACAAATTTCCACTAAATTCAAGAAAACTCTCACAAAGTTCTTGAAAGCCCCTCAAAATTCCAGAAAAATGCCACAAACTTCCCTACATCTTCTCAAAACCCAAACAAACTCCTGCAACATCTCACAAAATCTCCACCAATTTCCAAACAATTCAAGAAAAATCCCGCAAAATTCTTCAAGTCTCGTACAAATCCCAGAAAAATCCCACAAAATTCCAGAAACATCCCACCAAATCACCTCAATATCACCAAAAATTCTGGAAAAGCCTCACAAAATTGCAGAAAAATGCCACAAAATTCCCTAAACCTTCTCAAAACCCTACCAAATTCCTGCAACATCCCACAAAATCTCCAACAATTTCCACAAAATTCAAGAAAAATCCCTCCAAATTCACTGAATTTCCTCAATATCCCACCAAATTCCAGAACCATCTCACAAAATCTCAACAAATTTCCACAAAATCTAAGAAAATTCCCGCAAAATTCTTCAAGTCTCCTCCAAATCCCACAAAATTCAAGACAAACCCTCAAAATTCCACAAAAATCCCACAAAATTCCTTCCATCTTCTCAGAACCCAAACAAACTCCTGCAACATCTCACAAAATCTCCACCAATTTCCAAACAATTCAAGAAAAATCCCGCAGAATTCTTCAAGTCTCCTCCAAATACCACAAACATCCCACAAACATCCCACAAACATCCCACAAACATCCCACAAAATTCAAGAGAAATCCCACAAAATTCAAAAGAAATCGCACAAAATCCTGTACAAGCCCCACACAATTCCCAAAATCTTCTCAGAACCCAACCACATTCCTGCAACATCCCACAAAATCTCTGGAAATTTCCACAAAATTCAAGAAGACTCACACAAAAAACTTGAAAGCTGCTGAAAATTCCACGAAAATCCCACAAAAATCCCTAAATCTTCTCAAAACCCAACCACATTCCTGCAGCATCTCACAAAATCTCCACCAATATCCAAAAAATTCAAGAAAATTCCCTCCAAATTCTTCAAGTCTCCTCCAAATCCCACAAAATTCAAGAGAAATCCTCAAAATCCCACAAAAATCCCACCAAATTCCAGAACCATCTCACAAAATCTCAACAAATTTCCACTAAATTCAAGAAAACTCTCACAAAGTTCTTGAAAGCCCCTCAAAATTCCAGAAAAATGCCACAAACTTCCCTACATCTTCTCAAAACCCAAACAAACTCCTGCAACATCTCACAAAATCTCCACCAATTTCCAAACAATTCAAGAAAAATCCCGCAAAATTCTTCAAGTCTCGTACAAATCCCAGAAAAATCCCACAAAATTCCAGAAACATCCCACCAAATCACCTCAATATCACCAAAAATTCTGGAAAAGCCTCACAAAATTGCAGAAAAATGCCACAAAATTCCCTAAACCTTCTCAAAACCCTACCCAATTCCTGCAACATCCCACAAAATCTCCACCAATTTCCACAAAATTCAAGAAAAATCCCTCCAAATTCACTGAATTTCCTCAATATCCCACCAAACTCCAGAACCATCTCACAAAATCTCAACAAATTTCCAAAAAATTCAAAAAAACTCTCACAAAGTTCTTGAAAGCCCCTCAAAATTCCAGAAAAATGCCACAAAATTCCCTACATCTTCTCAAAACATTACAAAATTCCACAGACACCTCACAAAATCTCCACCAATTTCCACAAAATCTAAGAAAATTCCCGCAAAATTCTTCAAGTCTCCTCCAAATCCCACAAAATTCAAGAGAAATCCTCAAAATTCCACAAAAATCCAACAAAATTCCTTCCATCTCCTCAAAACCCAAACAAACTCCTGCAACATCTCACAAAATCTCCACCAATTTCCACAACATTTAGGAAAAATCCCTCCAACTTCTTCAAGTCTCCTCCAAATCCCACAAAATTCAAGAGAAATCCTCAAAATCCCACAAACATCCCATAAAATTCCAGAACCATCTCACAAAATCTCAACAAATTTCCACTAAATTCAAGAAAACTCTCACAGAGTTCTTGAAAGCCCCTCAAAATTCCAGAAAAATGCCATAAACTTCCCTACATCTTCTCAAAACCCAAACAAACTCCTGCAACATCTCACAAAATCTCCACCAATTTCCAAACAATTCAAGAAAAATCCCGCAAAATTCTTCAAGTCTCGTACAAATCCCAGAAAAATCCCACAAAATTCCAGAAACATCCCACCAAATCACCTCAATATCACCAAAAATTCTGGAAAAGCCTCACAAAATTGCAGAAAAATGCCACAAAATTCCCTAAACCTTCTCAAAACCCTACCCAATTCCTGCAACATCCCACAAAATCTCCAACAATTTCCACAAAATTCAAGAAAAATCCCTCCAAATTCACTGAATTTCCTCAATATCCCACCAAATTCCAGAACCATCTCACAAAATCTCAACAAATTTCCACAAAATCTAAGAAAATTCCCGCAAAATTCTTCAAGTCTCCTCCAAATCCCACAAAATTCAAGACAAACCCTCAAAATTCCACAAAAATCCCACAAAATTCCTTCCATCTTCTCAGAACCCAAACAAACTCCTGCAACATCTCACAAAATCTCCACCAATTTCCAAACAATTCAAGAAAAATCCCGCAGAATTCTTCAAGTCTCCTCCAAATACCACAAACATCCCACAAACATCCCACAAACATCCCACAAACATCCCACAAAATTCAAGAGAAATCCCACAAAATTCAAAAGAAATCGCACAAAATCCTGTACAAGCCCCACACAATTCCCTAAATCTTCTCAGAACCCAACCACATTCCTGCAACATCCCACAAAATCTCTGGAAATTTCCACAAAATTCAAGAAGACTCACACAAAAAACTTGAAAGCTGCTGAAAATTCCACGAAAATCCCACAAAAATCCCTAAATCTTCTCAAAACCCAACCACATTCCTGCAGCATCTCACAAAATCTCCACCAATATCCAAAAAATTCAAGAAAATTCCCTCCAAATTCTTCAAGTCTCCTCCAAATCCCACAAAATTCAAGACAAATCCTCAAAATCCCACAAAAATCCCACCAAATTCCAGAACCATCTCACAAAATCTCAACAAATTTCCACTAAATTCAAGAAAACTCTCACAAAGTTCTTGAAAGCCCCTCAAAATTCCAGAAAAATGCCACAAACTTCCCTACATCTTCTCAAAACCCAAACAAACTCCTGCAACATCTCACAAAATCTCCACCAATTTCCAAACAATTCAAGAAAAATCCCGCAAAATTCTTCAAGTCTCGTACAAATCCCAGAAAAATCCCACAAAATTCCAGAAACATCCCACCAAATCACCTCAATATCACCAAAAATTCTGGAAAAGCCTCACAAAATTGCAGAAAAATGCCACAAAATTCCCTAAACCTTCTCAAAACCCTACCCAATTCCTGCAACATCCCACAAAATCTCCAACAATTTCCACAAAATTCAAGAAAAATCCCTCAAAATTCACTGAATTTCCTCAATATCCCACCAAATTCCAGAACCATCTCACAAAATCTCAACAAATTTCCACAAAATCTAAGAAAATTCCCGCAAAATTCTTCAAGTCTCCTCCAAATCCCACAAAATTCAAGACAAACCCTCAAAATTCCACAAAAATCCCACAAAATTCCTTCCATCTTCTCAGAACCCAAACAAACTCCTGCAACATCTCACAAAATCTCCACCAATTTCCAAACAATTCAAGAAAAATCCCGCAGAATTCTTCAAGTCTCCTCCAAATACCACAAACATCCCACAAACATCCCACAAACATCCCACAAACATCCCACAAAATTCAAGAGAAATCCCACAAAATTCAAAAGAAATCGCACAAAATCCTGTACAAGCCCCACACAATTCCCAAAATCTTCTCAGAACCCAACCACATTCCTGCAACATCCCACAAAATCTCTGGAAATTTCCACAAAATTCAAGAAGACTCACACAAAAAACTTGAAAGCTGCTGAAAATTCCACGAAAATCCCACAAAAATCCCTAAATCTTCTCAAAACCCAACCACATTCCTGCAGCATCTCACAAAATCTCCACCAATATCCAAAAAATTCAAGAAAATTCCCTCCAAATTCTTCAAGTCTCCTCCAAATCCCACAAAATTCAAGAGAAATCCTCAAAATCCCACAAAAATCCCACCAAATTCCAGAACCATCTCACAAAATCTCAACAAATTTCCACTAAATTCAAGAAAACTCTCACAAAGTTCTTGAAAGCCCCTCAAAATTCCAGAAAAATGCCACAAACTTCCCTACATCTTCTCAAAACCCAAACAAACTCCTGCAACATCTCACAAAATCTCCACCAATTTCCAAACAATTCAAGAAAAATCCCGCAAAATTCTTCAAGTCTCGTACAAATCCCAGAAAAATCCCACAAAATTCCAGAAACATCCCACCAAATCACCTCAATATCACCAAAAATTCTGGAAAAGCCTCACAAAATTGCAGAAAAATGCCACAAAATTCCCTAAACCTTCTCAAAACCCTACCCAATTCCTGCAACATCCCACAAAATCTCCACCAATTTCCACAAAATTCAAGAAAAATCCCTCCAAATTCACTGAATTTCCTCAATATCCCACCAAACTCCAGAACCATCTCACAAAATCTCAACAAATTTCCAAAAAATTCAAAAAAACTCTCACAAAGTTCTTGAAAGCCCCTCAAAATTCCAGAAAAATGCCACAAAATTCCCTACATCTTCTCAAAACATTACAAAATTCCACAGACACCTCACAAAATCTCCACCAATTTCCACAAAATCTAAGAAAATTCCCGCAAAATTCTTCAAGTCTCCTCCAAATCCCACAAAATTCAAGAGAAATCCTCAAAATTCCACAAAAATCCAACAAAATTCCTTCCATCTCCTCAAAACCCAAACAAACTCCTGCAACATCTCACAAAATCTCCACCAATTTCCACAACATTTAGGAAAAATCCCTCCAACTTCTTCAAGTCTCCTCCAAATCCCACAAAATTCAAGAGAAATCCTCAAAATCCCACAAACATCCCATAAAATTCCAGAACCATCTCACAAAATCTCAACAAATTTCCACTAAATTCAAGAAAACTCTCACAGAGTTCTTGAAAGCCCCTCAAAATTCCAGAAAAATGCCATAAACTTCCCTACATCTTCTCAAAACCCAAACAAACTCCTGCAACATCTCACAAAATCTCCACCAATTTCCAAACAATTCAAGAAAAATCCCGCAAAATTCTTCAAGTCTCGTACAAATCCCAGAAAAATCCCACAAAATTCCAGAAACATCCCACCAAATCACCTCAATATCACCAAAAATTCTGGAAAAGCCTCACAAAATTGCAGAAAAATGCCACAAAATTCCCTAAACCTTCTCAAAACCCTACCCAATTCCTGCAACATCCCACAAAATCTCCAACAATTTCCACAAAATTCAAGAAAAATCCCTCCAAATTCACTGAATTTCCTCAATATCCCACCAAATTCCAGAACCATCTCACAAAATCTCAACAAATTTCCACAAAATCTAAGAAAATTCCCGCAAAATTCTTCAAGTCTCCTCCAAATCCCACAAAATTCAAGACAAACCCTCAAAATTCCACAAAAATCCCACAAAATTCCTTCCATCTTCTCAGAACCCAAACAAACTCCTGCAACATCTCACAAAATCTCCACCAATTTCCAAACAATTCAAGAAAAATCCCGCAGAATTCTTCAAGTCTCCTCCAAATACCACAAACATCCCACAAACATCCCACAAACATCCCACAAACATCCCACAAAATTCAAGAGAAATCCCACAAAATTCAAAAGAAATCGCACAAAATCCTGTACAAGCCCCACACAATTCCCTAAATCTTCTCAGAACCCAACCACATTCCTGCAACATCCCACAAAATCTCTGGAAATTTCCACAAAATTCAAGAAGACTCACACAAAAAACTTGAAAGCTGCTGAAAATTCCACGAAAATCCCACAAAAATCCCTAAATCTTCTCAAAACCCAACCACATTCCTGCAGCATCTCACAAAATCTCCACCAATATCCAAAAAATTCAAGAAAATTCCCTCCAAATTCTTCAAGTCTCCTCCAAATCCCACAAAATTCAAGACAAATCCTCAAAATCCCACAAAAATCCCACCAAATTCCAGAACCATCTCACAAAATCTCAACAAATTTCCACTAAATTCAAGAAAACTCTCACAAAGTTCTTGAAAGCCCCTCAAAATTCCAGAAAAATGCCACAAACTTCCCTACATCTTCTCAAAACCCAAACAAACTCCTGCAACATCTCACAAAATCTCCACCAATTTCCAAACAATTCAAGAAAAATCCCGCAAAATTCTTCAAGTCTCGTACAAATCCCAGAAAAATCCCACAAAATTCCAGAAACATCCCACCAAATCACCTCAATATCACCAAAAATTCTGGAAAAGCCTCACAAAATTGCAGAAAAATGCCACAAAATTCCCTAAACCTTCTCAAAACCCTACCCAATTCCTGCAACATCCCACAAAATCTCCAACAATTTCCACAAAATTCAAGAAAAATCCCTCCAAATTCACTGAATTTCCTCAATATCCCACCAAATTCCAGAACCATCTCACAAAATCTCAACAAATTTCCACAAAATCTAAGAAAATTCCCGCAAAATTCTTCAAGTCTCCTCCAAATCCCACAAAATTCAAGACAAACCCTCAAAATTCCACAAAAATCCCACAAAATTCCTTCCATCTTCTCAGAACCCAAACAAACTCCTGCAACATCTCACAAAATCTCCACCAATTTCCAAACAATTCAAGAAAAATCCCGCAGAATTCTTCAAGTCTCCTCCAAATACCACAAACATCCCACAAACATCCCACAAACATCCCACAAACATCCCACAAAATTCAAGAGAAATCCCACAAAATTCAAAAGAAATCGCACAAAATCCTGTACAAGCCCCACACAATTCCCTAAATCTTCTCAGAACCCAACCACATTCCTGCAACATCCCACAAAATCTCTGGAAATTTCCACAAAATTCAAGAAGACTCACACAAAAAACTTGAAAGCTGCTGAAAATTCCACGAAAATCCCACAAAAATCCCTAAATCTTCTCAAAACCCAACCACATTCCTGCAGCATCTCACAAAATCTCCACCAATATCCAAAAAATTCAAGAAAATTCCCTCCAAATTCTTCAAGTCTCCTCCAAATCCCACAAAATTCAAGAGAAATCCTCAAAATCCCACAAAAATCCCACCAAATTCCAGAACCATCTCACAAAATCTCAACAAATTTCCACTAAATTCAAGAAAACTCTCACAAAGTTCTTGAAAGCCCCTCAAAATTCCAGAAAAATGCCACAAACTTCCCTACATCTTCTCAAAACCCAAACAAACTCCTGCAACATCTCACAAAATCTCCACCAATTTCCAAACAATTCAAGAAAAATCCCGCAAAATTCTTCAAGTCTCGTACAAATCCCAGAAAAATCCCACAAAATTCCAGAAACATCCCACCAAATCACCTCAATATCACCAAAAATTCTGGAAAAGCCTCACAAAATTGCAGAAAAATGCCACAAAATTCCCTAAACCTTCTCAAAACCCTACCAAATTCCTGCAACATCCCACAAAATCTCCACCAATTTCCACAAAATTCAAGAAAAATCCCTCCAAATTCACTGAATTTCCTCAATATCCCACCAAACTCCAGAACCATCTCACAAAATCTCAACAAATTTCCAAAAAATTCAAAAAAACTCTCACAAAGTTCTTGAAAGCCCCTCAAAATTCCAGAAAAATGCCACAAAATTCCCTACATCTTCTCAAAACATTACAAAATTCCACAGACACCTCACAAAATCTCCACCAATTTCCACAAAATCTAAGAAAATTCCCGCAAAATTCTTCAAGTCTCCTCCAAATCCCACAAAATTCAAGAGAAATCCTCAAAATTCCACAAAAATCCAACAAAATTCCTTCCATCTCCTCAAAACCCAAACAAACTCCTGCAACATCTCACAAAATCTCCACCAATTTCCACAACATTTAGGAAAAATCCCTCCAACTTCTTCAAGTCTCCTCCAAATCCCACAAAATTCAAGAGAAATCCTCAAAATCCCACAAACATCCCATAAAATTCCAGAACCATCTCACAAAATCTCAACAAATTTCCACTAAATTCAAGAAAACTCTCACAGAGTTCTTGAAAGCCCCTCAAAATTCCAGAAAAATGCCATAAACTTCCCTACATCTTCTCAAAACCCAAACAAACTCCTGCAACATCTCACAAAATCTCCACCAATTTCCAAACAATTCAAGAAAAATCCCGCAAAATTCTTCAAGTCTCGTACAAATCCCAGAAAAATCCCACAAAATTCCAGAAACATCCCACCAAATCACCTCAATATCACCAAAAATTCTGGAAAAGCCTCACAAAATTGCAGAAAAATGCCACAAAATTCCCTAAACCTTCTCAAAACCCTACCCAATTCCTGCAACATCCCACAAAATCTCCAACAATTTCCACAAAATTCAAGAAAAATCCCTCCAAATTCACTGAATTTCCTCAATATCCCACCAAATTCCAGAACCATCTCACAAAATCTCAACAAATTTCCACAAAATCTAAGAAAATTCCCGCAAAATTCTTCAAGTCTCCTCCAAATCCCACAAAATTCAAGACAAACCCTCAAAATTCCACAAAAATCCCACAAAATTCCTTCCATCTTCTCAGAACCCAAACAAACTCCTGCAACATCTCACAAAATCTCCACCAATTTCCAAACAATTCAAGAAAAATCCCGCAGAATTCTTCAAGTCTCCTCCAAATACCACAAACATCCCACAAACATCCCACAAACATCCCACAAACATCCCACAAAATTCAAGAGAAATCCCACAAAATTCAAAAGAAATCGCACAAAATCCTGTACAAGCCCCACACAATTCCCTAAATCTTCTCAGAACCCAACCACATTCCTGCAACATCCCACAAAATCTCTGGAAATTTCCACAAAATTCAAGAAGACTCACACAAAAAACTTGAAAGCTGCTGAAAATTCCACGAAAATCCCACAAAAATCCCTAAATCTTCTCAAAACCCAACCACATTCCTGCAGCATCTCACAAAATCTCCACCAATATCCAAAAAATTCAAGAAAATTCCCTCCAAATTCTTCAAGTCTCCTCCAAATCCCACAAAATTCAAGACAAATCCTCAAAATCCCACAAAAATCCCACCAAATTCCAGAACCATCTCACAAAATCTCAACAAATTTCCACTAAATTCAAGAAAACTCTCACAAAGTTCTTGAAAGCCCCTCAAAATTCCAGAAAAATGCCACAAACTTCCCTACATCTTCTCAAAACCCAAACAAACTCCTGCAACATCTCACAAAATCTCCACCAATTTCCAAACAATTCAAGAAAAATCCCGCAAAATTCTTCAAGTCTCGTACAAATCCCAGAAAAATCCCACAAAATTCCAGAAACATCCCACCAAATCACCTCAATATCACCAAAAATTCTGGAAAAGCCTCACAAAATTGCAGAAAAATGCCACAAAATTCCCTAAACCTTCTCAAAACCCTACCAAATTCCTGCAACATCCCACAAAATCTCCAACAATTTCCACAAAATTCAAGAAAAATCCCTCCAAATTCACTGAATTTCCTCAATATCCCACCAAATTCCAGAACCATCTCACAAAATCTCAACAAATTTCCACAAAATCTAAGAAAATTCCCTCCAAATTCTTCAAGTCTCCTCCAAATCCCACAAAATTCAAGAGAAACCCTCAAAATTCCACAAAAATCCCACAAAATTCCTTCCATCTTCTCAGAACCCAAACAAACTCCTGCAACATCTCACAAAATCTCCACCAATTTCCAAACAATTCAAGAAAAATCCCGCAGAATTCTTCAAGTCTCCTCCAAATACCACAAACATCCCACAAACATCCCACAAACATCCCACAAACATCCCACAAAATTCAAGAGAAATCCCACAAAATTCAAAAGAAATCGCACAAAATCCTGTACAAGCCCCACACAATTCCCAAAATCTTCTCAGAACCCAACCACATTCCTGCAACATCCCACAAAATCTCTGGAAATTTCCACAAAATTCAAGAAGACTCACACAAAAAACTTGAAAGCTGCTGAAAATTCCACGAAAATCCCACAAAAATCCCTAAATCTTCTCAAAACCCAACCACATTCCTGCAGCATCTCACAAAATCTCCACCAATATCCAAAAAATTCAAGAAAATTCCCTCCAAATTCTTCAAGTCTCCTCCAAATCCCACAAAATTCAAGACAAATCCTCAAAATCCCACAAAAATCCCACCAAATTCCAGAACCATCTCACAAAATCTCAACAAATTTCCACTAAATTCAAGAAAACTCTCACAAAGTTCTTGAAAGCCCCTCAAAATTCCAGAAAAATGCCACAAACTTCCCTACATCTTCTCAAAACCCAAACAAACTCCTGCAACATCTCACAAAATCTCCACCAATTTCCAAACAATTCAAGAAAAATCCCGCAAAATTCTTCAAGTCTCCTACAAATCCCAGAAAAATCCCACAAAATTCCAGAAACATCCCACCAAATCACCTCAATATCACCAAAAATTCTGGAAAAGCCTCACAAAATTGCAGAAAAATGCCACAAAATTCCCTAAACCTTCTCAAAACCCTACCCAATTCCTGCAACATCCCACAAAATCTCCAACAATTTCCACAAAATTCAAGAAAAATCCCTCCAAATTCACTGAATTTCCTCAATATCCCACCAAACTCCAGAACCATCTCACAAAATCTCAACAAATTTCCAAAAAATTCAAAAAAACTCTCACAAAGTTCTTGAAAGCCCCTCAAAATTCCAGAAAAATGCCACAAAATTCCCTACATCTTCTCAAAACATTACAAAATTCCACAGACACCTCACAAAATCTCCACCAATTTCCACAAAATCTAAGAAAATTCCCGCAAAATTCTTCAAGTCTCCTCCAAATCCCACAAAATTCAAGAGAAATCCTCAAAATTCCACAAAAATCCAACAAAATTCCTTCCATCTCCTCAAAACCCAAACAAACTCCTGCAACATCTCACAAAATCTCCACCAATTTCCACAACATTTAGGAAAAATACCTCCAACTTCTTCAAGTCTCCTCCAAATCCCACAAAATTCAAGACAAATCCTCAAAATCCCACAAAAATCCCACCAAATTCCAGAACCATCTCACAAAATCTCAACAAATTTCCACTAAATTCAAGAAAACTCTCACAAAGTTCTTGAAAGCCCCTCAAAATTCCAGAAAAAGGCCACAAAATTCCCTAAACCTTCTCAAAACCCTACCAAATTCCTGCAACATCCCACAAAATCTCCACCAATTTCCAAACAATTCAAGAAAAATCTCTCCAAATTCACTGAATTTCCTCAATATCCCACCAAACTCCAGAACCATCTCACAAAATCTCAACAAATTTCCAAAAAATTCAAAAAAACTCTCACAAAGTTCTTGAAAGCCCCTCAAAATTCCAGAAAAATGCCACAAAATTCCCTACATCTTCTCAAAACATTACAAAATTCCACAGACACCTCACAAAATCTCCACCAATTTCCACAAAATCTAAGAAAATTCCCGCAAAATTCTTCAAGTCTCCTCCAAATCCCACAAAATTCAAGAGAAATCCTCAAAATTCCACAAAAATCCAACAAAATTCCTTCCATCTCCTCAAAACCCAAAAAACTCCTGCAACATCTCACAAAATCTCCACCAATTTCCACAACATTTAGGAAAAATCCCTCCAACTTCTTCAAGTCTCCTCCAAATCCCACAAAATTCAAGAGAAATCCTCAAAATCCCACAAACATCCCATAAAATTCCAGAACCATCTCACAAAATCTCAACAAATTTCCACTAAATTCAAGAAAACTCTCACAGAGTTCTTGAAAGCCCCTCAAAATTCCAGAAAAATGCCATAAACTTCCCTACATCTTCTCAAAACCCAAACAAACTCCTGCAACATCTCACAAAATCTCCACCAATTTCCAAACAATTCAAGAAAAATCCCGCAAAATTCTTCAAGTCTCGTACAAATCCCAGAAAAATCCCACAAAATTCCAGAAACATCCCACCAAATCACCTCAATATCACCAAAAATTCTGGAAAAGCCTCACAAAATTGCAGAAAAATGCCACAAAATTCCCTAAACCTTCTCAAAACCCTACCCAATTCCTGCAACATCCCACAAAATCTCCAACAATTTCCACAAAATTCAAGAAAAATCCCTCAAAATTCACTGAATTTCCTCAATATCCCACCAAATTCCAGAACCATCTCACAAAATCTCAACAAATTTCCACAAAATCTAAGAAAATTCCCGCAAAATTCTTCAAGTCTCCTCCAAATCCCACAAAATTCAAGACAAACCCTCAAAATTCCACAAAAATCCCACAAAATTCCTTCCATCTTCTCAGAACCCAAACAAACTCCTGCAACATCTCACAAAATCTCCACCAATTTCCAAACAATTCAAGAAAAATCCCGCAGAATTCTTCAAGTCTCCTCCAAATACCACAAACATCCCACAAACATCCCACAAACATCCCACAAACATCCCACAAAATTCAAGAGAAATCCCACAAAATTCAAAAGAAATCGCACAAAATCCTGTACAAGCCCCACACAATTCCCTAAATCTTCTCAGAACCCAACCACATTCCTGCAACATCCCACAAAATCTCTGGAAATTTCCACAAAATTCAAGAAGACTCACACAAAAAACTTGAAAGCTGCTGAAAATTCCACGAAAATCCCACAAAAATCCCTAAATCTTCTCAAAACCCAACCACATTCCTGCAGCATCTCACAAAATCTCCACCAATATCCAAAAAATTCAAGAAAATTCCCTCCAAATTCTTCAAGTCTCCTCCAAATCCCACAAAATTCAAGACAAATCCTCAAAATCCCACAAAAATCCCACCAAATTCCAGAACCATCTCACAAAATCTCAACAAATTTCCACTAAATTCAAGAAAACTCTCACAAAGTTCTTGAAAGCCCCTCAAAATTCCAGAAAAATGCCACAAAATTCCCTAAACCTTCTCAAAACCCTACCCAATTCCTGCAACATCCCACAAAATCTCCAACAATTTCCACAAAATTCAAGAAAAATCCCTCCAAATTCACTGAATTTCCTCAATATCCCACCAAACTCCAGAACCATCTCACAAAATCTCAACAAATTTCCAAAAAATTCAAAAAAACTCTCACAAAGTTCTTGAAAGCCCCTCAAAATTCCAGAAAAATGCCACAAAATTCCCTACATCTTCTCAAAACATTACAAAATTCCACAGACACCTCACAAAATCTCCACCAATTTCCACAAAATCTAAGAAAATTCCCGCAAAATTCTTCAAGTCTCCTCCAAATCCCACAAAATTCAAGAGAAATCCTCAAAATTCCACAAAAATCCAACAAAATTCCTTCCATCTCCTCAAAACCCAAACAAACTCCTGCAACATCTCACAAAATCTCCACCAATTTCCACAACATTTAGGAAAAATCCCTCCAACTTCTTCAAGTCTCCTCCAAATCCCACAAAATTCAAGAGAAATCCTCAAAATCCCACAAAAATCCCACCAAATTCCAGAACCATCTCACAAAATCTCAACAAATTTCCACTAAATTCAAGAAAACTCTCACAAAGTTCTTGAAAGCCCCTCAAAATTCCAGAAAAATGCCATAAACTTCCCTACATCTTCTCAAAACCCAAACAAACTCCTGCAACATCTCACAAAATCTCCACCAATTTCCAAACAATTCAAGAAAAATCCCGCAAAATTCTTCAAGTCTCGTACAAATCCCAGAAAAATCCCACAAAATTCCAGAAACATCCCACCAAATCACCTCAATATCACCAAAAATTCTGGAAAAGCCTCACAAAATTGCAGAAAAATGCCACAAAATTCCCTAAACCTTCTCAAAACCCTACCAAATTCCTGCAACATCCCACAAAATCTCCAACAATTTCCACAAAATTCAAGAAAAATCCCTCCAAATTCACTGAATTTCCTCAATATCCCACCAAATTCCAGAACCATCTCACAAAATCTCAACAAATTTCCACAAAATCTAAGAAAATTCCCTCCAAATTCTTCAAGTCTCCTCCAAATCCCACAAAATTCAAGACAAACCCTCAAAATTCCACAAAAATCCCACAAAATTCCTTCCATCTTCTCAGAACCCAAACAAACTCCTGCAACATCTCACAAAATCTCCACCAATTTCCAAACAATTCAAGAAAAATCCCGCAGAATTCTTCAAGTCTCCTCCAAATACCACAAACATCCCACAAACATCCCACAAACATCCCACAAACATCCCACAAAATTCAAGAGAAATCCCACAAAATTCAAAAGAAATCGCACAAAATCCTGTACAAGCCCCACACAATTCCCAAAATCTTCTCAGAACCCAACCACATTCCTGCAACATCCCACAAAATCTCTGGAAATTTCCACAAAATTCAAGAAGACTCACACAAAAAACTTGAAAGCTGCTGAAAATTCCACGAAAATCCCACAAAAATCCCTAAATCTTCTCAAAACCCAACCACATTCCTGCAGCATCTCACAAAATCTCCACCAATATCCAAAAAATTCAAGAAAATTCCCTCCAAATTCTTCAAGTCTCCTCCAAATCCCACAAAATTCAAGACAAATCCTCAAAATCCCACAAAAATCCCACCAAATTCCAGAACCATCTCACAAAATCTCAACAAATTTCCACTAAATTCAAGAAAACTCTCACAAAGTTCTTGAAAGCCCCTCAAAATTCCAGAAAAATGCCACAAACTTCCCTACATCTTCTCAAAACCCAAACAAACTCCTGCAACATCTCACAAAATCTCCACCAATTTCCAAACAATTCAAGAAAAATCCCGCAAAATTCTTCAAGTCTCGTACAAATCCCAGAAAAATCCCACAAAATTCCAGAAACATCCCACCAAATCACCTCAATATCACCAAAAATTCTGGAAAAGCCTCACAAAATTGCAGAAAAATGCCACAAAATTCCCTAAACCTTCTCAAAACCCTACCCAATTCCTGCAACATCCCACAAAATCTCCAACAATTTCCACAAAATTCAAGAAAAATCCCTCCAAATTCACTGAATTTCCTCAATATCCCACCAAATTCCAGAACCATCTCACAAAATCTCAACAAATTTCCACAAAATCTAAGAAAATTCCCGCAAAATTCTTCAAGTCTCCTCCAAATCCCACAAAATTCAAGACAAACCCTCAAAATTCCACAAAAATCCCACAAAATTCCTTCCATCTTCTCAGAACCCAAACAAACTCCTGCAACATCTCACAAAATCTCCACCAATTTCCAAACAATTCAAGAAAAATCCCGCAGAATTCTTCAAGTCTCCTCCAAATACCACAAACATCCCACAAACATCCCACAAACATCCCACAAACATCCCACAAAATTCAAGAGAAATCCCACAAAATTCAAAAGAAATCGCACAAAATCCTGTACAAGCCCCACACAATTCCCTAAATCTTCTCAGAACCCAACCACATTCCTGCAACATCCCACAAAATCTCTGGAAATTTCCACAAAATTCAAGAAGACTCACACAAAAAACTTGAAAGCTGCTGAAAATTCCACGAAAATCCCACAAAAATCCCTAAATCTTCTCAAAACCCAACCACATTCCTGCAGCATCTCACAAAATCTCCACCAATATCCAAAAAATTCAAGAAAATTCCCTCCAAATTCTTCAAGTCTCCTCCAAATCCCACAAAATTCAAGAGAAATCCTCAAAATTCCACAAAAATCCAACAAAATTCCTTCCATCTCCTCAAAACCCAAACAAACTCCTGCAACATCTCACAAAATCTCCACCAATTTCCACAACATTTAGGAAAAATCCCTCCAACTTCTTCAAGTCTCCTCCAAATCCCACAAAATTCAAGAGAAATCCTCAAAATCCCACAAAAATCCCACCAAATTCCAGAACCATCTCACAAAATCTCAACAAATTTCCACTAAATTCAAGAAAACTCTCACAAAGTTCTTGAAAGCCCCTCAAAATTCCAGAAAAATGCCACAAAATTCCCTAAACCTTCTCAAAACCCTACCAAATTCCTGCAACATCCCACAAAATCTCCAACAATTTCCACAAAATTCAAGAAAAATCCCTCCAAATTCACTGAATTTCCTCAATATCCCACCAAACTCCAGAACCATCTCACAAAATCTCAACAAATTTCCAAAAAATTCAAAAAAACTCTCACAAAGTTCTTGAAAGCCCCTCAAAATTCCAGAAAAATGCCACAAAATTCCCTACATCTTCTCAAAACATTACAAAATTCCACAGACACCTCACAAAATCTCCACCAATTTCCACAAAATCTAAGAAAATTCCCGCAAAATTCTTCAAGTCTCCTCCAAATCCCACAAAATTCAAGAGAAATCCTCAAAATTCCACAAAAATCCAACAAAATTCCTTCCATCTCCTCAAAACCCAAACAAACTCCTGCAACATCTCACAAAATCTCCACCAATTTCCACAACATTTAGGAAAAATCCCTCCAACTTCTTCAAGTCTCCTCCAAATCCCACAAAATTCAAGAGAATTCCTCAAAATTCCACAAAAATCCCACCAAATTCCTGCAACATCTCACAAAATCTCCGGAAATTTCCACAAAATTCAAGAAGACTCTCACAAAATACTTGAAAGCTGCTGAAAATTCCACGAATATCCCACAAAAATCCCTAAATCTTCTCAAAACCCAACCACATTCCTGCAGCATCTCACAAAATCTCCACCAATATCCAAAAAATTCAAGAAAATTCCCTCCAAATTCTTCAAGTCTCCTCCAAATCCCACAAAATTCAAGACAAATCCTCAAAATCCCACAAAAATCCCACCAAATTCCAGAACCATCTCACAAAATCTCAACAAATTTCCACTAAATTCAAGAAAACTCTCACAAAGTTCTTGAAAGCCCCTCAAAATTCCAGAAAAATGCCACAAAATTCCCTAAACCTTCTCAAAACCCTACCCAATTCCTGCAACATCCCACAAAATCTCCAACAATTTCCACAAAATTCAAGAAAAATCCCTCCAAATTCACTGAATTTCCTCAATATCCCACCAAACTCCAGAACCATCTCACAAAATCTCAACAAATTTCCAAAAAATTCAAAAAAACTCTCACAAAGTTCTTGAAAGCCCCTCAAAATTCCAGAAAAATGCCACAAAATTCCCTACATCTTCTCAAAACATTACAAAATTCCACAGACACCTCACAAAATCTCCACCAATTTCCACAAAATCTAAGAAAATTCCCGCAAAATTCTTCAAGTCTCCTCCAAATCCCACAAAATTCAAGAGAAATCCTCAAAATTCCACAAAAATCCAACAAAATTCCTTCCATCTCCTCAAAACCCAAACAAACTCCTGCAACATCTCACAAAATCTCCACCAATTTCCACAACATTTAGGAAAAATCCCTCCAACTTCTTCAAGTCTCCTCCAAATCCCACAAAATTCAAGAGAATTCCTCAAAATTCCACAAAAATCCCACCAAATTCCTGCAACATCTCACAAAATCTCCGGAAATTTCCACAAAATTCAAGAAGACTCTCACAAAATACTTGAAAGCTGCTGAAAATTCCACGAATATCCCACAAAAATCCCTAAATCTTCTCAAAACCCAACCACATTCCTGCAGCATCTCACAAAATCTCCACCAATATCCAAAAAATTCAAGAAAATTCCCTCCAAATTCTTCAAGTCTCCTCCAAATCCCACAAAATTCAAGACAAATCCTCAAAATCCCACAAAAATCCCACCAAATTCCAGAACCATCTCACAAAATCTCAACAAATTTCCACTAAATTCAAGAAAACTCTCACAAAGTTCTTGAAAGCCCCTCAAAATTCCAGAAAAATGCCACAAAATTCCCTAAACCTTCTCAAAACCCTACCCAATTCCTGCAACATCCCACAAAATCTCCAACAATTTCCACAAAATTCAAGAAAAATCCCTCCAAATTCACTGAATTTCCTCAATATCCCACCAAACTCCAGAACCATCTCACAAAATCTCAACAAATTTTCAAAAAATTCAAAAAAACTCTCACAAAGTTCTTGAAAGCCCCTCAAAATTCCAGAAAAATGCCACAAAATTCCCTACATCTTCTCAAAACATTACAAAATTCCACAGACACCTCACAAAATCTCCACCAATTTCCACAAAATCTAAGAAAATTCCCGCAAAATTCTTCAAGTCTCCTCCAAATCCCACAAAATTCAAGAGAAATCCTCAAAATTCCACAAAAATCCAACAAAATTCCTTCCATCTCCTCAAAACCCAAACAAACTCCTGCAACATCTCACAAAATCTCCACCAATTTCCACAACATTTAGGAAAAATCCCTCCAACTTCTTCAAGTCTCCTCCAAATCCCACAAAATTCAAGAGAATTCCTCAAAATTCCACAAAAATCCCACCAAATTCCTGCAACATCTCGCAAAATCTCCGGAAATTTCCACAAAATTCAAGAAGACTCTCACAAAATACTTGAAAGCTGCTGAAAATTCCACGAATATCCCACAAAAATCCCTAAATCTTCTCAAAACCCAACCACATTCCTGCAGCATCTCACAAAATCTCCACCAATATCCAAAAAATTCAAGAAAATTCCCTCCAAATTCTTCAAGTCTCCTCCAAATCCCACAAAATTCAAGACAAATCCTCAAAATCCCACAAAAATCCCACCAAATTCCAGAACCATCTCACAAAATCTCAACAAATTTCCACTAAATTCAAGAAAACTCTCACAAAGTTCTTGAAAGCCCCTCAAAATTCCAGAAAAATGCCACAAAATTCCCTAAACCTTCTCAAAACCCTACCCAATTCCTGCAACATCCCACAAAATCTCCAACAATTTCCACAAAATTCAAGAAAAATCCCTCCAAATTCACTGAATTTCCTCAATATCCCACCAAACTCCAGAACCATCTCACAAAATCTCAACAAATTTCCAAAAAATTCAAAAAAACTCTCACAAAGTTCTTGAAAGCCCCTCAAAATTCCAGAAAAATGCCACAAAATTCCCTACATCTTCTCAAAACATTACAAAATTCCACAGACACCTCACAAAATCTCCACCAATTTCCACAAAATCTAAGAAAATTCCCGCAAAATTCTTCAAGTCTCCTCCAAATCCCACAAAATTCAAGAGAAATCCTCAAAATCCCACAAACATCCCATAAAATTCCAGAACCATCTCACAAAATCTCAACAAATTTCCACTAAATTCAAGAAAACTCTCACAGAGTTCTTGAAAGCCCCTCAAAATTCCAGAAAAATGCCATAAACTTCCCTACATCTTCTCAAAACCCAAACAAACTCCTGCAACATCTCACAAAATCTCCACCAATTTCCAAACAATTCAAGAAAAATCCCGCAAAATTCTTCAAGTCTCGTACAAATCCCAGAAAAATCCCACAAAATTCCAGAAACATCCCACCAAATCACCTCAATATCACCAAAAATTCTGGAAAAGCCTCACAAAATTGCAGAAAAATGCCACAAAATTCCCTAAACCTTCTCAAAACCCTACCAAATTCCTGCAACATCCCACAAAATCTCCAACAATTTCCACAAAATTCAAGAAAAATCCCTCCAAATTCACTGAATTTCCTCAATATCCCACCAAATTCCAGAACCATCTCACAAAATCTCAACAAATTTCCACAAAATCTAAGAAAATTCCCTCCAAATTCTTCAAGTCTCCTCCAAATCCCACAAAATTCAAGAGAAATCCTCAAAATTCCACAAAAATCCCACAAAATTCCTTCCATCTTCTCAGAACCCAAACAAACTCCTGCAACATCTCACAAAATCTCCACCAATTTCCAAACAATTCAAGAAAAATCCCGCAGAATTCTTCAAGTCTCCTCCAAATACCACAAACATCCCACAAACATCCCACAAACATCCCACAAACATCCCACAAAATTCAAGAGAAATCCCACAAAATTCAAAAGAAATCGCACAAAATCCTGTACAAGCCCCACACAATTCCCTAAATCTTCTCAGAACCCAACCACATTCCTGCAACATCCCACAAAATCTCTGGAAATTTCCACAAAATTCAAGAAGACTCACACAAAAAACTTGAAAGCTGCTGAAAATTCCACGAAAATCCCACAAAAATCCCTAAATCTTCTCAAAACCCAACCACATTCCTGCAGCATCTCACAAAATCTCCACCAATATCCAAAAAATTCAAGAAAATTCCCTCCAAATTCTTCAAGTCTCCTCCAAATCCCACAAAATTCAAGAGAAATCCTCAAAATCCCACAAAAATCCCACCAAATTCCAGAACCATCTCACAAAATCTCAACAAATTTCCACAAAATTCAAGAAAACTCTCACAAAGTTCTTGAAAGCCCCTCAAAATTCCAGAAAAATGCCACAAACTTCCCTACATCTTCTCAAAACCCAAACAAACTCCTGCAACATCTCACAAAATCTCCACCAATTTCCAAACAATTCAAGAAAAATCCCGCAAAATTCTTCAAGTCTCGTACAAATCCCAGAAAAATCCCACAAAATTCCAGAAACATCCCACCAAATCACCTCAATATCACCAAAAATTCTGGAAAAGCCTCACAAAATTGCAGAAAAATGCCACAAAATTCCCTAAACCTTCTCAAAACCCTACCCAATTCCTGCAACATCCCACAAAATCTCCAACAATTTCCACAAAATTCAAGAAAAATCCCTCCAAATTCACTGAATTTCCTCAATATCCCACCAAATTCCAGAACCATCTCACAAAATCTCAACAAATTTCCACAAAATCTATGAAAATTCCCGCAAAATTCTTCAAGTCTCCTCCAAATCCCACAAAATTCAAGAGAAATCCTCAAAATTCCACAAAAATCCCACAAAATTCCTTCCATCTTCTCAGAACCCAAACAAACTCCTGCAACATCTCACAAAATCTCCACCAATTTCCAAACAATTCAAGAAAAATCCCGCAGAATTCTTCAAGTCTCCTCCAAATACCACAAACATCCCACAAACATCCCACAAACATCCCACAAACATCCCACAAAATTCAAGAGAAATCCCACAAAATTCAAAAGAAATCGCACAAAATCCTGTACAAGCCCCACACAATTCCCTAAATCTTCTCAGAACCCAACCACATTCCTGCAACATCCCACAAAATCTCTGGAAATTTCCACAAAATTCAAGAAGACTCACACAAAAAACTTGAAAGCTGCTGAAAATTCCACGAAAATCCCACAAAAATCCCTAAATCTTCTCAAAACCCAACCACATTCCTGCAGCATCTCACAAAATCTCCACCAATATCCAAAAAATTCAAGAAAATTCCCTCCAAATTCTTCAAGTCTCCTCCAAATCCCACAAAATTCAAGACAAATCCTCAAAATCCCACAAAAATCCCACCAAATTCCAGAACCATCTCACAAAATCTCAACAAATTTCCACTAAATTCAAGAAAACTCTCACAAAGTTCTTGAAAGCCCCTCAAAATTCCAGAAAAATGCCACAAAATTCCCTAAACCTTCTCAAAACCCTACCCAATTCCTGCAACATCCCACAAAATCTCCAACAATTTCCACAAAATTCAAGAAAAATCCCTCCAAATTCACTGAATTTCCTCAATATCCCACCAAACTCCAGAACCATCTCACAAAATCTCAACAAATTTCCAAAAAATTCAAAAAAACTCTCACAAAGTTCTTGAAAGCCCCTCAAAATTCCAGAAAAATGCCACAAAATTCCCTACATCTTCTCAAAACATTACAAAATTCCACAGACACCTCACAAAATCTCCACCAATTTCCACAAAATCTAAGAAAATTCCCGCAAAATTCTTCAAGTCTCCTCCAAATCCCACAAAATTCAAGAGAAATCCTCAAAATTCCACAAAAATCCAACAAAATTCCTTCCATCTCCTCAAAACCCAAACAAACTCCTGCAACATCTCACAAAATCTCCACCAATTTCCACAACATTTAGGAAAAATCCCTCCAACTTCTTCAAGTCTCCTCCAAATCCCACAAAATTCAAGAGAAATCCTCAAAATCCCACAAACATCCCATAAAATTCCAGAACCATCTCACAAAATCTCAACAAATTTCCACTAAATTCAAGAAAACTCTCACAGAGTTCTTGAAAGCCCCTCAAAATTCCAGAAAAATGCCATAAACTTCCCTACATCTTCTCAAAACCCAAACAAACTCCTGCAACATCTCACAAAATCTCCACCAATTTCCAAACAATTCAAGAAAAATCCCGCAAAATTCTTCAAGTCTCGTACAAATCCCAGAAAAATCCCACAAAATTCCAGAAACATCCCACCAAATCACCTCAATATCACCAAAAATTCTGGAAAAGCCTCACAAAATTGCAGAAAAATGCCACAAAATTCCCTAAACCTTCTCAAAACCCTACCCAATTCCTGCAACATCCCACAAAATCTCCAACAATTTCCACAAAATTCAAGAAAAATCCCTCCAAATTCACTGAATTTCCTCAATATCCCACCAAATTCCAGAACCATCTCACAAAATCTCAACAAATTTCCACAAAATCTATGAAAATTCCCGCAAAATTCTTCAAGTCTCCTCCAAATCCCACAAAATTCAAGAGAAATCCTCAAAATTCCACAAAAATCCCACAAAATTCCTTCCATCTTCTCAGAACCCAAACAAACTCCTGCAACATCTCACAAAATCTCCACCAATTTCCAAACAATTCAAGAAAAATCCCGCAGAATTCTTCAAGTCTCCTCCAAATACCACAAACATCCCACAAACATCCCACAAACATCCCACAAACATCCCACAAAATTCAAGAGAAATCCCACAAAATTCAAAAGAAATCGCACAAAATCCTGTACAAGCCCCACACAATTCCCTAAATCTTCTCAGAACCCAACCACATTCCTGCAACATCCCACAAAATCTCTGGAAATTTCCACAAAATTCAAGAAGACTCACACAAAAAACTTGAAAGCTGCTGAAAATTCCACGAAAATCCCACAAAAATCCCTAAATCTTCTCAAAACCCAACCACATTCCTGCAGCATCTCACAAAATCTCCACCAATATCCAAAAAATTCAAGAAAATTCCCTCCAAATTCTTCAAGTCTCCTCCAAATCCCACAAAATTCAAGACAAATCCTCAAAATCCCACAAAAATCCCACCAAATTCCAGAACCATCTCACAAAATCTCAACAAATTTCCACTAAATTCAAGAAAACTCTCACAAAGTTCTTGAAAGCCCCTCAAAATTCCAGAAAAATGCCACAAAATTCCCTAAACCTTCTCAAAACCCTACCCAATTCCTGCAACATCCCACAAAATCTCCAACAATTTCCACAAAATTCAAGAAAAATCCCTCCAAATTCACTGAATTTCCTCAATATCCCACCAAACTCCAGAACCATCTCACAAAATCTCAACAAATTTCCAAAAAATTCAAAAAAACTCTCACAAAGTTCTTGAAAGCCCCTCAAAATTCCAGAAAAATGCCACAAAATTCCCTACATCTTCTCAAAACATTACAAAATTCCACAGACACCTCACAAAATCTCCACCAATTTCCACAAAATCTAAGAAAATTCCCGCAAAATTCTTCAAGTCTCCTCCAAATCCCACAAAATTCAAGAGAAATCCTCAAAATTCCACAAAAATCCAACAAAATTCCTTCCATCTCCTCAAAACCCAAACAAACTCCTGCAACATCTCACAAAATCTCCACCAATTTCCACAACATTTAGGAAAAATCCCTCCAACTTCTTCAAGTCTCCTCCAAATCCCACAAAATTCAAGAGAAATCCTCAAAATCCCACAAACATCCCATAAAATTCCAGAACCATCTCACAAAATCTCAACAAATTTCCACTAAATTCAAGAAAACTCTCACAGAGTTCTTGAAAGCCCCTCAAAATTCCAGAAAAATGCCATAAACTTCCCTACATCTTCTCAAAACCCAAACAAACTCCTGCAACATCTCACAAAATCTCCACCAATTTCCAAACAATTCAAGAAAAATCCCGCAAAATTCTTCAAGTCTCGTACAAATCCCAGAAAAATCCCACAAAATTCCAGAAACATCCCACCAAATCACCTCAATATCACCAAAAATTCTGGAAAAGCCTCACAAAATTGCAGAAAAATGCCACAAAATTCCCTAAACCTTCTCAAAACCCTACCCAATTCCTGCAACATCCCACAAAATCTCCAACAATTTCCACAAAATTCAAGAAAAATCCCTCCAAATTCACTGAATTTCCTCAATATCCCACCAAATTCCAGAACCATCTCACAAAATCTCAACAAATTTCCACAAAATCTAAGAAAATTCCCGCAAAATTCTTCAAGTCTCCTCCAAATCCCACAAAATTCAAGACAAACCCTCAAAATTCCACAAAAATCCCACAAAATTCCTTCCATCTTCTCAGAACCCAAACAAACTCCTGCAACATCTCACAAAATCTCCACCAATTTCCAAACAATTCAAGAAAAATCCCGCAGAATTCTTCAAGTCTCCTCCAAATACCACAAACATCCCACAAACATCCCACAAACATCCCACAAACATCCCACAAAATTCAAGAGAAATCCCACAAAATTCAAAAGAAATCGCACAAAATCCTGTACAAGCCCCACACAATTCCCAAAATCTTCTCAGAACCCAACCACATTCCTGCAACATCCCACAAAATCTCTGGAAATTTCCACAAAATTCAAGAAGACTCACACAAAAAACTTGAAAGCTGCTGAAAATTCCACGAAAATCCCACAAAAATCCCTAAATCTTCTCAAAACCCAACCACATTCCTGCAGCATCTCACAAAATCTCCACCAATATCCAAAAAATTCAAGAAAATTCCCTCCAAATTCTTCAAGTCTCCTCCAAATCCCACAAAATTCAAGACAAATCCTCAAAATCCCACAAAAATCCCACCAAATTCCAGAACCATCTCACAAAATCTCAACAAATTTCCACTAAATTCAAGAAAACTCTCACAAAGTTCTTGAAAGCCCCTCAAAATTCCAGAAAAATGCCACAAAATTCCCTAAACCTTCTCAAAACCCTACCCAATTCCTGCAACATCCCACAAAATCTCCAACAATTTCCACAAAATTCAAGAAAAATCCCTCCAAATTCACTGAATTTCCTCAATATCCCACCAAACTCCAGAACCATCTCACAAAATCTCAACAAATTTCCAAAAAATTCAAAAAAACTCTCACAAAGTTCTTGAAAGCCCCTCAAAATTCCAGAAAAATGCCACAAAATTCCCTACATCTTCTCAAAACATTACAAAATTCCACAGACACCTCACAAAATCTCCACCAATTTCCACAAAATCTAAGAAAATTCCCGCAAAATTCTTCAAGTCTCCTCCAAATCCCACAAAATTCAAGAGAAATCCTCAAAATTCCACAAAAATCCAACAAAATTCCTTCCATCTCCTCAAAACCCAAACAAACTCCTGCAACATCTCACAAAATCTCCACCAATTTCCACAACATTTAGGAAAAATCCCTCCAACTTCTTCAAGTCTCCTCCAAATCCCACAAAATTCAAGAGAAATCCTCAAAATCCCACAAAAATCCCACCAAATTCCAGAACCATCTCACAAAATCTCAACAAATTTCCACTAAATTCAAGAAAACTCTCACAAAGTTCTTGAAAGCCCCTCAAAATTCCAGAAAAATGCCATAAACTTCCCTACATCTTCTCAAAACCCAAACAAACTCCTGCAACATCTCACAAAATCTCCACCAATTTCCAAACAATTCAAGAAAAATCCCGCAAAATTCTTCAAGTCTCGTACAAATCCCAGAAAAATCCCACAAAATTCCAGAAACATCCCACCAAATCACCTCAATATCACCAAAAATTCTGGAAAAGCCTCACAAAATTGCAGAAAAATGCCACAAAATTCCCTAAACCTTCTCAAAACCCTACCCAATTCCTGCAACATCCCACAAAATCTCCAACAATTTCCACAAAATTCAAGAAAAATCCCTCCAAATTCACTGAATTTCCTCAATATCCCACCAAATTCCAGAACCATCTCACAAAATCTCAACAAATTTCCACAAAATCTAAGAAAATTCCCGCAAAATTCTTCAAGTCTCCTCCAAATCCCACAAAATTCAAGACAAACCCTCAAAATTCCACAAAAATCCCACAAAATTCCTTCCATCTTCTCAGAACCCAAACAAACTCCTGCAACATCTCACAAAATCTCCACCAATTTCCAAACAATTCAAGAAAAATCCCGCAGAATTCTTCAAGTCTCCTCCAAATACCACAAACATCCCACAAACATCCCACAAACATCCCACAAACATCCCACAAAATTCAAGAGAAATCCCACAAAATTCAAAAGAAATCGCACAAAATCCTGTACAAGCCCCACACAATTCCCTAAATCTTCTCAGAACCCAACCACATTCCTGCAACATCCCACAAAATCTCTGGAAATTTCCACAAAATTCAAGAAGACTCACACAAAAAACTTGAAAGCTGCTGAAAATTCCACGAAAATCCCACAAAAATCCCTAAATCTTCTCAAAACCCAACCACATTCCTGCAGCATCTCACAAAATCTCCACCAATATCCAAAAAATTCAAGAAAATTCCCTCCAAATTCTTCAAGTCTCCTCCAAATCCCACAAAATTCAAGACAAATCCTCAAAATCCCACAAAAATCCCACCAAATTCCAGAACCATCTCACAAAATCTCAACAAATTTCCACTAAATTCAAGAAAACTCTCACAAAGTTCTTGAAAGCCCCTCAAAATTCCAGAAAAATGCCACAAACTTCCCTACATCTTCTCAAAACCCAAACAAACTCCTGCAACATCTCACAAAATCTCCACCAATTTCCAAACAATTCAAGAAAAATCCCGCAAAATTCTTCAAGTCTCGTACAAATCCCAGAAAAATCCCACAAAATTCCAGAAACATCCCACCAAATCACCTCAATATCACCAAAAATTCTGGAAAAGCCTCACAAAATTGCAGAAAAATGCCACAAAATTCCCTAAACCTTCTCAAAACCCTACCAAATTCCTGCAACATCCCACAAAATCTCCAACAATTTCCACAAAATTCAAGAAAAATCCCTCCAAATTCACTGAATTTCCTCAATATCCCACCAAATTCCAGAACCATCTCACAAAATCTCAACAAATTTCCACAAAATCTAAGAAAATTCCCGCAAAATTCTTCAAGTCTCCTCCAAATCCCACAAAATTCAAGACAAACCCTCAAAATTCCACAAAAATCCCACAAAATTCCTTCCATCTTCTCAGAACCCAAACAAACTCCTGCAACATCTCACAAAATCTCCACCAATTTCCAAACAATTCAAGAAAAATCCCGCAGAATTCTTCAAGTCTCCTCCAAATACCACAAACATCCCACAAACATCCCACAAACATCCCACAAACATCCCACAAAATTCAAGAGAAATCCCACAAAATTCAAAAGAAATCGCACAAAATCCTGTACAAGTCCCACACAATTCCCTAAATCTTCTCAGAACCCAACCACATTCCTGCAACATCCCACAAAATCTCTGGAAATTTCCACAAAATTCAAGAAGACTCACACAAAAAACTTGAAAGCTGCTGAAAATTCCACGAAAATCCCACAAAAATCCCTAAATCTTCTCAAAACCCAACCACATTCCTGCAGCATCTCACAAAATCTCCACCAATATCCAAAAAATTCAAGAAAATTCCCTCCAAATTCTTCAAGTCTCCTCCAAATCCCACAAAATTCAAGACAAATCCTCAAAATCCCACAAAAATCCCACCAAATTCCAGAACCATCTCACAAAATCTCAACAAATTTCCACTAAATTCAAGAAAACTCTCACAAAGTTCTTGAAAGCCCCTCAAAATTCCAGAAAAATGCCACAAACTTCCCTACATCTTCTCAAAACCCAAACAAACTCCTGCAACATCTCACAAAATCTCCACCAATTTCCAAACAATTCAAGAAAAATCCCGCAAAATTCTTCAAGTCTCGTACAAATCCCAGAAAAATCCCACAAAATTCCAGAAACATCCCACCAAATCACCTCAATATCACCAAAAATTCTGGAAAAGCCTCACAAAATTGCAGAAAAATGCCACAAAATTCCCTAAACCTTCTCAAAACCCTACCCAATTCCTGCAACATCCCACAAAATCTCCACCAATTTCCACAAAATACAAGAAAAATCCCTCCAAATTCACTGAATTTCCTCAATATCCCACCAAACTCCAGAACCATCTCACAAAATCTCAACAAATTTCCAAAAAATTCAAAAAAACTCTCACAAAGTTCTTTAAAGCCCCTCAAAATTCCAGAAAAATGCCACAAAATTCCCTACATCTTCTCAAAACATTACAAAATTCCACAGACACCTCACAAAATCTCCACCAATTTCCACAAAATCTAAGAAAATTCCCGCAAAATTCTTCAAGTCTCCTCCAAATCCCACAAAATTCAAGAGAAATCCTCAAAATTCCACAAAAATCCAACAAAATTCCTTCCATCTCCTCAAAACCCAAACAAACTCCTGCAACATCTCACAAAATCTCCACCAATTTCCACAACATTTAGGAAAAATACCTCCAACTTCTTCAAGTCTCCTCCAAATCCCACAAAATTCAAGACAAATCCTCAAAATCCCACAAAAATCCCACCAAATTCCAGAACCATCTCACAAAATCTCAACAAATTTCCACTAAATTCAAGAAAACTCTCACAAAGTTCTTGAAAGCCCCTCAAAATTCCAGAAAAAGGCCACAAAATTCCCTAAACCTTCTCAAAACCCTACCAAATTCCTGCAACATCCCACAAAATCTCCACCAATTTCCAAACAATTCAAGAAAAATCTCTCCAAATTCACTGAATTTCCTCAATATCCCACCAAACTCCAGAACCATCTCACAAAATCTCAACAAATTTCCAAAAAATTCAAAAAAACTCTCACAAAGTTCTTGAAAGCCCCTCAAAATTCCAGAAAAATGCCACAAAATTCCCTACATCTTCTCAAAACATTACAAAATTCCACAGACACCTCACAAAATCTCCACCAATTTCCACAAAATCTAAGAAAATTCCCGCAAAATTCTTCAAGTCTCCTCCAAATCCCACAAAATTCAAGAGAAATCCTCAAAATTCCACAAAAATCCAACAAAATTCCTTCCATCTCCTCAAAACCCAAAAAACTCCTGCAACATCTCACAAAATCTCCACCAATTTCCACAACATTTAGGAAAAATCCCTCCAACTTCTTCAAGTCTCCTCCAAATCCCACAAAATTCAAGAGAAATCCTCAAAATCCCACAAACATCCCATAAAATTCCAGAACCATCTCACAAAATCTCAACAAATTTCCACTAAATTCAAGAAAACTCTCACAGAGTTCTTGAAAGCCCCTCAAAATTCCAGAAAAATGCCATAAACTTCCCTACATCTTCTCAAAACCCAAACAAACTCCTGCAACATCTCACAAAATCTCCACCAATTTCCAAACAATTCAAGAAAAATCCCGCAAAATTCTTCAAGTCTCGTACAAATCCCAGAAAAATCCCACAAAATTCCAGAAACATCCCACCAAATCACCTCAATATCACCAAAAATTCTGGAAAAGCCTCACAAAATTGCAGAAAAATGCCACAAAATTCCCTAAACCTTCTCAAAACCCTACCCAATTCCTGCAACATCCCACAAAATCTCCAACAATTTCCACAAAATTCAAGAAAAATCCCTCAAAATTCACTGAATTTCCTCAATATCCCACCAAATTCCAGAACCATCTCACAAAATCTCAACAAATTTCCACAAAATCTAAGAAAATTCCCGCAAAATTCTTCAAGTCTCCTCCAAATCCCACAAAATTCAAGACAAACCCTCAAAATTCCACAAAAATCCCACAAAATTCCTTCCATCTTCTCAGAACCCAAACAAACTCCTGCAACATCTCACAAAATCTCCACCAATTTCCAAACAATTCAAGAAAAATCCCGCAGAATTCTTCAAGTCTCCTCCAAATACCACAAACATCCCACAAACATCCCACAAACATCCCACAAACATCCCACAAAATTCAAGAGAAATCCCACAAAATTCAAAAGAAATCGCACAAAATCCTGTACAAGCCCCACACAATTCCCAAAATCTTCTCAGAACCCAACCACATTCCTGCAACATCCCACAAAATCTCTGGAAATTTCCACAAAATTCAAGAAGACTCACACAAAAAACTTGAAAGCTGCTGAAAATTCCACGAAAATCCCACAAAAATCCCTAAATCTTCTCAAAACCCAACCACATTCCTGCAGCATCTCACAAAATCTCCACCAATATCCAAAAAATTCAAGAAAATTCCCTCCAAATTCTTCAAGTCTCCTCCAAATCCCACAAAATTCAAGACAAATCCTCAAAATCCCACAAACATCCCATAAAATTCCAGAACCATCTCACAAAATCTCAACAAATTTCCACTAAATTCAAGAAAACTCTCACAGAGTTCTTGAAAGCCCCTCAAAATTCCAGAAAAATGCCATAAACTTCCCTACATCTTCTCAAAACCCAAACAAACTCCTGCAACATCTCACAAAATCTCCACCAATTTCCAAACAATTCAAGAAAAATCCCGCAAAATTCTTCAAGTCTCGTACAAATCCCAGAAAAATCCCACAAAATTCCAGAAACATCCCACCAAATCACCTCAATATCACCAAAAATTCTGGAAAAGCCTCACAAAATTGCAGAAAAATGCCACAAAATTCCCTAAACCTTCTCAAAACCCTACCCAATTCCTGCAACATCCCACAAAATCTCCAACAATTTCCACAAAATTCAAGAAAAATCCCTCCAAATTCACTGAATTTCCTCAATATCCCACCAAATTCCAGAACCATCTCACAAAATCTCAACAAATTTCCACAAAATCTAAGAAAATTCCCGCAAAATTCTTCAAGTCTCCTCCAAATCCCACAAAATTCAAGACAAACCCTCAAAATTCCACAAAAATCCCACAAAATTCCTTCCATCTTCTCAGAACCCAAACAAACTCCTGCAACATCTCACAAAATCTCCACCAATTTCCAAACAATTCAAGAAAAATCCCGCAGAATTCTTCAAGTCTCCTCCAAATACCACAAACATCCCACAAACATCCCACAAACATCCCACAAACATCCCACAAAATTCAAGAGAAATCCCACAAAATTCAAAAGAAATCGCACAAAATCCTGTACAAGCCCCACACAATTCCCAAAATCTTCTCAGAACCCAACCACATTCCTGCAACATCCCACAAAATCTCTGGAAATTTCCACAAAATTCAAGAAGACTCACACAAAAAACTTGAAAGCTGCTGAAAATTCCACGAAAATCCCACAAAAATCCCTAAATCTTCTCAAAACCCAACCACATTCCTGCAGCATCTCACAAAATCTCCACCAATATCCAAAAAATTCAAGAAAATTCCCTCCAAATTCTTCAAGTCTCCTCCAAATCCCACAAAATTCAAGACAAATCCTCAAAATCCCACAAACATCCCATAAAATTCCAGAACCATCTCACAAAATCTCAACAAATTTCCACTAAATTCAAGAAAACTCTCACAGAGTTCTTGAAAGCCCCTCAAAATTCCAGAAAAATGCCATAAACTTCCCTACATCTTCTCAAAACCCAAACAAACTCCTGCAACATCTCACAAAATCTCCACCAATTTCCAAACAATTCAAGAAAAATCCCGCAAAATTCTTCAAGTCTCGTACAAATCCCAGAAAAATCCCACAAAATTCCAGAAACATCCCACCAAATCACCTCAATATCACCAAAAATTCTGGAAAAGCCTCACAAAATTGCAGAAAAATGCCACAAAATTCCCTAAACCTTCTCAAAACCCTACCAAATTCCTGCAACATCCCACAAAATCTCCAACAATTTCCACAAAATTCAAGAAAAATCCCTCCAAATTCACTGAATTTCCTCAATATCCCACCAAATTCCAGAACCATCTCACAAAATCTCAACAAATTTCCACAAAATCTAAGAAAATTCCCTCCAAATTCTTCAAGTCTCCTCCAAATCCCACAAAATTCAAGAGAAATCCTCAAAATTCCACAAAAATCCCACAAAATTCCTTCCATCTTCTCAGAACCCAAACAAACTCCTGCAACATCTCACAAAATCTCCACCAATTTCCAAACAATTCAAGAAAAATCCCGCAGAATTCTTCAAGTCTCCTCCAAATACCACAAACATCCCACAAACATCCCACAAACATCCCACAAACATCCCACAAAATTCAAGAGAAATCCCACAAAATTCAAAAGAAATCGCACAAAATCCTGTACAAGCCCCACACAATTCCCTAAATCTTCTCAGAACCCAACCACATTCCTGCAACATCCCACAAAATCTCTGGAAATTTCCACAAAATTCAAGAAGACTCACACAAAAAACTTGAAAGCTGCTGAAAATTCCACGAAAATCCCACAAAAATCCCTAAATCTTCTCAAAACCCAACCACATTCCTGCAGCATCTCACAAAATCTCCACCAATATCCAAAAAATTCAAGAAAATTCCCTCCAAATTCTTCAAGTCTCCTCCAAATCCCACAAAATTCAAGAGAAATCCTCAAAATCCCACAAAAATCCCACCAAATTCCAGAACCATCTCACAAAATCTCAACAAATTTCCACAAAATTCAAGAAAACTCTCACAAAGTTCTTGAAAGCCCCTCAAAATTCCAGAAAAATGCCACAAACTTCCCTACATCTTCTCAAAACCCAAACAAACTCCTGCAACATCTCACAAAATCTCCACCAATTTCCAAACAATTCAAGAAAAATCCCGCAAAATTCTTCAAGTCTCGTACAAATCCCAGAAAAATCCCACAAAATTCCAGAAACATCCCACCAAATCACCTCAATATCACCAAAAATTCTGGAAAAGCCTCACAAAATTGCAGAAAAATGCCACAAAATTCCCTAAACCTTCTCAAAACCCTACCCAATTCCTGCAACATCCCACAAAATCTCCAACAATTTCCACAAAATTCAAGAAAAATCCCTCCAAATTCACTGAATTTCCTCAATATCCCACCAAATTCCAGAACCATCTCACAAAATCTCAACAAATTTCCACAAAATCTATGAAAATTCCCGCAAAATTCTTCAAGTCTCCTCCAAATCCCACAAAATTCAAGAGAAATCCTCAAAATTCCACAAAAATCCCACAAAATTCCTTCCATCTTCTCAGAACCCAAACAAACTCCTGCAACATCTCACAAAATCTCCACCAATTTCCAAACAATTCAAGAAAAATCCCGCAGAATTCTTCAAGTCTCCTCCAAATACCACAAACATCCCACAAACATCCCACAAACATCCCACAAACATCCCACAAAATTCAAGAGAAATCCCACAAAATTCAAAAGAAATCGCACAAAATCCTGTACAAGCCCCACACAATTCCCTAAATCTTCTCAGAACCCAACCACATTCCTGCAACATCCCACAAAATCTCTGGAAATTTCCACAAAATTCAAGAAGACTCACACAAAAAACTTGAAAGCTGCTGAAAATTCCACGAAAATCCCACAAAAATCCCTAAATCTTCTCAAAACCCAACCACATTCCTGCAGCATCTCACAAAATCTCCACCAATATCCAAAAAATTCAAGAAAATTCCCTCCAAATTCTTCAAGTCTCCTCCAAATCCCACAAAATTCAAGACAAATCCTCAAAATCCCACAAAAATCCCACCAAATTCCAGAACCATCTCACAAAATCTCAACAAATTTCCACTAAATTCAAGAAAACTCTCACAAAGTTCTTGAAAGCCCCTCAAAATTCCAGAAAAATGCCACAAAATTCCCTAAACCTTCTCAAAACCCTACCCAATTCCTGCAACATCCCACAAAATCTCCAACAATTTCCACAAAATTCAAGAAAAATCCCTCCAAATTCACTGAATTTCCTCAATATCCCACCAAACTCCAGAACCATCTCACAAAATCTCAACAAATTTCCAAAAAATTCAAAAAAACTCTCACAAAGTTCTTGAAAGCCCCTCAAAATTCCAGAAAAATGCCACAAAATTCCCTACATCTTCTCAAAACATTACAAAATTCCACAGACACCTCACAAAATCTCCACCAATTTCCACAAAATCTAAGAAAATTCCCGCAAAATTCTTCAAGTCTCCTCCAAATCCCACAAAATTCAAGAGAAATCCTCAAAATTCCACAAAAATCCAACAAAATTCCTTCCATCTCCTCAAAACCCAAACAAACTCCTGCAACATCTCACAAAATCTCCACCAATTTCCACAACATTTAGGAAAAATCCCTCCAACTTCTTCAAGTCTCCTCCAAATCCCACAAAATTCAAGAGAAATCCTCAAAATCCCACAAACATCCCATAAAATTCCAGAACCATCTCACAAAATCTCAACAAATTTCCACTAAATTCAAGAAAACTCTCACAGAGTTCTTGAAAGCCCCTCAAAATTCCAGAAAAATGCCATAAACTTCCCTACATCTTCTCAAAACCCAAACAAACTCCTGCAACATCTCACAAAATCTCCACCAATTTCCAAACAATTCAAGAAAAATCCCGCAAAATTCTTCAAGTCTCGTACAAATCCCAGAAAAATCCCACAAAATTCCAGAAACATCCCACCAAATCACCTCAATATCACCAAAAATTCTGGAAAAGCCTCACAAAATTGCAGAAAAATGCCACAAAATTCCCTAAACCTTCTCAAAACCCTACCCAATTCCTGCAACATCCCACAAAATCTCCAACAATTTCCACAAAATTCAAGAAAAATCCCGCCAAATTCACTGAATTTCCTCAATATCCCACCAAATTCCAGAACCATCTCACAAAATCTCAACAAATTTCCACAAAATCTAAGAAAATTCCCGCAAAATTCTTCAAGTCTCCTCCAAATCCCACAAAATTCAAGACAAACCCTCAAAATTCCACAAAAATCCCACAAAATTCCTTCCATCTTCTCAGAACCCAAACAAACTCCTGCAACATCTCACAAAATCTCCACCAATTTCCAAACAATTCAAGAAAAATCCCGCAGAATTCTTCAAGTCTCCTCCAAATACCACAAACATCCCACAAACATCCCACAAACATCCCACAAACATCCCACAAAATTCAAGAGAAATCCCACAAAATTCAAAAGAAATCGCACAAAATCCTGTACAAGCCCCACACAATTCCCAAAATCTTCTCAGAACCCAACCACATTCCTGCAACATCCCACAAAATCTCTGGAAATTTCCACAAAATTCAAGAAGACTCACACAAAAAACTTGAAAGCTGCTGAAAATTCCACGAAAATCCCACAAAAATCCCTAAATCTTCTCAAAACCCAACCACATTCCTGCAGCATCTCACAAAATCTCCACCAATATCCAAAAAATTCAAGAAAATTCCCTCCAAATTCTTCAAGTCTCCTCCAAATCCCACAAAATTCAAGACAAATCCTCAAAATCCCACAAAAATCCCACCAAATTCCAGAACCATCTCACAAAATCTCAACAAATTTCCACTAAATTCAAGAAAACTCTCACAAAGTTCTTGAAAGCCCCTCAAAATTCCAGAAAAATGCCACAAACTTCCCTACATCTTCTCAAAACCCAAACAAACTCCTGCAACATCTCACAAAATCTCCACCAATTTCCAAACAATTCAAGAAAAATCCCGCAAAATTCTTCAAGTCTCGTACAAATCCCAGAAAAATCCCACAAAATTCCAGAAACATCCCACCAAATCACCTCAATATCACCAAAAATTCTGGAAAAGCCTCACAAAATTGCAGAAAAATGCCACAAAATTCCCTAAACCTTCTCAAAACCCTACCAAATTCCTGCAACATCCCACAAAATCTCCAACAATTTCCACAAAATTCAAGAAAAATCCCTCCAAATTCACTGAATTTCCTCAATATCCCACCAAATTCCAGAACCATCTCACAAAATCTCAACAAATTTCCACAAAATCTAAGAAAATTCCCGCAAAATTCTTCAAGTCTCCTCCAAATCCCACAAAATTCAAGACAAACCCTCAAAATTCCACAAAAATCCCACAAAATTCCTTCCATCTTCTCAGAACCCAAACAAACTCCTGCAACATCTCACAAAATCTCCACCAATTTCCAAACAATTCAAGAAAAATCCCGCAGAATTCTTCAAGTCTCCTCCAAATACCACAAACATCCCACAAACATCCCACAAACATCCCACAAACATCCCACAAAATTCAAGAGAAATCCCACAAAATTCAAAAGAAATCGCACAAAATCCTGTACAAGCCCCACACAATTCCCAAAATCTTCTCAGAACCCAACCACATTCCTGCAACATCCCACAAAATCTCTGGAAATTTCCACAAAATTCAAGAAGACTCACACAAAAAACTTGAAAGCTGCTGAAAATTCCACGAAAATCCCACAAAAATCCCTAAATCTTCTCAAAACCCAACCACATTCCTGCAGCATCTCACAAAATCTCCACCAATATCCAAAAAATTCAAGAAAATTCCCTCCAAATTCTTCAAGTCTCCTCCAAATCCCACAAAATTCAAGAGAAATCCTCAAAATCCCACAAAAATCCCACCAAATTCCAGAACCATCTCACAAAATCTCAACAAATTTCCACTAAATTCAAGAAAACTCTCACAAAGTTCTTGAAAGCCCCTCAAAATTCCAGAAAAATGCCACAAACTTCCCTACATCTTCTCAAAACCCAAACAAACTCCTGCAACATCTCACAAAATCTCCACCAATTTCCAAACAATTCAAGAAAAATCCCGCAAAATTCTTCAAGTCTCGTACAAATCCCAGAAAAATCCCACAAAATTCCAGAAACATCCCACCAAATCACCTCAATATCACCAAAAATTCTGGAAAAGCCTCACAAAATTGCAGAAAAATGCCACAAAATTCCCTAAACCTTCTCAAAACCCTACCAAATTCCTGCAACATCCCACAAAATCTCCACCAATTTCCACAAAATTCAAGAAAAATCCCTCCAAATTCACTGAATTTCCTCAATATCCCACCAAACTCCAGAACCATCTCACAAAATCTCAACAAATTTCCAAAAAATTCAAAAAAACTCTCACAAAGTTCTTGAAAGCCCCTCAAAATTCCAGAAAAATGCCACAAAATTCCCTACATCTTCTCAAAACATTACAAAATTCCACAGACACCTCACAAAATCTCCACCAATTTCCACAAAATCTAAGAAAATTCCCGCAAAATTCTTCAAGTCTCCTCCAAATCCCACAAAATTCAAGAGAAATCCTCAAAATTCCACAAAAATCCAACAAAATTCCTTCCATCTCCTCAAAACCCAAACAAACTCCTGCAACATCTCACAAAATCTCCACCAATTTCCACAACATTTAGGAAAAATCCCTCCAACTTCTTCAAGTCTCCTCCAAATCCCACAAAATTCAAGAGAAATCCTCAAAATCCCACAAACATCCCATAAAATTCCAGAACCATCTCACAAAATCTCAACAAATTTCCACTAAATTCAAGAAAACTCTCACAGAGTTCTTGAAAGCCCCTCAAAATTCCAGAAAAATGCCATAAACTTCCCTACATCTTCTCAAAACCCAAACAAACTCCTGCAACATCTCACAAAATCTCCACCAATTTCCAAACAATTCAAGAAAAATCCCGCAAAATTCTTCAAGTCTCGTACAAATCCCAGAAAAATCCCACAAAATTCCAGAAACATCCCACCAAATCACCTCAATATCACCAAAAATTCTGGAAAAGCCTCACAAAATTGCAGAAAAATGCCACAAAATTCCCTAAACCTTCTCAAAACCCTACCCAATTCCTGCAACATCCCACAAAATCTCCAACAATTTCCACAAAATTCAAGAAAAATCCCTCCAAATTCACTGAATTTCCTCAATATCCCACCAAATTCCAGAACCATCTCACAAAATCTCAACAAATTTCCACAAAATCTAAGAAAATTCCCGCAAAATTCTTCAAGTCTCCTCCAAATCCCACAAAATTCAAGACAAACCCTCAAAATTCCACAAAAATCCCACAAAATTCCTTCCATCTTCTCAGAACCCAAACAAACTCCTGCAACATCTCACAAAATCTCCACCAATTTCCAAACAATTCAAGAAAAATCCCGCAGAATTCTTCAAGTCTCCTCCAAATACCACAAACATCCCACAAACATCCCACAAACATCCCACAAACATCCCACAAAATTCAAGAGAAATCCCACAAAATTCAAAAGAAATCGCACAAAATCCTGTACAAGCCCCACACAATTCCCTAAATCTTCTCAGAACCCAACCACATTCCTGCAACATCCCACAAAATCTCTGGAAATTTCCACAAAATTCAAGAAGACTCACACAAAAAACTTGAAAGCTGCTGAAAATTCCACGAAAATCCCACAAAAATCCCTAAATCTTCTCAAAACCCAACCACATTCCTGCAGCATCTCACAAAATCTCCACCAATATCCAAAAAATTCAAGAAAATTCCCTCCAAATTCTTCAAGTCTCCTCCAAATCCCACAAAATTCAAGACAAATCCTCAAAATCCCACAAAAATCCCACCAAATTCCAGAACCATCTCACAAAATCTCAACAAATTTCCACTAAATTCAAGAAAACTCTCACAAAGTTCTTGAAAGCCCCTCAAAATTCCAGAAAAATGCCACAAACTTCCCTACATCTTCTCAAAACCCAAACAAACTCCTGCAACATCTCACAAAATCTCCACCAATTTCCAAACAATTCAAGAAAAATCCCGCAAAATTCTTCAAGTCTCGTACAAATCCCAGAAAAATCCCACAAAATTCCAGAAACATCCCACCAAATCACCTCAATATCACCAAAAATTCTGGAAAAGCCTCACAAAATTGCAGAAAAATGCCACAAAATTCCCTAAACCTTCTCAAAACCCTACCCAATTCCTGCAACATCCCACAAAATCTCCAACAATTTCCACAAAATTCAAGAAAAATCCCTCCAAATTCACTGAATTTCCTCAATATCCCACCAAATTCCAGAACCATCTCACAAAATCTCAACAAATTTCCACAAAATCTAAGAAAATTCCCGCAAAATTCTTCAAGTCTCCTCCAAATCCCACAAAATTCAAGACAAACCCTCAAAATTCCACAAAAATCCCACAAAATTCCTTCCATCTTCTCAGAACCCAAACAAACTCCTGCAACATCTCACAAAATCTCCACCAATTTCCAAACAATTCAAGAAAAATCCCGCAGAATTCTTCAAGTCTCCTCCAAATACCACAAACATCCCACAAACATCCCACAAACATCCCACAAACATCCCACAAAATTCAAGAGAAATCCCACAAAATTCAAAAGAAATCGCACAAAATCCTGTACAAGCCCCACACAATTCCCAAAATCTTCTCAGAACCCAACCACATTCCTGCAACATCCCACAAAATCTCTGGAAATTTCCACAAAATTCAAGAAGACTCACACAAAAAACTTGAAAGCTGCTGAAAATTCCACGAAAATCCCACAAAAATCCCTAAATCTTCTCAAAACCCAACCACATTCCTGCAGCATCTCACAAAATCTCCACCAATATCCAAAAAATTCAAGAAAATTCCCTCCAAATTCTTCAAGTCTCCTCCAAATCCCACAAAATTCAAGAGAAATCCTCAAAATCCCACAAAAATCCCACCAAATTCCAGAACCATCTCACAAAATCTCAACAAATTTCCACTAAATTCAAGAAAACTCTCACAAAGTTCTTGAAAGCCCCTCAAAATTCCAGAAAAATGCCACAAACTTCCCTACATCTTCTCAAAACCCAAACAAACTCCTGCAACATCTCACAAAATCTCCACCAATTTCCAAACAATTCAAGAAAAATCCCGCAAAATTCTTCAAGTCTCGTACAAATCCCAGAAAAATCCCACAAAATTCCAGAAACATCCCACCAAATCACCTCAATATCACCAAAAATTCTTGAAAGCCCCTCAAAATTCCAGAAAAATGCCACAAAATTCCCTAAACCTTCTCAAAACCCTACCCAATTCCTGCAACATCCCACAAAATCTCCAACAATTTCCACAAAATTCAAGAAAAATCCCTCCAAATTCACTGAATTTCCTCAATATCCCACCAAACTCCAGAACCATCTCACAAAATCTCAACAAATTTTCAAAAAATTCAAAAAAACTCTCACAAAGTTCTTGAAAGCCCCTCAAAATTCCAGAAAAATGCCACAAAATTCCCTACATCTTCTCAAAACATTACAAAATTCCACAGACACCTCACAAAATCTCCACCAATTTCCACAAAATCTAAGAAAATTCCCGCAAAATTCTTCAAGTCTCCTCCAAATCCCACAAAATTCAAGAGAAATCCTCAAAATTCCACAAAAATCCAACAAAATTCCTTCCATCTCCTCAAAACCCAAACAAACTCCTGCAACATCTCACAAAATCTCCACCAATTTCCACAACATTTAGGAAAAATCCCTCCAACTTCTTCAAGTCTCCTCCAAATCCCACAAAATTCAAGAGAATTCCTCAAAATTCCACAAAAATCCCACCAAATTCCTGCAACATCTCGCAAAATCTCCGGAAATTTCCACAAAATTCAAGAAGACTCTCACAAAATACTTGAAAGCTGCTGAAAATTCCACGAATATCCCACAAAAATCCCTAAATCTTCTCAAAACCCAACCACATTCCTGCAGCATCTCACAAAATCTCCACCAATATCCACAAAATTCAAGAAAATTCCCTCCAAATTCTTCAAGTCTCCTCCAAATCCCACAAAATTCAAGACAAATCCTCAAAATCCCACAAAAATCCCACCAAATTCCAGAACCATCTCACAAAATCTCAACAAATTTCCACTAAATTCAAGAAAACTCTCACAAAGTTCTTGAAAGCCCCTCAAAATTCCAGAAAAATGCCACAAAATTCCCTAAACCTTCTCAAAACCCTACCCAATTCCTGCAACATCCCACAAAATCTCCAACAATTTCCACAAAATTCAAGAAAAATCCCTCCAAATTCACTGAATTTCCTCAATATCCCACCAAACTCCAGAACCATCTCACAAAATCTCAACAAATTTCCAAAAAATTCAAAAAAACTCTCACAAAGTTCTTGAAAGCCCCTCAAAATTCCAGAAAAATGCCACAAAATTCCCTACATCTTCTCAAAACATTACAAAATTCCACAGACACCTCACAAAATCTCCACCAATTTCCACAAAATCTAAGAAAATTCCCGCAAAATTCTTCAAGTCTCCTCCAAATCCCACAAAATTCAAGAGAAATCCTCAAAATTCCACAAAAATCCAACAAAATTCCTTCCATCTCCTCAAAACCCAAACAAACTCCTGCAACATCTCACAAAATCTCCACCAATTTCCACAACATTTAGGAAAAATCCCTCCAACTTCTTCAAGTCTCCTCCAAATCCCACAAAATTCAAGAGAATTCCTCAAAATTCCACAAAAATCCCACCAAATTCCTGCAACATCTCACAAAATCTCCGGAAATTTCCACAAAATTCAAGAAGACTCTCACAAAATACTTGAAAGCTGCTGAAAATTCCACGAATATCCCACAAAAATCCCTAAATCTTCTCAAAACCCAACCACATTCCTGCAGCATCTCACAAAATCTCCACCAATATCCAAAAAATTCAAGAAAATTCCCTCCAAATTCTTCAAGTCTCCTCCAAATCCCACAAAATTCAAGACAAATCCTCAAAATCCCACAAAAATCCCACCAAATTCCAGAACCATCTCACAAAATCTCAACAAATTTCCACTAAATTCAAGAAAACTCTCACAAAGTTCTTGAAAGCCCCTCAAAATTCCAGAAAAATGCCACAAAATTCCCTAAACCTTCTCAAAACCCTACCCAATTCCTGCAACATCCCACAAAATCTCCAACAATTTCCACAAAATTCAAGAAAAATCCCTCCAAATTCACTGAATTTCCTCAATATCCCACCAAACTCCAGAACCATCTCACAAAATCTCAACAAATTTTCAAAAAATTCAAAAAAACTCTCACAAAGTTCTTGAAAGCCCCTCAAAATTCCAGAAAAATGCCACAAAATTCCCTACATCTTCTCAAAACATTACAAAATTCCACAGACACCTCACAAAATCTCCACCAATTTCCACAAAATCTAAGAAAATTCCCGCAAAATTCTTCAAGTCTCCTCCAAATCCCACAAAATTCAAGAGAAATCCTCAAAATTCCACAAAAATCCAACAAAATTCCTTCCATCTCCTCAAAACCCAAACAAACTCCTGCAACATCTCACAAAATCTCCACCAATTTCCACAACATTTAGGAAAAATCCCTCCAACTTCTTCAAGTCTCCTCCAAATCCCACAAAATTCAAGAGAATTCCTCAAAATTCCACAAAAATCCCACCAAATTCCTGCAACATCTCGCAAAATCTCCGGAAATTTCCACAAAATTCAAGAAGACTCTCACAAAATACTTGAAAGCTGCTGAAAATTCCACGAATATCCCACAAAAATCCCTAAATCTTCTCAAAACCCAACCACATTCCTGCAGCATCTCACAAAATCTCCACCAATATCCAAAAAATTCAAGAAAATTCCCTCCAAATTCTTCAAGTCTCCTCCAAATCCCACAAAATTCAAGACAAATCCTCAAAATCCCACAAAAATCCCACCAAATTCCAGAACCATCTCACAAAATCTCAACAAATTTCCACTAAATTCAAGAAAACTCTCACAAAGTTCTTGAAAGCCCCTCAAAATTCCAGAAAAATGCCACAAAATTCCCTAAACCTTCTCAAAACCCTACCCAATTCCTGCAACATCCCACAAAATCTCCAACAATTTCCACAAAATTCAAGAAAAATCCCTCCAAATTCACTGAATTTCCTCAATATCCCACCAAACTCCAGAACCATCTCACAAAATCTCAACAAATTTCCAAAAAATTCAAAAAAACTCTCACAAAGTTCTTGAAAGCCCCTCAAAATTCCAGAAAAATGCCACAAAATTCCCTACATCTTCTCAAAACATTACAAAATTCCACAGACACCTCACAAAATCTCCACCAATTTCCACAAAATCTAAGAAAATTCCCGCAAAATTCTTCAAGTCTCCTCCAAATCCCACAAAATTCAAGAGAAATCCTCAAAATCCCACAAACATCCCATAAAATTCCAGAACCATCTCACAAAATCTCAACAAATTTCCACTAAATTCAAGAAAACTCTCACAGAGTTCTTGAAAGCCCCTCAAAATTCCAGAAAAATGCCATAAACTTCCCTACATCTTCTCAAAACCCAAACAAACTCCTGCAACATCTCACAAAATCTCCACCAATTTCCAAACAATTCAAGAAAAATCCCGCAAAATTCTTCAAGTCTCGTACAAATCCCAGAAAAATCCCACAAAATTCCAGAAACATCCCACCAAATCACCTCAATATCACCAAAAATTCTGGAAAAGCCTCACAAAATTGCAGAAAAATGCCACAAAATTCCCTAAACCTTCTCAAAACCCTACCCAATTCCTGCAACATCCCACAAAATCTCCAACAATTTCCACAAAATTCAAGAAAAATCCCTCCAAATTCACTGAATTTCCTCAATATCCCACCAAATTCCAGAACCATCTCACAAAATCTCAACAAATTTCCACAAAATCTATGAAAATTCCCGCAAAATTCTTCAAGTCTCCTCCAAATCCCACAAAATTCAAGAGAAATCCTCAAAATTCCACAAAAATCCCACAAAATTCCTTCCATCTTCTCAGAACCCAAACAAACTCCTGCAACATCTCACAAAATCTCCACCAATTTCCAAACAATTCAAGAAAAATCCCGCAGAATTCTTCAAGTCTCCTCCAAATACCACAAACATCCCACAAACATCCCACAAACATCCCACAAACATCCCACAAAATTCAAGAGAAATCCCACAAAATTCAAAAGAAATCGCACAAAATCCTGTACAAGCCCCACACAATTCCCTAAATCTTCTCAGAACCCAACCACATTCCTGCAACATCCCACAAAATCTCTGGAAATTTCCACAAAATTCAAGAAGACTCACACAAAAAACTTGAAAGCTGCTGAAAATTCCACGAAAATCCCACAAAAATCCCTAAATCTTCTCAAAACCCAACCACATTCCTGCAGCATCTCACAAAATCTCCACCAATATCCAAAAAATTCAAGAAAATTCCCTCCAAATTCTTCAAGTCTCCTCCAAATCCCACAAAATTCAAGAGAAATCCTCAAAATCCCACAAAAATCCCACCAAATTCCAGAACCATCTCACAAAATCTCAACAAATTTCCACAAAATTCAAGAAAACTCTCACAAAGTTCTTGAAAGCCCCTCAAAATTCCAGAAAAATGCCACAAACTTCCCTACATCTTCTCAAAACCCAAACAAACTCCTGCAACATCTCACAAAATCTCCACCAATTTCCAAACAATTCAAGAAAAATCCCGCAAAATTCTTCAAGTCTCGTACAAATCCCAGAAAAATCCCACAAAATTCCAGAAACATCCCACCAAATCACCTCAATATCACCAAAAATTCTGGAAAAGCCTCACAAAATTGCAGAAAAATGCCACAAAATTCCCTAAACCTTCTCAAAACCCTACCCAATTCCTGCAACATCCCACAAAATCTCCAACAATTTCCACAAAATTCAAGAAAAATCCCTCCAAATTCACTGAATTTCCTCAATATCCCACCAAATTCCAGAACCATCTCACAAAATCTCAACAAATTTCCACAAAATCTATGAAAATTCCCGCAAAATTCTTCAAGTCTCCTCCAAATCCCACAAAATTCAAGAGAAATCCTCAAAATTCCACAAAAATCCCACAAAATTCCTTCCATCTTCTCAGAACCCAAACAAACTCCTGCAACATCTCACAAAATCTCCACCAATTTCCAAACAATTCAAGAAAAATCCCGCAGAATTCTTCAAGTCTCCTCCAAATACCACAAACATCCCACAAACATCCCACAAACATCCCACAAACATCCCACAAAATTCAAGAGAAATCCCACAAAATTCAAAAGAAATCGCACAAAATCCTGTACAAGCCCCACACAATTCCCTAAATCTTCTCAGAACCCAACCACATTCCTGCAACATCCCACAAAATCTCTGGAAATTTCCACAAAATTCAAGAAGACTCACACAAAAAACTTGAAAGCTGCTGAAAATTCCACGAAAATCCCACAAAAATCCCTAAATCTTCTCAAAACCCAACCACATTCCTGCAGCATCTCACAAAATCTCCACCAATATCCAAAAAATTCAAGAAAATTCCCTCCAAATTCTTCAAGTCTCCTCCAAATCCCACAAAATTCAAGACAAATCCTCAAAATCCCACAAAAATCCCACCAAATTCCAGAACCATCTCACAAAATCTCAACAAATTTCCACTAAATTCAAGAAAACTCTCACAAAGTTCTTGAAAGCCCCTCAAAATTCCAGAAAAATGCCACAAAATTCCCTAAACCTTCTCAAAACCCTACCCAATTCCTGCAACATCCCACAAAATCTCCAACAATTTCCACAAAATTCAAGAAAAATCCCTCCAAATTCACTGAATTTCCTCAATATCCCACCAAACTCCAGAACCATCTCACAAAATCTCAACAAATTTTCAAAAAATTCAAAAAAACTCTCACAAAGTTCTTGAAAGCCCCTCAAAATTCCAGAAAAATGCCACAAAATTCCCTACATCTTCTCAAAACATTACAAAATTCCACAGACACCTCACAAAATCTCCACCAATTTCCACAAAATCTAAGAAAATTCCCGCAAAATTCTTCAAGTCTCCTCCAAATCCCACAAAATTCAAGAGAAATCCTCAAAATTCCACAAAAATCCAACAAAATTCCTTCCATCTCCTCAAAACCCAAACAAACTCCTGCAACATCTCACAAAATCTCCACCAATTTCCACAACATTTAGGAAAAATCCCTCCAACTTCTTCAAGTCTCCTCCAAATCCCACAAAATTCAAGAGAATTCCTCAAAATTCCACAAAAATCCCACCAAATTCCTGCAACATCTCGCAAAATCTCCGGAAATTTCCACAAAATTCAAGAAGACTCTCACAAAATACTTGAAAGCTGCTGAAAATTCCACGAATATCCCACAAAAATCCCTAAATCTTCTCAAAACCCAACCACATTCCTGCAGCATCTCACAAAATCTCCACCAATATCCAAAAAATTCAAGAAAATTCCCTCCAAATTCTTCAAGTCTCCTCCAAATCCCACAAAATTCAAGAGAAATCCTCAAAATCCCACAAAAATCCCACCAAATTCCAGAACCATCTCACAAAATCTCAACAAATTTCCACTAAATTCAAGAAAACTCTCACAAAGTTCTTGAAAGCCCCTCAAAATTCCAGAAAAATGCCACAAAATTCCCTAAACCTTCTCAAAACCCTACCCAATTCCTGCAACATCCCACAAAATCTCCAACAATTTCCACAAAATTCAAGAAAAATCCCTCCAAATTCACTGAATTTCCTCAATATCCCACCAAACTCCAGAACCATCTCACAAAATCTCAACAAATTTCCAAAAAATTCAAAAAAACTCTCACAAAGTTCTTGAAAGCCCCTCAAAATTCCAGAAAAATGCCACAAAATTCCCTACATCTTCTCAAAACATTACAAAATTCCACAGACACCTCACAAAATCTCCACCAATTTCCACAAAATCTAAGAAAATTCCCGCAAAATTCTTCAAGTCTCCTCCAAATCCCACAAAATTCAAGAGAAATCCTCAAAATCCCACAAACATCCCATAAAATTCCAGAACCATCTCACAAAATCTCAACAAATTTCCACTAAATTCAAGAAAACTCTCACAGAGTTCTTGAAAGCCCCTCAAAATTCCAGAAAAATGCCATAAACTTCCCTACATCTTCTCAAAACCCAAACAAACTCCTGCAACATCTCACAAAATCTCCACCAATTTCCAAACAATTCAAGAAAAATCCCGCAAAATTCTTCAAGTCTCGTACAAATCCCAGAAAAATCCCACAAAATTCCAGAAACATCCCACCAAATCACCTCAATATCACCAAAAATTCTGGAAAAGCCTCACAAAATTGCAGAAAAATGCCACAAAATTCCCTAAACCTTCTCAAAACCCTACCAAATTCCTGCAACATCCCACAAAATCTCCAACAATTTCCACAAAATTCAAGAAAAATCCCTCCAAATTCACTGAATTTCCTCAATATCCCACCAAATTCCAGAACCATCTCACAAAATCTCAACAAATTTCCACAAAATCTAAGAAAATTCCCTCCAAATTCTTCAAGTCTCCTCCAAATCCCACAAAATTCAAGAGAAATCCTCAAAATTCCACAAAAATCCCACAAAATTCCTTCCATCTTCTCAGAACCCAAACAAACTCCTGCAACATCTCACAAAATCTCCACCAATTTCCAAACAATTCAAGAAAAATCCCGCAGAATTCTTCAAGTCTCCTCCAAATACCACAAACATCCCACAAACATCCCACAAACATCCCACAAACATCCCACAAAATTCAAGAGAAATCCCACAAAATTCAAAAGAAATCGCACAAAATCCTGTACAAGCCCCACACAATTCCCTAAATCTTCTCAGAACCCAACCACATTCCTGCAACATCCCACAAAATCTCTGGAAATTTCCACAAAATTCAAGAAGACTCACACAAAAAACTTGAAAGCTGCTGAAAATTCCACGAAAATCCCACAAAAATCCCTAAATCTTCTCAAAACCCAACCACATTCCTGCAGCATCTCACAAAATCTCCACCAATATCCAAAAAATTCAAGAAAATTCCCTCCAAATTCTTCAAGTCTCCTCCAAATCCCACAAAATTCAAGACAAATCCTCAAAATCCCACAAAAATCCCACCAAATTCCAGAACCATCTCACAAAATCTCAACAAATTTCCACAAAATTCAAGAAAACTCTCACAAAGTTCTTGAAAGCCCCTCAAAATTCCAGAAAAATGCCACAAACTTCCCTACATCTTCTCAAAACCCAAACAAACTCCTGCAACATCTCACAAAATCTCCACCAATTTCCAAACAATTCAAGAAAAATCCCGCAAAATTCTTCAAGTCTCGTACAAATCCCAGAAAAATCCCACAAAATTCCAGAAACATCCCACCAAATCACCTCAATATCACCAAAAATTCTGGAAAAGCCTCACAAAATTGCAGAAAAATGCCACAAAATTCCCTAAACCTTCTCAAAACCCTACCCAATTCCTGCAACATCCCACAAAATCTCCAACAATTTCCACAAAATTCAAGAAAAATCCCTCCAAATTCACTGAATTTCCTCAATATCCCACCAAATTCCAGAACCATCTCACAAAATCTCAACAAATTTCCACAAAATCTATGAAAATTCCCGCAAAATTCTTCAAGTCTCCTCCAAATCCCACAAAATTCAAGAGAAATCCTCAAAATTCCACAAAAATCCCACAAAATTCCTTCCATCTTCTCAGAACCCAAACAAACTCCTGCAACATCTCACAAAATCTCCACCAATTTCCAAACAATTCAAGAAAAATCCCGCAGAATTCTTCAAGTCTCCTCCAAATACCACAAACATCCCACAAACATCCCACAAACATCCCACAAACATCCCACAAAATTCAAGAGAAATCCCACAAAATTCAAAAGAAATCGCACAAAATCCTGTACAAGCCCCACACAATTCCCTAAATCTTCTCAGAACCCAACCACATTCCTGCAACATCCCACAAAATCTCTGGAAATTTCCACAAAATTCAAGAAGACTCACACAAAAAACTTGAAAGCTGCTGAAAATTCCACGAAAATCCCACAAAAATCCCTAAATCTTCTCAAAACCCAACCACATTCCTGCAGCATCTCACAAAATCTCCACCAATATCCAAAAAATTCAAGAAAATTCCCTCCAAATTCTTCAAGTCTCCTCCAAATCCCACAAAATTCAAGAGAAATCCTCAAAATCCCACAAAAATCCCACCAAATTCCAGAACCATCTCACAAAATCTCAACAAATTTCCACAAAATTCAAGAAAACTCTCACAAAGTTCTTGAAAGCCCCTCAAAATTCCAGAAAAATGCCACAAACTTCCCTACATCTTCTCAAAACCCAAACAAACTCCTGCAACATCTCACAAAATCTCCACCAATTTCCAAACAATTCAAGAAAAATCCCGCAAAATTCTTCAAGTCTCGTACAAATCCCAGAAAAATCCCACAAAATTCCAGAAACATCCCACCAAATCACCTCAATATCACCAAAAATTCTGGAAAAGCCTCACAAAATTGCAGAAAAATGCCACAAAATTCCCTAAACCTTCTCAAAACCCTACCCAATTCCTGCAACATCCCACAAAATCTCCAACAATTTCCACAAAATTCAAGAAAAATCCCTCCAAATTCACTGAATTTCCTCAATATCCCACCAAACTCCAGAACCATCTCACAAAATCTCAACAAATTTCCAAAAAATTCAAAAAAACTCTCACAAAGTTCTTGAAAGCCCCTCAAAATTCCAGAAAAATGCCACAAAATTCCCTACATCTTCTCAAAACATTACAAAATTCCACGGACACCTCACAAAATCTCCACCAATTTCCACAAAATCTAAGAAAATTCCCGCAAAATTCTTCAAGTCTCCTCCAAATCCCACAAAATTCAAGAGAAATCCTCAAAATTCCACAAAAATCCAACAAAATTCCTTCCATCTCCTCAAAACCCAAACAAACTCCTGCAACATCTCACAAAATCTCCACCAATTTCCACAACATTTAGGAAAAATCCCTCCAACTTCTTCAAGTCTCCTCCAAATCCCACAAAATTCAAGAGAAATCCTCAAAATCCCACAAAAATCCCACCAAATTCCAGAACCATCTCACAAAATCTCAACAAATTTCCACTAAATTCAAGAAAACTCTCACAAAGTTCTTGAAAGCCCCTCAAAATTCCAGAAAAATGCCACAAACTTCCCTACATCTTCTCAAAACCCAAACAAACTCCTGCAACATCTCACAAAATCTCCACCAATTTCCAAACAATTCAAGAAAAATCCCGCAAAATTCTTCAAGTCTCGTACAAATCCCAGAAAAATCCCACAAAATTCCAGAAACATCCCACCAAATCACCTCAATATCACCAAAAATTCTGGAAAAGCCTCACAAAATTGCAGAAAAATGCCACAAAATTCCCTAAACCTTCTCAAAACCCTACCCAATTCCTGCAACATCCCACAAAATCTCCAACAATTTCCACAAAATTCAAGAAAAATCCCTCAAAATTCACTGAATTTCCTCAATATCCCACCAAATTCCAGAACCATCTCACAAAATCTCAACAAATTTCCACAAAATCTATGAAAATTCCCGCAAAATTCTTCAAGTCTCCTCCAAATCCCACAAAATTCAAGACAAACCCTCAAAATTCCACAAAAATCCCACAAAATTCCTTCCATCTTCTCAGAACCCAAACAAACTCCTGCAACATCTCACAAAATCTCCACCAATTTCCAAACAATTCAAGAAAAATCCCGCAGAATTCTTCAAGTCTCCTCCAAATACCACAAACATCCCACAAACATCCCACAAACATCCCACAAACATCCCACAAAATTCAAGAGAAATCCCACAAAATTCAAAAGAAATCGCACAAAATCCTGTACAAGCCCCACACAATTCCCTAAATCTTCTCAGAACCCAACCACATTCCTGCAACATCCCACAAAATCTCTGGAAATTTCCACAAAATTCAAGAAGACTCACACAAAAAACTTGAAAGCTGCTGAAAATTCCACGAAAATCCCACAAAAATCCCTAAATCTTCTCAAAACCCAACCACATTCCTGCAGCATCTCACAAAATCTCCACCAATATCCAAAAAATTCAAGAAAATTCCCTCCAAATTCTTCAAGTCTCCTCCAAATCCCACAAAATTCAAGAGAAATCCTCAAAATCCCACAAAAATCCCACCAAATTCCAGAACCATCTCACAAAATCTCAACAAATTTCCACAAAATTCAAGAAAACTCTCACAAAGTTCTTGAAAGCCCCTCAAAATTCCAGAAAAATGCCACAAACTTCCCTACATCTTCTCAAAACCCAAACAAACTCCTGCAACATCTCACAAAATCTCCACCAATTTCCAAACAATTCAAGAAAAATCCCGCAAAATTCTTCAAGTCTCGTACAAATCCCAGAAAAATCCCACAAAATTCCAGAAACATCCCACCAAATCACCTCAATATCACCAAAAATTCTGGAAAAGCCTCACAAAATTGCAGAAAAATGCCACAAAATTCCCTAAACCTTCTCAAAACCCTACCCAATTCCTGCAACATCCCACAAAATCTCCAACAATTTCCACAAAATTCAAGAAAAATCCCTCCAAATTCACTGAATTTCCTCAATATCCCACCAAATTCCAGAACCATCTCACAAAATCTCAACAAATTTCCACAAAATCTATGAAAATTCCCGCAAAATTCTTCAAGTCTCCTCCAAATCCCACAAAATTCAAGAGAAATCCTCAAAATTCCACAAAAATCCCACAAAATTCCTTCCATCTTCTCAGAACCCAAACAAACTCCTGCAACATCTCACAAAATCTCCACCAATTTCCAAACAATTCAAGAAAAATCCCGCAGAATTCTTCAAGTCTCCTCCAAATACCACAAACATCCCACAAACATCCCACAAACATCCCACAAACATCCCACAAAATTCAAGAGAAATCCCACAAAATTCAAAAGAAATCGCACAAAATCCTGTACAAGCCCCACACAATTCCCTAAATCTTCTCAGAACCCAACCACATTCCTGCAACATCCCACAAAATCTCTGGAAATTTCCACAAAATTCAAGAAGACTCACACAAAAAACTTGAAAGCTGCTGAAAATTCCACGAAAATCCCACAAAAATCCCTAAATCTTCTCAAAACCCAACCACATTCCTGCAGCATCTCACAAAATCTCCACCAATATCCAAAAAATTCAAGAAAATTCCCTCCAAATTCTTCAAGTCTCCTCCAAATCCCACAAAATTCAAGACAAATCCTCAAAATCCCACAAAAATCCCACCAAATTCCAGAACCATCTCACAAAATCTCAACAAATTTCCACTAAATTCAAGAAAACTCTCACAAAGTTCTTGAAAGCCCCTCAAAATTCCAGAAAAATGCCACAAAATTCCCTAAACCTTCTCAAAACCCTACCCAATTCCTGCAACATCCCACAAAATCTCCAACAATTTCCACAAAATTCAAGAAAAATCCCTCCAAATTCACTGAATTTCCTCAATATCCCACCAAACTCCAGAACCATCTCACAAAATCTCAACAAATTTCCAAAAAATTCAAAAAAACTCTCACAAAGTTCTTGAAAGCCCCTCAAAATTCCAGAAAAATGCCACAAAATTCCCTACATCTTCTCAAAACATTACAAAATTCCACAGACACCTCACAAAATCTCCACCAATTTCCACAAAATCTAAGAAAATTCCCGCAAAATTCTTCAAGTCTCCTCCAAATCCCACAAAATTCAAGAGAAATCCTCAAAATTCCACAAAAATCCAACAAAATTCCTTCCATCTCCTCAAAACCCAAACAAACTCCTGCAACATCTCACAAAATCTCCACCAATTTCCACAACATTTAGGAAAAATCCCTCCAACTTCTTCAAGTCTCCTCCAAATCCCACAAAATTCAAGAGAATTCCTCAAAATTCCACAAAAATCCCACCAAATTCCTGCAACATCTCACAAAATCTCCGGAAATTTCCACAAAATTCAAGAAGACTCTCACAAAATACTTGAAAGCTGCTGAAAATTCCACGAATATCCCACAAAAATCCCTAAATCTTCTCAAAACCCAACCACATTCCTGCAGCATCTCACAAAATCTCCACCAATATCCAAAAAATTCAAGAAAATTCCCTCCAAATTCTTCAAGTCTCCTCCAAATCCCACAAAATTCAAGACAAATCCTCAAAATCCCACAAAAATCCCACCAAATTCCAGAACCATCTCACAAAATCTCAACAAATTTCCACTAAATTCAAGAAAACTCTCACAAAGTTCTTGAAAGCCCCTCAAAATTCCAGAAAAATGCCACAAAATTCCCTAAACCTTCTCAAAACCCTACCCAATTCCTGCAACATCCCACAAAATCTCCAACAATTTCCACAAAATTCAAGAAAAATCCCTCCAAATTCACTGAATTTCCTCAATATCCCACCAAACTCCAGAACCATCTCACAAAATCTCAACAAATTTCCAAAAAATTCAAAAAAACTCTCACAAAGTTCTTGAAAGCCCCTCAAAATTCCAGAAAAATGCCACAAAATTCCCTACATCTTCTCAAAACATTACAAAATTCCACAGACACCTCACAAAATCTCCACCAATTTCCACAAAATCTAAGAAAATTCCCGCAAAATTCTTCAAGTCTCCTCCAAATCCCACAAAATTCAAGAGAAATCCTCAAAATCCCACAAACATCCCATAAAATTCCAGAACCATCTCACAAAATCTCAACAAATTTCCACTAAATTCAAGAAAACTCTCACAGAGTTCTTGAAAGCCCCTCAAAATTCCAGAAAAATGCCATAAACTTCCCTACATCTTCTCAAAACCCAAACAAACTCCTGCAACATCTCACAAAATCTCCACCAATTTCCAAACAATTCAAGAAAAATCCCGCAAAATTCTTCAAGTCTCGTACAAATCCCAGAAAAATCCCACAAAATTCCAGAAACATCCCACCAAATCACCTCAATATCACCAAAAATTCTGGAAAAGCCTCACAAAATTGCAGAAAAATGCCACAAAATTCCCTAAACCTTCTCAAAACCCTACCAAATTCCTGCAACATCCCACAAAATCTCCAACAATTTCCACAAAATTCAAGAAAAATCCCTCCAAATTCACTGAATTTCCTCAATATCCCACCAAATTCCAGAACCATCTCACAAAATCTCAACAAATTTCCACAAAATCTAAGAAAATTCCCTCCAAATTCTTCAAGTCTCCTCCAAATCCCACAAAATTCAAGAGAAATCCTCAAAATTCCACAAAAATCCCACAAAATTCCTTCCATCTTCTCAGAACCCAAACAAACTCCTGCAACATCTCACAAAATCTCCACCAATTTCCAAACAATTCAAGAAAAATCCCGCAGAATTCTTCAAGTCTCCTCCAAATACCACAAACATCCCACAAACATCCCACAAACATCCCACAAACATCCCACAAAATTCAAGAGAAATCCCACAAAATTCAAAAGAAATCGCACAAAATCCTGTACAAGCCCCACACAATTCCCTAAATCTTCTCAGAACCCAACCACATTCCTGCAACATCCCACAAAATCTCTGGAAATTTCCACAAAATTCAAGAAGACTCACACAAAAAACTTGAAAGCTGCTGAAAATTCCACGAAAATCCCACAAAAATCCCTAAATCTTCTCAAAACCCAACCACATTCCTGCAGCATCTCACAAAATCTCCACCAATATCCAAAAAATTCAAGAAAATTCCCTCCAAATTCTTCAAGTCTCCTCCAAATCCCACAAAATTCAAGAGAAATCCTCAAAATCCCACAAAAATCCCACCAAATTCCAGAACCATCTCACAAAATCTCAACAAATTTCCACAAAATTCAAGAAAACTCTCACAAAGTTCTTGAAAGCCCCTCAAAATTCCAGAAAAATGCCACAAACTTCCCTACATCTTCTCAAAACCCAAACAAACTCCTGCAACATCTCACAAAATCTCCACCAATTTCCAAACAATTCAAGAAAAATCCCGCAAAATTCTTCAAGTCTCGTACAAATCCCAGAAAAATCCCACAAAATTCCAGAAACATCCCACCAAATCACCTCAATATCACCAAAAATTCTGGAAAAGCCTCACAAAATTGCAGAAAAATGCCACAAAATTCCCTAAACCTTCTCAAAACCCTACCCAATTCCTGCAACATCCCACAAAATCTCCAACAATTTCCACAAAATTCAAGAAAAATCCCTCAAAATTCACTGAATTTCCTCAATATCCCACCAAATTCCAGAACCATCTCACAAAATCTCAACAAATTTCCACAAAATCTAAGAAAATTCCCGCAAAATTCTTCAAGTCTCCTCCAAATCCCACAAAATTCAAGAGAAATCCTCAAAATTCCACAAAAATCCCACAAAATTCCTTCCATCTTCTCAGAACCCAAACAAACTCCTGCAACATCTCACAAAATCTCCACCAATTTCCAAACAATTCAAGAAAAATCCCGCAAAATTCTTCAAGTCTCCTCCAAATACCACAAACATCCCACAAACATCCCACAAAATTCAAGAGAAATCCCACAAAATTCAAAAGAAATCGCACAAAATCCTGTACAAGCCCCACACAATTCCCTAAATCTTCTCAGAACCCAACCACATTCCTGCAACATCCCACAAAATCTCTGGAAATTTCCACAAAATTCAAGAAGACTCACACAAAAAACTTGAAAGCTGCTGAAAATTCCACGAAAATCCCACAAAAATCCCTAAATCTTCTCAAAACCCAACCACATTCCTGCAGCATCTCACAAAATCTCCACCAATATCCAAAAAATTCAAGAAAATTCCCTCCAAATTCTTCAAGTCTCCTCCAAATCCCACAAAATTCAAGAGAAATCCTCAAAATCCCACAAAAATCCCACCAAATTCCAGAACCATCTCACAAAATCTCAACAAATTTCCACAAAATTCAAGAAAACTCTCACAAAGTTCTTGAAAGCCCCTCAAAATTCCAGAAAAATGCCACAAACTTCCCTACATCTTCTCAAAACCCAAACAAACTCCTGCAACATCTCACAAAATCTCCACCAATTTCCAAACAATTCAAGAAAAATCCCGCAAAATTCTTCAAGTCTCGTACAAATCCCAGAAAAATCCCACAAAATTCCAGAAACATCCCACCAAATCACCTCAATATCACCAAAAATTCTGGAAAAGCCTCACAAAATTGCAGAAAAATGCCACAAAATTCCCTAAACCTTCTCAAAACCCTACCCAATTCCTGCAACATCCCACAAAATCTCCAACAATTTCCACAAAATTCAAGAAAAATCCCTCCAAATTCACTGAATTTCCTCAATATCCCACCAAACTCCAGAACCATCTCACAAAATCTCAACAAATTTCCAAAAAATTCAAAAAAACTCTCACAAAGTTCTTGAAAGCCCCTCAAAATTCCAGAAAAATGCCACAAAATTCCCTACATCTTCTCAAAACATTACAAAATTCCACGGACACCTCACAAAATCTCCACCAATTTCCACAAAATCTAAGAAAATTCCCGCAAAATTCTTCAAGTCTCCTCCAAATCCCACAAAATTCAAGAGAAATCCTCAAAATTCCACAAAAATCCAACAAAATTCCTTCCATCTCCTCAAAACCCAAACAAACTCCTGCAACATCTCACAAAATCTCCACCAATTTCCACAACATTTAGGAAAAATCCCTCCAACTTCTTCAAGTCTCCTCCAAATCCCACAAAATTCAAGAGAAATCCTCAAAATCCCACAAAAATCCCACCAAATTCCAGAACCATCTCACAAAATCTCAACAAATTTCCACTAAATTCAAGAAAACTCTCACAAAGTTCTTGAAAGCCCCTCAAAATTCCAGAAAAATGCCACAAACTTCCCTACATCTTCTCAAAACCCAAACAAACTCCTGCAACATCTCACAAAATCTCCACCAATTTCCAAACAATTCAAGAAAAATCCCGCAAAATTCTTCAAGTCTCGTACAAATCCCAGAAAAATCCCACAAAATTCCAGAAACATCCCACCAAATCACCTCAATATCACCAAAAATTCTGGAAAAGCCTCACAAAATTGCAGAAAAATGCCACAAAATTCCCTAAACCTTCTCAAAACCCTACCCAATTCCTGCAACATCCCACAAAATCTCCAACAATTTCCACAAAATTCAAGAAAAATCCCTCAAAATTCACTGAATTTCCTCAATATCCCACCAAATTCCAGAACCATCTCACAAAATCTCAACAAATTTCCACAAAATCTATGAAAATTCCCGCAAAATTCTTCAAGTCTCCTCCAAATCCCACAAAATTCAAGACAAACCCTCAAAATTCCACAAAAATCCCACAAAATTCCTTCCATCTTCTCAGAACCCAAACAAACTCCTGCAACATCTCACAAAATCTCCACCAATTTCCAAACAATTCAAGAAAAATCCCGCAGAATTCTTCAAGTCTCCTCCAAATACCACAAACATCCCACAAACATCCCACAAACATCCCACAAACATCCCACAAAATTCAAGAGAAATCCCACAAAATTCAAAAGAAATCGCACAAAATCCTGTACAAGCCCCACACAATTCCCTAAATCTTCTCAGAACCCAACCACATTCCTGCAACATCCCACAAAATCTCTGGAAATTTCCACAAAATTCAAGAAGACTCACACAAAAAACTTGAAAGCTGCTGAAAATTCCACGAAAATCCCACAAAAATCCCTAAATCTTCTCAAAACCCAACCACATTCCTGCAGCATCTCACAAAATCTCCACCAATATCCAAAAAATTCAAGAAAATTCCCTCCAAATTCTTCAAGTCTCCTCCAAATCCCACAAAATTCAAGAGAAATCCTCAAAATTCCACAAAAATCCAACAAAATTCCTTCCATCTCCTCAAAACCCAAACAAACTCCTGCAACATCTCACAAAATCTCCACCAATTTCCACAACATTTAGGAAAAATCCCTCCAACTTCTTCAAGTCTCCTCCAAATCCCACAAAATTCAAGAGAAATCCTCAAAATCCCACAAAAATCCCACCAAATTCCAGAACCATCTCACAAAATCTCAACAAATTTCCACTAAATTCAAGAAAACTCTCACAAAGTTCTTGAAAGCCCCTCAAAATTCCAGAAAAATGCCACAAAATTCCCTAAACCTTCTCAAAACCCTACCAAATTCCTGCAACATCCCACAAAATCTCCAACAATTTCCACAAAATTCAAGAAAAATCCCTCCAAATTCACTGAATTTCCTCAATATCCCACCAAACTCCAGAACCATCTCACAAAATCTCAACAAATTTCCAAAAAATTCAAAAAAACTCTCACAAAGTTCTTGAAAGCCCCTCAAAATTCCAGAAAAATGCCACAAAATTCACTACATCTTCTCAAAACATTACAAAATTCCACAGACACCTCACAAAATCTCCACCAATTTCCACAAAATCTAAGAAAATTCCCGCAAAATTCTTCAAGTCTCCTCCAAATCCCACAAAATTCAAGAGAAATCCTCAAAATTCCACAAAAATCCAACAAAATTCCTTCCATCTCCTCAAAACCCAAACAAACTCCTGCAACATCTCACAAAATCTCCACCAATTTCCACAACATTTAGGAAAAATCCCTCCAACTTCTTCAAGTCTCCTCCAAATCCCACAAAATTCAAGAGAAATCCTCAAAATCCCACAAACATCCCATAAAATTCCAGAACCATCTCACAAAATCTCAACAAATTTCCACTAAATTCAAGAAAACTCTCACAGAGTTCTTGAAAGCCCCTCAAAATTCCAGAAAAATGCCATAAACTTCCCTACATCTTCTCAAAACCCAAACAAACTCCTGCAACATCTCACAAAATCTCCACCAATTTCCAAACAATTCAAGAAAAATCCCGCAAAATTCTTCAAGTCTCGTACAAATCCCAGAAAAATCCCACAAAATTCCAGAAACATCCCACCAAATCACCTCAATATCACCAAAAATTCTGGAAAAGCCTCACAAAATTGCAGAAAAATGCCACAAAATTCCCTAAACCTTCTCAAAACCCTACCCAATTCCTGCAACATCCCACAAAATCTCCAACAATTTCCACAAAATTCAAGAAAAATCCCTCCAAATTCACTGAATTTCCTCAATATCCCACCAAATTCCAGAACCATCTCACAAAATCTCAACAAATTTCCACAAAATCTAAGAAAATTCCCGCAAAATTCTTCAAGTCTCCTCCAAATCCCACAAAATTCAAGACAAACCCTCAAAATTCCACAAAAATCCCACAAAATTCCTTCCATCTTCTCAGAACCCAAACAAACTCCTGCAACATCTCACAAAATCTCCACCAATTTCCAAACAATTCAAGAAAAATCCCGCAGAATTCTTCAAGTCTCCTCCAAATACCACAAACATCCCACAAACATCCCACAAACATCCCACAAACATCCCACAAAATTCAAGAGAAATCCCACAAAATTCAAAAGAAATCGCACAAAATCCTGTACAAGCCCCACACAATTCCCTAAATCTTCTCAGAACCCAACCACATTCCTGCAACATCCCACAAAATCTCTGGAAATTTCCACAAAATTCAAGAAGACTCACACAAAAAACTTGAAAGCTGCTGAAAATTCCACGAAAATCCCACAAAAATCCCTAAATCTTCTCAAAACCCAACCACATTCCTGCAGCATCTCACAAAATCTCCACCAATATCCAAAAAATTCAAGAAAATTCCCTCCAAATTCTTCAAGTCTCCTCCAAATCCCACAAAATTCAAGAGAAATCCTCAAAATCCCACAAAAATCCCACCAAATTCCAGAACCATCTCACAAAATCTCAACAAATTTCCACTAAATTCAAGAAAACTCTCACAAAGTTCTTGAAAGCCCCTCAAAATTCCAGAAAAATGCCACAAACTTCCCTACATCTTCTCAAAACCCAAACAAACTCCTGCAACATCTCACAAAATCTCCACCAATTTCCAAACAATTCAAGAAAAATCCCGCAAAATTCTTCAAGTCTCGTACAAATCCCAGAAAAATCCCACAAAATTCCAGAAACATCCCACCAAATCACCTCAATATCACCAAAAATTCTGGAAAAGCCTCACAAAATTGCAGAAAAATGCCACAAAATTCCCTAAACCTTCTCAAAACCCTACCCAATTCCTGCAACATCCCACAAAATCTCCAGCAATTTCCACAAAATTCAAGAAAAATCCCTCCAAATTCACTGAATTTCCTCAATATCCCACCAAACTCCAGAACCATCTCACAAAATCTCAACAAATTTCCAAAAAATTCAAAAAAACTCTCACAAAGTTCTTTAAAGCCCCTCAAAATTCCAGAAAAATGCCACAAAATTCCCTACATCTTCTCAAAACATTACAAAATTCCACGGACACCTCACAAAATCTCCACCAATTTCCACAAAATCTAAGAAAATTCCCGCAAAATTCTTCAAATCTCCTCCAAATCCCACAAAATTCAAGAGAAATCCTCAAAATTCCACAAAAATCCCACAAAATTCCTTCCATCTTCTCAGAACCCAAACAAATTCCTGCAACATCTCACAAAATCTCCACCAATTTCCAAACAATTCAAGAAAAATCCCGCAAAATTCTTCAAGTCTCCTCCAAATACCACAAACATCCCACAAACATCCCACAAAATTCAAGAGAAATCCCACAAAATTCAAAAGAAATCGCACAAAATCCTGTACAAGCCCCACACAATTCCCTAAATCTTCTCAGAACCCAACCACATTCCTGCAACATCCCACAAAATCTCTGGAAATTTCCACAAAATTCAAGAAGACTCACACAAAAAACTTGAAAGCTGCTGAAAATTCCACGAAAATCCCACAAAAATCCCTAAATCTTCTCAAAACCCAACCACATTCCTGCAGCACCTCACAAAATCTCCACCAATATCCAAAAAATTCAAGAAAATTCCCTCCAAATTCTTCAAGTCTCCTCCAAATCCCACAAAATTCAAGACAAATCCTCAAAATCCCACAAAAATCCCACCAAATTCCAGAACCATCTCACAAAATCTCAACAAATTTCCACTAAATTCAAGAAAACTCTCACAAAGTTCTTGAAAGCCCCTCAAAATTCCAGAAAAATGCCACAAACTTCCCTACATCTTCTCAAAACCCAAACAAACTCCTGCAACATCTCACAAAATCTCCACCAATTTCCAAACAATTCAAGAAAAATCCCGCAAAATTCTTCAAGTCTCGTACAAATCCCAGAAAAATCCCACAAAATTCCAGAAACATCCCACCAAATCACCTCAATATCACCAAAAATTCTGGAAAAGCCTCACAAAATTGCAGAAAAATGCCACAAAATTCCCTAAACCTTCTCAAAACCCTACCCAATTCCTGCAACATCCCACAAAATCTCCAACAATTTCCACAAAATTCAAGAAAAATCCCTCCAAATTCACTGAATTTCCTCAATATCCCACCAAATTCCAGAACCATCTCACAAAATCTCAACAAATTTCCACAAAATCTAAGAAAATTCCCTCCAAATTCTTCAAGTCTCCTCCAAATCCCACAAAATTCAAGAGAAATCCTCAAAATTCCACAAAAATCCCACAAAATTCCTTCCATCTTCTCAGAACCCAAACAAACTCCTGCAACATCTCACAAAATCTCCACCAATTTCCAAACAATTCAAGAAAAATCCCGCAGAATTCTTCAAGTCTCCTCCAAATACCACAAACATCCCACAAACATCCCACAAACATCCCACAAACATCCCACAAAATTCAAGAGAAATCCCACAAAATTCAAAAGAAATCGCACAAAATCCTGTACAAGCCCCACACAATTCCCTAAATCTTCTCAGAACCCAACCACATTCCTGCAACATCCCACAAAATCTCTGGAAATTTCCACAAAATTCAAGAAGACTCACACAAAAAACTTGAAAGCTGCTGAAAATTCCACGAAAATCCCACAAAAATCCCTAAATCTTCTCAAAACCCAACCACATTCCTGCAGCATCTCACAAAATCTCCACCAATATCCAAAAAATTCAAGAAAATTCCCTCCAAATTCTTCAAGTCTCCTCCAAATCCCACAAAATTCAAGAGAAATCCTCAAAATCCCACAAAAATCCCACCAAATTCCAGAACCATCTCACAAAATCTCAACAAATTTCCACAAAATTCAAGAAAACTCTCACAAAGTTCTTGAAAGCCCCTCAAAATTCCAGAAAAATGCCACAAACTTCCCTACATCTTCTCAAAACCCAAACAAACTCCTGCAACATCTCACAAAATCTCCACCAATTTCCAAACAATTCAAGAAAAATCCCGCAAAATTCTTCAAGTCTCGTACAAATCCCAGAAAAATCCCACAAAATTCCAGAAACATCCCACCAAATCACCTCAATATCACCAAAAATTCTGGAAAAGCCTCACAAAATTGCAGAAAAATGCCACAAAATTCCCTAAACCTTCTCAAAACCCTACCCAATTCCTGCAACATCCCACAAAATCTCCAACAATTTCCACAAAATTCAAGAAAAATCCCTCCAAATTCACTGAATTTCCTCAATATCCCACCAAACTCCAGAACCATCTCACAAAATCTCAACAAATTTCCAAAAAATTCAAAAAAACTCTCACAAAGTTCTTGAAAGCCCCTCAAAATTCCAGAAAAATGCCACAAAATTCCCTACATCTTCTCAAAACATTACAAAATTCCACGGACACCTCACAAAATCTCCACCAATTTCCACAAAATCTAAGAAAATTCCCGCAAAATTCTTCAAGTCTCCTCCAAATCCCACAAAATTCAAGAGAAATCCTCAAAATTCCACAAAAATCCAACAAAATTCCTTCCATCTCCTCAAAACCCAAACAAACTCCTGCAACATCTCACAAAATCTCCACCAATTTCCACAACATTTAGGAAAAATCCCTCCAACTTCTTCAAGTCTCCTCCAAATCCCACAAAATTCAAGAGAAATCCTCAAAATCCCACAAAAATCCCACCAAATTCCAGAACCATCTCACAAAATCTCAACAAATTTCCACTAAATTCAAGAAAACTCTCACAAAGTTCTTGAAAGCCCCTCAAAATTCCAGAAAAATGCCACAAACTTCCCTACATCTTCTCAAAACCCAAACAAACTCCTGCAACATCTCACAAAATCTCCACCAATTTCCAAACAATTCAAGAAAAATCCCGCAAAATTCTTCAAGTCTCGTACAAATCCCAGAAAAATCCCACAAAATTCCAGAAACATCCCACCAAATCACCTCAATATCACCAAAAATTCTGGAAAAGCCTCACAAAATTGCAGAAAAATGCCACAAAATTCCCTAAACCTTCTCAAAACCCTACCCAATTCCTGCAACATCCCACAAAATCTCCAACAATTTCCACAAAATTCAAGAAAAATCCCTCAAAATTCACTGAATTTCCTCAATATCCCACCAAATTCCAGAACCATCTCACAAAATCTCAACAAATTTCCACAAAATCTATGAAAATTCCCGCAAAATTCTTCAAGTCTCCTCCAAATCCCACAAAATTCAAGACAAACCCTCAAAATTCCACAAAAATCCCACAAAATTCCTTCCATCTTCTCAGAACCCAAACAAACTCCTGCAACATCTCACAAAATCTCCACCAATTTCCAAACAATTCAAGAAAAATCCCGCAGAATTCTTCAAGTCTCCTCCAAATACCACAAACATCCCACAAACATCCCACAAACATCCCACAAACATCCCACAAAATTCAAGAGAAATCCCACAAAATTCAAAAGAAATCGCACAAAATCCTGTACAAGCCCCACACAATTCCCAAAATCTTCTCAGAACCCAACCACATTCCTGCAACATCCCACAAAATCTCTGGAAATTTCCACAAAATTCAAGAAGACTCACACAAAAAACTTGAAAGCTGCTGAAAATTCCACGAAAATCCCACAAAAATCCCTAAATCTTCTCAAAACCCAACCACATTCCTGCAGCATCTCACAAAATCTCCACCAATATCCAAAAAATTCAAGAAAATTCCCTCCAAATTCTTCAAGTCTCCTCCAAATCCCACAAAATTCAAGAGAAATCCTCAAAATTCCACAAAAATCCAACAAAATTCCTTCCATCTCCTCAAAACCCAAACAAACTCCTGCAACATCTCACAAAATCTCCACCAATTTCCACAACATTTAGGAAAAATCCCTCCAACTTCTTCAAGTCTCCTCCAAATCCCACAAAATTCAAGAGAAATCCTCAAAATCCCACAAAAATCCCACCAAATTCCAGAACCATCTCACAAAATCTCAACAAATTTCCACTAAATTCAAGAAAACTCTCACAAAGTTCTTGAAAGCCCCTCAAAATTCCAGAAAAATGCCACAAAATTCCCTAAACCTTCTCAAAACCCTACCAAATTCCTGCAACATCCCACAAAATCTCCAACAATTTCCACAAAATTCAAGAAAAATCCCTCCAAATTCACTGAATTTCCTCAATATCCCACCAAACTCCAGAACCATCTCACAAAATCTCAACAAATTTCCAAAAAATTCAAAAAAACTCTCACAAAGTTCTTGAAAGCCCCTCAAAATTCCAGAAAAATGCCACAAAATTCACTACATCTTCTCAAAACATTACAAAATTCCACAGACACCTCACAAAATCTCCACCAATTTCCACAAAATCTAAGAAAATTCCCGCAAAATTCTTCAAGTCTCCTCCAAATCCCACAAAATTCAAGAGAAATCCTCAAAATTCCACAAAAATCCAACAAAATTCCTTCCATCTCCTCAAAACCCAAACAAACTCCTGCAACATCTCACAAAATCTCCACCAATTTCCACAACATTTAGGAAAAATCCCTCCAACTTCTTCAAGTCTCCTCCAAATCCCACAAAATTCAAGAGAAATCCTCAAAATCCCACAAACATCCCATAAAATTCCAGAACCATCTCACAAAATCTCAACAAATTTCCACTAAATTCAAGAAAACTCTCACAAAGTTCTTGAAAGCCCCTCAAAATTCCAGAAAAATGCCATAAACTTCCCTACATCTTCTCAAAACCCAAACAAACTCCTGCAACATCTCACAAAATCTCCACCAATTTCCAAACAATTCAAGAAAAATCCCGCAAAATTCTTCAAGTCTCGTACAAATCCCAGAAAAATCCCACAAAATTCCAGAAACATCCCACCAAATCACCTCAATATCACCAAAAATTCTGGAAAAGCCTCACAAAATTGCAGAAAAATGCCACAAAATTCCCTAAACCTTCTCAAAACCCTACCCAATTCCTGCAACATCCCACAAAATCTCCAACAATTTCCACAAAATTCAAGAAAAATCCCTCCAAATTCACTGAATTTCCTCAATATCCCACCAAATTCCAGAACCATCTCACAAAATCTCAACAAATTTCCACAAAATCTAAGAAAATTCCCGCAAAATTCTTCAAGTCTCCTCCAAATCCCACAAAATTCAAGACAAACCCTCAAAATTCCACAAAAATCCCACAAAATTCCTTCCATCTTCTCAGAACCCAAACAAACTCCTGCAACATCTCACAAAATCTCCACCAATTTCCAAACAATTCAAGAAAAATCCCGCAGAATTCTTCAAGTCTCCTCCAAATACCACAAACATCCCACAAACATCCCACAAACATCCCACAAACATCCCACAAAATTCAAGAGAAATCCCACAAAATTCAAAAGAAATCGCACAAAATCCTGTACAAGCCCCACACAATTCCCTAAATCTTCTCAGAACCCAACCACATTCCTGCAACATCCCACAAAATCTCTGGAAATTTCCACAAAATTCAAGAAGACTCACACAAAAAACTTGAAAGCTGCTGAAAATTCCACGAAAATCCCACAAAAATCCCTAAATCTTCTCAAAACCCAACCACATTCCTGCAGCATCTCACAAAATCTCCACCAATATCCAAAAAATTCAAGAAAATTCCCTCCAAATTCTTCAAGTCTCCTCCAAATCCCACAAAATTCAAGAGAAATCCTCAAAATCCCACAAAAATCCCACCAAATTCCAGAACCATCTCACAAAATCTCAACAAATTTCCACTAAATTCAAGAAAACTCTCACAAAGTTCTTGAAAGCCCCTCAAAATTCCAGAAAAATGCCACAAACTTCCCTACATCTTCTCAAAACCCAAACAAACTCCTGCAACATCTCACAAAATCTCCACCAATTTCCAAACAATTCAAGAAAAATCCCGCAAAATTCTTCAAGTCTCGTACAAATCCCAGAAAAATCCCACAAAATTCCAGAAACATCCCACCAAATCACCTCAATATCACCAAAAATTCTGGAAAAGCCTCACAAAATTGCAGAAAAATGCCACAAAATTCCCTAAACCTTCTCAAAACCCTACCCAATTCCTGCAACATCCCACAAAATCTCCAACAATTTCCACAAAATTCAAGAAAAATCCCTCCAAATTCACTGAATTTCCTCAATATCCCACCAAACTCCAGAACCATCTCACAAAATCTCAACAAATTTCCAAAAAATTCAAAAAAACTCTCACAAAGTTCTTTAAAGCCCCTCAAAATTCCAGAAAAATGCCACAAAATTCCCTACATCTTCTCAAAACATTACAAAATTCCACGGACACCTCACAAAATCTCCACCAATTTCCACAAAATCTAAGAAAATTCCCGCAAAATTCTTCAAGTCTCCTCCAAATCCCACAAAATTCAAGAGAAATCCTCAAAATTCCACAAAAATCCAACAAAATTCCTTCCATCTCCTCAAAACCCAAACAAACTCCTGCAACATCTCACAAAATCTCCACCAATTTCCACAACATTTAGGAAAAATCCCTCCAACTTCTTCAAGTCTCCTCCAAATCCCACAAAATTCAAGAGAAATCCTCAAAATCCCACAAAAATCCCACCAAATTCCAGAACCATCTCACAAAATCTCAACAAATTTCCACTAAATTCAAGAAAACTCTCACAAAGTTCTTGAAAGCCCCTCAAAATTCCAGAAAAATGCCACAAACTTCCCTACATCTTCTCAAAACCCAAACAAACTCCTGCAACATCTCACAAAATCTCCACCAATTTCCAAACAATTCAAGAAAAATCCCGCAAAATTCTTCAAGTCTCGTACAAATCCCAGAAAAATCCCACAAAATTCCAGAAACATCCCACCAAATCACCTCAATATCACCAAAAATTCTGGAAAAGCCTCACAAAATTGCAGAAAAATGCCACAAAATTCCCTAAACCTTCTCAAAACCCTACCAAATTCCTGCAACATCCCACAAAATCTCCAACAATTTCCACAAAATTCAAGAAAAATCCCTCCAAATTCACTGAATTTCCTCAATATCCCACCAAATTCCAGAACCATCTCACAAAATCTCAACAAATTTCCACAAAATCTAAGAAAATTCCACAAAATTCTTCAAGTCTCCTCCAAATCCCACAAAATTCAAGAGAAATCCTCAAAATTCCACAAAAATCCCACAAAATTCCTTCCACCTTCTCAGAACCCAAACAAACTCCTGCAACATCTCACAAAATCTCCACCAATTTCCAAACAATTCAAGAAAAATCCCGCAGAATTCTTCAAGTCTCCTCCAAATACCACAAACATCCCACAAACATCCCACAAACATCCCACAAACATCCCACAAAATTCAAGAGAAATCCCACAAAATTCAAAAGAAATCGCACAAAATCCTGTACAAGCCCCACACAATTCCCTAAATCTTCTCAGAACCCAACCACATTCCTGCAACATCCCACAAAATCTCTGGAAATTTCCACAAAATTCAAGAAGACTCACACAAAAAACTTGAAAGCTGCTGAAAATTCCACGAAAATCCCACAAAAATCCCTAAATCTTCTCAAAACCCAACCACATTCCTGCAGCATCTCACAAAATCTCCACCAATATCCAAAAAATTCAAGAAAATTCCCTCCAAATTCTTCAAGTCTCCTCCAAATCCCACAAAATTCAAGACAAATCCTCAAAATCCCACAAAAATCCCACCAAATTCCAGAACCATCTCACAAAATCTCAACAAATTTCCACTAAATTCAAGAAAACTCTCACAAAGTTCTTGAAAGCCCCTCAAAATTCCAGAAAAATGCCACAAACTTCCCTACATCTTCTCAAAACCCAAACAAACTCCTGCAACATCTCACAAAATCTCCACCAATTTCCAAACAATTCAAGAAAAATCCCGCAAAATTCTTCAAGTCTCGTACAAATCCCAGAAAAATCCCACAAAATTCCAGAAACATCCCACCAAATCACCTCAATATCACCAAAAATTCTGGAAAAGCCTCACAAAATTGCAGAAAAATGCCACAAAATTCCCTAAACCTTCTCAAAACCCTACCCAATTCCTGCAACATCCCACAAAATCTCCAACAATTTCCACAAAATTCAAGAAAAATCCCTCAAAATACACTGAATTTCCTCAATATCCCACCAAATTCCAGAACCATCTCACAAAATCTCAACAAATTTCCACAAAATCTATGAAAATTCCCGCAAAATTCTTCAAGTCTCCTCCAAATCCCACAAAATTCAAGAGAAATCCTCAAAATTCCACAAAAATCCCACAAAATTCCTTCCATCTTCTCAGAACCCAAACAAACTCCTGCAACATCTCACAAAATCTCCACCAATTTCCAAACAATTCAAGAAAAATCCCGCAGAATTCTTCAAGTCTCCTCCAAATACCACAAACATCCCACAAACATCCCACAAACATCCCACAAACATCCCACAAAATTCAAGAGAAATCCCACAAAATTCAAAAGAAATCGCACAAAATCCTGTACAAGCCCCACACAATTCCCTAAATCTTCTCAGAACCCAACCACATTCCTGCAACATCCCACAAAATCTCTGGAAATTTCCACAAAATTCAAGAAGACTCACACAAAAAACTTGAAAGCTGCTGAAAATTCCACGAAAATCCCACAAAAATCCCTAAATCTTCTCAAAACCCAACCACATTCCTGCAGCATCTCACAAAATCTCCACCAATATCCAAAAAATTCAAGAAAATTCCCTCCAAATTCTTCAAGTCTCCTCCAAATCCCACAAAATTCAAGAGAAATCCTCAAAATCCCACAAAAATCCCACCAAATTCCAGAACCATCTCACAAAATCTCAACAAATTTCCACTAAATTCAAGAAAACTCTCACAAAGTTCTTGAAAGCCCCTCAAAATTCCAGAAAAATGCCACAAAATTCCCTAAACCTTCTCAAAACCCTACCAAATTCCTGCAACATCCCACAAAATCTCCACCAATTTCCACAAAATTCAAGAAAAATCCCTCCAAATTCACTGAATTTCCTCAATATCCCACCAAACTCCAGAACCATCTCACAAAATCTCAACAAATTTCCAAAAAATTCAAAAAAACTCTCACAAAGTTCTTTAAAGCCCCTCAAAATTCCAGAAAAATGCCACAAAATTCCCTACATCTTCTCAAAACATTACAAAATTCCACAGACACCTCACAAAATCTCCACCAATTTCCACAAAATCTAAGAAAATTCCCTCCAAATTCTTCAAGTCTCCTCCAAATCCCACAAAATTCAAGAGAAATCCTCAAAATTCCACAAAAATCCAACAAAATTCCTTCCATCTCCTCAAAACCCAAACAAACTCCTGCAACATCTCACAAAATCTCCACCAATTTCCACAACATTTAGGAAAAATCCCTCCAACTTCTTCAAGTCTCCTCCAAATCCCACAAAATTCAAGAGAAATCCTCAAAATCCCACAAACATCCCATAAAATTCCAGAACCATCTCACAAAATCTCAACAAATTTCCACTAAATTCAAGAAAACTCTCACAAAGTTCTTGAAAGCCCCTCAAAATTCCAGAAAAATGCCATAAACTTCCCTACATCTTCTCAAAACCCAAACAAACTCCTGCAACATCTCACAAAATCTCCACCAATTTCCAAACAATTCAAGAAAAATCCCGCAAAATTCTTCAAGTCTCGTACAAATCCCAGAAAAATCCCACAAAATTCCAGAAACATCCCACCAAATCACCTCAATATCACCAAAAATTCTGGAAAAGCCTCACAAAATTGCAGAAAAATGCCACAAAATTCCCTAAACCTTCTAAAACCCTACCCAATTCCTGCAACATCTCACAAAATCTCCACCAATTTCCAAACAATTCAAGAAAAATCCCGCAAAATTCTTCAAGTCTCGTACAAATCCCAGAAAAATCCCACAAAATTCCAGAAACATCCCACCAAATCACCTCAATATCACCAAAAATTCTGGAAAAGCCTCACAAAATTGCAGAAAAATGCCACAAAATTCCCTAAACCTTCTCAAAACCCTACCAAATTCCTGCAACATCCCACAAAATCTCCAACAATTTCCACAAAATTCAAGAAAAATCCCTCCAAATTCACTGAATTTCCTCAATATCCCACCAAATTCCAGAACCATCTCACAAAATCTCAACAAATTTCCACAAAATCTAAGAAAATTCCCTCCAAATTCTTCAAGTCTCCTCCAAATCCCACAAAATTCAAGACAAATCCTCAAAATTCCACAAAAATCCCACAAAATTCCTACCACCTTCTCAGAACCCAAACAAACTCCTGCAACATCTCACAAAATCTCCACCAATTTCCAAACAATTCAAGAAAAATCCCGCAGAATTCTTCAAGTCTCCTCCAAATACCACAAACATCCCACAAACATCCCACAAACATCCCACAAACATCCCACAAAATTCAAGAGAAATCCCACAAAATTCAAAAGAAATCGCACAAAATCCTGTACAAGCCCCACACAATTCCCTAAATCTTCTCAGAACCCAACCACATTCCTGCAACATCCCACAAAATCTCTGGAAATTTCCACAAAATTCAAGAAGACTCACACAAAAAACTTGAAAGCTGCTGAAAATTCCACGAAAATCCCACAAAAATCCCTAAATCTTCTCAAAACCCAACCACATTCCTGCAGCATCTCACAAAATCTCCACCAATATCCAAAAAATTCAAGAAAATTCCCTCCAAATTCTTCAAGTCTCCTCCAAATCCCACAAAATTCAAGAGAAATCCTCAAAATCCCACAAACATCCCATAAAATTCCAGAACCATCTCACAAAATCTCAACAAATTTCCACTAAATTCAAGAAAACTCTCACAAAGTTCTTGAAAGCCCCTCAAAATTCCAGAAAAATGCCATAAACTTCCCTACATCTTCTCAAAACCCAAACAAACTCCTGCAACATCTCACAAAATCTCCACCAATTTCCAAACAATTCAAGAAAAATCCCGCAAAATTCTTCAAGTCTCGTACAAATCCCAGAAAAATCCCACAAAATTCCAGAAACATCCCACCAAATCACCTCAATATCACCAAAAATTCTGGAAAAGCCTCACAAAATTGCAGAAAAATGCCACAAAATTCCCTAAACCTTCTCAAAACCCTACCCAATTCCTGCAACATCCCACAAAATCTCCAACAATTTCCACAAAATTCAAGAAAAATCCCTCCAAATTCACTGAATTTCCTCAATATCCCACCAAATTCCAGAACCATCTCACAAAATCTCAACAAATTTCCACAAAATCTAAGAAAATTCCCGCAAAATTCTTCAAGTCTCCTCCAAATCCCACAAAATTCAAGACAAACCCTCAAAATTCCACAAAAATCCCACAAAATTCCTTCCATCTTCTCAGAACCCAAACAAACTCCTGCAACATCTCACAAAATCTCCACCAATTTCCAAACAATTCAAGAAAAATCCCGCAGAATTCTTCAAGTCTCCTCCAAATACCACAAACATCCCACAAACATCCCACAAACATCCCACAAACATCCCACAAAATTCAAGAGAAATCCCACAAAATTCAAAAGAAATCGCACAAAATCCTGTACAAGCCCCACACAATTCCCTAAATCTTCTCAGAACCCAACCACATTCCTGCAACATCCCACAAAATCTCTGGAAATTTCCACAAAATTCAAGAAGACTCACACAAAAAACTTGAAAGCTGCTGAAAATTCCACGAAAATCCCACAAAAATCCCTAAATCTTCTCAAAACCCAACCACATTCCTGCAGCATCTCACAAAATCTCCACCAATATCCAAAAAATTCAAGAAAATTCCCTCCAAATTCTTCAAGTCTCCTCCAAATCCCACAAAATTCAAGACAAATCCTCAAAATCCCACAAAAATCCCACCAAATTCCAGAACCATCTCACAAAATCTCAACAAATTTCCACTAAATTCAAGAAAACTCTCACAAAGTTCTTGAAAGCCCCTCAAAATTCCAGAAAAATGCCACAAACTTCCCTACATCTTCTCAAAACCCAAACAAACTCCTGCAACATCTCACAAAATCTCCACCAATTTCCAAACAATTCAAGAAAAATCCCGCAAAATTCTTCAAGTCTCGTACAAATCCCAGAAAAATCCCACAAAATTCCAGAAACATCCCACCAAATCACCTCAATATCACCAAAAATTCTGGAAAAGCCTCACAAAATTGCAGAAAAATGCCACAAAATTCCCTAAACCTTCTCAAAACCCTACCCAATTCCTGCAACATCCCACAAAATCTCCAACAATTTCCACAAAATTCAAGAAAAATCCCTCCAAATTCACTGAATTTCCTCAATATCCCACCAAACTCCAGAACCATCTCACAAAATCTCAACAAATTTCCAAAAAATTCAAAAAAACTCTCACAAAGTTCTTTAAAGCCCCTCAAAATTCCAGAAAAATGCCACAAAATTCCCTACATCTTCTCAAAACATTACAAAATTCCACGGACACCTCACAAAATCTCCACCAATTTCCACAAAATCTAAGAAAATTCCCGCAAAATTCTTCAAGTCTCCTCCAAATCCCACAAAATTCAAGAGAAATCCTCAAAATTCCACAAAAATCCAACAAAATTCCTTCCATCTCCTCAAAACCCAAACAAACTCCTGCAACATCTCACAAAATCTCCACCAATTTCCACAACATTTAGGAAAAATCCCTCCAACTTCTTCAAGTCTCCTCCAAATCCCACAAAATTCAAGAGAAATCCTCAAAATCCCACAAAAATCCCACCAAATTCCAGAACCATCTCACAAAATCTCAACAAATTTCCACTAAATTCAAGAAAACTCTCACAAAGTTCTTGAAAGCCCCTCAAAATTCCAGAAAAATGCCACAAACTTCCCTACATCTTCTCAAAACCCAAACAAACTCCTGCAACATCTCACAAAATCTCCACCAATTTCCAAACAATTCAAGAAAAATCCCGCAAAATTCTTCAAGTCTCGTACAAATCCCAGAAAAATCCCACAAAATTCCAGAAACATCCCACCAAATCACCTCAATATCACCAAAAATTCTGGAAAAGCCTCACAAAATTGCAGAAAAATGCCACAAAATTCCCTAAACCTTCTCAAAACCCTACCAAATTCCTGCAACATCCCACAAAATCTCCAACAATTTCCACAAAATTCAAGAAAAATCCCTCCAAATTCACTGAATTTCCTCAATATCCCACCAAATTCCAGAACCATCTCACAAAATCTCAACAAATTTCCACAAAATCTAAGAAAATTCCACAAAATTCTTCAAGTCTCCTCCAAATCCCACAAAATTCAAGACAAATCCTCAAAATTCCACAAAAATCCCACAAAATTCCTTCCATCTTCTCAGAACCCAAACAAACTCTTGCAACATCTCACAAAATCTCCACCAATTTCCAAACAATTCAAGAAAAATCCCGCAGAATTCTTCAAGTCTCCTCCAAATACCACAAACATCCCACAAACATCCCACAAAATTCAAGAGAAATCCCACAAAATTCAAAAGAAATCGCACAAAATCCTGTACAAGCCCCACACAATTCCCTAAATCTTCTCAGAACCCAACCACATTCCTGCAACATCCCACAAAATCTCTGGAAATTTCCACAAAATTCAAGAAGACTCACACAAAAAACTTGAAAGCTGCTGAAAATTCCACGAAAATCCCACAAAAATCCCTAAATCTTCTCAAAACCCAACCACATTCCTGCAGCATCTCACAAAATCTCCACCAATATCCAAAAAATTCAAGAAAATTCCCTCCAAATTCTTCAAGTCTCCTCCAAATCCCACAAAATTCAAGACAAATCCTCAAAATCCCACAAAAATCCCACCAAATTCCAGAACCATCTCACAAAATCTCAACAAATTTCCACTAAATTCAAGAAAACTCTCACAAAGTTCTTGAAAGCCCCTCAAAATTCCAGAAAAATGCCACAAACTTCCCTACATCTTCTCAAAACCCAAACAAACTCCTGCAACATCTCACAAAATCTCCACCAATTTCCAAACAATTCAAGAAAAATCCCGCAAAATTCTTCAAGTCTCGTACAAATCCCAGAAAAATCCCACAAAATTCCAGAAACATCCCACCAAATCACCTCAATATCACCAAAAATTCTGGAAAAGCCTCACAAAATTGCAGAAAAATGCCACAAAATTCCCTAAACCTTCTCAAAACCCTACCCAATTCCTGCAACATCCCACAAAATCTCCAACAATTTCCACAAAATTCAAGAAAAATCCCTCAAAATACACTGAATTTCCTCAATATCCCACCAAATTCCAGAACCATCTCACAAAATCTCAACAAATTTCCACAAAATCTATGAAAATTCCCGCAAAATTCTTCAAGTCTCCTCCAAATCCCACAAAATTCAAGAGAAATCCTCAAAATTCCACAAAAATCCCACAAAATTCCTTCCATCTTCTCAGAACCCAAACAAACTCCTGCAACATCTCACAAAATCTCCACCAATTTCCAAACAATTCAAGAAAAATCCCGCAGAATTCTTCAAGTCTCCTCCAAATACCACAAACATCCCACAAACATCCCACAAACATCCCACAAACATCCCACAAAATTCAAGAGAAATCCCACAAAATTCAAAAGAAATCGCACAAAATCCTGTACAAGCCCCACACAATTCCCTAAATCTTCTCAGAACCCAACCACATTCCTGCAACATCCCACAAAATCTCTGGAAATTTCCACAAAATTCAAGAAGACTCACACAAAAAACTTGAAAGCTGCTGAAAATTCCACGAAAATCCCACAAAAATCCCTAAATCTTCTCAAAACCCAACCACATTCCTGCAGCATCTCACAAAATCTCCACCAATATCCAAAAAATTCAAGAAAATTCCCTCCAAATTCTTCAAGTCTCCTCCAAATCCCACAAAATTCAAGAGAAATCCTCAAAATCCCACAAAAATCCCACCAAATTCCAGAACCATCTCACAAAATCTCAACAAATTTCCACTAAATTCAAGAAAACTCTCACAAAGTTCTTGAAAGCCCCTCAAAATTCCAGAAAAATGCCACAAAATTCCCTAAACCTTCTCAAAACCCTACCAAATTCCTGCAACATCCCACAAAATCTCCACCAATTTCCACAAAATTCAAGAAAAATCCCTCCAAATTCACTGAATTTCCTCAATATCCCACCAAACTCCAGAACCATCTCACAAAATCTCAACAAATTTCCAAAAAATTCAAAAAAACTCTCACAAAGTTCTTTAAAGCCCCTCAAAATTCCAGAAAAATGCCACAAAATTCCCTACATCTTCTCAAAACATTACAAAATTCCACAGACACCTCACAAAATCTCCACCAATTTCCACAAAATCTAAGAAAATTCCCTCCAAATTCTTCAAGTCTCCTCCAAATCCCACAAAATTCAAGAGAAATCCTCAAAATTCCACAAAAATCCAACAAAATTCCTTCCATCTCCTCAAAACCCAAACAAACTCCTGCAACATCTCACAAAATCTCCACCAATTTCCACAACATTTAGGAAAAATCCCTCCAACTTCTTCAAGTCTCCTCCAAATCCCACAAAATTCAAGAGAAATCCTCAAAATCCCACAAACATCCCATAAAATTCCAGAACCATCTCACAAAATCTCAACAAATTTCCACTAAATTCAAGAAAACTCTCACAAAGTTCTTGAAAGCCCCTCAAAATTCCAGAAAAATGCCATAAACTTCCCTACATCTTCTCAAAACCCAAACAAACTCCTGCAACATCTCACAAAATCTCCACCAATTTCCAAACAATTCAAGAAAAATCCCGCAAAATTCTTCAAGTCTCGTACAAATCCCAGAAAAATCCCACAAAATTCCAGAAACATCCCACCAAATCACCTCAATATCACCAAAAATTCTGGAAAAGCCTCACAAAATTGCAGAAAAATGCCACAAAATTCCCTAAACCTTCTAAAACCCTACCCAATTCCTGCAACATCTCACAAAATCTCCACCAATTTCCAAACAATTCAAGAAAAATCCCGCAAAATTCTTCAAGTCTCGTACAAATCCCAGAAAAATCCCACAAAATTCCAGAAACATCCCACCAAATCACCTCAATATCACCAAAAATTCTGGAAAAGCCTCACAAAATTGCAGAAAAATGCCACAAAATTCCCTAAACCTTCTCAAAACCCTACCAAATTCCTGCAACATCCCACAAAATCTCCAACAATTTCCACAAAATTCAAGAAAAATCCCTCCAAATTCACTGAATTTCCTCAATATCCCACCAAATTCCAGAACCATCTCACAAAATCTCAACAAATTTCCACAAAATCTAAGAAAATTCCCTCCAAATTCTTCAAGTCTCCTCCAAATCCCACAAAATTCAAGACAAATCCTCAAAATTCCACAAAAATCCCACAAAATTCCTACCACCTTCTCAGAACCCAAACAAACTCCTGCAACATCTCACAAAATCTCCACCAATTTCCAAACAATTCAAGAAAAATCCCGCAGAATTCTTCAAGTCTCCTCCAAATACCACAAACATCCCACAAACATCCCACAAACATCCCACAAACATCCCACAAAATTCAAGAGAAATCCCACAAAATTCAAAAGAAATCGCACAAAATCCTGTACAAGCCCCACACAATTCCCTAAATCTTCTCAGAACCCAACCACATTCCTGCAACATCCCACAAAATCTCTGGAAATTTCCACAAAATTCAAGAAGACTCACACAAAAAACTTGAAAGCTGCTGAAAATTCCACGAAAATCCCACAAAAATCCCTAAATCTTCTCAAAACCCAACCACATTCCTGCAGCATCTCACAAAATCTCCACCAATATCCAAAAAATTCAAGAAAATTCCCTCCAAATTCTTCAAGTCTCCTCCAAATCCCACAAAATTCAAGACAAATCCTCAAAATCCCACAAAAATCCCACCAAATTCCAGAACCATCTCACAAAATCTCAACAAATTTCCACTAAATTCAAGAAAACTCTCACAAAGTTCTTGAAAGCCCCTCAAAATTCCAGAAAAATGCCACAAACTTCCCTACATCTTCTCAAAACCCAAACAAACTCCTGCAACATCTCACAAAATCTCCACCAATTTCCAAACAATTCAAGAAAAATCCCGCAAAATTCTTCAAGTCTCGTACAAATCCCAGAAAAATCCCACAAAATTCCAGAAACATCCCACCAAATCACCTCAATATCACCAAAAATTCTGGAAAAGCCTCACAAAATTGCAGAAAAATGCCACAAAATTCCCTAAACCTTCTAAAACCCTACCCAATTCCTGCAACATCCCACAAAATCTCCAACAATTTCCACAAAATTCAAGAAAAATCCCTCCAAATTCACTGAATTTCCTCAATATCCCACCAAACTCCAGAACCATCTCACAAAATCTCAACAAATTTCCAAAAAATTCAAAAAAACTCTCACAAAGTTCTTTAAAGCCCCTCAAAATTCCAGAAAAATGCCACAAAATTCCCTACATCTTCTCAAAACATTACAAAATTCCACAGACACCTCACAAAATCTCCACCAATTTCCACAAAATCTAAGAAAATTCCCGCAAAATTCTTCAAGTCTCCTCCAAATCCCACAAAATTCAAGAGAAATCCTCAAAATTCCACAAAAATCCAACAAAATTCCTTCCATCTCCTCAAAACCCAAACAAACTCCTGCAACATCTCACAAAATCTCCACCAATTTCCACAACATTTAGGAAAAATCCCTCCAACTTCTTCAAGTCTCCTCCAAATCCCACAAAATTCAAGAGAAATCCTCAAAATCCCACAAAAATCCCACCAAATTCCAGAACCATCTCACAAAATCTCAACAAATTTCCACTAAATTCAAGAAAACTCTCACAAAGTTCTTGAAAGCCCCTCAAAATTCCAGAAAAATGCCACAAACTTCCCTACATCTTCTCAAAACCCAAACAAACTCCTGCAACATCTCACAAAATCTCCACCAATTTCCAAACAATTCAAGAAAAATCCCGCAAAATTCTTCAAGTCTCGTACAAATCCCAGAAAAATCCCACAAAATTCCAGAAACATCCCACCAAATCACCTCAATATCACCAAAAATTCTGGAAAAGCCTCACAAAATTGCAGAAAAATGCCACAAAATTCCCTAAACCTTCTCAAAACCCTACCCAATTCCTGCAACATCCCACAAAATCTCCAACAATTTCCACAAAATTCAAGAAAAATCCCTCCAAATTCACTGAATTTCCTCAATATCCCACCAAATTCCAGAACCATCTCACAAAATCTCAACAAATTTCCACAAAATCTAAGAAAATTCCACAAAATTCTTCAAGTCTCCTCCAAATCGCACAAAATTCAAGAGAAATCCTCAAAATTCCACAAAAATCCCACAAAATTCCTTCCACCTTCTCAGAACCCAAACAAACTCCTGCAACATCTCACAAAATCTCCACCAATTTCCAAACAATTCAAGAAAAATCCCGCAGAATTCTTCAAGTCTCCTCCAAATACCACAAACATCCCACAAACATCCCACAAACATCCCACAAACATCCCACAAAATTCAAGAGAAATCCCACAAAATTCAAAAGAAATCGCACAAAATCCTGTACAAGCCCCACACAATTCCCTAAATCTTCTCAGAACCCAACCACATTCCTGCAACATCCCACAAAATCTCTGGAAATTTCCACAAAATTCAAGAAGACTCACACAAAAAACTTGAAAGCTGCTGAAAATTCCACGAAAATCCCACAAAAATCCCTAAATCTTCTCAAAACCCAACCACATTCCTGCAGCATCTCACAAAATCTCCACCAATATCCAAAAAATTCAAGAAAATTCCCTCCAAATTCTTCAAGTCTCCTCCAAATCCCACAAAATTCAAGACAAATCCTCAAAATCCCACAAAAATCCCACCAAATTCCAGAACCATCTCACAAAATCTCAACAAATTTCCACTAAATTCAAGAAAACTCTCACAAAGTTCTTGAAAGCCCCTCAAAATTCCAGAAAAATGCCACAAACTTCCCTACATCTTCTCAAAACCCAAACAAACTCCTGCAACATCTCACAAAATCTCCACCAATTTCCAAACAATTCAAGAAAAATCCCGCAAAATTCTTCAAGTCTCGTACAAATCCCAGAAAAATCCCACAAAATTCCAGAAACATCCCACCAAATCACCTCAATATCACCAAAAATTCTGGAAAAGCCTCACAAAATTGCAGAAAAATGCCACAAAATTCCCTAAACCTTCTAAAACCCTACCCAATTCCTGCAACATCCCACAAAATCTCCAACAATTTCCACAAAATTCAAGAAAAATCCCTCCAAATTCACTGAATTTCCTCAATATCCCACCAAACTCCAGAACCATCTCACAAAATCTCAACAAATTTCCAAAAAATTCAAAAAAACTCTCACAAAGTTCTTTAAAGCCCCTCAAAATTCCAGAAAAATGCCACAAAATTCCCTACATCTTCTCAAAACATTACAAAATTCCACAGACACCTCACAAAATCTCCACCAATTTCCACAAAATCTAAGAAAATTCCCGCAAAATTCTTCAAGTCTCCTCCAAATCCCACAAAATTCAAGAGAAATCCTCAAAATTCCACAAAAATCCAACAAAATTCCTTCCATCTCCTCAAAACCCAAACAAACTCCTGCAACATCTCACAAAATCTCCACCAATTTCCACAACATTTAGGAAAAATCCCTCCAACTTCTTCAAGTCTCCTCCAAATCCCACAAAATTCAAGAGAAATCCTCAAAATCCCACAAAAATCCCACCAAATTCCAGAACCATCTCACAAAATCTCAACAAATTTCCACTAAATTCAAGAAAACTCTCACAAAGTTCTTGAAAGCCCCTCAAAATTCCAGAAAAATGCCACAAACTTCCCTACATCTTCTCAAAACCCAAACAAACTCCTGCAACATCTCACAAAATCTCCACCAATTTCCAAACAATTCAAGAAAAATCCCGCAAAATTCTTCAAGTCTCGTACAAATCCCAGAAAAATCCCACAAAATTCCAGAAACATCCCACCAAATCACCTCAATATCACCAAAAATTCTGGAAAAGCCTCACAAAATTGCAGAAAAATGCCACAAAATTCCCTAAACCTTCTCAAAACCCTACCCAATTCCTGCAACATCCCACAACATCTCCAACAATTTCCACAAAATTCAAGAAAAATCCCTCCAAATTCACTGAATTTCCTCAATATCCCACCAAATTCCAGAACCATCTCACAAAATCTCAACAAATTTCCACAAAATCTAAGAAAATTCCACAAAATTCTTCAAGTCTCCTCCAAATCCCACAAAATTCAAGAGAAATCCTCAAAATTCCACAAAAATCCCACAAAATTCCTTCCATCTTCTCAGAACCCAAACAAACTCCTGCAACATCTCACAAAATCTCCACCAATTTCCAAACAATTCAAGAAAAATCCCGCAAAATTCTTCAAGTCTCCTCCAAATACCACAAACATCCCACAAACATCCCACAAACATCCCACAAAATTCAAGAGAAATCCCACAAAATTCAAAAGAAATCGCACAAAATCCTGTACAAGCCCCACACAATTCCCTAAATCTTCTCAGAACCCAACAACATTCCTGCAACATCCCACAAAATCTCTGGAAATTTCCACAAAATTCTAGAAGACTCACACAAAAAACTTGAAAGCTGCTGAAAATTCCACGAAAATCCCACAAAAATCCCTAAATCTTCTCAAAACCCAACCACATTCCTGCAGCATCTCACAAAATCTCCACCAATATCCAAAAAATTCAAGAAAATTCCCTCCAAATTCTTCAAGTCTCCTCCAAATCCCACAAAATTCAAGACAAATCCTCAAAATCCCACAAAAATCCCACCAAATTCCAGAACCATCTCACAAAATCTCAACAAATTTCCACTAAATTCAAGAAAACTCTCACAAAGTTCTTGAAAGCCCCTCAAAATTCCAGAAAAATGCCACAAAATTCCCTAAACCTTCTCAAAACCCTACCAAATTCCTGCAACATCCCACAAAATCTCCACCAATTTCCACAAAATTCAAGAAAAATCCCTCCAAATTCACTGAATTTCCTCAATATCCCACCAAACTCCAGAACCATCTCACAAAATCTCAACAAATTTCCAAAAAATTCAAAAAAACTCTCACAAAGTTCTTGAGAGCCCCTCAAAATTCCAGAAAAATGCCACAAAATTCCCTACATCTTCTCAAAACATTACAAAATTCCACAGACACCTCACAAAATCTCCACCAATTTCCACAAAATCTAAGAAAATTCCCGCAAAATTCTTCAAGTCTCCTCCAAATCCCACAAAATTCAAGAGAAATCCTCAAAATTCCACAAAAATCCAACAAAATTCCTTCCATCTCCTCAAAACCCAAACAAACTCCTGCAACATCTCACAAAATCTCCACCAATTTCCACAACATTTAGGAAAAATCCCTCCAACTTCTTCAAGTCTCCTCCAAATCCCACAAAATTCAAGACAAATCCTCAAAATCCCACAAAAATCCCACCAAATTCCAGAACCATCTCACAAAATCTCAACAAATTTCCACTAAATTCAAGAAAACTCTCACAAAGTTCTTGAAAGCCCCTCAAAATTCCAGAAAAATGCCATAAACTTCCCTACATCTTCTCAAAACCCAAACAAACTCCTGCAACATCTCACAAAATCTCCACCAATTTCCAAACAATTCAAGAAAAATCCCGCAAAATTCTTCAAGTCTCGTACAAATCCCAGAAAAATCCCACAAAATTCCAGAAACATCCCACCAAATCACCTCAATATCACCAAAAATTCTGGAAAAGCCTCACAAAATTGCAGAAAAATGCCACAAAATTCCCTAAACCTTCTCAAAACCCTACCAAATTCCTGCAACATCCCACAAAATCTCCACCAATTTCCACAAAATTCAAGAAAAATCCCTCCAAATTCACTGAATTTCCTCAATATCCCACCAAATTCCAGAACCATCTCACAAAATCTCAACAAATTTCCACAAAATCTAAGAAAATTCCCGCAAAATTCTTCAAGTCTCCTCCAAATCCCACAAAATTCAAGACAAACCCTCAAAATTCCACAAAAATCCCACAAAATTCCTTCCATCTTCTCAGAACCCAAACAAACTCCTGCAACATCTCACAAAATCTCCACCAATTTCCAAACAATTCAAGAAAAATCCCGCAGAATTCTTCAAGTCTCCTCCAAATACCACAAACATCCCACAAACATCCCACAAACATCCCACAAACATCCCACAAAATTCAAGAGAAATCCCACAAAATTCAAAAGAAATCGCACAAAATCCTGTACAAGCCCCACACAATTCCCAAAATCTTCTCAGAACCCAACCACATTCCTACAACATCCCACAAAATCTCTGGAAATTTCCACAAAATTCAAGAAGACTCACACAAAAAACTTGAAAGCTGCTGAAAATTCCACGAAAATCCCACAAAAATCCCTAAATCTTCTCAAAACCCAACCACATTCCTGCAGCATCTCACAAAATCTCCACCAATATCCAAAAAATTCAAGAAAATTCCCTCCAAATTCTTCAAGTCTCCTCCAAATCCCACAAAATTCAAGAGAAATCCTCAAAATCCCACAAAAATCCCACCAAATTCCAGAACCATCTCACAAAATCTCAACAAATTTCCACTAAATTCAAGAAAACTCTCACAAAGTTCTTGAAAGCCCCTCAAAATTCCAGAAAAATGCCACAAACTTCCCTACATCTTCTCAAAACCCAAACAAACTCCTGCAACATCTCACAAAATCTCCACCAATTTCCAAACAATTCAAGAAAAATCCCGCAAAATTCTTCAAGTCTCGTACAAATCCCAGAAAAATCCCACAAAATTCCAGAAACATCCCACCAAATCACCTCAATATCACCAAAAATTCTGGAAAAGCCTCACAAAATTGCAGAAAAATGCCACAAAATTCCCTAAACCTTCTCAAAACCCTACCAAATTCCTGCAACATCCCACAAAATCTCCAACAATTTCCACAAAATTCAAGAAAAATCCCTCCAAATTCACTGAATTTCCTCAATATCCCACCAAACTCCAGAACCATCTCACAAAATCTCAACAAATTTCCAAAAAATTCAAAAAAACTCTCACAAAGTTCTTGAAAGCCCCTCAAAATTCCAGAAAAATGCCACAAAATTCCCTACATCTTCTCAAAACATTACAAAATTCCACAGACACCTCACAAAATCTCCACCAATTTCCACAAAATCTAAGAAAATTCCCGCAAAATTCTTCAAGTCTCCTCCAAATCCCACAAAATTCAAGAGAAATCCTCAAAATTCCACAAAAATCCAACAAAATTCCTTCCATCTCCTCAAAACCCAAACAAACTCCTGCAACATCTCACAAAATCTCCACCAATTTCCACAACATTTAGGAAAAATCCCTCCAACTTCTTCAAGTCTCCTCCAAATCCCACAAAATTCAAGACAAATCCTCAAAATTCCACAAAAATCCCACAAAATTCCAGAACCATCTCACAAAATCTCAACAAATTTCCACAAAATCTAAGAAAATTCCCGCAAAATTCTTCAAATCTCCTCCAAATCCCACAAAATTCAAGAGAAATCCTCAAAATTCCACAAAAATCCCACAAAATTCCTTCCATCTTCTCAGAACCCAAACAAATTCCTGCAACATCTCACAAAATCTCCACCAATTTCCAAACAATTCAAGAAAAATCCCGCAAAATTCTTCAAGTCTCCTCCAAATACCACAAACATCCCACAAACATCCCACAAAATTCAAGAGAAATCCCACAAAATTCAAAAGAAATCGCACAAAATCCTGTACAAGCCCCACACAATTCCCTAAATCTTCTCAGAACCCAACCACATTCCTGCAACATCCCACAAAATCTCTGGAAATTTCCACAAAATTCAAGAAGACTCACACAAAAAACTTGAAAGCTGCTGAAAATTCCACGAAAATCCCACAAAAATCCCTAAATCTTCTCAAAACCCAACCACATTCCTGCAGCATCTCACAAAATCTCCACCAATATCCAAAAAATTCAAGAAAATTCCCTCCAAATTCTTCAAGTCTCCTCCAAATCCCACAAAATTCAAGACAAATCCTCAAAATCCCACAAAAATCCCACCAAATTCCAGAACCATCTCACAAAATCTCAACAAATTTCCACTAAATTCAAGAAAACTCTCACAAAGTTCTTGAAAGCCCCTCAAAATTCCAGAAAAATGCCACAAACTTCCCTACATCTTCTCAAAACCCAAACAAACTCCTGCAACATCTCACAAAATCTCCACCAATTTCCAAACAATTCAAGAAAAATCCCGCAAAATTCTTCAAGTCTCGTACAAATCCCAGAAAAATCCCACAAAATTCCAGAAACATCCCACCAAATCACCTCAATATCACCAAAAATTCTGGAAAAGCCTCACAAAATTGCAGAAAAATGCCACAAAATTCCCTAAACCTTCTCAAAACCCTACCAAATTCCTGCAACATCCCACAAAATCTCCAACAATTTCCACAAAATTCAAGAAAAATCCCTCCAAATTCACTGAATTTCCTCAATATCCCACCAAATTCCAGAACCATCTCACAAAATCTCAACAAATTTCCACAAAATCTAAGAAAATTCCCGCAAAATTCTTCAAGTCTCCTCCAAATCCCACAAAATTCAAGACAAACCCTCAAAATTCCACAAAAATCCCACAAAATTCCTTCCATCTTCTCAGAACCCAAACAAACTCCTGCAACATCTCACAAAATCTCCACCAATTTCCAAACAATTCAAGAAAAATCCCGCAGAATTCTTCAAGTCTCCTCCAAATACCACAAACATCCCACAAACATCCCACAAACATCCCACAAACATCCCACAAAATTCAAGAGAAATCCCACAAAATTCAAAAGAAATCGCACAAAATCCTGTACAAGCCCCACACAATTCCCAAAATCTTCTCAGAACCCAACCACATTCCTGCAACATCCCACAAAATCTCTGGAAATTTCCACAAAATTCAAGAAGACTCACACAAAAAACTTGAAAGCTGCTGAAAATTCCACGAAAATCCCACAAAAATCCCTAAATCTTCTCAAAACCCAACCACATTCCTGCAGCATCTCACAAAATCTCCACCAATATCCAAAAAATTCAAGAAAATTCCCTCCAAATTCTTCAAGTCTCCTCCAAATCCCACAAAATTCAAGACAAATCCTCAAAATCCCACAAAAATCCCACCAAATTCCAGAACCATCTCACAAAATCTCAACAAATTTCCACTAAATTCAAGAAAACTCTCACAAAGTTCTTGAAAGCCCCTCAAAATTCCAGAAAAATGCCACAAACTTCCCTACATCTTCTCAAAACCCAAACAAACTCCTGCAACATCTCACAAAATCTCCACCAATTTCCAAACAATTCAAGAAAAATCCCGCAAAATTCTTCAAGTCTCGTACAAATCCCAGAAAAATCCCACAAAATTCCAGAAACATCCCACCAAATCACCTCAATATCACCAAAAATTCTGGAAAAGCCTCACAAAATTGCAGAAAAATGCCACAAAATTCCCTAAACCTTCTCAAAACCCTACCAAATTCCTGCAACATCCCACAAAATCTCCAACAATTTCCACAAAATTCAAGAAAAATCCCTCCAAATTCACTGAATTTCCTCAATATCCCACCAAATTCCAGAACCATCTCACAAAATCTCAACAAATTTCCACAAAATCTAAGAAAATTCCCGCAAAATTCTTCAAGTCTCCTCCAAATCCCACAAAATTCAAGAGAAATCCTCAAAATTCCACAAAAATCCCACAAAATTCCTTCCATCTTCTCAGAACCCAAACAAACTCCTGCAACATCTCACAAAATCTCCACCAATTTCCAAACAATTCAAGAAAAATCCCGCAGAATTCTTCAAGTCTCCTCCAAATACCACAAACATCCCACAAACATCCCACAAACATCCCACAAACATCCCACAAAATTCAAGAGAAATCCCACAAAATTCAAAAGAAATCGCACAAAATCCTGTACAAGCCCCACACAATTCCCTAAATCTTCTCAGAACCCAACCACATTCCTGCAACATCCCACAAAATCTCTGGAAATTTCCACAAAATTCAAGAAGACTCACACAAAAAACTTGAAAGCTGCTGAAAATTCCACGAAAATCCCACAAAAATCCCTAAATCTTCTCAAAACCCAACCACATTCCTGCAGCATCTCACAAAATCTCCACCAATATCCAAAAAATTCAAGAAAATTCCCTCCAAATTCTTCAAGTCTCCTCCAAATCCCACAAAATTCAAGACAAATCCTCAAAATCCCACAAAAATCCCACCAAATTCCAGAACCATCTCACAAAATCTCAACAAATTTCCACTAAATTCAAGAAAACTCTCACAAAGTTCTTGAAAGCCCCACAAAATTCCAGAAAAATGCCACAAACTTCCCTACATCTTCTCAAAACCCAAACAAACTCCTGCAACATCTCACAAAATCTCCACCAATTTCCAAACAATTCAAGAAAAATCCCGCAAAATTCTTCAAGTCTCGTACAAATCCCAGAAAAATCCCACAAAATTCCAGAAACATCCCACCAAATCACCTCAATATCACCAAAAATTCTGGAAAAGCCTCACAAAATTGCAGAAAAATGCCACAAAATTCCCTAAACCTTCTCAAAACCCTACCAAATTCCTGCAACATCCCACAAAATCTCCAACAATTTCCACAAAATTCAAGAAAAATCCCTCCAAATTCACTGAATTTCCTCAATATCCCACCAAATTCCAGAACCATCTCACAAAATCTCAACAAATTTCCACAAAATCTAAGAAAATTCCCGCAAAATTCTTCAAGTCTCCTCCAAATCCCACAAAATTCAAGACAAACCCTCAAAATTCCACAAAAATCCCACAAAATTCCTTCCATCTTCTCAGAACCCAAACAAACTCCTGCAACATCTCACAAAATCTCCACCAATTTCCAAACAATTCAAGAAAAATCCCGCAGAATTCTTCAAGTCTCCTCCAAATACCACAAACATCCCACAAACATCCCACAAACATCCCACAAACATCCCACAAAATTCAAGAGAAATCCCACAAAATTCAAAAGAAATCGCACAAAATCCTGTACAAGCCCCACACAATTCCCAAAATCTTCTCAGAACCCAACCACATTCCTGCAACATCCCACAAAATCTCTGGAAATTTCCACAAAATTCAAGAAGACTCACACAAAAAACTTGAAAGCTGCTGAAAATTCCACGAAAATCCCACAAAAATCCCTAAATCTTCTCAAAACCCAACCACATTCCTGCAGCATCTCACAAAATCTCCACCAATATCCAAAAAATTCAAGAAAATTCCCTCCAAATTCTTCAAGTCTCCTCCAAATCCCACAAAATTCAAGACAAATCCTCAAAATCCCACAAAAATCCCACCAAATTCCAGAACCATCTCACAAAATCTCAACAAATTTCCACTAAATTCAAGAAAACTCTCACAAAGTTCTTGAAAGCCCCTCAAAATTCCAGAAAAATGCCACAAACTTCCCTACATCTTCTCAAAACCCAAACAAACTCCTGCAACATCTCACAAAATCTCCACCAATTTCCAAACAATTCAAGAAAAATCCCGCAAAATTCTTCAAGTCTCGTACAAATCCCAGAAAAATCCCACAAAATTCCAGAAACATCCCACCAAATCACCTCAATATCACCAAAAATTCTGGAAAAGCCTCACAAAATTGCAGAAAAATGCCACAAAATTCCCTAAACCTTCTCAAAACCCTACCAAATTCCTGCAACATCCCACAAAATCTCCAACAATTTCCACAAAATTCAAGAAAAATCCCTCAAAATTCACTGAATTTCCTCAATATCCCACCAAATTCCAGAACCATCTCACAAAATCTCAACAAATTTCCACAAAATCTAAGAAAATTCCCGCAAAATTCTTCAAGTCTCCTCCAAATCCCACAAAATTCAAGAGAAATCCTCAAAATTCCACAAAAATCCCACAAAATTCCTTCCATCTTCTCAGAACCCAAACAAACTCCTGCAACATCTCACAAAATCTCCACCAATTTCCAAACAATTCAAGAAAAATCCCGCAGAATTCTTCAAGTCTCCTCCAAATACCACAAACATCCCACAAACATCCCACAAACATCCCACAAACATCCCACAAAATTCAAGAGAAATCCCACAAAATTCAAAAGAAATCGCACAAAATCCTGTACAAGCCCCACACAATTCCCTAAATCTTCTCAGAACCCAACCACATTCCTGCAACATCCCACAAAATCTCTGGAAATTTCCACAAAATTCAAGAAGACTCACACAAAAAACTTGAAAGCTGCTGAAAATTCCACGAAAATCCCACAAAAATCCCTAAATCTTCTCAAAACCCAACCACATTCCTGCAGCATCTCACAAAATCTCCACCAATATCCAAAAAATTCAAGAAAATTCCCTCCAAATTCTTCAAGTCTCCTCCAAATCCCACAAAATTCAAGACAAATCCTCAAAATCCCACAAAAATCCCACCAAATTCCAGAACCATCTCACAAAATCTCAACAAATTTCCACTAAATTCAAGAAAACTCTCACAAAGTTCTTGAAAGCCCCACAAAATTCCAGAAAAATGCCACAAACTTCCCTACATCTTCTCAAAACCCAAACAAACTCCTGCAACATCTCACAAAATCTCCACCAATTTCCAAACAATTCAAGAAAAATCCCGCAAAATTCTTCAAGTCTCGTACAAATCCCAGAAAAATCCCACAAAATTCCAGAAACATCCCACCAAATCACCTCAATATCACCAAAAATTCTGGAAAAGCCTCACAAAATTGCAGAAAAATGCCACAAAATTCCCTAAACCTTCTCAAAACCCTACCAAATTCCTGCAACATCCCACAAAATCTCCAACAATTTCCACAAAATTCAAGAAAAATCCCTCCAAATTCACTGAATTTCCTCAATATCCCACCAAACTCCAGAACCATCTCACAAAATCTCAACAAATTTCCAAAAAATTCAAAAAAACTCTCACAAAGTTCTTGAAAGCCCCTCAAAATTCCAGAAAAATGCCACAAAATTCCCTACATCTTCTCAAAACATTACAAAATTCCACAGACACCTCACAAAATCTCCACCAATTTCCACAAAATCTAAGAAAATTCCCGCAAAATTCTTCAAGTCTCCTCCAAATCCCACAAAATTCAAGACAAATCCTCAAAATTCCACAAAAATCCAACAAAATTCCTTCCATCTCCTCAAAACCCAAACAAACTCCTGCAACATCTCACAAAATCTCCACCAATTTCCAAACAATTCAAGAAAAATCCCGCAAAATTCTTCAAGTCTCCTCCAAATACCACAAATATCCCACAAACATCCCACAAACATCCCACAAACATCCCACAAAATTCAAGGGAAATCCCACAAAATTCAAAAGAAATCGCACAAAATCCTGTACAAGCCCCACACAATTCCCTAAATCTTCTCAGAACCCAACCACATTCCTGCAACATCCCACAAAATCTCTGGAAATTTCCACAAAATTCAAGAAGACTCACACAAAAAACTTGAAAGCTGCTGAAAATTCCACGAAAATCCCACAAAAATCCCTAAATCTTCTCAAAACCCAACCACATTCCTGCAGCATCTCACAAAATCTCCACCAATATCCAAAAAATTCAAGAAAATTCCCTCCAAATTCTTCAAGTCTCCTCCAAATCCCACAAAATTCAAGAGAAATCCTCAAAATCCCACAAAAATCCCACCAAATTCCAGAACCATCTCACAAAATCTCAACAAATTTCCACTAAATTCAAGAAAACTCTCACAAAGTTCTTGAAAGCCCCTCAAAATTCCAGAAAAATGCCACAAACTTCCCTACATCTTCTCAAAACCCAAACAAACTCCTGCAACATCTCACAAAATCTCCACCAATTTCCAAACAATTCAAGAAAAATCCCGCAAAATTCTTCAAGTCTCGTACAAATCCCAGAAAAATCCCACAAAATTCCAGAAACATCCCACCAAATCACCTCAATATCACCAAAAATTCTGGAAAAGCCTCACAAAATTGCAGAAAAATGCCACAAAATTCCCTAAACCTTCTCAAAACCCTACCCAATTCCTGCAACATCCCACAAAATCTCCACCAATTTCCACAAAATTCAAGAAAAATCCCTCCAAATTCACTGAATTTCCTCAATATCCCACCAAACTCCAGAACCATCTCACAAAATCTCAACAAATTTCCAAAAAATTCAAAAAAACTCTCACAAAGTTCTTTAAAGCCCCTCAAAATTCCAGAAAAATGCCACAAAATTCCCTACATCTTCTCAAAACATTACAAAATTCCACAGACACCTCACAAAATCTCCACCAATTTCCACAAAATCTAAGAAAATTCCCGCAAAATTCTTCAAGTCTCCTCCAAATCCCACAAAATTCAAGAGAAATCCTCAAAATTCCACAAAAATCCAACAAAATTCCTTCCATCTCCTCAAAACCCAAACAAACTCCTGCAACATCTCACAAAATCTCCACCAATTTCCACAACATTTAGGAAAAATCCCTCCAACTTCTTCAAGTCTCCTCCAAATCCCACAAAATTCAAGACAAATCCTCAAAATTCCACAAAAATCCCACAAAATTCCAGAACCATCTCACAAAATCTCAACAAATTTCCACAAAATCTAAGAAAATTCCCGCAAAATTCTTCAAATCTCCTCCAAATCCCACAAAATTCAAGAGAAATCCTCAAAATTCCACAAAAATCCCACAAAATTCCTTCCATCTTCTCAGAACCCAAACAAATTCCTGCAACATCTCACAAAATCTCCACCAATTTCCAAACAATTCAAGAAAAATCCCGCAAAATTCTTCAAGTCTCCTCCAAATACCACAAACATCCCACAAACATCCCACAAAATTCAAGAGAAATCCCACAAAATTCAAAAGAAATCGCACAAAATCCTGTACAAGCCCCACACAATTCCCTAAATCTTCTCAGAACCCAACCACATTCCTGCAACATCCCACAAAATCTCTGGAAATTTCCACAAAATTCAAGAAGACTCACACAAAAAACTTGAAAGCTGCTGAAAATTCCACGAAAATCCCACAAAAATCCCTAAATCTTCTCAAAACCCAACCACATTCCTGCAGCATCTCACAAAATCTCCACCAATATCCAAAAAATTCAAGAAAATTCCCTCCAAATTCTTCAAGTCTCCTCCAAATCCCACAAAATTCAAGAGAAATCCTCAAAATCCCACAAAAATCCCACCAAATTCCAGAACCATCTCACAAAATCTCAGCAAATTTCCACTAAATTCAAGAAAACTCTCACAAAGTTCTTGAAAGCCCCTCAAAATTCCAGAAAAATGCCACAAACTTCCCTACATCTTCTCAAAACCCAAACAAACTCCTGCAACATCTCACAAAATCTCCACCAATTTCCAAACAATTCAAGAAAAATCCCGCAAAATTCTTCAAGTCTCGTACAAATCCCAGAAAAATCCCACAAAATTCCAGAAACATCCCACCAAATCACCTCAATATCACCAAAAATTCTGGAAAAGCCTCACAAAATTGCAGAAAAATGCCACAAAATTCCCTAAACCTTCTCAAAACCCTACCCAATTCCTGCAACATCCCACAAAATCTCCAACAATTTCCACAAAATTCAAGAAAAATCCCTCAAAATTCACTGAATTTCCTCAATATCCCACCAAATTCCAGAACCATCTCACAAAATCTCAACAAATTTCCACAAAATCTAAGAAAATTCCCGCAAAATTCTTCAAGTCTCCTCCAAATCCCACAAAATTCAAGAGAAATCCTCAAAATTCCACAAAAATCCCACAAAATTCCTTCCATCTTCTCAGAACCCAAACAAACTCCTGCAACATCTCACAAAATCTCCACCAATTTCCAAACAATTCAAGAAAAATCCCGCAGAATTCTTCAAGTCTCCTCCAAATACCACAAACATCCCACAAACATCCCACAAACATCCCACAAACATCCCACAAAATTCAAGAGAAATCCCACAAAATTCAAAAGAAATCGCACAAAATCCTGTACAAGCCCCACACAATTCCCTAAATCTTCTCAGAACCCAACCACATTCCTGCAACATCCCACAAAATCTCTGGAAATTTCCACAAAATTCAAGAAGACTCACACAAAAAACTTGAAAGCTGCTGAAAATTCCACGAAAATCCCACAAAAATCCCTAAATCTTCTCAAAACCCAACCACATTCCTGCAGCATCTCACAAAATCTCCACCAATATCCAAAAAATTCAAGAAAATTCCCTCCAAATTCTTCAAGTCTCCTCCAAATCCCACAAAATTCAAGACAAATCCTCAAAATCCCACAAAAATCCCACCAAATTCCAGAACCATCTCACAAAATCTCAACAAATTTCCACTAAATTCAAGAAAACTCTCACAAAGTTCTTGAAAGCCCCTCAAAATTCCAGAAAAATGCCACAAACTTCCCTACATCTTCTCAAAACCCAAACAAACTCCTGCAACATCTCACAAAATCTCCACCAATTTCCAAACAATTCAAGAAAAATCCCGCAAAATTCTTCAAGTCTCGTACAAATCCCAGAAAAATCCCACAAAATTCCAGAAACATCCCACCAAATCACCTCAATATCACCAAAAATTCTGGAAAAGCCTCACAAAATTGCAGAAAAATGCCACAAAATTCCCTAAACCTTCTAAAACCCTACCCAATTCCTGCAACATCCCACAAAATCTCCAACAATTTCCACAAAATTCAAGAAAAATCCCTCCAAATTCACTGAATTTCCTCAATATCCCACCAAACTCCAGAACCATCTCACAAAATCTCAACAAATTTCCAAAAAATTCAAAAAAACTCTCACAAAGTTCTTTAAAGCCCCTCAAAATTCCAGAAAAATGCCACAAAATTCCCTACATCTTCTCAAAACATTACAAAATTCCACAGACACCTCACAAAATCTCCACCAATTTCCACAAAATCTAAGAAAATTCCCGCAAAATTCTTCAAGTCTCCTCCAAATCCCACAAAATTCAAGAGAAATCCTCAAAATTCCACAAAAATCCAACAAAATTCCTTCCATCTCCTCAAAACCCAAACAAACTCCTGCAACATCTCACAAAATCTCCACCAATTTCCACAACATTTAGGAAAAATCCCTCCAACTTCTTCAAGTCTCCTCCAAATCCCACAAAATTCAAGAGAAATCCTCAAAATCCCACAAAAATCCCACCAAATTCCAGAACCATCTCACAAAATCTCAACAAATTTCCACTAAATTCAAGAAAACTCTCACAAAGTTCTTGAAAGCCCCTCAAAATTCCAGAAAAATGCCACAAACTTCCCTACATCTTCTCAAAACCCAAACAAACTCCTGCAACATCTCACAAAATCTCCACCAATTTCCAAACAATTCAAGAAAAATCCCGCAAAATTCTTCAAGTCTCGTACAAATCCCAGAAAAATCCCACAAAATTCCAGAAACATCCCACCAAATCACCTCAATATCACCAAAAATTCTGGAAAAGCCTCACAAAATTGCAGAAAAATGCCACAAAATTCCCTAAACCTTCTCAAAACCCTACCCAATTCCTGCAACATCCCACAAAATCTCCAACAATTTCCACAAAATTCAAGAAAAATCCCTCCAAATTCACTGAATTTCCTCAATATCCCACCAAATTCCAGAACCATCTCACAAAATCTCAACAAATTTCCACAAAATCTAAGAAAATTCCACAAAATTCTTCAAGTCTCCTCCAAATCCCACAAAATTCAAGAGAAATCCTCAAAATTCCACAAAAATCCCACAAAATTCCTTCCATCTTCTCAGAACCCAAACAAACTCCTGCAACATCTCACAAAATCTCCACCAATTTCCAAACAATTCAAGAAAAATCCCGCAAAATTCTTCAAGTCTCCTCCAAATACCACAAACATCCCACAAACATCCCACAAACATCCCACAAAATTCAAGAGAAATCCCACAAAATTCAAAAGAAATCGCACAAAATCCTGTACAAGCCCCACACAATTCCCTAAATCTTCTCAGAACCCAACAACATTCCTGCAACATCCCACAAAATCTCTGGAAATTTCCACAAAATTCTAGAAGACTCACACAAAAAACTTGAAAGCTGCTGAAAATTCCACGAAAATCCCACAAAAATCCCTAAATCTTCTCAAAACCCAACCACATTCCTGCAGCATCTCACAAAATCTCCACCAATATCCAAAAAATTCAAGAAAATTCCCTCCAAATTCTTCAAGTCTCCTCCAAATCCCACAAAATTCAAGACAAATCCTCAAAATCCCACAAAAATCCCACCAAATTCCAGAACCATCTCACAAAATCTCAACAAATTTCCACTAAATTCAAGAAAACTCTCACAAAGTTCTTGAAAGCCCCTCAAAATTCCAGAAAAATGCCACAAAATTCCCTAAACCTTCTCAAAACCCTACCAAATTCCTGCAACATCCCACAAAATCTCCACCAATTTCCACAAAATTCAAGAAAAATCCCTCCAAATTCACTGAATTTCCTCAATATCCCACCAAACTCCAGAACCATCTCACAAAATCTCAACAAATTTCCAAAAAATTCAAAAAAACTCTCACAAAGTTCTTGAGAGCCCCTCAAAATTCCAGAAAAATGCCACAAAATTCCCTACATCTTCTCAAAACATTACAAAATTCCACAGACACCTCACAAAATCTCCACCAATTTCCACAAAATCTAAGAAAATTCCCGCAAAATTCTTCAAGTCTCCTCCAAATCCCACAAAATTCAAGAGAAATCCTCAAAATTCCACAAAAATCCAACAAAATTCCTTCCATCTCCTCAAAACCCAAACAAACTCCTGCAACATCTCACAAAATCTCCACCAATTTCCACAACATTTAGGAAAAATCCCTCCAACTTCTTCAAGTCTCCTCCAAATCCCACAAAATTCAAGACAAATCCTCAAAATCCCACAAAAATCCCACCAAATTCCAGAACCATCTCACAAAATCTCAACAAATTTCCACTAAATTCAAGAAAATTCTCACAAAGTTCTTGAAAGCCCCTCAAAATTCCAGAAAAATGCCATAAACTTCCCTACATCTTCTCAAAACCCAAACAAACTCCTGCAACATCTCACAAAATCTCCACCAATTTCCAAACAATTCAAGAAAAATCCCGCAAAATTCTTCAAGTCTCGTACAAATCCCAGAAAAATCCCACAAAATTCCAGAAACATCCCACCAAATCACCTCAATATCACCAAAAATTCTGGAAAAGCCTCACAAAATTGCAGAAAAATGCCACAAAATTCCCTAAACCTTCTCAAAACCCTACCAAATTCCTGCAACATCCCACAAAATCTCCACCAATTTCCACAAAATTCAAGAAAAATCCCTCCAAATTCACTGAATTTCCTCAATATCCCACCAAATTCCAGAACCATCTCACAAAATCTCAACAAATTTCCACAAAATCTAAGAAAATTCCCGCAAAATTCTTCAAGTCTCCTCCAAATCCCACAAAATTCAAGACAAACCCTCAAAATTCCACAAAAATCCCACAAAATTCCTTCCATCTTCTCAGAACCCAAACAAACTCCTGCAACATCTCACAAAATCTCCACCAATTTCCAAACAATTCAAGAAAAATCCCGCAGAATTCTTCAAGTCTCCTCCAAATACCACAAACATCCCACAAACATCCCACAAACATCCCACAAACATCCCACAAAATTCAAGAGAAATCCCACAAAATTCAAAAGAAATCGCACAAAATCCTGTACAAGCCCCACACAATTCCCAAAATCTTCTCAGAACCCAACCACATTCCTACAACATCCCACAAAATCTCTGGAAATTTCCACAAAATTCAAGAAGACTCACACAAAAAACTTGAAAGCTGCTGAAAATTCCACGAAAATCCCACAAAAATCCCTAAATCTTCTCAAAACCCAACCACATTCCTGCAGCATCTCACAAAATCTCCACCAATATCCAAAAAATTCAAGAAAATTCCCTCCAAATTCTTCAAGTCTCCTCCAAATCCCACAAAATTCAAGAGAAATCCTCAAAATCCCACAAAAATCCCACCAAATTCCAGAACCATCTCACAAAATCTCAACAAATTTCCACTAAATTCAAGAAAACTCTCACAAAGTTCTTGAAAGCCCCTCAAAATTCCAGAAAAATGCCACAAACTTCCCTACATCTTCTCAAAACCCAAACAAACTCCTGCAACATCTCACAAAATCTCCACCAATTTCCAAACAATTCAAGAAAAATCCCGCAAAATTCTTCAAGTCTCGTACAAATCCCAGAAAAATCCCACAAAATTCCAGAAACATCCCACCAAATCACCTCAATATCACCAAAAATTCTGGAAAAGCCTCACAAAATTGCAGAAAAATGCCACAAAATTCCCTAAACCTTCTCAAAACCCTACCAAATTCCTGCAACATCCCACAAAATCTCCAACAATTTCCACAAAATTCAAGAAAAATCCCTCCAAATTCACTGAATTTCCTCAATATCCCACCAAACTCCAGAACCATCTCACAAAATCTCAACAAATTTCCAAAAAATTCAAAAAAACTCTCACAAAGTTCTTGAAAGCCCCTCAAAATTCCAGAAAAATGCCACAAAATTCCCTACATCTTCTCAAAACATTACAAAATTCCACAGACACCTCACAAAATCTCCACCAATTTCCACAAAATCTAAGAAAATTCCCGCAAAATTCTTCAAGTCTCCTCCAAATCCCACAAAATTCAAGAGAAATCCTCAAAATTCCACAAAAATCCAACAAAATTCCTTCCATCTCCTCAAAACCCAAACAAACTCCTGCAACATCTCACAAAATCTCCACCAATTTCCACAACATTTAGGAAAAATCCCTCCAACTTCTTCAAGTCTCCTCCAAATCCCACAAAATTCAAGACAAATCCTCAAAATTCCACAAAAATCCCACAAAATTCCAGAACCATCTCACAAAATCTCAACAAATTTCCACAAAATCTAAGAAAATTCCCGCAAAATTCTTCAAATCTCCTCCAAATCCCACAAAATTCAAGAGAAATCCTCAAAATTCCACAAAAATCCCACAAAATTCCTTCCATCTTCTCAGAACCCAAACAAATTCCTGCAACATCTCACAAAATCTCCACCAATTTCCAAACAATTCAAGAAAAATCCCGCAAAATTCTTCAAGTCTCCTCCAAATACCACAAACATCCCACAAACATCCCACAAAATTCAAGAGAAATCCCACAAAATTCAAAAGAAATCGCACAAAATCCTGTACAAGCCCCACACAATTCCCTAAATCTTCTCAGAACCCAACCACATTCCTGCAACATCCCACAAAATCTCTGGAAATTTCCACAAAATTCAAGAAGACTCACACAAAAAACTTGAAAGCTGCTGAAAATTCCACGAAAATCCCACAAAAATCCCTAAATCTTCTCAAAACCCAACCACATTCCTGCAGCATCTCACAAAATCTCCACCAATATCCAAAAAATTCAAGAAAATTCCCTCCAAATTCTTCAAGTCTCCTCCAAATCCCACAAAATTCAAGACAAATCCTCAAAATCCCACAAAAATCCCACCAAATTCCAGAACCATCTCACAAAATCTCAACAAATTTCCACTAAATTCAAGAAAACTCTCACAAAGTTCTTGAAAGCCCCTCAAAATTCCAGAAAAATGCCACAAACTTCCCTACATCTTCTCAAAACCCAAACAAACTCCTGCAACATCTCACAAAATCTCCACCAATTTCCAAACAATTCAAGAAAAATCCCGCAAAATTCTTCAAGTCTCGTACAAATCCCAGAAAAATCCCACAAAATTCCAGAAACATCCCACCAAATCACCTCAATATCACCAAAAATTCTGGAAAAGCCTCACAAAATTGCAGAAAAATGCCACAAAATTCCCTAAACCTTCTCAAAACCCTACCAAATTCCTGCAACATCCCACAAAATCTCCAACAATTTCCACAAAATTCAAGAAAAATCCCTCCAAATTCACTGAATTTCCTCAATATCCCACCAAATTCCAGAACCATCTCACAAAATCTCAACAAATTTCCACAAAATCTAAGAAAATTCCCGCAAAATTCTTCAAGTCTCCTCCAAATCCCACAAAATTCAAGACAAACCCTCAAAATTCCACAAAAATCCCACAAAATTCCTTCCATCTTCTCAGAACCCAAACAAACTCCTGCAACATCTCACAAAATCTCCACCAATTTCCAAACAATTCAAGAAAAATCCCGCAGAATTCTTCAAGTCTCCTCCAAATACCACAAACATCCCACAAACATCCCACAAACATCCCACAAACATCCCACAAAATTCAAGAGAAATCCCACAAAATTCAAAAGAAATCGCACAAAATCCTGTACAAGCCCCACACAATTCCCAAAATCTTCTCAGAACCCAACCACATTCCTGCAACATCCCACAAAATCTCTGGAAATTTCCACAAAATTCAAGAAGACTCACACAAAAAACTTGAAAGCTGCTGAAAATTCCACGAAAATCCCACAAAAATCCCTAAATCTTCTCAAAACCCAACCACATTCCTGCAGCATCTCACAAAATCTCCACCAATATCCAAAAAATTCAAGAAAATTCCCTCCAAATTCTTCAAGTCTCCTCCAAATCCCACAAAATTCAAGACAAATCCTCAAAATCCCACAAAAATCCCACCAAATTCCAGAACCATCTCACAAAATCTCAACAAATTTCCACTAAATTCAAGAAAACTCTCACAAAGTTCTTGAAAGCCCCTCAAAATTCCAGAAAAATGCCACAAACTTCCCTACATCTTCTCAAAACCCAAACAAACTCCTGCAACATCTCACAAAATCTCCACCAATTTCCAAACAATTCAAGAAAAATCCCGCAAAATTCTTCAAGTCTCGTACAAATCCCAGAAAAATCCCACAAAATTCCAGAAACATCCCACCAAATCACCTCAATATCACCAAAAATTCTGGAAAAGCCTCACAAAATTGCAGAAAAATGCCACAAAATTCCCTAAACCTTCTCAAAACCCTACCCAATTCCTGCAACATCCCACAAAATCTCCAACAATTTCCACAAAATTCAAGAAAAATCCCTCAAAATTCACTGAATTTCCTCAATATCCCACCAAATTCCAGAACCATCTCACAAAATCTCAACAAATTTCCACAAAATCTAAGAAAATTCCCGCAAAATTCTTCAAGTCTCCTCCAAATCCCACAAAATTCAAGAGAAATCCTCAAAATTCCACAAAAATCCCACAAAATTCCTTCCATCTTCTCAGAACCCAAACAAACTCCTGCAACATCTCACAAAATCTCCACCAATTTCCAAACAATTCAAGAAAAATCCCGCAGAATTCTTCAAGTCTCCTCCAAATACCACAAACATCCCACAAACATCCCACAAACATCCCACAAACATCCCACAAAATTCAAGAGAAATCCCACAAAATTCAAAAGAAATCGCACAAAATCCTGTACAAGCCCCACACAATTCCCTAAATCTTCTCAGAACCCAACCACATTCCTGCAACATCCCACAAAATCTCTGGAAATTTCCACAAAATTCAAGAAGACTCACACAAAAAACTTGAAAGCTGCTGAAAATTCCACGAAAATCCCACAAAAATCCCTAAATCTTCTCAAAACCCAACCACATTCCTGCAGCATCTCACAAAATCTCCACCAATATCCAAAAAATTCAAGAAAATTCCCTCCAAATTCTTCAAGTCTCCTCCAAATCCCACAAAATTCAAGACAAATCCTCAAAATCCCACAAAAATCCCACCAAATTCCAGAACCATCTCACAAAATCTCAACAAATTTCCACTAAATTCAAGAAAACTCTCACAAAGTTCTTGAAAGCCCCACAAAATTCCAGAAAAATGCCACAAACTTCCCTACATCTTCTCAAAACCCAAACAAACTCCTGCAACATCTCACAAAATCTCCACCAATTTCCAAACAATTCAAGAAAAATCCCGCAAAATTCTTCAAGTCTCGTACAAATCCCAGAAAAATCCCACAAAATTCCAGAAACATCCCACCAAATCACCTCAATATCACCAAAAATTCTGGAAAAGCCTCACAAAATTGCAGAAAAATGCCACAAAATTCCCTAAACCTTCTCAAAACCCTACCAAATTCCTGCAACATCCCACAAAATCTCCAACAATTTCCACAAAATTCAAGAAAAATCCCTCCAAATTCACTGAATTTCCTCAATATCCCACCAAACTCCAGAACCATCTCACAAAATCTCAACAAATTTCCAAAAAATTCAAAAAAACTCTCACAAAGTTCTTGAAAGCCCCTCAAAATTCCAGAAAAATGCCACAAAATTCCCTACATCTTCTCAAAACATTACAAAATTCCACAGACACCTCACAAAATCTCCACCAATTTCCACAAAATCTAAGAAAATTCCCGCAAAATTCTTCAAGTCTCCTCCAAATCCCACAAAATTCAAGACAAATCCTCAAAATTCCACAAAAATCCAACAAAATTCCTTCCATCTCCTCAAAACCCAAACAAACTCCTGCAACATCTCACAAAATCTCCACCAATTTCCAAACAATTCAAGAAAAATCCCGCAAAATTCTTCAAGTCTCCTCCAAATACCACAAATATCCCACAAACATCCCACAAACATCCCACAAACATCCCACAAAATTCAAGGGAAATCCCACAAAATTCAAAAGAAATCGCACAAAATCCTGTACAAGCCCCACACAATTCCCTAAATCTTCTCAGAACCCAACCACATTCCTGCAACATCCCACAAAATCTCTGGAAATTTCCACAAAATTCAAGAAGACTCACACAAAAAACTTGAAAGCTGCTGAAAATTCCACGAAAATCCCACAAAAATCCCTAAATCTTCTCAAAACCCAACCACATTCCTGCAGCATCTCACAAAATCTCCACCAATATCCAAAAAATTCAAGAAAATTCCCTCCAAATTCTTCAAGTCTCCTCCAAATCCCACAAAATTCAAGAGAAATCCTCAAAATCCCACAAAAATCCCACCAAATTCCAGAACCATCTCACAAAATCTCAACAAATTTCCACTAAATTCAAGAAAACTCTCACAAAGTTCTTGAAAGCCCCTCAAAATTCCAGAAAAATGCCACAAACTTCCCTACATCTTCTCAAAACCCAAACAAACTCCTGCAACATCTCACAAAATCTCCACCAATTTCCAAACAATTCAAGAAAAATCCCGCAAAATTCTTTAAGTCTCGTACAAATCCCAGAAAAATCCCACAAAATTCCAGAAACATCCCACCAAATCACCTCAATATCACCAAAAATTCTGGAAAAGCCTCACAAAATTGCAGAAAAATGCCACAAAATTCCCTAAACCTTCTCAAAACCCTACCCAATTCCTGCAACATCCCACAAAATCTCCACCAATTTCCACAAAATTCAAGAAAAATCCCTCCAAATTCACTGAATTTCCTCAATATCCCACCAAACTCCAGAACCATCTCACAAAATCTCAACAAATTTCCAAAAAATTCAAAAAAACTCTCACAAAGTTCTTTAAAGCCCCTCAAAATTCCAGAAAAATGCCACAAAATTCCCTACATCTTCTCAAAACATTACAAAATTCCACAGACACCTCACAAAATCTCCACCAATTTCCACAAAATCTAAGAAAATTCCCGCAAAATTCTTCAAGTCTCCTCCAAATCCCACAAAATTCAAGAGAAATCCTCAAAATTCCACAAAAATCCAACAAAATTCCTTCCATCTCCTCAAAACCCAAACAAACTCCTGCAACATCTCACAAAATCTCCACCAATTTCCACAACATTTAGGAAAAATCCCTCCAACTTCTTCAAGTCTCCTCCAAATCCCACAAAATTCAAGACAAATCCTCAAAATTCCACAAAAATCCCACAAAATTCCAGAACCATCTCACAAAATCTCAACAAATTTCCACAAAATCTAAGAAAATTCCCGCAAAATTCTTCAAATCTCCTCCAAATCCCACAAAATTCAAGAGAAATCCTCAAAATTCCACAAAAATCCCACAAAATTCCTTCCATCTTCTCAGAACCCAAACAAATTCCTGCAACATCTCACAAAATCTCCACCAATTTCCAAACAATTCAAGAAAAATCCCGCAAAATTCTTCAAGTCTCCTCCAAATACCACAAACATCCCACAAACATCCCACAAAATTCAAGAGAAATCCCACAAAATTCAAAAGAAATCGCACAAAATCCTGTACAAGCCCCACACAATTCCCTAAATCTTCTCAGAACCCAACCACATTCCTGCAACATCCCACAAAATCTCTGGAAATTTCCACAAAATTCAAGAAGACTCACACAAAAAACTTGAAAGCTGCTGAAAATTCCACGAAAATCCCACAAAAATCCCTAAATCTTCTCAAAACCCAACCACATTCCTGCAGCATCTCACAAAATCTCCACCAATATCCAAAAAATTCAAGAAAATTCCCTCCAAATTCTTCAAGTCTCCTCCAAATCCCACAAAATTCAAGAGAAATCCTCAAAATCCCACAAAAATCCCACCAAATTCCAGAACCATCTCACAAAATCTCAACAAATTTCCACTAAATTCAAGAAAACTCTCACAAAGTTCTTGAAAGCCCCTCAAAATTCCAGAAAAATGCCACAAACTTCCCTACATCTTCTCAAAACCCAAACAAACTCCTGCAACATCTCACAAAATCTCCACCAATTTCCAAACAATTCAAGAAAAATCCCGCAAAATTCTTCAAGTCTCGTACAAATCCCAGAAAAATCCCACAAAATTCCAGAAACATCCCACCAAATCACCTCAATATCACCAAAAATTCTGGAAAAGCCTCACAAAATTGCAGAAAAATGCCACAAAATTCCCTAAACCTTCTCAAAACCCTACCCAATTCCTGCAACATCCCACAAAATCTCCAACAATTTCCACAAAATTCAAGAAAAATCCCTCAAAATTCACTGAATTTCCTCAATATCCCACCAAATTCCAGAACCATCTCACAAAATCTCAACAAATTTCCACAAAATCTAAGAAAATTCCCGCAAAATTCTTCAAGTCTCCTCCAAATCCCACAAAATTCAAGAGAAATCCTCAAAATTCCACAAAAATCCCACAAAATTCCTTCCATCTTCTCAGAACCCAAACAAACTCCTGCAACATCTCACAAAATCTCCACCAATTTCCAAACAATTCAAGAAAAATCCCGCAGAATTCTTCAAGTCTCCTCCAAATACCACAAACATCCCACAAACATCCCACAAACATCCCACAAACATCCCACAAAATTCAAGAGAAATCCCACAAAATTCAAAAGAAATCGCACAAAATCCTGTACAAGCCCCACACAATTCCCTAAATCTTCTCAGAACCCAACCACATTCCTGCAACATCCCACAAAATCTCTGGAAATTTCCACAAAATTCAAGAAGACTCACACAAAAAACTTGAAAGCTGCTGAAAATTCCACGAAAATCCCACAAAAATCCCTAAATCTTCTCAAAACCCAACCACATTCCTGCAGCATCTCACAAAATCTCCACCAATATCCAAAAAATTCAAGAAAATTCCCTCCAAATTCTTCAAGTCTCCTCCAAATCCCACAAAATTCAAGAGAAATCCTCAAAATCCCACAAAAATCCCACCAAATTCCAGAACCATCTCACAAAATCTCAACAAATTTCCACTAAATTCAAGAAAACTCTCACAAAGTTCTTGAAAGCCCCTCAAAATTCCAGAAAAATGCCACAAACTTCCCTACATCTTCTCAAAACCCAAACAAACTCCTGCAACATCTCACAAAATCTCCACCAATTTCCAAACAATTCAAGAAAAATCCCGCAAAATTCTTCAAGTCTCGTACAAATCCCAGAAAAATCCCACAAAATTCCAGAAACATCCCACCAAATCACCTCAATATCACCAAAAATTCTGGAAAAGCCTCACAAAATTGCAGAAAAATGCCACAAAATTCCCTAAACCTTCTCAAAACCCTACCCAATTCCTGCAACATCCCACAAAATCTCCAACAATTTCCACAAAATTCAAGAAAAATCCCTCCAAATTCACTGAATTTCCTCAATATCCCACCAAATTCCAGAACCATCTCACAAAATCTCAACAAATTTCCAAAAAATTCAAAAAAACTCTCACAAAGTTCTTGAAAGCCCCTCAAAATTCCAGAAAAATGCCACAAAATTCCCTACATCTTCTCAAAACATTACAAAATTCCACAGACACCTCACAAAATCTCCACCAATTTCCACAAAATCTAAGAAAATTCCCGCAAAATTCTTCAAGTCTCCTCCAAATCCCACAAAATTCAAGACAAATCCTCAAAATTCCACAAAAATCCAACAAAATTCCTTCCATCTCCTCAAAACCCAAACAAACTCCTGCAACATCTCACAAAATCTCCACCAATTTCCAAACAATTCAAGAAAAATCCCGCAAAATTCTTCAAGTCTCCTCCAAATACCACAAATATCCCACAAACATCCCACAAACATCCCACAAACATCCCACAAAATTCAAGGGAAATCCCACAAAATTCAAAAGAAATCGCACAAAATCCTGTACAAGCCCCACACAATTCCCTAAATCTTCTCAGAACCCAACCACATTCCTGCAACATCCCACAAAATCTCTGGAAATTTCCACAAAATTCAAGAAGACTCACACAAAAAACTTGAAAGCTGCTGAAAATTCCACGAAAATCCCACAAAAATCCCTAAATCTTCTCAAAACCCAACCACATTCCTGCAGCATCTCACAAAATCTCCACCAATATCCAAAAAATTCAAGAAAATTCCCTCCAAATTCTTCAAGTCTCCTCCAAATCCCACAAAATTCAAGAGAAATCCTCAAAATCCCACAAAAATCCCACCAAATTCCAGAACCATCTCACAAAATCTCAACAAATTTCCACTAAATTCAAGAAAACTCTCACAAAGTTCTTGAAAGCCCCTCAAAATTCCAGAAAAATGCCACAAACTTCCCTACATCTTCTCAAAACCCAAACAAACTCCTGCAACATCTCACAAAATCTCCACCAATTTCCAAACAATTCAAGAAAAATCCCGCAAAATTCTTCAAGTCTCGTACAAATCCCAGAAAAATCCCACAAAATTCCAGAAACATCCCACCAAATCACCTCAATATCACCAAAAATTCTGGAAAAGCCTCACAAAATTGCAGAAAAATGCCACAAAATTCCCTAAACCTTCTCAAAACCCTACCAAATTCCTGCAACATCCCACAAAATCTCCACCAATTTCCACAAAATTCAAGAAAAATCCCTCCAAATTCACTGAATTTCCTCAATATCCCACCAAACTCCAGAACCATCTCACAAAATCTCAACAAATTTCCAAAAAATTCAAAAAAACTCTCACAAAGTTCTTTAAAGCCCCTCAAAATTCCAGAAAAATGCCACAAAATTCCCTACATCTTCTCAAAACATTACAAAATTCCACAGACACCTCACAAAATCTCCACCAATTTCCACAAAATCTAAGAAAATTCCCGCAAAATTCTTCAAGTCTCCTCCAAATCCCACAAAATTCAAGAGAAATCCTCAAAATTCCACAAAAATCCAACAAAATTCCTTCCATCTCCTCAAAACCCAAACAAACTCCTGCAACATCTCACAAAATCTCCACCAATTTCCACAACATTTAGGAAAAATCCCTCCAACTTCTTCAAGTCTCCTCCAAATCCCACAAAATTCAAGACAAATCCTCAAAATTCCACAAAAATCCCACAAAATTCCAGAACCATCTCACAAAATCTCAACAAATTTCCACAAAATCTAAGAAAATTCCCGCAAAATTCTTCAAATCTCCTCCAAATCCCACAAAATTCAAGAGAAATCCTCAAAATTCCACAAAAATCCCACAAAATTCCTTCCATCTTCTCAGAACCCAAACAAATTCCTGCAACATCTCACAAAATCTCCACCAATTTCCAAACAATTCAAGAAAAATCCCGCAAAATTCTTCAAGTCTCCTCCAAATACCACAAACATCCCACAAACATCCCACAAAATTCAAGAGAAATCCCACAAAATTCAAAAGAAATCGCACAAAATCCTGTACAAGCCCCACACAATTCCCTAAATCTTCTCAGAACCCAACCACATTCCTGCAACATCCCACAAAATCTCTGGAAATTTCCACAAAATTCAAGAAGACTCACACAAAAAACTTGAAAGCTGCTGAAAATTCCACGAAAATCCCACAAAAATCCCTAAATCTTCTCAAAACCCAACCACATTCCTGCAGCATCTCACAAAATCTCCACCAATATCCAAAAAATTCAAGAAAATTCCCTCCAAATTCTTCAAGTCTCCTCCAAATCCCACAAAATTCAAGAGAAATCCTCAAAATCCCACAAAAATCCCACCAAATTCCAGAACCATCTCACAAAATCTCAACAAATTTCCACTAAATTCAAGAAAACTCTCACAAAGTTCTTGAAAGCCCCTCAAAATTCCAGAAAAATGCCACAAACTTCCCTACATCTTCTCAAAACCCAAACAAACTCCTGCAACATCTCACAAAATCTCCACCAATTTCCAAACAATTCAAGAAAAATCCCGCAAAATTCTTCAAGTCTCGTACAAATCCCAGAAAAATCCCACAAAATTCCAGAAACATCCCACCAAATCACCTCAATATCACCAAAAATTCTGGAAAAGCCTCACAAAATTGCAGAAAAATGCCACAAAATTCCCTAAACCTTCTCAAAACCCTACCCAATTCCTGCAACATCCCACAAAATCTCCAACAATTTCCACAAAATTCAAGAAAAATCCCTCAAAATTCACTGAATTTCCTCAATATCCCACCAAATTCCAGAACCATCTCACAAAATCTCAACAAATTTCCACAAAATCTAAGAAAATTCCCGCAAAATTCTTCAAGTCTCCTCCAAATCCCACAAAATTCAAGAGAAATCCTCAAAATTCCACAAAAATCCCACAAAATTCCTTCCATCTTCTCAGAACCCAAACAAACTCCTGCAACATCTCACAAAATCTCCACCAATTTCCAAACAATTCAAGAAAAATCCCGCAGAATTCTTCAAGTCTCCTCCAAATACCACAAACATCCCACAAACATCCCACAAACATCCCACAAACATCCCACAAAATTCAAGAGAAATCCCACAAAATTCAAAAGAAATCGCACAAAATCCTGTACAAGCCCCACACAATTCCCTAAATCTTCTCAGAACCCAACCACATTCCTGCAACATCCCACAAAATCTCTGGAAATTTCCACAAAATTCAAGAAGACTCACACAAAAAACTTGAAAGCTGCTGAAAATTCCACGAAAATCCCACAAAAATCCCTAAATCTTCTCAAAACCCAACCACATTCCTGCAGCATCTCACAAAATCTCCACCAATATCCAAAAAATTCAAGAAAATTCCCTCCAAATTCTTCAAGTCTCCTCCAAATCCCACAAAATTCAAGAGAAATCCTCAAAATCCCACAAAAATCCCACCAAATTCCAGAACCATCTCACAAAATCTCAACAAATTTCCACTAAATTCAAGAAAACTCTCACAAAGTTCTTGAAAGCCCCTCAAAATTCCAGAAAAATGCCACAAACTTCCCTACATCTTCTCAAAACCCAAACAAACTCCTGCAACATCTCACAAAATCTCCACCAATTTCCAAACAATTCAAGAAAAATCCCGCAAAATTCTTCAAGTCTCGTACAAATCCCAGAAAAATCCCACAAAATTCCAGAAACATCCCACCAAATCACCTCAATATCACCAAAAATTCTGGAAAAGCCTCACAAAATTGCAGAAAAATGCCACAAAATTCCCTAAACCTTCTCAAAACCCTACCCAATTCCTGCAACATCCCACAAAATCTCCACCAATTTCCACAAAATTCAAGAAAAATCCCTCCAAATTCACTGAATTTCCTCAATATCCCACCAAACTCCAGAACCATCTCACAAAATCTCAACAAATTTCCAAAAAATTCAAAAAAACTCTCACAAAGTTCTTTAAAGCCCCTCAAAATTCCAGAAAAATGCCACAAAATTCCCTACATCTTCTCAAAACATTACAAAATTCCACAGACACCTCACAAAATCTCCACCAATTTCCACAAAATCTAAGAAAATTCCCGCAAAATTCTTCAAGTCTCCTCCAAATCCCACAAAATTCAAGACAAATCCTCAAAATTCCACAAAAATCCAACAAAATTCCTTCCATCTCCTCAAAACCCAAACAAACTCCTGCAACATCTCACAAAATCTCCACCAATTTCCAAACAATTCAAGAAAAATCCCGCAAAATTCTTCAAGTCTCCTCCAAATACCACAAATATCCCACAAACATCCCACAAACATCCCACAAACATCCCACAAAATTCAAGGGAAATCCCACAAAATTCAAAAGAAATCGCACAAAATCCTGTACAAGCCCCACACAATTCCCTAAATCTTCTCAGAACCCAACCACATTCCTGCAACATCCCACAAAATCTCTGGAAATTTCCACAAAATTCAAGAAGACTCACACAAAAAACTTGAAAGCTGCTGAAAATTCCACGAAAATCCCACAAAAATCCCTAAATCTTCTCAAAACCCAACCACATTCCTGCAGCATCTCACAAAATCTCCACCAATATCCAAAAAATTCAAGAAAATTCCCTCCAAATTCTTCAAGTCTCCTCCAAATCCCACAAAATTCAAGAGAAATCCTCAAAATCCCACAAAAATCCCACCAAATTCCAGAACCATCTCACAAAATCTCAACAAATTTCCACTAAATTCAAGAAAACTCTCACAAAGTTCTTGAAAGCCCCTCAAAATTCCAGAAAAATGCCACAAACTTCCCTACATCTTCTCAAAACCCAAACAAACTCCTGCAACATCTCACAAAATCTCCACCAATTTCCAAACAATTCAAGAAAAATCCCGCAAAATTCTTCAAGTCTCGTACAAATCCCAGAAAAATCCCACAAAATTCCAGAAACATCCCACCAAATCACCTCAATATCACCAAAAATTCTGGAAAAGCCTCACAAAATTGCAGAAAAATGCCACAAAATTCCCTAAACCTTCTCAAAACCCTACCCAATTCCTGCAACATCCCACAAAATCTCCACCAATTTCCACAAAATTCAAGAAAAATCCCTCCAAATTCACTGAATTTCCTCAATATCCCACCAAACTCCAGAACCATCTCACAAAATCTCAACAAATTTCCAAAAAATTCAAAAAAACTCTCACAAAGTTCTTGAAAGCCCCTCAAAATTCCAGAAAAATGCCACAAAATTCCCTACATCTTCTCAAAACATTACAAAATTCCACAGACACCTCACAAAATCTCCACCAATTTCCACAAAATCTAAGAAAATTCCCGCAAAATTCTTCAAGTCTCCTCCAAATCCCACAAAATTCAAGACAAATCCTCAAAATTCCACAAAAATCCAACAAAATTCCTTCCATCTCCTCAAAACCCAAACAAACTCCTGCAACATCTCACAAAATCTCCACCAATTTCCAAACAATTCAAGAAAAATCCCGCAAAATTCTTCAAGTCTCCTCCAAATACCACAAATATCCCACAAACATCCCACAAACATCCCACAAACATCCCACAAAATTCAAGGGAAATCCCACAAAATTCAAAAGAAATCGCACAAAATCCTGTACAAGCCCCACACAATTCCCTAAATCTTCTCAGAACCCAACCACATTCCTGCAACATCCCACAAAATCTCTGGAAATTTCCACAAAATTCAAGAAGACTCACACAAAAAACTTGAAAGCTGCTGAAAATTCCACGAAAATCCCACAAAAATCCCTAAATCTTCTCAAAACCCAACCACATTCCTGCAGCATCTCACAAAATCTCCACCAATATCCAAAAAATTCAAGAAAATTCCCTCCAAATTCTTCAAGTCTCCTCCAAATCCCACAAAATTCAAGAGAAATCCTCAAAATCCCACAAAAATCCCACCAAATTCCAGAACCATCTCACAAAATCTCAACAAATTTCCACTAAATTCAAGAAAACTCTCACAAAGTTCTTGAAAGCCCCTCAAAATTCCAGAAAAATGCCACAAACTTCCCTACATCTTCTCAAAACCCAAACAAACTCCTGCAACATCTCACAAAATCTCCACCAATTTCCAAACAATTCAAGAAAAATCCCGCAAAATTCTTCAAGTCTCGTACAAATCCCAGAAAAATCCCACAAAATTCCAGAAACATCCCACCAAATCACCTCAATATCACCAAAAATTCTGGAAAAGCCTCACAAAATTGCAGAAAAATGCCACAAAATTCCCTAAACCTTCTCAAAACCCTACCCAATTCCTGCAACATCCCACAAAATCTCCAACAATATCCACAAAATTCAAGAAAAATCCCTCCAAATTCACTGAATTTCCTCAATATCCCACCAAATTCCAGAACCATCTCACAAAATCTCAACAAATTTCCAAAAAATTCAAAAAAACTCTCACAAAGTTCTTGAAAGCCCCTCAAAATTCCAGAAAAATGCCACAAAATTCCCTACATCTTCTCAAAACATTACAAAATTCCACAGACACCTCACAAAATCTCCACCAATTTCCACAAAATCTAAGAAAATTCCCGCAAAATTCTTCAAGTCTCCTCCAAATCCCACAAAATTCAAGACAAATCCTCAAAATTCCACAAAAATCCAACAAAATTCCTTCCATCTCCTCAAAACCCAAACAAACTCCTGCAACATCTCACAAAATCTCCACCAATTTCCAAACAATTCAAGAAAAATCCCGCAAAATTCTTCAAGTCTCCTCCAAATACCACAAATATCCCACAAACATCCCACAAACATCCCACAAACATCCCACAAAATTCAAGGGAAATCCCACAAAATTCAAAAGAAATCGCACAAAATCCTGTACAAGCCCCACACAATTCCCTAAATCTTCTCAGAACCCAACCACATTCCTGCAACATCCCACAAAATCTCTGGAAATTTCCACAAAATTCAAGAAGACTCACACAAAAAACTTGAAAGCTGCTGAAAATTCCACGAAAATCCCACAAAAATCCCTAAATCTTCTCAAAACCCAACCACATTCCTGCAGCATCTCACAAAATCTCCACCAATATCCAAAAAATTCAAGAAAATTCCCTCCAAATTCTTCAAGTCTCCTCCAAATCCCACAAAATTCAAGAGAAATCCTCAAAATCCCACAAAAATCCCACCAAATTCCAGAACCATCTCACAAAATCTCAACAAATTTCCACTAAATTCAAGAAAACTCTCACAAAGTTCTTGAAAGCCCCTCAAAATTCCAGAAAAATGCCACAAACTTCCCTACATCTTCTCAAAACCCAAACAAACTCCTGCAACATCTCACAAAATCTCCACCAATTTCCAAACAATTCAAGAAAAATCCCGCAAAATTCTTCAAGTCTCGTACAAATCCCAGAAAAATCCCACAAAATTCCAGAAACATCCCACCAAATCACCTCAATATCACCAAAAATTCTGGAAAAGCCTCACAAAATTGCAGAAAAATGCCACAAAATTCCCTAAACCTTCTCAAAACCCTACCCAATTCCTGCAACATCCCACAAAATCTCCACCAATTTCCACAAAATTCAAGAAAAATCCCTCCAAATTCACTGAATTTCCTCAATATCCCACCAAACTCCAGAACCATCTCACAAAATCTCAACAAATTTCCAAAAAATTCAAAAAAACTCTCACAAAGTTCTTTAAAGCCCCTCAAAATTCCAGAAAAATGCCACAAAATTCCCTACATCTTCTCAAAACATTACAAAATTCCACAGACACCTCACAAAATCTCCACCAATTTCCACAAAATCTAAGAAAATTCCCGCAAAATTCTTCAAGTCTCCTCCAAATCCCACAAAATTCAAGAGAAATCCTCAAAATTCCACAAAAATCCAACAAAATTCCTTCCATCTCCTCAAAACCCAAACAAACTCCTGCAACATCTCACAAAATCTCCACCAATTTCCACAACATTTAGGAAAAATCCCTCCAACTTCTTCAAGTCTCCTCCAAATCCCACAAAATTCAAGACAAATCCTCAAAATTCCACAAAAATCCCACAAAATTCCAGAACCATCTCACAAAATCTCAACAAATTTCCACAAAATCTAAGAAAATTCCCGCAAAATTCTTCAAATCTCCTCCAAATCCCACAAAATTCAAGAGAAATCCTCAAAATTCCACAAAAATCCCACAAAATTCCTTCCATCTTCTCAGAACCCAAACAAATTCCTGCAACATCTCACAAAATCTCCACCAATTTCCAAACAATTCAAGAAAAATCCCGCAAAATTCTTCAAGTCTCCTCCAAATACCACAAACATCCCACAAACATCCCACAAAATTCAAGAGAAATCCCACAAAATTCAAAAGAAATCGCACAAAATCCTGTACAAGCCCCACACAATTCCCTAAATCTTCTCAGAACCCAACCACATTCCTGCAACATCCCACAAAATCTCTGGAAATTTCCACAAAATTCAAGAAGACTCACACAAAAAACTTGAAAGCTGCTGAAAATTCCACGAAAATCCCACAAAAATCCCTAAATCTTCTCAAAACCCAACCACATTCCTGCAGCACCTCACAAAATCTCCACCAATATCCAAAAAATTCAAGAAAATTCCCTCCAAATTCTTCAAGTCTCCTCCAAATCCCACAAAATTCAAGACAAATCCTCAAAATCCCACAAAAATCCCACCAAATTCCAGAACCATCTCACAAAATCTCAACAAATTTCCACTAAATTCAAGAAAACTCTCACAAAGTTCTTGAAAGCCCCTCAAAATTCCAGAAAAATGCCACAAACTTCCCTACATCTTCTCAAAACCCAAACAAACTCCTGCAACATCTCACAAAATCTCCACCAATTTCCAAACAATTCAAGAAAAATCCCGCAAAATTCTTCAAGTCTCGTACAAATCCCAGAAAAATCCCACAAAATTCCAGAAACATCCCACCAAATCACCTCAATATCACCAAAAATTCTGGAAAAGCCTCACAAAATTGCAGAAAAATGCCACAAAATTCCCTAAACCTTCTCAAAACCCTACCAAATTCCTGCAACATCCCACAAAATCTCCAACAATTTCCACAAAATTCAAGAAAAATCCCTCAAAATTCACTGAATTTCCTCAATATCCCACCAAATTCCAGAACCATCTCACAAAATCTCAACAAATTTCCACAAAATCTAAGAAAATTCCCGCAAAATTCTTCAAGTCTCCTCCAAATCCCACAAAATTCAAGAGAAATCCTCAAAATTCCACAAAAATCCCACAAAATTCCTTCCATCTTCTCAGAACCCAAACAAACTCCTGCAACATCTCACAAAATCTCCACCAATTTCCAAACAATTCAAGAAAAATCCCGCAGAATTCTTCAAGTCTCCTCCAAATACCACAAACATCCCACAAACATCCCACAAACATCCCACAAACATCCCACAAAATTCAAGAGAAATCCCACAAAATTCAAAAGAAATCGCACAAAATCCTGTACAAGCCCCACACAATTCCCTAAATCTTCTCAGAACCCAACCACATTCCTGCAACATCCCACAAAATCTCTGGAAATTTCCACAAAATTCAAGAAGACTCACACAAAAAACTTGAAAGCTGCTGAAAATTCCACGAAAATCCCACAAAAATCCCTAAATCTTCTCAAAACCCAACCACATTCCTGCAGCATCTCACAAAATCTCCACCAATATCCAAAAAATTCAAGAAAATTCCCTCCAAATTCTTCAAGTCTCCTCCAAATCCCACAAAATTCAAGACAAATCCTCAAAATCCCACAAAAATCCCACCAAATTCCAGAACCATCTCACAAAATCTCAACAAATTTCCACTAAATTCAAGAAAACTCTCACAAAGTTCTTGAAAGCCCCTCAAAATTCCAGAAAAATGCCATAAACTTCCCTACATCTTCTCAAAACCCAAACAAACTCCTGCAACATCTCACAAAATCTCCACCAATTTCCAAACAATTCAAGAAAAATCCCGCAAAATTCTTCAAGTCTCGTACAAATCCCAGAAAAATCCCACAAAATTCCAGAAACATCCCACCAAATCACCTCAATATCACCAAAAATTCTGGAAAAGCCTCACAAAATTGCAGAAAAATGCCACAAAATTCCCTAAACCTTCTCAAAACCCTACCAAATTCCTGCAACATCCCACAAAATCTCCAACAATTTCCACAAAATTCAAGAAAAATCCCTCCAAATTCACTGAATTTCCTCAATATCCCACCAAACTCCAGAACCATCTCACAAAATCTCAACAAATTTCCAAAAAATTCAAAAAAACTCTCACAAAGTTCTTGAAAGCCCCTCAAAATTCCAGAAAAATGCCACAAAATTCCCTACATCTTCTCAAAACATTACAAAATTCCACAGACACCTCACAAAATCTCCACCAATTTCCACAAAATCTAAGAAAATTCCCGCAAAATTCTTCAAGTCTCCTCCAAATCCCACAAAATTCAAGACAAATCCTCAAAATTCCACAAAAATCCAACAAAATTCCTTCCATCTCCTCAAAACCCAAACAAACTCCTGCAACATCTCACAAAATCTCCACCAATTTCCACAACATTTAGGAAAAATCCCTCCAACTTCTTCAAGTCTCCTCCAAATCCCACAAAATTCAAGACAAATCCTCAAAATTCCACAAAAATCCCACAAAATTCCAGAACCATCTCACAAAATCTCAACAAATTTCCACAAAATCTAAGAAAATTCCCGCAAAATTCTTCAAATCTCCTCCAAATCCCACAAAATTCAAGAGAAATCCTCAAAATTCCACAAAAATCCCACAAAATTCCTTCCATCTTCTCAGAACCCAAACAAATTCCTGCAACATCTCACAAAATCTCCACCAATTTCCAAACAATTCAAGAAAAATCCCGCAAAATTCTTCAAGTCTCCTCCAAATACCACAAACATCCCACAAACATCCCACAAAATTCAAGAGAAATCCCACAAAATTCAAAAGAAATCGCACAAAATCCTGTACAAGCCCCACACAATTCCCTAAATCTTCTCAGAACCCAACCACATTCCTGCAACATCCCACAAAATCTCTGGAAATTTCCACAAAATTCAAGAAGACTCACACAAAAAACTTGAAAGCTGCTGAAAATTCCACGAAAATCCCACAAAAATCCCTAAATCTTCTCAAAACCCAACCACATTCCTGCAGCATCTCACAAAATCTCCACCAATATCCAAAAAATTCAAGAAAATTCCCTCCAAATTCTTCAAGTCTCCTCCAAATCCCACAAAATTCAAGACAAATCCTCAAAATCCCACAAAAATCCCACCAAATTCCAGAACCATCTCACAAAATCTCAACAAATTTCCACTAAATTCAAGAAAACTCTCACAAAGTTCTTGAAAGCCCCTCAAAATTCCAGAAAAATGCCACAAACTTCCCTACATCTTCTCAAAACCCAAACAAACTCCTGCAACATCTCACAAAATCTCCACCAATTTCCAAACAATTCAAGAAAAATCCCGCAAAATTCTTCAAGTCTCGTACAAATCCCAGAAAAATCCCACAAAATTCCAGAAACATCCCACCAAATCACCTCAATATCACCAAAAATTCTGGAAAAGCCTCACAAAATTGCAGAAAAATGCCACAAAATTCCCTAAACCTTCTCAAAACCCTACCAAATTCCTGCAACATCCCACAAAATCTCCAACAATTTCCACAAAATTCAAGAAAAATCCCTCCAAATTCACTGAATTTCCTCAATATCCCACCAAATTCCAGAACCATCTCACAAAATCTCAACAAATTTCCACAAAATCTAAGAAAATTCCCGCAAAATTCTTCAAGTCTCCTCCAAATCCCACAAAATTCAAGAGAAATCCTCAAAATTCCACAAAAATCCCACAAAATTCCTTCCATCTTCTCAGAACCCAAACAAACTCCTGCAACATCTCACAAAATCTCCACCAATTTCCAAACAATTCAAGAAAAATCCCGCAGAATTCTTCAAGTCTCCTCCAAATACCACAAACATCCCACAAACATCCCACAAACATCCCACAAACATCCCACAAAATTCAAGAGAAATCCCACAAAATTCAAAAGAAATCGCACAAAATCCTGTACAAGCCCCACACAATTCCCTAAATCTTCTCAGAACCCAACCACATTCCTGCAACATCCCACAAAATCTCTGGAAATTTCCACAAAATTCAAGAAGACTCACACAAAAAACTTGAAAGCTGCTGAAAATTCCACGAAAATCCCACAAAAATCCCTAAATCTTCTCAAAACCCAACCACATTCCTGCAGCATCTCACAAAATCTCCACCAATATCCAAAAAATTCAAGAAAATTCCCTCCAAATTCTTCAAGTCTCCTCCAAATCCCACAAAATTCAAGACAAATCCTCAAAATCCCACAAAAATCCCACCAAATTCCAGAACCATCTCACAAAATCTCAACAAATTTCCACTAAATTCAAGAAAACTCTCACAAAGTTCTTGAAAGCCCCTCAAAATTCCAGAAAAATGCCATAAACTTCCCTACATCTTCTCAAAACCCAAACAAACTCCTGCAACATCTCACAAAATCTCCACCAATTTCCAAACAATTCAAGAAAAATCCCGCAAAATTCTTCAAGTCTCGTACAAATCCCAGAAAAATCCCACAAAATTCCAGAAACATCCCACCAAATCACCTCAATATCACCAAAAATTCTGGAAAAGCCTCACAAAATTGCAGAAAAATGCCACAAAATTCCCTAAACCTTCTCAAAACCCTACCAAATTCCTGCAACATCCCACAAAATCTCCAACAATTTCCACAAAATTCAAGAAAAATCCCTCCAAATTCACTGAATTTCCTCAATATCCCACCAAATTCCAGAACCATCTCACAAAATCTCAACAAATTTCCACAAAATCTAAGAAAATTCCCGCAAAATTCTTCAAGTCTCCTCCAAATCCCACAAAATTCAAGAGAAATCCTCAAAATTCCACAAAAATCCAACAAAATTCCTTCCATCTCCTCAAAACCCAAACAAACTCCTGCAACATCTCACAAAATCTCCACCAATTTCCACAACATTTAGGAAAAATCCCTCCAACTTCTTCAAGTCTCCTCCAAATCCCACAAAATTCAAGACAAATCCTCAAAATTCCACAAAAATCCCACAAAATTCCAGAACCATCTCACAAAATCTCAACAAATTTCCACAAAATCTAAGAAAATTCCCGCAAAATTCTTCAAATCTCCTCCAAATCCCACAAAATTCAAGAGAAATCCTCAAAATTCCACAAAAATCCCACAAAATTCCTTCCATCTTCTCAGAACCCAAACAAATTCCTGCAACATCTCACAAAATCTCCACCAATTTCCAAACAATTCAAGAAAAATCCCGCAAAATTCTTCAAGTCTCCTCCAAATACCACAAACATCCCACAAACATCCCACAAAATTCAAGAGAAATCCCACAAAATTCAAAAGAAATCGCACAAAATCCTGTACAAGCCCCACACAATTCCCTAAATCTTCTCAGAACCCAACCACATTCCTGCAACATCCCACAAAATCTCTGGAAATTTCCACAAAATTCAAGAAGACTCACACAAAAAACTTGAAAGCTGCTGAAAATTCCACGAAAATCCCACAAAAATCCCTAAATCTTCTCAAAACCCAACCACATTCCTGCAGCACCTCACAAAATCTCCACCAATATCCAAAAAATTCAAGAAAATTCCCTCCAAATTCTTCAAGTCTCCTCCAAATCCCACAAAATTCAAGACAAATCCTCAAAATCCCACAAAAATCCCACCAAATTCCAGAACCATCTCACAAAATCTCAACAAATTTCCACTAAATTCAAGAAAACTCTCACAAAGTTCTTGAAAGCCCCTCAAAATTCCAGAAAAATGCCACAAACTTCCCTACATCTTCTCAAAACCCAAACAAACTCCTGCAACATCTCACAAAATCTCCACCAATTTCCAAACAATTCAAGAAAAATCCCGCAAAATTCTTCAAGTCTCGTACAAATCCCAGAAAAATCCCACAAAATTCCAGAAACATCCCACCAAATCACCTCAATATCACCAAAAATTCTGGAAAAGCCTCACAAAATTGCAGAAAAATGCCACAAAATTCCCTAAACCTTCTCAAAACCCTACCCAATTCCTGCAACATCCCACAAAATCTCCAACAATTTCCACAAAATTCAAGAAAAATCCCTCAAAATTCACTGAATTTCCTCAATATCCCACCAAATTCCAGAACCATCTCACAAAATCTCAACAAATTTCCACAAAATCTAAGAAAATTCCCTCCAAATTCTTCAAGTCTCCTCCAAATCCCACAAAATTCAAGAGAAATCCTCAAAATTCCACAAAAATCCCACAAAATTCCTTCCATCTTCTCAGAACCCAAACAAACTCCTGCAACATCTCACAAAATCTCCACCAATTTCCAAACAATTCAAGAAAAATCCCGCAGAATTCTTCAAGTCTCCTCCAAATACCACAAACATCCCACAAACATCCCACAAACATCCCACAAACATCCCACAAAATTCAAGAGAAATCCCACAAAATTCAAAAGAAATCGCACAAAATCCTGTACAAGCCCCACACAATTCCCTAAATCTTCTCAGAACCCAACCACATTCCTGCAACATCCCACAAAATCTCTGGAAATTTCCACAAAATTCAAGAAGACTCACACAAAAAACTTGAAAGCTGCTGAAAATTCCACGAAAATCCCACAAAAATCCCTAAATCTTCTCAAAACCCAACCACATTCCTGCAGCATCTCACAAAATCTCCACCAATATCCAAAAAATTCAAGAAAATTCCCTCCAAATTCTTCAAGTCTCCTCCAAATCCCACAAAATTCAAGACAAATCCTCAAAATCCCACAAAAATCCCACCAAATTCCAGAACCATCTCACAAAATCTCAACAAATTTCCACTAAATTCAAGAAAACTCTCACAAAGTTCTTGAAAGCCCCTCAAAATTCCAGAAAAATGCCATAAACTTCCCTACATCTTCTCAAAACCCAAACAAACTCCTGCAACATCTCACAAAATCTCCACCAATTTCCAAACAATTCAAGAAAAATCCCGCAAAATTCTTCAAGTCTCGTACAAATCCCAGAAAAATCCCACAAAATTCCAGAAACATCCCACCAAATCACCTCAATATCACCAAAAATTCTGGAAAAGCCTCACAAAATTGCAGAAAAATGCCACAAAATTCCCTAAACCTTCTCAAAACCCTACCAAATTCCTGCAACATCCCACAAAATCTCCAACAATTTCCACAAAATTCAAGAAAAATCCCTCCAAATTCACTGAATTTCCTCAATATCCCACCAAACTCCAGAACCATCTCACAAAATCTCAACAAATTTCCAAAAAATTCAAAAAAACTCTCACAAAGTTCTTTAAAGCCCCTCAAAATTCCAGAAAAATGCCACAAAATTCCCTACATCTTCTCAAAACATTACAAAATTCCACAGACACCTCACAAAATCTCCACCAATTTCCACAAAATCTAAGAAAATTCCCGCAAAATTCTTCAAGTCTCCTCCAAATCCCACAAAATTCAAGAGAAATCCTCAAAATTCCACAAAAATCCAACAAAATTCCTTCCATCTCCTCAAAACCCAAACAAACTCCTGCAACATCTCACAAAATCTCCACCAATTTCCACAACATTTAGGAAAAATCCCTCCAACTTCTTCAAGTCTCCTCCAAATCCCACAAAATTCAAGACAAATCCTCAAAATTCCACAAAAATCCCACAAAATTCCAGAACCATCTCACAAAATCTCAACAAATTTCCACAAAATCTAAGAAAATTCCCGCAAAATTCTTCAAATCTCCTCCAAATCCCACAAAATTCAAGAGAAATCCTCAAAATTCCACAAAAATCCCACAAAATTCCTTCCATCTTCTCAGAACCCAAACAAATTCCTGCAACATCTCACAAAATCTCCACCAATTTCCAAACAATTCAAGAAAAATCCCGCAAAATTCTTCAAGTCTCCTCCAAATACCACAAACATCCCACAAACATCCCACAAAATTCAAGAGAAATCCCACAAAATTCAAAAGAAATCGCACAAAATCCTGTACAAGCCCCACACAATTCCCTAAATCTTCTCAGAACCCAACCACATTCCTGCAACATCCCACAAAATCTCTGGAAATTTCCACAAAATTCAAGAAGACTCACACAAAAAACTTGAAAGCTGCTGAAAATTCCACGAAAATCCCACAAAAATCCCTAAATCTTCTCAAAACCCAACCACATTCCTGCAGCATCTCACAAAATCTCCACCAATATCCAAAAAATTCAAGAAAATTCCCTCCAAATTCTTCAAGTCTCCTCCAAATCCCACAAAATTCAAGACAAATCCTCAAAATCCCACAAAAATCCCACCAAATTCCAGAACCATCTCACAAAATCTCAACAAATTTCCACTAAATTCAAGAAAACTCTCACAAAGTTCTTGAAAGCCCCTCAAAATTCCAGAAAAATGCCACAAACTTCCCTACATCTTCTCAAAACCCAAACAAACTCCTGCAACATCTCACAAAATCTCCACCAATTTCCAAACAATTCAAGAAAAATCCCGCAAAATTCTTCAAGTCTCGTACAAATCCCAGAAAAATCCCACAAAATTCCAGAAACATCCCACCAAATCACCTCAATATCACCAAAAATTCTGGAAAAGCCTCACAAAATTGCAGAAAAATGCCACAAAATTCCCTAAACCTTCTCAAAACCCTACCCAATTCCTGCAACATCCCACAAAATCTCCAACAATTTCCACAAAATTCAAGAAAAATCCCTCAAAATTCACTGAATTTCCTCAATATCCCACCAAATTCCAGAACCATCTCACAAAATCTCAACAAATTTCCACAAAATCTAAGAAAATTCCCACAAAATTCTTCAAGTCTCCTCCAAATCCCACAAAATTCAAGAGAAATCCTCAAAATTCCACAAAAATCCCACAAAATTCCTTCCATCTTCTCAGAACCCAAACAAACTCCTGCAACATCTCACAAAATCTCCACCAATTTCCAAACAATTCAAGAAAAATCCCGCAGAATTCTTCAAGTCTCCTCCAAATACCACAAACATCCCACAAACATCCCACAAACATCCCACAAACATCCCACAAAATTCAAGAGAAATCCCACAAAATTCAAAAGAAATCGCACAAAATCCTGTACAAGCCCCACACAATTCCCTAAATCTTCTCAGAACCCAACCACATTCCTGCAACATCCCACAAAATCTCTGGAAATTTCCACAAAATTCAAGAAGACTCACACAAAAAACTTGAAAGCTGCTGAAAATTCCACGAAAATCCCACAAAAATCCCTAAATCTTCTCAAAACCCAACCACATTCCTGCAGCATCTCACAAAATCTCCACCAATATCCAAAAAATTCAAGAAAATTCCCTCCAAATTCTTCAAGTCTCCTCCAAATCCCACAAAATTCAAGAGAAATCCTCAAAATCCCACAAAAATCCCACCAAATTCCAGAACCATCTCACAAAATCTCAACAAATTTCCACTAAATTCAAGAAAACTCTCACAAAGTTCTTGAAAGCCCCTCAAAATTCCAGAAAAATGCCACAAACTTCCCTACATCTTCTCAAAACCCAAACAAACTCCTGCAACATCTCACAAAATCTCCACCAATTTCCAAACAATTCAAGAAAAATCCCGCAAAATTCTTCAAGTCTCGTACAAATCCCAGAAAAATCCCACAAAATTCCAGAAACATCCCACCAAATCACCTCAATATCACCAAAAATTCTGGAAAAGCCTCACAAAATTGCAGAAAAATGCCACAAAATTCCCTAAACCTTCTCAAAACCCTACCCAATTCCTGCAACATCCCACAAAATCTCCAACAATTTCCACAAAATTCAAGAAAAATCCCTCCAAATTCACTGAATTTCCTCAATATCCCACCAAATTCCAGAACCATCTCACAAAATCTCAACAAATTTCCACAAAATCTAAGAAAATTCCCGCAAAATTCTTCAAGTCTCCTCCAAATCCCACAAAATTCAAGAGAAATCCTCAAAATTCCACAAAAATCCCACAAAATTCCTTCCATCTTCTCAGAACCCAAACAAACTCCTGCAACATCTCACAAAATCTCCACCAATTTCCAAACAATTCAAGAAAAATCCCGCAGAATTCTTCAAGTCTCCTCCAAATACCACAAACATCCCACAAACATCCCACAAACATCCCACAAACATCCCACAAAATTCAAGAGAAATCCCACAAAATTCAAAAGAAATCGCACAAAATCCTGTACAAGCCCCACACAATTCCCTAAATCTTCTCAGAACCCAACCACATTCCTGCAACATCCCACAAAATCTCTGGAAATTTCCACAAAATTCAAGAAGACTCACACAAAAAACTTGAAAGCTGCTGAAAATTCCACGAAAATCCCACAAAAATCCCTAAATCTTCTCAAAACCCAACCACATTCCTGCAGCATCTCACAAAATCTCCACCAATATCCAAAAAATTCAAGAAAATTCCCTCCAAATTCTTCAAGTCTCCTCCAAATCCCACAAAATTCAAGACAAATCCTCAAAATCCCACAAAAATCCCACCAAATTCCAGAACCATCTCACAAAATCTCAACAAATTTCCACTAAATTCAAGAAAACTCTCACAAAGTTCTTGAAAGCCCCTCAAAATTCCAGAAAAATGCCACAAACTTCCCTACATCTTCTCAAAACCCAAACAAACTCCTGCAACATCTCACAAAATCTCCACCAATTTCCAAACAATTCAAGAAAAATCCCGCAAAATTCTTCAAGTCTCGTACAAATCCCAGAAAAATCCCACAAAATTCCAGAAACATCCCACCAAATCACCTCAATATCACCAAAAATTCTGGAAAAGCCTCACAAAATTGCAGAAAAATGCCACAAAATTCCCTAAACCTTCTCAAAACCCTACCCAATTCCTGCAACATCCCACAAAATCTCCACCAATTTCCACAAAATTCAAGAAAAATCCCTCCAAATTCACTGAATTTCCTCAATATCCCACCAAACTCCAGAACCATCTCACAAAATCTCAACAAATTTCCAAAAAATTCAAAAAAACTCTCACAAAGTTCTTTAAAGCCCCTCAAAATTCCAGAAAAATGCCACAAAATTCCCTACATCTTCTCAAAACATTACAAAATTCCACAGACACCTCACAAAATCTCCACCAATTTCCACAAAATCTAAGAAAATTCCCGCAAAATTCTTCAAGTCTCCTCCAAATCCCACAAAATTCAAGAGAAATCCTCAAAATTCCACAAAAATCCAACAAAATTCCTTCCATCTCCTCAAAACCCAAACAAACTCCTGCAACATCTCACAAAATCTCCACCAATTTCCACAACATTTAGGAAAAATCCCTCCAACTTCTTCAAGTCTCCTCCAAATCCCACAAAATTCAAGACAAATCCTCAAAATTCCACAAAAATCCCACAAAATTCCAGAACCATCTCACAAAATCTCAACAAATTTCCACAAAATCTAAGAAAATTCCCGCAAAATTCTTCAAATCTCCTCCAAATCCCACAAAATTCAAGAGAAATCCTCAAAATTCCACAAAAATCCCACAAAATTCCTTCCATCTTCTCAGAACCCAAACAAATTCCTGCAACATCTCACAAAATCTCCACCAATTTCCAAACAATTCAAGAAAAATCCCGCAAAATTCTTCAAGTCTCCTCCAAATACCACAAACATCCCACAAACATCCCACAAAATTCAAGAGAAATCCCACAAAATTCAAAAGAAATCGCACAAAATCCTGTACAAGCCCCACACAATTCCCTAAATCTTCTCAGAACCCAACCACATTCCTGCAACATCCCACAAAATCTCTGGAAATTTCCACAAAATTCAAGAAGACTCACACAAAAAACTTGAAAGCTGCTGAAAATTCCACGAAAATCCCACAAAAATCCCTAAATCTTCTCAAAACCCAACCACATTCCTGCAGCATCTCACAAAATCTCCACCAATATCCAAAAAATTCAAGAAAATTCCCTCCAAATTCTTCAAGTCTCCTCCAAATCCCACAAAATTCAAGACAAATCCTCAAAATCCCACAAAAATCCCACCAAATTCCAGAACCATCTCACAAAATCTCAACAAATTTCCACTAAATTCAAGAAAACTCTCACAAAGTTCTTGAAAGCCCCTCAAAATTCCAGAAAAATGCCACAAACTTCCCTACATCTTCTCAAAACCCAAACAAACTCCTGCAACATCTCACAAAATCTCCACCAATTTCCAAACAATTCAAGAAAAATCCCGCAAAATTCTTCAAGTCTCGTACAAATCCCAGAAAAATCCCACAAAATTCCAGAAACATCCCACCAAATCACCTCAATATCACCAAAAATTCTGGAAAAGCCTCACAAAATTGCAGAAAAATGCCACAAAATTCCCTAAACCTTCTCAAAACCCTACCAAATTCCTGCAACATCCCACAAAATCTCCAACAATTTCCACAAAATTCAAGAAAAATCCCTCAAAATTCACTGAATTTCCTCAATATCCCACCAAATTCCAGAACCATCTCACAAAATCTCAACAAATTTCCACAAAATCTAAGAAAATTCCCGCAAAATTCTTCAAATCTCCTCCAAATCCCACAAAATTCAAGAGAAATCCTCAAAATTCCACAAAAATCCCACAAAATTCCTTCCATCTTCTCAGAACCCAAACAAATTCCTGCAACATCTCACAAAATCTCCACCAATTTCCAAACAATTCAAGAAAAATCCCGCAAAATTCTTCAAGTCTCCTCCAAATACCACAAACATCCCACAAACATCCCACAAAATTCAAGAGAAATCCCACAAAATTCAAAAGAAATCGCACAAAATCCTGTACAAGCCCCACACAATTCCCTAAATCTTCTCAGAACCCAACCACATTCCTGCAACATCCCACAAAATCTCTGGAAATTTCCACAAAATTCAAGAAGACTCACACAAAAAACTTGAAAGCTGCTGAAAATTCCACGAAAATCCCACAAAAATCCCTAAATCTTCTCAAAACCCAACCACATTCCTGCAGCATCTCACAAAATCTCCACCAATATCCAAAAAATTCAAGAAAATTCCCTCCAAATTCTTCAAGTCTCCTCCAAATCCCACAAAATTCAAGACAAATCCTCAAAATCCCACAAAAATCCCACCAAATTCCAGAACCATCTCACAAAATCTCAACAAATTTCCACTAAATTCAAGAAAACTCTCACAAAGTTCTTGAAAGCCCCTCAAAATTCCAGAAAAATGCCATAAACTTCCCTACATCTTCTCAAAACCCAAACAAACTCCTGCAACATCTCACAAAATCTCCACCAATTTCCAAACAATTCAAGAAAAATCCCGCAAAATTCTTCAAGTCTCGTACAAATCCCAGAAAAATCCCACAAAATTCCAGAAACATCCCACCAAATCACCTCAATATCACCAAAAATTCTGGAAAAGCCTCACAAAATTGCAGAAAAATGCCACAAAATTCCCTAAACCTTCTCAAAACCCTACCAAATTCCTGCAACATCCCACAAAATCTCCAACAATTTCCACAAAATTCAAGAAAAATCCCTCCAAATTCACTGAATTTCCTCAATATCCCACCAAACTCCAGAACCATCTCACAAAATCTCAACAAATTTCCAAAAAATTCAAAAAAACTCTCACAAAGTTCTTGAAAGCCCCTCAAAATTCCAGAAAAATGCCACAAAATTCCCTACATCTTCTCAAAACATTACAAAATTCCACAGACACCTCACAAAATCTCCACCAATTTCCACAAAATCTAAGAAAATTCCCTCCAAATTCTTCAAGTCTCCTCCAAATCCCACAAAATTCAAGAGAAATCCTCAAAATTCCACAAAAATCCAACAAAATTCCTTCCATCTCCTCAAAACCCAAACAAACTCCTGCAACATCTCACAAAATCTCCACCAATTTCCACAACATTTAGGAAAAATCCCTCCAACTTCTTCAAGTCTCCTCCAAATCCCACAAAATTCAAGAGAAATCCTCAAAATCCCACAAACATCCCATAAAATTCCAGAACCATCTCACAAAATCTCAACAAATTTCCACTAAATTCAAGAAAACTCTCACAAAGTTCTTGAAAGCCCCTCAAAATTCCAGAAAAATGCCATAAACTTCCCTACATCTTCTCAAAACCCAAACAAACTCCTGCAACATCTCACAAAATCTCCACCAATTTCCAAACAATTCAAGAAAAATCCCGCAAAATTCTTCAAGTCTCGTACAAATCCCAGAAAAATCCCACAAAATTCCAGAAACATCCCACCAAATCACCTCAATATCACCAAAAATTCTGGAAAAGCCTCACAAAATTGCAGAAAAATGCCACAAAATTCCCTAAACCTTCTCAAAACCCTACCAAATTCCTGCAACATCCCACAAAATCTCCAACAATTTCCACAAAATTCAAGAAAAATCCCTCCAAATTCACTGAATTTCCTCAATATCCCACCAAATTCCAGAACCATCTCACAAAATCTCAACAAATTTCCACAAAATCTAAGAAAATTCCCGCAAAATTCTTCAAGTCTCCTCCAAATCCCACAAAATTCAAGACAAATCCTCAAAATTCCACAAAAATCCCACAAAATTCCTTCCACCTTCTCAGAACCCAAACAAACTCCTGCAACATCTCACAAAATCTCCACCAATTTCCAAACAATTCAAGAAAAATCCCGCAGAATTCTTCAAGTCTCCTCCAAATACCACAAACATCCCACAAACATCCCACAAACATCCCACAAACATCCCACAAAATTCAAGAGAAATCCCACAAAATTCAAAAGAAATCGCACAAAATCCTGTACAAGCCCCACACAATTCCCTAAATCTTCTCAGAACCCAACCACATTCCTGCAACATCCCACAAAATCTCTGGAAATTTCCACAAAATTCAAGAAGACTCACACAAAAAACTTGAAAGCTGCTGAAAATTCCACGAAAATCCCACAAAAATCCCTAAATCTTCTCAAAACCCAACCACATTCCTGCAGCATCTCACAAAATCTCCACCAATATCCAAAAAATTCAAGAAAATTCCCTCCAAATTCTTCAAGTCTCCTCCAAATCCCACAAAATTCAAGAGAAATCCTCAAAATCCCACAAAAATCCCACCAAATTCCAGAACCATCTCACAAAATCTCAACAAATTTCCACTAAATTCAAGAAAACTCTCACAAAGTTCTTGAAAGCCCCTCAAAATTCCAGAAAAATGCCACAAACTTCCCTACATCTTCTCAAAACCCAAACAAACTCCTGCAACATCTCACAAAATCTCCACCAATTTCCAAACAATTCAAGAAAAATCCCGCAAAATTCTTCAAGTCTCGTACAAATCCCAGAAAAATCCCACAAAATTCCAGAAACATCCCACCAAATCACCTCAATATCACCAAAAATTCTGGAAAAGCCTCACAAAATTGCAGAAAAATGCCACAAAATTCCCTAAACCTTCTCAAAACCCTACCCAATTCCTGCAACATCCCACAAAATCTCCAACAATTTCCACAAAATTCAAGAAAAATCCCTCAAAATTCACTGAATTTCCTCAATATCCCACCAAATTCCAGAACCATCTCACAAAATCTCAACAAATTTCCACAAAATCTAAGAAAATTCCCGCAAAATTCTTCAAGTCTCCTCCAAATCCCACAAAATTCAAGAGAAATCCTCAAAATTCCACAAAAATCCCACAAAATTCCTTCCATCTTCTCAGAACCCAAACAAACTCCTGCAACATCTCACAAAATCTCCACCAATTTCCAAACAATTCAAGAAAAATCCCGCAGAATTCTTCAAGTCTCCTCCAAATACCACAAACATCCCACAAACATCCCACAAACATCCCACAAACATCCCACAAAATTCAAGAGAAATCCCACAAAATTCAAAAGAAATCGCACAAAATCCTGTACAAGCCCCACACAATTCCCAAAATCTTCTCAGAACCCAACCACATTCCTGCAACATCCCACAAAATCTCTGGAAATTTCCACAAAATTCAAGAAGACTCACACAAAAAACTTGAAAGCTGCTGAAAATTCCACGAAAATCCCACAAAAATCCCTAAATCTTCTCAAAACCCAACCACATTCCTGCAGCATCTCACAAAATCTCCACCAATATCCAAAAAATTCAAGAAAATTCCCTCCAAATTCTTCAAGTCTCCTCCAAATCCCACAAAATTCAAGAGAAATCCTCAAAATCCCACAAAAATCCCACCAAATTCCAGAACCATCTCACAAAATCTCAACAAATTTCCACTAAATTCAAGAAAACTCTCACAAAGTTCTTGAAAGCCCCTCAAAATTCCAGAAAAATGCCACAAACTTCCCTACATCTTCTCAAAACCCAAACAAACTCCTGCAACATCTCACAAAATCTCCACCAATTTCCAAACAATTCAAGAAAAATCCCGCAAAATTCTTCAAGTCTCGTACAAATCCCAGAAAAATCCCACAAAATTCCAGAAACATCCCACCAAATCACCTCAATATCACCAAAAATTCTGGAAAAGCCTCACAAAATTGCAGAAAAATGCCACAAAATTCCCTAAACCTTCTCAAAACCCTACCCAATTCCTGCAACATCCCACAAAATCTCCACCAATTTCCACAAAATTCAAGAAAAATCCCTCCAAATTCACTGAATTTCCTCAATATCCCACCAAACTCCAGAACCATCTCACAAAATCTCAACAAATTTCCAAAAAATTCAAAAAAACTCTCACAAAGTTCTTTAAAGCCCCTCAAAATTCCAGAAAAATGCCACAAAATTCCCTACATCTTCTCAAAACATTACAAAATTCCACAGACACCTCACAAAATCTCCACCAATTTCCACAAAATCTAAGAAAATTCCCGCAAAATTCTTCAAGTCTCCTCCAAATCCCACAAAATTCAAGAGAAATCCTCAAAATTCCACAAAAATCCAACAAAATTCCTTCCATCTCCTCAAAACCCAAACAAACTCCTGCAACATCTCACAAAATCTCCACCAATTTCCACAACATTTAGGAAAAATCCCTCCAACTTCTTCAAGTCTCCTCCAAATCCCACAAAATTCAAGACAAATCCTCAAAATTCCACAAAAATCCCACAAAATTCCAGAACCATCTCACAAAATCTCAACAAATTTCCACAAAATCTAAGAAAATTCCCGCAAAATTCTTCAAATCTCCTCCAAATCCCACAAAATTCAAGAGAAATCCTCAAAATTCCACAAAAATCCCACAAAATTCCTTCCATCTTCTCAGAACCCAAACAAATTCCTGCAACATCTCACAAAATCTCCACCAATTTCCAAACAATTCAAGAAAAATCCCGCAAAATTCTTCAAGTCTCCTCCAAATACCACAAACATCCCACAAACATCCCACAAAATTCAAGAGAAATCCCACAAAATTCAAAAGAAATCGCACAAAATCCTGTACAAGCCCCACACAATTCCCTAAATCTTCTCAGAACCCAACCACATTCCTGCAACATCCCACAAAATCTCTGGAAATTTCCACAAAATTCAAGAAGACTCACACAAAAAACTTGAAAGCTGCTGAAAATTCCACGAAAATCCCACAAAAATCCCTAAATCTTCTCAAAACCCAACCACATTCCTGCAGCATCTCACAAAATCTCCACCAATATCCAAAAAATTCAAGAAAATTCCCTCCAAATTCTTCAAGTCTCCTCCAAATCCCACAAAATTCAAGACAAATCCTCAAAATCCCACAAAAATCCCACCAAATTCCAGAACCATCTCACAAAATCTCAACAAATTTCCACTAAATTCAAGAAAACTCTCACAAAGTTCTTGAAAGCCCCTCAAAATTCCAGAAAAATGCCACAAACTTCCCTACATCTTCTCAAAACCCAAACAAACTCCTGCAACATCTCACAAAATCTCCACCAATTTCCAAACAATTCAAGAAAAATCCCGCAAAATTCTTCAAGTCTCGTACAAATCCCAGAAAAATCCCACAAAATTCCAGAAACATCCCACCAAATCACCTCAATATCACCAAAAATTCTGGAAAAGCCTCACAAAATTGCAGAAAAATGCCACAAAATTCCCTAAACCTTCTCAAAACCCTACCAAATTCCTGCAACATCCCACAAAATCTCCAACAATTTCCACAAAATTCAAGAAAAATCCCTCAAAATTCACTGAATTTCCTCAATATCCCACCAAATTCCAGAACCATCTCACAAAATCTCAACAAATTTCCACAAAATCTAAGAAAATTCCCGCAAAATTCTTCAAATCTCCTCCAAATCCCACAAAATTCAAGAGAAATCCTCAAAATTCCACAAAAATCCCACAAAATTCCTTCCATCTTCTCAGAACCCAAACAAATTCCTGCAACATCTCACAAAATCTCCACCAATTTCCAAACAATTCAAGAAAAATCCCGCAAAATTCTTCAAGTCTCCTCCAAATACCACAAACATCCCACAAACATCCCACAAAATTCAAGAGAAATCCCACAAAATTCAAAAGAAATCGCACAAAATCCTGTACAAGCCCCACACAATTCCCTAAATCTTCTCAGAACCCAACCACATTCCTGCAACATCCCACAAAATCTCTGGAAATTTCCACAAAATTCAAGAAGACTCACACAAAAAACTTGAAAGCTGCTGAAAATTCCACGAAAATCCCACAAAAATCCCTAAATCTTCTCAAAACCCAACCACATTCCTGCAGCATCTCACAAAATCTCCACCAATATCCAAAAAATTCAAGAAAATTCCCTCCAAATTCTTCAAGTCTCCTCCAAATCCCACAAAATTCAAGACAAATCCTCAAAATCCCACAAAAATCCCACCAAATTCCAGAACCATCTCACAAAATCTCAACAAATTTCCACTAAATTCAAGAAAACTCTCACAAAGTTCTTGAAAGCCCCTCAAAATTCCAGAAAAATGCCATAAACTTCCCTACATCTTCTCAAAACCCAAACAAACTCCTGCAACATCTCACAAAATCTCCACCAATTTCCAAACAATTCAAGAAAAATCCCGCAAAATTCTTCAAGTCTCGTACAAATCCCAGAAAAATCCCACAAAATTCCAGAAACATCCCACCAAATCACCTCAATATCACCAAAAATTCTGGAAAAGCCTCACAAAATTGCAGAAAAATGCCACAAAATTCCCTAAACCTTCTCAAAACCCTACCAAATTCCTGCAACATCCCACAAAATCTCCAACAATTTCCACAAAATTCAAGAAAAATCCCTCCAAATTCACTGAATTTCCTCAATATCCCACCAAACTCCAGAACCATCTCACAAAATCTCAACAAATTTCCAAAAAATTCAAAAAAACTCTCACAAAGTTCTTGAAAGCCCCTCAAAATTCCAGAAAAATGCCACAAAATTCCCTACATCTTCTCAAAACATTACAAAATTCCACAGACACCTCACAAAATCTCCACCAATTTCCACAAAATCTAAGAAAATTCCCTCCAAATTCTTCAAGTCTCCTCCAAATCCCACAAAATTCAAGAGAAATCCTCAAAATTCCACAAAAATCCAACAAAATTCCTTCCATCTCCTCAAAACCCAAACAAACTCCTGCAACATCTCACAAAATCTCCACCAATTTCCACAACATTTAGGAAAAATCCCTCCAACTTCTTCAAGTCTCCTCCAAATCCCACAAAATTCAAGAGAAATCCTCAAAATCCCACAAACATCCCATAAAATTCCAGAACCATCTCACAAAATCTCAACAAATTTCCACTAAATTCAAGAAAACTCTCACAAAGTTCTTGAAAGCCCCTCAAAATTCCAGAAAAATGCCATAAACTTCCCTACATCTTCTCAAAACCCAAACAAACTCCTGCAACATCTCACAAAATCTCCACCAATTTCCAAACAATTCAAGAAAAATCCCGCAAAATTCTTCAAGTCTCGTACAAATCCCAGAAAAATCCCACAAAATTCCAGAAACATCCCACCAAATCACCTCAATATCACCAAAAATTCTGGAAAAGCCTCACAAAATTGCAGAAAAATGCCACAAAATTCCCTAAACCTTCTCAAAACCCTACCAAATTCCTGCAACATCCCACAAAATCTCCAACAATTTCCACAAAATTCAAGAAAAATCCCTCCAAATTCACTGAATTTCCTCAATATCCCACCAAATTCCAGAACCATCTCACAAAATCTCAACAAATTTCCACAAAATCTAAGAAAATTCCCGCAAAATTCTTCAAGTCTCCTCCAAATCCCACAAAATTCAAGACAAATCCTCAAAATTCCACAAAAATCCCACAAAATTCCTTCCACCTTCTCAGAACCCAAACAAACTCCTGCAACATCTCACAAAATCTCCACCAATTTCCAAACAATTCAAGAAAAATCCCGCAGAATTCTTCAAGTCTCCTCCAAATACCACAAACATCCCACAAACATCCCACAAACATCCCACAAACATCCCACAAAATTCAAGAGAAATCCCACAAAATTCAAAAGAAATCGCACAAAATCCTGTACAAGCCCCACACAATTCCCTAAATCTTCTCAGAACCCAACCACATTCCTGCAACATCCCACAAAATCTCTGGAAATTTCCACAAAATTCAAGAAGACTCACACAAAAAACTTGAAAGCTGCTGAAAATTCCACGAAAATCCCACAAAAATCCCTAAATCTTCTCAAAACCCAACCACATTCCTGCAGCATCTCACAAAATCTCCACCAATATCCAAAAAATTCAAGAAAATTCCCTCCAAATTCTTCAAGTCTCCTCCAAATCCCACAAAATTCAAGAGAAATCCTCAAAATCCCACAAAAATCCCACCAAATTCCAGAACCATCTCACAAAATCTCAACAAATTTCCACTAAATTCAAGAAAACTCTCACAAAGTTCTTGAAAGCCCCTCAAAATTCCAGAAAAATGCCACAAACTTCCCTACATCTTCTCAAAACCCAAACAAACTCCTGCAACATCTCACAAAATCTCCACCAATTTCCAAACAATTCAAGAAAAATCCCGCAAAATTCTTCAAGTCTCGTACAAATCCCAGAAAAATCCCACAAAATTCCAGAAACATCCCACCAAATCACCTCAATATCACCAAAAATTCTGGAAAAGCCTCACAAAATTGCAGAAAAATGCCACAAAATTCCCTAAACCTTCTCAAAACCCTACCCAATTCCTGCAACATCCCACAAAATCTCCAACAATTTCCACAAAATTCAAGAAAAATCCCTCAAAATTCACTGAATTTCCTCAATATCCCACCAAATTCCAGAACCATCTCACAAAATCTCAACAAATTTCCACAAAATCTAAGAAAATTCCCGCAAAATTCTTCAAGTCTCCTCCAAATCCCACAAAATTCAAGAGAAATCCTCAAAATTCCACAAAAATCCCACAAAATTCCTTCCATCTTCTCAGAACCCAAACAAACTCCTGCAACATCTCACAAAATCTCCACCAATTTCCAAACAATTCAAGAAAAATCCCGCAGAATTCTTCAAGTCTCCTCCAAATACCACAAACATCCCACAAACATCCCACAAACATCCCACAAACATCCCACAAAATTCAAGAGAAATCCCACAAAATTCAAAAGAAATCGCACAAAATCCTGTACAAGCCCCACACAATTCCCAAAATCTTCTCAGAACCCAACCACATTCCTGCAACATCCCACAAAATCTCTGGAAATTTCCACAAAATTCAAGAAGACTCACACAAAAAACTTGAAAGCTGCTGAAAATTCCACGAAAATCCCACAAAAATCCCTAAATCTTCTCAAAACCCAACCACATTCCTGCAGCATCTCACAAAATCTCCACCAATATCCAAAAAATTCAAGAAAATTCCCTCCAAATTCTTCAAGTCTCCTCCAAATCCCACAAAATTCAAGAGAAATCCTCAAAATCCCACAAAAATCCCACCAAATTCCAGAACCATCTCACAAAATCTCAACAAATTTCCACTAAATTCAAGAAAACTCTCACAAAGTTCTTGAAAGCCCCTCAAAATTCCAGAAAAATGCCACAAACTTCCCTACATCTTCTCAAAACCCAAACAAACTCCTGCAACATCTCACAAAATCTCCACCAATTTCCAAACAATTCAAGAAAAATCCCGCAAAATTCTTCAAGTCTCGTACAAATCCCAGAAAAATCCCACAAAATTCCAGAAACATCCCACCAAATCACCTCAATATCACCAAAAATTCTGGAAAAGCCTCACAAAATTGCAGAAAAATGCCACAAAATTCCCTAAACCTTCTCAAAACCCTACCAAATTCCTGCAACATCCCACAAAATCTCCAACAATTTCCACAAAATTCAAGAAAAATCCCTCCAAATTCACTGAATTTCCTCAATATCCCACCAAACTCCAGAACCATCTCACAAAATCTCAACAAATTTCCAAAAAATTCAAAAAAACTCTCACAAAGTTCTTGAAAGCCCCTCAAAATTCCAGAAAAATGCCACAAAATTCCCTACATCTTCTCAAAACATTACAAAATTCCACAGACACCTCACAAAATCTCCACCAATTTCCACAAAATCTAAGAAAATTCCCGCAAAATTCTTCAAGTCTCCTCCAAATCCCACAAAATTCAAGAGAAATCCTCAAAATTCCACAAAAATCCAACAAAATTCCTTCCATCTCCTCAAAACCCAAACAAACTCCTGCAACATCTCACAAAATCTCCACCAATTTCCACAACATTTAGGAAAAATCCCTCCAACTTCTTCAAGTCTCCTCCAAATCCCACAAAATTCAAGACAAATCCTCAAAATTCCACAAAAATCCCACAAAATTCCAGAACCATCTCACAAAATCTCAACAAATTTCCACAAAATCTAAGAAAATTCCCGCAAAATTCTTCAAATCTCCTCCAAATCCCACAAAATTCAAGAGAAATCCTCAAAATTCCACAAAAATCCCACAAAATTCCTTCCATCTTCTCAGAACCCAAATTCCTGCAACATCTCACAAAATCTCCACCAATTTCCAAACAATTCAAGAAAAATCCCGCAAAATTCTTCAAGTCTCCTCCAAATACCACAAACATCCCACAAACATCCCACAAAATTCAAGAGAAATCCCACAAAATTCAAAAGAAATCGCACAAAATCCTGTACAAGCCCCACACAATTCCCTAAATCTTCTCAGAACCCAACCACATTCCTGCAACATCCCACAAAATCTCTGGAAATTTCCACAAAATTCAAGAAGACTCACACAAAAAACTTGAAAGCTGCTGAAAATTCCACGAAAATCCCACAAAAATCCCTAAATCTTCTCAAAACCCAACCACATTCCTGCAGCATCTCACAAAATCTCCACCAATATCCAAAAAATTCAAGAAAATTCCCTCCAAATTCTTCAAGTCTCCTCCAAATCCCACAAAATTCAAGACAAATCCTCAAAATCCCACAAAAATCCCACCAAATTCCAGAACCATCTCACAAAATCTCAACAAATTTCCACTAAATTCAAGAAAACTCTCACAAAGTTCTTGAAAGCCCCTCAAAATTCCAGAAAAATGCCACAAACTTCCCTACATCTTCTCAAAACCCAAACAAACTCCTGCAACATCTCACAAAATCTCCACCAATTTCCAAACAATTCAAGAAAAATCCCGCAAAATTCTTCAAGTCTCGTACAAATCCCAGAAAAATCCCACAAAATTCCAGAAACATCCCACCAAATCACCTCAATATCACCAAAAATTCTGGAAAAGCCTCACAAAATTGCAGAAAAATGCCACAAAATTCCCTAAACCTTCTCAAAACCCTACCAAATTCCTGCAACATCCCACAAAATCTCCAACAATTTCCACAAAATTCAAGAAAAATCCCTCAAAATTCACTGAATTTCCTCAATATCCCACCAAATTCCAGAACCATCTCACAAAATCTCAACAAATTTCCACAAAATCTAAGAAAATTCCCGCAAAATTCTTCAAGTCTCCTCCAAATCCCACAAAATTCAAGAGAAATCCTCAAAATTCCACAAAAATCCCACAAAATTCCTTCCATCTTCTCAGAACCCAAACAAACTCCTGCAACATCTCACAAAATCTCCACCAATTTCCAAACAATTCAAGAAAAATCCCGCAGAATTCTTCAAGTCTCCTCCAAATACCACAAACATCCCACAAACATCCCACAAACATCCCACAAACATCCCACAAAATTCAAGAGAAATCCCACAAAATTCAAAAGAAATCGCACAAAATCCTGTACAAGCCCCACACAATTCCCTAAATCTTCTCAGAACCCAACCACATTCCTGCAACATCCCACAAAATCTCTGGAAATTTCCACAAAATTCAAGAAGACTCACACAAAAAACTTGAAAGCTGCTGAAAATTCCACGAATATCCCACAAAAATCCCTAAATCTTCTCAAAACCCAACCACATTCCTGCAGCATCTCACAAAATCTCCACCAATATCCAAAAAATTCAAGAAAATTCCCTCCAAATTCTTCAAGTCTCCTCCAAATCCCACAAAATTCAAGACAAATCCTCAAAATCCCACAAAAATCCCACCAAATTCCAGAACCATCTCACAAAATCTCAACAAATTTCCACTAAATTCAAGAAAACTCTCACAAAGTTCTTGAAAGCCCCTCAAAATTCCAGAAAAATGCCACAAAATTCCCTAAACCTTCTCAAAACCCTACCAAATTCCTGCAACATCCCACAAAATCTCCACCAATTTCCACAAAATTCAAGAAAAATCCCTCCAAATTCACTGAATTTCCTCAATATCCCACCAAACTCCAGAACCATCTCACAAAATCTCAACAAATTTCCAAAAAATTCAAAAAAACTCTCACAAAGTTCTTGAAAGCCCCTCAAAATTCCAGAAAAATGCCACAAAATTCCCTACATCTTCTCAAAACATTACAAAATTCCACAGACACCTCACAAAATCTCCACCAATTTCCACAAAATCTAAGAAAATTCCCGCAAAATTCTTCAAGTCTCCTCCAAATCCCACAAAATTCAAGACAAATCCTCAAAATTCCACAAAAATCCAACAAAATTCCTTCCATCTCCTCAAAACCCAAACAAACTCCTGCAACATCTCACAAAATCTCCACCAATTTCCACAACATTTAGGAAAAATCCCTCCAACTTCTTCAAGTCTCCTCCAAATCCCACAAAATTCAAGACAAATCCTCAAAATCCCACAAAAATCCCACCAAATTCCAGAACCATCTCACAAAATCTCAACAAATTTCCACTAAATTCAAGAAAACTCTCACAAAGTTCTTGAAAGCCCCTCAAAATTCCAGAAAAATGCCATAAACTTCCCTACATCTTCTCAAAACCCAAACAAACTCCTGCAACATCTCACAAAATCTCCACCAATTTCCAAACAATTCAAGAAAAATCCCGCAAAATTCTTCAAGTCTCGTACAAATCCCAGAAAAATCCCACAAAATTCCAGAAACATCCCACCAAATCACCTCAATATCACCAAAAATTCTGGAAAAGCCTCACAAAATTGCAGAAAAATGCCACAAAATTCCCTAAACCTTCTCAAAACCCTACCAAATTCCTGCAACATCCCACAAAATCTCCAACAATTTCCACAAAATTCAAGAAAAATCCCTCAAAATTCACTGAATTTCCTCAATATCCCACCAAATTCCAGAACCATCTCACAAAATCTCAACAAATTTCCACAAAATCTAAGAAAATTCCCGCAAAATTCTTCAAGTCTCCTCCAAATCCCACAAAATTCAAGACAAACCCTCAAAATTCCACAAAAATCCCACAAAATTCCTTCCATCTTCTCAGAACCCAAACAAACTCCTGCAACATCTCACAAAATCTCCACCAATTTCCAAACAATTCAAGAAAAATCCCGCAGAATTCTTCAAGTCTCCTCCAAATACCACAAACATCCCACAAACATCCCACAAACATCCCACAAACATCCCACAAAATTCAAGAGAAATCCCACAAAATTCAAAAGAAATCGCACAAAATCCTGTACAAGCCCCACACAATTCCCAAAATCTTCTCAGAACCCAACCACATTCCTGCAACATCCCACAAAATCTCTGGAAATTTCCACAAAATTCAAGAAGACTCACACAAAAAACTTGAAAGCTGCTGAAAATTCCACGAAAATCCCACAAAAATCCCTAAATCTTCTCAAAACCCAACCACATTCCTGCAGCATCTCACAAAATCTCCACCAATATCCAAAAAATTCAAGAAAATTCCCTCCAAATTCTTCAAGTCTCCTCCAAATCCCACAAAATTCAAGACAAATCCTCAAAATCCCACAAAAATCCCACCAAATTCCAGAACCATCTCACAAAATCTCAACAAATTTCCACTAAATTCAAGAAAACTCTCACAAAGTTCTTGAAAGCCCCTCAAAATTCCAGAAAAATGCCACAAACTTCCCTACATCTTCTCAAAACCCAAACAAACTCCTGCAACATCTCACAAAATCTCCACCAATTTCCAAACAATTCAAGAAAAATCCCGCAAAATTCTTCAAGTCTCGTACAAATCCCAGAAAAATCCCACAAAATTCCAGAAACATCCCACCAAATCACCTCAATATCACTAAAAATTCTGGAAAAGCCTCACAAAATTGCAGAAAAATGCCACAAAATTCCCTAAACCTTCTCAAAACCCTACCAAATTCCTGCAACATCCCACAAAATCTCCAACAATTTCCACAAAATTCAAGAAAAATCCCTCCAAATTCACTGAATTTCCTCAATATCCCACCAAACTCCAGAACCATCTCACAAAATCTCAACAAATTTCCAAAAAATTCAAAAAAACTCTCACAAAGTTCTTGAAAGCCCCTCAAAATTCCAGAAAAATGCCACAAAATTCCCTACATCTTCTCAAAACATTACAAAATTCCACAGACACCTCACAAAATCTCCACCAATTTCCACAAAATCTAAGAAAATTCCCGCAAAATTCTTCAAGTCTCCTCCAAATCCCACAAAATTCAAGAGAAATCCTCAAAATTCCACAAAAATCCAACAAAATTCCTTCCATCTCCTCAAAACCCAAACAAACTCCTGCAACATCTCACAAAATCTCCACCAATTTCCACAACATTTAGGAAAAATCCCTCCAACTTCTTCAAGTCTCCTCCAAATCCCACAAAATTCAAGACAAATCCTCAAAATTCCACAAAAATCCCACAAAATTCCAGAACCATCTCACAAAATCTCAACAAATTTCCACAAAATCTAAGAAAATTCCCGCAAAATTCTTCAAATCTCCTCCAAATCCCACAAAATTCAAGAGAAATCCTCAAAATTCCACAAAAATCCCACAAAATTCCTTCCATCTTCTCAGAACCCAAATTCCTGCAACATCTCACAAAATCTCCACCAATTTCCAAACAATTCAAGAAAAATCCCGCAAAATTCTTCAAGTCTCCTCCAAATACCACAAACATCCCACAAACATCCCACAAAATTCAAGAGAAATCCCACAAAATTCAAAAGAAATCGCACAAAATCCTGTACAAGCCCCACACAATTCCCTAAATCTTCTCAGAACCCAACCACATTCCTGCAACATCCCACAAAATCTCTGGAAATTTCCACAAAATTCAAGAAGACTCACACAAAAAACTTGAAAGCTGCTGAAAATTCCACGAAAATCCCACAAAAATCCCTAAATCTTCTCAAAACCCAACCACATTCCTGCAGCATCTCACAAAATCTCCACCAATATCCAAAAAATTCAAGAAAATTCCCTCCAAATTCTTCAAGTCTCCTCCAAATCCCACAAAATTCAAGACAAATCCTCAAAATCCCACAAAAATCCCACCAAATTCCAGAACCATCTCACAAAATCTCAACAAATTTCCACTAAATTCAAGAAAACTCTCACAAAGTTCTTGAAAGCCCCTCAAAATTCCAGAAAAATGCCACAAACTTCCCTACATCTTCTCAAAACCCAAACAAACTCCTGCAACATCTCACAAAATCTCCACCAATTTCCAAACAATTCAAGAAAAATCCCGCAAAATTCTTCAAGTCTCGTACAAATCCCAGAAAAATCCCACAAAATTCCAGAAACATCCCACCAAATCACCTCAATATCACCAAAAATTCTGGAAAAGCCTCACAAAATTGCAGAAAAATGCCACAAAATTCCCTAAACCTTCTCAAAACCCTACCAAATTCCTGCAACATCCCACAAAATCTCCAACAATTTCCACAAAATTCAAGAAAAATCCCTCAAAATTCACTGAATTTCCTCAATATCCCACCAAATTCCAGAACCATCTCACAAAATCTCAACAAATTTCCACAAAATCTAAGAAAATTCCCGCAAAATTCTTCAAGTCTCCTCCAAATCCCACAAAATTCAAGAGAAATCCTCAAAATTCCACAAAAATCCCACAAAATTCCTTCCATCTTCTCAGAACCCAAACAAACTCCTGCAACATCTCACAAAATCTCCACCAATTTCCAAACAATTCAAGAAAAATCCCGCAGAATTCTTCAAGTCTCCTCCAAATACCACAAACATCCCACAAACATCCCACAAAATTCAAGAGAAATCCCACAAAATTCAAAAGAAATCGCACAAAATCCTGTACAAGCCCCACACAATTCCCTAAATCTTCTCAGAACCCAACCACATTCCTGCAACATCCCACAAAATCTCTGGAAATTTCCACAAAATTCAAGAAGACTCACACAAAAAACTTGAAAGCTGCTGAAAATTCCACGAATATCCCACAAAAATCCCTAAATCTTCTCAAAACCCAACCACATTCCTGCAGCATCTCACAAAATCTCCACCAATATCCAAAAAATTCAAGAAAATTCCCTCCAAATTCTTCAAGTCTCCTCCAAATCCCACAAAATTCAAGACAAATCCTCAAAATCCCACAAAAATCCCACCAAATTCCAGAACCATCTCACAAAATCTCAACAAATTTCCACTAAATTCAAGAAAACTCTCACAAAGTTCTTGAAAGCCCCTCAAAATTCCAGAAAAATGCCACAAAATTCCCTAAACCTTCTCAAAACCCTACCAAATTCCTGCAACATCCCACAAAATCTCCACCAATTTCCACAAAATTCAAGAAAAATCCCTCCAAATTCACTGAATTTCCTCAATATCCCACCAAACTCCAGAACCATCTCACAAAATCTCAACAAATTTCCAAAAAATTCAAAAAAACTCTCACAAAGTTCTTGAAAGCCCCTCAAAATTCCAGAAAAATGCCACAAAATTCCCTACATCTTCTCAAAACATTACAAAATTCCACAGACACCTCACAAAATCTCCACCAATTTCCACAAAATCTAAGAAAATTCCCGCAAAATTCTTCAAGTCTCCTCCAAATCCCACAAAATTCAAGACAAATCCTCAAAATTCCACAAAAATCCAACAAAATTCCTTCCATCTCCTCAAAACCCAAACAAACTCCTGCAACATCTCACAAAATCTCCACCAATTTCCACAACATTTAGGAAAAATCCCTCCAACTTCTTCAAGTCTCCTCCAAATCCCACAAAATTCAAGACAAATCCTCAAAATCCCACAAAAATCCCACCAAATTCCAGAACCATCTCACAAAATCTCAACAAATTTCCACTAAATTCAAGAAAACTCTCACAAAGTTCTTGAAAGCCCCTCAAAATTCCAGAAAAATGCCATAAACTTCCCTACATCTTCTCAAAACCCAAACAAACTCCTGCAACATCTCACAAAATCTCCACCAATTTCCAAACAATTCAAGAAAAATCCCGCAAAATTCTTCAAGTCTCGTACAAATCCCAGAAAAATCCCACAAAATTCCAGAAACATCCCACCAAATCACCTCAATATCACCAAAAATTCTGGAAAAGCCTCACAAAATTGCAGAAAAATGCCACAAAATTCCCTAAACCTTCTCAAAACCCTACCAAATTCCTGCAACATCCCACAAAATCTCCAACAATTTCCACAAAATTCAAGAAAAATCCCTCAAAATTCACTGAATTTCCTCAATATCCCACCAAATTCCAGAACCATCTCACAAAATCTCAACAAATTTCCACAAAATCTAAGAAAATTCCCGCAAAATTCTTCAAGTCTCCTCCAAATCCCACAAAATTCAAGACAAACCCTCAAAATTCCACAAAAATCCCACAAAATTCCTTCCATCTTCTCAGAACCCAAACAAACTCCTGCAACATCTCACAAAATCTCCACCAATTTCCAAACAATTCAAGAAAAATCCCGCAGAATTCTTCAAGTCTCCTCCAAATACCACAAACATCCCACAAACATCCCACAAACATCCCACAAACATCCCACAAAATTCAAGAGAAATCCCACAAAATTCAAAAGAAATCGCACAAAATCCTGTACAAGCCCCACACAATTCCCAAAATCTTCTCAGAACCCAACCACATTCCTGCAACATCCCACAAAATCTCTGGAAATTTCCACAAAATTCAAGAAGACTCACACAAAAAACTTGAAAGCTGCTGAAAATTCCACGAAAATCCCACAAAAATCCCTAAATCTTCTCAAAACCCAACCACATTCCTGCAGCATCTCACAAAATCTCCACCAATATCCAAAAAATTCAAGAAAATTCCCTCCAAATTCTTCAAGTCTCCTCCAAATCCCACAAAATTCAAGAGAAATCCTCAAAATCCCACAAAAATCCCACCAAATTCCAGAACCATCTCACAAAATCTCAACAAATTTCCACTAAATTCAAGAAAACTCTCACAAAGTTCTTGAAAGCCCCTCAAAATTCCAGAAAAATGCCACAAACTTCCCTACATCTTCTCAAAACCCAAACAAACTCCTGCAACATCTCACAAAATCTCCACCAATTTCCAAACAATTCAAGAAAAATCCCGCAAAATTCTTCAAGTCTCGTACAAATCCCAGAAAAATCCCACAAAATTCCAGAAACATCCCACCAAATCACCTCAATATCACCAAAAATTCTGGAAAAGCCTCACAAAATTGCAGAAAAATGCCACAAAATTCCCTAAACCTTCTCAAAACCCTACCAAATTCCTGCAACATCCCACAAAATCTCCAACAATTTCCACAAAATTCAAGAAAAATCCCTCCAAATTCACTGAATTTCCTCAATATCCCACCAAACTCCAGAACCATCTCACAAAATCTCAACAAATTTCCAAAAAATTCAAAAAAACTCTCACAAAGTTCTTGAAAGCCCCTCAAAATTCCAGAAAAATGCCACAAAATTCCCTACATCTTCTCAAAACATTACAAAATTCCACAGACACCTCACAAAATCTCCACCAATTTCCACAAAATCTAAGAAAATTCCCGCAAAATTCTTCAAGTCTCCTCCAAATCCCACAAAATTCAAGAGAAATCCTCAAAATTCCACAAAAATCCAACAAAATTCCTTCCATCTCCTCAAAACCCAAACAAACTCCTGCAACATCTCACAAAATCTCCACCAATTTCCACAACATTTAGGAAAAATCCCTCCAACTTCTTCAAGTCTCCTCCAAATCCCACAAAATTCAAGACAAATCCTCAAAATTCCACAAAAATCCCACAAAATTCCAGAACCATCTCACAAAATCTCAACAAATTTCCACAAAATCTAAGAAAATTCCCGCAAAATTCTTCAAATCTCCTCCAAATCCCACAAAATTCAAGAGAAATCCTCAAAATTCCACAAAAATCCCACAAAATTCCTTCCATCTTCTCAGAACCCAAATTCCTGCAACATCTCACAAAATCTCCACCAATTTCCAAACAATTCAAGAAAAATCCCGCAAAATTCTTCAAGTCTCCTCCAAATACCACAAACATCCCACAAACATCCCACAAAATTCAAGAGAAATCCCACAAAATTCAAAAGAAATCGCACAAAATCCTGTACAAGCCCCACACAATTCCCTAAATCTTCTCAGAACCCAACCACATTCCTGCAACATCCCACAAAATCTCTGGAAATTTCCACAAAATTCAAGAAGACTCACACAAAAAACTTGAAAGCTGCTGAAAATTCCACGAAAATCCCACAAAAATCCCTAAATCTTCTCAAAACCCAACCACATTCCTGCAGCATCTCACAAAATCTCCACCAATATCCAAAAAATTCAAGAAAATTCCCTCCAAATTCTTCAAGTCTCCTCCAAATCCCACAAAATTCAAGAGAAATCCTCAAAATCCCACAAAAATCCCACCAAATTCCAGAACCATCTCACAAAATCTCAACAAATTTCCACTAAATTCAAGAAAACTCTCACAAAGTTCTTGAAAGCCCCTCAAAATTCCAGAAAAATGCCACAAACTTCCCTACATCTTCTCAAAACCCAAACAAACTCCTGCAACATCTCACAAAATCTCCACCAATTTCCAAACAATTCAAGAAAAATCCCGCAAAATTCTTCAAGTCTCGTACAAATCCCAGAAAAATCCCACAAAATTCCAGAAACATCCCACCAAATCACCTCAATATCACCAAAAATTCTGGAAAAGCCTCACAAAATTGCAGAAAAATGCCACAAAATTCCCTAAACCTTCTCAAAACCCTACCAAATTCCTGCAACATCCCACAAAATCTCCAACAATTTCCACAAAATTCAAGAAAAATCCCTCCAAATTCACTGAATTTCCTCAATATCCCACCAAATTCCAGAACCATCTCACAAAATCTCAACAAATTTCCACAAAATCTAAGAAAATTCCCGCAAAATTCTTCAAGTCTCCTCCAAATCCCACAAAATTCAAGAGAAATCCTCAAAATTCCACAAAAATCCCACAAAATTCCTTCCATCTTCTCAGAACCCAAACAAACTCCTGCAACATCTCACAAAATCTCCACCAATTTCCAAACAATTCAAGAAAAATCCCGCAGAATTCTTCAAGTCTCCTCCAAATACCACAAACATCCCACAAACATCCCACAAACATCCCACAAACATCCCACAAAATTCAAGAGAAATCCCACAAAATTCAAAAGAAATCGCACAAAATCCTGTACAAGCCCCACACAATTCCCTAAATCTTCTCAGAACCCAACCACATTCCTGCAACATCCCACAAAATCTCTGGAAATTTCCACAAAATTCAAGAAGACTCACACAAAAAACTTGAAAGCTGCTGAAAATTCCACGAATATCCCACAAAAATCCCTAAATCTTCTCAAAACCCAACCACATTCCTGCAGCATCTCACAAAATCTCCACCAATATCCAAAAAATTCAAGAAAATTCCCTCCAAATTCTTCAAGTCTCCTCCAAATCCCACAAAATTCAAGACAAATCCTCAAAATCCCACAAAAATCCCACCAAATTCCAGAACCATCTCACAAAATCTCAACAAATTTCCACTAAATTCAAGAAAACTCTCACAAAGTTCTTGAAAGCCCCTCAAAATTCCAGAAAAATGCCACAAAATTCCCTAAACCTTCTCAAAACCCTACCAAATTCCTGCAACATCCCACAAAATCTCCACCAATTTCCACAAAATTCAAGAAAAATCCCTCCAAATTCACTGAATTTCCTCAATATCCCACCAAACTCCAGAACCATCTCACAAAATCTCAACAAATTTCCAAAAAATTCAAAAAAACTCTCACAAAGTTCTTGAAAGCCCCTCAAAATTCCAGAAAAATGCCACAAAATTCCCTACATCTTCTCAAAACATTACAAAATTCCACAGACACCTCACAAAATCTCCACCAATTTCCACAAAATCTAAGAAAATTCCCGCAAAATTCTTCAAGTCTCCTCCAAATCCCACAAAATTCAAGACAAATCCTCAAAATTCCACAAAAATCCAACAAAATTCCTTCCATCTCCTCAAAACCCAAACAAACTCCTGCAACATCTCACAAAATCTCCACCAATTTCCACAACATTTAGGAAAAATCCCTCCAACTTCTTCAAGTCTCCTCCAAATCCCACAAAATTCAAGACAAATCCTCAAAATCCCACAAAAATCCCACCAAATTCCAGAACCATCTCACAAAATCTCAACAAATTTCCACTAAATTCAAGAAAACTCTCACAAAGTTCTTGAAAGCCCCTCAAAATTCCAGAAAAATGCCATAAACTTCCCTACATCTTCTCAAAACCCAAACAAACTCCTGCAACATCTCACAAAATCTCCACCAATTTCCAAACAATTCAAGAAAAATCCCGCAAAATTCTTCAAGTCTCGTACAAATCCCAGAAAAATCCCACAAAATTCCAGAAACATCCCACCAAATCACCTCAATATCACCAAAAATTCTGGAAAAGCCTCACAAAATTGCAGAAAAATGCCACAAAATTCCCTAAACCTTCTCAAAACCCTACCAAATTCCTGCAACATCCCACAAAATCTCCAACAATTTCCACAAAATTCAAGAAAAATCCCTCAAAATTCACTGAATTTCCTCAATATCCCACCAAATTCCAGAACCATCTCACAAAATCTCAACAAATTTCCACAAAATCTAAGAAAATTCCCGCAAAATTCTTCAAGTCTCCTCCAAATCCCACAAAATTCAAGACAAACCCTCAAAATTCCACAAAAATCCCACAAAATTCCTTCCATCTTCTCAGAACCCAAACAAACTCCTGCAACATCTCACAAAATCTCCACCAATTTCCAAACAATTCAAGAAAAATCCCGCAGAATTCTTCAAGTCTCCTCCAAATACCACAAACATCCCACAAACATCCCACAAACATCCCACAAACATCCCACAAAATTCAAGAGAAATCCCACAAAATTCAAAAGAAATCGCACAAAATCCTGTACAAGCCCCACACAATTCCCAAAATCTTCTCAGAACCCAACCACATTCCTGCAACATCCCACAAAATCTCTGGAAATTTCCACAAAATTCAAGAAGACTCACACAAAAAACTTGAAAGCTGCTGAAAATTCCACGAAAATCCCACAAAAATCCCTAAATCTTCTCAAAACCCAACCACATTCCTGCAGCATCTCACAAAATCTCCACCAATATCCAAAAAATTCAAGAAAATTCCCTCCAAATTCTTCAAGTCTCCTCCAAATCCCACAAAATTCAAGAGAAATCCTCAAAATCCCACAAAAATCCCACCAAATTCCAGAACCATCTCACAAAATCTCAACAAATTTCCACTAAATTCAAGAAAACTCTCACAAAGTTCTTGAAAGCCCCTCAAAATTCCAGAAAAATGCCACAAACTTCCCTACATCTTCTCAAAACCCAAACAAACTCCTGCAACATCTCACAAAATCTCCACCAATTTCCAAACAATTCAAGAAAAATCCCGCAAAATTCTTCAAGTCTCGTACAAATCCCAGAAAAATCCCACAAAATTCCAGAAACATCCCACCAAATCACCTCAATATCACCAAAAATTCTGGAAAAGCCTCACAAAATTGCAGAAAAATGCCACAAAATTCCCTAAACCTTCTCAAAACCCTACCAAATTCCTGCAACATCCCACAAAATCTCCAACAATTTCCACAAAATTCAAGAAAAATCCCTCCAAATTCACTGAATTTCCTCAATATCCCACCAAACTCCAGAACCATCTCACAAAATCTCAACAAATTTCCAAAAAATTCAAAAAAACTCTCACAAAGTTCTTGAAAGCCCCTCAAAATTCCAGAAAAATGCCACAAAATTCCCTACATCTTCTCAAAACATTACAAAATTCCACAGACACCTCACAAAATCTCCACCAATTTCCACAAAATCTAAGAAAATTCCCGCAAAATTCTTCAAGTCTCCTCCAAATCCCACAAAATTCAAGAGAAATCCTCAAAATTCCACAAAAATCCAACAAAATTCCTTCCATCTCCTCAAAACCCAAACAAACTCCTGCAACATCTCACAAAATCTCCACCAATTTCCACAACATTTAGGAAAAATCCCTCCAACTTCTTCAAGTCTCCTCCAAATCCCACAAAATTCAAGACAAATCCTCAAAATTCCACAAAAATCCCACAAAATTCCAGAACCATCTCACAAAATCTCAACAAATTTCCACAAAATCTAAGAAAATTCCCGCAAAATTCTTCAAATCTCCTCCAAATCCCACAAAATTCAAGAGAAATCCTCAAAATTCCACAAAAATCCCACAAAATTCCTTCCATCTTCTCAGAACCCAAATTCCTGCAACATCTCACAAAATCTCCACCAATTTCCAAACAATTCAAGAAAAATCCCGCAAAATTCTTCAAGTCTCCTCCAAATACCACAAACATCCCACAAACATCCCACAAAATTCAAGAGAAATCCCACAAAATTCAAAAGAAATCGCACAAAATCCTGTACAAGCCCCACACAATTCCCTAAATCTTCTCAGAACCCAACCACATTCCTGCAACATCCCACAAAATCTCTGGAAATTTCCACAAAATTCAAGAAGACTCACACAAAAAACTTGAAAGCTGCTGAAAATTCCACGAAAATCCCACAAAAATCCCTAAATCTTCTCAAAACCCAACCACATTCCTGCAGCATCTCACAAAATCTCCACCAATATCCAAAAAATTCAAGAAAATTCCCTCCAAATTCTTCAAGTCTCCTCCAAATCCCACAAAATTCAAGAGAAATCCTCAAAATCCCACAAAAATCCCACCAAATTCCAGAACCATCTCACAAAATCTCAACAAATTTCCACTAAATTCAAGAAAACTCTCACAAAGTTCTTGAAAGCCCCTCAAAATTCCAGAAAAATGCCACAAACTTCCCTACATCTTCTCAAAACCCAAACAAACTCCTGCAACATCTCACAAAATCTCCACCAATTTCCAAACAATTCAAGAAAAATCCCGCAAAATTCTTCAAGTCTCGTACAAATCCCAGAAAAATCCCACAAAATTCCAGAAACATCCCACCAAATCACCTCAATATCACCAAAAATTCTGGAAAAGCCTCACAAAATTGCAGAAAAATGCCACAAAATTCCCTAAACCTTCTCAAAACCCTACCCAATTCCTGCAACATCCCACAAAATCTCCAACAATTTCCACAAAATTCAAGAAAAATCCCTCCAAATTCACTGAATTTCCTCAATATCCCACCAAATTCCAGAACCATCTCACAAAATCTCAACAAATTTCCACAAAATCTAAGAAAATTCCCGCAAAATTCTTCAAGTCTCCTCCAAATCCCACAAAATTCAAGACAAACCCTCAAAATTCCACAAAAATCCCACAAAATTCCTTCCATCTTCTCAGAACCCAAACAAACTCCTGCAACATCTCACAAAATCTCCACCAATTTCCAAACAATTCAAGAAAAATCCCGCAGAATTCTTCAAGTCTCCTCCAAATACCACAAACATCCCACAAACATCCCACAAACATCCCACAAACATCCCACAAAATTCAAGAGAAATCCCACAAAATTCAAAAGAAATCGCACAAAATCCTGTACAAGCCCCACACAATTCCCTAAATCTTCTCAGAACCCAACCACATTCCTGCAACATCCCACAAAATCTCTGGAAATTTCCACAAAATTCAAGAAGACTCACACAAAAAACTTGAAAGCTGCTGAAAATTCCACGAAAATCCCACAAAAATCCCTAAATCTTCTCAAAACCCAACCACATTCCTGCAGCATCTCACAAAATCTCCACCAATATCCAAAAAATTCAAGAAAATTCCCTCCAAATTCTTCAAGTCTCCTCCAAATCCCACAAAATTCAAGACAAATCCTCAAAATCCCACAAAAATCCCACCAAATTCCAGAACCATCTCACAAAATCTCAACAAATTTCCACTAAATTCAAGAAAACTCTCACAAAGTTCTTGAAAGCCCCTCAAAATTCCAGAAAAATGCCACAAACTTCCCTACATCTTCTCAAAACCCAAACAAACTCCTGCAACATCTCACAAAATCTCCACCAATTTCCAAACAATTCAAGAAAAATCCCGCAAAATTCTTCAAGTCTCGTACAAATCCCAGAAAAATCCCACAAAATTCCAGAAACATCCCACCAAATCACCTCAATATCACCAAAAATTCTGGAAAAGCCTCACAAAATTGCAGAAAAATGCCACAAAATTCCCTAAACCTTCTCAAAACCCTACCAAATTCCTGCAACATCCCACAAAATCTCCAACAATTTCCACAAAATTCAAGAAAAATCCCTCAAAATTCACTGAATTTCCTCAATATCCCACCAAATTCCAGAACCATCTCACAAAATCTCAACAAATTTCCACAAAATCTAAGAAAATTCCCGCAAAATTCTTCAAGTCTCCTCCAAATCCCACAAAATTCAAGAGAAATCCTCAAAATTCCACAAAAATCCCACAAAATTCCTTCCATCTTCTCAGAACCCAAACAAACTCCTGCAACATCTCACAAAATCTCCACCAATTTCCAAACAATTCAAGAAAAATCCCGCAGAATTCTTCAAGTCTCCTCCAAATACCACAAACATCCCACAAACATCCCACAAACATCCCACAAACATCCCACAAAATTCAAGAGAAATCCCACAAAATTCAAAAGAAATCGCACAAAATCCTGTACAAGCCCCACACAATTCCCTAAATCTTCTCAGAACCCAACCACATTCCTGCAACATCCCACAAAATCTCTGGAAATTTCCACAAAATTCAAGAAGACTCACACAAAAAACTTGAAAGCTGCTGAAAATTCCACGAAAATCCCACAAAAATCCCTAAATCTTCTCAAAACCCAACCACATTCCTGCAGCATCTCACAAAATCTCCACCAATATCCAAAAAATTCAAGAAAATTCCCTCCAAATTCTTCAAGTCTCCTCCAAATCCCACAAAATTCAAGAGAAATCCTCAAAATCCCACAAAAATCCCACCAAATTCCAGAACCATCTCACAAAATCTCAACAAATTTCCACTAAATTCAAGAAAACTCTCACAAAGTTCTTGAAAGCCCCTCAAAATTCCAGAAAAATGCCACAAACTTCCCTACATCTTCTCAAAACCCAAACAAACTCCTGCAACATCTCACAAAATCTCCACCAATTTCCAAACAATTCAAGAAAAATCCCGCAAAATTCTTCAAGTCTCGTACAAATCCCAGAAAAATCCCACAAAATTCCAGAAACATCCCACCAAATCACCTCAATATCACCAAAAATTCTGGAAAAGCCTCACAAAATTGCAGAAAAATGCCACAAAATTCCCTAAACCTTCTCAAAACCCTACCAAATTCCTGCAACATCCCACAAAATCTCCAACAATTTCCACAAAATTCAAGAAAAATCCCTCCAAATTCACTGAATTTCCTCAATATCCCACCAAATTCCAGAACCATCTCACAAAATCTCAACAAATTTCCACAAAATCTAAGAAAATTCCCGCAAAATTCTTCAAGTCTCCTCCAAATCCCACAAAATTCAAGAGAAATCCTCAAAATTCCACAAAAATCCAACAAAATTCCTTCCATCTTCTCAAAACCCAAACAAACTCCTGCAACATCTCACAAAATCTCCACCAATTTCCAAACATTTCAAGAAAAATCCCGCAAAATTCTTCAAGTCTCCTCCAAATACCACAAACATCCTACAAACATCTCACAAACATCCCATAAAATTCAGTAGAAATCCTACAAAATTCAAGAGAAATCCCACCAAATTCTGTACAAGCCCCACACAATTCCCTAAATCTTCTCAGAACCCAACCACATTCCTGCAACATCCCACAAAATCTCCAACAATTTCCACAAAATTCAAGAAAATTCCCTCCAAATTCACTGAATTTCCTCAATATCCCACCAAACGCCAGAACCATCTCACAAAATCTCAACAAATTTCCAAAAAATTCAAAAAAACTCTCACAAAGTTCTTGAAAGCCCCTCAAAATTCCAGAAAAATGCCACAAAATTCCCTACATCTTCTCAAAACATTACAAAATTCTACAGACATCCCACAAAATCTCCAACAATTTCCACAAAATTCAAGAAAAATCCCTCCAAATTCACTGAATTTCCTCAATATCCCACCAAATTCCAGAACCATCTCACAAAATCTCAACAAATTTCCACAAAATCTAAGAAAATTCCCTCCAAAATCTTCAAGTCTCCTCCAAATCCCACAAAATTCAAGACAAATCCTCAAAATTCCACAAAAATCCCACAAAATTCCTTCCATCTTCTCAGAACCCAAACAAACTCCTGCAACATCTCACAAAATCTCCACCAATTTCCAAACAATTCAAGAAAAATCCCGCAAAATTCTTCAAGTCTCCTCCAAATACCACAAACATCCCACAAACATCCCACAAACATCCCACAAACATCCCACAAAATTCAAGGGAAATCCCACAAAATTCAAAAGAAATCGCACAAAATCCTGTACAAGCCCCACACAATTCCCTAAATCTTCTCAGAACCCAACCACATTCCTGCATCATCCCACAAAATCTCTGGAAATTTCCACAAAATTCAAGAAGACTCACACAAAAAACTTGAAAGCTGCTGAAAATTCCACGAAAATCCCACAAAAATCCCTAAATCTTCTCATAACCCAACCACATTCCTGCAGCATCTCACAAAATCTCCACCAATATCCAAAAAATTCAAGAAAATTCCCTCCAAATTCTTCAAGTCTCCTCCAAATCCCACAAAATTCAAGACAAATCCTCAAAATCCCACAAAAATCCCACCAAATTCCAGAACCATCTCACAAAATCTCAACAAATTTCCACTAAATTCAAGAAAACTCTCACAAAGTTCTTGAAAGCCCCTCAAAATTCCAGAAAAATGCCACAAACTTCCCTACATCTTCTCAAAACCCAAACAAACTCCTGCAACATCTCACAAAATCTCCACCAATTTCCAAACAATTCAAGAAAAATCCCGCAAAATTCTTCAAGTCTCCTACAAATCCCAGAAAAATCCCACAAAATTCCAGAAACATCCCACCAAATCACCTCAATATCACCAAAAATTCTGGAAAAGCCTCACAAAATTGCAGAAAAATGCCACAAAATTCCCTAAACCTTCTCAAAACCCTACCAAATTCCTGCAACATCCCACAAAATCTCCAACAATTTCCACAAAATTCAAGAAAAATCCCTCCAAATTCACTGAATTTCCTCAATATCCCACCAAATTCCAGAACCATCTCACAAAATCTCAACAAATTTCCACAAAATCTAAGAAAATTCCCGCAAAATTCTTCAAGTCTCCTCCAAATCCCACAAAATTCAAGACAAATCCTCAAAATTCCACAAAAATCCAACAAAATTCCTTCCATCTTCTCAAAACCCAAACAAACTCCTGCAACATCTCACAAAATCTCCACCAATTTCCAAACATTTCAAGAAAAATCCCGCAAAATTCTTCAAGTCTCCTCCAAATACCACAAACATCCTACAAACATCTCACAAACATCCCATAAAATTCAGTAGAAATCCCACAAAATTCAAGAGAAATCCCACCAAATTCTGTACAAGCCCCACACAATTCCCTAAATCTTCTCAGAACCCAACCACATTCCTGCAACATCCCACAAAATCTCCAACAATTTCCACAAAATTCAAGAAAATTCCCTCCAAATTCACTGAATTTCCTCAATATCCCACCAAACTCCAGAACCATCTCACAAAATCTCAACAAATTTCCAAAAAATTCAAAAAAACTCTCACAAAGTTCTTGAAAGCCCCTCAAAATTCCAGAAAAATGCCACAAAATTCCCTACATCTTCTCAAAACATTACAAAATTCTACAGACATCTCACAAAATCTCCACACATTTCCACAAAATCTAAGAAAATTCCCGCAAAATTCTTCAAGTCTCCTCCAAATCCCACAAAATTCAAGAGAAATCCTCAAAATTCCACAAAAATCCAACAAAATTCCCTACATCTTCTCAAAATCCAAACAAATTCCTGAAACATCTCACAAAATCTCCACCAATTTCCACAACATTTAGGAAAAATCCCTCCAACTTCTTCAAGTCTCCTCCAAATCCCACAAAATTCAAGAGAATTCCTCAAAATTCCACAAACATCCCACAAAATTCCTGCAACATCTCACAACATCTCCAACAATTTCCACAAAATTCAAGAAGACTCTCACAAAATACTTGAAAGCTGCTGAAAATTCCACAAATATCCCACAAAAATCCCTAAATCTTCTCAAAACCCAACCACATTCCTGCAGCATCTCACAAAATCTCCACCAATATCCAAAAAATTCAAGAAAATTCCCTCCAAATTCTTCAAGTCTCCTCCAAATCCCACAAAATTCAAGACAAATCCTCAAAATCCCATAAAAATCCCACCAAATTCCAGAACCATCTCACAAAATCTCAACAAATTTCCACATAATCTAAGAAAATTCCGCAAAATTCTTCAAGTCTCCTCCAAATGCCACAAAATTCAAGACAAATCCTCAAAATTCCACAAAAATCCCACAAAATTCCTTCCATCTTCTCAAAACCCAAACAAACTCCTGCAACATCTCACAAAATCTCCACCAATTTCCAAACATTTCAAGAAAAATCCCGCAAAATTCTTCAAGTCTCCTCCAAATACCACAAACATCCTACAAACATCTCACAAACATCCCATAAAATTCAGTAGAAATCCCACAAAATTCAAGAGAAATCCCACCAAATTCTGTACAAGCCCCACACAATTCCCTAAATCTTCTCAGAACCCAACCACATTCCTGCAACATCCCACAAAATCTCCAACAATTTCCACAAAATTCAAGAAAATTCCCTCCAAATTCACTGAATTTCCTCAATATCCCACCAAACTCCAGAACCATCTCACAAAATCTCAACAAATTTCCAAAAAATTCAAAAAAACTCTCACAAAGTTCTTGAAAGCCCCTCAAAATTCCAGAAAAATGCCACAAAATTCCCTACATCTTCTCAAAACATTACAAAATTCTACAGACATCTCACAAAATCTCCACACATTTCCACAAAATCTAAGAAAATTCCCGCAAAATTCTTCAAGTCTCCTCCAAATCCCACAAAATTCAAGAGAAATCCTCAAAATTCCACAAAAATCCAACAAAATTCCCTACATCTTCTCAAAATCCAAACAAATTCCTGAAACATCTCACAAAATCTCCACCAATTTCCACAACATTTAGGAAAAATCCCTCCAACTTCTTCAAGTCTCCTCCAAATCCCACAAAATTCAAGAGAATTCCTCAAAATTCCACAAACATCCCACAAAATTCCTGCAACATCTCACAACATCTCCAACAATTTCCACAAAATTCAAGAAGACTCTCACAAAATACTTGAAAGCTGCTGAAAATTCCACAAATATCCCACAAAAATCCCTAAATCTTCTCAAAACCCAACCACATTCCTGCAGCATCTCACAAAATCTCCACCAATATCCAAAAAATTCAAGAAAATTCCCTCCAAATTCTTCAAGTCTCCTCCAAATCCCACAAAATTCAAGACAAATCCTCAAAATCCCATAAAAATCCCACCAAATTCCAGAACCATCTCACAAAATCTCAACAAATTTCCACATAATCTAAGAAAATTCCGCAAAATTCTTCAAGTCTCCTCCAAATGCCACAAAATTCAAGACAAATCCTCAAAATTCCACAAAAATCCCACAAAATTCCTTCCATCTTCTCAGAACCCAAACAAACTCCTGCAACATCTCACAAAATCTCCACCAATTTCCAAACAATTCAAGAAAAATCCCGCAAAATTCTTCAAGTCTCGTACAAATCCCAGAAAAATCCCACAAAATTCCAGAAACATCCCAACAAATCACCTCAATATCACCAAAAATTCTGGAAAAGCCTCACAAAATTGCAGAAAAATGCCACAAAATTCCCTAAACCTTCTCAAAACCCTACCCAATTCCTGCAACATCCCACAAAATCTCCAACAATTTCCACAAAATTCAAGAAAAATCCCTCCAAATTCACTGAATTTCCTCAATATCCCAAACAAACTCCAGAACCATCTCACAAAATCTCAACAAATTTCCAAAAAATTCAAAAAAACTCTCACAAAGTTCTTGAAAGCCCCTCAAAATTCCAGAAAAATGCCACAAAATTCCCTACATCTTCTCAAAACATTACAAAATTCCACAGACATCTCACAAAATCTCCACCAATTTCCACAAAATCTAAGAAAATTCCCGCAAAATTCTTCAAGTCTCCTCCAAATCCCACAAAATTCAAGAGAAATCCTCAAAATTCCACAAAAATCCAACAAAATTCCTTCCATCTCCTCAAAACCCAAACAAACTCCTGCAACATCTCACAAAATCTCCACCAATTTCCACAACATTTAGGAAAAATCCCTCCAACTTCTTCAAGTCTCCTCCAAATCCCACAAAATTCAAGAGAAATCCTCAAAATCCCACAAAAATCCCACCAAATTCCAGAACCATCTCACAAAATCTCAACAAATTTCCACTAAATTCAAGAAAACTCTCACAAAGTTCTTGAAAGCCCCTCAAAATTCCAGAAAAATGCCACAAACTTCCCTACATCTTCTCAAAACCCAAACAAACTCCTGCAACATCTCACAAAATCTCCACCAATTTCCAAACAATTCAAGAAAAATCCCGCAAAATTCTTCAAGTCTCGTACAAATCCCAGAAAAATCCCACAAAATTCCAGAAACATCCCACCAAATCACCTCAATATCACCAAAAATTCTGGAAAAGCCTCACAAAATTGCAGAAAAATGCCACAAAATTCCCTAAACCTTCTCAAAACCCTACCCAATTCCTGCAACATCCCACAAAATCTCCACCAATTTCCACAAAATTCAAGAAAAATCCCTCCAAATTCACTGAATTTCCTCAATATCCCACCAAATTCCAGAACCATCTCACAAAATCTCAACAAATTTCCACAAAATCTAAGAAAATTCCACAAAATTCTTCAAGTCTCCTCCAAATCCCACAAAATTCAAGACAAATCCTCAAAATTCCACAAAAATCCCACAAAATTCCTTCCATCTTCTCAGAACCCAAACAAACTCCTGCAACATCTCACAAAATCTCCACCAATTTCCAAACAATTCAAGAAAAATCCCGCAAAATTCTTCAAGTCTCCTCCAAATACCACAAACATCCCACAAACATCCCACAAAATTCAAGAGAAATCCCACAAAATTCAAAAGAAATCGCACAAAATCCTGTACAAGCCCCACACAATTCCCTAAATCTTCTCAGAACCCAACAACATTCCTGCAACATCCCACAAAATCTCTGGAAATTTCCACAAAATTCAAGAAGACTCACACAAAAAACTTGAAAGCTGCTGAAAATTCCACGAAAATCCCACAAAAATCCCTAAATCTTCTCAAAACCCAACCACATTCCTGCAGCATCTCACAAAATCTCCACCAATATCCAAAAAATTCAAGAAAATTCCCTCCAAATTCTTCAAGTCTCCTCCAAATCCCACAAAATTCAAGACAAATCCTCAAAATTCCACAAAAATCCAACAAAATTCCTTCCATCTTCTCAAAACCCAAACAAATTCCTGCAACATCTCACAAAATCTCCACCAATTTCCAAACATTTCAAGAAAAATCCCGCAAAATTCTTCAAGTCTCCTCCAAATACCACAAACATCCTACAAACATCTCACAAACATCCCATAAAATTCAGTAGAAATCCCACAAAATTCAAGAGAAATCCCACCAAATTCTGTACAAGCCCCACACAATTCCCTAAATCTTCTCAGAACCCAACCACATTCCTGCAACATCCCACAAAATCTCCAACAATTTCCACAAAATTCAAGAAAATTCCCTCCAAATTCACTGAATTTCCTCAATATCCCACCAAACTCCAGAACCATCTCACAAAATCTCAACAAATTTCCAAAAAATTCAAAAAAACTCTCACAAAGTTCTTGAAAGCCCCTCAAAATTCCAGAAAAATGCCACAAAATTCCCTACATCTTCTCAAAACATTACAAAATTCTACAGACATCTCACAAAATCTCCACACATTTCCACAAAATCTAAGAAAATTCCCGCAAAATTCTTCAAGTCTCCTCCAAATCCCACAAAATTCAAGAGAAATCCTCAAAATTCCACAAAAATCCAACAAAATTCCCTACATCTTCTCAAAATCCAAACAAATTCCTGAAACATCTCACAAAATCTCCACCAATTTCCACAACATTTAGGAAAAATCCCTCCAACTTCTTCAAGTCTCCTCCAAATCCCACAAAATTCAAGAGAATTCCTCAAAATTCCACAAAAATCCCACCAAATTCCTGCAACATCTCACAAAATCTCCGGAAATTTCCACAAAATTCAAGAAGACTCTCACAAAATACTTGAAAGCTGCTGAAAATTCCACGAATATCCCACAAAAATCCCTAAATCTTCTCAAAACCCAACCACATTCCTGCAGCATCTCACAAAATCTCCACCAATATCCAAAAAATTCAAGAAAATTCCCTCCAAATTCTTCAAGTCTCCTCCAAATCCCACAAAATTCAAGACAAATCCTCAAAATCCCACAAAAATCCCACCAAATTCCAGAACCATCTCACAAAATCTCAACAAATTTCCACTAAATTCAAGAAAACTCTCACAAAGTTCTTGAAAGCCCCTCAAAATTCCAGAAAAATGCCACAAAATTCCCTAAACCTTCTCAAAACCCTACCCAATTCCTGCAACATCCCACAAAATCTCCAACAATTTCCACAAAATTCAAGAAAAATCCCTCAAAATTCACTGAATTTCCTCAATATCCCACCAAACTCCAGAACCATCTCACAAAATCTCAACAAATTTCCAAAAAATTCAAAAAAACTCTCACAAAGTTCTTGAAAGCCCCTCAAAATTCCAGAAAAATGCCACAAAATTCCCTACATCTTCTCAAAACATTACAAAATTCCACAGACACCTCACAAAATCTCCACCAATTTCCACAAAATCTAAGAAAATTCCCGCAAAATTCTTCAAGTCTCCTCCAAATCCCACAAAATTCAAGAGAAATCCTCAAAATTCCACAAAAATCCCACAAAATTCCTTCCATCTTCTCAGAACCCAAACAAACTCCTGCAACATCTCACAAAATCTCCACCAATTTCCAAACAATTCAAGAAAAATCCCGCAAAATTCTTCAAGTCTCCTCCAAATACCACAAACATCCCACAAACATCCCACAAACATCCCACAAACATCCCACAAAATTCAAGGGAAATCCCACAAAATTCAAAAGAAATCGCACAAAATCCTGTACAAGCCCCACACAATTCCCTAAATCTTCTCAGAACCCAACCACATTCCTGCAACATCCCACAAAATCTCTGGAAATTTCCACAAAATTCAAGAAGACTCACACAAAAAACTTGAAAGCTGCTGAAAATTCCACGAAAATCCCACAAAAATCCCTAAATCTTCTCATAACCCAACCACATTCCTGCAGCATCTCACAAAATCTCCACCAATATCCAAAAAATTCAAGAAAATTCCCTCCAAATTCTTCAAGTCTCCTCCAAATCCCACAAAATTCAAGACAAATCCTCAAAATCCCACAAAAATCCCACCAAATTCCAGAACCATCTCACAAAATCTCAACAAATTTCCACATAATCTAAGAAAATTCCGCAAAATTCTTCAAGTCTCCTCCAAATGCCACAAAATTCAAGACAAATCCTCAAAATTCCACAAAAATCCCACAAAATTCCTTCCATCTTCTCAGAACCCAAACAAACTCCTGCAACATCTCACAAAATCTCCACCAATTTCCAAACAATTCAAGAAAAATCCCGCAAAATTCTTCAAGTCTCGTACAAATCCCAGAAAAATCCCACAAAATTCCAGAAACATCCCACCAAATCACCTCAATATCACCAAAAATTCTGGAAAAGCCTCACAAAATTGCAGAAAAATGCCACAAAATTCCCTAAACCTTCTCAAAACCCTACCAAATTCCTGCAACATCCCACAAAATCTCCAACAATTTCCACAAAATTCAAGAAAAATCCCTCCAAATTCACTGAATTTCCTCAATATCCCAAACAAACTCCAGAACCATCTCACAAAATCTCAACAAATTTCCAAAAAATTCAAAAAAACTCTCACAAAGTTCTTGAAAGCCCCTCAAAATTCCAGAAAAATGCCACAAAATTCCCTACATCTTCTCAAAACATTACAAAATTCCACAGACACCTCACAAAATCTCCACCAATTTCCACAAAATCTAAGAAAATTCCCGCAAAATTCTTCAAGTCTCCTCCAAATCCCACAAAATTCAAGAGAAATCCTCAAAATTCCACAAAAATCCAACAAAATTCCTTCCATCTCCTCAAAACCCAAACAAACTCCTGCAACATCTCACAAAATCTCCACCAATTTCCACAACATTTAGGAAAAATCCCTCCAACTTCTTCAAGTCTCCTCCAAATCCCACAAAATTCAAGAGAAATCCTCAAAATCCCACAAAAATCCCACCAAATTCCAGAACCATCTCACAAAATCTCAACAAATTTCCACTAAATTCAAGAAAACTCTCACAAAGTTCTTGAAAGCCCCTCAAAATTCCAGAAAAATGCCACAAACTTCCCTACATCTTCTCAAAACCCAAACAAACTCCTGCAACATCTCACAAAATCTCCACCAATTTCCAAACAATTCAAGAAAAATCCCGCAAAATTCTTCAAGTCTCGTACAAATCCCAGAAAAATCCCACAAAATTCCAGAAACATCCCACCAAATCACCTCAATATCACCAAAAATTCTGGAAAAGCCTCACAAAATTGCAGAAAAATGCCACAAAATTCCCTAAACCTTCTCAAAACCCTACCCAATTCCTGCAACATCCCACAAAATCTCCACCAATTTCCACAAAATTCAAGAAAAATCCCTCCAAATTCACTGAATTTCCTCAATATCCCACCAAATTCCAGAACCATCTCACAAAATCTCAACAAATTTCCACAAAATCTAAGAAAATTCCACAAAATTCTTCAAGTCTCCTCCAAATCCCACAAAATTCAAGACAAATCCTCAAAATTCCACAAAAATCCCACAAAATTCCTTCCATCTTCTCAGAACCCAAACAAACTCCTGCAACATCTCACAAAATCTCCACCAATTTCCAAACAATTCAAGAAAAATCCCGCAAAATTCTTCAAGTCTCCTCCAAATACCACAAACATCCCACAAACATCCCACAAAATTCAAGAGAAATCCCACAAAATTCAAAAGAAATCGCACAAAATCCTGTACAAGCCCCACACAATTCCCTAAATCTTCTCAGAACCCAACAACATTCCTGCAACATCCCACAAAATCTCTGGAAATTTCCACAAAATTCAAGAAGACTCACACAAAAAACTTGAAAGCTGCTGAAAATTCCACGAAAATCCCACAAAAATCCCTAAATCTTCTCAAAACCCAACCACATTCCTGCAGCATCTCACAAAATCTCCACCAATATCCAAAAAATTCAAGAAAATTCCCTCCAAATTCTTCAAGTCTCCTCCAAATCCCACAAAATTCAAGACAAATCCTCAAAATTCCACAAAAATCCAACAAAATTCCTTCCATCTTCTCAAAACCCAAACAAATTCCTGCAACATCTCACAAAATCTCCACCAATTTCCAAACATTTCAAGAAAAATCCCGCAAAATTCTTCAAGTCTCCTCCAAATACCACAAACATCCTACAAACATCTCACAAACATCCCATAAAATTCAGTAGAAATCCCACAAAATTCAAGAGAAATCCCACCAAATTCTGTACAAGCCCCACACAATTCCCTAAATCTTCTCAGAACCCAACCACATTCCTGCAACATCCCACAAAATCTCCAACAATTTCCACAAAATTCAAGAAAATTCCCTCCAAATTCACTGAATTTCCTCAATATCCCACCAAACTCCAGAACCATCTCACAAAATCTCAACAAATTTCCAAAAAATTCAAAAAAACTCTCACAAAGTTCTTGAAAGCCCCTCAAAATTCCAGAAAAATGCCACAAAATTCCCTACATCTTCTCAAAACATTACAAAATTCTACAGACATCTCACAAAATCTCCACACATTTCCACAAAATCTAAGAAAATTCCCGCAAAATTCTTCGAGTCTCCTCCAAATCCCACAAAATTCAAGAGAAATCCTCAAAATTCCACAAAAATCCAACAAAATTCCCTACATCTTCTCAAAATCCAAACAAATTCCTGAAACATCTCACAAAATCTCCACCAATTTCCACAACATTTAGGAAAAATCCCTCCAACTTCTTCAAGTCTCCTCCAAATCCCACAAAATTCAAGAGAATTCCTCAAAATTCCACAAAAATCCCACCAAATTCCTGCAACATCTCACAAAATCTCCGGAAATTTCCACAAAATTCAAGAAGACTCTCACAAAATACTTGAAAGCTGCTGAAAATTCCACGAATATCCCACAAAAATCCCTAAATCTTCTCAAAACCCAACCACATTCCTGCAGCATCTCACAAAATCTCCACCAATATCCAAAAAATTCAAGAAAATTCCCTCCAAATTCTTCAAGTCTCCTCCAAATCCCACAAAATTCAAGACAAATCCTCAAAATCCCACAAAAATCCCACCAAATTCCAGAACCATCTCACAAAATCTCAACAAATTTCCACTAAATTCAAGAAAACTCTCACAAAGTTCTTGAAAGCCCCTCAAAATTCCAGAAAAATGCCACAAAATTCCCTAAACCTTCTCAAAACCCTACCCAATTCCTGCAACATCCCACAAAATCTCCAACAATTTCCACAAAATTCAAGAAAAATCCCTCCAAATTCACTGAATTTCCTCAATATCCCACCAAACTCCAGAACCATCTCACAAAATCTCAACAAATTTCCAAAAAATTCAAAAAAACTCTCACAAAGTTCTTGAAAGCCCCTCAAAATTCCAGAAAAATGCCACAAAATTCCCTACATCTTCTCAAAACATTACAAAATTCCACAGACACCTCACAAAATCTCCACCAATTTCCACAAAATCTAAGAAAATTCCCGCAAAATTCTTCAAGTCTCCTCCAAATCCCACAAAATTCAAGAGAAATCCTCAAAATTCCACAAAAATCCAACAAAATTCCTTCCATCTCCTCAAAACCCAAACAAACTCCTGCAACATCTCACAAAATCTCCACCAATTTCCACAACATTTAGGAAAAATCCCTCCAACTTCTTCAAGTCTCCTCCAAATCCCACAAAATTCAAGACAAATCCTCAAAATCCCACAAAAATCCCACCAAATTCCAGAACCATCTCACAAAATCTCAACAAATTTCCACTAAATTCAAGAAAACTCTCACAAAGTTCTTGAAAGCCCCTCAAAATTCCAGAAAAATGCCATAAACTTCCCTACATCTTCTCAAAACCCAAACAAACTCCTGCAACATCTCACAAAATCTCCACCAATTTCCAAACAATTCAAGAAAAATCCCGCAAAATTCTTCAAGTCTCGTACAAATCCCAGAAAAATCCCACAAAATTCCAGAAACATCCCACCAAATCACCTCAATATCACCAAAAATTCTGGAAAAGCCTCACAAAATTGCAGAAAAATGCCACAAAATTCCCTAAACCTTCTCAAAACCCTACCAAATTCCTGAAACATCCCACAAAATCTCCAACAATTTCCACAAAATTCAAGAAAAATCCCTCCAAATTCACTGAATTTCCTCAATATCCCACCAAATTCCAGAACCATCTCACAAAATCTCAACAAATTTCCACAAAATCTAAGAAAATTCCCGCAAAATTCTTCAAGTCTCCTCCAAATCCCACAAAATTCAAGACAAACCCTCAAAATTCCACAAAAATCCCACAAAATTCCTTCCATCTTCTCAGAACCCAAACAAACTCCTGCAACATCTCACAAAATCTCCACCAATTTCCAAACAATTCAAGAAAAATCCCGCAAAATTCTTCAAGTCTCCTCCAAATACCACAAACATCCCACAAACATCCCACAAACATCCCACAAAATTCAAGAGAAATCCCACAAAATTCAAAAGAAATCGCACAAAATCCTGTACAAGCCCCACACAATTCCCTAAATCTTCTCAGAACCCAACCACATTCCTGCAACATCCCACAAAATCTCTGGAAATTTCCACAAAATTCAAGAAGACTCACACAAAAAACTTGAAAGCTGCTGAAAATTCCACGAAAATCCCACAAAAATCCCTAAATCTTCTCAAAACCCAACCACATTCCTGCAGCATCTCACAAAATCTCCACCAATATCCAAAAAATTCAAGAAAATTCCCTCCAAATTCTTCAAGTCTCCTCCAAATCCCACAAAATTCAAGACAAATCCTCAAAATCCCACAAAAATCCCACCAAATTCCAGAACCATCTCACAAAATCTCAACAAATTTCCACTAAATTCAAGAAAACTCTCACAAAGTTCTTGAAAGCCCCTCAAAATTCCAGAAAAATGCCACAAACTTCCCTACATCTTCTCAAAACCCAAACAAACTCCTGCAACATCTCACAAAATCTCCACCAATTTCCAAACAATTCAAGAAAAATCCCGCAAAATTCTTCAAGTCTCGTACAAATCCCAGAAAAATCCCACAAAATTCCAGAAACATCCCACCAAATCACCTCAATATCACCAAAAATTCTGGAAAAGCCTCACAAAATTGCAGAAAAATGCCACAAAATTCCCTAAACCTTCTCAAAACCCTACCAAATTCCTGCAACATCCCACAAAATCTCCAACAATTTCCACAAAATTCAAGAAAAATCCCTCCAAATTCACTGAATTTCCTCAATATCCCACCAAACTCCAGAACCATCTCACAAAATCTCAACAAATTTCCAAAAAATTCAAAAAAACTCTCACAAAGTTCTTGAAAGCCCCTCAAAATTCCAGAAAAATGCCACAAAATTCCCTACATCTTCTCAAAACATTACAAAATTCCACAGACACCTCACAAAATCTCCACCAATTTCCACAAAATCTAAGAAAATTCCCGCAAAATTCTTCAAGTCTCCTCCAAATCCCACAAAATTCAAGACAAATCCTCAAAATTCCACAAAAATCCAACAAAATTCCTTCCATCTCCTCAAAACCCAAACAAACTCCTGCAACATCTCACAAAATCTCCACCAATTTCCACAACATTTAGGAAAAATCCCTCCAACTTCTTCAAGTCTCCTCCAAATCCCACAAAATTCAAGACAAATCCTCAAAATTCCACAAAAATCCCACAAAATTCCAGAACCATCTCACAAAATCTCAACAAATTTCCACAAAATTCAAGAAAACTCTCACAGAGTTCTTGAAAGCCCCTCAAAATTCCAGAAAAATGCCATAAACTTCCCTACATCTTCTCAAAACCCAAACAAACTCCTGCAACATCTCACAAAATCTCCACCAATTTCCAAACAATTCAAGAAAAATCCCGCAAAATTCTTCAAGTCTCGTACAAATCCCAGAAAAATCCCACAAAATTCCAGAAACATCCCACCAAATCACCTCAATATCACCAAAAATTCTGGAAAAGCCTCACAAAATTGCAGAAAAATGCCACAAAATTCCCTAAACCTTCTCAAAACCCTACCCAATTCCTGCAACATCCCACAAAATCTCCAACAATTTCCACAAAATTCAAGAAAAATCCCTCAAAATTCACTGAATTTCCTCAATATCCCACCAAATTCCAGAACCATCTCACAAAATCTCAACAAATTTCCACAAAATCTAAGAAAATTCCCGCAAAATTCTTCAAGTCTCCTCCAAATCCCACAAAATTCAAGACAAATCCTCAAAATTCCACAAAAATCCCACAAAATTCCTTCCATCTTCTCAGAACCCAAACAAATTCCTGCAACATCTCACAAAATCTCCACCAATTTCCAAACAATTCAAGAAAAATCCCGCAAAATTCTTCAAGTCTCCTCCAAATACCACAAACATCCCACAAACATCCCACAAAATTCAAGAGAAATCCCACAAAATTCAAAAGAAATCGCACAAAATCCTGTACAAGCCCCACACAATTCCCTAAATCTTCTCAGAACCCAACAACATTCCTGCAACATCCCACAAAATCTCTGGAAATTTCCACAAAATTCAAGAAGACTCACACAAAAAACTTGAAAGCTGCTGAAAATTCCACGAAAATCCCACAAAAATCCCTAAATCTTCTCAAAACCTAACCACATTCCTGCAGCATCTCACAAAATCTCCACCAATATCCAAAAAATTCAAGAAAATTCCCTCCAAATTCTTCAAGTCTCCTCCAAATCCCACAAAATTCAAGACAAATCCTCAAAATTCCACAAAAATCCAACAAAATTCCTTCCATCTTCTCAAAACCCAAACAAATTCCTGCAACATCTCACAAAATCTCCACCAATTTCCAAACATTTCAAGAAAAATCCCGCAAAATTCTTCAAGTCTCCTCCAAATACCACAAACATCCTACAAACATCTCACAAACATCCCATAAAATTCAGTAGAAATCCCACAAAATTCAAGAGAAATCCCACCAAATTCTGTACAAGCCCCACACAATTCCCTAAATCTTCTCAGAACCCAACCACATTCCTGCAACATCCCACAAAATCTCCAACAATTTCCACAAAATTCAAGAAAATTCCCTCCAAATTCACTGAATTTCCTCAATATCCCACCAAACTCCAGAACCATCTCACAAAATCTCAACAAATTTCCAAAAAATTCAAAAAAACTCTCACAAAGTTCTTGAAAGCCCCTCAAAATTCCAGAAAAATGCCACAAAATTCCCTACATCTTCTCAAAACATTACAAAATTCTACAGACATCTCACAAAATCTCCACACATTTCCACAAAATCTAAGAAAATTCCCGCAAAATTCTTCAAGTCTCCTCCAAATCCCACAAAATTCAAGAGAAATCCTCAAAATTCCACAAAATCCAACAAAATTCCCTACATCTTCTCAAAATCCAAACAAATTCCTGAAACATCTCACAAAATCTCCACCAATTTCCACAACATTTAGGAAAAATCCCTCCAACTTCTTCAAGTCTCCTCCAAATCCCACAAAATTCAAGAGAATTCCTCAAAATTCCACAAAAATCCCACCAAATTCCTGCAACATCTCACAAAATCTCCGGAAATTTCCACAAAATTCAAGAAGACTCTCACAAAATACATGAAAGCTGCTGAAAATTCCACGAATATCCCACAAAAATCCCTAAATCTTCTCAAAACCCAACCACATTCCTGCAGCATCTCACAAAATCTCCACCAATATCCAAAAAATTCAAGAAAATTCCCTCCAAATTCTTCAAGTCTCCTCCAAATCCCACAAAATTCAAGACAAATCCTCAAAATCCCACAAAAATCCCACCAAATTCCAGAACCATCTCACAAAATCTCAACAAATTTCCACTAAATTCAAGAAAACTCTCACAAAGTTCTTGAAAGCCCCTCAAAATTCCAGAAAAATGCCACAAAATTCCCTAAACCTTCTCAAAACCCTACCCAATTCCTGCAACATCCCACAAAATCTCCAACAATTTCCACAAAATTCAAGAAAAATCCCTCCAAATTCACTGAATTTCCTCAATATCCCACCAAACTCCAGAACCATCTCACAAAATCTCAACAAATTTCCAAAAAATTCAAAAAAACTCTCACAAAGTTCTTGAAAGCCCCTCAAAATTCCAGAAAAATGCCACAAAATTCCCTACATCTTCTCAAAACATTACAAAATTCCACAGACACCTCACAAAATCTCCACCAATTTCCACAAAATCTAAGAAAATTCCCGCAAAATTCTTCAAGTCTCCTCCAAATCCCACAAAATTCAAGAGAAATCCTCAAAATTCCACAAAAATCCAACAAAATTCCTTCCATCTCCTCAAAACCCAAACAAACTCCTGCAACATCTCACAAAATCTCCACCAATTTCCACAACATTTAGGAAAAATCCCTCCAACTTCTTCAAGTCTCCTCCAAATCCCACAAAATTCAAGACAAATCCTCAAAATCCCACAAAAATCCCACCAAATTCCAGAACCATCTCACAAAATCTCAACAAATTTCCACTAAATTCAAGAAAACTCTCACAAAGTTCTTGAAAGCCCCTCAAAATTCCAGAAAAATGCCATAAACTTCCCTACATCTTCTCAAAACCCAAACAAACTCCTGCAACATCTCACAAAATCTCCACCAATTTCCAAACAATTCAAGAAAAATCCCGCAAAATTCTTCAAGTCTCGTACAAATCCCAGAAAAATCCCACAAAATTCCAGAAACATCCCACCAAATCACCTCAATATCACCAAAAATTCTGGAAAAGCCTCACAAAATTGCAGAAAAATGCCACAAAATTCCCTAAACCTTCTCAAAACCCTACCCAATTCCTGAAACATCCCACAAAATCTCCAACAATTTCCACAAAATTCAAGAAAAATCCCTCCAAATTCACTGAATTTCCTCAATATCCCACCAAATTCCAGAACCATCTCACAAAATCTCAACAAATTTCCACAAAATCTAAGAAAATTCCCGCAAAATTCTTCAAGTCTCCTCCAAATCCCAAAAAATTCAAGAGAAATCCTCAAAATTCCACAAAAATCCCACAAAATTCCTTCCATCTTCTCAGAACCCAAACAAACTCCTGCAACATCTCACAAAATCTCCACCAATTTCCAAACAATTCAAGAAAAATCCCGCAAAATTCTTCAAGTCTCCTCCAAATACCACAAACATCCCACAAACATCTCACAAACATCCCACAAAATTCAAGAGAAATCCCACAAAATTCAAAAGAAATCGCACAAAATCCTGTACAAGCCCCACACAATTCCCTAAATCTTCTCAGAACCCAACCACATTCCTGCAACATCCCACAAAATCTCTGGAAATTTCCACAAAATTCAAGAAGACTCACACAAAAAACTTGAAAGCTGCTGAAAATTCCACGAAAATCCCACAAAAATCCCTAAATCTTCTCAAAACCCAACCACATTCCTGCAGCATCTCACAAAATCTCCACCAATATCCAAAAAATTCAAGAAAATTCCCTCCAAATTCTTCAAGTCTCCTCCAAATCCCACAAAATTCAAGAGAAATCCTCAAAATCCCACAAAAATCCCACCAAATTCCAGAACCATCTCACAAAATCTCAACAAATTTCCACTAAATTCAAGAAAACTCTCACAAAGTTCTTGAAAGCCCCTCAAAATTCCAGAAAAATGCCACAAACTTCCCTACATCTTCTCAAAACCCAAACAAACTCCTGCAACATCTCACAAAATCTCCACCAATTTCCAAACAATTCAAGAAAAATCCCGCAAAATTCTTCAAGTCTCGTACAAATCCCAGAAAAATCCCACAAAATTCCAGAAACATCCCACCAAATCACCTCAATATCACCAAAAATTCTGGAAAAGCCTCACAAAATTGCAGAAAAATGCCACAAAATTCCCTAAACCTTCTCAAAACCCTACCAAATTCCTGCAACATCCCACAAAATCTCCAACAATTTCCACAAAATTCAAGAAAAATCCCTCCAAATTCACTGAATTTCCTCAATATCCCACCAAACTCCAGAACCATCTCACAAAATCTCAACAAATTTCCAAAAAATTCAAAAAAACTCTCACAAAGTTCTTGAAAGCCCCTCAAAATTCCAGAAAAATGCCACAAAATTCCCTACATCTTCTCAAAACATTACAAAATTCCACAGACACCTCACAAAATCTCCACCAATTTCCACAAAATCTAAGAAAATTCCCGCAAAATTCTTCAAGTCTCCTCCAAATCCCACAAAATTCAAGACAAATCCTCAAAATTCCACAAAAATCCAACAAAATTCCTTCCATCTCCTCAAAACCCAAACAAACTCCTGCAACATCTCACAAAATCTCCACCAATTTCCACAACATTTAGGAAAAATCCCTCCAACTTCTTCAAGTCTCCTCCAAATCCCACAAAATTCAAGACAAATCCTCAAAATTCCACAAAAATCCCACAAAATTCCAGAACCATCTCACAAAATCTCAACAAATTTCCACAAAATTCAAGAAAACTCTCACAGAGTTCTTGAAAGCCCCTCAAAATTCCAGAAAAATGCCATAAACTTCCCTACATCTTCTCAAAACCCAAACAAACTCCTGCAACATCTCACAAAATCTCCACCAATTTCCAAACAATTCAAGAAAAATCCCGCAAAATTCTTCAAGTCTCGTACAAATCCCAGAAAAATCCCACAAAATTCCAGAAACATCCCACCAAATCACCTCAATATCACCAAAAATTCTGGAAAAGCCTCACAAAATTGCAGAAAAATGCCACAAAATTCCCTAAACCTTCTCAAAACCCTACCCAATTCCTGCAACATCCCACAAAATCTCCAACAATTTCCACAAAATTCAAGAAAAATCCCTCAAAATTCACTGAATTTCCTCAATATCCCACCAAATTCCAGAACCATCTCACAAAATCTCAACAAATTTCCACAAAATCTAAGAAAATTCCCGCAAAATTCTTCAAGTCTCCTCCAAATCCCACAAAATTCAAGACAAATCCTCAAAATTCCACAAAAATCCCACAAAATTCCTTCCATCTTCTCAGAACCCAAACAAATTCCTGCAACATCTCACAAAATCTCCACCAATTTCCAAACAATTCAAGAAAAATCCCGCAAAATTCTTCAAGTCTCCTCCAAATACCACAAACATCCCACAAACATCCCACAAAATTCAAGAGAAATCCCACAAAATTCAAAAGAAATCGCACAAAATCCTGTACAAGCCCCACACAATTCCCTAAATCTTCTCAGAACCCAACCACATTCCTGCAACATCCCACAAAATCTCTGGAAATTTCCACAAAATTCAAGAAGACTCACACAAAAAACTTGAAAGCTGCTGAAAATTCCACGAAAATCCCACAAAAATCCCTAAATCTTCTCAAAACCCAACCACATTCCTGCAGCATCTCACAAAATCTCCACCAATATCCAAAAAATTCAAGAAAATTCCCTCCAAATTCTTCAAGTCTCCTCCAAATCCCACAAAATTCAAGACAAATCCTCAAAATTCCACAAAAATCCAACAAAATTCCTTCCATCTTCTCAAAACCCAAACAAATTCCTGCAACATCTCACAAAATCTCCACCAATTTCCAAACATTTCAAGAAAAATCCCGCAAAATTCTTCAAGTCTCCTCCAAATACCACAAACATCCTACAAACATCTCACAAACATCCCATAAAATTCAGTAGAAATCCCACAAAATTCAAGAGAAATCCCACCAAATTCTGTACAAGCCCCACACAATTCCCTAAATCTTCTCAGAACCCAACCACATTCCTGCAACATCCCACAAAATCTCCAACAATTTCCACAAAATTCAAGAAAATTCCCTCCAAATTCACTGAATTTCCTCAATATCCCACCAAACTCCAGAACCATCTCACAAAATCTCAACAAATTTCCAAAAAATTCAAAAAAACTCTCACAAAGTTCTTGAAAGCCCCTCAAAATTCCAGAAAAATGCCACAAAATTCCCTACATCTTCTCAAAACATTACAAAATTCCACAGACACCTCACAAAATCTCCACCAATTTCCACAAAATCTAAGAAAATTCCCGCAAAATTCTTCAAGTCTCCTCCAAATCCCACAAAATTCAAGAGAAATCCTCAAAATTCCACAAAAATCCAACAAAATTCCTTCCATCTCCTCAAAACCCAAACAAACTCCTGCAACATCTCACAAAATCTCCACCAATTTCCACAACATTTAGGAAAAATACCTCCAACTTCTTCAAGTCTCCTCCAAATCCCACAAAATTCAAGAGAAATCCTCAAAATCCCACAAAAATCCCACCAAATTCCAGAACCATCTCACAAAATCTCAACAAATTTCCACTAAATTCAAGAAAACTCTCACAAAGTTCTTGAAAGCCCCTCAAAATTCCAGAAAAATGCCACAAACTTCCCTACATCTTCTCAAAACCCAAACAAACTCCTGCAACATCTCACAAAATCTCCACCAATTTCCAAACAATTCAAGAAAAATCCCGCAAAATTCTTCAAGTCTCCTACAAATCCCAGAAAAATCCCACAAAATTCCAGAAACATCCCACCAAATCACCTCAATATCACCAAAAATTCTGGAAAAGCCTCACAAAATTGCAGAAAAATGCCACAAAATTCCCTAAACCTTCTCAAAACCCTACCAAATTCCTGCAACATCCCACAAAATCTCCAACAATTTCCACAAAATTCAAGAAAAATCCCTCCAAATTCACTGAATTTCCTCAATATCCCACCAAATTCCAGAACCATCTCACAAAATCTCAACAAATTTCCACAAAATCTAAGAAAATTCCCGCAAAATTCTTCAAGTCTCCTCCAAATCCCACAAAATTCAAGACAAACCCTCAAAATTCCACAAAAATCCCACAAAATTCCTTCCATCTTCTCAGAACCCAAACAAACTCCTGCAACATCTCACAAAATCTCCACCAATTTCCAAACAATTCAAGAAAAATCCCGCAAAATTCTTCAAGTCTCCTGCAAATACCACAAACATCCCACAAACATCCCACAAACATCCCACAAAATTCAAGAGAAATCCCACAAAATTCAAAAGAAATCGCACAAAATCCTGTACAAGCCCCACACAATTCCCTAAATCTTCTCAGAACCCAACCACATTCCTGCAACATCCCACAAAATCTCTGGAAATTTCCACAAAATTCAAGAAGACTCACACAAAAAACTTGAAAGCTGCTGAAAATTCCACGAAAATCCCACAAAAATCCCTAAATCTTCTCAAAACCCAACCACATTCCTGCAGCATCTCACAAAATCTCCACCAATATCCAAAAAATTCAAGAAAATTCCCTCCAAATTCTTCAAGTCTCCTCCAAATCCCACAAAATTCAAGAGAAATCCTCAAAATCCCACAAAAATCCCACCAAATTCCAGAACCATCTCACAAAATCTCAACAAATTTCCACTAAATTCAAGAAAACTCTCACAAAGTTCTTGAAAGCCCCTCAAAATTCCAGAAAAATGCCACAAACTTCCCTACATCTTCTCAAAACCCAAACAAACTCCTGCAACATCTCACAAAATCTCCACCAATTTCCAAACAATTCAAGAAAAATCCCGCAAAATTCTTCAAGTCTCGTACAAATCCCAGAAAAATCCCACAAAATTCCAGAAACATCCCACCAAATCACCTCAATATCACCAAAAATTCTGGAAAAGCCTCACAAAATTGCAGAAAAATGCCACAAAATTCCCTAAACCTTCTCAAAACCCTACCAAATTCCTGCAACATCCCACAAAATCTCCAACAATTTCCACAAAATTCAAGAAAAATCCCTCCAAATTCACTGAATTTCCTCAATATCCCACCAAACTCCAGAACCATCTCACAAAATCTCAACAAATTTCCAAAAAATTCAAAAAAACTCTCACAAAGTTCTTGAAAGCCCCTCAAAATTCCAGAAAAATGCCACAAAATTCCCTACATCTTCTCAAAACATTACAAAATTCCACAGACACCTCACAAAATCTCCACCAATTTCCACAAAATCTAAGAAAATTCCCGCAAAATTCTTCAAGTCTCCTCCAAATCCCACAAAATTCAAGACAAATCCTCAAAATTCCACAAAAATCCAACAAAATTCCTTCCATCTCCTCAAAACCCAAACAAACTCCTGCAACATCTCACAAAATCTCCACCAATTTCCACAACATTTAGGAAAAATCCCTCCAACTTCTTCAAGTCTCCTCCAAATCCCACAAAATTCAAGACAAATCCTCAAAATCCCACAAAAATCCCACAAAATTCCAGAACCATCTCACAAAATCTCAACAAATTTCCACAAAATTCAAGAAAACTCTCACAGAGTTCTTGAAAGCCCCTCAAAATTCCAGAAAAATGCCATAAACTTCCCTACATCTTCTCAAAACCCAAACAAACTCCTGCAACATCTCACAAAATCTCCACCAATTTCCAAACAATTCAAGAAAAATCCCGCAAAATTCTTCAAGTCTCGTACAAATCCCAGAAAAATCCCACAAAATTCCAGAAACATCCCACCAAATCACCTCAATATCACCAAAAATTCTTGAGAAGCCTCACAAAATTGCAGAAAAATGCCACAAAATTCCCTAAACCTTCTCAAAACCCTACCCAATTCCTGCAACATCCCACAAAATCTCCAACAATTTCCACAAAATTCAAGAAAAATCCCTCCAAATTCACTGAATTTCCTCAATATCCCACCAAATTCCAGAACCATCTCACAAAATCTCAACAAATTTCCACAAAATCTAAGAAAATTCCCGCAAAATTCTTCAAGTCTCCTCCAAATCCCACAAAATTCAAGAGAAATCCTCAAAATTCCACAAAAATCCCACAAAATTCCTTCCATCTTCTCAGAACCCAAACAAATTCCTGCAACATCTCACAAAATCTCCACCAATTTCCAAACAATTCAAGAAAAATCCCGCAAAATTCTTCAAGTCTCCTCCAAATACCACAAACATCCCACAAACATCCCACAAAATTCAAGAGAAATCCCACAAAATTCAAAAGAAATCGCACAAAATCCTGTACAAGCCCCACACAATTCCCTAAATCTTCTCAGAACCCAACCACATTCCTGCAACATCCCACAAAATCTCTGGAAATTTCCACAAAATTCAAGAAGACTCACACAAAAAACTTGAAAGCTGCTGAAAATTCCACGAAAATCCCACAAAAATCCCTAAATCTTCTCAAAACCCAACCACATTCCTGCAGCATCTCACAAAATCTCCACCAATATCCAAAAAATTCAAGAAAATTCCCTCCAAATTCTTCAAGTCTCCTCCAAATCCCACAAAATTCAAGAGAAATCCTCAAAATCCCACAAAAATCCCACCAAATTCCAGAACCATCTCACAAAATCTCAACAAATTTCCACTAAATTCAAGAAAACTCTCACAAAGTTCTTGAAAGCCCCTCAAAATTCCAGAAAAATGCCACAAACTTCCCTACATCTTCTCAAAACCCAAACAAACTCCTGCAACATCTCACAAAATCTCCACCAATTTCCAAACAATTCAAGAAAAATCCCGCAAAATTCTTCAAGTCTCGTACAAATCCCAGAAAAATCCCACAAAATTCCAGAAACATCCCACCAAATCACCTCAATATCACCAAAAATTCTGGAAAAGCCTCACAAAATTGCAGAAAAATGCCACAAAATTCCCTAAACCTTCTCAAAACCCTACCAAATTCCTGCAACATCCCACAAAATCTCCAACAATTTCCACAAAATTCAAGAAAAATCCCTCCAAATTCACTGAATTTCCTCAATATCCCACCAAACTCCAGAACCATCTCACAAAATCTCAACAAATTTCCAAAAAATTCAAAAAAACTCTCACAAAGTTCTTGAAAGCCCCTCAAAATTCCAGAAAAATGCCACAAAATTCCCTACATCTTCTCAAAACATTACAAAATTCCACAGACACCTCACAAAATCTCCACCAATTTCCACAAAATCTAAGAAAATTCCCTCCAAATTCTTCAAGTCTCCTCCAAATCCCACAAAATTCAAGAGAAATCCTCAAAATTCCACAAAAATCCCACAAAATTCCTTCCACCTTCTCAGAACCCAAACAAACTCCTGCAACATCTCACAAAATCTCCACCAATTTCCACAACATTTAGGAAAAATCCCTCCAACTTCTTCAAGTCTCCTCCAAATCCCACAAAATTCAAGAGAAATCCTCAAAATCCCACAAAAATCCCACCAAATTCCAGAACCATCTCACAAAATCTCAACAAATTTCCACAAAATTCAAGAAAACTCTCACAGAGTTCTTGAAAGCCCCTCAAAATTCCAGAAAAATGCCATAAACTTCCCTACATCTTCTCAAAACCCAAACAAACTCCTGCAACATCTCACAAAATCTCCACCAATTTCCAAACAATTCAAGAAAAATCCCGCAAAATTCTTCAAGTCTCGTACAAATCCCAGAAAAATCCCACAAAATTCCAGAAACATCCCACCAAATCACCTCAATATCACCAAAAATTCTTGAGAAGCCTCACAAAATTGCAGAAAAATGCCACAAAATTCCCTAAACCTTCTCAAAACCCTACCCAATTCCTGCAACATCCCACAAAATCTCCAACAATTTCCACAAAATTCAAGAAAAATCCCTCCAAATTCACTGAATTTCCTCAATATCCCACCAAATTCCAGAACCATCTCACAAAATCTCAACAAATTTCCACAAAATCTAAGAAAATTCCCGCAAAATTCTTCAAGTCTCCTCCAAATCCCACAAAATTCAAGAGAAATCCTCAAAATTCCACAAAAATCCCACAAAATTCCTTCCATCTTCTCAGAACCCAAACAAATTCCTGCAACATCTCACAAAATCTCCACCAATTTCCAAACAATTCAAGAAAAATCCCGCAAAATTCTTCAAGTCTCCTCCAAATACCACAAACATCCCACAAACATCCCACAAAATTCAAGAGAAATCCCACAAAATTCAAAAGAAATCGCACAAAATCCTGTACAAGCCCCACACAATTCCCTAAATCTTCTCAGAACCCAACCACATTCCTGCAACATCCCACAAAATCTCTGGAAATTTCCACAAAATTCAAGAAGACTCACACAAAAAACTTGAAAGCTGCTGAAAATTCCACGAAAATCCCACAAAAATCCCTAAATCTTCTCAAAACCCAACCACATTCCTGCAGCATCTCACAAAATCTCCACCAATATCCAAAAAATTCAAGAAAATTCCCTCCAAATTCTTCAAGTCTCCTCCAAATCCCACAAAATTCAAGAGAAATCCTCAAAATCCCACAAAAATCCCACCAAATTCCAGAACCATCTCACAAAATCTCAACAAATTTCCACTAAATTCAAGAAAACTCTCACAAAGTTCTTGAAAGCCCCTCAAAATTCCAGAAAAATGCCACAAACTTCCCTACATCTTCTCAAAACCCAAACAAACTCCTGCAACATCTCACAAAATCTCCACCAATTTCCAAACAATTCAAGAAAAATCCTGCAAAATTCTTCAAGTCTCGTACAAATCCCAGAAAAATCCCACAAAATTCCAGAAACATCCCACCAAATCACCTCAATATCACCAAAAATTCTGGAAAAGCCTCACAAAATTGCAGAAAAATGCCACAAAATTCCCTAAACCTTCTCAAAACCCTACCAAATTCCTGCAACATCCCACAAAATCTCCAACAATTTCCACAAAATTCAAGAAAAATCCCTCAAAATTCACTGAATTTCCTCAATATCCCACCAAATTCCAGAACCATCTCACAAAATCTCAACAAATTTCCACAAAATCTAAGAAAATTCCCTCCAAATTCTTCAAGTCTCCTCCAAATCCCACAAAATTCAAGAGAAATCCTCAAAATTCCACAAAAATCCCACAAAATTCCTTCCATCTTCTCAGAACCCAAACAAACTCCTGCAACATCTCACAAAATCTCCACCAATTTCCAAACAATTCAAGAAAAATCCCGCAGAATTCTTCAAGTCTCCTCCAAATACCACAAACATCCCACAAACATCCCACAAACATCCCACAAACATCCCACAAAATTCAAGAGAAATCCCACAAAATTCAAAAGAAATCGCACAAAATCCTGTACAAGCCCCACACAATTCCCTAAATCTTCTCAGAACCCAACCACATTCCTGCAACATCCCACAAAATCTCTGGAAATTTCCACAAAATTCAAGAAGACTCACACAAAAAACTTGAAAGCTGCTGAAAATTCCACGAAAATCCCACAAAAATCCCTAAATCTTCTCAAAACCCAACCACATTCCTGCAGCATCTCACAAAATCTCCACCAATATCCAAAAAATTCAAGAAAATTCCCTCCAAATTCTTCAAGTCTCCTCCAAATCCCACAAAATTCAAGAGAAATCCTCAAAATCCCACAAAAATCCCACCAAATTCCAGAACCATCTCACAAAATCTCAACAAATTTCCACTAAATTCAAGAAAACTCTCACAAAGTTCTTGAAAGCCCCTCAAAATTCCAGAAAAATGCCACAAACTTCCCTACATCTTCTCAAAACCCAAACAAACTCCTGCAACATCTCACAAAATCTCCACCAATTTCCAAACAATTCAAGAAAAATCCCGCAAAATTCTTCAAGTCTCGTACAAATCCCAGAAAAATCCCACAAAATTCCAGAAACATCCCACCAAATCACCTCAATATCACCAAAAATTCTGGAAAAGCCTCACAAAATTGCAGAAAAATGCCACAAAATTCCCTAAACCTTCTCAAAACCCTACCAAATTCCTGCAACATCCCACAAAATCTCCAACAATTTCCACAAAATTCAAGAAAAATCCCTCCAAATTCACTGAATTTCCTCAATATCCCACCAAACTCCAGAACCATCTCACAAAATCTCAACAAATTTCCAAAAAATTCAAAAAAACTCTCACAAAGTTCTTGAAAGCCCCTCAAAATTCCAGAAAAATGCCACAAAATTCCCTACATCTTCTCAAAACATTACAAAATTCCACAGACACCTCACAAAATCTCCACCAATTTCCACAAAATCTAAGAAAATTCCCGCAAAATTCTTCAAGTCTCCTCCAAATCCCACAAAATTCAAGACAAATCCTCAAAATTCCACAAAAATCCAACAAAATTCCTTCCATCTCCTCAAAACCCAAACAAACTCCAGCAACATCTCACAAAATCTCCACCAATTTCCAAACAATTCAAGAAAAATCCCGCAAAATTCTTCAAGTCTCCTCCAAATACCACAAACATCCCACAAACATCCCACAAACATCCCACAAACATCCCACAAAATTCATGGAAAATCCCACAAAATTCAAAAGAAATCGCACAAAATCCTGTACAAGCCCCACACAATTCCCTAAATCTTCTCAGAACCCAACCACATTCCTGCAACATCCCACAAAATCTCTGGAAATTTCCACAAAATTCAAGAAGACTCACACAAAAAACTTGAAAGCTGCTGAAAATTCCACGAAAATCCCACAAAAATCCCTAAATCTTCTCAAAACCCAACCACATTCCTGCAGCATCTCACAAAATCTCCACCAATATCCAAAAAATTCAAGAAAATTCCCTCCAAATTCTTCAAGTCTCCTCCAAATCCCACAAAATTCAAGACAAATCCTCAAAATCCCACAAAAATCCCACCAAATTCCAGAACCATCTCACAAAATCTCAACAAATTTCCACTAAATTCAAGAAAACTCTCACAAAGTTCTTGAAAGCCCCTCAAAATTCCAGAAAAATGCCACAAACTTCCCTACATCTTCTCAAAACCCAAACAAACTCCTGCAACATCTCACAAAATCTCCACCAATTTCCAAACAATTCAAGAAAAATCCCGCAAAATTCTTCAAGTCTCCTACAAATCCCAGAAAAATCCCACAAAATTCCAGAAACATCCCACCAAATCACCTCAATATCACCAAAAATTCTGGAAAAGCCTCACAAAATTGCAGAAAAATGCCACAAAATTCCCTAAACCTTCTCAAAACCCTGCCAAATTCCTGCAACATCCCACAAAATCTCCAACAATTTCCACAAAATTCAAGAAAAATCCCTCCAAATTCACTGAATTTCCTCAATATCCCACCAAATTCCAGAACCATCTCACAAAATCTCAACAAATTTCCACAAAATCTAAGAAAATTCCCGCAAAATTCTTCAAGTCTCCTCCAAATCCCACAAAATTCAAGAGAAATCCTCAAAATTCCACAAAAATCCAACAAAATTCCTTCCATCTTCTCAAAACCCAAACAAACTCCTGCAACATCTCACAAAATCTCCACCAATTTCCAAACATTTCAAGAAAAATCCCGCAAAATTCTTCAAGTCTCCTCCAAATACCACAAACATCCTACAAACATCTCACAAACATCCCATAAAATTCAGTAGAAATCCCACAAAATTCAAGAGAAATCCCACCAAATTCTGTACAAGCCCCACACAATTCCCTAAATCTTCTCAGAACCCAACCACATTCCTGCAACATCCCACAAAATCTCCAACAATTTCCACAAAATTCAAGAAAATTCCCTCCAAATTCACTGAATTTCCTCAATATCCCACCAAACTCCAGAACCATCTCACAAAATCTCAACAAATTTCCAAAAAATTCAAAAAAACTCTCACAAAGTTCTTGAAAGCCCCTCAAAATTCCAGAAAAATGCCACAAAATTCCCTACATCTTCTCAAAACATTACAAAATTCTACAGACATCTCACAAAATCTCCACACATTTCCACAAAATCTAAGAAAATTCCCGCAAAATTCTTCAAGTCTCCTCCAAATCCCACAAAATTCAAGAGAAATCCTCAAAATTCCACAAAAATCCCACAAAATTCCTTCCATCTTCTCAAAATCCAAACAAATTCCTGAAACATCTCACAAAATCTCCACCAATTTCCACAACATTTAGGAAAAATCCCTCCAACTTCTTCAAGTCTCCTCCAAATCCCACAAAATTCAAGAGAATTCCTCAAAATTCCACAAACATCCCACAAAATTCCTGCAACATCTCACAACATCTCCAACAATTTCCACAAAATTCAAGAAGACTCTCACAAAATACTTGAAAGCTGCTGAAAATTCCACAAATATCCCACAAAAATCCCTAAATCTTCTCAAAACCCAACCACATTCCTGCAGCATCTCACAAAATCTCCACCAATATCCAAAAAATTCAAGAAAATTCCCTCCAAATTCTTCAAGTCTCCTCCAAATCCCAATAAATTCAAGACAAATCCTCAAAATCCCACAAAAATCCTACCCAATTCCAGAACCATCTCACAAAATCTCAACAAATTTCCACATAATCTAAGAAAATTCCGCAAAATTCTTCAAGTCTCCTCCAAATCCCACAAAATTCAAGACAAATCCTCAAAATTCCACAAAAATCCCACAAAATTCCTTCCATCTTCTCAGAACCCAAACAAACTCCTGCAACATCTCACAAAATCTCCACCAATTTCCAAACAATTCAAGAAAAATCCCGCAAAATTCTTCAAGTCTCGTACAAATCCCAGAAAAATCCCACAAAATTCCAGAAACATCCCACCAAATCACCTCAATATCACCAAAAATTCTGGAAAAGCCTCACAAAATTGCAGAAAAATGCCACAAAATTCCCTAAACCTTCTCAAAACCCTACCAAATTCCTGCAACATCCCACAAAATCTCCAACAATTTCCACAAAATTCAAGAAAAATCCCTCCAAATTCACTGAATTTCCTCAATATCCCACCAAATTCCAGAACCATCTCACAAAATCTCAACAAATTTCCACAAAATCTAAGAAAATTCCCGCAAAATTCTTCAAGTCTCCTCCAAATCCCACAAAATTCAAGAGAAATCCTCAAAATTCCACAAAAATCCCACAAAATTCCTTCCATCTTCTCAGAACCCAAACAAATTCCTGCAACATCTCACAAAATCTCCACCAATTTCCAAACAATTCAAGAAAAATCCCGCAGAATTCTTCAAGTCTCCTCCAAATACCACAAACATCCCACAAACATCCCACAAACATCCCACAAACATCCCACAAAATTCAAGAGAAATCCCACAAAATTCAAAAGAAATCGCACAAAATCCTGTACAAGCCCCACACAATTCCCTAAATCTTCTCAGAACCCAACCACATTCCTGCAACATCCCACAAAATCTCTGGAAATTTCCACAAAATTCAAGAAGACTCACACAAAAAACTTGAAAGCTGCTGAAAATTCCACGAAAATCCCACAAAAATCCCTAAATCTTCTCAAAACCCAACCACATTCCTGCAGCATCTCACAAAATCTCCACCAATATCCAAAAAATTCAAGAAAATTCCCTCCAAATTCTTCAAGTCTCCTCCAAATCCCACAAAATTCAAGACAAATCCTCAAAATCCCACAAAAATCCCACCAAATTCCAGAACCATCTCACAAAATCTCAACAAATTTCCACTAAATTCAAGAAAACTCTCACAAAGTTCTTGAAAGCCCCTCAAAATTCCAGAAAAATGCCACAAACTTCCCTACATCTTCTCAAAACCCAAACAAACTCCTGCAACATCTCACAAAATCTCCACCAATTTCCAAACAATTCAAGAAAAATCCCGCAAAATTCTTCAAGTCTCGTACAAATCCCAGAAAAATCCCACAAAATTCCAGAAACATCCCACCAAATCACCTCAATATCACCAAAAATTCTGGAAAAGCCTCACAAAATTGCAGAAAAATGCCACAAAATTCCCTAAACCTTCTCAAAACCCTACCAAATTCCTGCAACATCCCACAAAATCTCCAACAATTTCCACAAAATTCAAGAAAAATCCCTCCAAATTCACTGAATTTCCTCAATATCCCACCAAACTCCAGAACCATCTCACAAAATCTCAACAAATTTCCAAAAAATTCAAAAAAACTCTCACAAAGTTCTTGAAAGCCCCTCAAAATTCCAGAAAAATGCCACAAAATTCCCTACATCTTCTCAAAACATTACAAAATTCCACAGACACCTCACAAAATCTCCACCAATTTCCACAAAATCTAAGAAAATTCCCGCAAAATTCTTCAAGTCTCCTCCAAATCCCACAAAATTCAAGACAAATCCTCAAAATTCCACAAAAATCCAACAAAATTCCTTCCATCTCCTCAAAACCCAAACAAACTCCAGCAACATCTCACAAAATCTCCACCAATTTCCAAACAATTCAAGAAAAATCCCGCAAAATTCTTCAAGTCTCCTCCAAATACCACAAACATCCCACAAACATCCCACAAACATCCCACAAACATCCCACAAAATTCATGGAAAATCCCACAAAATTCAAAAGAAATCGCACAAAATCCTGTACAAGCCCCACACAATTCCCTAAATCTTCTCAGAACCCAACCACATTCCTGCAACATCCCACAAGATCTCTGGAAATTTCCACAAAATTCAAGAAGACTCACACAAAAAACTTGAAAGCTGCTGAAAATTCCACGAAAATCCCACAAAAATCCCTAAATCTTCTCAAAACCCAACCACATTCCTGCAGCATCTCACAAAATCTCCACCAATATCCAAAAAATTCAAGAAAATTCCCTCCAAATTCTTCAAGTCTCCTCCAAATCCCACAAAATTCAAGAGAAATCCTCAAAATCCCACAAAAATCCCACCAAATTCCAGAACCATCTCACAAAATCTCAACAAATTTCCACTAAATTCAAGAAAACTCTCACAAAGTTCTTGAAAGCCCCTCAAAATTCCAGAAAAATGCCACAAACTTCCCTACATCTTCTCAAAACCCAAACAAACTCCTGCAACATCTCACAAAATCTCCACCAATTTCCAAACAATTCAAGAAAAATCCCGCAAAATTCTTCAAGTCTCGTACAAATCCCAGAAAAATCCCACAAAATTCCAGAAACATCCCACCAAATCACCTCAATATCACCAAAAATTCTGGAAAAGCCTCACAAAATTGCAGAAAAATGCCACAAAATTCCCTAAACCTTCTCAAAACCCTACCCAATTCCTGCAACATCCCACAAAATCTCCAACAATTTCCACAAAATTCAAGAAAAATCCCTCCAAATTCACTGAATTTCCTCAATATCCCACCAAATTCCAGAACCATCTCACAAAATCTCAACAAATTTCCACAAAATCTAAGAAAATTCCCTCCAAAATCTTCAAGTCTCCTCCAAATCCCACAAAATTCAAGACAAATCCTCAAAATTCCACAAAAATCCCACAAAATTCCTTCCATCTTCTCAGAACCCAAACAAACTCCTGCAACATCTCACAAAATCTCCACCAATTTCCAAACAATTCAAGAAAAATCCCGCAAAATTCTTCAAGTCTCCTCCAAATACCACAAACATCCCACAAACATCCCACAAACATCCCACAAACATCCCACAAAATTCAAGGGAAATCCCACAAAATTCAAAAGAAATCGCACAAAATCCTGTACAAGCCCCACACAATTCCCTAAATCTTCTCAGAACCCAACCACATTCCTGCAACATCCCACAAAATCTCTGGAAATTTCCACAAAATTCAAGAAGACTCACACAAAAAACTTGAAAGCTGCTGAAAATTCCACGAAAATCCCACAAAAATCCCTAAATCTTCTCAAAACCCAACCACATTCCTGCAGCATCTCACAAAATCTCCACCAATATCCAAAAAATTCAAGAAAATTCCCTCCAAATTCTTCAAGTCTCCTCCAAATCCCACAAAATTCAAGACAAATCCTCAAAATCCCACAAAAATCCCACCAAATTCCAGAACCATCTCACAAAATCTCAACAAATTTCCACTAAATTCAAGAAAACTCTCACAAAGTTCTTGAAAGCCCCTCAAAATTCCAGAAAAATGCCACAAACTTCCCTACATCTTCTCAAAACCCAAACAAACTCCTGCAACATCTCACAAAATCTCCACCAATTTCCAAACAATTCAAGAAAAATCCCGCAAAATTCTTCAAGTCTCCTACAAATCCCAGAAAAATCCCACAAAATTCCAGAAACATCCCACCAAATCACCTCAATATCACCAAAAATTCTGGAAAAGCCTCACAAAATTGCAGAAAAATGCCACAAAATTCCCTAAACCTTCTCAAAACCCTGCCAAATTCCTGCAACATCCCACAAAATCTCCAACAATTTCCACAAAATTCAAGAAAAATCCCTCCAAATTCACTGAATTTCCTCAATATCCCACCAAATTCCAGAACCATCTCACAAAATCTCAACAAATTTCCACAAAATCTAAGAAAATTCCCGCAAAATTCTTCAAGTCTCCTCCAAATCCCACAAAATTCAAGAGAAATCCTCAAAATTCCACAAAAATCCAACAAAATTCCTTCCATCTTCTCAAAACCCAAACAAACTCCTGCAACATCTCACAAAATCTCCACCAATTTCCAAACATTTCAAGAAAAATCCCGCAAAATTCTTCAAGTCTCCTCCAAATACCACAAACATCCTACAAACATCTCACAAACATCCCATAAAATTCAGTAGAAATCCCACAAAATTCAAGAGAAATCCCACCAAATTCTGTACAAGCCCCACACAATTCCCTAAATCTTCTCAGAACCCAACCACATTCCTGCAACATCCCACAAAATCTCCAACAATTTCCACAAAATTCAAGAAAATTCCCTCCAAATTCACTGAATTTCCTCAATATCCCACCAAACTCCAGAACCATCTCACAAAATCTCAACAAATTTCCAAAAAATTCAAAAAAACTCTCACAAAGTTCTTGAAAGCCCCTCAAAATTCCAGAAAAATGCCACAAAATTCCCTACATCTTCTCAAAACATTACAAAATTCTACAGACATCTCACAAAATCTCCACACATTTCCACAAAATCTAAGAAAATTCCCGCAAAATTCTTCAAGTCTCCTCCAAATCCCACAAAATTCAAGAGAAATCCTCAAAATTCCACAAAAATCCCACAAAATTCCTTCCATCTTCTCAAAATCCAAACAAATTCCTGAAACATCTCACAAAATCTCCACCAATTTCCACAACATTTAGGAAAAATCCCTCCAACTTCTTCAAGTCTCCTCCAAATCCCACAAAATTCAAGAGAATTCCTCAAAATTCCACAAACATCCCACAAAATTCCTGCAACATCTCACAACATCTCCAACAATTTCCACAAAATTCAAGAAGACTCTCACAAAATACTTGAAAGCTGCTGAAAATTCCACAAATATCCCACAAAAATCCCTAAATCTTCTCAAAACCCAACCACATTCCTGCAGCATCTCACAAAATCTCCACCAATATCCAAAAAATTCAAGAAAATTCCCTCCAAATTCTTCAAGTCTCCTCCAAATCCCAATAAATTCAAGACAAATCCTCAAAATCCCACAAAAATCCTACCCAATTCCAGAACCATCTCACAAAATCTCAACAAATTTCCACATAATCTAAGAAAATTCCGCAAAATTCTTCAAGTCTCCTCCAAATCCCACAAAATTCAAGACAAATCCTCAAAATTCCACAAAAATCCCACAAAATTCCTTCCATCTTCTCAGAACCCAAACAAACTCCTGCAACATCTCACAAAATCTCCACCAATTTCCAAACAATTCAAGAAAAATCCCGCAAAATTCTTCAAGTCTCGTACAAATCCCAGAAAAATCCCACAAAATTCCAGAAACATCCCACCAAATCACCTCAATATCACCAAAAATTCTGGAAAAGCCTCACAAAATTGCAGAAAAATGCCACAAAATTCCCTAAACCTTCTCAAAACCCTACCAAATTCCTGCAACATCCCACAAAATCTCCAACAATTTCCACAAAATTCAAGAAAAATCCCTCCAAATTCACTGAATTTCCTCAATATCCCACCAAATTCCAGAACCATCTCACAAAATCTCAACAAATTTCCACAAAATCTAAGAAAATTCCCGCAAAATTCTTCAAGTCTCCTCCAAATCCCACAAAATTCAAGAGAAATCCTCAAAATTCCACAAAAATCCCACAAAATTCCTTCCATCTTCTCAGAACCCAAACAAATTCCTGCAACATCTCACAAAATCTCCACCAATTTCCAAACAATTCAAGAAAAATCCCGCAGAATTCTTCAAGTCTCCTCCAAATACCACAAACATCCCACAAACATCCCACAAACATCCCACAAACATCCCACAAAATTCAAGAGAAATCCCACAAAATTCAAAAGAAATCGCACAAAATCCTGTACAAGCCCCACACAATTCCCTAAATCTTCTCAGAACCCAACCACATTCCTGCAACATCCCACAAAATCTCTGGAAATTTCCACAAAATTCAAGAAGACTCACACAAAAAACTTGAAAGCTGCTGAAAATTCCACGAAAATCCCACAAAAATCCCTAAATCTTCTCAAAACCCAACCACATTCCTGCAGCATCTCACAAAATCTCCACCAATATCCAAAAAATTCAAGAAAATTCCCTCCAAATTCTTCAAGTCTCCTCCAAATCCCACAAAATTCAAGAGAAATCCTCAAAATCCCACAAAAATCCCACCAAATTCCAGAACCATCTCACAAAATCTCAACAAATTTCCACTAAATTCAAGAAAACTCTCACAAAGTTCTTGAAAGCCCCTCAAAATTCCAGAAAAATGCCACAAACTTCCCTACATCTTCTCAAAACCCAAACAAACTCCTGCAACATCTCACAAAATCTCCACCAATTTCCAAACAATTCAAGAAAAATCCCGCAAAATTCTTCAAGTCTCGTACAAATCCCAGAAAAATCCCACAAAATTCCAGAAACATCCCACCAAATCACCTCAATATCACCAAAAATTCTGGAAAAGCCTCACAAAATTGCAGAAAAATGCCACAAAATTCCCTAAACCTTCTCAAAACCCTACCAAATTCCTGCAACATCCCACAAAATCTCCAACAATTTCCACAAAATTCAAGAAAAATCCCTCCAAATTCACTGAATTTCCTCAATATCCCACCAAACTCCAGAACCATCTCACAAAATCTCAACAAATTTCCAAAAAATTCAAAAAAACTCTCACAAAGTTCTTGAAAGCCCCTCAAAATTCCAGAAAAATGCCACAAAATTCCCTACATCTTCTCAAAACATTACAAAATTCCACAGACACCTCACAAAATCTCCACCAATTTCCACAAAATCTAAGAAAATTCCCGCAAAATTCTTCAAGTCTCCTCCAAATCCCACAAAATTCAAGACAAATCCTCAAAATTCCACAAAAATCCAACAAAATTCCTTCCATCTCCTCAAAACCCAAACAAACTCCAGCAACATCTCACAAAATCTCCACCAATTTCCAAACAATTCAAGAAAAATCCCGCAAAATTCTTCAAGTCTCCTCCAAATACCACAAACATCCCACAAACATCCCACAAACATCCCACAAACATCCCACAAAATTCATGGAAAATCCCACAAAATTCAAAAGAAATCGCACAAAATCCTGTACAAGCCCCACACAATTCCCTAAATCTTCTCAGAACCCAACCACATTCCTGCAACATCCCACAAGATCTCTGGAAATTTCCACAAAATTCAAGAAGACTCACACAAAAAACTTGAAAGCTGCTGAAAATTCCACGAAAATCCCACAAAAATCCCTAAATCTTCTCAAAACCCAACCACATTCCTGCAGCATCTCACAAAATCTCCACCAATATCCAAAAAATTCAAGAAAATTCCCTCCAAATTCTTCAAGTCTCCTCCAAATCCCACAAAATTCAAGAGAAATCCTCAAAATCCCACAAAAATCCCACCAAATTCCAGAACCATCTCACAAAATCTCAACAAATTTCCACTAAATTCAAGAAAACTCTCACAAAGTTCTTGAAAGCCCCTCAAAATTCCAGAAAAATGCCACAAACTTCCCTACATCTTCTCAAAACCCAAACAAACTCCTGCAACATCTCACAAAATCTCCACCAATTTCCAAACAATTCAAGAAAAATCCCGCAAAATTCTTCAAGTCTCGTACAAATCCCAGAAAAATCCCACAAAATTCCAGAAACATCCCACCAAATCACCTCAATATCACCAAAAATTCTGGAAAAGCCTCACAAAATTGCAGAAAAATGCCACAAAATTCCCTAAACCTTCTCAAAACCCTACCCAATTCCTGCAACATCCCACAAAATCTCCAACAATTTCCACAAAATTCAAGAAAAATCCCTCCAAATTCACTGAATTTCCTCAATATCCCACCAAATTCCAGAACCATCTCACAAAATCTCAACAAATTTCCACAAAATCTAAGAAAATTCCCTCCAAAATCTTCAAGTCTCCTCCAAATCCCACAAAATTCAAGACAAATCCTCAAAATTCCACAAAAATCCCACAAAATTCCTTCCATCTTCTCAGAACCCAAACAAACTCCTGCAACATCTCACAAAATCTCCACCAATTTCCAAACAATTCAAGAAAAATCCCGCAAAATTCTTCAAGTCTCCTCCAAATACCACAAACATCCCACAAACATCCCACAAACATCCCACAAACATCCCACAAAATTCAAGGGAAATCCCACAAAATTCAAAAGAAATCGCACAAAATCCTGTACAAGCCCCACACAATTCCCTAAATCTTCTCAGAACCCAACCACATTCCTGCAACATCCCACAAAATCTCTGGAAATTTCCACAAAATTCAAGAAGACTCACACAAAAAACTTGAAAGCTGCTGAAAATTCCACGAAAATCCCACAAAAATCCCTAAATCTTCTCAAAACCCAACCACATTCCTGCAGCATCTCACAAAATCTCCACCAATATCCAAAAAATTCAAGAAAATTCCCTCCAAATTCTTCAAGTCTCCTCCAAATCCCACAAAATTCAAGACAAATCCTCAAAATCCCACAAAAATCCCACCAAATTCCAGAACCATCTCACAAAATCTCAACAAATTTCCACTAAATTCAAGAAAACTCTCACAAAGTTCTTGAAAGCCCCTCAAAATTCCAGAAAAATGCCACAAACTTCCCTACATCTTCTCAAAACCCAAACAAACTCCTGCAACATCTCACAAAATCTCCACCAATTTCCAAACAATTCAAGAAAAATCCCGCAAAATTCTTCAAGTCTCCTACAAATCCCAGAAAAATCCCACAAAATTCCAGAAACATCCCACCAAATCACCTCAATATCACCAAAAATTCTGGAAAAGCCTCACAAAATTGCAGAAAAATGCCACAAAATTCCCTAAACCTTCTCAAAACCCTGCCAAATTCCTGCAACATCCCACAAAATCTCCAACAATTTCCACAAAATTCAAGAAAAATCCCTCCAAATTCACTGAATTTCCTCAATATCCCACCAAATTCCAGAACCATCTCACAAAATCTCAACAAATTTCCACAAAATCTAAGAAAATTCCCGCAAAATTCTTCAAGTCTCCTCCAAATCCCACAAAATTCAAGAGAAATCCTCAAAATTCCACAAAAATCCAACAAAATTCCTTCCATCTTCTCAAAACCCAAACAAACTCCTGCAACATCTCACAAAATCTCCACCAATTTCCAAACATTTCAAGAAAAATCCCGCAAAATTCTTCAAGTCTCCTCCAAATACCACAAACATCCTACAAACATCTCACAAACATCCCATAAAATTCAGTAGAAATCCCACAAAATTCAAGAGAAATCCCACCAAATTCTGTACAAGCCCCACACAATTCCCTAAATCTTCTCAGAACCCAACCACATTCCTGCAACATCCCACAAAATCTCCAACAATTTCCACAAAATTCAAGAAAATTCCCTCCAAATTCACTGAATTTCCTCAATATCCCACCAAACTCCAGAACCATCTCACAAAATCTCAACAAATTTCCAAAAAATTCAAAAAAACTCTCACAAAGTTCTTGAAAGCCCCTCAAAATTCCAGAAAAATGCCACAAAATTCCCTACATCTTCTCAAAACATTACAAAATTCTACAGACATCTCACAAAATCTCCACACATTTCCACAAAATCTAAGAAAATTCCCGCAAAATTCTTCAAGTCTCCTCCAAATCCCACAAAATTCAAGAGAAATCCTCAAAATTCCACAAAAATCCCACAAAATTCCTTCCATCTTCTCAAAATCCAAACAAATTCCTGAAACATCTCACAAAATCTCCACCAATTTCCACAACATTTAGGAAAAATCCCTCCAACTTCTTCAAGTCTCCTCCAAATCCCACAAAATTCAAGAGAATTCCTCAAAATTCCACAAACATCCCACAAAATTCCTGCAACATCTCACAACATCTCCAACAATTTCCACAAAATTCAAGAAGACTCTCACAAAATACTTGAAAGCTGCTGAAAATTCCACAAATATCCCACAAAAATCCCTAAATCTTCTCAAAACCCAACCACATTCCTGCAGCATCTCACAAAATCTCCACCAATATCCAAAAAATTCAAGAAAATTCCCTCCAAATTCTTCAAGTCTCCTCCAAATCCCAATAAATTCAAGACAAATCCTCAAAATCCCACAAAAATCCCACCAAATTCCAGAACCATCTCACAAAATCTCAACAAATTTCCACATAATCTAAGAAAATTCCGCAAAATTCTTCAAGTCTCCTCCAAATCCCACAAAATTCAAGAGAAATCCTCAAAATCCCACAAAAATCCCACAAAATTCCTTCCATCTTCTCAGAACCCAAACAAACTCCTGCAACATCTCACAAAATCTCCACCAATTTCCAAACAATTCAAGAAAAATCCCGCAAAATTCTTCAAGTCTCGTACAAATCCCAGAAAAATCCCACAAAATTCCAGAAACATCCCACCAAATCACCTCAATATCACCAAAAATTCTGGAAAAGCCTCACAAAATTGCAGAAAAATGCCACAAAATTCCCTAAACCTTCTCAAAACCCTACCCAATTCCTGCAACATCCCACAAAATCTCCAACAATTTCCACAAAATTCAAGAAAAATCCCTCAAAATTCACTGAATTTCCTCAATATCCCACCAAATTCCAGAACCATCTCACAAAATCTCAACAAATTTCCAAAAAATTCAAAAAAACTCTCACAAAGTTCTTGAAAGCCCCTCAAAATTCCAGAAAAATGCCACAAAATTCCCTACATCTTCTCAAAACATTACAAAATTCCACAGACACCTCACAAAATCTCCACCAATTTCCACAAAATCTAAGAAAATTCCCGCAAAATTCTTCAAGTCTCCTCCAAATCCCACAAAATTCAAGACAAATCCTCAAAATTCCACAAAAATCCAACAAAATTCCTTCCATCTCCTCAAAACCCAAACAAACTCCAGCAACATCTCACAAAATCTCCACCAATTTCCAAACAATTCAAGAAAAATCCCGCAAAATTCTTCAAGTCTCCTCCAAATACCACAAACATCCCACAAACATCCCACAAACATCCCACAAACATCCCACAAAATTCATGGAAAATCCCACAAAATTCAAAAGAAATCGCACAAAATCCTGTACAAGCCCCACACAATTCCCTAAATCTTCTCAGAACCCAACCACATTCCTGCAACATCCCACAAAATCTCTGGAAATTTCCACAAAATTCAAGAAGACTCACACAAAAAACTTGAAAGCTGCTGAAAATTCCACGAAAATCCCACAAAAATCCCTAAATCTTCTGAAAACCCAACCACATTCCTGCAGCATCTCACAAAATCTCCACCAATATCCAAAAAATTCAAGAAAATTCCCTCCAAATTCTTCAAGTCTCCTCCAAATCCCACAAAATTCAAGAGAAATCCTCAAAATCCCACAAAAATCCCACCAAATTCCAGAACCATCTCACAAAATCTCAACAAATTTCCACTAAATTCAAGAAAACTCTCACAAAGTTCTTGAAAGCCCCTCAAAATTCCAGAAAAATGCCACAAACTTCCCTACATCTTCTCAAAACCCAAACAAACTCCTGCAACATCTCACAAAATCTCCACCAATTTCCAAACAATTCAAGAAAAATCCCGCAAAATTCTTCAAGTCTCGTACAAATCCCAGAAAAATCCCACAAAATTCCAGAAACATCCCACCAAATCACCTCAATATCACCAAAAATTCTGGAAAAGCCTCACAAAATTGCAGAAAAATGCCACAAAATTCCCTAAACCTTCTCAAAACCCTACCAAATTCCTGCAACATCCCACAAAATCTCCAACAATTTCCACAAAATTCAAGAAAAATCCCTCCAAATTCACTGAATTTCCTCAATATCCCACCAAATTCCAGAACCATCTCACAAAATCTCAACAAATTTCCACAAAATCTAAGAAAATTCCCTCCAAAATCTTCAAGTCTCCTCCAAATCCCACAAAATTCAAGACAAATCCTCAAAATTCCACAAAAATCCCACAAAATTCCTTCCATCTTCTCAGAACCCAAACAAACTCCTGCAACATCTCACAAAATCTCCACCAATTTCCAAACAATTCAAGAAAAATCCCGCAAAATTCTTCAAGTCTCCTCCAAATACCACAAACATCCCACAAACATCCCACAAACATCCCACAAACATCCCACAAAATTCAAGGGAAATCCCACAAAATTCAAAAGAAATCGCACAAAATCCTGTACAAGCCCCACACAATTCCCTAAATCTTCTCAGAACCCAACCACATTCCTGCAACATCCCACAAAATCTCTGGAAATTTCCACAAAATTCAAGAAGACTCACACAAAAAACTTGAAAGCTGCTGAAAATTCCACGAAAATCCCACAAAAATCCCTAAATCTTCTCAAAACCCAACCACATTCCTGCAGCATCTCACAAAATCTCCACCAATATCCAAAAAATTCAAGAAAATTCCCTCCAAATTCTTCAAGTCTCCTCCAAATCCCACAAAATTCAAGACAAATCCTCAAAATCCCACAAAAATCCCACCAAATTCCAGAACCATCTCACAAAATCTCAACAAATTTCCACTAAATTCAAGAAAACTCTCACAAAGTTCTTGAAAGCCCCTCAAAATTCCAGAAAAATGCCACAAACTTCCCTACATCTTCTCAAAACCCAAACAAACTCCTGCAACATCTCACAAAATCTCCACCAATTTCCAAACAATTCAAGAAAAATCCCGCAAAATTCTTCAAGTCTCCTACAAATCCCAGAAAAATCCCACAAAATTCCAGAAACATCCCACCAAATCACCTCAATATCACCAAAAATTCTGGAAAAGCCTCACAAAATTGCAGAAAAATGCCACAAAATTCCCTAAACCTTCTCAAAACCCTGCCAAATTCCTGCAACATCCCACAAAATCTCCAACAATTTCCACAAAATTCAAGAAAAATCCCTCCAAATTCACTGAATTTCCTCAATATCCCACCAAATTCCAGAACCATCTCACAAAATCTCAACAAATTTCCACAAAATCTAAGAAAATTCCCGCAAAATTCTTCAAGTCTCCTCCAAATCCCACAAAATTCAAGAGAAATCCTCAAAATTCCACAAAAATCCAACAAAATTCCTTCCATCTTCTCAAAACCCAAACAAACTCCTGCAACATCTCACAAAATCTCCACCAATTTCCAAACATTTCAAGAAAAATCCCGCAAAATTCTTCAAGTCTCCTCCAAATACCACAAACATCCTACAAACATCTCACAAACATCCCATAAAATTCAGTAGAAATCCCACAAAATTCAAGAGAAATCCCACCAAATTCTGTACAAGCCCCACACAATTCCCTAAATCTTCTCAGAACCCAACCACATTCCTGCAACATCCCACAAAATCTCCAACAATTTCCACAAAATTCAAGAAAATTCCCTCCAAATTCACTGAATTTCCTCAATATCCCACCAAACTCCAGAACCATCTCACAAAATCTCAACAAATTTCCAAAAAATTCAAAAAAACTCTCACAAAGTTCTTGAAAGCCCCTCAAAATTCCAGAAAAATGCCACAAAATTCCCTACATCTTCTCAAAACATTACAAAATTCTACAGACATCTCACAAAATCTCCACACATTTCCACAAAATCTAAGAAAATTCCCGCAAAATTCTTCAAGTCTCCTCCAAATCCCACAAAATTCAAGAGAAATCCTCAAAATTCCACAAAAATCCCACAAAATTCCTTCCATCTTCTCAAAATCCAAACAAATTCCTGAAACATCTCACAAAATCTCCACCAATTTCCACAACATTTAGGAAAAATCCCTCCAACTTCTTCAAGTCTCCTCCAAATCCCACAAAATTCAAGAGAATTCCTCAAAATTCCACAAACATCCCACAAAATTCCTGCAACATCTCACAACATCTCCAACAATTTCCACAAAATTCAAGAAGACTCTCACAAAATACTTGAAAGCTGCTGAAAATTCCACAAATATCCCACAAAAATCCCTAAATCTTCTCAAAACCCAACCACATTCCTGCAGCATCTCACAAAATCTCCACCAATATCCAAAAAATTCAAGAAAATTCCCTCCAAATTCTTCAAGTCTCCTCCAAATCCCAATAAATTCAAGACAAATCCTCAAAATCCCACAAAAATCCCACCAAATTCCAGAACCATCTCACAAAATCTCAACAAATTTCCACATAATCTAAGAAAATTCCGCAAAATTCTTCAAGTCTCCTCCAAATCCCACAAAATTCAAGACAAATCCTCAAAATTCCACAAAAATCCCACAAAATTCCTTCCATCTTCTCAGAACCCAAACAAACTCCTGCAACATCTCACAAAATCTCCACCAATTTCCAAACAATTCAAGAAAAATCCCGCAAAATTCTTCAAGTCTCGTACAAATCCCAGAAAAATCCCACAAAATTCCAGAAACATCCCACCAAATCACCTCAATATCACCAAAAATTCTGGAAAAGCCTCACAAAATTGCAGAAAAATGCCACAAAATTCCCTAAACCTTCTCAAAACCCTACCCAATTCCTGCAACATCCCACAAAATCTCCAACAATTTCCACAAAATTCAAGAAAAATCCCTCAAAATTCACTGAATTTCCTCAATATCCCACCAAATTCCAGAACCATCTCACAAAATCTCAACAAATTTCCAAAAAATTCAAAAAAACTCTCACAAAGTTCTTGAAAGCCCCTCAAAATTCCAGAAAAATGCCACAAAATTCCCTACATCTTCTCAAAACATTACAAAATTCCACAGACACCTCACAAAATCTCCACCAATTTCCACAAAATCTAAGAAAATTCCCGCAAAATTCTTCAAGTCTCCTCCAAATCCCACAAAATTCAAGACAAATCCTCAAAATTCCACAAAAATCCAACAAAATTCCTTCCATCTCCTCAAAACCCAAACAAACTCCAGCAACATCTCACAAAATCTCCACCAATTTCCAAACAATTCAAGAAAAATCCCGCAAAATTCTTCAAGTCTCCTCCAAATACCACAAACATCCCACAAACATCCCACAAACATCCCACAAACATCCCACAAAATTCATGGAAAATCCCACAAAATTCAAAAGAAATCGCACAAAATCCTGTACAAGCCCCACACAATTCCCTAAATCTTCTCAGAACCCAACCACATTCCTGCAACATCCCACAAAATCTCTGGAAATTTCCACAAAATTCAAGAAGACTCACACAAAAAACTTGAAAGCTGCTGAAAATTCCACGAAAATCCCACAAAAATCCCTAAATCTTCTGAAAACCCAACCACATTCCTGCAGCATCTCACAAAATCTCCACCAATATCCAAAAAATTCAAGAAAATTCCCTCCAAATTCTTCAAGTCTCCTCCAAATCCCACAAAATTCAAGAGAAATCCTCAAAATCCCACAAAAATCCCACCAAATTCCAGAACCATCTCACAAAATCTCAACAAATTTCCACTAAATTCAAGAAAACTCTCACAAAGTTCTTGAAAGCCCCTCAAAATTCCAGAAAAATGCCACAAACTTCCCTACATCTTCTCAAAACCCAAACAAACTCCTGCAACATCTCACAAAATCTCCACCAATTTCCAAACAATTCAAGAAAAATCCCGCAAAATTCTTCAAGTCTCGTACAAATCCCAGAAAAATCCCACAAAATTCCAGAAACATCCCACCAAATCACCTCAATATCACCAAAAATTCTGGAAAAGCCTCACAAAATTGCAGAAAAATGCCACAAAATTCCCTAAACCTTCTCAAAACCCTACCAAATTCCTGCAACATCCCACAAAATCTCCAACAATTTCCACAAAATTCAAGAAAAATCCCTCCAAATTCACTGAATTTCCTCAATATCCCACCAAATTCCAGAACCATCTCACAAAATCTCAACAAATTTCCACAAAATCTAAGAAAATTCCCTCCAAAATCTTCAAGTCTCCTCCAAATCCCACAAAATTCAAGACAAATCCTCAAAATTCCACAAAAATCCCACAAAATTCCTTCCATCTTCTCAGAACCCAAACAAACTCCTGCAACATCTCACAAAATCTCCACCAATTTCCAAACAATTCAAGAAAAATCCCGCAAAATTCTTCAAGTCTCCTCCAAATACCACAAACATCCCACAAACATCCCACAAACATCCCACAAACATCCCACAAAATTCAAGGGAAATCCCACAAAATTCAAAAGAAATCGCACAAAATCCTGTACAAGCCCCACACAATTCCCTAAATCTTCTCAGAACCCAACCACATTCCTGCAACATCCCACAAAATCTCTGGAAATTTCCACAAAATTCAAGAAGACTCACACAAAAAACTTGAAAGCTGCTGAAAATTCCACGAAAATCCCACAAAAATCCCTAAATCTTCTCAAAACCCAACCACATTCCTGCAGCATCTCACAAAATCTCCACCAATATCCAAAAAATTCAAGAAAATTCCCTCCAAATTCTTCAAGTCTCCTCCAAATCCCACAAAATTCAAGACAAATCCTCAAAATCCCACAAAAATCCCACCAAATTCCAGAACCATCTCACAAAATCTCAACAAATTTCCACTAAATTCAAGAAAACTCTCACAAAGTTCTTGAAAGCCCCTCAAAATTCCAGAAAAATGCCACAAACTTCCCTACATCTTCTCAAAACCCAAACAAACTCCTGCAACATCTCACAAAATCTCCACCAATTTCCAAACAATTCAAGAAAAATCCCGCAAAATTCTTCAAGTCTCCTACAAATCCCAGAAAAATCCCACAAAATTCCAGAAACATCCCACCAAATCACCTCAATATCACCAAAAATTCTGGAAAAGCCTCACAAAATTGCAGAAAAATGCCACAAAATTCCCTAAACCTTCTCAAAACCCTGCCAAATTCCTGCAACATCCCACAAAATCTCCAACAATTTCCACAAAATTCAAGAAAAATCCCTCAAAATTCACTGAATTTCCTCAATATCCCACCAAATTCCAGAACCATCTCACAAAATCTCAACAAATTTCCACAAAATCTAAGAAAATTCCCGCAAAATTCTTCAAGTCTCCTCCAAATCCCACAAAATTCAAGAGAAATCCTCAAAATTCCACAAAAATCCAACAAAATTCCTTCCATCTTCTCAAAACCCAAACAAACTCCTGCAACATCTCACAAAATCTCCACCAATTTCCAAACATTTCAAGAAAAATCCCGCAAAATTCTTCAAGTCTCCTCCAAATACCACAAACATCCTACAAACATCTCACAAACATCCCATAAAATTCAGTAGAAATCCCACAAAATTCAAGAGAAATCCCACCAAATTCTGTACAAGCCCCACACAATTCCCTAAATCTTCTCAGAACCCAACCACATTCCTGCAACATCCCACAAAATCTCCAACAATTTCCACAAAATTCAAGAAAATTCCCTCCAAATTCACTGAATTTCCTCAATATCCCACCAAACTCCAGAACCATCTCACAAAATCTCAACAAATTTCCAAAAAATTCAAAAAAACTCTCACAAAGTTCTTGAAAGCCCCTCAAAATTCCAGAAAAATGCCACAAAATTCCCTACATCTTCTCAAAACATTACAAAATTCTACAGACATCTCACAAAATCTCCACACATTTCCACAAAATCTAAGAAAATTCCCGCAAAATTCTTCAAGTCTCCTCCAAATCCCACAAAATTCAAGAGAAATCCTCAAAATTCCACAAAAATCCCACAAAATTCCTTCCATCTTCTCAAAATCCAAACAAATTCCTGAAACATCTCACAAAATCTCCACCAATTTCCACAACATTTAGGAAAAATCCCTCCAACTTCTTCAAGTCTCCTCCAAATCCCACAAAATTCAAGAGAATTCCTCAAAATTCCACAAACATCCCACAAAATTCCTGCAACATCTCACAACATCTCCAACAATTTCCACAAAATTCAAGAAGACTCTCACAAAATACTTGAAAGCTGCTGAAAATTCCACAAATATCCCACAAAAATCCCTAAATCTTCTCAAAACCCAACCACATTCCTGCAGCATCTCACAAAATCTCCACCAATATCCAAAAAATTCAAGAAAATTCCCTCCAAATTCTTCAAGTCTCCTCCAAATCCCAATAAATTCAAGACAAATCCTCAAAATCCCACAAAAATCCCACCAAATTCCAGAACCATCTCACAAAATCTCAACAAATTTCCACATAATCTAAGAAAATTCCGCAAAATTCTTCAAGTCTCCTCCAAATCCCACAAAATTCAAGACAAATCCTCAAAATTCCACAAAAATCCCACAAAATTCCTTCCATCTTCTCAGAACCCAAACAAACTCCTGCAACATCTCACAAAATCTCCACCAATTTCCAAACAATTCAAGAAAAATCCCGCAAAATTCTTCAAGTCTCGTACAAATCCCAGAAAAATCCCACAAAATTCCAGAAACATCCCACCAAATCACCTCAATATCACCAAAAATTCTGGAAAAGCCTCACAAAATTGCAGAAAAATGCCACAAAATTCCCTAAACCTTCTCAAAACCCTACCAAATTCCTGCAACATCCCACAAAATCTCCAACAATTTCCACAAAATTCAAGAAAAATCCCTCAAAATTCACTGAATTTCCTCAATATCCCACCAAATTCCAGAACCATCTCACAAAATCTCAACAAATTTCCACAAAATCTAAGAAAATTCCCGCAAAATTCTTCAAGTCTCCTCCAAATCCCACAAAATTCAAGAGAAATCCTCAAAATTCCACAAAAATCCCACAAAATTCCTTCCATCTTCTCAGAACCCAAACAAACTCCTGCAACATCTCACAAAATCTCCACCAATTTCCAAACAATTCAAGAAAAATCCCGCAGAATTCTTCAAGTCTCCTCCAAATACCACAAACATCCCACAAACATCCCACAAACATCCCACAAACATCCCACAAAATTCAAGAGAAATCCCACAAAATTCAAAAGAAATCGCACAAAATCCTGTACAAGCCCCACACAATTCCCTAAATCTTCTCAGAACCCAACCACATTCCTGCAACATCCCACAAAATCTCTGGAAATTTCCACAAAATTCAAGAAGACTCACACAAAAAACTTGAAAGCTGCTGAAAATTCCACGAAAATCCCACAAAAATCCCTAAATCTTCTCAAAACCCAACCACATTCCTGCAGCATCTCACAAAATCTCCACCAATATCCAAAAAATTCAAGAAAATTCCCTCCAAATTCTTCAAGTCTCCTCCAAATCCCACAAAATTCAAGACAAATCCTCAAAATCCCACAAAAATCCCACCAAATTCCAGAACCATCTCACAAAATCTCAACAAATTTCCACTAAATTCAAGAAAACTCTCACAAAGTTCTTGAAAGCCCCTCAAAATTCCAGAAAAATGCCACAAACTTCCCTACATCTTCTCAAAACCCAAACAAACTCCTGCAACATCTCACAAAATCTCCACCAATTTCCAAACAATTCAAGAAAAATCCCGCAAAATTCTTCAAGTCTCGTACAAATCCCAGAAAAATCCCACAAAATTCCAGAAACATCCCACCAAATCACCTCAATATCACCAAAAATTCTGGAAAAGCCTCACAAAATTGCAGAAAAATGCCACAAAATTCCCTAAACCTTCTCAAAACCCTGCCAAATTCCTGCAACATCCCACAAAATCTCCACCAATTTCCACAAAATTCAAGAAAAATCCCTCCAAATTCACTGAATTTCCTCAATATCCCACCAAATTCCAGAACCATCTCACAAAATCTCAACAAATTTCCACAAAATCTAAGAAAATTCCCTCCAAATTCTTCAAGTCTCCTCCAAATCCCACAAAATTCAAGACAAATCCTCAAAATTCCACAAAAATCCCACAAAATTCCTTCCATCTTCTCAGAACCCAAACAAACTCCTGCAACATCTCACAAAATCTCCACCAATTTCCAAACAATTCAAGAAAAATCCCGCAAAATTCTTCAAGTCTCCTCCAAATACCACAAACATCCCACAAACATCCCACAAACATCCCACAAACATCCCACAAAATTCAAGAGAAATCCCACAAAATTCAAAAGAAATCGCACAAAATCCTGTACAAGCCCCACACAATTCCCTAAATCTTCTCAGAACCCAACCACATTCCTGCAACATCCCACAAAATCTCTGGAAATTTCCACAAAATTCAAGAAGACTCACACAAAAAACTTGAAAGCTGCTGAAAATTCCACGAAAATCCCACAAAAATCCCTAAATCTTCTCAAAACCCAACCACATTCCTGCAGCATCTCACAAAATCTCCACCAATATCCAAAAAATTCAAGAAAATTCCCTCCAAATTCTTCAAGTCTCCTCCAAATCCCACAAAATTCAAGACAAATCCTCAAAATCCCACAAAATCCCACCAAATTCCAGAACCATCTCACAAAATCTCAACAAATTTCCACTAAATTCAAGAAAACTCTCACAAAGTTCTTGAAAGCCCCTCAAAATTCCAGAAAAATGCCACAAAATTCCCTAAACCTTCTCAAAACCCTACCAAATTCCTGCAACATCCCACAAAATCTCCAACAATTTCCACAAAATTCAAGAAAAATCCCTCCAAATTCACTGAATTTCCTCAATATCCCACCAAACTCCAGAACCATCTCACAAAATCTCAACAAATTTCCAAAAAATTCAAAAAAACTCTCACAAAGTTCTTGAAAGCCCCTCAAAATTCCAGAAAAATGCCACAAAATTCCCTACATCTTCTCAAAACATTACAAAATTCCACAGACACCTCACAAAATCTCCACCAATTTCCACAAAATCTAAGAAAATTCCCGCAAAATTCTTCAAGTCTCCTCCAAATCCCACAAAATTCAAGACAAATCCTCAAAATTCCACAAAAATCCAACAAAATTCCTTCCATCTCCTCAAAACCCAAACAAACTCCTGCAACATCTCACAAAATCTCCACCAATTTCCACAACATTTAGGAAAAATCCCTCCAACTTCTTCAAGTCTCCTCCAAATCCCACAAAATTCAAGACAAATCCTCAAAATTCCACAAAAATCCCACAAAATTCCAGAACCATCTCACAAAATCTCAACAAATTTCCACAAAATTCAAGAAAACTCTCACAGAGTTCTTGAAAGCCCCTCAAAATTCCAGAAAAATGCCATAAACTTCCCTACATCTTCTCAAAACCCAAACAAACTCCTGCAACATCTCACAAAATCTCCACCAATTTCCAAACAATTCAAGAAAAATCCCGCAAAATTCTTCAAGTCTCGTACAAATCCCAGAAAAATCCCACAAAATTCCAGAAACATCCCACCAAATCACCTCAATATCACCAAAAATTCTGGAAAAGCCTCACAAAATTGCAGAAAAATGCCACAAAATTCCCTAAACCTTCTCAAAACCCTACCCAATTCCTGCAACATCCCACAAAATCTCCAACAATTTCCACAAAATTCAAGAAAAATCCCTCAAAATTCACTGAATTTCCTCAATATCCCACCAAATTCCAGAACCATCTCACAAAATCTCAACAAATTTCCACAAAATCTAAGAAAATTCCCGCAAAATTCTTCAAGTCTCCTCCAAATCCCACAAAATTCAAGAGAAATCCTCAAAATTCCACAAAAATCCCACAAAATTCCTTCCATCTTCTCAGAACCCAAACAAATTCCTGCAACATCTCACAAAATCTCCACCAATTTCCAAACAATTCAAGAAAAATCCCGCAAAATTCTTCAAGTCTCCTCCAAATACCACAAACATCCCACAAACATCCCACAAAATTCAAGAGAAATCCCACAAAATTCAAAAGAAATCGCACAAAATCCTGTACAAGCCCCACACAATTCCCTAAATCTTCTCAGAACCCAACCACATTCCTGCAACATCCCACAAAATCTCTGGAAATTTCCACAAAATTCAAGAAGACTCACACAAAAAACTTGAAAGCTGCTGAAAATTCCACGAAAATCCCACAAAAATACCTAAATCTTCTCAAAACCCAACCACATTCCTGCAGCATCTCACAAAATCTCCACCAATATCCAAAAAATTCAAGAAAATTCCCTCCAAATTCTTCAAGTCTCCTCCAAATCCCACAAAATTCAAGACAAATCCTCAAAATCCCACAAAAATCCCACCAAATTCCAGAACCATCTCACAAAATCTCAACAAATTTCCACTAAATTCAAGAAAACTCTCACAAAGTTCTTGAAAGCCCCTCAAAATTCCAGAAAAATGCCACAAACTTCCCTACATCTTCTCAAAACCCAAACAAACTCCTGCAACATCTCACAAAATCTCCACCAATTTCCAAACAATTCAAGAAAAATCCCGCAAAATTCTTCAAGTCTCGTACAAATCCCAGAAAAATCCCACAAAATTCCAGAAACATCCCACCAAATCACCTCAATATCACCAAAAATTCTGGAAAAGCCTCACAAAATTGCAGAAAAATGCCACAAAATTCCCTAAACCTTCTCAAAACCCTACCAAATTCCTGCAACATCCCACAAAATCTCCAACAATTTCCACAAAATTCAAGAAAAATCCCTCAAAATTCACTGAATTTCCTCAATATCCCACCAAATTCCAGAACCATCTCACAAAATCTCAACAAATTTCCACAAAATCTAAGAAAATTCCCGCAAAATTCTTCAAGTCTCCTCCAAATCCCACAAAATTCAAGACAAATCCTCAAAATTCCACAAAAATCCCACAAAATTCCTTCCATCTTCTCAGAACCCAAACAAACTCCTGCAACATCTCACAAAATCTCCACCAATTTCCAAACAATTCAAGAAAAATCCCGCAGAATTCTTCAAGTCTCCTCCAAATACCACAAACATCCCACAAACATCCCACAAACATCCCACAAACATCCCACAAAATTCAAGAGAAATCCCACAAAATTCAAAAGAAATCGCACAAAATCCTGTACAAGCCCCACACAATTCCCTAAATCTTCTCAGAACCCAACCACATTCCTGCAACATCCCACAAAATCTCTGGAAATTTCCACAAAATTCAAGAAGACTCACACAAAAAACTTGAAAGCTGCTGAAAATTCCACGAAAATCCCACAAAAATCCCTAAATCTTCTCAAAACCCAACCACATTCCTGCAGCATCTCACAAAATCTCCACCAATATCCAAAAAATTCAAGAAAATTCCCTCCAAATTCTTCAAGTCTCCTCCAAATCCCACAAAATTCAAGACAAATCCTCAAAATCCCACAAAAATCCCACCAAATTCCAGAACCATCTCACAAAATCTCAACAAATTTCCACTAAATTCAAGAAAACTCTCACAAAGTTCTTGAAAGCCCCTCAAAATTCCAGAAAAATGCCACAAACTTCCCTACATCTTCTCAAAACCCAAACAAACTCCTGCAACATCTCACAAAATCTCCACCAATTTCCAAACAATTCAAGAAAAATCCCGCAAAATTCTTCAAGTCTCGTACAAATCCCAGAAAAATCCCACAAAATTCCAGAAACATCCCACCAAATCACCTCAATATCACCAAAAATTCTGGAAAAGCCTCACAAAATTGCAGAAAAATGCCACAAAATTCCCTAAACCTTCTCAAAACCCTACCAAATTCCTGCAACATCCCACAAAATCTCCAACAATTTCCACAAAATTCAAGAAAAATCCCTCCAAATTCACTGAATTTCCTCAATATCCCACCAAATTCCAGAACCATCTCACAAAATCTCAACAAATTTCCACAAAATCTAAGAAAATTCCCTCCAAAATCTTCAAGTCTCCTCCAAATCCCACAAAATTCAAGAGAAATCCTCAAAATTCCACAAAAATCCCACAAAATTCCTTCCATCTTCTCAGAACCCAAACAAACTCCTGCAACATCTCACAAAATCTCCACCAATTTCCAAACAATTCAAGAAAAATCCCGCAAAATTCTTCAAGTCTCCTCCAAATACCACAAACATCCCACAAACATCCCACAAACATCCCACAAACATCCCACAAAATTCAAGGGAAATCCCACAAAATTCAAAAGAAATCGCACAAAATCCTGTACAAGCCCCACACAATTCCCTAAATCTTCTCAGAACCCAACCACATTCCTGCAACATCCCACAAAATCTCTGGAAATTTCCACAAAATTCAAGAAGACTCACACAAAAAACTTGAAAGCTGCTGAAAATTCCACGAAAATCCCACAAAAATCCCTAAATCTTCTCAAAACCCAACCACATTCCTGCAGCATCTCACAAAATCTCCACCAATATCCAAAAAATTCAAGAAAATTCCCTCCAAATTCTTCAAGTCTCCTCCAAATCCCACAAAATTCAAGACAAATCCTCAAAATCCCACAAAAATCCCACCAAATTCCAGAACCATCTCACAAAATCTCAACAAATTTCCACTAAATTCAAGAAAACTCTCACAAAGTTCTTGAAAGCCCCTCAAAATTCCAGAAAAATGCCACAAACTTCCCTACATCTTCTCAAAACCCAAACAAACTCCTGCAACATCTCACAAAATCTCCACCAATTTCCAAACAATTCAAGAAAAATCCCGCAAAATTCTTCAAGTCTCCTACAAATCCCAGAAAAATCCCACAAAATTCCAGAAACATCCCACCAAATCACCTCAATATCACCAAAAATTCTGGAAAAGCCTCACAAAATTGCAGAAAAATGCCACAAAATTCCCTAAACCTTCTCAAAACCCTACCAAATTCCTGCAACATCCCACAAAATCTCCAACAATTTCCACAAAATTCAAGAAAAATCCCTCAAAATTCACTGAATTTCCTCAATATCCCACCAAATTCCAGAACCATCTCACAAAATCTCAACAAATTTCCACAAAATCTAAGAAAATTCCCGCAAAATTCTTCAAGTCTCCTCCAAATCCCACAAAATTCAAGAGAAATCCTCAAAATTCCACAAAAATCCCACAAAATTCCTTCCATCTTCTCAGAACCCAAACAAACTCCTGCAACATCTCACAAAATCTCCACCAATTTCCAAACAATTCAAGAAAAATCCCGCAGAATTCTTCAAGTCTCCTCCAAATACCACAAACATCCCACAAACATCCCACAAACATCCCACAAACATCCCACAAAATTCAAGAGAAATCCCACAAAATTCAAAAGAAATCGCACAAAATCCTGTACAAGCCCCACACAATTCCCTAAATCTTCTCAGAACCCAACCACATTCCTGCAACATCCCACAAAATCTCTGGAAATTTCCACAAAATTCAAGAAGACTCACACAAAAAACTTGAAAGCTGCTGAAAATTCCACGAAAATCCCACAAAAATCCCTAAATCTTCTCAAAACCCAACCACATTCCTGCAGCATCTCACAAAATCTCCACCAATATCCAAAAAATTCAAGAAAATTCCCTCCAAATTCTTCAAGTCTCCTCCAAATCCCACAAAATTCAAGAGAAATCCTCAAAATCCCACAAAAATCCCACCAAATTCCAGAACCATCTCACAAAATCTCAACAAATTTCCACTAAATTCAAGAAAACTCTCACAAAGTTCTTGAAAGCCCCTCAAAATTCCAGAAAAATGCCACAAACTTCCCTACATCTTCTCAAAACCCAAACAAACTCCTGCAACATCTCACAAAATCTCCACCAATTTCCAAACAATTCAAGAAAAATCCCGCAAAATTCTTCAAGTCTCCTACAAATCCCAGAAAAATCCCACAAAATTCCAGAAACATCCCACCAAATCACCTCAATATCACCAAAAATTCTGGAAAAGCCTCACAAAATTGCAGAAAAATGCCACAAAATTCCCTAAACCTTCTCAAAACCCTGCCAAATTCCTGCAACATCCCACAAAATCTCCAACAATTTCCACAAAATTCAAGAAAAATCCCTCCAAATTCACTGAATTTCCTCAATATCCCACCAAATTCCAGAACCATCTCACAAAATCTCAACAAATTTCCACAAAATCTAAGAAAATTCCCGCAAAATTCTTCAAGTCTCCTCCAAATCCCACAAAATTCAAGAGAAATCCTCAAAATTCCACAAAAATCCAACAAAATACCTTCCATCTCCTCAAAACCCAAACAAACTCCTGCAACATCTCACAAAATCTCCACCAATTTCCAAACATTTCAAGAAAAATCCCGCAAAATTCTTCAAGTCTCCTCCAAATACCACAAACATCCTACAAACATCTCACAAACATCCCATAAAATTCAGTAGAAATCCCACAAAATTCAAGAGAAATCCCACCAAATTCTGTACAAGCCCCACACAATTCCCTAAATCTTCTCAGAACCCAACCACATTCCTGCAACATCCCACAAAATCTCCAACAATTTCCACAAAATTCAAGAAAATTCCCTCCAAATTCACTGAATTTCCTCAATATCCCACCAAACTCCAGAACCATCTCACAAAATCTCAACAAATTTCCAAAAAATTCAAAAAAACTCTCACAAAGTTCTTGAAAGCCCCTCAAAATTCCAGAAAAATGCCACAAAATTCCCTACATCTTCTCAAAACATTACAAAATTCTACAGACATCTCACAAAATCTCCACACATTTCCACAAAATCTAAGAAAATTCCCGCAAAATTCTTCAAGTCTCCTCCAAATCCCACAAAATTCAAGAGAAATCCTCAAAATTCCACAAAAATCCAACAAAATTCCCTACATCTTCTCAAAATCCAAACAAATTCCTGAAACATCTCACAAAATCTCCACCAATTTCCACAACATTTAGGAAAAATCCCTCCAACTTCTTCAAGTCTCCTCCAAATCCCACAAAATTCAAGAGAATTCCTCAAAATTCCACAAACATCCCACAAAATTCCTGCAACATCTCACAACATCTCCAACAATTTCCACAAAATTCAAGAAGACTCTCACAAAATACTTGAAAGCTGCTGAAAATTCCACAAATATCCCACAAAAATCCCTAAATCTTCTCAAAACCCAACCACATTCCTGCAGCATCTCACAAAATCTCCACCAATATCCAAAAAATTCAAGAAAATTCCCTCCAAATTCTTCAAGTCTCCTCCAAATCCCAATAAATTCAAGACAAATCCTCAAAATCCCACAAAAATCCCACCAAATTCCAGAACCATCTCACAAAATCTCAACAAATTTCCACATAATCTAAGAAAATTCCGCAAAATTCTTCAAGTCTCCTCCAAATCCCACAAAATTCAAGACAAATCCTCAAAATTCCACAAAAATCCCACAAAATTCCTTCCATCTTCTCAGAACCCAAACAAACTCCTGCAACATCTCACAAAATCTCCACCAATTTCCAAACAATTCAAGAAAAATCCCGCAAAATTCTTCAAGTCTCGTACAAATCCCAGAAAAATCCCACAAAATTCCAGAAACATCCCACCAAATCACCTCAATATCACCAAAAATTCTGGAAAAGCCTCACAAAATTGCAGAAAAATGCCACAAAATTCCCTAAACCTTCTCAAAACCCTACCAAATTCCTGCAACATCCCACAAAATCTCCAACAATTTCCACAAAATTCAAGAAAAATCCCTCAAAATTCACTGAATTTCCTCAATATCCCACCAAATTCCAGAACCATCTCACAAAATCTCAACAAATTTCCACAAAATCTAAGAAAATTCCCGCAAAATTCTTCAAGTCTCCTCCAAATCCCACAAAATTCAAGAGAAATCCTCAAAATTCCACAAAAATCCCACAAAATTCCTTCCATCTTCTCAGAACCCAAACAAACTCCTGCAACATCTCACAAAATCTCCACCAATTTCCAAACATTTCAAGAAAAATCCCGCAGAATTCTTCAAGTCTCCTCCAAATACCACAAACATCCCACAAACATCCCACAAACATCCCACAAACATCCCACAAAATTCAAGAGAAATCCCACAAAATTCAAAAGAAATCGCACAAAATCCTGTACAAGCCCCACACAATTCCCTAAATCTTCTCAGAACCCAACCACATTCCTGCAACATCCCACAAAATCTCTGGAAATTTCCACAAAATTCAAGAAGACTCACACAAAAAACTTGAAAGCTGCTGAAAATTCCACGAAAATCCCACAAAAATCCCTAAATCTTCTCAAAACCCAACCACATTCCTGCAGCATCTCACAAAATCTCCACCAATATCCAAAAAATTCAAGAAAATTCCCTCCAAATTCTTCAAGTCTCCTCCAAATCCCACAAAATTCAAGACAAATCCTCAAAATCCCACAAAAATCCCACCAAATTCCAGAACCATCTCACAAAATCTCAACAAATTTCCACTAAATTCAAGAAAACTCTCACAAAGTTCTTGAAAGCCCCTCAAAATTCCAGAAAAATGCCACAAACTTCCCTACATCTTCTCAAAACCCAAACAAACTCCTGCAACATCTCACAAAATCTCCACCAATTTCCAAACAATTCAAGAAAAATCCCGCAAAATTCTTCAAGTCTCGTACAAATCCCAGAAAAATCCCACAAAATTCCAGAAACATCCCACCAAATCACCTCAATATCACCAAAAATTCTGGAAAAGCCTCACAAAATTGCAGAAAAATGCCACAAAATTCCCTAAACCTTCTCAAAACCCTGCCAAATTCCTGCAACATCCCACAAAATCTCCAACAATTTCCACAAAATTCAAGAAAAATCCCTCAAAATTCACTGAATTTCCTCAATATCCCACCAAATTCCAGAACCATCTCACAAAATCTCAACAAATTTCCACAAAATCTAAGAAAATTCCCTCCAAATTCTTCAAGTCTCCTCCAAATCCCACAAAATTCAAGACAAATCCTCAAAATTCCACAAAAATCCCACAAAATTCCTTCCATCTTCTCAGAACCCAAACAAACTCCTGCAACATCTCACAAAATCTCCACCAATTTCCAAACAATTCAAGAAAAATCCCGCAAAATTCTTCAAGTCTCCTCCAAATACCACAAACATCCCACAAACATCCCACAAACATCCCACAAACATCCCACAAAATTCAAGAGAAATCCCACAAAATTCAAAAGAAATCGCACAAAATCCTGTACAAGCCCCACACAATTCCCTAAATCTTCTCAGAACCCAACCACATTCCTGCAACATCCCACAAAATCTCTGGAAATTTCCACAAAATTCAAGAAGACTCACACAAAAAACTTGAAAGCTGCTGAAAATTCCACGAAAATCCCACAAAAATCCCTAAATCTTCTCAAAACCCAACCACATTCCTGCAGCATCTCACAAAATCTCCACCAATATCCAAAAAATTCAAGAAAATTCTCTCCAAATTCTTCAAGTCTCCTCCAAATCCCACAAAATTCAAGACAAATCCTCAAAATCCCACAAAAATCCCACCAAATTCCAGAACCATCTCACAAAATCTCAACAAATTTCCACTAAATTCAAGAAAACTCTCACAAAGTTCTTGAAAGCCCCTCAAAATTCCAGAAAAATGCCACAAAATTCCCTACATCTTCTCAAAACATTACAAAATTCCACAGACACCTCACAAAATCTCCACCAATTTCCACAAAATCTAAGAAAATTCCCGCAAAATTCTTCAAGTCTCCTCCAAATCCCACAAAATTCAAGAGAAATCCTCAAAATTCCACAAAAATCCCACAAAATTCCTTCCATCTTCTCAGAACCCAAACAAACTCCTGCAACATCTCACAAAATCTCCACCAATTTCCAAACATTTCAAGAAAAATCCCGCAGAATTCTTCAAGTCTCCTCCAAATACCACAATCATCCCACAAACATCCCACAAACATCCCACAAAATTCAAGAGAAATCCCACAAAATTCAAAAGAAATCGCACAAAATCCTGTACAAGCCCCACACAATTCCCAAAATCTTCTCAGAACCCAACCACATTCCTGCAACATCCCACAAAATCTCTGGAAATTTCCACAAAATTCAAGAAGACACACACAAAAAACTTGAAAGCTGCTGAAAATTCCACGAAAATCCCACAAAAATCCCTAAATCTTCTCAAAACCCAACCACATTCCTGCAGCATCTCACAAAATCTCCACCAATATCCAAAAAATTCAAGAAAATTCCCTCCAAATTCTTCAAGTCTCCTCCAAATCCCACAAAATTCAAGACAAATCCTCAAAATCCCACAAAAATCCCACCAAATTCCAGAACCATCTCACAAAATCTCAACAAATTTCCACTAAATTCAAGAAAACTCTCACAAAGTTCTTGAAAGCCCCTCAAAATTCCAGAAAAATGCCACAAACTTCCCTACATCTTCTCAAAACCCAAACTCCTGCAACATCTCACAAAATCTCCACCAATTTCCAAACAATTCAAGAAAAATCCCGCAAAATTCTTCAAGTCTCGTACAAATCCCAGAAAAATCCCACAAAATTCCAGAAACATCCCACCAAATCACCTCAATATCACCAAAAATTCTGGAAAAGCCTCACAAAATTGCAGAAAAATGCCACAAAATTCCCTAAACCTTCTCAAAACCCTGCCAAATTCCTGCAACATCCCACAAAATCTCCAACAATTTCCACAAAATTCAAGAAAAATCCCTCAAAATTCACTGAATTTCCTCAATATCCCACCAAATTCCAGAACCATCTCACAAAATCTCAACAAATTTCCACAAAATCTAAGAAAATTCCCTCCAAATTCTTCAAGTCTCCTCCAAATCCCACAAAATTCAAGACAAATCCTCAAAATTCCACAAAAATCCCACAAAATTCCTTCCATCTTCTCAGAACCCAAACAAACTCCTGCAACATCTCACAAAATCTCCACCAATTTCCAAACAATTCAAGAAAAATCCCGCAGAATTCTTCAAGTCTCCTCCAAATACCACAAACATCCCACAAACATCCCACAAACATCCCACAAACATCCCACAAAATTCAAGAGAAATCCCACAAAATTCAAAAGAAATCGCACAAAATCCTGTACAAGCCCCACACAATTCCCTAAATCTTCTCAGAACCCAACCACATTCCTGCAACATCCCACAAAATCTCTGGAAATTTCCACAAAATTCAAGAAGACTCTCACAAAATACTTGAAAGCTGCTGAAAATTCCACGAAAATCCCACAAAAATCCCTAAATCTTCTCAAAACCCAACCACATTCCTGCAGCATCTCACAAAATCTCCACCAATATCCAAAAAATTCAAGAAAATTCTCTCCAAATTCTTCAAGTCTCCTCCAAATCCCACAAAATTCAAGACAAATCCTCAAAATCCCACAAAAATCCCACCAAATTCCAGAACCATCTCACAAAATCTCAACAAATTTCCACTAAATTCAAGAAAACTCTCACAAAGTTCTTGAAAGCCCCTCAAAATTCCAGAAAAATGCCACAAACTTCCCTACATCTTCTCAAAACCCAAACAAACTCCTGCAACATCTCACAAAATCTCCACCAATTTCCAAACAATTCAAGAAAAATCCCGCAGAATTCTTCAAGTCTCGTACAAATCCCAGAAAAATCCCACAAAATTCCAGAAACATCCCACCAAATCACCTCAATATCACCAAAAATTCTGGAAAAGCCTCACAAAATTGCAGAAAAATGCCACAAAATTCCCTAAACCTTCTCAAAACCCTGCCAAATTCCTGCAACATCCCACAAAATCTCCAACAATTTCCACAAAATTCAAGAAAAATCCCTCAAAATTCACTGAATTTCCTCAATATCCCACCAAATTCCAGAACCATCTCACAAAATCTCCACAAATTTCCACAAAATCTAAGAAAATTCCCTCCAAATTCTTCAAGTCTCCTCCAAATCCCACAAAATTCAAGACAAATCCTCAAAATCCCACAAAAATCCCACCAAATTCCAGAACCATCTCACAAAATCTCAACAAATTTCCACTAAATTCAAGAAAACTCTCACAAAGTTCTTGAAAGCCCCTCAAAATTCCAGAAAAATGCCACAAAATTCCCTACATCTTCTCAAAACATTACAAAATTCCACAGACACCTCACAAAATCTCCACCAATTTCCACAAAATCTAAGAAAATTCCCGCAAAATTCTTCAAGTCTCCTCCAAATCCCACAAAATTCAAGAGAAATCCTCAAAATTCCACAAAAATCCCACAAAATTCCTTCCATCTTCTCAGAACCCAAACAAACTCCTGCAACATCTCACAAAATCTCCACCAATTTCCAAACAATTCAAGAAAAATCCCGCAGAATTCTTCAAGTCTCCTCCAAATACCACAAACATCCCACAAACATCCCACAAACATCCCACAAACATCCCACAAAATTCAAGAGAAATCCCACAAAATTCAAAAGAAATCGCACAAAATCCTGTACAAGCCCCACACAATTCCCTAAATCTTCTCAGAACCCAACCACATTCCTGCAACATCCCACAAAATCTCTGGAAATTTCCACAAAATTCAAGAAGACTCACACAAAAAACTTGAAAGCTGCTGAAAATTCCACGAAAATCCCACAAAAATCCCTAAATCTTCTCAAAACCCAACCACATTCCTGCAGCATCTCACAAAATCTCCACCAATATCCAAAAAATTCAAGAAAATTCCCTCCAAATTCTTCAAGTCTCCTCCAAATCCCACAAAATTCAAGACAAATCCTCAAAATCCCACAAAAATCCCACCAAATTCCAGAACCATCTCACAAAATCTCAACAAATTTCCACTAAATTCAAGAAAACTCTCACAAAGTTCTTGAAAGCCCCTCAAAATTCCAGAAAAATGCCACAAAATTCCCTACATCTTCTCAAAACATTACAAAATTCCACAGACACCTCACAAAATCTCCACCAATTTCCACAAAATCTAAGAAAATTCCCGCAAAATTCTTCAAGTCTCCTCCAAATCCCACAAAATTCAAGAGAAATCCTCAAAATTCCACAAAAATCCCACAAAATTCCTTCCATCTTCTCAGAACCCAAACAAACTCCTGCAACATCTCACAAAATCTCCACCAATTTCCACAACATTTAGGAAAAATCCCTCCAACTTCTTCAAGTCTCCTCCAAATCCCACAAAATTCAAGAGAAATCCTCAAAATCCCACAAAAATCCCACCAAATTCCAGAACCATCTCACAAAATCTCAACAAATTTCCACTAAATTCAAGAAAACTCTCACAAAGTTCTTGAAAGCCCCTCAAAATTCCAGAAAAATGCCACAAACTTCCCTACATCTTCTCAAAACCCAAACAAACTCCTGCAACATCTCACAAAATCTCCAACAATTTCCAAACAATTCAAGAAAAATCCCGCAAAATTCTTCAAGTCTCGTACAAATCCCAGAAAAATCCCACAAAATTCCAGAAACATCCCACCAAATCACCTCAATATCACCAAAAATTCTGGAAAAGCCTCACAAAATTGCAGAAAAATGCCACAAAATTCCCTAAACCTTCTCAAAACCCTACCCAATTCCTGCAACATCCCACAAAATCTCCAACAATTTCCACAAAATTCAAGAAAAATCCCTCCAAATTCACTGAATTTCCTCAATATCCCACCAAACTCCAGAACCATCTCACAAAATCTCAACAAATTTCCAAAAAATTCAAAAAAACTCTCACAAAGTTCTTTAAAGCCCCTCAAAATTCCAGAAAAATGCCACAAAATTCCCTACATCTTCTCAAAACATTACAAAATTCCACAGACACCTCACAAAATCTCCACCAATTTCCACAAAATCTAAGAAAATTCCCGCAAAATTCTTCAAGTCTCCTCCAAATCCCACAAAATTCAAGAGAAATCCTCAAAATTCCACAAAAATCCAACAAAATTCCTTCCATCTCCTCAAAACCCAAACAAACTCCTGCAACATCTCACAAAATCTCCACCAATTTCCACAACATTTAGGAAAAATCCCTCCAACTTCTTCAAGTCTCCTCCAAATCCCACAAAATTCAAGACAAATCCTCAAAATTCCACAAAAATCCCACAAAATTCCAGAACCATCTCACAAAATCTCAACAAATTTCCACAAAATTCAAGAAAACTCTCACAAAGTTCTTGAAAGCCCCTCAAAATTCCAGAAAAATGCCACAAACTTCCCTACATCTTCTCAAAACCCAAACAAACTCCTGCAACATCTCACAAAATCTCCACCAATTTCCAAACAATTCAAGAAAAATCCCGCAAAATTCTTCAAGTCTCGTACAAATCCCAGAAAAATCCCACAAAATTCCAGAAACATCCCACCAAATCACCTCAATATCACCAAAAATTCTGGAAAAGCCTCACAAAATTGCAGAAAAATGCCACAAAATTTCCTAAACCTTCTCAAAACCCTACCCAATTCCTGCAACATCCCACAAAATCTCCAACAATTTCCACAAAATTCAAGAAAAATCCCTCAAAATTCACTGAATTTCCTCAATATCCCACCAAATTCCAGAACCATCTCACAAAATCTCAACAAATTTCCACAAAATCTATGAAAATTCCCGCAAAATTCTTCAAGTCTCCTCCAAATCCCACAAAATTCAAGAGAAATCCTCAAAATTCCACAAAAATCCCACAAAATTCCTTCCATCTTCTCAGAACCCAAACAAACTCCTGCAACATCTCACAAAATCTCCACCAATTTCCAAACAATTCAAGAAAAATCCCGCAGAATTCTTCAAGTCTCCTCCAAATACCACAAACATCCCACAAACATCCCACAAACATCCCACAAACATCCCACAAAATTCAAGAGAAATCCCACAAAATTCAAAAGAAATCGCACAAAATCCTGTACAAGCCCCACACAATTCCCTAAATCTTCTCAGAACCCAACCACATTCCTGCAACATCCCACAAAATCTCTGGAAATTTCCACAAAATTCAAGAAGACTCACACAAAAAACTTGAAAGCTGCTGAAAATTCCACGAAAATCCCACAAAAATCCCTAAATCTTCTCAAAACCCAACCACATTCCTGCAGCATCTCACAAAATCTCCACCAATATCCAAAAAATTCAAGAAAATTCCCTCCAAATTCTTCAAGTCTCCTCCAAATCCCACAAAATTCAAGACAAATCCTCAAAATCCCACAAAAATCCCACCAAATTCCAGAACCATCTCACAAAATCTCAACAAATTTCCACTAAATTCAAGAAAACTCTCACAAAGTTCTTGAAAGCCCCTCAAAATTCCAGAAAAATGCCACAAACTTCCCTACATCTTCTCAAAACCCAAACAAACTCCTGCAACATCTCACAAAATCTCCACCAATTTCCAAACAATTCAAGAAAAATCCCGCAAAATTCTTCAAGTCTCCTACAAATCCCAGAAAAATCCCACAAAATTCCAGAAACATCCCACCAAATCACCTCAATATCACCAAAAATTCTGGAAAAGCCTCACAAAATTGCAGAAAAATGCCACAAAATTCCCTAAACCTTCTCAAAACCCTGCCAAATTCCTGCAACATCCCACAAAATCTCCAACAATTTCCACAAAATTCAAGAAAAATCCCTCCAAATTCACTGAATTTCCTCAATATCCCACCAAATTCCAGAACCATCTCACAAAATCTCAACAAATTTCCACAAAATCTAAGAAAATTCCCTCCAAATTCTTCAAGTCTCCTCCAAATCCCACAAAATTCAAGACAAATCCTCAAAATTCCACAAAAATCCCACAAAATTCCTTCCATCTTCTCAGAACCCAAACAAACTCCTGCAACATCTCACAAAATCTCCACCAATTTCCAAACATTTCAAGAAAAATCCCGCAAAATTCTTCAAGTCTCCTCCAAATACCACAAACATCCCACAAACATCCCACAAACATCCCACAAACATCCCACAAAATTCAAGAGAAATCCCACAAAATTCAAAAGAAATCGCACAAAATCCTGTACAAGCCCCACACAATTCCCTAAATCTTCTCAGAACCCAACCACATTCCTGCAACATCCCACAAAATCTCTGGAAATTTCCACAAAATTCAAGAAGACTCACACAAAAAACTTGAAAGCTGCTGAAAATTCCACGAAAATCCCACAAAAATCCCTAAATCTTCTCAAAACCCAACCACATTCCTGCAGCATCTCACAAAATCTCCACCAATATCCAAAAAATTCAAGAAAATTCTCTCCAAATTCTTCAAGTCTCCTCCAAATCCCACAAAATTCAAGACAAATCCTCAAAATCCCACAAAAATCCCACCAAATTCCAGAACCATCTCACAAAATCTCAACAAATTTCCACTAAATTCAAGAAAACTCTCACAAAGTTCTTGAAAGCCCCTCAAAATTCCAGAAAAATGCCACAAAATTCCCTACATCTTCTCAAAACATTACAAAATTCCACAGACACCTCACAAAATCTCCACCAATTTCCACAAAATCTAAGAAAATTCCCGCAAAATTCTTCAAGTCTCCTCCAAATCCCACAAAATTCAAGAGAAATCCTCAAAATTCCACAAAAATCCAACAAAATTCCTTCCATCTCCTCAAAACCCAAACAAACTCCTGCAACATCTCACAAAATCTCCACCAATTTCCACAACATTTAGGAAAAATCCCTCCAACTTCTTCAAGTCTCCTCCAAATCCCACAAAATTCAAGACAAATCCTCAAAATCCCACAAAAATCCCACCAAATTCCAGAACCATCTCACAAAATCTCAACAAATTTCCACTAAATTCAAGAAAACTCTCACAAAGTTCTTGAAAGCCCCTCAAAATTCCAGAAAAATGCCATAAACTTCCCTACATCTTCTCAAAACCCAAACAAACTCCTGCAACATCTCACAAAATCTCCACCAATTTCCAAACAATTCAAGAAAAATCCCGCAAAATTCTTCAAGTCTCGTACAAATCCCAGAAAAATCCCACAAAATTCCAGAAACATCCCACCAAATCACCTCAATATCACCAAAAATTCTGGAAAAGCCTCACAAAATTGCAGAAAAATGCCACAAAATTCCCTAAACCTTCTCAAAACCCTACCAAATTCCTGCAACATCCCACAAAATCTCCAACAATTTCCACAAAATTCAAGAAAAATCCCTCAAAATTCACTGAATTTCCTCAATATCCCACCAAATTCCAGAACCATCTCACAAAATCTCAACAAATTTCCACAAAATCTAAGAAAATTCCCGCAAAATTCTTCAAGTCTTCTCCAAATCCCACAAAATTCAAGACAAATCCTCAAAATTCCACAAAAATCCCACAAAATTCCTTCCATCTTCTCAGAACCCAAACAAACTCCTGCAACATCTCACAAAATCTCCACCAATTTCCAAACATTTCAAGAAAAATCCCGCAGAATTCTTCAAGTCTCCTCCAAATACCACAAACATCCCACAAACATCCCACAAACATCCCACAAAATTCAAGAGAAATCCCACAAAATTCAAAAGAAATCGCACAAAATCCTGTACAAGCCCCACACAATTCCCTAAATCTTCTCAGAACCCAACCACATTCCTGCAACATCCCACAAAATCTCTGGAAATTTCCACAAAATTCAAGAAGACTCACACAAAAAACTTGAAAGCTGCTGAAAATTCCACGAAAATCCCACAAAAATCCCTAAATCTTCTCAAAACCCAACCACATTCCTGCAGCATCTCACAAAATCTCCACCAATATCCAAAAAATTCAAGAAAATTCCCTCCAAATTCTTCAAGTCTCCTCCAAATCCCACAAAATTCAAGAGAAATCCTCAAAATCCCACAAAAATCCCACCAAATTCCAGAACCATCTCACAAAATCTCAACAAATTTCCACTAAATTCAAGAAAACTCTCACAAAGTTCTTGAAAGCCCCTCAAAATTCCAGAAAAATGCCACAAACTTCCCTACATCTTCTCAAAACCCAAACTCCTGCAACATCTCACAAAATCTCCACCAATTTCCAAACAATTCAAGAAAAATCCCGCAAAATTCTTCAAGTCTCGTACAAATCCCAGAAAAATCCCACAAAATTCCAGAAACATCCCACCAAATCACCTCAATATCACCAAAAATTCTGGAAAAGCCTCACAAAATTGCAGAAAAATGCCACAAAATTCCCTAAACCTTCTCAAAACCCTGCCAAATTCCTGCAACATCCCACAAAATCTCCAACAATTTCCACAAAATTCAAGAAAAATCCCTCAAAATTCACTGAATTTCCTCAATATCCCACCAAATTCCAGAACCATCTCACAAAATCTCAACAAATTTCCACAAAATCTAAGAAAATTCCCGCAAAATTCTTCAAGTCTCCTCCAAATCCCACAAAATTCAAGAGAAATCCTCAAAATTCCACAAAAATCCCACAAAATTCCTTCCATCTTCTCAGAACCCAAACAAACTCCTGCAACATCTCACAAAATCTCCACCAATTTCCAAACAATTCAAGAAAAATCCCGCAAAATTCTTCAAGTCTCCTCCAAATACCACAAACATCCCACAAACATCCCACAAACATCCCACAAAATTCAAGAGAAATCCCACAAAATTCAAAAGAAATCGCACAAAATCCTGTACAAGCCCCACACAATTCCCTAAATCTTCTCAGAACCCAACCACATTCCTGCAACATCCCACAAAATCTCTGGAAATTTCCACAAAATTCAAGAAGACTCTCACAAAATACTTGAAAGCTGCTGAAAATTCCACGAAAATCCCACAAAAATCCCTAAATCTTCTCAAAACCCAACCACATTCCTGCAGCATCTCACAAAATCTCCACCAATATCCAAAAAATTCAAGAAAATTCTCTCCAAATTCTTCAAGTCTCCTCCAAATCCCACAAAATTCAAGACAAATCCTCAAAATCCCACAAAAATCCCACCAAATTCCAGAACCATCTCACAAAATCTCAACAAATTTCCACTAAATTCAAGAAAACTCTCACAAAGTTCTTGAAAGCCCCTCAAAATTCCAGAAAAATGCCACAAACTTCCCTACATCTTCTCAAAACCCAAACAAACTCCTGCAACATCTCACAAAATCTCCACCAATTTCCAAACAATTCAAGAAAAATCCCGCAGAATTCTTCAAGTCTCGTACAAATCCCAGAAAAATCCCACAAAATTCCAGAAACATCCCACCAAATCACCTCAATATCACCAAAAATTCTGGAAAAGCCTCACAAAATTGCAGAAAAATGCCACAAAATTCCCTAAACCTTCTCAAAACCCTACCCAATTCCTGCAACATCCCACAAAATCTCCAACAATTTCCACAAAATTCAAGAAAAATCCCTCAAAATTCACTGAATTTCCTCAATATCCCACCAAATTCCAGAACCATCTCACAAAATCTCAACAAATTTCCACAAAATCTAAGAAAATTCCCGCAAAATTCTTCAAGTCTCCTCCAAATCCCACAAAATTCAAGAGAAATCCTCAAAATTCCACAAAAATCCCACAAAATTCCTTCCATCTTCTCAGAACCCAAACAAACTCCTGCAACATCTCACAAAATCTCCACCAATTTCCAAACAATTCAAGAAAAATCCCGCAGAATTCTTCAAGTCTCCTCCAAATACCACAAACATCCCACAAACATCCCACAAACATCCCACAAACATCCCACAAAATTCAAGAGAAATCCCACAAAATTCAAAAGAAATCGCACAAAATCCTGTACAAGCCCCACACAATTCCCTAAATCTTCTCAGAACCCAACCACATTCCTGCAACATCCCACAAAATCTCTGGAAATTTCCACAAAATTCAAGAAGACTCACACAAAAAACTTGAAAGCTGCTGAAAATTCCACGAAAATCCCACAAAAATCCCTAAATCTTCTCAAAACCCAACCACATTCCTGCAGCATCTCACAAAATCTCCACCAATATCCAAAAAATTCAAGAAAATTCCCTCCAAATTCTTCAAGTCTCCTCCAAATCCCACAAAATTCAAGACAAATCCTCAAAATCCCACAAAAATCCCACCAAATTCCAGAACCATCTCACAAAATCTCAACAAATTTCCACTAAATTCAAGAAAACTCTCACAAAGTTCTTGAAAGCCCCTCAAAATTCCAGAAAAATGCCACAAAATTCCCTACATCTTCTCAAACCATTACAAAATTCCACAGACACCTCACAAAATCTCCACCAATTTCCACAAAATCTAAGAAAATTCCCGCAAAATTCTTCAAGTCTCCTCCAAATCCCACAAAATTCAAGAGAAATCCTCAAAATTCCACAAAAATCCCACAAAATTCCTTCCATCTTCTCAGAACCCAAACAAACTCCTGCAACATCTCACAAAATCTCCACCAATTTCCAAACAATTCAAGAAAAATCCCGCAGAATTCTTCAAGTCTCCTCCAAATACCACAAACATCCCACAAACATCCCACAAACATCCCACAAACATCCCACAAAATTCAAGAGAAATCCCACAAAATTCAAAAGAAATCGCACAAAATCCTGTACAAGCCCCACACAATTCCCTAAATCTTCTCAGAACCCAACCACATTCCTGCAACATCCCACAAAATCTCTGGAAATTTCCACAAAATTCAAGAAGACTCACACAAAAAACTTGAAAGCTGCTGAAAATTCCACGAAAATCCCACAAAAATCCCTAAATCTTCTCAAAACCCAACCACATTCCTGCAGCATCTCACAAAATCTCCACCAATATCCAAAAAATTCAAGAAAATTCCCTCCAAATTCTTCAAGTCTCCTCCAAATCCCACAAAATTCAAGACAAATCCTCAAAATCCCACAAAAATCCCACCAAATTCCAGAACCATCTCACAAAATCTCAACAAATTTCCACTAAATTCAAGAAAACTCTCACAAAGTTCTTGAAAGCCCCTCAAAATTCCAGAAAAATGCCACAAAATTCCCTACATCTTCTCAAAACATTACAAAATTCCACAGACACCTCACAAAATCTCCACCAATTTCCACAAAATCTAAGAAAATTCCCGCAAAATTCTTCAAGTCTCCTCCAAATCCCACAAAATTCAAGAGAAATCCTCAAAATTCCACAAAAATCCCACAAAATTCCTTCCATCTTCTCAGAACCCAAACAAACTCCTGCAACATCTCACAAAATCTCCACCAATTTCCACAACATTTAGGAAAAATCCCTCCAACTTCTTCAAGTCTCCTCCAAATCCCACAAAATTCAAGACAAATCCTCAAAATCCCACAAAAATCCCACCAAATTCCAGAACCATCTCACAAAATCTCAACAAATTTCCACTAAATTCAAGAAAACTCTCACAAAGTTCTTGAAAGCCCCTCAAAATTCCAGAAAAATGCCACAAACTTCCCTACATCTTCTCAAAACCCAAACAAACTCCTGCAACATCTCACAAAATCTCCAACAATTTCCAAACAATTCAAGAAAAATCCCGCAAAATTCTTCAAGTCTCGTACAAATCCCAGAAAAATCCCACAAAATTCCAGAAACATCCCACCAAATCACCTCAATATCACCAAAAATTCTGGAAAAGCCTCACAAAATTGCAGAAAAATGCCACAAAATTCCCTAAACCTTCTCAAAACCCTACCCAATTCCTGCAACATCCCACAAAATCTCCAACAATTTCCACAAAATTCAAGAAAAATCCCTCAAAATTCACTGAATTTCCTCAATATCCCACCAAACTCCAGAACCATCTCACAAAATCTCAACAAATTTCCAAAAAATTCAAAAAAACTCTCACAAAGTTCTTTAAAGCCCCTCAAAATTCCAGAAAAATGCCACAAAATTCCCTACATCTTCTCAAAACATTACAAAATTCCACAGACACCTCACAAAATCTCCACCAATTTCCACAAAATCTAAGAAAATTCCCGCAAAATTCTTCAAGTCTCCTCCAAATCCCACAAAATTCAAGAGAAATCCTCAAAATTCCACAAAAATCCAACAAAATTCCTTCCATCTCCTCAAAACCCAAACAAACTCCTGCAACATCTCACAAAATCTCCACCAATTTCCACAACATTTAGGAAAAATCCCTCCAACTTCTTCAAGTCTCCTCCAAATCCCACAAAATTCAAGACAAATCCTCAAAATTCCACAAAAATCCCACAAAATTCCAGAACCATCTCACAAAATCTCAACAAATTTCCACAAAATTCAAGAAAACTCTCACAAAGTTCTTGAAAGCCCCTCAAAATTCCAGAAAAATGCCACAAACTTCCCTACATCTTCTCAAAACCCAAACAAACTCCTGCAACATCTCACAAAATCTCCACCAATTTCCAAACAATTCAAGAAAAATCCCGCAAAATTCTTCAAGTCTCGTACAAATCCCAGAAAAATCCCACAAAATTCCAGAAACATCCCACCAAATCACCTCAATATCACCAAAAATTCTGGAAAAGCCTCACAAAATTGCAGAAAAATGCCACAAAATTTCCTAAACCTTCTCAAAACCCTACCCAATTCCTGCAACATCCCACAAAATCTCCAACAATTTCCACAAAATTCAAGAAAAATCCCTCAAAATTCACTGAATTTCCTCAATATCCCACCAAATTCCAGAACCATCTCACAAAATCTCAACAAATTTCCACAAAATCTATGAAAATTCCCGCAAAATTCTTCAAGTCTCCTCCAAATCCCACAAAATTCAAGAGAAATCCTCAAAATTCCACAAAAATCCCACAAAATTCCTTCCATCTTCTCAGAACCCAAACAAACTCCTGCAACATCTCACAAAATCTCCACCAATTTCCAAACAATTCAAGAAAAATCCCGCAGAATTCTTCAAGTCTCCTCCAAATACCACAAACATCCCACAAACATCCCACAAACATCCCACAAACATCCCACAAAATTCAAGAGAAATCCCACAAAATTCAAAAGAAATCGCACAAAATCCTGTACAAGCCCCACACAATTCCCTAAATCTTCTCAGAACCCAACCACATTCCTGCAACATCCCACAAAATCTCTGGAAATTTCCACAAAATTCAAGAAGACTCACACAAAAAACTTGAAAGCTGCTGAAAATTCCACGAAAATCCCACAAAAATCCCTAAATCTTCTCAAAACCCAACCACATTCCTGCAGCATCTCACAAAATCTCCACCAATATCCAAAAAATTCAAGAAAATTCCCTCCAAATTCTTCAAGTCTCCTCCAAATCCCACAAAATTCAAGAGAAATCCTCAAAATCCCACAAAAATCCCACCAAATTCCAGAACCATCTCACAAAATCTCAACAAATTTCCACTAAATTCAAGAAAACTCCCACAAAGTTCTTGAAAGCCCCTCAAAATTCCAGAAAAATGCCACAAACTTCCCTACATCTTCTCAAAACCCAAACAAACTCCTGCAACATCTCACAAAATCTCCACCAATTTCCAAACAATTCAAGAAAAATCCCGCAAAATTCTTCAAGTCTCGTACAAATCCCAGAAAAATCCCACAAAATTCCAGAAACATCCCACCAAATCACCTCAATATCACCAAAAATTCTGGAAAAGCCTCACAAAATTGCAGAAAAATGCCACAAAATTCCCTAAACCTTCTCAAAACCCTACCCAATTCCTGCAACATCCCACAAAATCTCCACCAATTTCCACAAAATTCAAGAAAAATCCCTCCAAATTCACTGAATTTCCTCAATATCCCACCAAATTCCAGAACCATCTCACAAAATCTCAACAAATTTCCACAAAATCTAAGAAAATTCCCGCAAAATTCTTCAAGTCTCCTCCAAATCCCACAAAATTCAAGAGAAATCCTCAAAATTCCACAAAAATCCCACAAAATTCCTTCCATCTTCTCAGAACCCAAACAAACTCCTGCAACATCTCACAAAATCTCCACCAATTTCCAAACAATTCAAGAAAAATCCCGCAGAATTCTTCAAGTCTCCTCCAAATACCACAAACATCCCACAAACATCCCACAAACATCCCACAAACATCCCACAAAATTCAAGAGAAATCCCACAAAATTCAAAAGAAATCGCACAAAATCCTGTACAAGCCCCACACAATTCCCTAAATCTTCTCAGAACCCAACCACATTCCTGCAACATCCCACAAAATCTCTGGAAATTTCCACAAAATTCAAGAAGACTCACACAAAAAACTTGAAAGCTGCTGAAAATTCCACGAAAATCCCACAAAAATCCCTAAATCTTCTCAAAACCCAACCACATTCCTGCAGCATCTCACAAAATCTCCACCAATATCCAAAAAATTCAAGAAAATTCCCTCCAAATTCTTCAAGTCTCCTCCAAATCCCACAAAATTCAAGACAAATCCTCAAAATCCCACAAAAATCCCACCAAATTCCAGAACCATCTCACAAAATCTCAACAAATTTCCACTAAATTCAAGAAAACTCTCACAAAGTTCTTGAAAGCCCCTCAAAATTCCAGAAAAATGCCACAAAATTCCCTACATCTTCTCAAAACATTACAAAATTCCACAGACACCTCACAAAATCTCCACCAATTTCCACAAAATCTAAGAAAATTCCCGCAAAATTCTTCAAGTCTCCTCCAAATCCCACAAAATTCAAGAGAAATCCTCAAAATTCCACAAAAATCCAACAAAATTCCTTCCATCTCCTCAAAACCCAAACAAACTCCTGCAACATCTCACAAAATCTCCACCAATTTCCACAACATTTAGGAAAAATCCCTCCAACTTCTTCAAGTCTCCTCCAAATCCCACAAAATTCAAGACAAATCCTCAAAATCCCACAAAAATCCCACCAAATTCCAGAACCATCTCACAAAATCTCAACAAATTTCCACTAAATTCAAGAAAACTCTCACAAAGTTCTTGAAAGCCCCTCAAAATTCCAGAAAAATGCCACAAACTTCCCTACATCTTCTCAAAACCCAAACAAACTCCTGCAACATCTCACAAAATCTCCACCAATTTCCAAACAATTCAAGAAAAATCCCGCAAAATTCTTCAAGTCTCCTACAAATCCCAGAAAAATCCCACAAAATTCCAGAAACATCCCACCAAATCACCTCAATATCACCAAAAATTCTGGAAAAGCCTCACAAAATTGCAGAAAAATGCCACAAAATTCCCTAAACCTTCTCAAAACCCTACCAAATTCCTGCAACATCCCACAAAATCTCCAACAATTTCCACAAAATTCAAGAAAAATCCCTCAAAATTCACTGAATTTCCTCAATATCCCACCAAAATCCAGAACCATCTCACAAAATCTCAACAAATTTCCACAAAATCTAAGAAAATTCCCGGAAAATTCTTCAAGTCTCCTCCAAATCCCACAAAATTCAAGACAAATCCTCAAAATTCCACAAAAATCCAACAAAATTCCTTCCATCTTCTCAAAACCCAAACAAACTCCTGCAACATCTCACAAAATCTCCACCAATTTCCAAACATTTCAAGAAAAATCCCGCAAAATTCTTCACTTCTCCTCCAAATACCACAAACATCCTACAAACATCTCACAAACATCCCATAAAATTCAGTAGAAATCCCACAAAATTCAAGAGAAATGCCACCAAATTCTGTACAAGCCCCACACAATTCCCTAAATCTTCTCAGAACCCAACCACATTCCTGCAACATCCCACAAAATCTCCAACAATTTCCACAAAATTCAAGAAAATTCCCTCCAAATTCACTGAATTTCCTCAATATCCCACAAACGCCAGAACCATCTCACAAAATCTCAACAAATTTCCAAAAAATTGAAAATAACTCTCACAAAGTTCTTGAAAGCCCCTCAAAATTCCAGAAAAATGCCACAAAATTCCCTACATCTTCTCAAAACATTACAAAATTCTACAGACATCCCACAAAATCTCCAACAATTTCCACAAAATTCAAGAAAAATCCCTCCAAATTCACTGAATTTCCTCAATATCCCACCAAATTCCAGAACCATCTCACAAAATCTCAACAAATTTCCACAAAATCTAAGAAAATTCCCTCCAAAATCTTCAAGTCTCCTCCAAATCCCACAAAATTCAAGAGAAATCCTCAAAATTCCACAAAAATCCCACAAAATTCCTTCCATCTTCTCAGAACCCAAACAAACTCCTGCAACATCTCACAAAATCTCGACCAATTTCCAAACAATTCAAGAAAAATCCCGCAAAATTCTTCAAGTCTCCTCCAAATACCACAAACATCCCACAAACATCCCACAAACATCCCACAAAATTCAAGAGAAATCCCACAAAATTCAAAAGAAATCGCACAAAATCCTGTACAAGCCCCACACAATTCCCTAAATCTTCTCAGAACCCAACCACATTCCTGCAACATCCCACAAAATCTCTGGAAATTTCCACAAAATTCAAGAAGACTCACACAAAAAACTTGAAAGCTGCTGAAAATTCCACGAAAATCCCACAAAAATCCCTAAATCTTCTCAAAACCCAACCACATTCCTGCAGCATCTCACAAAATCTCCACCAATATCCAAAAAATTCAAGAAAATTCCCTCCAAATTCTTCAAGTCTCCTCCAAATCCCACAAAATTCAAGAGAAATCCTCAAAATCCCACAAAAATCCCACCAAATTCCAGAACCATCTCACAAAATCTCAACAAATTTCCACTAAATTCAAGAAAACTCCCACAAAGTTCTTGAAAGCCCCTCAAAATTCCAGAAAAATGCCACAAACTTCCCTACATCTTCTCAAAACCCAAACAAACTCCTGCAACATCTCACAAAATCTCCACCAATTTCCAAACAATTCAAGAAAAATCCCGCAAAATTCTTCAAGTCTCCTACAAATCCCAGAAAAATCCCACAAAATTCCAGAAACATCCCACCAAATCACCTCAATATCACCAAAAATTCTGGAAAAGCCTCACAAAATTGCAGAAAAATGCCACAAAATTCCCTAAACCTTCTCAAAACCCTACCCAATTCCTGCAACATCCCACAAAATCTCCAACAATTTCCACAAAATTCAAGAAAAATCCCTCCAAATTCACTGAATTTCCTCAATATCCCACCAAATTCCAGAACCATCTCACAAAATCTCAACAAATTTCCACAAAATCTAAGAAAATTCCCGCAAAATTCTTCAAGTCTCCTCCAAATCCCACAAAATTCAAGACAAATCCTCAAAATTCCACAAAAATCCCACAAAATTCCTTCCATCTTCTCAAAACCCAAACAAACTCCTGCAACATCTCACAAAATCTCCACCAATTTCCAAACATTTCAAGAAAAATCCCGCAAAATTCTTCAAGTCTCCTCCAAATACCACAATCATCCTACAAACATCTCACAAACATCCCATAAAATTCAGTAGAAATCCCACAAAATTCAAGAGAAATCCCACCAAATTCTGTACAAGCCCCACACAATTCCCTAAATCTTCTCAGAACCCAACCACATTCCTGCAACATCCCACAAAATCTCCAACAATTTCCACAAAATTCAAGAAAATTCCCTCCAAATTCACTGAATTTCCTCAATATCCCACCAAACTCCAGAACCATCTCACAAAATCTCAACAAATTTCCAGAAAATTCAAAAAAACTCTCACAAAGTTCTTGAAAGCCCCTCAAAATTACAGAAAAATGCAACAAAATTCCCTACATCTTCTCAAAACATTACAAAATTCTACAGACATCTCACAAAATCTCCACACATTTCCACAAAATCTAAGAAAATTCCCGCAAAATTCTTCAAGTCTCCTCCAAATCCCACAAAATTCAAGAGAAATCCTCAAAATTCCACAAAAATCCAACAAAATTCCCTACATCTTCTCAAAATCCAAACAAATTCCTGAAACATCTCACAAAATCTCCACCAATTTCCACAACATTTAGGAAAAATCCCTCCAACTTCTTCAAGTCTCCTCCAAATCCCACAAAATTCAAGAGAAATCCTCAAAATTCCACAAAAATCCAACAAAATTCCCTACATCTTCTCAAAATCCAAACAAATTCCTGAAACATCTCACAAAATCAACACCAATTTCCACAACATTTAGGAAAAATCCCTCCAACTTCTTCAAGTCTCCTCCAAATCCCACAAAATTCAAGAGAATTCCTCAAAATTCCACAAACATCCCACAAAATTCCTGCAACATCTCACAACATCTCCAACAATTTCCACAAAATTCAAGAAGACTCTCACAAAATACTTGAAAGCTGCTGAAAATTCCACAAATATCCCACAAAAATCCCTAAATCTTCTCAAAACCCAACCACATTCCTGCAGCATCTCACAAAATCTCCACCAATATCCAAAAAATTCAAGAAAATTCCCTCCAAATTCTTCAAGTCTCCTCCAAATCCCACAAAATTCAAGACAAATCCTCAAAATCCCACAAAAATCCCACCAAATTCCAGAACCATCTCACAAAATCTCAACAAATTTCCACATAATCTAAGAAAATTCCGCAAAATTCTTCAAGTCTCCTCCAAATCCCACAAAATTCAAGACAAATCCTCAAAATTCCACAAAAATCCCACAAAATTCCTTCCATCTTCTCAGAACCCAAACAAACTCCTGCAACATCTCACAAAATCTCCACCAATTTCCAAACAATTCAAGAAAAATCCCGCAAAATTCTTCAAGTCTCGTACAAATCCCAGAAAAATCCTACAAAATTCCAGAAACATCCCACCAAATCACCTCAATATCACCAAAAATTCTGGAAAAGCCTCACAAAATTGCAGAAAAATGCCACAAAATTCCCTAAACCTTCTCAAAACCCTACCAAATTCCTGCAACATCCCACAAAATCTCCAACAATTTCCACAAAATTCAAGAAAAATCCCTCAAAATTCACTGAATTTCCTCAATATCCCACCAAATTCCAGAACCATCTCACAAAATCTCAACAAATTTCCACAAAATCTAAGAAAATTCCCGCAAAATTCTTCAAGTCTCCTCCAAATCCCACAAAATTCAAGAGAAATCCTCAAAATTCCACAAAAATCCCACAAAATTCCTTCCATCTTCTCAGAACCCAAACAAACTCCTGCAACATCTCACAAAATCTCCACCAATTTCCAAACAATTCAAGAAAAATCCCGCAGAATTCTTCAAGTCTCCTCCAAATACCACAAACATCCCACAAACATCCCACAAACATCCCACAAACATCCCACAAAATTCAAGAGAAATCCCACAAAATTCAAAAGAAATCGCACAAAATCCTGAACAAGCCCCACACAATTCCCAAAATCTTCTCAGAACCCAACCACATTCCTGCAACATCCCACAAAATCTCTGGAAATTTCCACAAAATTCAAGAAGACTCACACAAAAAACTTGAAAGCTGCTGAAAATTCCACGAAAATCCCACAAAAATCCCTAAATCTTCTCAAAACCCAACCACATTCCTGCAGCATCTCACAAAATCTCCACCAATATCCAAAAAATTCAAGAAAATTCCCTCCAAATTCTTCAAGTCTCCTCCAAATCCCACAAAATTCAAGACAAATCCTCAAAATCCCACAAAAATCCCACCAAATTCCAGAACCATCTCACAAAATCTCAACAAATTTCCACTAAATTCAAGAAAACTCTCACAAAGTTCTTGAAAGCCCCTCAAAATTCCAGAAAAATGCCACAAACTTCCCTACATCTTCTCAAAACCCAAACTCCTGCAACATCTCACAAAATCTCCACCAATTTCCAAACAATTCAAGAAAAATCCCGCAAAATTCTTCAAGTCTCGTACAAATCCCAGAAAAATCCCACAAAATTCCAGAAACATCCCACCAAATCACCTCAATATCACCAAAAATTCTGGAAAAGCCTCACAAAATTGCAGAAAAATGCCACAAAATTCCCTAAACCTTCTCAAAACCCTCCCCAATTCCTGCAACATCCCACAAAATCTCCACCAATTTCCACAAAATTCAAGAAAAATCCCTCCAAATTCACTGAATTTCCTCAATATCCCACCAAATTCCAGAACCATCTCACAAAATCTCAACAAATTTCCACAAAATCTAAGAAAATTCCCGCAAAATTCTTCAAGTCTCCTCCAAATCCCACAAAATTCAAGAGAAATCCTCAAAATTCCACAAAAATCCCACAAAATTCCTTCCATCTTCTCAGAACCCAAACAAACTCCTGCAACATCTCACAAAATCTCCACCAATTTCCAAACAATTCAAGAAAAATCCCGCAGAATTCTTCAAGTCTCCTCCAAATACCACAAACATCCCACAAACATCCCACAAACATCCCACAAACATCCCACAAAATTCAAGAGAAATCCCACAAAATTCAAAAGAAATCGCACAAAATCCTGTACAAGCCCCACACAATTCCCTAAATCTTCTCAGAACCCAACCACATTCCTGCAACATCCCACAAAATCTCTGGAAATTTCCACAAAATTCAAGAAGACTCACACAAAAAACTTGAAAGCTGCTGAAAATTCCACGAAAATCCCACAAAAATCCCTAAATCTTCTCAAAACCCAACCACATTCCTGCAGCATCTCACAAAATCTCCACCAATATCCAAAAAATTCAAGAAAATTCCCTCCAAATTCTTCAAGTCTCCTCCAAATCCCACAAAATTCAAGACAAATCCTCAAAATCCCACAAAAATCCCACCAAATTCCAGAACCATCTCACAAAATCTCAACAAATTTCCACTAAATTCAAGAAAACTCTCACAAAGTTCTTGAAAGCCCCTCAAAATTCCAGAAAAATGCCACAAACTTCCCTACATCTTCTCAAAACCCAAACAAACTCCTGCAACATCTCACAAAATCTCCACCAATTTCCAAACAATTCAAGAAAAATCCCGCAAAATTCTTCAAGTCTCGTACAAATCCCAGAAAAATCCCACAAAATTCCAGAAACATCCCACCAAATCACCTCAATATCACCAAAAATTCTGGAAAAGCCTCACAAAATTGCAGAAAAATGCCACAAAATTCCCTAAACCTTCTCAAAACCCTACCCAATTCCTGCAACATCCCACAAAATCTCCAACAATTTCCACAAAATTCAAGAAAAATCCCTCCAAATTCACTGAATTTCCTCAATATCCCACCAAATTCCAGAACCATCTCACAAAATCTCAACAAATTTCCACATAATCTAAGAAAATTCCGCAAAATTCTTCAAGTCTCCTCCAAATCCCACAAAATTCAAGAGAAATCCTCAAAATTCCACAAAAATCCCACAAAATTCCTTCCATCTTCTCAGAACCCAAACAAACTCCTGCAACATCTCACAAAATCTCCACCAATTTCCAAACAATTCAAGAAAAATCCCGCAGAATTCTTCAAGTCTCCTCCAAATACCACAAACATCCCACAAACATCCCACAAACATCCCACAAACATCCCACAAAATTCAAGAGAAATCCCACAAAATTCAAAAGAAATCGCACAAAATCCTGGACAAGCCCCACACAATTCCCTAAATCTTCTCAGAACCCAACCACATTCCTGCAACATCCCACAAAATCTCTGGAAATTTCCACAAAATTCAAGAAGACTCACACAAAAAACTTGAAAGCTGCTGAAAATTCCACGAAAATCCCACAAAAATCCCTAAATCTTCTCAAAACCCAACCACATTCCTGCAGCATCTCACAAAATCTCCACCAATATCCAAAAAATTCAAGAAAATTCCCTCCAAATTCTTCAAGTCTCCTCCAAATCCCACAAAATTCAAGACAAATCCTCAAAATCCCACAAAAATCCCACCAAATTCCAGAACCATCTCACAAAATCTCAACAAATTTCCACTAAATTCAAGAAAACTCTCACAAAGTTCTTGAAAGCCCCTCAAAATTCCAGAAAAATGCCACAAACTTCCCTACATCTTCTCAAAACCCAAACAAACTCCTGCAACATCTCACAAAATCTCCACCAATTTCCAAACAATTCAAGAAAAATCCCGCAAAATTCTTCAAGTCTCGTACAAATCCCAGAAAAATCCCACAAAATTCCAGAAACATCCCACCAAATCACCTCAATATCACCAAAAATTCTGGAAAAGCCTCACAAAATTGCAGAAAAATGCCACAAAATTCCCTAAACCTTCTCAAAACCCTACCCAATTCCTGCAACATCCCACAAAATCTCCAACAATTTCCACAAAATTCAAGAAAAATCCCTCCAAATTCACTGAATTTCCTCAATATCCCACCAAACTCCAGAACCATCTCACAAAATCTCAACAAATTTCCAAAAAATTCAAAAAAACTCTCACAAAGTTCTTTAAAGCCCCTCAAAATTCCAGAAAAATGCCACAAAATTCCCTACATCTTCTCAAAACATTACAAAATTCCACAGACACCTCACAAAATCTCCACCAATTTCCACAAAATCTAAGAAAATTCCCGCAAAATTCTTCAAGTCTCCTCCAAATCCCACAAAATTCAAGACAAATCCTCAAAATTCCACAAAAATCCAACAAAATTCCTTCCATCTCCTCAAAACCCAAACAAACTCCTGCAACATCTCACAAAATCTCCACCAATTTCCACAACATTTAGGAAAAATCCCTCCAACTTCTTCAAGTCTCCTCCAAATCCCACAAAATTCAAGACAAATCCTCAAAATTCCACAAAAATCCCACAAAATTCCAGAACCATCTCACAAAATCTCAACAAATTTCCACTAAATTCAAGAAAACTCTCACAAAGTTCTTGAAAGCCCCTCAAAATTCCAGAAAAATGCCATAAACTTCCCTACATCTTCTCAAAACCCAAACAAACTCCTGCAACATCTCACAAAATCTCCACCAATTTCCAAACAATTCAAGAAAAATCCCGCAAAATTCTTCAAGTCTCGTACAAATCCCAGAAAAATCCCACAAAATTCCAGAAACATCCCACCAAATCACCTCAATATCACCAAAAATTCTGGAAAAGCCTCACAAAATTGCAGAAAAATGCCACAAAATTCCCTAAACCTTCTCAAAACCCTACCCAATTCCTGCAACATCCCACAAAATCTCCAACAATTTCCACAAAATTCAAGAAAAATCCCTCAAAATTCACTGAATTTCCTCAATATCCCACCAAACTCCAGAACCATCTCACAAAATCTCAACAAATTTCCACAAAATCTAAGAAAATTCCACAAAATTCTTCAAGTCTCCTCCAAATCCCACAAAATTCAAGACAAATCCTCAAAATTCCACAAAAATCCCACAAAATTCCTTCCATCATCTCAGAACCCAAACAAACTCCTGCAACATCTCACAAAATCTCCACCAATTTCCAAACAATTCAAGAAAAATCCCGCAAAATTCTTCAAGTCTCCTCCAAATACCACAAACATCCCACAAACATCCCACAAACATCCCACAAAATTCAAGAGAAATCCCACAAAATTCAAAAGAAATCGCACAAAATCCTGTACAAGCCCCACACAATTCCCTAAATCTTCTCAGAACCCAACCACATTCCTGCAACATCCCACAAAATCTCTGGAAATTTCCACAAAATTCAAGAAGACTCACACAAAAAACTTGAAAGCTGCTGAAAATTCCACGAAAATCCCACAAAAATCCCTAAATCTTCTCAAAACCCAACCACATTCCTGCAGCATCTCACAAAATCTCCACCAATATCCAAAAGATTCAAGAAAATTCCCTCCAAATTCTTCAAGTCTCCTCCAAATCCCACAAAATTCAAGAGAAATCCTCAAAATCCCACAAAAATCCCACCAAATTCCAGAACCATCTCACAAAATCTCAACAAATTTCCACTAAATTCAAGAAAACTCTCACAAAGTTCTTGAAAGCCCCTCAAAATTCCAGAAAAATGCCACAAAATTCCCTACATCTTCTCAAAACATTACAAAATTCCACAGACACCTCACAAAATCTCCACCAATTTCCACAAAATCTAAGAAAATTCCCGCAAAATTCTTCAAGTCTCCTCCAAATCCCACAAAATTCAAGAGAAATCCTCAAAATTCCACAAAAATCCAACAAAATTCCTTCCATCTCCTCAAAACCCTAACAAACTCCTGCAACATCTCACAAAATCTCCACCAATTTCCACAACATTTAGGAAAAATCCCTCCAACTTCTTCAAGTCTCCTCCAAATCCCACAAAATTCAAGACAAATCCTCAAAATCCCACAAAAATCCCACCAAATTCCAGAACCATCTCACAAAATCTCAACAAATTTCCACTAAATTCAAGAAAACTCTCACAGAGTTCTTGAAAGCCCCTCAAAATTCCAGAAAAATGCCATAAACTTCCCTACATCTTCTCAAAACCCAAACAAACTCCTGCAACATCTCACAAAATCTCCACCAATTTCCAAACAATTCAAGAAAAATCCCGCAAAATTCTTCAAGTCTCCTACAAATCCCAGAAAAATCCCACAAAATTCCAGAAACATCCCACCAAATCACCTCAATATCACCAAAAATTCTGGAAAAGCCTCACAAAATTGCAGAAAAATGCCACAAAATTCCCTAAACCTTCTCAAAACCCTACCAAATTCCTGCAACATCCCACAAAATCTCCAACAATTTCCACAAAATTCAAGAAAAATCCCTCAAAATTCACTGAATTTCCTCAATATCCCACCAAATTCCAGAACCATCTCACAAAATCTCAACAAATTTCCACAAAATCTAAGAAAATTCCCGCAAAATTCTTCAAGTCTCCTCCAAATCCCACAAAATTCAAGAGAAATCCTCAAAATTCCACAAAAATCCCACAAAATTCCTTCCATCTTCTCAGAACCCAAACAAACTCCTGCAACATCTCACAAAATCTCCACCAATTTCCAAACAATTCAAGAAAAATCCCGCAGAATTCTTCAAGTCTCCTCCAAATACCACAAACATCCCACAAACATCCCACAAACATCCCACAAACATCCCACAAAATTCAAGAGAAATCCCACAAAATTCAAAAGAAATCGCACAAAATCCTGTACAAGCCCCACACAATTCCCTAAATCTTCTCAGAACCCAACCACATTCCTGCAACATCCCACAAAATCTCTGGAAATTTCCACAAAATTCAAGAAGACTCACACAAAAAACTTGAAAGCTGCTGAAAATTCCACGAAAATCCCACAAAAATCCCTAAATCTTCTCAAAACCCAACCACATTCCTGCAGCATCTCACAAAATCTCCACCAATATCCAAAAAATTCAAGAAAATTCCCTCCAAATTCTTCAAGTCTCCTCCAAATCCCACAAAATTCAAGAGAAATCCTCAAAATCCCACAAAAATCCCAGCAAATTCCAGAACCATCTCACAAAATCTCAACAAATTTCCACTAAATTCAAGAAAACTCTCACAAAGTTCTTGAAAGCCCCTCAAAATTCCAGAAAAATGCCACAAACTTCCCTACATCTTCTCAAAACCCAAACAAACTCCTGCAACATCTCACAAAATCTCCACCAATTTCCAAACAATTCAAGAAAAATCCCGCAAAATTCTTCAAGTCTCGTACAAATCCCAGAAAAATCCCACAAAATTCCAGAAACATCCCACCAAATCACCTCAATATCACCAAAAATTCTGGAAAAGCCTCACAAAATTGCAGAAAAATGCCACAAAATTCCCTAAACCTTCTCAAAACCCTACCCAATTCCTGCAACATCCCACAAAATCTCCAACAATTTCCACAAAATTCAAGAAAAATCCCTCAAAATTCACTGAATTTCCTCAATATCCCACCAAACTCCAGAACCATCTCACAAAATCTCAACAAATTTCCAAAAAATTCAAAAAAACTCTCACAAAGTTCTTTAAAGCCCCTCAAAATTCCAGAAAAATGCCACAAAATTCCCTACATCTTCTCAAAACATTACAAAATTCCACAGACACCTCACAAAATCTCCACCAATTTCCACAAAATCTAAGAAAATTCCCGCAAAATTCTTCAAGTCTCCTCCAAATCCCACAAAATTCAAGAGAAATCCTCAAAATTCCACAAAAATCCAACAAAATTCCTTCCATCTCCTCAAAACCCAAACAAACTCCTGCAACATCTCACAAAATCTCCACCAATTTCCACAACATTTAGGAAAAATCCCTCCAACTTCTTCAAGTCTCCTCCAAATCCCACAAAATTCAAGACAAATCCTCAAAATTCCACAAAAATCCCACAAAATTCCAGAACCATCTCACAAAATCTCAACAAATTTCCACTAAATTCAAGAAAACTCTCACAAAGTTCTTGAAAGCCCCTCAAAATTCCAGAAAAATGCCATAAACTTCCCTACATCTTCTCAAAACCCAAACAAACTCCTGCAACATCTCACAAAATCTCCACCAATTTCCAAACAATTCAAGAAAAATCCCGCAAAATTCTTCAAGTCTCGTACAAATCCCAGAAAAATCCCACAAAATTCCAGAAACATCCCACCAAATCACCTCAATATCACCAAAAATTCTGGAAAAGCCTCACAAAATTGCAGAAAAATGCCACAAAATTCCCTAAACCTTCTCAAAACCCTACCAAATTCCTGCAACATCCCACAAAATCTCCAACAATTTCCACAAAATTCAAGAAAAATCCCTCAAAATTCACTGAATTTCCTCAATATCCCACCAAACTCCAGAACCATCTCACAAAATCTCAACAAATTTCCACAAAATCTAAGAAAATTCCACAAAATTCTTCAAGTCTCCTCCAAATCCCACAAAATTCAAGACAAATCCTCCATATTCCACAAAAATCCCACAAAATTCCTTCCATCATCTCAGAACCCAAACAAACTCCTGCAACATCTCACAAAATCTCCACCAATTTCCAAACAATTCAAGAAAAATCCCGCAAAATTCTTCAAGTCTCCTCCAAATACCACAAACATCCCACAAACATCCCACAAACATCCCACAAAATTCAAGAGAAATCCCACAAAATTCAAAAGAAATCGCACAAAATCCTGTACAAGCCCCACACAATTCCCTAAATCTTCTCAGAACCCAACCACATTCCTGCAACATCCCACAAAATCTCTGGAAATTTCCACAAAATTCAAGAAGACTCACACAAAAAACTTGAAAGCTGCTGAAAATTCCACGAAAATCCCACAAAAATCCCTAAATCTTCTCAAAACCCAACCACATTCCTGCAGCATCTCACAAAATCTCCACCAATATCCAAAAGATTCAAGAAAATTCCCTCCAAATTCTTCAAGTCTCCTCCAAATCCCACAAAATTCAAGACAAATCCTCAAAATCCCACAAAAATCCCACCAAATTCCAGAACCATCTCACAAAATCTCAACAAATTTCCACTAAATTCAAGAAAACTCTCACAAAGTTCTTGAAAGCCCCTCAAAATTCCAGAAAAATGCCACAAACTTCCCTACATCTTCTCAAAACCCAAACAAACTCCTGCAACATCTCACAAAATCTCCACCAATTTCCAAACAATTCAAGAAAAATCCCGCAAAATTCTTCAAGTCTCGTACAAATCCCAGAAAAATCCCACAAAATTCCAGAAACATCCCACCAAATCACCTCAATATCACCAAAAATTCTGGAAAAGCCTCACAAAATTGCAGAAAAATGCCACAAAATTCCCTAAACCTTCTCAAAACCCTACCAAATTCCTGCAACATCCCACAAAATCTCCAACAATTTCCACAAAATTCAAGAAAAATCCCTCCAAATTCACTGAATTTCCTCAATATCCCACCAAACTCCAGAACCATCTCACAAAATCTCAACAAATTTCCAAAAAATTCAAAAAAACTCTCACAAAGTTCTTGAAAGCCCCTCAAAATTCCAGAAAAATGCCACAAAATTCCCTACATCTTCTCAAAACATTACAAAATTCCACAGACACCTCACAAAATCTCCACCAATTTCCACAAAATCTAAGAAAATTCCCGCAAAATTCTTCAAGTCTCCTCCAAATCCCACAAAATTCAAGAGAAATCCTCAAAATTCCACAAAAATCCAACAAAATTCCTTCCATCTCCTCAAAACCCAAACAAACTCCTGCAGCATCTCACAAATTCTCCACCAATTTCCACAACATTTAGGAAAAATCCCTCCAACTTCTTCAAGTCTCCTCCAAATCCCACAAAATTCAAGACAAATCCTCAAAATTCCACAAAAATCCCACAAAATTCCAGAACCATCTCACAAAATCTCAACAAATTTCCACAAAATTCAAGAAAACTCTCACAGAGTTCTTGAAAGCCCCTCAAAATTCCAGAAAAATGCCATAAACTTCCCTACATCTTCTCAAAACCCAAACAAACTCCTGCAACATCTCACAAAATCTCCACCAATTTCCAAACAATTCAAGAAAAATCCCGCAAAATTCTTCAAGTCTCGTACAAATCCCAGAAAAATCCCACAAAATTCCAGAAACATCCCACCAAATCACCTCAATATCACCAAAAATTCTGGAAAAGCCTCACAAAATTGCAGAAAAATGCCACAAAATTCCCTAAACCTTCTCAAAACCCTACCCAATTCCTGCAACATCCCACAAAATCTTCAACAATTTCCACAAAATTCAAGAAAAATCCCTCAAAATTCACTGAATTTCCTCAATATCCCACCAAATTCCAGAACCATCTCACAAAATCTCAACAAATTTCCAAAAAATCTAAGAAAATTCCGCAAAATTCTTCAAGTCTCCTCCAAATCCCACAAAATTCAAGACAAATCATCAAAATTCCACAAAAATCCCACAAAATTCCTTCCATCTTCTCAGAACCCAAACAAACTCCTGCAACATCTCACAAAATCTCCACCAATTTCCAAACAATTCAAGAAAAATCCCGCAGAATTCTTCAAGTCTCCTCCAAATACCACAAACATCCCACAAACATCCCACAAACATCCCACAAAATTCAAGAGAAATCCCACAAAATTCAAAAGAAATCGCACAAAATCCTGTACAAGCCCCACACAATTCCCTAAATCTTCTCAGAACCCAACCACATTCCTGCAACATCCCACAAAATCTCTGGAAATTTCCACAAAATTCAAGAAGACTCACACAAAAAACTTGAAAGCTGCTGAAAATTCCACGAAAATCCCACAAAAATCCCTAAATCTTCTCAAAACCCAACCACATTCCTGCAGCATCTCACAAAATCTCCACCAATATCCAAAAAATTCAAGAAAATTCCCTCCAAATTCTTCAAGTCTCCTCCAAATCCCACAAAATTCAAGACAAATCCTCAAAATCCCACAAAAATCCCACCAAATTCCAGAACCATCTCACAAAATCTCAACAAATTTCAAGAAAACTCTCACAAAGTTCTTGAAAGCCCCTCAAAATTCCAGAAAAATGCCACAAACTTCCCTACATCTTCTCAAAACCCAAACAAACTCCTGCAACATCTCACAAAATCTCGACCAATTTCCAAACAATTCAAGAAAAATCCCGCAAAATTCTTCAAGTCTCCTCCAAATACCACAAACATCCCACAAACATCCCACAAACATCCCACAAAATTCAAGAGAAATCCCACAAAATTCAAAAGAAATCGCACAAAATCCTGTACAAGCCCCACACAATTCCCTAAATCTTCTCAGAACCCAACCACATTCCTGCAACATCCCACAAAATCTCTGGAAATTTCCACAAAATTCAAGAAGACTCACACAAAAAACTTGAAAGCTGCTGAAAATTCCACGAAAATCCCACAAAAATCCCTAAATCTTCTCAAAACCCAACCACATTCCTGCAGCATCTCACAAAATCTCCACCAATATCCAAAAAATTCAAGAAAATTCCCTCCAAATTCTTCAAGTCTCCTCCAAATCCCACAAAATTCAAGAGAAATCCTCAAAATCCCACAAAAATCCCACCAAATTCCAGAACCATCTCACAAAATCTCAACAAATTTCCACTAAATTCAAGAAAACTCCCACAAAGTTCTTGAAAGCCCCTCAAAATTCCAGAAAAATGCCACAAACTTCCCTACATCTTCTCAAAACCCAAACAAACTCCTGCAACATCTCACAAAATCTCCACCAATTTCCAAACAATTCAAGAAAAATCCCGCAAAATTCTTCAAGTCTCGTACAAATCCCAGAAAAATCCCACAAAATTCCAGAAACATCCCACCAAATCACCTCAATATCACCAAAAATTCTGGAAAAGCCTCACAAAATTGCAGAAAAATGCCACAAAATTCCCTAAACCTTCTCAAAACCCTACCCAATTCCTGCAACATCCCACAAAATCTCCAACAATTTCCACAAAATTCAAGAAAAATCCCTCCAAATTCACTGAATTTCCTCAATATCCCACCAAATTCCAGAACCATCTCACAAAATCTCAACAAATTTCCACAAAATCTAAGAAAATTCCCGCAAAATTCTTCAAGTCTCCTCCAAATCCCACAAAATTCAAGACAAATCCTCAAAATTCCACAAAAATCCCACAAAATTCCTTCCATCTTCTCAAAACCCAAACAAACTCCTGCAACATCTCACAAAATCTCCACCAATTTCCAAACATTTCAAGAAAAATCCCGCAAAATTCTTCAAGTCTCCTCCAAATACCACAATCATCCTACAAACATCTCACAAACATCCCATAAAATTCAGTAGAAATCCCACAAAATTCAAGAGAAATCCCACCAAATTCTGTACAAGCCCCACACAATTCCCTAAATCTTCTCAGAACCCAACCACATTCCTGCAACATCCCACAAAATCTCCAACAATTTCCACAAAATTCAAGAAAATTCCCTCCAAATTCACTGAATTTCCTCAATATCCCACCAAACTCCAGAACCATCTCACAAAATCTCAACAAATTTCCAGAAAATTCAAAAAAACTCTCACAAAGTTCTTGAAAGCCCCTCAAAATTCCAGAAAAATGCAACAAAATTCCCTACATCTTCTCAAAACATTACAAAATTCTACAGACATCTCACAAAATCTCCACACATTTCCACAAAATCTAAGAAAATTCCCGCAAAATTCTTCAAGTCTCCTCCAAATCCCACAAAATTCAAGAGAAATCCTCAAAATTCCACAAAAATCCAACAAAATTCCCTACATCTTCTCAAAATCCAAACAAATTCCTGAAACATCTCACAAAATCTCCACCAATTTCCACAACATTTAGGAAAAATCCCTCCAACTTCTTCAAGTCTCCTCCAAATCCCACAAAATTCAAGAGAAATCCTCAAAATTCCACAAAAATCCAACAAAATTCCCTACATCTTCTCAAAATCCAAACAAATTCCTGAAACATCTCACAAAATCAACACCAATTTCCACAACATTTAGGAAAAATCCCTCCAACTTCTTCAAGTCTCCTCCAAATCCCACAAAATTCAAGAGAATTCCTCAAAATTCCACAAACATCCCACAAAATTCCTGCAACATCTCACAACATCTCCAACAATTTCCACAAAATTCAAGAAGACTCTCACAAAATACTTGAAAGCTGCTGAAAATTCCACAAATATCCCACAAAAATCCCTAAATCTTCTCAAAACCCAACCACATTCCTGCAGCATCTCACAAAATCTCCACCAATATCCAAAAAATTCAAGAAAATTCCCTCCAAATTCTTCAAGTCTCCTCCAAATCCCACAAAATTCAAGACAAATCCTCAAAATCCCACAAAAATCCCACCAAATTCCAGAACCATCTCACAAAATCTCAACAAATTTCCACATAATCTAAGAAAATTCCGCAAAATTCTTCAAGTCTCCTCCAAATCCCACAAAATTCAAGACAAATCCTCAAAATTCCACAAAAATCCCACAAAATTCCTTCCATCTTCTCAGAACCCAAACAAACTCCTGCAACATCTCACAAAATCTCCACCAATTTCCAAACAATTCAAGAAAAATCCCGCAAAATTCTTCAAGTCTCGTACAAATCCCAGAAAAATCCTACAAAATTCCAGAAACATCCCACCAAATCACCTCAATATCACCAAAAATTCTGGAAAAGCCTCACAAAATTGCAGAAAAATGCCACAAAATTCCCTAAACCTTCTCAAAACCCTACCAAATTCCTGCAACATCCCACAAAATCTCCAACAATTTCCACAAAATTCAAGAAAAATCCCTCAAAATTCACTGAATTTCCTCAATATCCCACCAAATTCCAGAACCATCTCACAAAATCTCAACAAATTTCCACAAAATCTAAGAAAATTCCCGCAAAATTCTTCAAGTCTCCTCCAAATCCCACAAAATTCAAGAGAAATCCTCAAAATTCCACAAAAATCCCACAAAATTCCTTCCATCTTCTCAGAACCCAAACAAACTCCTGCAACATCTCACAAAATCTCCACCAATTTCCAAACAATTCAAGAAAAATCCCGCAGAATTCTTCAAGTCTCCTCCAAATACCACAAACATCCCACAAACATCCCACAAACATCCCACAAACATCCCACAAAATTCAAGAGAAATCCCACAAAATTCAAAAGAAATCGCACAAAATCCTGTACAAGCCCCACACAATTCCCAAAATCTTCTCAGAACCCAACCACATTCCTGCAACATCCCACAAAATCTCTGGAAATTTCCACAAAATTCAAGAAGACTCACACAAAAAACTTGAAAGCTGCTGAAAATTCCACGAAAATCCCACAAAAATCCCTAAATCTTCTCAAAACCCAACCACATTCCTGCAGCATCTCACAAAATCTCCACCAATATCCAAAAAATTCAAGAAAATTCCCTCCAAATTCTTCAAGTCTCCTCCAAATCCCACAAAATTCAAGACAAATCCTCAAAATCCCACAAAAATCCCAGCAAATTCCAGAACCATCTCACAAAATCTCAACAAATTTCCACTAAATTCAAGAAAACTCTCACAAAGTTCTTGAAAGCCCCTCAAAATTCCAGAAAAATGCCACAAACTTCCCTACATCTTCTCAAAACCCAAACTCCTGCAACATCTCACAAAATCTCCACCAATTTCCAAACAATTCAAGAAAAATCCCGCAAAATTCTTCAAGTCTCGTACAAATCCCAGAAAAATCCCACAAAATTCCAGAAACATCCCACCAAATCACCTCAATATCACCAAAAATTCTGGAAAAGCCTCACAAAATTGCAGAAAAATGCCACAAAATTCCCTAAACCTTCTCAAAACCCTCCCCAATTCCTGCAACATCCCACAAAATCTCCACCAATTTCCACAAAATTCAAGAAAAATCCCTCCAAATTCACTGAATTTCCTCAATATCCCACCAAATTCCAGAACCATCTCACAAAATCTCAACAAATTTCCACAAAATCTAAGAAAATTCCCGCAAAATTCTTCAAGTCTCCTCCAAATCCCACAAAATTCAAGAGAAATCCTCAAAATTCCACAAAAATCCCACAAAATTCCTTCCATCTTCTCAGAACCCAAACAAACTCCTGCAACATCTCACAAAATCTCCACCAATTTCCAAACAATTCAAGAAAAATCCCGCAGAATTCTTCAAGTCTCCTCCAAATACCACAAACATCCCACAAACATCCCACAAACATCCCACAAACATCCCACAAAATTCAAGAGAAATCCCACAAAATTCAAAAGAAATCGCACAAAATCCTGTACAAGCCCCACACAATTCCCTAAATCTTCTCAGAACCCAACCACATTCCTGCAACATCCCACAAAATCTCTGGAAATTTCCACAAAATTCAAGAAGACTCACACAAAAAACTTGAAAGCTGCTGAAAATTCCACGAAAATCCCACAAAAATCCCTAAATCTTCTCAAAACCCAACCACATTCCTGCAGCATCTCACAAAATCTCCACCAATATCCAAAAAATTCAAGAAAATTCTCTCCAAATTCTTCAAGTCTCCTCCAAATCCCACAAAATTCAAGACAAATCCTCAAAATCCCACAAAAATCCCACCAAATTCCAGAACCATCTCACAAAATCTCAACAAATTTCCACTAAATTCAAGAAAACTCTCACAAAGTTCTTGAAAGCCCCTCAAAATTCCAGAAAAATGCCACAAACTTCCCTACATCTTCTCAAAACCCAAACAAACTCCTGCAACATCTCACAAAATCTCCACCAATTTCCAAACAATTCAAGAAAAATCCCGCAAAATTCTTCAAGTCTCGTACAAATCCCAGAAAAATCCCACAAAATTCCAGAAACATCCCACCAAATCACCTCAATATCACCAAAAATTCTGGAAAAGCCTCACAAAATTGCAGAAAAATGCCACAAAATTCCCTAAACCTTCTCAAAACCCTACCCAATTCCTGCAACATCCCACAAAATCTCCAACAATTTCCACAAAATTCAAGAAAAATCCCTCCAAATTCACTGAATTTCCTCAATATCCCACCAAATTCCAGAACCATCTCACAAAATCTCAACAAATTTCCACATAATCTAAGAAAATTCCGCAAAATTCTTCAAGTCTCCTCCAAATCCCACAAAATTCAAGAGAAATCCTCAAAATTCCACAAAAATCCCACAAAATTCCTTCCATCTTCTCAGAACCCAAACAAACTCCTGCAACATCTCACAAAATCTCCACCAATTTCCAAACAATTCAAGAAAAATCCCGCAGAATTCTTCAAGTCTCCTCCAAATACCACAAACATCCCACAAACATCCCACAAACATCCCACAAACATCCCACAAAATTCAAGAGAAATCCCACAAAATTCAAAAGAAATCGCACAAAATCCTGTACAAGCCCCACACAATTCCCTAAATCTTCTCAGAACCCAACCACATTCCTGCAACATCCCACAAAATCTCTGGAAATTTCCACAAAATTCAAGAAGACTCACACAAAAAACTTGAAAGCTGCTGAAAATTCCACGAAAATCCCACAAAAATCCCTAAATCTTCTCAAAACCCAACCACATTCCTGCAGCATCTCACAAAATCTCCACCAATATCCAAAAAATTCAAGAAAATTCCCTCCAAATTCTTCAAGTCTCCTCCAAATCCCACAAAATTCAAGACAAATCCTCAAAATCCCACAAAAATCCCACCAAATTCCAGAACCATCTCACAAAATCTCAACAAATTTCCACTAAATTCAAGAAAACTCTCACAAAGTTCTTGAAAGCCCCTCAAAATTCCAGAAAAATGCCACAAACTTCCCTACATCTTCTCAAAACCCAAACAAACTCCTGCAACATCTCACAAAATCTCCACCAATTTCCAAACAATTCAAGAAAAATCCCGCAAAATTCTTCAAGTCTCGTACAAATCCCAGAAAAATCCCACAAAATTCCAGAAACATCCCACCAAATCACCTCAATATCACCAAAAATTCTGGAAAAGCCTCACAAAATTGCAGAAAAATGCCACAAAATTCCCTAAACCTTCTCAAAACCCTACCCAATTCCTGCAACATCCCACAAAATCTCCAACAATTTCCACAAAATTCAAGAAAAATCCCTCCAAATTCACTGAATTTCCTCAATATCCCACCAAACTCCAGAACCATCTCACAAAATCTCAACAAATTTCCAAAAAATTCAAAAAAACTCTCACAAAGTTCTTTAAAGCCCCTCAAAATTCCAGAAAAATGCCACAAAATTCCCTACATCTTCTCAAAACATTACAAAATTCCACAGACACCTCACAAAATCTCCACCAATTTCCACAAAATCTAAGAAAATTCCCGCAAAATTCTTCAAGTCTCCTCCAAATCCCACAAAATTCAAGAGAAATCCTCAAAATTCCACAAAAATCCAACAAAATTCCTTCCATCTCCTCAAAACCCAAACAAACTCCTGCAACATCTCACAAAATCTCCACCAATTTCCACAACATTTAGGAAAAATCCCTCCAACTTCTTCAAGTCTCCTCCAAATCCCACAAAATTCAAGACAAATCCTCAAAATTCCACAAAAATCCCACAAAATTCCAGAACCATCTCACAAAATCTCAACAAATTTCCACTAAATTCAAGAAAACTCTCACAAAGTTCTTGAAAGCCCCTCAAAATTCCAGAAAAATGCCATAAACTTCCCTACATCTTCTCAAAACCCAAACAAACTCCTGCAACATCTCACAAAATCTCCACCAATTTCCAAACAATTCAAGAAAAATCCCGCAAAATTCTTCAAGTCTCGTACAAATCCCAGAAAAATCCCACAAAATTCCAGAAACATCCCACCAAATCACCTCAATATCACCAAAAATTCTGGAAAAGCCTCACAAAATTGCAGAAAAATGCCACAAAATTCCCTAAACCTTCTCAAAACCCTACCCAATTCCTGCAACATCCCACAAAATCTCCAACAATTTCCACAAAATTCAAGAAAAATCCCTCAAAATTCACTGAATTTCCTCAATATCCCACCAAACTCCAGAACCATCTCACAAAATCTCAACAAATTTCCACAAAATCTAAGAAAATTCCACAAAATTCTTCAAGTCTCCTCCAAATCCCACAAAATTCAAGACAAATCCTCAAAATTCCACAAAAATCCCACAAAATTCCTTCCATCATCTCAGAACCCAAACAAACTCCTGCAACATCTCACAAAATCTCCACCAATTTCCAAACAATTCAAGAAAAATCCCGCAAAATTCTTCAAGTCTCCTCCAAATACCACAAACATCCCACAAACATCCCACAAACATCCCACAAAATTCAAGAGAAATCCCACAAAATTCAAAAGAAATCGCACAAAATCCTGTACAAGCCCCACACAATTCCCTAAATCTTCTCAGAACCCAACCACATTCCTGCAACATCCCACAAAATCTCTGGAAATTTCCACAAAATTCAAGAAGACTCACACAAAAAACTTGAAAGCTGCTGAAAATTCCACGAAAATCCCACAAAAATCCCTAAATCTTCTCAAAACCCAACCACATTCCTGCAGCATCTCACAAAATCTCCACCAATATCCAAAAGATTCAAGAAAATTCCCTCCAAATTCTTCAAGTCTCCTCCAAATCCCACAAAATTCAAGAGAAATCCTCAAAATCCCACAAAAATCCCACCAAATTCCAGAACCATCTCACAAAATCTCAACAAATTTCCACTAAATTCAAGAAAACTCTCACAAAGTTCTTGAAAGCCCCTCAAAATTCCAGAAAAATGCCACAAAATTCCCTACATCTTCTCAAAACATTACAAAATTCCACAGACACCTCACAAAATCTCCACCAATTTCCACAAAATCTAAGAAAATTCCCGCAAAATTCTTCAAGTCTCCTCCAAATCCCACAAAATTCAAGAGAAATCCTCAAAATTCCACAAAAATCCAACAAAATTCCTTCCATCTCCTCAAAACCCTAACAAACTCCTGCAACATCTCACAAAATCTCCACCAATTTCCACAACATTTAGGAAAAATCCCTCCAACTTCTTCAAGTCTCCTCCAAATCCCACAAAATTCAAGACAAATCCTCAAAATCCCACAAAAATCCCACCAAATTCCAGAACCATCTCACAAAATCTCAACAAATTTCCACTAAATTCAAGAAAACTCTCACAGAGTTCTTGAAAGCCCCTCAAAATTCCAGAAAAATGCCATAAACTTCCCTACATCTTCTCAAAACCCAAACAAACTCCTGCAACATCTCACAAAATCTCCACCAATTTCCAAACAATTCAAGAAAAATCCCGCAAAATTCTTCAAGTCTCCTACAAATCCCAGAAAAATCCCACAAAATTCCAGAAACATCCCACCAAATCACCTCAATATCACCAAAAATTCTGGAAAAGCCTCACAAAATTGCAGAAAAATGCCACAAAATTCCCTAAACCTTCTCAAAACCCTACCAAATTCCTGCAACATCCCACAAAATCTCCAACAATTTCCACAAAATTCAAGAAAAATCCCTCAAAATTCACTGAATTTCCTCAATATCCCACCAAATTCCAGAACCATCTCACAAAATCTCAACAAATTTCCACAAAATCTAAGAAAATTCCCGCAAAATTCTTCAAGTCTCCTCCAAATCCCACAAAATTCAAGAGAAATCCTCAAAATTCCACAAAAATCCCACAAAATTCCTTCCATCTTCTCAGAACCCAAACAAACTCCTGCAACATCTCACAAAATCTCCACCAATTTCCAAACAATTCAAGAAAAATCCCGCAGAATTCTTCAAGTCTCCTCCAAATACCACAAACATCCCACAAACATCCCACAAACATCCCACAAACATCCCACAAAATTCAAGAGAAATCCCACAAAATTCAAAAGAAATCGCACAAAATCCTGTACAAGCCCCACACAATTCCCTAAATCTTCTCAGAACCCAACCACATTCCTGCAACATCCCACAAAATCTCTGGAAATTTCCACAAAATTCAAGAAGACTCACACAAAAAACTTGAAAGCTGCTGAAAATTCCACGAAAATCCCACAAAAATCCCTAAATCTTCTCAAAACCCAACCACATTCCTGCAGCATCTCACAAAATCTCCACCAATATCCAAAAAATTCAAGAAAATTCCCTCCAAATTCTTCAAGTCTCCTCCAAATCCCACAAAATTCAAGAGAAATCCTCAAAATCCCACAAAAATCCCAGCAAATTCCAGAACCATCTCACAAAATCTCAACAAATTTCCACTAAATTCAAGAAAACTCTCACAAAGTTCTTGAAAGCCCCTCAAAATTCCAGAAAAATGCCACAAACTTCCCTACATCTTCTCAAAACCCAAACAAACTCCTGCAACATCTCACAAAATCTCCACCAATTTCCAAACAATTCAAGAAAAATCCCGCAAAATTCTTCAAGTCTCGTACAAATCCCAGAAAAATCCCACAAAATTCCAGAAACATCCCACCAAATCACCTCAATATCACCAAAAATTCTGGAAAAGCCTCACAAAATTGCAGAAAAATGCCACAAAATTCCCTAAACCTTCTCAAAACCCTACCCAATTCCTGCAACATCCCACAAAATCTCCAACAATTTCCACAAAATTCAAGAAAAATCCCTCAAAATTCACTGAATTTCCTCAATATCCCACCAAACTCCAGAACCATCTCACAAAATCTCAACAAATTTCCAAAAAATTCAAAAAAACTCTCACAAAGTTCTTTAAAGCCCCTCAAAATTCCAGAAAAATGCCACAAAATTCCCTACATCTTCTCAAAACATTACAAAATTCCACAGACACCTCACAAAATCTCCACCAATTTCCACAAAATCTAAGAAAATTCCCGCAAAATTCTTCAAGTCTCCTCCAAATCCCACAAAATTCAAGAGAAATCCTCAAAATTCCACAAAAATCCAACAAAATTCCTTCCATCTCCTCAAAACCCAAACAAACTCCTGCAACATCTCACAAAATCTCCACCAATTTCCACAACATTTAGGAAAAATCCCTCCAACTTCTTCAAGTCTCCTCCAAATCCCACAAAATTCAAGACAAATCCTCAAAATTCCACAAAAATCCCACAAAATTCCAGAACCATCTCACAAAATCTCAACAAATTTCCACTAAATTCAAGAAAACTCTCACAAAGTTCTTGAAAGCCCCTCAAAATTCCAGAAAAATGCCATAAACTTCCCTACATCTTCTCAAAACCCAAACAAACTCCTGCAACATCTCACAAAATCTCCACCAATTTCCAAACAATTCAAGAAAAATCCCGCAAAATTCTTCAAGTCTCGTACAAATCCCAGAAAAATCCCACAAAATTCCAGAAACATCCCACCAAATCACCTCAATATCACCAAAAATTCTGGAAAAGCCTCACAAAATTGCAGAAAAATGCCACAAAATTCCCTAAACCTTCTCAAAACCCTACCAAATTCCTGCAACATCCCACAAAATCTCCAACAATTTCCACAAAATTCAAGAAAAATCCCTCAAAATTCACTGAATTTCCTCAATATCCCACCAAACTCCAGAACCATCTCACAAAATCTCAACAAATTTCCACAAAATCTAAGAAAATTCCACAAAATTCTTCAAGTCTCCTCCAAATCCCACAAAATTCAAGACAAATCCTCCATATTCCACAAAAATCCCACAAAATTCCTTCCATCATCTCAGAACCCAAACAAACTCCTGCAACATCTCACAAAATCTCCACCAATTTCCAAACAATTCAAGAAAAATCCCGCAAAATTCTTCAAGTCTCCTCCAAATACCACAAACATCCCACAAACATCCCACAAACATCCCACAAAATTCAAGAGAAATCCCACAAAATTCAAAAGAAATCGCACAAAATCCTGTACAAGCCCCACACAATTCCCTAAATCTTCTCAGAACCCAACCACATTCCTGCAACATCCCACAAAATCTCTGGAAATTTCCACAAAATTCAAGAAGACTCACACAAAAAACTTGAAAGCTGCTGAAAATTCCACGAAAATCCCACAAAAATCCCTAAATCTTCTCAAAACCCAACCACATTCCTGCAGCATCTCACAAAATCTCCACCAATATCCAAAAGATTCAAGAAAATTCCCTCCAAATTCTTCAAGTCTCCTCCAAATCCCACAAAATTCAAGACAAATCCTCAAAATCCCACAAAAATCCCACCAAATTCCAGAACCATCTCACAAAATCTCAACAAATTTCCACTAAATTCAAGAAAACTCTCACAAAGTTCTTGAAAGCCCCTCAAAATTCCAGAAAAATGCCACAAACTTCCCTACATCTTCTCAAAACCCAAACAAACTCCTGCAACATCTCACAAAATCTCCACCAATTTCCAAACAATTCAAGAAAAATCCCGCAAAATTCTTCAAGTCTCGTACAAATCCCAGAAAAATCCCACAAAATTCCAGAAACATCCCACCAAATCACCTCAATATCACCAAAAATTCTGGAAAAGCCTCACAAAATTGCAGAAAAATGCCACAAAATTCCCTAAACCTTCTCAAAACCCTACCAAATTCCTGCAACATCCCACAAAATCTCCAACAATTTCCACAAAATTCAAGAAAAATCCCTCCAAATTCACTGAATTTCCTCAATATCCCACCAAACTCCAGAACCATCTCACAAAATCTCAACAAATTTCCAAAAAATTCAAAAAAACTCTCACAAAGTTCTTGAAAGCCCCTCAAAATTCCAGAAAAATGCCACAAAATTCCCTACATCTTCTCAAAACATTACAAAATTCCACAGACACCTCACAAAATCTCCACCAATTTCCACAAAATCTAAGAAAATTCCCGCAAAATTCTTCAAGTCTCCTCCAAATCCCACAAAATTCAAGAGAAATCCTCAAAATTCCACAAAAATCCAACAAAATTCCTTCCATCTCCTCAAAACCCAAACAAACTCCTGCAGCATCTCACAAATTCTCCACCAATTTCCACAACATTTAGGAAAAATCCCTCCAACTTCTTCAAGTCTCCTCCAAATCCCACAAAATTCAAGACAAATCCTCAAAATTCCACAAAAATCCCACAAAATTCCAGAACCATCTCACAAAATCTCAACAAATTTCCACAAAATTCAAGAAAACTCTCACAGAGTTCTTGAAAGCCCCTCAAAATTCCAGAAAAATGCCATAAACTTCCCTACATCTTCTCAAAACCCAAACAAACTCCTGCAACATCTCACAAAATCTCCACCAATTTCCAAACAATTCAAGAAAAATCCCGCAAAATTCTTCAAGTCTCGTACAAATCCCAGAAAAATCCCACAAAATTCCAGAAACATCCCACCAAATCACCTCAATATCACCAAAAATTCTGGAAAAGCCTCACAAAATTGCAGAAAAATGCCACAAAATTCCCTAAACCTTCTCAAAACCCTACCCAATTCCTGCAACATCCCACAAAATCTTCAACAATTTCCACAAAATTCAAGAAAAATCCCTCAAAATTCACTGAATTTCCTCAATATCCCACCAAATTCCAGAACCATCTCACAAAATCTCAACAAATTTCCAAAAAATCTAAGAAAATTCCGCAAAATTCTTCAAGTCTCCTCCAAATCCCACAAAATTCAAGACAAATCATCAAAATTCCACAAAAATCCCACAAAATTCCTTCCATCTTCTCAGAACCCAAACAAACTCCTGCAACATCTCACAAAATCTCCACCAATTTCCAAACAATTCAAGAAAAATCCCGCAGAATTCTTCAAGTCTCCTCCAAATACCACAAACATCCCACAAACATCCCACAAACATCCCACAAAATTCAAGAGAAATCCCACAAAATTCAAAAGAAATCGCACAAAATCCTGTACAAGCCCCACACAATTCCCTAAATCTTCTCAGAACCCAACCACATTCCTGCAACATCCCACAAAATCTCTGGAAATTTCCACAAAATTCAAGAAGACTCACACAAAAAACTTGAAAGCTGCTGAAAATTCCACGAAAATCCCACAAAAATCCCTAAATCTTCTCAAAACCCAACCACATTCCTGCAGCATCTCACAAAATCTCCACCAATATCCAAAAAATTCAAGAAAATTCCCTCCAAATTCTTCAAGTCTCCTCCAAATCCCACAAAATTCAAGACAAATCCTCAAAATCCCACAAAAATCCCACCAAATTCCAGAACCATCTCACAAAATCTCAACAAATTTCAAGAAAACTCTCACAAAGTTCTTGAAAGCCCCTCAAAATTCCAGAAAAATGCCACAAACTTCCCTACATCTTCTCAAAACCCAAACAAACTCCTGCAACATCTCACAAAATCTCCACCAATTTCCAAACAATTCAAGAAAAATCCCGCAAAATTCTTCAAGTCTCCTACAAATCCCAGAAAAATCCCACAAAATTCCAGAAACATCCCACCAAATCACCTCAATATCACCAAAAATTCTGGAAAAGCCTCACAAAATTGCAGAAAAATGCCACAAAATTCCCTAAACCTTCTCAAAACCCTACCCAATTCCTGCAACATCCCACAAAATCTCCAACAATTTCCACAAAATTCAAGAAAAATCCCTCAAAATTCACTGAATTTCCTCAATATCCCACCAAATTCCAGAACCATCTCACAAAATCTCCACCAATTTCCACAAAATCTAAGAAAATTCCCGCAAAATTCTTCAAGTCTCCTCCAAATCCCACAAAATTCAAGAGAAATCCTCAAAATTCCACAAAAATCCCACAAAATTCCTTCCATCTTCTCAGAACCCAAACAAACTCCTGCAACATCTCACAAAATCTCCACCAATTTCCAAACAATTCAAGAAAAATCCCGCAGAATTCTTCAAGTCTCCTCCAAATACCACAAACATCCCACAAACATCCCACAAACATCCCACAAACATCCCACAAAATTCAAGAGAAATCCCACAAAATTCAAAAGAAATCGCACAAAATCCTGTACAAGCCCCACACAATTCCCTAAATCTTCTCAGAACCCAACCACATTCCTGCAACATCCCACAAAATCTCTGGAAATTTCCACAAAATTCAAGAAGACTCACACAAAAAACTTGAAAGCTGCTGAAAATTCCACGAAAATCCCACAAAAATCCCTAAATCTTCTCAAAACCCAACCACATTCCTGCAGCATCTCACAAAATCTCCACCAATATCCAAAAGATTCAAGAAAATTCCCTCCAAATTCTTCAAGTCTCCTCCAAATCCCACAAAATTCAAGAGAAATCCTCAAAATCCCACAAAAATCCCACCAAATTCCAGAACCATCTCACAAAATCTCAACAAATTTCCACTAAATTCAAGAAAACTCTCACAAAGTTCTTGAAAGCCCCTCAAAATTCCAGAAAAATGCCACAAAATTCCCTACATCTTCTCAAAACATTACAAAATTCCACAGACACCTCACAAAATCTCCACCAATTTCCACAAAATCTAAGAAAATTCCCGCAAAATTCTTCAAGTCTCCTCCAAATCCCACAAAATTCAAGAGAAATCCTCAAAATTCCACAAAAATCCAACAAAATTCCTTCCATCTCCTCAAAACCCTAACAAACTCCTGCAACATCTCACAAAATCTCCACCAATTTCCACAACATTTAGGAAAAATCCCTCCAACTTCTTCAAGTCTCCTCCAAATCCCACAAAATTCAAGACAAATCCTCAAAATCCCACAAAAATCCCACCAAATTCCAGAACCATCTCACAAAATCTCAACAAATTTCCACTAAATTCAAGAAAACTCTCACAGAGTTCTTGAAAGCCCCTCAAAATTCCAGAAAAATGCCATAAACTTCCCTACATCTTCTCAAAACCCAAACAAACTCCTGCAACATCTCACAAAATCTCCACCAATTTCCAAACAATTCAAGAAAAATCCCGCAAAATTCTTCAAGTCTCCTACAAATCCCAGAAAAATCCCACAAAATTCCAGAAACATCCCACCAAATCACCTCAATATCACCAAAAATTCTGGAAAAGCCTCACAAAATTGCAGAAAAATGCCACAAAATTCCCTAAACCTTCTCAAAACCCTACCAAATTCCTGCAACATCCCACAAAATCTCCAACAATTTCCACAAAATTCAAGAAAAATCCCTCAAAATTCACTGAATTTCCTCAATATCCCACCAAATTCCAGAACCATCTCACAAAATCTCAACAAATTTCCACAAAATCTAAGAAAATTCCCGCAAAATTCTTCAAGTCTCCTCCAAATCCCACAAAATTCAAGAGAAATCCTCAAAATTCCACAAAAATCCCACAAAATTCCTTCCATCTTCTCAGAACCCAAACAAACTCCTGCAACATCTCACAAAATCTCCACCAATTTCCAAACAATTCAAGAAAAATCCCGCAGAATTCTTCAAGTCTCCTCCAAATACCACAAACATCCCACAAACATCCCACAAACATCCCACAAACATCCCACAAAATTCAAGAGAAATCCCACAAAATTCAAAAGAAATCGCACAAAATCCTGTACAAGCCCCACACAATTCCCTAAATCTTCTCAGAACCCAACCACATTCCTGCAACATCCCACAAAATCTCTGGAAATTTCCACAAAATTCAAGAAGACTCACACAAAAAACTTGAAAGCTGCTGAAAATTCCACGAAAATCCCACAAAAATCCCTAAATCTTCTCAAAACCCAACCACATTCCTGCAGCATCTCACAAAATCTCCACCAATATCCAAAAAATTCAAGAAAATTCCCTCCAAATTCTTCAAGTCTCCTCCAAATCCCACAAAATTCAAGAGAAATCCTCAAAATCCCACAAAAATCCCAGCAAATTCCAGAACCATCTCACAAAATCTCAACAAATTTCCACTAAATTCAAGAAAACTCTCACAAAGTTCTTGAAAGCCCCTCAAAATTCCAGAAAAATGCCACAAACTTCCCTACATCTTCTCAAAACCCAAACAAACTCCTGCAACATCTCACAAAATCTCCACCAATTTCCAAACAATTCAAGAAAAATCCCGCAAAATTCTTCAAGTCTCGTACAAATCCCAGAAAAATCCCACAAAATTCCAGAAACATCCCACCAAATCACCTCAATATCACCAAAAATTCTGGAAAAGCCTCACAAAATTGCAGAAAAATGCCACAAAATTCCCTAAACCTTCTCAAAACCCTACCCAATTCCTGCAACATCCCACAAAATCTCCAACAATTTCCACAAAATTCAAGAAAAATCCCTCAAAATTCACTGAATTTCCTCAATATCCCACCAAACTCCAGAACCATCTCACAAAATCTCAACAAATTTCCAAAAAATTCAAAAAAACTCTCACAAAGTTCTTTAAAGCCCCTCAAAATTCCAGAAAAATGCCACAAAATTCCCTACATCTTCTCAAAACATTACAAAATTCCACAGACACCTCACAAAATCTCCACCAATTTCCACAAAATCTAAGAAAATTCCCGCAAAATTCTTCAAGTCTCCTCCAAATCCCACAAAATTCAAGAGAAATCCTCAAAATTCCACAAAAATCCAACAAAATTCCTTCCATCTCCTCAAAACCCAAACAAACTCCTGCAACATCTCACAAAATCTCCACCAATTTCCACAACATTTAGGAAAAATCCCTCCAACTTCTTCAAGTCTCCTCCAAATCCCACAAAATTCAAGACAAATCCTCAAAATTCCACAAAAATCCCACAAAATTCCAGAACCATCTCACAAAATCTCAACAAATTTCCACTAAATTCAAGAAAACTCTCACAAAGTTCTTGAAAGCCCCTCAAAATTCCAGAAAAATGCCATAAACTTCCCTACATCTTCTCAAAACCCAAACAAACTCCTGCAACATCTCACAAAATCTCCACCAATTTCCAAACAATTCAAGAAAAATCCCGCAAAATTCTTCAAGTCTCGTACAAATCCCAGAAAAATCCCACAAAATTCCAGAAACATCCCACCAAATCACCTCAATATCACCAAAAATTCTGGAAAAGCCTCACAAAATTGCAGAAAAATGCCACAAAATTCCCTAAACCTTCTCAAAACCCTACCAAATTCCTGCAACATCCCACAAAATCTCCAACAATTTCCACAAAATTCAAGAAAAATCCCTCAAAATTCACTGAATTTCCTCAATATCCCACCAAACTCCAGAACCATCTCACAAAATCTCAACAAATTTCCACAAAATCTAAGAAAATTCCACAAAATTCTTCAAGTCTCCTCCAAATCCCACAAAATTCAAGACAAATCCTCCATATTCCACAAAAATCCCACAAAATTCCTTCCATCATCTCAGAACCCAAACAAACTCCTGCAACATCTCACAAAATCTCCACCAATTTCCAAACAATTCAAGAAAAATCCCGCAAAATTCTTCAAGTCTCCTCCAAATACCACAAACATCCCACAAACATCCCACAAACATCCCACAAAATTCAAGAGAAATCCCACAAAATTCAAAAGAAATCGCACAAAATCCTGTACAAGCCCCACACAATTCCCTAAATCTTCTCAGAACCCAACCACATTCCTGCAACATCCCACAAAATCTCTGGAAATTTCCACAAAATTCAAGAAGACTCACACAAAAAACTTGAAAGCTGCTGAAAATTCCACGAAAATCCCACAAAAATCCCTAAATCTTCTCAAAACCCAACCACATTCCTGCAGCATCTCACAAAATCTCCACCAATATCCAAAAGATTCAAGAAAATTCCCTCCAAATTCTTCAAGTCTCCTCCAAATCCCACAAAATTCAAGACAAATCCTCAAAATCCCACAAAAATCCCACCAAATTCCAGAACCATCTCACAAAATCTCAACAAATTTCCACTAAATTCAAGAAAACTCTCACAAAGTTCTTGAAAGCCCCTCAAAATTCCAGAAAAATGCCACAAACTTCCCTACATCTTCTCAAAACCCAAACAAACTCCTGCAACATCTCACAAAATCTCCACCAATTTCCAAACAATTCAAGAAAAATCCCGCAAAATTCTTCAAGTCTCGTACAAATCCCAGAAAAATCCCACAAAATTCCAGAAACATCCCACCAAATCACCTCAATATCACCAAAAATTCTGGAAAAGCCTCACAAAATTGCAGAAAAATGCCACAAAATTCCCTAAACCTTCTCAAAACCCTACCAAATTCCTGCAACATCCCACAAAATCTCCAACAATTTCCACAAAATTCAAGAAAAATCCCTCCAAATTCACTGAATTTCCTCAATATCCCACCAAACTCCAGAACCATCTCACAAAATCTCAACAAATTTCCAAAAAATTCAAAAAAACTCCCACAAAGTTCTTGAAAGCCCCTCAAAATTCCAGAAAAATGCCACAAAATTCCCTACATCTTCTCAAAACATTACAAAATTCCACAGACACCTCACAAAATCTCCACCAATTTCCACAAAATCTAAGAAAATTCCCGCAAAATTCTTCAAGTCTCCTCCAAATCCCACAAAATTCAAGAGAAATCCTCAAAATTCCACAAAAATCCAACAAAATTCCTTCCATCTCCTCAAAACCCAAACAAACTCCTGCAGCATCTCACAAATTCTCCACCAATTTCCACAACATTTAGGAAAAATCCCTCCAACTTCTTCAAGTCTCCTCCAAATCCCACAAAATTCAAGACAAATCCTCAAAATTCCACAAAAATCCCACAAAATTCCAGAACCATCTCACAAAATCTCAACAAATTTCCACAAAATTCAAGAAAACTCTCACAGAGTTCTTGAAAGCCCCTCAAAATTCCAGAAAAATGCCATAAACTTCCCTACATCTTCTCAAAACCCAAACAAACTCCTGCAACATCTCACAAAATCTCCACCAATTTCCAAACAATTCAAGAAAAATCCCGCAAAATTCTTCAAGTCTCGTACAAATCCCAGAAAAATCCCACAAAATTCCAGAAACATCCCACCAAATCACCTCAATATCACCAAAAATTCTGGAAAAGCCTCACAAAATTGCAGAAAAATGCCACAAAATTCCCTAAACCTTCTCAAAACCCTACCCAATTCCTGCAACATCCCACAAAATCTTCAACAATTTCCACAAAATTCAAGAAAAATCCCTCAAAATTCACTGAATTTCCTCAATATCCCACCAAATTCCAGAACCATCTCACAAAATCTCAACAAATTTCCAAAAAATCTAAGAAAATTCCGCAAAATTCTTCAAGTCTCCTCCAAATCCCACAAAATTCAAGACAAATCATCAAAATTCCACAAAAATCCCACAAAATTCCTTCCATCTTCTCAGAACCCAAACAAACTCCTGCAACATCTCACAAAATCTCCACCAATTTCCAAACAATTCAAGAAAAATCCCGCAGAATTCTTCAAGTCTCCTCCAAATACCACAAACATCCCACAAACATCCCACAAACATCCCACAAAATTCAAGAGAAATCCCACAAAATTCAAAAGAAATCGCACAAAATCCTGTACAAGCCCCACACAATTCCCTAAATCTTCTCAGAACCCAACCACATTCCTGCAACATCCCACAAAATCTCTGGAAATTTCCACAAAATTCAAGAAGACTCACACAAAAAACTTGAAAGCTGCTGAAAATTCCACGAAAATCCCACAAAAATCCCTAAATCTTCTCAAAACCCAACCACATTCCTGCAGCATCTCACAAAATCTCCACCAATATCCAAAAAATTCAAGAAAATTCCCTCCAAATTCTTCAAGTCTCCTCCAAATCCCACAAAATTCAAGACAAATCCTCAAAATCCCACAAAAATCCCACCAAATTCCAGAACCATCTCACAAAATCTCAACAAATTTCAAGAAAACTCTCACAAAGTTCTTGAAAGCCCCTCAAAATTCCAGAAAAATGCCACAAACTTCCCTACATCTTCTCAAAACCCAAACAAACTCCTGCAACATCTCACAAAATCTCCACCAATTTCCAAACAATTCAAGAAAAATCCCGCAAAATTCTTCAAGTCTCCTACAAATCCCAGAAAAATCCCACAAAATTCCAGAAACATCCCACCAAATCACCTCAATATCACCAAAAATTCTGGAAAAGCCTCACAAAATTGCAGAAAAATGCCACAAAATTCCCTAAACCTTCTCAAAACCCTACCCAATTCCTGCAACATCCCACAAAATCTCCAACAATTTCCACAAAATTCAAGAAAAATCCCTCAAAATTCACTGAATTTCCTCAATATCCCACCAAATTCCAGAACCATCTCACAAAATCTCCACCAATTTCCACAAAATCTAAGAAAATTCCCGCAAAATTCTTCAAGTCTCCTCCAAATCCCACAAAATTCAAGAGAAATCCTCAAAATTCCACAAAAATCCCACAAAATTCCTTCCATCTTCTCAGAACCCAAACAAACTCCTGCAACATCTCACAAAATCTCCACCAATTTCCAAACAATTCAAGAAAAATCCCGCAGAATTCTTCAAGTCTCCTCCAAATACCACAAACATCCCACAAACATCCCACAAACATCCCACAAACATCCCACAAAATTCAAGAGAAATCCCACAAAATTCAAAAGAAATCGCACAAAATCCTGTACAAGCCCCACACAATTCCCTAAATCTTCTCAGAACCCAACCACATTCCTGCAACATCCCACAAAATCTCTGGAAATTTCCACAAAATTCAAGAAGACTCACACAAAAAACTTGAAAGCTGCTGAAAATTCCACGAAAATCCCACAAAAATCCCTAAATCTTCTCAAAACCCAACCACATTCCTGCAGCATCTCACAAAATCTCCACCAATATCCAAAAAATTCAAGAAAATTCCCTCCAAATTCTTCAAGTCTCCTCCAAATCCCACAAAATTCAAGAGAAATCCTCAAAATCCCACAAAAATCCCACCAAATTCCAGAACCATCTCACAAAATCTCAACAAATTTCCACTAAATTCAAGAAAACTCTCACAAAGTTCTTGAAAGCCCCTCAAAATTCCAGAAAAATGCCACAAACTTCCCTACATCTTCTCAAAACCCAAACAAACTCCTGCAACATCTCACAAAATCTCCACCAATTTCCAAACAATTCAAGAAAAATCCCGCAAAATTCTTCAAGTCTCGTACAAATCCCAGAAAAATCCCACAAAATTCCAGAAACATCCCACCAAATCACCTCAATATCACCAAAAATTCTGGAAAAGCCTCACAAAATTGCAGAAAAATGCCACAAAATTCCCTAAACCTTCTCAAAACCCTACCAAATTCCTGCAACATCCCACAAAATCTCCAACAATTTCCACAAAATTCAAGAAAAATCCCTCCAAATTCACTGAATTTCCTCAATATCCCACCAAACTCCAGAACCATCTCACAAAATCTCAACAAATTTCCAAAAAATTCAAAAAAACTCTCACAAAGTTCTTGAAAGCCCCTCAAAATTCCAGAAAAATGCCACAAAATTCCCTACATCTTCTCAAAACATTACAAAATTCCACAGACACCTCACAAAATCTCCACCAATTTCCACAAAATCTAAGAAAATTCCCGCAAAATTCTTCAAGTCTCCTCCAAATCCCACAAAATTCAAGAGAAATCCTCAAAATTCCACAAAAATCCCACAAAATTCCTTCCATCTTCTCAGAACCCAAACAAACTCCTGCAACATCTCACAAAATCTCCACCAATTTCCAAACAATTCAAGAAAAATCCCGCAGAATTCTTCAAGTCTCCTCCAAATACCACAAACATCCCACAAACATCCCACAAACATCCCACAAACATCCCACAAAATTCAAGGGAAATCCCACAAAATTCAAAAGAAATCGCACAAAATCCTGTACAAGCCCCACACAATTCCCTAAATCTTCTCAGAACCCAACCACATTCCTGCAACATCCCACAAAATCTCTGGAAATTTCCACAAAATTCAAGAAGACTCACACAAAAAACTTGAAAGCTGCTGAAAATTCCACGAAAATCCCACAAAAATCCCTAAATCTTCTCAAAACCCAACCACATTCCTGCAGCATCTCACAAAATCTCCACCAATATCCAAAAAATTCAAGAAAATTCCCTCCAAATTCTTCAAGTCTCCTCCAAATCCCACAAAATTCAAGACAAATCCTCAAAATCCCACAAAAATCCCACCAAATTCCAGAACCATCTCACAAAATCTCAACAAATTTCCACTAAATTCAAGAAAACTCTCACAAAGTTCTTGAAAGCCCCTCAAAATTCCAGAAAAATGCCACAAACTTCCCTACATCTTCTCAAAACCCAAACAAACTCCTGCAACATCTCACAAAATCTCCACCAATTTCCAAACAATTCAAGAAAAATCCCGCAAAATTCTTCAAGTCTCGTACAAATCCCAGAAAAATCCCACAAAATTCCAGAAACATCCCACCAAATCACCTCAATATCACCAAAAATTCTGGAAAAGCCTCACAAAATTGCAGAAAAATGCCACAAAATTCCCTAAACCTTCTCAAAACCCTACCCAATTCCTGCAACATCCCACAAAATCTCCAACAATTTCCACAAAATTCAAGAAAAATCCCTCCAAATTCACTGAATTTCCTCAATATCCCACCAAATTCCAGAACCATCTCACAAAATCTCAACAAATTTCCACAAAATCTAAGAAAATTCCACAAAATTCTTCAAGTCTCCTCCAAATCCCACAAAATTCAAGAGAAATCCTCAAAATTCCACAAAAATCCCACAAAATTCCTTCCATCTTCTCAGAACCCAAACAAACTCCTGCAACATCTCACAAAATCTCCACCAATTTCCAAACAATTCAAGAAAAATCCCGCAGAATTCTTCAAGTCTCCTCCAAATACCACAAACATCCCACAAACATCCCACAAACATCCCACAAACATCCCACAAAATTCAAGAGAAATCCCACAAAATTCAAAAGAAATCGCACAAAATCCTGTACAAGCCCCACACAATTCCCTAAATCTTCTCAGAACCCAACCACATTCCTGCAACATCCCACAAAATCTCTGGAAATTTCCACAAAATTCAAGAAGACTCACACAAAAAACTTGAAAGCTGCTGAAAATTCCACGAAAATCCCACAAAAATCCCTAAATCTTCTCAAAACCCAACCACATTCCTGCAGCATCTCACAAAATCTCCACCAATATCCAAAAAATTCAAGAAAATTCCCTCCAAATTCTTCAAGTCTCCTCCAAATCCCACAAAATTCAAGAGAAATCCTCAAAATCCCACAAAAATCCCACCAAATTCCAGAACCATCTCACAAAATCTCAACAAATTTCCACTAAATTCAAGAAAACTCTCACAAAGTTCTTGAAAGCCCCTCAAAATTCCAGAAAAATGCCACAAACTTCCCTACATCTTCTCAAAACCCAAACAAACTCCTGCAACATCTCACAAAATCTCCACCAATTTCCAAACAATTCAAGAAAAATCCCGCAAAATTCTTCAAGTCTCGTACAAATCCCAGAAAAATCCCACAAAATTCCAGAAACATCCCACCAAATCACCTCAATATCACCAAAAATTCTGGAAAAGCCTCACAAAATTGCAGAAAAATGCCACAAAATTCCCTAAACCTTCTCAAAACCCTACCAAATTCCTGCAACATCCCACAAAATCTCCAACAATTTCCACAAAATTCAAGAAAAATCCCTCCAAATTCACTGAATTTCCTCAATATCCCACCAAACTCCAGAACCATCTCACAAAATCTCAACAAATTTCCAAAAAATTCAAAAAAACTCTCACAAAGTTCTTGAAAGCCCCTCAAAATTCCAGAAAAATGCCACAAAATTCCCTACATCTTCTCAAAACATTACAAAATTCCACAGACACCTCACAAAATCTCCACCAATTTCCACAAAATCTAAGAAAATTCCCGCAAAATTCTTCAAGTCTCCTCCAAATCCCACAAAATTCAAGAGAAATCCTCAAAATTCCACAAAAATCCCACAAAATTCCTTCCATCTTCTCAGAACCCAAACAAACTCCTGCAACATCTCACAAAATCTCCACCAATTTCCAAACAATTCAAGAAAAATCCCGCAGAATTCTTCAAGTCTCCTCCAAATACCACAAACATCCCACAAACATCCCACAAACATCCCACAAACATCCCACAAAATTCAAGGGAAATCCCACAAAATTCAAAAGAAATCGCACAAAATCCTGTACAAGCCCCACACAATTCCCTAAATCTTCTCAGAACCCAACCACATTCCTGCAACATCCCACAAAATCTCTGGAAATTTCCACAAAATTCAAGAAGACTCACACAAAAAACTTGAAAGCTGCTGAAAATTCCACGAAAATCCCACAAAAATCCCTAAATCTTCTCAAAACCCAACCACATTCCTGCAGCATCTCACAAAATCTCCACCAATATCCAAAAAATTCAAGAAAATTCCCTCCAAATTCTTCAAGTCTCCTCCAAATCCCACAAAATTCAAGACAAATCCTCAAAATCCCACAAAAATCCCACCAAATTCCAGAACCATCTCACAAAATCTCAACAAATTTCCACTAAATTCAAGAAAACTCTCACAAAGTTCTTGAAAGCCCCTCAAAATTCCAGAAAAATGCCACAAACTTCCCTACATCTTCTCAAAACCCAAACAAACTCCTGCAACATCTCACAAAATCTCCACCAATTTCCAAACAATTCAAGAAAAATCCCGCAAAATTCTTCAAGTCTCGTACAAATCCCAGAAAAATCCCACAAAATTCCAGAAACATCCCACCAAATCACCTCAATATCACCAAAAATTCTGGAAAAGCCTCACAAAATTGCAGAAAAATGCCACAAAATTCCCTAAACCTTCTCAAAACCCTACCCAATTCCTGCAACATCCCACAAAATCTCCAACAATTTCCACAAAATTCAAGAAAAATCCCTCAAAATTCACTGAATTTCCTCAATATCCCACCAAATTCCAGAACCATCTCACAAAATCTCAACAAATTTCCACAAAATCTAAGAAAATTCCCGGAAAATTCTTCAAGTCTCCTCCAAATCCCACAAAATTCAAGACAAATCCTCAAAATTCCACAAAAATCCAACAAAATTCCTTCCATCTTCTCAAAACCCAAACAAACTCCTGCAACATCTCACAAAATCTCCACCAATTTCCAAACATTTCAAGAAAAATCCCGCAAAATTCTTCAAGTCTCCTCCAAATACCACAAACATCCTACAAACATCTCACAAACATCCCATAAAATTCAGTAGAAATCCCACAAAATTCAAGAGAAATCCCACCAAATTCTGTACAAGCCCCACACAATTCCCTAAATCTTCTCAGAACCCAACCACATTCCTGCAACATCCCACAAAATCTCCAACAATTTCCACAAAATTCAAGAAAATTCCCTCCAAATTCACTGAATTTCCTCAATATCCCACCAAACTCCAGAACCATCTCACAAAATCTCAACAAATTTCCAAAAAATTCAAAAAAACTCTCACAAAGTTCTTGAAAGCCCCTCAAAATTCCCTACATCTTCTCAAAACATTACAAAATTCTACAGACATCTCACAAAATCTCCACACATTTCCACAAAATCTAAGAAAATTCCCGCAAAATTCTTCAAGTCTCCTCCAAATCCCACAAAATTCAAGAGAAATCCTCAAAATTCCACAAAAATCCAACAAAATTCCCTACATCTTCTCAAAATCCAAACAAATTCCTGAAACATCTCACAAAATCTCCACCAATTTCCACAACATTTAGGAAAAATCCCTCCAACTTCTTCAAGTCTCCTCCAAATCCCACAAAATTCAAGAGAATTCCTCAAAATTCCACAAACATCCCACAAAATTCCTGCAACATCTCACAACATCTCCAACAATTTCCACAAAATTCAAGAAGACTCTCACAAAATACTTGAAAGCTGCTGAAAATTCCACAAATATCCCACAAAAATCCCTAAATCTTCTCAAAACCCAACCACATTCCTGCAGCATCTCACAAAATCTCCACCAATATCCAAAAAATTCAAGAAAATTCCCTCCAAATTCTTCAAGTCTCCTCCAAATCCCACAAAATTCAAGACAAATCCTCAAAATCCCACAAAAATCCCACCAAATTCCAGAACCATCTCACAAAATCTCAACAAATTTCCACATAATCTAAGAAAATTCCGCAAAATTCTTCAAGTCTCCTCCAAATCCCACAAAATTCAAGACAAATCCTCAAAATCCCACAAAAATCCCACCAAATTCCTTCCATCTTCTCAGAACCCAAACAAACTCCTGCAACATCTCACAAAATCTCCACCAATTTCCAAACAATTCAAGAAAAATCCCGCAAAATTCTTCAAGTCTCCTACAAATCCCAGAAAAATCCCACAAAATTCCAGAAACATCCCACCAAATCACCTCAATATCACCAAAAATTCTGGAAAAGCCTCACAAAATTGCAGAAAAATGCCACAAAATTCCCTAAACCTTCTCAAAACCCTACCCAATTCCTGCAACATCCCACAAAATCTCCAACAATTTCCACAAAATTCAAGAAAAATCCCTCAAAATTCACTGAATTTCCTCAATATCCCACCAAATTCCAGAACCATCTCACAAAATCTCAACAAATTTCCACAAAATCTAAGAAAATTCCGCAAAATTCTTCAAGTCTCCTCCAAATCCCACAAAATTCAAGACAAATCCTCAAAATTCCACAAAAATCCCACAAAATTCCAGAACCATCTCACAAAATCTCAACAAATTTCCACTAAATTCAAGAAAACTCTCACAAAGTTCTTGAAAGCCCCTCAAAATTCCAGAAAAATGCCACAAACTTCCCTACATCTTCTCAAAACCCAAACAAACTCCTGCAACATCTCACAAAATCTCCACCAATTTCCAAACAATTCAAGAAAAATCCCGCAAAATTCTTCAAGTCTCGTACAAATCCCAGAAAAATCCCACAAAATTCCAGAAACATCCCACCAAATCACCTCAATATCACCAAAAATTCTGGAAAAGCCTCACAAAATTGCAGAAAAATGCCACAAAATTCCCTAAACCTTCTCAAAACCCTACCAAATTCCTGCAACATCCCACAAAATCTCCAACAATTTCCACAAAATTCAAGAAAAATCCCTCCAAATTCACTGAATTTCCTCAATATCCCACCAAACTCCAGAACCATCTCACAAAATCTCAACAAATTTCAAAAAAATTCAAAAAAACTCACAAAGTTCTTGAAAGCCCCTCAAAATTCCAGAAAAATGCCACAAAATTCCCTACATCTTCTCAAAACATTACAAAATTCCACAGACACCTCACAAAATCTCCACCAATTTCCACAAAATCTAAGAAAATTCCCGCAAAATTCTTCAAGTCTCCTCCAAATCCCACAAAATTCAAGAGAAATCCTCAAAATTCCACAAAAATCCAACAAAATTCCTTCCATCTCCTCAAAACCCAAACAAACTCCTGCAACATCTCACAAATTCTCCACCAATTTCCACAACATTTAGGAAAAATCCCTCCAACTTCTTCAAGTCTCCTCCAAATCCCACAAAATTCAAGACAAATCCTCAAAATTCCACAAAAATCCCACAAAATTCCAGAACCATCTCACAAAATCTCAACAAATTTCCACAAAATTCAAGAAAACTCTCACAGAGTTCTTGAAAGCCCCTCAAAATTCCAGAAAAATGCCATAAACTTCCCTACATCTTCTCAAAACCCAAACAAACTCCTGCAACATCTCACAAAATCTCCACCAATTTCCAAACAATTCAAGAAAAATCCCGCAAAATTCTTCAAGTCTCGTACAAATCCCAGAAAAATCCCACAAAATTCCAGAAACATCCCACCAAATCACCTCAATATCACCAAAAATTCTGGAAAAGCCTCACAAAATTGCAGAAAAATGCCACAAAATTCCCTAAACCTTCTCAAAACCCTACCCAATTCCTGCAACATCCCACAAAATCTTCAACAATTTCCACAAAATTCAAGAAAAATCCCTCAAAATTCACTGAATTTCCTCAATATCCCACCAAATTCCAGAACCATCTCACAAAATCTCAACAAATTTCCAAAAAATCTAAGAAAATTCCGCAAAATTCTTCAAGTCTCCTCCAAATCCCACAAAATTCAAGACAAATCATCAAAATTCCACAAAAATCCCACAAAATTCCTTCCATCTTCTCAGAACCCAAACAAACTCCTGCAACATCTCACAAAATCTCCACCAATTTCCAAACAATTCAAGAAAAATCCCGCAGAATTCTTCAAGTCTCCTCCAAATACCACAAACATCCCACAAACATCCCACAAACATCCCACAAAATTCAAGAGAAATCCCACAAAATTCAAAAGAAATCGCACAAAATCCTGTACAAGCCCCACACAATTCCCTAAATCTTCTCAGAACCCAACCACATTCCTGCAACATCCCACAAAATCTCTGGAAATTTCCACAAAATTCAAGAAGACTCACACAAAAAACTTGAAAGCTGCTGAAAATTCCACGAAAATCCCACAAAAATCCCTAAATCTTCTCAAAACCCAACCACATTCCTGCAGCATCTCACAAAATCTCCACCAATATCCAAAAAATTCAAGAAAATTCCCTCCAAATTCTTCAAGTCTCCTCCAAATCCCACAAAATTCAAGACAAATCCTCAAAATCCCACAAAAATCCCACCAAATTCCAGAACCATCTCACAAAATCTCAACAAATTTCCACTAAATTCAAGAAAACTCTCACAAAGTTCTTGAAAGCCCCTCAAAATTCCAGAAAAATGCCACAAACTTCCCTACATCTTCTCAAAACCCAAACAAACTCCTGCAACATCTCACAAAATCTCCACCAATTTCCAAACAATTCAAGAAAAATCCCGCAAAATTCTTCAAGTCTCCTACAAATCCCAGAAAAATCCCACAAAATTCCAGAAACATCCCACCAAATCACCTCAATATCACCAAAAATTCTGGAAAAGCCTCACAAAATTGCAGAAAAATGCCACAAAATTCCCTAAACCTTCTCAAAACCCTACCCAATTCCTGCAACATCCCACAAAATCTCCACCAATTTCCACAAAATTCAAGAAAAATCCCTCCAAATTCACTGAATTTCCTCAATATCCCACCAAATTCCAGAACCATCTCACAAAATCTCAACAAATTTCCACAAAATCTAAGAAAATTCCCGCAAAATTCTTCAAGTCTCCTCCAAATCCCACAAAATTCAAGAGAAATCCTCAAAATTCCACAAAAATCCCACAAAATTCCTTCCATCTTCTCAGAACCCAAACAAACTCCTGCAACATCTCACAAAATCTCCACCAATTTCCAAACAATTCAAGAAAAATCCCGCAGAATTCTTCAAGTCTCCTCCAAATACCACAAACATCCCACAAACATCCCACAAACATCCCACAAACATCCCACAAAATTCAAGAGAAATCCCACAAAATTCAAAAGAAATCGCACAAAATCCTGTACAAGCCCCACACAATTCCCTAAATCTTCTCAGAACCCAACCACATTCCTGCAACATCCCACAAAATCTCTGGAAATTTCCACAAAATTCAAGAAGACTCACACAAAAAACTTGAAAGCTGCTGAAAATTCCACGAAAATCCCACAAAAATCCCTAAATCTTCTCAAAACCCAACCACATTCCTGCAGCATCTCACAAAATCTCCACCAATATCCAAAAAATTCAAGAAAATTCCCTCCAAATTCTTCAAGTCTCCTCCAAATCCCACAAAATTCAAGACAAATCCTCAAAATCCCACAAAAATCCCACCAAATTCCAGAACCATCTCACAAAATCTCAACAAATTTCCACTAAATTCAAGAAAACTCTCACAAAGTTCTTGAAAGCCCCTCAAAATTCCAGAAAAATGCCACAAACTTCCCTACATCTTCTCAAAACCCAAACAAACTCCTGCAACATCTCACAAAATCTCCACCAATTTCCAAACAATTCAAGAAAAATCCCGCAAAATTCTTCAAGTCTCCTACAAATCCCAGAAAAATCCCACAAAATTCCAGAAACATCCCACCAAATCACCTCAATATCACCAAAAATTCTGGAAAAGCCTCACAAAATTGCAGAAAAATGCCACAAAATTCCCTAAACCTTCTCAAAACCCTACCAAATTCCTGCAACATCCCACAAAATCTCCAACAATTTCCACAAAATTCAAGAAAAATCCCTCCAAATTCACTGAATTTCCTCAATATCCCACCAAACTCCAGAACCATCTCACAAAATCTCAACAAATTTCCAAAAAATTCAAAAAAACTCTCACAAAGTTCTTGAAAGCCCCTCAAAATTCCAGAAAAATGCCACAAAATTCCCTACATCTTCTCAAAACATTACAAAATTCCACAGACACCTCACAAAATCTCTACCAATTTCCACAAAATCTAAGAAAATTCCCGCAAAATTCTTCAAGTCTCCTCCAAATCCCACAAAATTCAAGAGAAATCCTCAAAATTCCACAAAAATCCCACAAAATTCCTTCCATCTTCTCAGAAACCAAACAAACTCCTGCAACATCTCACAAAATCTCCACCAATTTCCAAACAATTCAAGAAAAATCCCGCAGAATTCTTCAAGTCTCCTCCAAATACCACAAACATCCCACAAACATCCCACAAACATCCCACAAACATCCCACAAAATTCAAGGGAAATCCCACAAAATTCAAAAGAAATCGCACAAAATCCTGTACAAGCCCCACACAATTCCCTAAATCTTCTCAGAACCCAACCACATTCCTGCAACATCCCACAAAATCTCTGGAAATTTCCACAAAATTCAAGAAGACTCACACAAAAAACTTGAAAGCTGCTGAAAATTCCACGAAAATCCCACAAAAATCCCTAAATCTTCTCAAAACCCAACCACATTCCTGCAGCATCTCACAAAATCTCCACCAGTATCCAAAAAATTCAAGAAAATTCCCTCCAAATTCTTCAAGTCTCCTCCAAATCCCACAAAATTCAAGACAAATCCTCAAAATCCCACAAAAATCCCACCAAATTCCAGAACCATCTCACAAAATCTCAACAAATTTCCACTAAATTCAAGAAAACTCTCACAAAGTTCTTGAAAGCCCCTCAGAATTCCAGAAAAATGCCACAAACTTCCCTACATCTTCTCAAAACCCAAACAAACTCCTGCAACATCTCACAAAATCTCCACCAATTTCCAAACAATTCAAGAAAAATCCCGCAAAATTCTTCAAGTCTCCTACAAATCCCAGAAAAATCCCACAAAATTCCAGAAACATCCCACCAAATCACCTCAATATCACCAAAAATTCTGGAAAAGCCTCACAAAATTGCAGAAAAATGCCACAAAATTCCCTAAACCTTCTCAAAACCCTACCCAATTCCTGCAACATCCCACAAAATCTCCAACAATTTCCACAAAATTCAAGAAAAATCCCTCAAAATTCACTGAATTTCCTCAATATCCCACCAAATTCCAGAACCATCTCACAAAATCTCAACAAATTTCCACAAAATCTAAGAAAATTCCGCAAAATTCTTCAAGTCTCCTCCAAATCCCACAAAATTCAAGACAAATCCTCAAAATCCCACAAAAATCCCACCAAATTCCAGAACCATCTCACAAAATCTCAACAAATTTCCACTAAATTCAAGAAAACTCTCACAAAGTTCTTGAAAGCCCCTCAAAATTCCAGAAAAATGCCACAAACTTCCCTACATCTTCTCAAAACCCAAACAAACTCCTGCAACATCTCACAAAATCTCCACCAATTTCCAAACAATTCAAGAAAAATCCCGCAAAATTCTTCAAGTCTCGTACAAATCCCAGAAAAATCCCACAAAATTCCAGAAACATCCCACCAAATCACCTCAATATCACCAAAAATTCTGGAAAAGCCTCACAAAATTGCAGAAAAATGCCACAAAATTCCCTAAACCTTCTCAAAACCCTACCAAATTCCTGCAACATCCCACAAAATCTCCAACAATTTCCACAAAATTCAAGAAAAATCCCTCAAAATTCACTGAATTTCCTCAATATCCCACCAAATTCCAGAACCATCTCACAAAATCTCAACAAATTTCCACAAAATCTAACAAAATTCCCGCAAAATTCTTCAAGTCTTTTCCAAATCGCACAACATTCAAGAGAAATCCTCAAAATTCCACAAAATTCCGACAAAATTCCTCCCATCTTCTAAAAACCCAAACAAATACCTGAAACATCTCACAAAATCTCCACCGATTTCCACAACATTTAGGAAAAATCCCTCCAACTTCTTCAAGTCTCCTCCAAATCCCACAAAATTCAAGAGAATTCCTCAAAATTCCACAAAAATCCCACAAAATTCCTGCAACATCCCAAAAAATTTCTGGAAATTTCCACAAAATTCAAGAAGACTCACACAAAGAACTTGAAAGCTGCTGAAAATTCCACGAAAATCCCACAAAAATCCCTAAATCTTCTCAAAACCCAACCACATTCCTGCAGCATCTCACAAAATCTCCACCAGTATCCAAAAAATTCAAGAAAATTCCCTCCAAATTCTTCAAGTCTCCTCCAAATCCCACAAAATTCAAGACAAATCCTCAAAATCCCACAAAAATCCCACCAAATTCCAGAACCATCTCACAAAATCTCAACAAATTTCCACTAAATTCAAGAAAACTCTCACAAAGTTCTTGAAAGCCCCTCAAAATTCCAGAAAAATGCCACAAACTTCCCTACATCTTCTCAAAACCCAAACAAACTCCTGCAACATCTCACAAAATCTCCACCAATTTCCAAACAATTCAAGAAAAATCCCGCAAAATTCTTCAAGTCTCGTACAAATCCCAGAAAAATCCCACAAAATTCCAGAAACATCCCACCAAATCACCTCAATATCACCAAACATTCTGGAAAAGCCTCACAAAATTGCAGAAAAATGCCACAAAATTCCCTATATCTTCTCAAAACCCTACCAAATTCCTGCAACATCTCACAAAATCTCCACCAATAGCCAAAAAATTCAAGAAAAATCCTTCAAAATTCACTGTATTTCCTCAATATCCCACCAAATTCCAGAACCATCTCACAATATCTCAACAAATTTCCACAAAATCTAAGAAAATTCCGCAAAATTCTTCAAGTCTCCTCCAAATCCCACAAAATTCAAGACAAATCCTCAAAATCCCACAAAAATCCCACCAAATTCCAGAACCATCTCACAAAATCTCAACAAATTTCCACTAAATTCAAGAAAACTCTCACAAAGTTCTTGAAAGCCCCTCAGAATTCCAGAAAAATGCCACAAACTTCCCTACATCTTCTCAAAACCCAAACAAACTCCTGCAACATCTCACAAAATCTCCACCAATTTCCAAACAATTCAAGAAAAATCCCGCAAAATTCTTCAAGTCTCGTACAAATCCCAGAAAAATCCCACAAAATTCCAGAAACATCCCACCAAATCACCTCAATATCACCAAAAATTCTGGAAAAGCCTCACAAAATTGCAGAAAAATGCCACAAAATTCCCTAAACCTTCTCAAAACCCTACCCAATTCCTGCAACATCCCACAAAATCTCCAACAATTTCCACAAAATTCAAGAAAAATCCCTCAAAATTCACTGAATTTCCTCAATATCCCACCAAATTCCAGAACCATCTCACAAAATCTCAACAAATTTCCACTAAATCTAAGAAAATTCCGCAAAATTCTTCAAGTCTCCTCCAAATCCCACAACATTCAAGACAAATCCTCAAAATTCCACAAAAATCCCACAAAATTCCTGCAACATCTCACAAAATCTCCGGAAATTTCCACAAAATTCAAGAAGACTCTCACAAAATACTTGAAAGCTGCTGAAAATTCCACGAAAATCCCACAAAAATCCCTAAATCTTCTCAAAACCCAACCACATTCCTGCAGCATCTCACAAAATCTCCACCAATATCCAAAAAATTCAAGAAAATTCCCTCCAAATTCTTCAAGTCTCCTCCAAATCCCACAAAATTCAAGACAAATCCTCAAAATCCCACAAAAATCCCACCAAATTCCAGAACCATCTCACAAAATCTCAACAAATTTCCACTAAATTCAAGAAAACTCTCACAAAGTTCTTGAAAGCCCCTCAGAATTCCAGAAAAATGCCACAAACTTCCCTACATCTTCTCAAAACCCAAACAAACTCCTGCAACATCTCACAAAATCTCCACCAATTTCCAAACAATTCAAGAAAAATCCCGCAAAATTCTTCAAGTCTCCTACAAATCCCAGAAAAATCCCACAAAATTCCAGAAACATCCCACCAAATCACCTCAATATCACCAAAAATTCTGGAAAAGCCTCACAAAATTGCAGAAAAATGCCACAAAATTCCCTAAACCTTCTCAAAACCCTACCCAATTCCTGCAACATCCCACAAAATCTCCAAGAATTTCCACAAAATTCAAGAAAAATCCCTCAAAATTCACTGAATTTCCTCAATATCCCACCAAATTCCAGAACCATCTCACAAAATCTCAACAAATTTCCACAAAATCTAAGAAAATTCCGCAAAATTCTTCAAGTCTCCTCCAAATCCCACAAAATTCAAGACAAATCCTCAAAATCCCACAAAAATCCCACCAAATTCCAGAACCATCTCACAAAATCTCAACAAATTTCCACTAAATTCAAGAAAACTCTCACAAAGTTCTTGAAAGCCCCTCAAAATTCCAGAAAAATGCCACAAACTTCCCTACATCTTCTCAAAACCCAAACAAACTCCTGCAACATCTCACAAAATCTCCACCAATTTCCAAACAATTCAAGAAAAATCCCGCAAAATTCTTCAAGTCTCGTACAAATCCCAGAAAAATCCCACAAAATTCCAGAAACATCCCACCAAATCACCTCAATATCACCAAAAATTCTGGAAAAGCCTCACAAAATTGCAGAAAAATGCCACAAAATTCCCTAAACCTTCTCAAAACCCTACCAAATTCCTGCAACATCCCACAAAATCTCCAACAATTTCCACAAAATTCAAGAAAAATCCCTCAAAATTCACTGAATTTCCTCAATATCCCACCAAATTCCAGAACCATCTCACAAAATCTCAACAAATTTCCACAAAATCTAACAAAATTCCCGCAAAATTCTTCAAGTCTTTTCCAAATCGCACAACATTCAAGAGAAATCCTCAAAATTCCACAAAATTCCGACAAAATTCCTCCCATCTTCTAAAAACCCAAACAAATACCTGAAACATCTCACAAAATCTCCACCGATTTCCACAACATTTAGGAAAAATCCCTCCAACTTCTTCAAGTCTCCTCCAAATCCCACAAAATTCAAGAGAATTCCTCAAAATTCCACAAAAATCCCACAAAATTCCTGCAACATCCCAAAAAATTTCTGGAAATTTCCACAAAATTCAAGAAGACTCACACAAAGAACTTGAAAGCTGCTGAAAATTCCACGAAAATCCCACAAAAATCCCTAAATCTTCTCAAAACCCAACCACATTCCTGCAGCATCTCACAAAATCTCCACCAGTATCCAAAAAATTCAAGAAAATTCCCTCCAAATTCTTCAAGTCTCCTCCAAATCCCACAAAATTCAAGACAAATCCTCAAAATCCCACAAAAATCCCACCAAATTCCAGAACCATCTCACAAAATCTCAACAAATTTCCACTAAATTCAAGAAAACTCTCACAAAGTTCTTGAAAGCCCCTCAAAATTCCAGAAAAATGCCACAAACTTCCCTACATCTTCTCAAAACCCAAACAAACTCCTGCAACATCTCACAAAATCTCCACCAATTTCCAAACAATTCAAGAAAAATCCCGCAAAATTCTTCAAGTCTCGTACAAATCCCAGAAAAATCCCACAAAATTCCAGAAACATCCCACCAAATCACCTCAATATCACCAAACATTCTGGAAAAGCCTCACAAAATTGCAGAAAAATGCCACAAAATTCCCTATATCTTCTCAAAACCCTACCAAATTCCTGCAACATCTCACAAAATCTCCACCAATAGCCAAAAAATTCAAGAAAAATCCTTCAAAATTCACTGTATTTCCTCAATATCCCACCAAATTCCAGAACCATCTCACAATATCTCAACAAATTTCCACAAAATCTAAGAAAATTCCGCAAAATTCTTCAAGTCTCCTCCAAATCCCACAAAATTCAAGACAAATCCTCAAAATCCCACAAAAATCCCACCAAATTCCAGAACCATCTCACAAAATCTCAACAAATTTCCACTAAATTCAAGAAAACTCTCACAAAGTTCTTGAAAGCCCCTCAGAATTCCAGAAAAATGCCACAAACTTCCCTACATCTTCTCAAAACCCAAACAAACTCCTGCAACATCTCACAAAATCTCCACCAATTTCCAAACAATTCAAGAAAAATCCCGCAAAATTCTTCAAGTCTCGTACAAATCCCAGAAAAATCCCACAAAATTCCAGAAACATCCCACCAAATCACCTCAATATCACCAAAAATTCTGGAAAAGCCTCACAAAATTGCAGAAAAATGCCACAAAATTCCCTAAACCTTCTCAAAACCCTACCCAATTCCTGCAACATCCCACAAAATCTCCAACAATTTCCACAAAATTCAAGAAAAATCCCTCAAAATTCACTGAATTTCCTCAATATCCCACCAAATTCCAGAACCATCTCACAAAATCTCAACAAATTTCCACTAAATCTAAGAAAATTCCGCAAAATTCTTCAAGTCTCCTCCAAATCCCACAACATTCAAGACAAATCCTCAAAATTCCACAAAAATCCCACAAAATTCCTGCAACATCTCACAAAATCTCCGGAAATTTCCACAAAATTCAAGAAGACTCTCACAAAATACTTGAAAGCTGCTGAAAATTCCACGAAAATCCCACAAAAATCCCTAAATCTTCTCAAAACCCAACCACATTCCTGCAGCATCTCACAAAATCTCCACCAATATCCAAAAAATTCAAGAAAATTCCCTCCAAATTCTTCAAGTCTCCTCCAAATCCCACAAAATTCAAGACAAATCCTCAAAATCCCACAAAAATCCCACCAAATTCCAGAACCATCTCACAAAATCTCAACAAATTTCCACTAAATTCAAGAAAACTCTCACAAAGTTCTTGAAAGCCCCTCAAAATTCCAGAAAAATGCCACAAAATTCCCTACATCTTCTCAAAACCCAAACAAACTCCTGCAACATCTCACAAAATCTCCACCAATTTCCAAACAATTCAAGAAAAATCCCGCAAAATTCTTCAAGTCTCGTACAAATCCCAGAAAAATCCCACAAAATTCCAGAAACATCCCACCAAATCACCTCAATATCACCAAAAATTCTGGAAAAGCCTCACAAAATTGCAGAAAAATGCCACAAAATTCCCTAAACCTTCTCAAAACCCTACCAAATTCCTGCAACATCCCACAAAATCTCCAACAATTTCCACAAAATTCAAGAAAAATCCCTCAAAATTCACTGAATTTCCTCAATATCCCACCAAATTCCAGAACCATCTCACAAAATCTCAACAAATTTCCACAAAATCTAACAAACTTCCCGCAAAATTCTTCAAGTCTTTTCCAAATCGCACAAAATTCAAGAGAAATCCTCAAAATTCCACAAAATTCCGACAAAATTCCTCCCATCTTCTAAAAACCCAAACAAATACCTGAAACATCTCACAAAATCTCCACCGATTTCCACAACATTTAGGAAAAATCCCTCCAACTTCTTCAAGTCTCCTCCAAATCCCACAAAATTCAAGAGAATTCCTCAAAATTCCACAAAAATCCCACAAAATTCCTGCAACATCCCACAAAATCTCTGGAAATTTCCACAAAATTCAAGAAGACTCACACAAAGAACTTGAAAGCTGCTGAAAATTCCACGAAAATCCCACAAAAATCCCTAAATCTTCTCAAAACCCAACCACATTCCTGCAGCATCTCACAAAATCTCCACCAGTATCCAAAAAATTCAAGAAAATTTCCTCCAAATTCTTCAAGTCTCCTCCAAATCCCACAAAATTCAAGACAAATCCTCAAAATCCCACAAAAATCCCACCAAATTCCAGAACCATCTCACAAAATCTCAACAAATTTCCACTAAATTCAAGAAAACTCTCACAAAGTTCTTGAAAGCCCCTCAAAATTCCAGAAAAATGCCACAAAATTCCCTACATCTTCTCAAAACCCAAACAAACTCCTGCAACATCTCACAAAATCTCCAACAATTTCCAAACAATTCAAGAAAAATCCCGCAAAATTCTTCAAGTCTCGTACAAATCCCAGAAAAATCCCACAAAATTCCAGAAACATCCCACCAAATCACCTCAATATCACCAAACATTCTGGAAAAGCCTCACAAAATTGCAGAAAAATGCCACAAAATTCCCTAAATCTTCTCAAAACCCTACCAAATTCCTGCAACATCTCACAAAATCTCCACCAATAGCCAAAAAATTCAAGAAAAATCCCTCAAAATTCACTGAATTTCCTCAATATCCCACCAAATTCCAGAACCATCTCACAAAATCTCAACAAATTTCCACAAAATCTAAGAAAATTCCGCAAAATTCTTCAAGTCTCCTCCAAATCCCACAAAATTCAAGACAAATCCTCAAAATCCCACAAAAATCCCACCAAATTCCAGAACCATCTCACAAAATCTCAACAAATTTCCACTAAATTCAAGAAAACTCTCACAAAGTTCTTGAAAGCCCCTCAAAATTCCAGAAAAATGCCACAAACTTCCCTACATCTTCTCAAAACCCAAACAAACTCCTGCAACATCTCACAAAATCTCCACCAATTTCCAAACAATTCAAGAAAAATCCCGCAAAATTCTTCAAGTCTCGTACAAATCCCAGAAAAATCCCACAAAATTCCAGAAACATCCCACCAAATCACCTCAATATCACCAAAAATTCTGGAAAAGCCTCACAAAATTGCAGAAAAATGCCACAAAATTCCCTAAACCTTCTCAAAACCCTACCCAATTCCTGCAACATCCCACAAAATCTCCAACAATTTCCACAAAATTCAAGAAAAATCCCTCAAAATTCACTGAATTTCCTCAATATCCCACCAAATTCCAGAACCATCTCACAAAATCTCAACAAATTTCCACAAAATCTAAGAAAATTCCGCAAAATTCTTCAAGTCTCCTCCAAATCCCACAAAATTCAAGACAAATCCTCAAAATCCCACAAAAATCCCACCAAATTCCAGAACCATCTCACAAAATCTCAACAAATTTCCACTAAATTCAAGAAAACTCTCACAAAGTTCTTGAAAGCCCCTCAAAATTCCAGAAAAATGCCACAAACTTCCCTACATCTTCTCAAAACCCAAACAAACTCCTGCAACATCTCACAAAATCTCCACCAATTTCCAAACAATTCAAGAAAAATCCCGCAAAATTCTTCAAGTCTCCTACAAATCCCAGAAAAATCCCACAAAATTCCAGAAACATCCCACCAAATCACCTCAATATCACCAAAAATTCTGGAAAAGCCTCACAAAATTGCAGAAAAATGCCACAAAATTCCCTAAACCTTCTCAAAACCCTACCCAATTCCTGCAACATCCCACAAAATCTCCAACAATTTCCACAAAATTCAAGAAAAATCCCTCAAAATTCACTGAATTTCCTCAATATCCCACCAAATTCCAGAACCATCTCACAAAATCTCAACAAATTTCCACAAAATCTAAGAAAATTCCCTCCAAATTCTTCAAGTCTCCTCCAAATCCCACAAAATTCAAGACAAATCCTCAAAATCCCACAAAAATCCCACCAAATTCCAGAACCATCTCACAAAATCTCAACAAATTTCCACTAAATTCAAGAAAACTCTCACAAAGTTCTTGAAAGCCCCTCAAAATTCCAGAAAAATGCCACAAACTTCCCTACATCTTCTCAAAACCCAAACAAACTCCTGCAACATCTCACAAAATCTCCACCAATTTCCAAACAATTCAAGAAAAATCCCGCAAAATTCTTCAAGTCTCGTACAAATCCCAGAAAAATCCCACAAAATTCCAGAAACATCCCACCAAATCACCTCAATATCACCAAAAATTCTGGAAAAGCCTCACAAAATTGCAGAAAAATGCCACAAAATTCCCTAAACCTTCTCAAAACCCTACCCAATTCCTGCAACATCCCACAAAATCTCCAACAATTTCCACAAAATTCAAGAAAAATCCCTCAAAATTCACTGAATTTCCTCAATATCCCACCAAATTCCAGAACCATCTCACAAAATCTCAACAAATTTCCACAAAATCTAACAAAATTCCCGCAAAATTCTTCAAGTCTTTTCCAAATTGCACAAAATTCAAGAGAAATCCTCAAAATTCCACAAAATTCCGACAAAATTCCTCCCATCTTCTAAAAACCCAAACAAATACCTGAAACATCTCACAAAATCTCCACCGATTTCCACAACATTTAGGAAAAATCCCTCCAACTTCTTCAAGTCTCCTCCAAATCCCACAAAATTCAAGAGAATTCCTCAAAATTCCACAAAAATCCCACAAAATTCCTGCAACATCCCACAAAATCTCTGGAAATTTCCACAAAATTCAAGAAGACTCACACAAAAAACTTGAAAGCTGCTGAAAATTCCACGAAAATCCCACAAAAATCCCTAAATCTTCTCAAAACCCAACCACATTCCTGCAGCATCTCACAAAATCTCCACCAGTATCCAAAAAATTCAAGAAAATTCCCTCCAAATTCTTCAAGTCTCCTCCAAATCCCACAAAATTCAAGACAAATCCTCAAAATCCCACAAAAATCCCACCAAATTCCAGAACCATCTCACAAAATCTCAACAAATTTCCACTAAATTCAAGAAAACTCTCACAAAGTTCTTGAAAGCCCCTCAAAATTCCAGAAAAATGCCACAAACTTCCCTACATCTTCTCAAAACCCAAACAAACTCCTGCAACATCTCACAAAATCTCCAACAATTTCCAAACAATTCAAGAAAAATCCCGCAAAATTCTTCAAGTCTCGTACAAATCCCAGAAAAATCCCACAAAATTCCAGAAACATCCCACCAAATCACCTCAATATCACCAAACATTCTGGAAAAGCCTCACAAAATTGCAGAAAAATGCCACAAAATTCCCTAAATCTTCTCAAAACCCTACCAAATTCCTGCAACATCTCACAAAATCTCCACCAATAGCCAAAAAATTCAAGAAAAATCCCTCCAAATTCACTGAATTTCCTCAATATCCCACCAAATTCCAGAACCATCTCACAAAATCTCAACAAATTTCCACAAAATCTAAGAAAATTCCGCAAAATTCTTCAAGTCTCCTCCAAATCCCACAAAATTCAAGACAAATCCTCAAAATCCCACAAAAATCCCACCAAATTCCAGAACCATCTCACAAAATCTCAACAAATTTCCACTAAATTCAAGAAAACTCTCACAAAGTTCTTGAAAGCCCCTCAAAATTCCAGAAAAATGCCACAAACTTCCCTACATCTTCTCAAAACCCAAACAAACTCCTGCAACATCTCACAAAATCTCCACCAATTTCCAAACAATTCAAGAAAAATCCCGCAAAATTCTTCAAGTCTCCTACAAATCCCAGAAAAATCCCACAAAATTCCAGAAACATCCCACCAAATCACCTCAATATCACCAAAAATTCTGGAAAAGCCTCACAAAATTGCAGAAAAATGCCACAAAATTCCCTAAACCTTCTCAAAACCCTACCCAATTCCTGCAACATCCCACAAAATCTCCACCAATTTCCACAAAATTCAAGAAAAATCCCTCCAAATTCACTGAATTTCCTCAATATCCCACCAAATTCCAGAACCATCTCACAAAATCTCAACAAATTTCCACAAAATCTAAGAAAATTCCCGCAAAATTCTTCAAGTCTCCTCCAAATCCCACAAAATTCAAGAGAAATCCTCAAAATTCCACAAAAATCCCACAAAATTCCTTCCATCTTCTCAGAACCCAAACAAACTCCTGCAACATCTCACAAAATCTCCACCAATTTCCAAACATTTCAAGAAAAATCCCGCAAAATTCTTCAAGTCTCCTCCAAATACCACAAACATCCCACAAACATCCCACAAACATCCCACAAAATTCAAGAGAAATCCCACAAAATTCAAAAGAAATCGCACAAAATCCTGTACAAGCCCCACACAATTCCCTAAATCTTCTCAGAACCCAACCACATTCCTGCAACATCCCACAAAATCTCTGGAAATTTCCACAAAATTCAAGAAGACTCTCACAAAATACTTGAAAGCTGCTGAAAATTCCATGAAAATCCCACAAAAATCCCTAAATCTTCTCAAAACCCAACCACATTCCTGCAGCATCTCACAAAATCTCCACCAATATCCAAAAAATTCAAGAAAATTCCCTCCAAATTCTTCAAGTCTCCTCCAAATCCCACAAAATTCAAGACAAATCCTCAAAATCCCACAAAAATCCCACCAAATTCCAGAACCATCTCACAAAATCTCAACAAATTTCCACTAAATTCAAGAAAACTCTCACAAAGTTCTTGAAAGCCCCTCAAAATTCCAGAAAAATGCCACAAACTTCCCTACATCTTCTCAAAACCCAAACAAACTCCTGCAACATCTCACAAAATCTCCACCAATTTCCAAACAATTCAAGAAAAATCCCGCAAAATTCTTCAAGTCTCGTACAAATCCCAGAAAAATCCCACAAAATTCCAGAAACATCCCACCAAATCACCTCAATATCACCAAACATTCTGGAAAAGCCTCACAAAATTGCAGAAAAATGCCACAAAATTCCATAAATCTTCTCAAAACCCTACCAAATTCCTGCAACATCTCACAAAATCTCCACCAATAGCCAAAGAATTCAAGAAAAATCCCTCAAAATTCACTGTATTTCCTCAATATCCCACCAAATTCCAGAACCAGCTCACAATATCTCAACAAATTTCCACAAAATCTAAGAAAATTCCACAAAATTCTTCAAGTCTCCTCCAAATCCCACAAAATTCAAGACAAATCCTCAAAATCCCACAAAAATCCCACCAAATTCCAGAACCATCTCACAAAATCTCAACAAATTTCCACTAAATTCAAGAAAACTCTCACAAAGTTCTTGAAAGCCCCTCAAATTCCAGAAAAATGCCACAAACTTCCCTACATCTTCTCAAAACCCAAACAAACTCCTGCAACATCTCACAAAATCTCCACCAATTTCCACAAAATTCAAGAAAAATCCCGCAAAATTCTTCAAGTCTCGTACAAATCCCAGAAAAATCCCACAAAATTCCAGAAACATCCCACCAAATCACCTCAATATCACCAAAAATTCTGGAAAAGCCTCACAAAATTGCAGAAAAATGCCACAAAATTCCCTAAACCTTCTCAAAACCCTACCCAATTCCTGCAACATCCCACAAAATCTCCAACAATTTCCACAAAATTCAAGAAAAATCCCTCAAAATTCACTGAATTTCCTCAATATCCCACCAAATTCCAGAACCATCTCACAAAATCTCAACAAATTTCCACAAAATCTAAGAAAATTCCGCAAAATTCTTCAAGTCTCCTCCAAATCCCACAAAATTCAAGACAAATCCTCAAAATCCCACAAAAATCCCACCAAATTCCAGAACCATCTCACAAAATCTCAACAAATTTCCACTAAATTCAAGAAAACTCTCACAAAGTTCTTGAAAGCCCCTCAAAATTCCAGAAAAATGCCACAAACTTCCCTACATCTTCTCAAAACCCAAACAAACTCCTGCAACATCTCACAAAATCTCCACCAATTTCCAAACAATTCAAGAAAAATCCCGCAAAATTCTTCAAGTCTCGTACAAATCCCAGAAAAATCCCACAAAATTCCAGAAACATCCCACCAAATCACCTCAATATCACCAAAAATTCTGGAAAAGCCTCACAAAATTGCAGAAAAATGCCACAAAATTCCATAAACCTTCTCAAAACCCTACCAAATTCCTGCAACATCCCACAAAATCTCCAACAATTTCCACAAAATTCAAGAAAAATCCCTCAAAATTCACTGAATTTCCTCAATATCCCACCAAATTCCAGAACCATCTCACAAAATCTCAACAAATTTCCACAAAATCTAACAAAATTCCCGCAAAATTCTTCAATCTTTTCCAAATCGCACAAAATTCAAGAGAAATCCTCAAAATTCCACAAAATTCCGACAAAATTCCTTCCATCTTCTAAAAACCCAAACAAATACCTGAAACATCTCACAAAATCTCAACAAATTTCCACAACATTTCGGAAAAATCCCTCCAACTTCTTCAAGTCTCCTCCAAATCCCACAAAATTCAAGACAAATCCTCAAAATTCCACAAAAATCCCACAAAATTCCTTCCATCTTCTCAGAACCCAAACAAACTCCTGCAACATCTCACAAAATCTCCACCAATTTCCAAACATTTCAAGAAAAATCCCGCAAAATTCTTCAAGTCTCCTCCAAATACCACAAACATCCCACAAACATCCCACAAACATCCCACAAAATTCAAGAGAAATCCCACAAAATTCAAAAGAAATCGCACAAAATCCTGTACAAGCCCCACACAATTCCCTAAATCTTCTCAGAACCCAACCACATTCCTGCAACATCCCACAAAATCTCTGGAAATTTCCACAAAATTCAAGAAGACTCTCACAAAATACTTGAAAGCTGCTGAAAATTCCATGAAAATCCCACAAAAATCCCTAAATCTTCTCAAAACCCAACCACATTCCTGCAGCATCTCACAAAATCTCCACCAATATCCAAAAAATTCAAGAAAATTCCCTCCAAATTCTTCAAGTCTCCTCCAAATCCCACAAAATTCAAGACAAATCCTCAAAATCCCACAAAAATCCCACCAAATTCCAGAACCATCTCACAAAATCTCAACAAATTTCCACTAAATTCAAGAAAACTCTCACAAAGTTCTTGAAAGCCCCTCAAAATTCCAGAAAAATGCCACAAACATCCCTACATCTTCTCAAAACCCAAACAAATTCCTGCAACATCTCACAAAATCTCCACCAATTTCCAAACATTTCAAGAAAAATCCCGCAAAATTCTTCAAGTCTCCTCCAAATACCACAAACATCCTACAAACATCTCACAAACATCCCACAAACATCCCATAAAATTCAATAGAAATCCCACAAAATTCAAGAGAAATCCCACCAAATTCTGTACAAGCCCCACACAATTCCCTAAATCTTCTCAGAACCCAACCACATTCCTGCAACATCCCACAAAATCTCCAACAATTTCCACAAAATTCAAGAAAATTCCCTCCAAATTCACTGAATTTCCTCAATATCCCACCAAACTCCAGAACCATCTCACAAAATCTCAACAAATTTCCAAAAAATTGAAAAAAACTCTCACAAAGTTCTTGAAAGCCCCTCAAAATTCCAGAAAAATGCCACAAAATTCCCTACATCTTCTCAAAACATTACAAAATTCTACAGACATCTCACAAAATCTCCACACATTTCCACAAAATCTAAGAAAATTCCCGCAAAATTCTTCAAGTCTCCTCCAAATCCCACAAAATTCAAGAGAAATCCTCAAAATTCCACAAAAATCCAACAAAATTCCCTACATCTTCTCAAAATCCAAACAAATTCCTGAAACATCTCACAAAATCTCCACCAATTTCCACAACATTTAGGAAAAATCCCTCCAACTTCTTCAAGTCTCCTCCAAATCCCACAAAATTCAAGAGAATTCCTCAAAATTCCACAAAAATCCCACAAAATTCCTGCAACATCTCACAAAATCTCCGGAAATTTCCATAAAATTCAAGAAGACTCTCACAAAATACTTGAAAGCTGCTGAAAATTCCACGAAAATCCCACAAAAATCCCTAAATCGTCTCAAAACCCAACCACATTCCTGCAGCATCTCACAAAATCTCCACCAATATCCAAAAAATTCAAGAAAATTCCCTCCAAATTCTTCAAGTCTCCTCCAAATCCCACAAAATTCAAGACAAATCCTCAAAATCCCACAAAAATCCCACCAAATTCCAGAACCATCTCACAAAATCTCAACAAATTTCCACTAAATTCAAGAAAACTCTCACAAAGTTCTTGAAAGCCCCTCAAAATTCCAGAAAAATGCCACAAACTTCCCTACATCTTCTCAAAACCCAAACAAACTCCTGCAACATCTCACAAAATCTCCAACAATTTCCAAACAATTCAAGAAAAATCCCGCAAAATTCTTCAAGTCTCGTACAAATCCCAGAAAAATCCCACAAAATTCCAGAAACATCCCACCAAATCACCTCAATATCACCAAAAATTCTGGAAAAGCCTCACAAAATTGCAGAAAAATGCCACAAAATTCCCTAAACCTTCTCAAAACCCTACCCAATTCCTGCAACATCCCACAAAATCTCCAACAATTTCCACAAAATTCAAGAAAAATCCCTCCAAATTCACTGAATTTCCTCAATATCCCACCAAATTCCAGAACCATCTCACAAAATCTCAACAAATTTCCACAAAATCTAACAAAATTCCCGCAAAATTCTTCAAGTCTTTTCCAAATCGCACAAAATTCAAGAGAAATCCTCAAAATTCCACAAAATTCCGACAAAATTCCTTCCATCTTCTAAAAACCCAAACAAATACCTGAAACATCTCACAAAATCTCCACCGATTTCCACAACATTTAGGAAAAATCCCTCCAACTTCTTCAAGTCTCCTCCAAATCCAAAAAATTCAAGAGAATTCCTCAAAATTCCACAAAAATCCCACAAAATTCCTGCAACATCCCACAAAATCTCTGGAAATTTCCACAAAATTCAAGAAGACTCACACAAAGAACTTGAAAGCTGCTGAAAATTCCACGAAAATCCCACAAAAATCCCTAAATCTTCTCAAAACCCAACCACATTCCTGCAGCATCTCACAAAATCTCCACCAGTATCCAAAAAATTCAAGAAAATTCCCTCCAAATTCTTCAAGTCTCCTCCAAATCCCACAAAATTCAAGACAAATCCTCAAAATCCCACAAAAATCCCACCAAATTCCAGAACCATCTCACAAAATCTCAACAAATTTCCACTAAATTCAAGAAAACTCTCACAAAGTTCTTGAAAGCCCCTCAGAATTCCAGAAAAATGCCACAAACTTCCCTACATCTTCTCAAAACCCAAACAAACTCCTGCAACATCTCACAAAATCTCCACCAATTTCCAAACAATTCAAGAAAAATCCCGCAAAATTCTTCAAGTCTCGTACAAATCCCAGAAAAATCCCACAAAATTCCAGAAACATCCCACCAAATCACCTCAATATCACCAAAAATTCTGGAAAAGCCTCACAAAATTGCAGAAAAATGCCACAAAATTCCCTAAACCTTCTCAAAACCCTACCCAATTCCTGCAACATCCCACAAAATCTCCAACAATTTCCACAAAATTCAAGAAAAATCCCTCAAAATTCACTGAATTTCCTCAATATCCCACCAAATTCCAGAACCATCTCACAAAATCTCAACAAATTTCCACAAAATCTAAGAAAATTCCGCAAAATTCTTCAAGTCTCCTCCAAATCCCACAAAATTCAAGACAAATCCTCAAAATCCCACAAAAATCCCACCAAATTCCAGAACCATCTCACAAAATCTCAACAAATTTCCACTAAATTCAAGAAAACTCTCACAAAGTTCTTGAAAGCCCCTCAAAATTCCAGAAAAATGCCACAAACTTCCCTACATCTTCTCAAAACCCAAACAAACTCCTGCAACATCTCACAAAATCTCCACCAATTTCCAAACAATTCAAGAAAAATCCCGCAAAATTCTTCAAGTCTCGTACAAATCCCAGAAAAATCCCACAAAATTCCAGAAACATCCCACCAAATCACCTCAATATCACCAAAAATTCTGGAAAAGCCTCACAAAATTGCAGAAAAATGCCACAAAATTCCCTAAACCTTCTCAAAACCCTACCCAATTCCTGCAACATCCCACAAAATCTCCAACAATTTCCACAAAATTCAAGAAAAATCCCTCAAAATTCACTGAATTTCCTCAATATCCCACCAAATTCCAGAACCATCTCACAAAATCTCAACAAATTTCCACTAAATCTCAGAAAATTCCGCAAAATTCTTCAAGTCTCCTCCAAATCCCACAACATTCAAGACAAATCCTCAAAATTCCACAAAAATCCCACAAAATTCCTTCCATCTTCTCAGAACCCAAACAAACTCCTGCAACATCTCACAAAATCTCCACCAATTTCCAAACATTTCAAGAAAAATCCCGCAAAATTCTTCAAGTCTCCTCCAAATACCACAAATATCCCACAAACATCCCACAAACATCCCACAAAATTCAAGAGAAATCCCACAAAATTCAAAAGAAATCGCACAAAATCCTGTACAAGCCCCACACAATTCCCTAAATCTTCTCAGAACCCAACCACATTCCTGCAACATCCCACAAAATCTCTGGAAATTTCCACAAAATTCAAGAAGACTCTCACAAAATACTTGAAAGCTGCTGAAAATTCCACGAAAATCCCACAAAAATCCCTAAATCTTCTCAAAACCCAACCACATTCCTGCAGCATCTCACAAAATCTCCACCAATATCCAAAAAATTCAAGAAAATTCCCTCCAAATTCTTCAAGTCTCCTCCAAATCCCACAAAATTCAAGACAAATCCTCAAAATCCCACAAAAATCCCACCAAATTCCAGAACCATCTCACAAAATCTCAACAAATTTCCACTAAATTCAAGAAAACTCTCACAAAGTTCTTGAAAGCCCCTCAAAATTCCAGAAAAATGCCACAAACTTCCCTACATCTTCTCAAAACCCAAACAAATTCCTGCAACATCTCACAAAATCTCCACCAATTTCCAAACATTTCAAGAAAAATCCCGCAAAATTCTTCAAGTCTCCTCCAAATACCACAAACATCCTACAAACATCTCACAAACATCCCACAAACATCCCATAAAATTCAATAGAAATCCCACAAAATTCAAGAGAAATCCCACCAAATTCTGTACAAGCCCCACACAATTCCCTAAATCTTCTCAGAACCCAACCACATTCCTGCAACATCCCACAAAATCTCCAACAATTTCCACAAAATTCAAGAAAATTCCCTCCAAATTCACTGAATTTCCTCAATATCCCACCAAACTCCAGAACCATCTCACAAAATCTCAACAAATTTCCAAAAAATTGAAAAAAACTCTCACAAAGTTCTTGAAAGCCCCTCAAAATTCCAGAAAAATGCCACAAAATTCCCTACATCTTCTCAAAACATTACAAAATTCTACAGACATCTCACAAAATCTCCACACATTTCCACAAAATCTAAGAAAATTCCCGCAAAATTCTTCAAGTCTCCTCCAAATCCCACAAAATTCAAGAGAAATCCTCAAAATTCCACAAAAATCCAACAAAATTCCCTACATCTTCTCAAAATCCAAACAAATTCCTGAAACATCTCACAAAATCTCCACCAATTTCCACAACATTTAGGAAAAATCCCTCCAACTTCTTCAAGTCTCCTCCAAATCCCACAAAATTCAAGAGAATTCCTCAAAATTCCACAAAAATCCCACAAAATTCCTGCAACATCTCACAAAATCTCCGGAAATTTCCATAAAATTCAAGAAGACTCTCACAAAATACTTGAAAGCTGCTGAAAATTCCACGAAAATCCCACAAAAATCCCTAAATCGTCTCAAAACCCAACCACATTCCTGCAGCATCTCACAAAATCTCCACCAATATCCAAAAAATTCAAGAAAATTCCCTCCAAATTCTTCAAGTCTCCTCCAAATCCCACAAAATTCAAGACAAATCCTCAAAATCCCACAAAAATCCCACCAAATTCCAGAACCATCTCACAAAATCTCAACAAATTTCCACTAAATTCAAGAAAACTCTCACAAAGTTCTTGAAAGCCCCTCAAAATTCCAGAAAAATGCCACAAACTTCCCTACATCTTCTCAAAACCCAAACAAACTCCTGCAACATCTCACAAAATCTCCACCAATTTCCAAACAATTCAAGAAAAATCCCGCAAAATTCTTCAAGTCTCGTACAAATCCCAGAAAAATCCCACAAAATTCCAGAAACATCCCACCAAATCACCTCAATATCACCAAAAATTCTGGAAAAGCCTCACAAAATTGCAGAAAAATGCCACAAAATTCCCTAAACCTTCTCAAAACCCTACCCAATTCCTGCAACATCCCACAAAATCTCCAAGAATTTCCACAAAATTCAAGAAAAATCCCTCAAAATTCACTGAATTTCCTCAATATCCCACCAAATTCCAGAACCATCTCACAAAATCTCAACAAATTTCCACAAAATCTAAGAAAATTCCGCAAAATTCTTCAAGTCTCCTCCAAATCCCACAAAATTCAAGACAAATCCTCAAAATCCCACAAAAATCCCACCAAATTCCAGAACCATCTCACAAAATCTCAACAAATTTCCACTAAATTCAAGAAAACTCTCACAAAGTTCTTGAAAGCCCCTCAAAATTCCAGAAAAATGCCACAAACTTCCCTACATCTTCTCAAAACCCAAACAAACTCCTGCAACATCTCACAAAATCTCCACCAATTTCCAAACAATTCAAGAAAAATCCCGCAAAATTCTTCAAGTCTCGTACAAATCCCAGAAAAATCCCACAAAATTCCAGAAACATCCCACCAAATCACCTCAATATCACCAAAAATTCTGGAAAAGCCTCACAAAATTGCAGAAAAATGCCACAAAATTCCCTAAACCTTCTCAAAACCCTACCCAATTCCTGCAACATCCCACAAAATCTCCAACAATTTCCACAAAATTCAAGAAAAATCCCTCAAAATTCACTGAATTTCCTCAATATCCCACCAAATTCCAGAACCATCTCACAAAATCTCAACAAATTTCCACAAAATCTAAGAAAATTCCGCAAAATTATTCAAGTCTCCTCCAAATCCCACAACATTCAAGACAAATCCTCAAAATTCCAGAAAAATCCCACAAAATTCCTTCCATCTTCTCAGAACCCAAACAAACTCCTGCAACATCTCACAAAATCTCCACCAATTTCCAAACATTTCAAGAAAAATCCCGCAAAATTCTTCAAGTCTCCTCCAAATACCACAAATATCCCACAAACATCCCACAAACATCCCACAAAATTCAAGAGAAATCCCACAAAATTCAAAAGAAATCGCACAAAATCCTGTACAAGCCCCACACAATTCCCTAAATCTTCTCAGAACCCAACCACATTCCTGCAACATCCCACAAAATCTCTGGAAATTTCCACAAAATTCAAGAAGACTCACACAAAAAACTTGAAAGCTGCTGAAAATTCCACGAAAATCCCACAAAAATCCCTAAATCTTCTCAAAACCCAACCACATTCCTGCAGCATCTCACAAAATCTCCACCAATATCCAAAAAATTCAAGAAAATTCCCTCCAAATTCTTCAAGTCTCCTCCAAATCGCACAAAATTCAAGACAAATCCTCAAAATCCCACAAAAATCCCACCAAATTCCAGAACCATCTCACAAAATCTCAACAAATTTCCACTAAATTCAAGAAAACTCTCACAAAGTTCTTGAAAGCCCCTCAAAATTCCAGAAAAATGCCACAAACTTCCCTACATCTTCTCAAAACCCAAACAAATTCCTGCAACATCTCACAAAATCTCCACCAATTTCCAAACATTTCAAGAAAAATCCCGCAAAATTCTTCAAGTCTCCTCCAAATACCACAAACATCCTACAAACATCTCACAAACATCCCACAAACATCCCATAAAATTCAATAGAAATCCCACAAAATTCAAGAGAAATCCCACCAAATTCTGTACAAGCCCCACACAATTCCCTAAATCTTCTCAGAACCCAACCACATTCCTGCAACATCCCACAAAATCTCCAACAATTTCCACAAAATTCAAGAAAATTCCCTCCAAATTCACTGAATTTCCTCAATATCCCACCAAACTCCAGAACCATCTCACAAAATCTCAACAAATTTCCAAAAAATTGAAAAAAACTCTCACAAAGTTCTTGAAAGCCCCTCAAAATTCCAGAAAAATGCCACAAAATTCCCTACATCTTCTCAAAACATTACAAAATTCTACAGACATCTCACAAAATCTCCACACATTTCCACAAAATCTAAGAAAATTCCCTCCAAATTCTTCAAGTCTCCTCCAAATCCCACAAAATTCAAGAGAAATCCTCAAAATTCCACAAAAATCCAACAAAATTCCCTACATCTTCTCAAAATCCAAACAAATTCCTGAAACATCTCACAAAATCTCCACCAATTTCCACAACATTTAGGAAAAATCCCTCCAACTTCTTCAAGTCTCCTCCAAATCCCACAAAATTCAAGAGAATTCCTCAAAATTCCACAAAAATCCCACAAAATTCCTGCAACATCTCACAAAATCTCCGGAAATTTCCATAAAATTCAAGAAGACTCTCACAAAATACTTGAAAGCTGCTGAAAATTCCACGAAAATCCCACAAAAATCCCTAAATCGTCTCAAAACCCAACCACATTCCTGCAGCATCTCACAAAATCTCCACCAATATCCAAAAAATTCAAGAAAATTCCCTCCAAATTCTTCAAGTCTCCTCCAAATCCCACAAAATTCAAGACAAATCCTCAAAATCCCACAAAAATCCCACCAAATTCCAGAACCATCTCACAAAATCTCAACAAATTTCCACTAAATTCAAGAAAACTCTCACAAAGTTCTTGAAAGCCCCTCAAAATTCCAGAAAAATGCCACAAACTTCCCTACATCTTCTCAAAACCCAAACAAACTCCTGCAACATCTCACAAAATCTCCACCAATTTCCAAACAATTCAAGAAAAATCCCGCAAAATTCTTCAAGTCTCGTACAAATCCCAGAAAAATCCCACAAAATTCCAGAAACATCCCACCAAATCACCTCAATATCACCAAACATTCTGGAAAAGCCTCACAAAATTGCAGAAAAATGCCACATAATTCCATAAATCTTCTCAAAACCCTACCAAATTCCTGCAACATCTCACAAAATCTCCACCAATAGCCAAAAAATTCAAGAAAAATCCCTCAAAATTCACTGTATTTCCTCAATATCCCACCAAATTCCAGAACCAGCTCACAATATCTCAACAAATTTCCACAAAATCTAAGAAAATTCCGCAAAATTCTTCAAGTCTCCTCCAAATCCCACAAAATTCAAGACAAATCCTCAAAATCCCACAAAAATCCCACCAAATTCCAGAACCATCTCACAAAATCTCAACAAATTTCCACTAAATTCAAGAAAACTCTCACAAAGTTCTTGAAAGCCCCTCAGAATTCCAGAAAAATGCCACAAACTTCCCTACATCTTCTCAAAACCCAAACAAACTCCTGCAACATCTCACAAAATCTCCACCAATTTCCAAACAATTCAAGAAAAATCCCGCAAAATTCTTCAAGTCTCGTACAAATCCCAGAAAAATCCCACAAAATTCCAGAAACATCCCACCAAATCACCTCAATATCACCAAAAATTCTGGAAAAGCCTCACAAAATTGCGGAAAAATGCCACAAAATTCCCTAAACCTTCTCAAAACCCTACCCAATTCCTGCAACATCCCACAAAATCTCCAACAATTTCCACAAAATTCAAGAAAAATCCCTCAAAATTCACTGAATTTCCTCAATATCCCACCAAATTCCAGAACCATCTCACAAAATCTCAACAAATTTCCACAAAATCTAAGAAAATTCCGCAAAATTATTCAAGTCTCCTCCAAATCCCACAACATTCAAGACAAATCCTCAAAATTCCACAAAAATCCCACAAAATTCCTTCCATCTTCTCAGAACCCAAACAAACTCCTGCAACATCTCACAAAATCTCCACCAATTTCCAAACATTTCAAGAAAAATCCCGCAAAATTCTTCAAGTCTCCTCCAAATACCACAAACATCCCACAAACATCCCACAAACATCCCACAAAATTCAAGAGAAATCCCACAAAATTCAAAAGAAATCGCACAAAATCCTGTACAAGCCCCACACAATTCCCTAAATCTTCTCAGAACCCAACAACATTCCTGCAACATCCCACAAAATCTCTGGAAATTTCCACAAAATTCAAGAAGACTCTCACAAAATACTTGAAAGCTGCTGAAAATTCCACGAAAATCCCACAAAAATCCCTAAATCTTCTCAAAACCCAACCACATTCCTGCAGCATCTCACAAAATCTCCACCAATATCCAAAAAATTCAAGAAAATTCCCTCCAAATTCTTCAAGTCTCCTCCAAATCCCACAAAATTCAAGACAAATCCTCAAAATCCCACAAAAATCCCACCAAATTCCAGAACCATCTCACAAAATCTCAACAAATTTCCACTAAATTCAAGAAAACTCTCACAAAGTTCTTGAAAGCCCCTCAAAATTCCAGAAAAATGCCACAAACTTCCCTACATCTTCTCAAAACCCAAACAAACTCCTGCAACATCTCACAAAATCTCCACCAATTTCCAAACAATTCAAGAAAAATCCCGCAAAATTCTTCAAGTCTCGTACAAATCCCAGAAAAATCCCACAAAATTCCAGAAACATCCCACCAAATCACCTCAATATCACCAAACATTCTGGAAAAGCCTCACAAAATTGCAGAAAAATGCCACAAAATTCCATAAATCTTCTCAAAACCCTACCAAATTCCTGCAACATCTCACAAAATCTCCACCAATAGCCAAAAAATTCAAGAAAAATCCCTCAAAATTCACTGTATTTCCTCAATATCCCACCAAATTCCAGAACCAGCTCACAATATCTCAACAAATTTCCAAAAAATCTAAGAAAATTCCGCAAAATTCTTCAAGTCTCCTCCAAATCCCACAAAATTCAAGACAAATCCTCAAAATCCCACAAAAATCCCACCAAATTCCAGAACCATCTCACAAAATCTCAACAAATTTCCACTAAATTCAAGAAAACTCTCACAAAGTTCTTGAAAGCCCCTCAGAATTCCAGAAAAATGCCACAAACTTCCCTACATCTTCTCAAAACCCAAACAAACTCCTGCAACATCTCACAAAATCTCCACCAATTTCCAAACAATTCAAGAAAAATCCCGCAAAATTCTTCAAGTCTCGTACAAATCCCAGAAAAATCCCACAAAATTCCAGAAACATCCCACCAAATCACCTCAATATCACCAAAAATTCTGGAAAAGCCTCACAAAATTGCAGAAAAATGCCACAAAATTCCCTAAACCTTCTCAAAACCCTACCCAATTCCTGCAACATCCCACAAAATCTCCAACAATTTCCACAAAATTCAAGAAAAATCCCTCAAAATTCACTGAATTTCCTCAATATCCCACCAAATTCCAGAACCATCTCACAAAATCTCAACAAATTTCCACTAAATCTCAGAAAATTCCGCAAAATTCTTCAAGTCTCCTCCAAATCCCACAACATTCAAGACAAATCCTCAAAATTCCACAAAAATCCCACAAAATTCCTTCCATCTTCTCAGAACCCAAACAAACTCCTGCAACATCTCACAAAATCTCCACCAATTTCCAAACATTTCAAGAAAAATCCCGCAAAATTCTTCAAGTCTCCTCCAAATACCACAAACATCCCACAAACATCCCACAAACATCCCACAAAATTCAAGAGAAATCCCACAAAATTCAAAAGAAATCGCACAAAATCCTGTACAAGCCCCACACAATTCCCTAAATCTTCTCAGAACCCAACCACATTCCTGCAACATCCCACAAAATCTCTGGAAATTTCCACAAAATTCAAGAAGACTCTCACAAAATACTTGAAAGCTGCTGAAAATTCCATGAAAATCCCACAAAAATCCCTAAATCTTCTCAAAACCCAACCACATTCCTGCAGCATCTCACAAAATCTCCACCAATATCCAAAAAATTCAAGAAAATTCCCTCCAAATTCTTCAAGTCTCCTCCAAATCCCACAAAATTCAAGACAAATCCTCAAAATCCCACAAAAATCCCACCAAATTCCAGAACCATCTCACAAAATCTCAACAAATTTCCACTAAATTCAAGAAAACTCTCACAAAGTTCTTGAAAGCCCCTCAAAATTCCAGAAAAATGCCACAAACTTCCCTACATCTTCTCAAAACCCAAACAAACTCCTGCAACATCTCACAAAATCTCCACCAATTTCCAAACAATTCAAGAAAAATCCCGCAAAATTCTTCAAGTCTCCTCCAAATACCACAAACATCCTACAAACATCTCACAAACATCCCACAAACATCCCATAAAATTCAATAGAAATCCCACAAAATTCAAGAGAAATCCCACCAAATTCTGTACAAGCCCCACACAATTCCCTAAATCTTCTCAGAACCCAACCACATTCCTGCAACATCCCACAAAATCTCCAACAATTTCCACAAAATATAAGAAAATTCCCTCCAAATTCACTGAATTTCCTCAATATCCCACCAAACTCCAGAACCATCTCACAAAATCTCAACAAATTTCCAAAAAATTGAAAAAAACTCTCACAAAGTTCTTGAAAGCCCCTCAAAATTCCAGAAAAATGCCACAAAATTCCCTACATCTTCTCAAAACATTACAAAATTCTACAGACATCTCACAAAATCTCCACACATTTCCACAAAATCTAAGAAAATTCCCGCAAAATTCTTCAAGTCTCCTCCAAATCCCACAAAATTCAAGAGAAATCCTCAAAATTCCACAAAAATCCAACAAAATTCCTTCCATCTTCTCAAAACCCAAACAAATTCCTGCAACATCTCACAAAATCTCCACCAATTTCCACAACATTTAGGAAAAATCCCTCCAACTTCTTCAAGTCTCCTCCAAATCCCACAAAATTCAAGAGAATTCCTCAAAATTCCACAAAAATCCCACAAAATTCCTGCAACATCTCACAAAATCTCCGGAAATTTCCACAAAATTCAAGAAGACTCTCACAAAATACTTGAAAGCTGCTGAAAATTCCACGAAAATCCCACAAAAATCCCTAAATCGTCTCAAAACCCAACCACATTCCTGCAGCATCTCACAAAATCTCCACCAATATCCAAAAAATTCAAGAAAATTCCCTCCAAATTCTTCAAGTCTCCTCCAAATCCCACAAAATTCAAGACAAATCCTCAAAATCCCACAAAAATCCCACCAAATTCCAGAACCATCTCACAAAATCTCAACAAATTTCCACTAAATTCAAGAAAACTCTCACAAAGTTCTTGAAAGCCCCTCAAAATTCCAGAAAAATGCCACAAACTTCCCTACATCTTCTCAAAACCCAAACAAACTCCTGCAACATCTCACAAAATCTCCAACAATTTCCAAACAATTCAAGAAAAATCCCGCAAAATTCTTCAAGTCTCGTACAAATCCCAGAAAAATCCCACAAAATTCCAGAAACATCCCACCAAATCACCTCAATATCACCAAAAATTCTGGAAAAGCCTCACAAAATTGCAGAAAAATGCCACATAATTCCATAAATCTTCTCAAAACCCTACCCAATTCCTGCAACATCCCACAAAATCTCCAACAATTTCCACAAAATTCAAGAAAAATCCCTCAAAATTCACTGAATTTCCTCAATATCCCACCAAATTCCAGAACCATCTCACAAAATCTCAACAAATTTCCACAAAATCTAAGAAAATTCCGCAAAATTATTCAAGTCTCCTCCAAATCCCACAACATTCAAGACAAATCCTCAAAATTCCACAAAAATCCCACAAAATTCCTTCCATCTTCTCAGAACCCAAACAAACTCCTGCAACATCTCACAAAATCTCCACCAATTTCCAAACATTTCAAGAAAAATCCCGCAAAATTCTTCAAGTCTCCTCCAAATACCACAAACATCCCACAAACATCCCACAAACATCCCACAAAATTCAAGAGAAATCCCACAAAATTCAAAAGAAATCGCACAAAATCCTGTACAAGCCCCACACAATTCCCTAAATCTTCTCAGAACCCAACCACATTCCTGCAACATCCCACAAAATCTCTGGAAATTTCCACAAAATTCAAGAAGACTCTCACAAAATACTTGAAAGCTGCTGAAAATTCCATGAAAATCCCACAAAAATCCCTAAATCTTCTCAAAACCCAACCACATTCCTGCAGCATCTCACAAAATCTCCACCAATATCCAAAAAATTCAAGAAAATTCCCTCCAAATTCTTCAAGTCTCCTCCAAATCCCACAAAATTCAAGACAAATCCTCAAAATCCCACAAAAATCCCACCAAATTCCAGAACCATCTCACAAAATCTCAACAAATTTCCACTAAATCTCAGAAAATTCCGCAAAATTCTTCAAGTCTCCTCCAAATCCCACAACATTCAAGACAAATCCTCAAAATTCCACAAAAAATCCCACAAAATTCCTTCCATCTTCTCAGAACCCAAACAAACTCCTGCAACATCTCACAAAATCTCCACCAATTTCCAAACATTTCAAGAAAAATCCCGCAAAATTCTTCAAGTCTCCTCCAAATACCACAAACATCCCACAAACATCCCACAAACATCCCACAAAATTCAAGAGAAATCCCACAAAATTCAAAAGAAATCGCACAAAATCCTGTACAAGCCCCACACAATTCCCTAAATCTTCTCAGAACCCAACCACATTCCTGCAACATCCCACAAAATCTCTGGAAATTTCCACAAAATTCAAGAAGACTCTCACAAAATACTTGAAAGCTGCTGAAAATTCCACGAAAATCCCACAAAAATCCCTAAATCTTCTCAAAACCCAACCACATTCCTGCAGCATCTCACAAAATCTCCACCAATATCCAAAAAATTCAAGAAAATTCCCTCCAAATTCTTCAAGTCTCCTCCAAATCCCACAAAATTCAAGACAAATCCTCAAAATCCCACAAAAATCCCACCAAATTCCAGAACCATCTCACAAAATCTCAACAAATTTCCACTAAATTCAAGAAAACTCTCACAAAGTTCTTGAAAGCCCCTCAAAATTCCAGAAAAATGCCACAAAATTCCCTACATCTTCTCAAAACCCAAACAAACTCCTGCAACATCTCACAAAATCTCCACCAATTTCCAAACATTTCAAGAAAAATCCCGCAAAATTCTTCAAGTCTCCTCCAAATACCACAAACATCCTACAAACATCTCACAAACATCCCACAAACATCCCATAAAATTCAATAGAAATCCCACAAAATTCAAGAGAAATCCCACCAAATTCTGTACAAGCCCCGCACAATTCCCTAAATCTTCTCAGAACCCAACCACATTCCTGCAACATCCCACAAAATCTCCAACAATTTCCACAAAATTCAAGAAAATTCCCTCCAAATTCACTGAATTTCCTCAATATCCCACCAAACTCCAGAACCATCTCACAAAATCTCAACAAATTTCCAAAAAATTCAAAAAAACTCTCACAAAGTTCTTGAAAGCCCCTCAAAATTCCAGAAAAATGCCACAAAATTCCCTACATCTTCTCAAAACATTACAAAATTCTACAGACATCTCACAAAATCTCCACACATTTCCACAAAATCTAAGAAAATTCCCGCAAAATTCTTCAAGTCTCCTCCAAATCCCACAAAATTCAAGAGAAATCCTCAAAATTCCACAAAAATCCAACAAAATTCCCTACATCTTCTCAAAATCCAAACAAATTCCTGAAACATCTCACAAAATCTCCACCAATTTCCACAACATTTAGGAAAAATCCCTCCAACTTCTTCAAGTCTCCTCCAAATCCCACAAAATTCAAGAGAATTCCTCAAAATTCCACAAAAATCCCACAAAATTCCTGCAACATCTCACAAAATCTCCAGAAATTTCCACAAAATTCAAGAAGACTCTCACAAAATACTTGAAAGCTGCTGAAAATTCCACGAAAATCCCACAAAAATCACTAAATCGTCTCAAAACCCAACCACATTCCTGCAGCATCTCACAAAATCTCCACCAATATCCAAAAAATTCAAGAAAATTCCCTCCAAATTCTTCAAGTCTCCTCCAAATCCCACAAAATTCAAGACAAATCCTCAAAATCCCACAAAAATCCCACCAAATTCCAGAACCATCTCACAAAATCTCAACAAATTTCCACTAAATTCAAGAAAACTCTCACAAAGTTCTTGAAAGCCCCTCAAAATTCCAGAAAAATGCCACAAACTTCCCTACATCTTCTCAAAACCCAAACAAACTCCTGCAACATCTCACAAAATCTCCACCAATTTCCAAACAATTCAAGAAAAATCCCGCAAAATTCTTCAAGTCTCGTACAAATCCCAGAAAAATCCCACAAAATTCCAGAAACATCCCACCAAATCACCTCAATATCACCAAAAATTCTGGAAAAGCCTCACAAAATTGCAGAAAAATGCCACAAAATTCCCTAAACCTTCTCAAAACCCTACCAAATTCCTGCAACATCCCACAAAATCTCCAACAATTTCCACAAAATTCAAGAAAAATCCCTCAAAATTCACTGAATTTCCTCAATATCCCACCAAATTCCAGAACCATCTCACAAAATCTCCACAAATTTCCACAAAATCTAGGAAAATTCCGCAAAATTATTCAAGTCTCCTCCAAATCCCACAACATTCAAGACAAATCCTCAAAATTCCACAAAAATCCCACAAAATTCCTTCCATCTTCTCAGAACCCAAACAAACTCCTGCAACATCTCACAAAATCTCCACCAATTTCCAAACATTTCAAGAAAAATCCCGCAAAATTCTTCAAGTCTCCTCCAAATACCACAAACATCCCACAAACATCCCACAAACATCCCACAAAATTCAAGAGAAATCCCACAAAATTCAAAAGAAATCGCACAAAATCCTGTACAAGCCCCACACAATTCCCTAAATCTTCTCAGAACCCAACCACATTCCTGCAACATACCACAAAATCTCTGGAAATTTCCACAAAATTCAAGAAGACTCTCACAAAATACTTGAAAGCTGCTGAAAATTCCACGAAAATCCCACAAAAATCCCTAAATCGTCTCAAAACCCAACCACATTCCTGCAGCATCTCACAAAATCTCCACCAATATCCAAAAAATTCAAGAAAATTCCCTCCAAATTCTTCAAGTCTCCTCCAAATCCCACAAAATTCAAGACAAATCCTCAAAATCCCACAAAAATCCCACCAAATTCCAGAACCATCTCACAAAATCTCAACAAATTTCCACTAAATTCAAGAAAACTCTCACAAAGTTCTTGAAAGCCCCTCAAAATTCCAGAAAAATGCCACAAAATTCCCTACATCTTCTCAAAACCCAAACAAACTCCTGCAACATCTCACAAAATCTCCAACAATTTCCAAACAATTCAAGAAAAATCCCGCAAAATTCTTCAAGTCTCCTCCAAATACCACAAACATCCCACAAACATCCCACAAACATCCCACAAAATTCAAGAGAAATCCCACAAAATTCAAAAGAAATCGCACAAAATCCTGTACAAGCCCCACACAATTCCCTAAATCTTCTCAGAACCCAACCACATTCCTGCAACATCCCACAAAATCTCTGGAAATTTCCACAAAATTCAAGAAGACTCTCACAAAATACTTGAAAGCTGCTGAAAATTCCACGAAAATCCCACAAAAATCCCTAAATCTTCTCAAAACCCAACCACATTCCTGCAGCATCTCACAAAATCTCCACCAATATCCAAAAAATTCAAGAAAATTCCCTCCAAATTCTTCAAGTCTCCTCCAAATCCCACAAAATTCAAGACAAATCCTCAAAATCCCACAAAAATCCCACCAAATTCCAGAACCATCTCACAAAATCTCAACAAATTTCCACTAAATCTCAGAAAATTCCGCAAAATTCTTCAAGTCTTTTCCAAATCCCACAACAATCAAGACAAATCCTCAAAATTCCACAAAAAATCCCACAAAATTCCTTCCATCTTCTCAGAACCCAAACAAACTCCTGCAACATCTCACAAAATCTCCACCAATTTCCAAACATTTCAAGAAAAATCCCGCAAAATTCTTCAAGTCTCCTCCAAATACCACAAACATCCCACAAACATCCCACAAACATCCCACAAAATTCAAGAGAAATCCCACAAAATTCAAAAGAAATCGCACAAAATCCTGTACAAGCCCCACACAATTCCCTAAATCTTCTCAGAACCCAACCACATTCCTGCAACATCCCACAAAATCTCTGGAAATTTCCACAAAATTCAAGAAGACTCTCACAAAATACTTGAAAGCTGCTGAAAATTCCATGAAAATCCCACAAAAATCCCTAAATCTTCTCAAAACCCAACCACATTCCTGCAGCATCTCACAAAATCTCCACCAATATCCAAAAAATTCAAGAAAATTCCCTCCAAATTCTTCAAGTCTCCTCCAAATCCCACAAAATTCAAGACAAATCCTCAAAATCCCACAAAAATCCCACCAAATTCCAGAACCATCTCACAAAATCTCAACAAATTTCCACTAAATTCAAGAAAACTCTCACAAAGTTCTTGAAAGCCCCTCAAAATTCCAGAAAAATGCCATAAACTTCCCTACATCTTCTCAAAACCCAAACAAACTCCTGCAACATCTCACAAAATCTCCACCAATTTCCAAACATTTCAAGAAAAATCCCGCAAAATTCTTCAAGTCTCCTCCAAATACCACAAACATCCTACAAACATCTCACAAACATCCCACAAACATCCCATAAAATTCAATAGAAATCCCACAAAATTCAAGAGAAATCCCACCAAATTCTGTACAAGCCCCGCACAATTCCCTAAATCTTCTCAGAACCCAACCACATTCCTGCAACATCCCACAAAATCTCCAACAATTTCCACAAAATTCAAGAAAATTCCCTCCAAATTCACTGAATTTCCTCAATATCCCACCAAACTCCAGAACCATCTCACAAAATCTCAACAAATTTCCAAAAAATTGAAAAAAACTCTCACAAAGTTCTTGAAAGCCCCTCAAAATTCCAGAAAAATGCCACAAAATTCCCTACATCTTCTCAAAACATTACAAAATTCTACAGACATCTCACAAAATCTCCACACATTTCCACAAAATCTAAGAAAATTCCCGCAAAATTCTTCAAGTCTCCTCCAAATCCCACAAAATTCAAGAGAAATCCTCAAAATTCCACAAAAATCCAACAAAATTCCCTACATCTTCTCAAAATCCAAACAAATTCCTGAAACATCTCACAAAATCTCCACCAATTTCCACAACATTTAGGAAAAATCCCTCCAACTTCTTCAAGTCTCCTCCAAATCCCACAAAATTCAAGAGAATTACTCAAAATTCCACAAAAATCCCACAAAATTCCTGCAACAACTCACAAAATCTCCGGAAATTTCCACAAAATTCAAGAAGACTCTCACAAAATACTTGAAAGCTGCTGAAAATTCCACGAAAATCCCACAAAAATCACTAAATCGTCTCAAAACCCAACCACATTCCTGCAGCATCTCACAAAATCTCCACCAATATCCAAAAAATTCAAGAAAATTCCCTCCAAATTCTTCAAGTCTCCTCCAAATCCCACAAAATTCAAGACAAATCCTCAAAATCCCACAAAAATCCCACCAAATTCCAGAACCATCTCACAAAATCTCAACAAATTTCCACTAAATTCAAGAAAACTCTCACAAAGTTCTTGAAAGCCCCTCAAAATTCCAGAAAAATGCCACAAACTTCCCTACATCTTCTCAAAACCCAAACAAACTCCTGCAACATCTCACAAAATCTCCACCAATTTCCAAACAATTCAAGAAAAATCCCGCAAAATTCTTCAAGTCTCGTACAAATCCCAGAAAAATCCCACAAAATTCCAGAAACATCCCACCAAATCACCTCAATATCACCAAACATTCCGGAAAAGCCTCACAAAATTGCAGAAAAATGCCACAAAATTCCATAAATCTTCTCAAAACCCTACCAAATTCCTGCAACATCTCACAAAATCTCCACCAATAGCCAAAAAATTCAAGAAAAATCCCTCAAAATTCACTGTATTTCCTCAATATCCCACCAAATTCCAGAACCAGCTCACAATATCTCAACAAATTTCCACAAAATCTAAGAAAATTCCGCAAAATTCTTCAAGTCTCCTCCAAATCCCACAAAATTCAAGACAAATCCTCAAAATCCCACAAAAATCCCACCAAATTCCAGAACCATCTCACAAAATCTCAACAAATTTCCACTAAATTCAAGAAAACTCTCACAAAGTTCTTGAAAGCCCCTCAGAATTCCAGAAAAATGCCACAAACTTCCCTACATCTTCTCAAAACCCAAACAAACTCCTGCAACATCTCACAAAATCTCCACCAATTTCCAAACAATTCAAGAAAAATCCCGCAAAATTCTTCAAGTCTCGTACAAATCCCAGAAAAATCCCACAAAATTCCAGAAACATCCCACCAAATCACCTCAATATCACCAAAAATTCTGGAAAAGCCTCACAAAATTGCAGAAAAATGCCACAAAATTCCCTAAACCTTCTCAAAACCCTACCCAATTCCTGCAACATCCCACAAAATCTCCAACAATTTCCACAAAATTCAAGAAAAATCCCTCAAAATTCACTGAATTTCCTCAATATCCCACCAAATTCCAGAACCATCTCACAAAATCTCCACAAATTTCCACTAAATCTCAGAAAATTCCGCAAAATTCTTCAAGTCTCCTCCAAATCCCACAACATTCAAGACAAATCCTCAAAATTCCACAAAAATCCCACAAAATTCCTTCCATCTTCTCAGAACCCAAACAAACTCCTGCAACATCTCACAAAATCTCCACCAATTTCCAAACATTTCAAGAAAAATCCCGCAAAATTCTTCAAGTCTCCTCCAAATACCACAAACATCCCACAAACATCCCACAAACATCCCACAAAATTCAAGAGAAATCCCACAAAATTCAAAAGAAATCGCACAAAATCCTGTACAAGCCCCACACAATTCCCTAAATCTTCTCAGAACCCAACCACATTCCTGCAACATCCCACAAAATCTCTGGAAATTTCCACAAAATTCAAGAAGACTCTCACAAAATACTTGAAAGCTGCTGAAAATTCCATGAAAATCCCACAAAAATCCCTAAATCTTCTCAAAACCCAACCACATTCCTGCAGCATCTCACAAAATCTCCACCAATATCCAAAAAATTCAAGAAAATTCCCTCCAAATTCTTCAAGTCTCCTCCAAATCCCACAAAATTCAAGACAAATCCTCAAAATCCCACAAAAATCCCACCAAATTCCAGAACCATCTCACAAAATCTCAACAAATTTCCACTAAATTCAAGAAAACTCTCACAAAGTTCTTGAAAGCCCCTCAAAATTCCAGAAAAATGCCACAAACTTCCCTACATCTTCTCAAAACCCAAACAAACTCCTGCAACATCTCACAAAATCTCCACCAATTTCCAAACAATTCAAGAAAAATCCCGCAAAATTCTTCAAGTCTCGTACAAATCCCAGAAAAATCCCACAAAATTCCAGAAACATCCCACCAAATCACCTCAATATCACCAAAAATTCTGGAAAAGCCTCACAAAATTGCAGAAAAATGCCACAAAATTCCCTAAACCTTCTCAAAACCCTACCAAATTCCTGCAACATCCCACAAAATCTCCAACAATTTCCACAAAATTCAAGAAAAATCCCTCAAAATTCACTGAATTTCCTCAATATCCCACCAAATTCCAGAACCATCTCACAAAATCTCCACAAATTTCCACAAAATCTAGGAAAATTCCGCAAAATTATTCAAGTCTCCTCCAAATCCCACAACATTCAAGACAAATCCTCAAAATTCCACAAAAATCCCACAAAATTCCTTCCATCTTCTCAGAACCCAAACAAACTCCTGCAACATCTCACAAAATCTCCACCAATTTCCAAACATTTCAAGAAAAATCCCGCAAAATTCTTCAAGTCTCCTCCAAATACCACAAACATCCCACAAACATCCCACAAACATCCCACAAAATTCAAGAGAAATCCCACAAAATTCAAAAGAAATCGCACAAAATCCTGTACAAGCCCCACACAATTCCCTAAATCTTCTCAGAACCCAACCACATTCCTGCAACATACCACAAAATCTCTGGAAATTTCCACAAAATTCAAGAAGACTCTCACAAAATACTTGAAAGCTGCTGAAAATTCCACGAAAATCCCACAAAAATCCCTAAATCGTCTCAAAACCCAACCACATTCCTGCAGCATCTCACAAAATCTCCACCAATATCCAAAAAATTCAAGAAAATTCCCTCCAAATTCTTCAAGTCTCCTCCAAATCCCACAAAATTCAAGACAAATCCTCAAAATCCCACAAAAATCCCACCAAATTCCAGAACCATCTCACAAAATCTCAACAAATTTCCACTAAATTCAAGAAAACTCTCACAAAGTTCTTGAAAGCCCCTCAAAATTCCAGAAAAATGCCACAAAATTCCCTACATCTTCTCAAAACCCAAACAAACTCCTGCAACATCTCACAAAATCTCCAACAATTTCCAAACAATTCAAGAAAAATCCCGCAAAATTCTTCAAGTCTCCTCCAAATACCACAAACATCCCACAAACATCCCACAAACATCCCACAAAATTCAAGAGAAATCCCACAAAATTCAAAAGAAATCGCACAAAATCCTGTACAAGCCCCACACAATTCCCTAAATCTTCTCAGAACCCAACCACATTCCTGCAACATCCCACAAAATCTCTGGAAATTTCCACAAAATTCAAGAAGACTCTCACAAAATACTTGAAAGCTGCTGAAAATTCCACGAAAATCCCACAAAAATCCCTAAATCTTCTCAAAACCCAACCACATTCCTGCAGCATCTCACAAAATCTCCACCAATATCCAAAAAATTCAAGAAAATTCCCTCCAAATTCTTCAAGTCTCCTCCAAATCCCACAAAATTCAAGACAAATCCTCAAAATCCCACAAAAATCCCACCAAATTCCAGAACCATCTCACAAAATCTCAACAAATTTCCACTAAATCTCAGAAAATTCCGCAAAATTCTTCAAGTCTTTTCCAAATCCCACAACAATCAAGACAAATCCTCAAAATTCCACAAAAAATCCCACAAAATTCCTTCCATCTTCTCAGAACCCAAACAAACTCCTGCAACATCTCACAAAATCTCCACCAATTTCCAAACATTTCAAGAAAAATCCCGCAAAATTCTTCAAGTCTCCTCCAAATACCACAAACATCCCACAAACATCCCACAAACATCCCACAAAATTCAAGAGAAATCCCACAAAATTCAAAAGAAATCGCACAAAATCCTGTACAAGCCCCACACAATTCCCTAAATCTTCTCAGAACCCAACCACATTCCTGCAACATCCCACAAAATCTCTGGAAATTTCCACAAAATTCAAGAAGACTCTCACAAAATACTTGAAAGCTGCTGAAAATTCCACGAAAATCCCACAAAAATCCCTAAATCTTCTCAAAACCCAACCACATTCCTGCAGCATCTCACAAAATCTCCACCAATATCCAAAAAATTCAAGAAAATTCCCTCCAAATTCTTCAAGTCTCCTCCAAATCCCACAAAATTCAAGACAAATCCTCAAAATCCCACAAAAATCCCACCAAATTCCAGAACCATCTCACAAAATCTCAACAAATTTCCACTAAATTCAAGAAAACTCTCACAAAGTTCTTGAAAGCCCCTCAAAATTCCAGAAAAATGCCACAAAATTCCCTACATCTTCTCAAAACCCAAACAAACTCCTGCAACATCTCACAAAATCTCCACCAATTTCCAAACATTTCAAGAAAAATCCCGCAAAATTCTTCAAGTCTCCTCCAAATACCACAAACATCCTACAAACATCTCACAAACATCCCACAAACATCCCATAAAATTCAATAGAAATCCCACAAAATTCAAGAGAAATCCCACCAAATTCTGTACAAGCCCCGCACAATTCCCTAAATCTTCTCAGAACCCAACCACATTCCTGCAACATCCCACAAAATCTCCAACAATTTCCACAAAATTCAAGAAAATTCCCTCCAAATTCACTGAATTTCCTCAATATCCCACCAAACTCCAGAACCATCTCACAAAATCTCAACAAATTTCCAAAAAATTCAAAAAAACTCTCACAAAGTTCTTGAAAGCCCCTCAAAATTCCAGAAAAATGCCACAAAATTCCCTACATCTTCTCAAAACATTACAAAATTCTACAGACATCTCACAAAATCTCCACACATTTCCACAAAATCTAAGAAAATTCCCGCAAAATTCTTCAAGTCTCCTCCAAATCCCACAAAATTCAAGAGAAATCCTCAAAATTCCACAAAAATCCAACAAAATTCCCTACATCTTCTCAAAATCCAAACAAATTCCTGAAACATCTCACAAAATCTCCACCAATTTCCACAACATTTAGGAAAAATCCCTCCAACTTCTTCAAGTCTCCTCCAAATCCCACAAAATTCAAGAGAATTACTCAAAATTCCACAAAAATCCCACAAAATTCCTGCAACAACTCACAAAATCTCCGGAAATTTCCACAAAATTCAAGAAGACTCTCACAAAATACTTGAAAGCTGCTGAAAATTCCACGAAAATCCCACAAAAATCACTAAATCGTCTCAAAACCCAACCACATTCCTGCAGCATCTCACAAAATCTCCACCAATATCCAAAAAATTCAAGAAAATTCCCTCCAAATTCTTCAAGTCTCCTCCAAATCCCACAAAATTCAAGACAAATCCTCAAAATCCCACAAAAATCCCACCAAATTCCAGAACCATCTCACAAAATCTCAACAAATTTCCACTAAATTCAAGAAAACTCTCACAAAGTTCTTGAAAGCCCCTCAAAATTCCAGAAAAATGCCACAAACTTCCCTACATCTTCTCAAAACCCAAACAAACTCCTGCAACATCTCACAAAATCTCCACCAATTTCCAAACAATTCAAGAAAAATCCCGCAAAATTCTTCAAGTCTCGTACAAATCCCAGAAAAATCCCACAAAATTCCAGAAACATCCCACCAAATCACCTCAATATCACCAAACATTCCGGAAAAGCCTCACAAAATTGCAGAAAAATGCCACAAAATTCCATAAATCTTCTCAAAACCCTACCAAATTCCTGCAACATCTCACAAAATCTCCACCAATAGCCAAAAAATTCAAGAAAAATCCCTCAAAATTCACTGTATTTCCTCAATATCCCACCAAATTCCAGAACCAGCTCACAATATCTCAACAAATTTCCACAAAATCTAAGAAAATTCCGCAAAATTCTTCAAGTCTCCTCCAAATCCCACAAAATTCAAGACAAATCCTCAAAATCCCACAAAAATCCCACCAAATTCCAGAACCATCTCACAAAATCTCAACAAATTTCCACTAAATTCAAGAAAACTCTCACAAAGTTCTTGAAAGCCCCTCAGAATTCCAGAAAAATGCCACAAACTTCCCTACATCTTCTCAAAACCCAAACAAACTCCTGCAACATCTCACAAAATCTCCACCAATTTCCAAACAATTCAAGAAAAATCCCGCAAAATTCTTTAAGTCTCGTACAAATCCCAGAAAAATCCCACAAAATTCCAGAAACATCCCACCAAATCACCTCAATATCACCAAAAATTCTGGAAAAGCCTCACAAAATTGCAGAAAAATGCCACAAAATTCCCTAAACCTTCTCAAAACCCTACCCAATTCCTGCAACATCCCACAAAATCTCCAACAATTTCCACAAAATTCAAGAAAAATCCCTCAAAATTCACTGAATTTCCTCAATATCCCACCAAATTCCAGAACCATCTCACAAAATCTCAACAAATTTCCACTAAATCTCAGAAAATTCCGCAAAATTCTTCAAGTCTCCTCCAAATCCCACAACATTCAAGACAAATCCTCAAAATTCCACAAAAATCCCACAAAATTCCTTCCATCTTCTCAGAACCCAAACAAACTCCTGCAACATCTCACAAAATCTCCACCAATTTCCAAACATTTCAAGAAAAATCCCGCAAAATTCTTCAAGTCTCCTCCAAATACCACAAACATCCCACAAACATCCCACAAACATCCCACAAAATTCAAGAGAAATCCCACAAAATTCAAAAGAAATCGCACAAAATCCTGTACAAGCCCCACACAATTCCCTAAATCTTCTCAGAACCCAACCACATTCCTGCAACATCCCACAAAATCTCTGGAAATTTCCACAAAATTCAAGAAGACTCTCACAAAATACTTGAAAGCTGCTGAAAATTCCATGAAAATCCCACAAAAATCCCTAAATCTTCTCAAAACCCAACCACATTCCTGCAGCATCTCACAAAATCTCCACCAATATCCAAAAAATTCAAGAAAATTCCCTCCAAATTCTTCAAGTCTCCTCCAAATCCCACAAAATTCAAGACAAATCCTCAAAATCCCACAAAAATCCCACCAAATTCCAGAACCATCTCACAAAATCTCAACAAATTTCCACTAAATTCAAGAAAACTCTCACAAAGTTCTTGAAAGCCCCTCAAAATTCCAGAAAAATGCCACAAACTTCCCTACATCTTCTCAAAACCCAAACAAACTCCTGCAACATCTCACAAAATCTCCACCAATTTCCAAACAATTCAAGAAAAATCCCGCAAAATTCTTCAAGTCTCCTCCAAATACCACAAACATCCTACAAACATCTCACAAACATCCCACAAACATCCCATAAAATTCAATAGAAATCCCACAAAATTCAAGAGAAATCCCACCAAATTCTGTACAAGCCCCACACAATTCCCTAAATCTTCTCAGAACCCAACCACATTCCTGCAACATCCCACAAAATCTCCAACAATTTCCACAAAATTCAAGAAAATTCCCTCCAAATTCACTGAATTTCCTCAATATCCCACCAAACTCCAGAACCATCTCACAAAATCTCAACAAATTTCCAAAAAATTCAAAAAAACTCTCACAAAGTTCTTGAAAGCCCCTCAAAATTCCAGAAAAATGCAACAAAATTCCCTACATCTTCTCAAAACATTACAAAATTCCTGAAACATCTCACAAAATCTCCACCAATTTCCACAACATTTAGGAAAAATCCCTCCAACTTCTTCAAGTCTCCTCCAAATCCCACAAAATTCAAGAGAATTCCTCAAAATTCCACAAAAATCCCACAAAATTCCTGCAACATCTCACAAAATCTCCGGAAATTTCCACAAAATTCAAGAAGACTCTCACAAAATACTTGAAAGCTGCTGAAAATTCCACGAAAATCCCACAAAAATCACTAAATCGTCTCAAAACCCAACCACATTCCTGCAGCATCTCACAAAATCTCCACCAATATCCAAAAAATTCAAGAAAATTCCCTCCAAATTCTTCAAGTCTCCTCCAAATCCCACAAAATTCAAGACAAATCCTCAAAATCCCACAAAAATCCCACCAAATTCCAGAACCATCTCACAAAATCTCAACAAATTTCCACTAAATTCAAGAAAACTCTCACAAAGTTCTTGAAAGCCCCTCAAAATTCCAGAAAAATGCCACAAACTTCCCTACATCTTCTCAAAACCCAAACAAACTCCTGCAACATCTCACAAAATCTCCACCAATTTCCAAACAATTCAAGAAAAATCCCGCAAAATTCTTCAAGTCTCGTACAAATCCCAGAAAAATCCCACAAAATTCCAGAAACATCCCACCAAATCACCTCAATATCACCAAAAATTCTGGAAAAGCCTCACAAAATTGCAGAAAAATGCCACAAAATTCCATAAATCTTCTCAAAACCCTACCAAATTCCTGCAACATCTCACAAAATCTCCACCAATAGCCAAAAAATTCAAGAAAAATCCCTCAAAATTCACTGTATTTCCTCAATATCCCACCAAATTCCAGAACCAGCTCACAATATCTCAACAAATTTCCACAAAATCTAAGAAAATTCCGCAAAATTCTTCAAGTCTCCTCCAAATCCCACAAAATTCAAGACAAATCCTCAAAATCCCACAAATATCCCACCAAATTCCAGAACCATCTCACAAAATCTCAACAAATTTCCACTAAATTCAAGAAAACTCTCACAAAGTTCTTGAAAGCCCCTCAGAATTCCAGAAAAATGCCACAAACTTCCCTACATCTTCTCAAAACCCAAACTCCTGCAACATCTCACAAAATCTCCACCAATTTCCAAACAATTCAAGAAAAATCCCGCAAAATTCTTCAAGTCTCGTACAAATCCCAGAAAAATCCCACAAAATTCCAGAAACATCCCACCAAATCACCTCAATATCACCAAAAATTCTGGAAAAGCCTCACAAAATTGCAGAAAAATGCCACAAAATTCCCTAAACCTTCTCAAAACCCTACCAAATTCCTGCAACATCCCACAAAATCTCCAAGAATTTCCACAAAATTCAAGAAAAATCCCTCAAAATTCACTGAATTTCCTCAATATCCCACCAAATTCCAGAACCATCTCACAAAATCTCAACAAATTTCCACAAAATCTAAGAAAATTCCGCAAAATTATTCAAGTCTCCTCCAAATCCCACAACATTCAAGACAAATCCTCAAAATTCCACAAAAATCCCACAAAATTCCTTCCATCTTCTCAGAACCCAAACAAACTCCTGCAACATCTCACAAAATCTCCACCAATTTCCAAACATTTCAAGAAAAATCCCGCAAAATTCTTCAAGTCTCCTCCAAATACCACAAACATCCCACAAACATCCCACAAACATCCCACAAAATTCAAGAGAAATCCCACAAAATTCAAAAGAAATCGCACAAAATCCTGTACAAGCCCCACACAATTCCCTAAATCTTCTCAGAACCCAACCACATTCCTGCAACATCCCACAAAATCTCTGGAAATTTCCACAAAATTCAAGAAGACTCTCACAAAATACTTGAAAGCTGCTGAAAATTCCATGAAAATCCCACAAAAATCCCTAAATCTTCTCAAAACCCAACCACATTCCTGCAGCATCTCACAAAATCTCCACCAATATCCAAAAAATTCAAGAAAATTCCCTCCAAATTCTTCAAGTCTCCTCCAAATCCCACAAAATTCAAGACAAATCCTCAAAATCCCACAAAAATCCCACCAAATTCCAGAACCATCTCACAAAATCTCAACAAATTTCCACTAAATTCAAGAAAACTCTCACAAAGTTCTTGAAAGCCCCTCAAAATTCCAGAAAAATGCCACAAACTTCCCTACATCTTCTCAAAACCCAAACAAACTCCTGCAACATCTCACAAAATCTCCACCAATTTCCAAACAATTCAAGAAAAATCCCGCAAAATTCTTCAAGTCTCCTCCAAATACCACAAACATCCTACAAACATCTCACAAACATCCCACAAACATCCCATAAAATTCAATAGAAATCCCACAAAATTCAAGAGAAATCCCACCAAATTCTGTACAAGCCCCACACAATTCCCTAAATCTTCTCAGAACCCAACCACATTCCTGCAACATCCCACAAAATCTCCAACAATTTCCACAAAATTCAAGAAAATTCCCTCCAAATTCACTGAATTTCCTCAATATCCCACCAAACTCCAGAACCATCTCACAAAATCTCAACAAATTTCCAAAAAATTCAAAAAAACTCTCACAAAGTTCTTGAAAGCCCCTCAAAATTCCAGAAAAATGCAACAAAATTCCCTACATCTTCTCAAAACATTACAAAATTCCACAGACATCTCACAAAATCTCCAACAATTTCCACAAAATCTAAGAAAATTCCCGCAAAATTCTTCAAGTCTCCTCCAAATCCCACAAAATTCAAGAGAAATCCTCAAAATTCCACAAAAATCCAACAAAATTCCCTACATCTTCCTAAAATCCAAACAAATTCCTGAAACATCTCACAAAATCTCCACCAATTTCCACAACATTTAGGAAAAATCCCTCCAACTTCTTCAAGTCTCCTCCAAATCCCACAATATTCAAGAGAATTCCTCAAAATTCCACAAAAATCCCACAAAATTCCTGCAACATCTCACAAAATCTCCGGAAATTTCCACAAAATTCAAGAAGACTCTCACAAAATACTTGAAAGCTGCTGAAAATTCCACGAAAATCCCACAAAAATCACTAAATCGTCTCAAAACCCAACCACATTCCTGCAGCATCTCACAAAATCTCCACCAATATCCAAAAAATTCAAGAAAATTCCCTCCAAATTCTTCAAGTCTCCTCCAAATCCCACAAAATTCAAGACAAATCCTCAAAATCCCACAAAAATCCCACCAAATTCCAGAACCATCTCACAAAATCTCAACAAATTTCCACTAAATTCAAGAAAACTCTCACAAAGTTCTTGAAAGCCCCTCAAAATTCCAGAAAAATGCCACAAACTTCCCTACATCTTCTCAAAACCCAAACAAACTCCTGCAACATCTCACAAAATCTCCACCAATTTCCAAACAATTCAAGAAAAATCCCGCAAAATTCTTCAAGTCTCGTACAAATCCCAGAAAAATCCCACAAAATTCCAGAAACATCCCACCAAATCACCTCAATATCACCAAAAATTCTGGAAAAGCCTCACAAAATTGCAGAAAAATGCCACAAAATTCCATAAATCTTCTCAAAACCCTACCAAATTCCTGCAACATCTCACAAAATCTCCACCAATAGCCAAAAAATTCAAGAAAAATCCCTCAAAATTCACTGTATTTCCTCAATATCCCACCAAATTCCAGAACCAGCTCACAATATCTCAACAAATTTCCACAAAATCTAAGAAAATTCCGCAAAATTCTTCAAGTCTCCTCCAAATCCCACAAAATTCAAGACAAATCCTCAAAATCCCACAAATATCCCACCAAATTCCAGAACCATCTCACAAAATCTCAACAAATTTCCACTAAATTCAAGAAAACTCTCACAAAGTTCTTGAAAGCCCCTCAGAATTCCAGAAAAATGCCACAAACTTCCCTACATCTTCTCAAAACCCAAACTCCTGCAACATCTCACAAAATCTCCACCAATTTCCAAACAATTCAAGAAAAATCCCGCAAAATTCTTCAAGTCTCGTACAAATCCCAGAAAAATCCCACAAAATTCCAGAAACATCCCACCAAATCACCTCAATATCACCAAAAATTCTGGAAAAGCCTCACAAAATTGCAGAAAAATGCCACAAAATTCCCTAAACCTTCTCAAAACCCTACCAAATTCCTGCAACATCCCACAAAATCTCCAAGAATTTCCACAAAATTCAAGAAAAATCCCTCAAAATTCACTGAATTTCCTCAATATCCCACCAAATTCCAGAACCATCTCACAAAATCTCAACAAATTTCCACAAAATCTAAGAAAATTCCGCAAAATTATTCAAGTCTCCTCCAAATCCCACAACATTCAAGACAAATCCTCAAAATTCCACAAAAATCCCACAAAATTCCTTCCATCTTCTCAGAACCCAAACAAACTCCTGCAACATCTCACAAAATCTCCACCAATTTCCAAACATTTCAAGAAAAATCCCGCAAAATTCTTCAAGTCTCCTCCAAATACCACAAACATCCCACAAACATCCCACAAACATCCCACAAAATTCAAGAGAAATCCCACAAAATTCAAAAGAAATCGCACAAAATCCTGTACAAGCCCCACACAATTCCCTAAATCTTCTCAGAACCCAACCACATTCCTGCAACATCCCACAAAATCTCTGGAAATTTCCACAAAATTCAAGAAGACTCTCACAAAATACTTGAAAGCTGCTGAAAATTCCATGAAAATCCCACAAAAATCCCTAAATCTTCTCAAAACCCAACCACATTCCTGCAGCATCTCACAAAATCTCCACCAATATCCAAAAAATTCAAGAAAATTCCCTCCAAATTCTTCAAGTCTCCTCCAAATCCCACAAAATTCAAGACAAATCCTCAAAATCCCACAAAAATCCCACCAAATTCCAGAACCATCTCACAAAATCTCAACAAATTTCCACTAAATTCAAGAAAACTCTCACAAAGTTCTTGAAAGCCCCTCAAAATTCCAGAAAAATGCCACAAACTTCCCTACATCTTCTCAAAACCCAAACAAACTCCTGCAACATCTCACAAAATCTCCACCAATTTCCAAACAATTCAAGAAAAATCCCGCAAAATTCTTCAAGTCTCCTCCAAATACCACAAACATCCTACAAACATCTCACAAACATCCCACAAACATCCCATAAAATTCAATAGAAATCCCACAAAATTCAAGAGAAATCCCACCAAATTCTGTACAAGCCCCACACAATTCCCTAAATCTTCTCAGAACCCAACCACATTCCTGCAACATCCCACAAAATCTCCAACAATTTCCACAAAATTCAAGAAAATTCCCTCCAAATTCACTGAATTTCCTCAATATCCCACCAAACTCCAGAACCATCTCACAAAATCTCAACAAATTTCCAAAAAATTCAAAAAAACTCTCACAAAGTTCTTGAAAGCCCCTCAAAATTCCAGAAAAATGCAACAAAATTCCCTACATCTTCTCAAAACATTACAAAATTCCACAGACATCTCACAAAATCTCCAACAATTTCCACAAAATCTAAGAAAATTCCCGCAAAATTCTTCAAGTCTCCTCCAAATCCCACAAAATTCAAGAGAAATCCTCAAAATTCCACAAAAATCCAACAAAATTCCCTACATCTTCCTAAAATCCAAACAAATTCCTGAAACATCTCACAAAATCTCCACCAATTTCCACAACATTTAGGAAAAATCCCTCCAACTTCTTCAAGTCTCCTCCAAATCCCACAAAATTCAAGAGAATTCCTCAAAATTCCACAAAAATCCCACAAAATTCCTGCAACATCTCACAAAATCTCCGGAAATTTCCACAAAATTCAAGAAGACTCTCACAAAATACTTGAAAGCTGCTGAAAATTCCACGAAAATCCCACAAAAATCACTAAATCGTCTCAAAACCCAACCACATTCCTGCAGCATCTCACAAAATCTCCACCAATATCCAAAAAATTCAAGAAAATTCCCTCCAAATTCTTCAAGTCTCCTCCAAATCCCACAAAATTCAAGACAAATCCTCAAAATCCCACAAAAATCCCACCAAATTCCAGAACCATCTCACAAAATCTCAACAAATTTCCACTAAATTCAAGAAAACTCTCACAAAGTTCTTGAAAGCCCCTCAAAATTCCAGAAAAATGCCACAAACTTCCCTACATCTTCTCAAAACCCAAACAAACTCCTGCAACATCTCACAAAATCTCCACCAATTTCCAAACAATTCAAGAAAAATCCCGCAAAATTCTTCAAGTCTCGTACAAATCCCAGAAAAATCCCACAAAATTCCAGAAACATCCCACCAAATCACCTCAATATCACCAAAAATTCTGGAAAAGCCTCACAAAATTGCAGAAAAATGCCACAAAATTCCATAAATCTTCTCAAAACCCTACCAAATTCCTGCAACATCTCACAAAATCTCCACCAATAGCCAAAAAATTCAAGAAAAATCCCTCAAAATTCACTGTATTTCCTCAATATCCCACCAAATTCCAGAACCAGCTCACAATATCTCAACAAATTTCCACAAAATCTAAGAAAATTCCGCAAAATTCTTCAAGTCTCCTCCAAATCCCACAAAATTCAAGACAAATCCTCAAAATCCCACAAATATCCCACCAAATTCCAGAACCATCTCACAAAATCTCAACAAATTTCCACTAAATTCAAGAAAACTCTCACAAAGTTCTTGAAAGCCCCTCAGAATTCCAGAAAAATGCCACAAACTTCCCTACATCTTCTCAAAACCCAAACTCCTGCAACATCTCACAAAATCTCCACCAATTTCCAAACAATTCAAGAAAAATCCCGCAAAATTCTTCAAGTCTCGTACAAATCCCAGAAAAATCCCACAAAATTCCAGAAACATCCCACCAAATCACCTCAATATCACCAAAAATTCTGGAAAAGCCTCACAAAATTGCAGAAAAATGCCACAAAATTCCCTAAACCTTCTCAAAACCCTACCCAATTCCTGCAACATCCCACAAAATCTCCAAGAATTTCCACAAAATTCAAGAAAAATCCCTCAAAATTCACTGAATTTCCTCAATATCCCACCAAATTCCAGAACCATCTCACAAAATCTCAACAAATTTCCACAAAATCTAAGAAAATTCCGCAAAATTATTCAAGTCTCCTCCAAATCCCACAACATTCAAGACAAATCCTCAAAATTCCACAAAAATCCCACAAAATTCCTTCCATCTTCTCAGAACCCAAACAAACTCCTGCAACATCTCACAAAATCTCCACCAATTTCCAAACATTTCAAGAAAAATCCCGCAAAATTCTTCAAGTCTCCTCCAAATACCACAAACATCCCACAAACATCCCACAAACATCCCACAAAATTCAAGAGAAATCCCACAAAATTCAAAAGAAATCGCACAAAATCCTGTACAAGCCCCACACAATTCCCTAAATCTTCTCAGAACCCAACCACATTCCTGCAACATCCCACAAAATCTCTGGAAATTTCCACAAAATTCAAGAAGACTCTCACAAAATACTTGAAAGCTGCTGAAAATTCCATGAAAATCCCACAAAAATCCCTAAATCTTCTCAAAACCCAACCACATTACTGCAGCATCTCACAAAATCTCCACCAATATCCAAAAAATTCAAGAAAATTCCCTCCAAATTCTTCAAGTCTCCTCCAAATCCCACAAAATTCAAGAGAAATCCTCAAAATCCCACAAAAATCCCACCAAATTCCAGAACCATCTCACAAAATCTCAACAAATTTCCACTAAATTCAAGAAAACTCTCACAAAGTTCTTGAAAGCCCCTCAAAATTCCAGAAAAATGCCACAAACTTCCCTACATCTTCTCAAAACCCAAACAAACTCCTGCAACATCTCACAAAATCTCCACCAATTTCCAAACATTTCAAGAAAAATCCCGCAAAATTCTTCAAGTCTCCTCCAAATACCACAAACATCCTACAAACATCTCACAAACATCCCACAAACATCCCATAAAATTCAATAGAAATCCCACAAAATTCAAGAGAAATCCCACCAAATTCTGTACAAGCCCCACACAATTCCCTAAATCTTCTCAGAACCCAACCACATTCCTGCAACATCTCACAAAATCTCCAACAATTTCCACAAAATATAAGAAAATTCCCTCCAAATTCACTGAATTTCCTCAATATCCCACCAAATTCCAGAACCATCTCACAAAATCTCAACAAATTTCCAAAAAATTCAAAAAAACTCTCACAAAGTTCTTGAAAGCCCCTCAAAATTCCAGAAAAATGCCACAAAATTCCCTACATCTTCTCAAAACATTACAAAATTCTACAGACATCTCACAAAATCTCCACACATTTCCACAAAATCTAAGAAAATTCCCGCAAAATTCTTCAAGTCTCCTCCAAATCCCACAAAATTCAAGAGAAATCCTCAAAATTCCACAAAAATCCAACAAAATTCCTTCCATCTTCTCAAAACCCAAACAAATTCCTGCAACATCTCACAAAATCTCCACCAATTTCCACAACATTTAGGAAAAATCCCTCCAACTTCTTCAAGTCTCCTCCAAATCCCACAAAATTCAAGAGAATTCCTCAAAATTCCACAAAAATCCCACAAAATTACTGCAACATCTCACAAAATCTCCGGAAATTTCCACAAAATTCAAGAAGACTCTCACAAAATACTTGAAAGCTGCTGAAAATTCCACGAAAATCCCACAAAAATCCCTAAATCGTCTCAAAACTCAACCACATTCCTGCAGCATCTCACAAAATCTCCACCAATAGCCAAAAAATTCAAGAAAATTCCCTCCAAATTCTTCAAGTCTCCTCCAAATCCCACAAAATTCAAGACAAATCCTCAAAATCCCACAAAAATCCCACCAAATTCCAGAACCATCTCACAAAATCTCAACAAATTTCCACTAAATTCAAGAAAACTCTCACAAAGTTCTTGAAAGCCCCTCAAAATTCCAGAAAAATGCCACAAAATTCCCTACATCTTCTCAAAACCCAAACAAACTCCTGCAACATCTCACAAAATCTCCAACAATTTCCAAACAATTCAAGAAAAATCCCGCAAAATTCTTCAAGTCTCCTCCAAATACCACAAACATCCCACAAACATCCCACAAACATCCCACAAAATTCAAGAGAAATCCCACAAAATTCAAAAGAAATCGCACAAAATCCTGTACAAGCCCCACACAATTCCCTAAATCTTCTCAGAACCCAACCACATTCCTGCAACATCCCACAAAATCTCTGGAAATTTCCACAAAATTCAAGAAGACTCTCACAAAATACTTGAAAGCTGCTGAAAATTCCATGAAAATCCCACAAAAATCCCTAAATCTTCTCAAAACCCAACCACATTCCTGCAGCATCTCACAAAATCTCCACCAATATCCAAAAAATTCAAGAAAATTCCCTCCAAATTCTTCAAGTCTCCTCCAAATCCCACAAAATTCAAGACAAATCCTCAAAATCCCACAAAAATCCCACCAAATTCCAGAACCATCTCACAAAATCTCAACAAATTTCCACTAAATTCAAGAAAACTCTCACAAAGTTCTTGAAAGCCCCTCAAAATTCCAGAAAAATGCCACAAACTTCCCTACATCTTCTCAAAACCCAAACAAACTCCTGCAACATCTCACAAAATCTCCACCAATTTCCAAACAATTCAAGAAAAATCCCGCAAAATTCTTCAAGTCTCGTACAAATCCCAGAAAAATCCCACAAAATTCCAGAAACATCCCACCAAATCACCTCAATATCACCAAAAATTCTGGAAAAGCCTCACAAAATTGCAGAAAAATGCCACAAAATTCCCTAAACCTTCTCAAAACCCTACCCAATTCCTGCAACATCCCACAAAATCTCCAACAATTTCCACAAAATTCAAGAAAAATCCCTCAAAATTCACTGAATTTCCTCAATATCCCACCAAATTCCAGAACCATCTCACAAAATCTCAACAAATTTCCACTAAATCTCAGAAAATTCCGCAAAATTCTTCAAGTCTCCTCCAAATCCCACAACATTCAAGACAAATCCTCAAAATTCCACAAAAATCCCACAAAATTCCTTCCATCTTCTCAGAACCCAAACAAACTCCTGCAACATCTCACAAAATCTCCACCAATTTCCAAACATTTCAAGAAAAATCCCGCAAAATTCTTCAAATCTCCTCCAAATACCACAAACATCCCACAAACATCCCACAAACATCCCACAAAATTCAAGAGAAATCCCACAAAATTCAAAAGAAATCGCACAAAATCCTGTACAAGCCCCACACAATTCCCTAAATCTTCTCAGAACCCAACCACATTCCTGCAACATCCCACAAAATCTCTGGAAATTTCCACAAAATTCAAGAAGACTCTCACAAAATACTTGAAAGCTGCTGAAAATTCCATGAAAATCCCACAAAAATCCCTAAATCTTCTCAAAACCCAACCACATTCCTGCAGCATCTCACAAAATCTCCACCAATATCCAAAAAATTCAAGAAAATTCCCTCCAAATTCTTCAAGTCTCCTCCAAATCCCACAAAATTCAAGACAAATCCTCAAAATCCCACAAAAATCCCACCAAATTCCAGAACCATCTCACAAAATCTCAACAAATTTCCACTAAATTCAAGAAAACTCTCACAAAGTTCTTGAAAGCCCCTCAAAATTCCAGAAAAATGCCACAAACTTCCCTACATCTTCTCAAAACCCAAACAAACTCCTGCAACATCTCACAAAATCTCCACCAATTTCCAAACATTTCAAGAAAAATCCCGCAAAATTCTTCAAGTCTCCTCCAAATACCACAAACATCCTACAAACATCTCACAAACATCCCACAAACATCCCATAAAATTCAATAGAAATCCCACAAAATTCAAGAGAAATCCCACCAAATTCTGTACAAGCCCCGCACAATTCCCTAAATCTTCTCAGAACCCAACCACATTCCTGCAACATCCCACAAAATCTCCAACAATTTCCACAAAATTCAAGAAAATTCCCTCCAAATTCACTGAATTTCCTCAATATCCCACCAAACTCCAGAACCATCTCACAAAATCTCAACAAATTTCCAAAAAATTCAAAAAAACTCTCACAAAGTTCTTGAAAGCCCCTCAAAATTCCAGAAAAATGCCACAAAATTCCCTACATCTTCTCAAAACATTACAAAATTCTACAGACATCTCACAAAATCTCCACACATTTCCACAAAATCTAAGAAAATTCCCGCAAAATTCTTCAAGTCTCCTCCAAATCCCACAAAATTCAAGAGAAATCCTCAAAATTCCACAAAAATCCAACAAAATTCCCTACATCTTCTCAAAATCCAAACAAATTCCTGAAACATCTCACAAAATCTCCACCAATTTCCACAACATTTAGGAAAAATCCCTCCAACTTCTTCAAGTCTCCTCCAAATCCCACAAAATTCAAGAGAATTCCTCAAAATTCCACAAAAATCCCACAAAATTCCTGCAACATCTCACAAAATCTCCAGAAATTTCCACAAAATTCAAGAAGACTCTCACAAAATACTTGAAAGCTGCTGAAAATTCCACGAAAATCCCACAAAAATCACTAAATCGTCTCAAAACCCAACCACATTCCTGCAGCATCTCACAAAATCTCCACCAATATCCAAAAAATTCAAGAAAATTCCCTCCAAATTCTTCAAGTCTCCTCCAAATCCCACAAAATTCAAGACAAATCCTCAAAATCCCACAAAAATCCCACCAAATTCCAGAACCATCTCACAAAATCTCAACAAATTTCCACTAAATTCAAGAAAACTCTCACAAAGTTCTTGAAAGCCCCTCAAAATTCCAGAAAAATGCCACAAAATTCCCTACATCTTCTCAAAACCCAAACAAACTCCTGCAACATCTCACAAAATCTCCACCAATTTCCAAACAATTCAAGAAAAATCCCGCAAAATTCTTCAAGTCTCGTACAAATCCCAGAAAAATCCCACAAAATTCCAGAAACATCCCACCAAATCACCTCAATATCACCAAAAATTCTGGAAAAGCCTCACAAAATTGCAGAAAAATGCCACAAAATTCCATAAATCTTCTCAAAACCCTACCAAATTCCTGCAACATCTCACAAAATCTCCACCAATAGCCAAAAAATTCAAGAAAAATCCCTCAAAATTCACTGTATTTCCTCAATATCCCACCAAATTCCAGAACCAGCTCACAATATCTCAACAAATTTCCACAAAATCTAAGAAAATTCCGCAAAATTCTTCAAGTCTCCTCCAAATCCCACAAAATTCAAGACAAATCCTCAAAATCCCACAAAAATCCCACCAAATTCCAGAACCATCTCACAAAATCTCAACAAATTTCCACTAAATTCAAGAAAACTCTCACAAAGTTCTTGAAAGCCCCTCAGAATTCCAGAAAAATGCCACAAACTTCCCTACATCTTCTCAAAACCCAAACAAACTCCTGCAACATCTCACAAAATCTCCACCAATTTCCAAACAATTCAAGAAAAATCCCGCAAAATTCTTCAAGTCTCGTACAAATCCCAGAAAAACCCCACAAAATTCCAGAAACATCCCACCAAATCACCTCAATATCACCAAAAATTCTGGAAAAGCCTCACAAAATTGCAGAAAAATGCCACAAAATTCCCTAAACCTTCTCAAAACCCTACCCAACTCCTGCAACATCCCACAAAATCTCCAACAATTTCCACAAAATTCAAGAAAAATCCCTCAAAATTCACTGAATTTCCTCAATATCCCACCAAATTCCAGAACCATCTCACAAAATCTCAACAAATTTCCACTAAATCTCAGAAAATTCCGCAAAATTCTTCAAGTCTCCTCCAAATCCCACAACATTCAAGACAAATCCTCAAAATTCCACAAAAATCCCACAAAATTCCTTCCATCTTCTCAGAACCCAAACAAACTCCTGCAACATCTCACAAAATCTCCACCAATTTCCAAACATTTCAAGAAAAATCCCGCAAAATTCTTCAAGTCTCCTCCAAATACCACAAACATCCCACAAACATCCCACAAACATCCCACAAAATTCAAGAGAAATCCCACAAAATTCAAAAGAAATCGCACAAAATCCTGTACAAGCCCCACACAATTCCCTAAATCTTCTCAGAACCCAACCACATTCCTGCAACATCCCACAAAATCTCTGGAAATTTCCACAAAATTCAAGAAGACTCTCACAAAATACTTGAAAGCTGCTGAAAATTCCATGAAAATCCCACAAAAATCCCTAAATCTTCTCAAAACCCAACCACATTCCTGCAGCATCTCACAAAATCTCCACCAATATCCAAAAAATTCAAGAAAATTCCCTCCAAATTCTTCAAGTCTCCTCCAAATCCCACAAAATTCAAGACAAATCCTCAAAATCCCACAAAAATCCCACCAAATTCCAGAACCATCTCACAAAATCTCAACAAATTTCCACTAAATTCAAGAAAACTCTCACAAAGTTCTTGAAAGCCCCTCAAAATTCCAGAAAAATGCCACAAACTTCCCTACATCTTCTCAAAACCCAAACAAACTCCTGCAACATCTCACAAAATCTCCACCAATTTCCAAACAATTCAAGAAAAATCCCGCAAAATTCTTCAAGTCTCCTCCAAATACCACAAACATCCTACAAACATCTCACAAACATCCCACAAACATCCCATAAAATTCAATAGAAATCCCACAAAATTCAAGAGAAATCCCACCAAATTCTGTACAAGCCCCGCACAATTCCCTAAATCTTCTCAGAACCCAACCACATTCCTGCAACATCCCACAAAATCTCCAACAATTTCCACAAAATTCAAGAAAATTCCCTCCAAATTCACTGAATTTCCTCAATATCCCACCAAACTCCAGAACCATCTCACAAAATCTCAACAAATTTCCAAAAAATTCAAAAAAACTCTCACAAAGTTCTTGAAAGCCCCTCAAAATTCCAGAAAAATGCCACAAAATTCCCTACATCTTCTCAAAACATTACAAAATTCTACAGACATCTCACAAAATCTCCACACATTTCCACAAAATCTAAGAAAATTCCCGCAAAATTCTTCAAGTCTCCTCCAAATCCCACAAAATTCAAGAGAAATCCTCAAAATTCCACAAAAATCCAACAAAATTCCCTACATCTTCTCAAAATCCAAACAAATTCCTGAAACATCTCACAAAATCTCCACCAATTTCCACAACATTTAGGAAAAATCCCTCCAACTTCTTCAAGTCTCCTCCAAATCCCACAAAATTCAAGAGAATTCCTCAAAATTCCACAAAAATCCCACAAAATTCCTGCAACATCTCACAAAATCTCCAGAAATTTCCACAAAATTCAAGAAGACTCTCACAAAATACTTGAAAGCTGCTGAAAATTCCACGAAAATCCCACAAAAATCACTAAATCGTCTCAAAACCCAACCACATTCCTGCAGCATCTCACAAAATCTCCACCAATATCCAAAAAATTCAAGAAAATTCCCTCCAAATTCTTCAAGTCTCCTCCAAATCCCACAAAATTCAAGACAAATCCTCAAAATCCCACAAAAATCCCACCAAATTCCAGAACCATCTCACAAAATCTCAACAAATTTCCACTAAATTCAAGAAAACTCTCACAAAGTTCTTGAAAGCCCCTCAAAATTCCAGAAAAATGCCACAAAATTCCCTACATCTTCTCAAAACCCAAACAAACTCCTGCAACATCTCACAAAATCTCCACCAATTTCCAAACAATTCAAGAAAAATCCCGCAAAATTCTTCAAGTCTCGTACAAATCCCAGAAAAATCCCACAAAATTCCAGAAACATCCCACCAAATCACCTCAATATCACCAAACATTCTGGAAAAGCCTCACAAAATTGCAGAAAAATGCCACAAAATTCCATAAATCTTCTCAAAACCCTACCAAATTCCTGCAACATCTCACAAAATCTCCACCAATAGCCAAAAAATTCAAGAAAAATCCCTCAAAATTCACTGTATTTCCTCAATATCCCACCAAATTCCAGAACCAGCTCACAATATCTCAACAAATTTCCACAAAATCTAAGAAAATTCCGCAAAATTCTTCAAGTCTCCTCCAAATCCCACAAAATTCAAGACAAATCCTCAAAATCCCACAAAAATCCCACCAAATTCCAGAACCATCTCACAAAATCTCAACAAATTTCCACTAAATTCAAGAAAACTCTCACAAAGTTCTTGAAAGCCCCTCAGAATTCCAGAAAAATGCCACAAACTTCCCTACATCTTCTCAAAACCCAAACAAACTCCTGCAACATCTCACAAAATCTCCACCAATTTCCAAACAATTCAAGAAAAATCCCGCAAAATTCTTCAAGTCTCGTACAAATCCCAGAAAAATCCCACAAAATTCCAGAAACATCCCACCAAATCACCTCAATATCACCAAAAATTCTGAAAAAGCCTCACAAAATTGCAGAAAAATGCCACAAAATTCCCTAAACCTTCTCAAAACCCTACCCAACTCCTGCAACATCCCACAAAATCTCCAACAATTTCCACAAAATTCAAGAAAAATCCCTCAAAATTCACTGAATTTCCTCAATATCCCACCAAATTCCAGAACCATCTCACAAAATCTCAACAAATTTCCACTAAATCTCAGAAAATTCCGCAAAATTCTTCAAGTCTCCTCCAAATCCCACAACATTCAAGACAAATCCTCAAAATTCCACAAAAATCCCACAAAATTCCTTCCATCTTCTCAGAACCCAAACAAACTCCTGCAACATCTCACAAAATCTCCACCAATTTCCGAAGAAAATTTTCAAGAAAAATCAATCCAAATCAATCCAAATTTTCAAGAAAAATCCCGCAAAATTCTTCAAGTCTCCTCCAAATACCACAAACATCCCACAAACATCCCACAAACATCCCACAAAATTCAAGAGAAATCCCACAAAATTCAAAAGAAATCGCACAAAATCCTGTACAAGCCCCACACAATTCCCTAAATCTTCTCAGAACCCAACCACATTCCTGCAACATCCCACAAAATCTCTGGAAATTTCCACAAAATTCAAGAAGACTCTCACAAAATACTTGAAAGCTGCTGAAAATTCCATGAAAATCCCACAAAAATCCCTAAATCTTCTCAAAACCCAACCACATTCCTGCAGCATCTCACAAAATCTCCACCAATATCCAAAAAATTCAAGAAAATTCCCTCCAAATTCTTCAAGTCTCCTCCAAATCCCACAAAATTCAAGACAAATCCTCAAAATCCCACAAAAATCCCACCAAATTCCAGAACCATCTCACAAAATCTCAACAAATTTCCACTAAATTCAAGAAAACTCTCACAAAGTTCTTGAAAGCCCCTCAAAATTCCAGAAAAATGCCACAAACTTCCCTACATCTTCTCAAAACCCAAACAAACTCCTGCAACATCTCACAAAATCTCCACCAATTTCCAAACAATTCAAGAAAAATCCCGCAAAATTCTTCAAGTCTCCTCCAAATACCACAAACATCCTACAAACATCTCACAAACATCCCACAAACATCCCATAAAATTCAATAGAAATCCCACAAAATTCAAGAGAAATCCCACCAAATTCTGTACAAGCCCCGCACAATTCCCTAAATCTTCTCAGAACCCAACCACATTCCTGCAACATCCCACAAAATCTCCAACAATTTCCACAAAATATAAGAAAATTCCCTCCAAATTCACTGAATTTCCTCAATATCCCACCAAACTCCAGAACCATCTCACAAAATCTCAACAAATTTCCAAAAAATTGAAAAAAACTCTCACAAAGTTCTTGAAAGCCCCTCAAAATTCCAGAAAAATGCCACAAAATTCCCTACATCTTCTCAAAACATTACAAAATTCTACAGACATCTCACAAAATCTCCACACATTTCCACAAAATCTAAGAAAATTCCCGCAAAATTCTTCAAGTCTCCTCCAAATCCCACAAAATTCAAGAGAAATCCTCAAAATTCCACAAAAATCCAACAAAATTCCCTACATCTTCTCAAAATCCAAACAAATTCCTGAAACATCTCACAAAATCTCCACCAATTTCCACAACATTTAGGAAAAATCCCTCCAACTTCTTCAAGTCTCCTCCAAATCCCACAAAATTCAAGAGAATTCCTCAAAATTCCACAAAAATCCCACAAAATTCCTGCAACATCTCACAAAATCTCCGGAAATTTCCACAAAATTCAAGAAGACTCTCACAAAATACTTGAAAGCTGCTGAAAATTCCACGAAAATCCCACAAAAATCCCTAAATCGTCTCAAAACCCAACCACATTCCTGCAGCATCTCACAAAATCTCCACCAATATCCAAAAAATTCAAGAAAATTCCCTCCAAATTCTTCAAGTCTCCTCCAAATCCCACAAAATTCAAGACAAATCCTCAAAATCCCACAAAAATCCCACCAAATTCCAGAACCATCTCACAAAATCTCAACAAATTTCCACTAAATTCAAGAAAACTCTCACAAAGTTCTTGAAAGCCCCTCAAAATTCCAGAAAAATGCCACAAAATTCCCTACATCTTCTCAAAACCCAAACAAACTCCTGCAACATCTCACAAAATCTCCACCAATTTCCAAACAATTCAAGAAAAATCCCGCAAAATTCTTCAAGTCTCGTACAAATCCCAGAAAAATCCCACAAAATTCCAGAAACATCCCACCAAATCACCTCAATATCACCAAACATTCTGGAAAAGCCTCACAAAATTGCAGAAAAATGCCACAAAATTCCATAAATCTTCTCAAAACCCTACCAAATTCCTGCAACATCTCACAAAATCTCCACCAATAGCCAAAAAATTCAAGAAAAATCCCTCAAAATTCACTGTATTTCCTCAATATCCCACCAAATTCCAGAACCATCTCACAATATCTCAACAAATTTCCACAAAATCTAAGAAAATTCCGCAAAATTCTTCAAGTCTCCTCCAAATCCCACAAAATTCAAGACAAATCCTCAAAATCCCACAAAAATCCCACCAAATTCCAGAACCATCTCACAAAATCTCAACAAATTTCCACTAAATTCAAGAAAACTCTCACAAAGTTCTTGAAAGCCCCTCAGAATTCCAGAAAAATGCCACAAACTTCCCTACATCTTCTCAAAACCCAAACAAACTCCTGCAACATCTCACAAAATCTCCACCAATTTCCAAACAATTCAAGAAAAATCCCGCAAAATTCTTCAAGTCTCGTACAAATCCCAGAAAAATCCCACAAAATTCCAGAAACATCCCACCAAATCACCTCAATATCACCAAAAATTCTGGAAAAGCCTCACAAAATTGCAGAAAAATGCCACAAAATTCCCTAAACCTTCTCAAAACCCTACCCAATTCCTGCAACATCCCACAAAATCTCCAACAATTTCCACAAAATTCAAGAAAAATCCCTCAAAATTCACTGAATTTCCTCAATATCCCACCAAATTCCAGAACCATCTCACAAAATCTCAACAAATTTCCACAAAATCTAAGAAAATTCCGCAAAATTCTTCAAGTCTCCTCCAAATCCCACAACATTCAAGACAAATCCTCAAAATTCCACAAAAATCCCACAAAATTCCTTCCATCTTCTCAGAACCCAAACAAACTCCTGCAACATCTCACAAAATCTCCACCAATTTCCAAACATTTCAAGAAAAATCCCGCAAAATTCTTCAAGTCTCCTCCAAATACCACAAACATCCCACAAACATCCCACAAACATCCCACAAAATTCAAGAGAAATCCCACAAAATTCAAAAGAAATCGCACAAAATCCTGTACAAGCCCCACACAATTCCCTAAATCTTCTCAGAACCCAACCACATTCCTGCAACATCCCACAAAATCTCTGGAAATTTCCACAAAATTCAAGAAGACTCTCACAAAATACTTGAAAGCTGCTGAAAATTCCATGAAAATCCCACAAAAATCCCTAAATCTTCTCAAAACCCAACCACATTCCTGCAGCATCTCACAAAATCTCCACCAATATCCAAAAAATTCAAGAAAATTCCCTCCAAATTCTTCAAGTCTCCTCCAAATCCCACAAAATTCAAGACAAATCCTCAAAATCCCACAAAAATCCCACCAAATTCCAGAACCATCTCACAAAATCTCAACAAATTTCCACTAAATTCAAGAAAACTCTCACAAAGTTCTTGAAAGCCCCTCAAAATTCCAGAAAAATGCCACAAACTTCCCTACATCTTCTCAAAACCCAAACAAACTCCTGCAACATCTCACAAAATCTCCACCAATTTCCAAACAATTCAAGAAAAATCCCGCAAAATTCTTCAAGTCTCCTCCAAATACCACAAACATCCTACAAACATCTCACAAACATCCCACAAACATCCCATAAAATTCAATAGAAATCCCACAAAATTCAAGAGAAATCCCACCAAATTCTGTACAAGCCCCGCACAATTCCCTAAATCTTCTCAGAACCCAACCACATTCCTGCAACATCCCACAAAATCTCCAACAATTTCCACAAAATTCAAGAAAATTCCCTCCAAATTCACTGAATTTCCTCAATATCCCACCAAACTCCAGAACCATCTCACAAAATCTCAACAAATTTCCAAAAAATTCAAAAAAACTCTCACAAAGTTCTTGAAAGCCCCTCAAAATTCCAGAAAAATGCCACAAAATTCCCTACATCTTCTCAAAACATTACAAAATTCTACAGACATCTCACAAAATCTCCACACATTTCCACAAAATCTAAGAAAATTCCCGCAAAATTCTTCAAGTCTCCTCCAAATCCCACAAAATTCAAGAGAAATCCTCAAAATTCCACAAAAATCCAACAAAATTCCCTACATCTTCTCAAAATCCAAACAAATTCCTGAAACATCTCACAAAATCTCCACCAATTTCCACAACATTTAGGAAAAATCCCTCCAACTTCTTCAAGTCTCCTCCAAATCCCACAAAATTCAAGAGAATTCCTCAAAATTCCACAAAAATCCCACAAAATTCCTGCAACATCTCACAAAATCTCCAGAAATTTCCACAAAATTCAAGAAGACTCTCACAAAATACTTGAAAGCTGCTGAAAATTCCACGAAAATCCCACAAAAATCACTAAATCGTCTCAAAACCCAACCACATTCCTGCAGCATCTCACAAAATCTCCACCAATATCCAAAAAATTCAAGAAAATTCCCTCCAAATTCTTCAAGTCTCCTCCAAATCCCACAAAATTCAAGACAAATCCTCAAAATCCCACAAAAATCCCACCAAATTCCAGAACCATCTCACAAAATCTCAACAAATTTCCACTAAATTCAAGAAAACTCTCACAAAGTTCTTGAAAGCCCCTCAAAATTCCAGAAAAATGCCACAAAATTCCCTACATCTTCTCAAAACCCAAACAAACTCCTGCAACATCTCACAAAATCTCCACCAATTTCCAAACAATTCAAGAAAAATCCCGCAAAATTCTTCAAGTCTCGTACAAATCCCAGAAAAATCCCACAAAATTCCAGAAACATCCCACCAAATCACCTCAATATCACCAAACATTCTGGAAAAGCCTCACAAAATTGCAGAAAAATGCCACAAAATTCCATAAATCTTCTCAAAACCCTACCAAATTCCTGCAACATCTCACAAAATCTCCACCAATAGCCAAAAAATTCAAGAAAAATCCCTCAAAATTCACTGTATTTCCTCAATATCCCACCAAATTCCAGAACCAGCTCACAATATCTCAACAAATTTCCACAAAATCTAAGAAAATTCCGCAAAATTCTTCAAGTCTCCTCCAAATCCCACAAAATTCAAGACAAATCCTCAAAATCCCACAAAAATCCCACCAAATTCCAGAACCATCTCACAAAATCTCAACAAATTTCCACTAAATTCAAGAAAACTCTCACAAAGTTCTTGAAAGCCCCTCAGAATTCCAGAAAAATGCCACAAACTTCCCTACATCTTCTCAAAACCCAAACAAACTCCTGCAACATCTCACAAAATCTCCACCAATTTCCAAACAATTCAAGAAAAATCCCGCAAAATTCTTCAAGTCTCGTACAAATCCCAGAAAAATCCCACAAAATTCCAGAAACATCCCACCAAATCACCTCAATATCACCAAAAATTCTGGAAAAGCCTCACAAAATTGCAGAAAAATGCCACAAAATTCCCTAAACCTTCTCAAAACCCTACCCAACTCCTGCAACATCCCACAAAATCTCCAACAATTTCCACAAAATTCAAGAAAAATCCCTCAAAATTCACTGAATTTCCTCAATATCCCACCAAATTCCAGAACCATCTCACAAAATCTCAACAAATTTCCACTAAATCTCAGAAAATTCCGCAAAATTCTTCAAGTCTCCTCCAAATCCCACAACATTCAAGACAAATCCTCAAAATTCCACAAAAATCCCACAAAATTCCTTCCATCTTCTCAGAACCCAAACAAACTCCTGCAACATCTCACAAAATCTCCACCAATTTCCGAAGAAAATTTTCAAGAAAAATCAATCCAAATCAATCCAAATTTTCAAGAAAAATCCCGCAAAATTCTTCAAGTCTCCTCCAAATACCACAAACATCCCACAAACATCCCACAAACATCCCACAAAATTCAAGAGAAATCCCACAAAATTCAAAAGAAATCGCACAAAATCCTGTACAAGCCCCACACAATTCCCTAAATCTTCTCAGAACCCAACCACATTCCTGCAACATCCCACAAAATCTCTGGAAATTTCCACAAAATTCAAGAAGACTCTCACAAAATACTTGAAAGCTGCTGAAAATTCCATGAAAATCCCACAAAAATCCCTAAATCTTCTCAAAACCCAACCACATTCCTGCAGCATCTCACAAAATCTCCACCAATATCCAAAAAATTCAAGAAAATTCCCTCCAAATTCTTCAAGTCTCCTCCAAATCCCACAAAATTCAAGACAAATCCTCAAAATCCCACAAAAATCCCACCAAATTCCAGAACCATCTCACAAAATCTCAACAAATTTCCACTAAATTCAAGAAAACTCTCACAAAGTTCTTGAAAGCCCCTCAAAATTCCAGAAAAATGCCACAAACTTCCCTACATCTTCTCAAAACCCAAACAAACTCCTGCAACATCTCACAAAATCTCCACCAATTTCCAAACAATTCAAGAAAAATCCCGCAAAATTCTTCAAGTCTCCTCCAAATACCACAAACATCCTACAAACATCTCACAAACATCCCACAAACATCCCATAAAATTCAATAGAAATCCCACAAAATTCAAGAGAAATCCCACCAAATTCTGTACAAGCCCCACACAATTCCCTAAATCTTCTCAGAACCCAACCACATTCCTGCAACATCCCACAAAATCTCCAACAATTTCCACAAAATATAAGAAAATTCCCTCCAAATTCACTGAATTTCCTCAATATCCCACCAAACTCCAGAACCATCTCACAAAATCTCAACAAATTTCCAAAAAATTGAAAAAAACTCTCACAAAGTTCTTGAAAGCCCCTCAAAATTCCAGAAAAATGCCACAAAATTCCCTACATCTTCTCAAAACATTACAAAATTCTACAGACATCTCACAAAATCTCCACACATTTCCACAAAATCTAAGAAAATTCCCGCAAAATTCTTCAAGTCTCCTCCAAATCCCACAAAATTCAAGAGAAATCCTCAAAATTCCACAAAAATCCAACAAAATTCCCTACATCTTCTCAAAATCCAAACAAATTCCTGAAACATCTCACAAAATCTCCACCAATTTCCACAACATTTAGGAAAAATCCCTCCAACTTCTTCAAGTCTCCTCCAAATCCCACAAAATTCAAGAGAATTCCTCAAAATTCCACAAAAATCCCACCAAATTCCTGCAACATCTCACAAAATCTCCGGAAATTTCCACAAAATTCAAGAAGACTCTCACAAAATACTTGAAAGCTGCTGAAAATTCCACGAAAATCCCACAAAAATCCCTAAATCGTCTCAAAACCCAACCACATTCCTGCAGCATCTCACAAAATCTCCACCAATATCCAAAAAATTCAAGAAAATTCCCTCCAAATTCTTCAAGTCTCCTCCAAATCCCACAAAATTCAAGACAAATCCTCAAAATCCCACAAAAATCCCACCAAATTCCAGAACCATCTCACAAAATCTCAACAAATTTCCACTAAATTCAAGAAAACTCTCACAAAGTTCTTGAAAGCCCCTCAAAATTCCAGAAAAATGCCACAAAATTCCCTACATCTTCTCAAAACCCAAACAAACTCCTGCAACATCTCACAAAATCTCCACCAATTTCCAAACAATTCAAGAAAAATCCCGCAAAATTCTTCAAGTCTCGTACAAATCCCAGAAAAATCCCACAAAATTCCAGAAACATCCCACCAAATCACCTCAATATCACCAAACATTCTGGAAAAGCCTCACAAAATTGCAGAAAAATGCCACAAAATTCCATAAATCTTCTCAAAACCCTACCAAATTCCTGCAACATCTCACAAAATCTCCACCAATAGCCAAAAAATTCAAGAAAAATCCCTCAAAATTCACTGTATTTCCTCAATATCCCACCAAATTCCAGAACCATCTCACAATATCTCAACAAATTTCCACAAAATCTAAGAAAATTCCGCAAAATTCTTCAAGTCTCCTCCAAATCCCACAAAATTCAAGACAAATCCTCAAAATCCCACAAAAATCCCACCAAATTCCAGAACCATCTCACAAAATCTCAACAAATTTCCACTAAATTCAAGAAAACTCTCACAAAGTTCTTGAAAGCCCCTCAGAATTCCAGAAAAATGCCACAAACTTCCCTACATCTTCTCAAAACCCAAACAAACTCCTGCAACATCTCACAAAATCTCCACCAATTTCCAAACAATTCAAGAAAAATCCCGCAAAATTCTTCAAGTCTCGTACAAATCCCAGAAAAATCCCACAAAATTCCAGAAACATCCCACCAAATCACCTCAATATCACCAAAAATTCTGGAAAAGCCTCACAAAATTGCAGAAAAATGCCACAAAATTCCCTAAACCTTCTCAAAACCCTACCCAATTCCTGCAACATCCCACAAAATCTCCAACAATTTCCACAAAATTCAAGAAAAATCCCTCAAAATTCACTGAATTTCCTCAATATCCCACCAAATTCCAGAACCATCTCACAAAATCTCAACAAATTTCCACAAAATCTAAGAAAATTCCGCAAAATTCTTCAAGTCTCCTCCAAATCCCACAACATTCAAGACAAATCCTCAAAATTCCACAAAAATCCCACAAAATTCCTTCCATCTTCTCAGAACCCAAACAAACTCCTGCAACATCTCACAAAATCTCCACCAATTTCCGAAGAAAATTTTCAAGAAAAATCAATCCAAATCAATCCAAATTTTCAAGAAAAATCCCGCAAAATTCTTCAAGTCTCCTCCAAATACCACAAACATCCCACAAACATCCCACAAACATCCCACAAAATTCAAGAGAAATCCCACAAAATTCAAAAGAAATCGCACAAAATCCTGTACAAGCCCCACACAATTCCCTAAATCTTCTCAGAACCCAACCACATTCCTGCAACATCCCACAAAATCTCTGGAAATTTCCACAAAATTCAAGAAGACTCTCACAAAATACTTGAAAGCTGCTGAAAATTCCATGAAAATCCCACAAAAATCCCTAAATCTTCTCAAAACCCAACCACATTCCTGCAGCATCTCACAAAATCTCCACCAATATCCAAAAAATTCAAGAAAATTCCCTCCAAATTCTTCAAGTCTCCTCCAAATCCCACAAAATTCAAGACAAATCCTCAAAATCCCACAAAAATCCCACCAAATTCCAGAACCATCTCACAAAATCTCAACAAATTTCCACTAAATTCAAGAAAACTCTCACAAAGTTCTTGAAAGCCCCTCAAAATTCCAGAAAAATGCCACAAACTTCCCTACATCTTCTCAAAACCCAAACAAACTCCTGCAACATCTCACAAAATCTCCACCAATTTCCAAACAATTCAAGAAAAATCCCGCAAAATTCTTCAAGTCTCCTCCAAATACCACAAACATCCTACAAACATCTCACAAACATCCCACAAACATCCCATAAAATTCAATAGAAATCCCACAAAATTCAAGAGAAATCCCACCAAATTCTGTACAAGCCCCGCACAATTCCCTAAATCTTCTCAGAACCCAACCACATTCCTGCAACATCCCACAAAATCTCCAACAATTTCCACAAAATTCAAGAAAATTCCCTCCAAATTCACTGAATTTCCTCAATATCCCACCAAACTCCAGAACCATCTCACAAAATCTCAACAAATTTCCAAAAAATTCAAAAAAACTCTCACAAAGTTCTTGAAAGCCCCTCAAAATTCCAGAAAAATGCAACAAAATTCCCTACATCTTCTCAAAACATTACAAAATTCTACAGACATCTCACAAAATCTCCACACATTTCCACAAAATCTAAGAAAATTCCCGCAAAATTCTTCAAGTCTCCTCCAAATCCCACAAAATTCAAGAGAAATCCTCAAAATTCCACAAAAATCCAACAAAATTCCCTACATCTTCTCAAAACCCAAACAAATTCCTGAAACATCTCACAAAATCTCCACCAATTTCCACAACATTTAGGAAAAATCCCTCCAACTTCTTCAAGTCTCCTCCAAATCCCACAAAATTCAAGACAAATCCTCAAAATTCCACAAAAATCCCACAAAATTCCTGCAACATCTCACAAAATCTCCGGAAATTTCCACAAAATTCAAGAAGACTCTCACAAAATACTTGAAAGCTGCTGAAAATTCCACGAAAATCCCACAAAAATCACTAAATCGTCTCAAAACCCAACCACATTCCTGCAGCATCTCACAAAATCTCCACCAATATCCAAAAAATTCAAGAAAATTCCCTCCAAATTCTTCAAGTCTCCTCCAAATCCCACAAAATTCAAGACAAATCCTCAAAATCCCACAAAAATCCCACCAAATTCCAGAACCATCTCACAAAATCTCAACAAATTTCCACTAAATTCAAGAAAACTCTCACAAAGTTCTTGAAAGCCCCTCAGAATTCCAGAAAAATGCCACAAACTTCCCTACATCTTCTCAAAACCCAAACAAACTCCTGCAACATCTCACAAAATCTCCACCAATTTCCAAACAATTCAAGAAAAATCCCGCAAAATTCTTCAAGTCTCGTACAAATCCCAGAAAAATCCCACAAAATTCCAGAAACATCCCACCAAATCACCTCAATATCACCAAAAATTCTGGAAAAGCCTCACAAAATTGCAGAAAAATGCCACAAAATTCCCTAAACCTTCTCAAAACCCTACCCAATTCCTGCAACATCCCACAAAATCTCCAACAATTTCCACAAAATTCAAGAAAAATCCCTCGAAATTCACTGAATTTCCTCAATATCCCACCAAATTCCAGAACCATCTCACAAAATCTCAACAAATTTCCACAAAATCTAAGAAAATTCCGCAAAATTCTTCAAGTCTCCTCCAAATCCCACAACATTCAAGACAAATCCTCAAAATTCCACAAAAATCCCACAAAATTCCTTCCATCTTCTCAGAACCCAAACAAACTCCTGCAACATCTCACAAAATCTCCACCAATTTCCGAAGAAAATTTTCAAGAAAAATCAATCCAAATCAATCCAAATTTTCAAGAAAAATCCCGCAAAATTCTTCAAGTCTCCTCCAAATACCACAAACATCCCACAAACATCCCACAAACATCCCACAAAATTCAAGAGAAATCCCACAAAATTCAAAAGAAATCGCACAAAATCCTGTACAAGCCCCACACAATTCCCTAAATCTTCTCAGAACCCAACCACATTCCTGCAACATCCCACAAAATCTCTGGAAATTTCCACAAAATTCAAGAAGACTCTCACAAAATACTTGAAAGCTGCTGAAAATTCCATGAAAATCCCACAAAAATCCCTAAATCTTCTCAAAACCCAACCACATTCCTGCAGCATCTCACAAAATCTCCACCAATATCCAAAAAATTCAAGAAAATTCCCTCCAAATTCTTCAAGTCTCCTCCAAATCCCACAAAATTCAAGACAAATCCTCAAAATCCCACAAAAATCCCACCAAATTCCAGAACCATCTCACAAAATCTCAACAAATTTCCACTAAATTCAAGAAAACTCTCACAAAGTTCTTGAAAGCCCCTCAAAATTCCAGAAAAATGCCACAAACTTCCCTACATCTTCTCAAAACCCAAACAAACTCCTGCAACATCTCACAAAATCTCCACCAATTTCCAAACAATTCAAGAAAAATCCCGCAAAATTCTTCAAGTCTCCTCCAAATACCACAAACATCCTACAAACATCTCACAAACATCCCACAAACATCCCATAAAATTCAATAGAAATCCCACAAAATTCAAGAGAAATCCCACCAAATTCTGTACAAGCCCCAAACAATTCCCTAAATCTTCTCAGAACCCAACCACATTCCTGCAACATCCCACAAAATCTCCAACAATTTCCACAAAATATAAGAAAATTCCCTCCAAATTCACTGAATTTTCTCAATATCCCACCAAACTCCAGAACCATCTCACAAAATCTCAACAAATTTCCAAAAAATTGAAAAAAACTCTCACAAAGTTCTTGAAAGCCCCTCAAAATTCCAGAAAAATGCCACAAAATTCCCTACATCTTCTCAAAACATTACAAAATTCTACAGACATCTCACAAAATCTCCACACATTTCCACAAAATCTAAGAAAATTCCCGCAAAATTCTTCAAGTCTCCTCCAAATCCCACAAAATTCAAGAGAAATCCTCAAAATTCCACAAAAATCCAACAAAATTCCCTACATCTTCTCAAAACCCAAACAAATTCCTGAAACATCTCACAAAATCTCCACCAATTTCCACAACATTTAGGAAAAATCCCTCCAACTTCTTCAAGTCTCCTCCAAATCCCACAAAATTCAAGACAAATCCTCAAAATTCCACAAAAATCCCACAAAATTCCTGCAACATCTCACAAAATCTCCGGAAATTTCCACAAAATTCAAGAAGACTCTCACAAAATACTTGAAAGCTGCTGAAAATTCCACGAAAATCCCACAAAAATCCCTAAATCGTCTCAAAACCCAACCACATTCCTGCAGCATCTCACAAAATCTCCACCAATATCCAAAAAATTCAAGAAAATTCCCTCCAAATTCTTCAAGTCTCCTCCAAATCCCACAAAATTCAAGACAAATCCTCAAAATCCCACAAAAATCCCACCAAATTCCAGAACCATCTCACAAAATCTCAACAAATTTCCACTAAATTCAAGAAAACTCTCACAAAGTTCTTGAAAGCCCCTCAAAATTCCAGAAAAATGCCACAAAATTCCCTACATCTTCTCAAAACCCAAACAAACTCCTGCAACATCTCACAAAATCTCCACCAATTTCCAAACAATTCAAGAAAAATCCCGCAAAATTCTTCAAGTCTCGTACAAATCCCAGAAAAATCCCACAAAATTCCAGAAACATCCCACCAAATCACCTCAATATCACCAAACATTCTGGAAAAGCCTCACAAAATTGCAGAAAAATGCCACAAAATTCCATAAATCTTCTCAAAACCCTACCAAATTCCTGCAACATCTCACAAAATCTCCACCAATAGCCAAAAAATTCAAGAAAAATCCCTCAAAATTCACTGTATTTCCTCAATATCCCACCAAATTCCAGAACCAGCTCACAATATCTCAACAAATTTCCACAAAATCTAAGAAAATTCCGCAAAATTCTTCAAGTCTCCTCCAAATCCCACAAAATTCAAGACAAATCCTCAAAATCCCACAAAAATCCCACCAAATTCCAGAACCATCTCACAAAATCTCAACAAATTTCCACTAAATTCAAGAAAACTCTCACAAAGTTCTTGAAAGCCCCTCAGAATTCCAGAAAAATGCCACAAACTTCCCTACATCTTCTCAAAACCCAAACAAACTCCTGCAACATCTCACAAAATCTCCACCAATTTCCAAACAATTCAAGAAAAATCCCGCAAAATTCTTCAAGTCTCGTACAAATCCCAGAAAAATCCCACAAAATTCCAGAAACATCCCACCAAATCACCTCAATATCACCAAAAATTCTGGAAAAGCCTCACAAAATTGCAGAAAAATGCCACAAAATTCCCTAAACCTTCTCAAAACCCTACCCAATTCCTGCAACATCCCACAAAATCTCCAACAATTTCCACAAAATTCAAGAAAAATCCCTCCAAATTCACTGAATTTCCTCAATATCCCACCAAATTCCAGAACCATCTCACAAAATCTCAACAAATTTCCACAAAATCTAAGAAAATTCCGCAAAATTCTTCAAGTCTCCTCCAAATCCCACAACATTCAAGACAAATCCTCAAAATTCCACAAAAATCCCACAAAATTCCTTCCATCTTCTCAGAACCCAAACAAACTCCTGCAACATCTCACAAAATCTCCACCAATTTCCGAAGAAAATTTTCAAGAAAAATCAATCCAAATCAATCCAAATTTTCAAGAAAAATCCCGCAAAATTCTTCAAGTCTCCTCCAAATACCACAAACATCCCACAAACATCCCACAAACATCCCACAAAATTCAAGAGAAATCCCACAAAATTCAAAAGAAATCGCACAAAATCCTGTACAAGCCCCACACAATTCCCTAAATCTTCTCAGAACCCAACCACATTCCTGCAACATCCCACAAAATCTCTGGAAATTTCCACAAAATTCAAGAAGACTCTCACAAAATACTTGAAAGCTGCTGAAAATTCCATGAAAATCCCACAAAAATCCCTAAATCTTCTCAAAACCCAACCACATTCCTGCAGCATCTCACAAAATCTCCACCAATATCCAAAAAATTCAAGAAAATTCCCTCCAAATTCTTCAAGTCTCCTCCAAATCCCACAAAATTCAAGACAAATCCTCAAAATCCCACAAAAATCCCACCAAATTCCAGAACCATCTCACAAAATCTCAACAAATTTCCACTAAATTCAAGAAAACTCTCACAAAGTTCTTGAAAGCCCCTCAAAATTCCAGAAAAATGCCACAAACTTCCCTACATCTTCTCAAAACCCAAACAAACTCCTGCAACATCTCACAAAATCTCCACCAATTTCCAAACAATTCAAGAAAAATCCCGCAAAATTCTTCAAGTCTCCTCCAAATACCACAAACATCCTACAAACATCTCACAAACATCCCACAAACATCCCATAAAATTCAATAGAAATCCCACAAAATTCAAGAGAAATCCCACCAAATTCTGTACAAGCCCCGCACAATTCCCTAAATCTTCTCAGAACCCAACCACATTCCTGCAACATCCCACAAAATCTCCAACAATTTCCACAAAATTCAAGAAAATTCCCTCCAAATTCACTGAATTTCCTCAATATCCCACCAAACTCCAGAACCATCTCACAAAATCTCAACAAATTTCCAAAAAATTCAAAAAAACTCTCACAAAGTTCTTGAAAGCCCCTCAAAATTCCAGAAAAATGCAACAAAATTCCCTACATCTTCTCAAAACATTACAAAATTCTACAGACATCTCACAAAATCTCCACACATTTCCACAAAATCTAAGAAAATTCCCGCAAAATTCTTCAAGTCTCCTCCAAATCCCACAAAATTCAAGAGAAATCCTCAAAATTCCACAAAAATCCAACAAAATTCCCTACATCTTCTCAAAACCCAAACAAATTCCTGAAACATCTCACAAAATCTCCACCAATTTCCACAACATTTAGGAAAAATCCCTCCAACTTCTTCAAGTCTCCTCCAAATCCCACAAAATTCAAGACAAATCCTCAAAATTCCACAAAAATCCCACAAAATTCCTGCAACATCTCACAAAATCTCCGGAAATTTCCACAAAATTCAAGAAGACTCTCACAAAATACTTGAAAGCTGCTGAAAATTCCACGAAAATCCCACAAAAATCACTAAATCGTCTCAAAACCCAACCACATTCCTGCAGCATCTCACAAAATCTCCACCAATATCCAAAAAATTCAAGAAAATTCCCTCCAAATTCTTCAAGTCTCCTCCAAATCCCACAAAATTCAAGACAAATCCTCAAAATCCCACAAAAATCCCACCAAATTCCAGAACCATCTCACAAAATCTCAACAAATTTCCACTAAATTCAAGAAAACTCTCACAAAGTTCTTGAAAGCCCCTCAGAATTCCAGAAAAATGCCACAAACTTCCCTACATCTTCTCAAAACCCAAACAAACTCCTGCAACATCTCACAAAATCTCCACCAATTTCCAAACAATTCAAGAAAAATCCCGCAAAATTCTTCAAGTCTCGTACAAATCCCAGAAAAATCCCACAAAATTCCAGAAACATCCCACCAAATCACCTCAATATCACCAAAAATTCTGGAAAAGCCTCACAAAATTGCAGAAAAATGCCACAAAATTCCCTAAACCTTCTCAAAACCCTACCCAATTCCTGCAACATCCCACAAAATCTCCAACAATTTCCACAAAATTCAAGAAAAATCCCTCAAAATTCACTGAATTTCCTCAATATCCCACCAAATTCCAGAACCATCTCACAAAATCTCAACAAATTTCCACAAAATCTAAGAAAATTCCGCAAAATTCTTCAAGTCTCCTCCAAATCCCACAACATTCAAGACAAATCCTCAAAATTCCACAAAAATCCCACAAAATTCCTTCCATCTTCTCAGAACCCAAACAAACTCCTGCAACATCTCACAAAATCTCCACCAATTTCCGAAGAAAATTTTCAAGAAAAATCAATCCAAATCAATCCAAATTTTCAAGAAAAATCCCGCAAAATTCTTCAAGTCTCCTCCAAATACCACAAACATCCCACAAACATCCCACAAACATCCCACAAAATTCAAGAGAAATCCCACAAAATTCAAAAGAAATCGCACAAAATCCTGTACAAGCCCCACACAATTCCCTAAATCTTCTCAGAACCCAACCACATTCCTGCAACATCCCACAAAATCTCTGGAAATTTCCACAAAATTCAAGAAGACTCTCACAAAATACTTGAAAGCTGCTGAAAATTCCATGAAAATCCCACAAAAATCCCTAAATCTTCTCAAAACCCAACCACATTCCTGCAGCATCTCACAAAATCTCCACCAATATCCAAAAAATTCAAGAAAATTCCCTCCAAATTCTTCAAGTCTCCTCCAAATCCCACAAAATTCAAGACAAATCCTCAAAATCCCACAAAAATCCCACCAAATTCCAGAACCATCTCACAAAATCTCAACAAATTTCCACTAAATTCAAGAAAACTCTCACAAAGTTCTTGAAAGCCCCTCAAAATTCCAGAAAAATGCCACAAACTTCCCTACATCTTCTCAAAACCCAAACAAACTCCTGCAACATCTCACAAAATCTCCACCAATTTCCAAACAATTCAAGAAAAATCCCGCAAAATTCTTCAAGTCTCCTCCAAATACCACAAACATCCTACAAACATCTCACAAACATCCCACAAACATCCCATAAAATTCAATAGAAATCCCACAAAATTCAAGAGAAATCCCACCAAATTCTGTACAAGCCCCGCACAATTCCCTAAATCTTCTCAGAACCCAACCACATTCCTGCAACATCCCACAAAATCTCCAACAATTTCCACAAAATTCAAGAAAATTCCCTCCAAATTCACTGAATTTCCTCAATATCCCACCAAACTCCAGAACCATCTCACAAAATCTCAACAAATTTCCAAAAAATTCAAAAAAACTCTCACAAAGTTCTTGAAAGCCCCTCAAAATTCCAGAAAAATGCAACAAAATTCCCTACATCTTCTCAAAACATTACAAAATTCTACAGACATCTCACAAAATCTCCACACATTTCCACAAAATCTAAGAAAATTCCCGCAAAATTCTTCAAGTCTCCTCCAAATCCCACAAAATTCAAGAGAAATCCTCAAAATTCCACAAAAATCCAACAAAATTCCCTACATCTTCTCAAAACCCAAACAAATTCCTGAAACATCTCACAAAATCTCCACCAATTTCCACAACATTTAGGAAAAATCCCTCCAACTTCTTCAAGTCTCCTCCAAATCCCACAAAATTCAAGACAAATCCTCAAAATTCCACAAAAATCCCACAAAATTCCTGCAACATCTCACAAAATCTCCGGAAATTTCCACAAAATTCAAGAAGACTCTCACAAAATACTTGAAAGCTGCTGAAAATTCCACGAAAATCCCACAAAAATCACTAAATCGTCTCAAAACACAACCACATTCCTGCAGCATCTCACAAAATCTCCACCAATATCCAAAAAATTCAAGAAAATTCCCTCCAAATTCTTCAAGTCTCCTCCAAATCCCACAAAATTCAAGACAAATCCTCAAAATCCCACAAAAATCCCACCAAATTCCAGAACCATCTCACAAAATCTCAACAAATTTCCACTAAATTCAAGAAAACTCTCACAAAGTTCTTGAAAGCCCCTCAAAATTCCAGAAAAATGCCACAAACTTCCCTACATCTTCTCAAAACCCAAACAAACTCCTGCAACATCTCACAAAATCTCCACCAATTTCCAAACAATTCAAGAAAAATCCCGCAAAATTCTTCAAGTCTCGTACAAATCCCAGAAAAATCCCACAAAATTCCAGAAACATCCCACCAAATCACCTCAATATCACCAAACATTCTGGAAAAGCCTCACAAAATTGCAGAAAAATGCCACAAAATTCCCTAAATCTTCTCAAAATACCACAAAATTCTTGAAAAGCCCCACCAAATTCCAGAAACATCCCACAAAATGTCCTCAATACCCAACAAAATCCCAGAAAAATCACACAAAATTCCCTAAATCTTCTCAAAACACGGCCAAAATCCACAAAAATCCCACCAAATCTCCACAAATTCCCACAAAATACATGAAAAATCCCTCAAGATCCCTAAATCGCCTCAATATCCCACAAAATCCCACAAAAATCACACAAAACCTCCACAAGTTTCCACAAAATCTAAGAAAAATCCCTCAAAATTCTTCAAGTCTCCTCAAAACCAAACAAAGTCCTTGAAAAGGACCACCAAATTCCAGAAAAATCCCACAGAATCTCCACAAATTCCCACAAAATCTAAAACAAATTCCTCAAAATTCTTCAAGTCTCCTCAGAATCCCACACAATTCCAGAAAAAACCCACAAAATTCCAGAGAAGTCCCACAAAACTCCCTAAATCATTTCAAAACCCCACCAATTCAAAGGAATGTCCCACAAAATCTCCACCAATTCCCAGAACATCCCACAAAAATCTCACAAAAATCCCTAAATCTTCTGAAAACTCGACCAAATTCCAGAAACGCCCCATAAAATCAGCACAGTTTCCCACAAAATTCAAGAAAAAACACCACAAAATTCCCAAAATCTTTTCAAAATACCACAAAATTCTTGAAAAGCCCCACCAAATTCCAGAAACATCCCACAAAATGTCCTCAATACCCAACAAAATCCCAGAAAAATCACACAAAATTCCCTAAATCTTCTCAAAACACGGCCAAAATCCACAAAAATCCCACCAAATCTCCACAAATTCCCACAGAATACATGAAAAATCCCTGATAATTCGTCAGTTCTCTACAGAATCTCACCAAATTCCAGAAAAGTCCCTCAAAGTTCCACAAGCATCCCACAAAATCTCCCTAATATCCAACAAAATTCCAGGAAAAATCTCACAAAATTCCCTAAATCTTCTGAAAACTTGACGAAATTCCAGAAACGCCCCATAAAATCAGCACAGTTTCCCACAAAATTCAAGAAAAAACTCCACAAAATTCCCTAAATCTTCTCAAAACTCGACCAAATTCCACAAAAATCCCACCAAATCTCCACAAATTCCCACAGAATACATGAAAAATCCCTGATAATTCGTCAGTTCTCTACAAAATCTCACCAACTTCCAGAAAAGTCCCTCAAAGTTCCACAAACATCCCACAAAATCTCCCAATATCCAAAAAAATTCCAGGAAAAATCCCACAAAATTCCCTAAATCTTCTCAAAACACGGCCAAAATCCACAAAAATCCCACCAAATCTCCACAAATTCCCACAAAATACATGAAAAATCCCTCAAGATCCCTAAATCGCCTCAATATCCCACAAAATCACACAAAAATCACACAAAACCTCCACAAGTTTCCACAAAATCTAAGAAAAATCCCTGAAAATTCTTCAAGTCTCCTCAAAATCAAACAAAGTCCTTGAAAAGGACCACCAAATTCCAGAAAAATCCCACAGAATCTACACAAATTCCCACAAAATCTAAAACAAATTCCTCAAAATTCTTCAAGTCTCCTCAGAATCCCACACAATTCCAGAAAAAACCCACAAAATTCCAGAGAAGTCCCACAAAACTCCCTAAATCATTTCAAAACCCTACCAATTCACAGGAATGTCCCACAAAATCTCCACCAATTCCCAGAACATCCCACAAAAATCTCACAAAAATCCCTAAATCTTCTGAAAACTCGACCAAATTCCAGAAACGCCCCATAAAAACAGCACAGTTTCCCACAAAATTCAAGAAAAAACACCACAAAATTCCCTAAATCTTTTCAAAATACCACAAAATTCTTGAAAAATCTCACCAAATTCCAGAAACATCCCACAAAATGTCCTCAATACCCAACAAAATCCCAGAAAAATCACACAAAATTCCCTAAATCTTCTCAAAACACGGCCAAAATCCACAAAAATCCCACCAAATCTCCACAAATTCCCACAGAATACATGAAAAATCCCTGATAATTCGTCAGTTCTCTACAGAATCTCACCAAATTCCAGAAAAGTCCCTCAAAGTTCCACAAGCATCCCACAAAATCTCCCTAATATCCAACAAAATTCCAGGAAAAATCTCACAAAATTCCCTAAATCTTCTGAAAACTTGACCAAATTCCAGAAACGCCCCATAAAATCAGCACAGTTTCCCACAAAATTCAAGAAAAAACTCCACAAAATTCCCTAAATCTTCTCAAAACTCGACCAAATTCCACAAAAATCCCACCAAATCTCCACAAATTCCCACAGAATACATGAAAAATCCCTGATAATTCGTCAGTTCTCTACAAAATCTCACCAACTTCCAGAAAAGTCCCTCAAAGTTCCACAAACATCCCACAAAATCTCCCAATATCCAAAAAAATTCCAGGAAAAATCCCACAAAATTCCCTAAATCTTCTCAAAACACGGCCAAAATCCACAAAAATCCCACCAAATCTCCACAAATTCCCACAAAATACATGAAAAATCCCTCAAGATCCCTAAATTGCCTCAATATCCCACAAAATTCCACAAAAATCACACAAAACCTCCACAAGTTTCCACAAAATCTAAGAAAAATTCCTCACAATTCTTCAAGTCTCCTCAAAACCACACAAAGTCCTTCAAAAAGGCCCACTAAATCCCAGAAAAATCACACAAAATTCCCTAAATCTTCTCAAAACACGGACAAAATCCACAAAAATCCCACCAAATCTCCACAAATTCCCACAGAATACATGAAAAATCCCTGATAATTCGTCAGTTCTCTACAGAATCTCACCAAATTCCAGAAAAGTCCCTCAAAGTTCCACAAGCATCCCACAAAATCTCCCTAATATCCAACAAAATTCCAGGAAAAATCTCACAAAATTCCCTAAATCTTCTGAAAACTTGACCAAATTCCAGAAACGCCCCATAAAATCAGCACAGTTTCCCACAAAATTCAAGAAAAAACTCCACAAAATTCCCTAAATCTTCTCAAAACTCGACCAAATTCCACAAAAATCCCACCAAATCTCCACAAATTCCCACAGAATACATGAAAAATCCCTGATAATTCGTCAGTTCTCTACAAAATCTCACCAAATTCCAGAAAAGTCCCTCAAAGTTCCACAAACATCCCACAAAATCTCCCAATATCCAACAAAATTCCAGGAAAAATCCCACAAAATTCCCTAAATCTTCTTAAAACACGACCAAATTCTAGAAAAATATCCCACCAAATCTCCACAAATTCCCACAAAATACATGAAAAATCCCTCAAGATCCCTAAATTGCCTCAATATCCCACAAAATTCCACAAAAATCACACAAAACCTCCACAAGTTTCCACAAAATCTAAGAAAAATCCTCAAAATTCTTCAAGTCTCCTCAAAATCAAACAAAGTCCTTGAAAAGGACCACCAAATTCCAGAAAAATCCCACAGAATCTACACAAATTCCCACAAAATCTAAAACAAATTCCTCAAAATTCTTCAAGTCTCCTCAGAATCCCACACAATTCCAGAAAAAACCCACAAAATTCCAGAGAAGTCCCACAAAACTCCCTAAATCATTTCAAAACCCTACCAATTCACAGGAATGTCCCACAAAATCTCCACCAATTCCCAGAACATCCCACAAAACTCTCACAAAAATCCCTAAATCTTCTGAAAACTCGACCAAATTCCAGAAACGCCCCATAAAAACAGCACAGTTTCCCACAAAATTCAAGAAAAAACACCACAAAATTCCCAAAATCTTTTCAAAATACCACAAAATTCTTGAAAAGCCCCACCAAATTCCAGAAACATCCCACAAAATGTCCTCAATACCCAACAAAATCCCAGAAAAATCACACAAAATTCCCTAAATCTTCTCAAAACACGGCCAAAATCCACAAAAATCCCACCAAATCTCCACAAATTCCCACAGAATACATGAAAAATCCCTGATAATTCGTCAGTTCTCTACAGAATCTCACCAAATTCCAGAAAAGTCCCTCAAAGTTCCACAAGCATCCCACAAAATCTCCCTAATATCCAACAAAATTCCAGGAAAAATCTCACAAAATTCCCTAAATCTTCTGAAAACTTGACCAAATTCCAGAAACGCCCCATAAAATCAGCACAGTTTCCCACAAAATTCAAGAAAAAACTCCACAAAATTCCCTAAATCTTCTCAAAACTCGACCAAATTCCACAAAAATCCCACCAAATCTCCACAAATTCCCACAGAATACATGAAAAATCCCTGATAATTCGTCAGTTCTCTACAAAATCTCACCAACTTCCAGAAAAGTCCCTCAAAGTTCCACAAACATCCCACAAAATCTCCCAATATCCAAAAAAATTCCAGGAAAAATCCCACAAAATTCCCTAAATCTTCTCAAAACACGGCCAAAATCCACAAAAATCCCACCAAATCTCCACAAATTCCCACAAAATACATGAAAAATCCCTCAAGATCCCTAAATTGCCTCAATATCCCACAAAATTCCACAAAAATCACACAAAACCTCCACAAGTTTCCACAAAATCTAAGAAAAATTCCTCACAATTCTTCAAGTCTCCTCAAAACCACACAAAGTCCTTCAAAAAGGCCCACTAAATCCCAGAAAAATCACACAAAATTCCCTAAATCTTCTCAAAACACGGACAAAATCCACAAAAATCCCACCAAATCTCCACAAATTCCCACAGAATACATGAAAAATCCCTGATAATTCGTCAGTTCTCTACAGAATCTCACCAAATTCCAGAAAAGTCCCTCAAAGTTCCACAAGCATCCCACAAAATCTCCCTAATATCCAACAAAATTCCAGGAAAAATCTCACAAAATTCCCTAAATCTTCTGAAAACTTGACCAAATTCCAGAAACGCCCCATAAAATCAGCACAGTTTCCCACAAAATTCAAGAAAAAACTCCACAAAATTCCCTAAATCTTCTCAAAACTCGACCAAATTCCACAAAAATCCCACCAAATCTCCACGAATTCCCACAGAATACATGAAAAATCCCTGATAATTCGTCAGTTCTCTACAAAATCTCACCAAATTCCAGAAAAGTCCCTCAAAGTTCCACAAACATCCCACAAAATCTCCCAATATCCAACAAAATTCCAGGAAAAATCCCACAAAATTCCCTAAATCTTCTTAAAACACGACCAAATTCTAGAAAAATATCCCACCAAATCTCCACAAATTCCCACAAAATACATGAAAAATCCCTCAAGATCCCTAAATTGCCTCAATATCCCACAAAATTCCACAAAAATCACACAAAACCTCCACAAGTTTCCACAAAATCTAAGAAAAATCCTCAAAATTCTTCAAGTCTCCTCAAAATCAAACAAAGTCCTTGAAAAGGACCACCAAATTCCAGAAAAATCCCACAGAATCTACACAAATTCCCACAAAATCTAAAACAAATTCCTCAAAATTCTTCAAGTCTCCTCAGAATCCCACACAATTCCAGAAAAAACCCACAAAATTCCAGAGAAGTCCCACAAAACTCCCTAAATCATTTCAAAACCCTACCAATTCACAGGAATGTCCCACAAAATCTCCACCAATTCCCAGAACATCCCACAAAACTCTCACAAAAATCCCTAAATCTTCTGAAAACTCGACCAAATTCCAGAAACGCCCCATAAAAACAGCACAGTTTCCCACAAAATTCAAGAAAAAACACCACAAAATTCCCAAAATCTTTTCAAAATACCACAAAATTCTTGAAAAGCCCCACCAAATTCCAGAAACATCCCACAAAATGTCCTCAATACCCAACAAAATCCCAGAAAAATCACACAAAATTCCCTAAATCTTCTCAAAACACGGCCAAAATCCACAAAAATCCCACCAAATCTCCACAAATTCCCACAGAATACATGAAAAATCCCTGATAATTCGTCAGTTCTCTACAGAATCTCACCAAATTCCAGAAAAGTCCCTCAAAGTTCCACAAGCATCCCACAAAATCTCCCTAATATCCAACAAAATTCCAGGAAAAATCTCACAAAATTCCCTAAATCTTCTGAAAACTTGACCAAATTCCAGAAACGCCCCATAAAATCAGCACAGTTTCCCACAAAATTCAAGAAAAAACTCCACAAAATTCCCTAAATCTTCTCAAAACTCGACCAAATTCCACAAAAATCCCACCAAATCTCCACAAATTCCCACAGAATACATGAAAAATCCCTGATAATTCGTCAGTTCTCTACAAAATCTCACCAACTTCCAGAAAAGTCCCTCAAAGTTCCACAAACATCCCACAAAATCTCCCAATATCCAAAAAAATTCCAGGAAAAATCCCACAAAATTCCCTAAATCTTCTCAAAACACGGCCAAAATCCACAAAAATCCCACCAAATCTCCACAAATTCCCACAAAATACATGAAAAATCCCTCAAGATCCCTAAATTGCCTCAATATCCCACAAAATTCCACAAAAATCACACAAAACCTCCACAAGTTTCCACAAAATCTAAGAAAAATTCCTCACAATTCTTCAAGTCTCCTCAAAACCACACAAAGTCCTTCAAAAAGGCCCACTAAATCCCAGAAAAATCACACAAAATTCCCTAAATCTTCTCAAAACACGGACAAAATCCACAAAAATCCCACCAAATCTCCACAAATTCCCACAGAATACATGAAAAATCCCTGATAATTCGTCAGTTCTCTACAGAATCTCACCAAATTCCAGAAAAGTCCCTCAAAGTTCCACAAGCATCCCACAAAATCTCCCTAATATCCAACAAAATTCCAGGAAAAATCTCACAAAATTCCCTAAATCTTCTGAAAACTTGACCAAATTCCAGAAACGCCCCATAAAATCAGCACAGTTTCCCACAAAATTCAAGAAAAAACTCCACAAAATTCCCTAAATCTTCTCAAAACTCGACCAAATTCCACAAAAATCCCACCAAATCTCCACAAATTCCCACAGAATACATGAAAAATCCCTGATAATTCGTCAGTTCTCTACAAAATCTCACCAAATTCCAGAAAAGTCCCTCAAAGTTCCACAAACATCCCACAAAATCTCCCAATATCCAACAAAATTCCAGGAAAAATCCCACAAAATTCCCTAAATCTTCTTAAAACACGACCAAATTCTAGAAAAATATCCCACCAAATCTCCACAAATTCCCACAAAATACATGAAAAATCCCTCAAGATCCCTAAATTGCCTCAATATCCCACAAAATTCCACAAAAATCACACAAAACCTCCACAAGTTTCCACAAAATCTAAGAAAAATTCCTCACAATTCTTCAAGTCTCCTCAAAACCACACAAAGTCCTTCAAAAAGGCCCACTAAATCCCAGAAAAATCACACAAAATTCCCTAAATCTTCTCAAAACATGGCCAAAATCCACAAAAATCCCACCAAATCTCCACAAATTCCCACAGAATACATGAAAAATCCCTGATAATTCGTCAGTTCTCTAGAGAATCTCACAAAATTCCAGAAAAGTCCCTCAAAGTTCCACAAACATCCCACAAAATCTCCCTAATATCCAACAAAATTCCAGGAAAATCCCACAAAATTCCCTAAATCTTCTCAAAACACGGCCAAATTCTAGAAAAATATCCCACCAAATCTCCACAAATTCCCACAAAATACATGAAAAATCCCTCAAGATCCCTAAATCGCCTCAATATCCCACAAAATCCCACAAAAATCACACAAAACCTCCACAAGTTTCCACAAAATCTAAGAAAAATCCTCAAAATTCTTCAAGTCTCCTCAAAATCAAACAAAGTCCTTGAAAAGGACCACCAAATTCCAGAAAAATCCCACAGAATCTACACAAATTCCCACAAAATCTAAAACAAATTCCTCAAAATTCTTCAAGTCTCCTCAGAATCCCACACAATTCCAGAAAAAACCCACAAAATTCCAGAGAAGTCCCACAAAACTCCCTAAATCATTTCAAAACCCTACCAATTCACAGGAATGTCCCACAAAATCTCCACCAATTCCCAGAACATCCCACAAAAATCTCACAAAAATCCCTAAATCTTCTGAAAACTCGACCAAATTCCAGAAACGCCCCATAAAAACAGCACAGTTTCCCACAAAATTCAAGAAAAAACACCACAAAATTCCCAAAATCTTTTCAAAATACCACAAAATTCTTGAAAAGCCCCACCAAATTCCAGAAACATCCCACAAAATGTCCTCAATACCCAACAAAATCCCAGAAAAATCACACAAAATTCCCTAAATCTTCTCAAAACACGGACAAAATCCACAAAAATCCCACCAAATCTCCACAAATTCCCACAGAATACATGAAAAATCCCTGATAATTCGTCAGTTCTCTACAGAATCTCACCAAATTCCAGAAAAGTCCCTCAAAGTTCCACAAGCATCCCACAAAATCTCCCTAATATCCAACAAAATTCCAGGAAAAATCTCACAAAATTCCCTAAATCTTCTGAAAACTTGACCAAATTCCAGAAACGCCCCATAAAATCAGCACAGTTTCCCACAAAATTCAAGAAAAAACTCCACAAAATTCCCTAAATCTTCTCAAAACTCCAACAAATTCCAGAAAAATCCCACCAAATCTCCACAAATTCCCACAGAATACATGAAAAATCCCTGATAATTCGTCAGTTCTCTACAAAATCTCACCAAATTCCAGAAAAGTCCCTCAAAGTTCCACAAACATCCCACAAAATCTCCCAATATCCAACAAAATTCCAGGAAAAATCCCACAAAATTCCCTAAATCTTCTCAAAACACGACCAAATTCTAGAAAAATATCCCACCAAATCTCCACAAATTCCCACAAAATACATGAAAAATCCCTCAAGATCCCTAAATCGCCTCAATATCCCACAAAATCACACAAAAATCACACAAAACCTCCACAAGTTTCCACAAAATCTAAGAAAAATCCCTCAAAATTCTTCAAGTCTCCTCAAAACCAAACAAAGTCTTTGAAAAGGACCACCAAATTCCAGAAAAATCCCACAGAATCTACACAAATTCCCACAAAATCTAAAACAAATTCCTCAAAATTCTTCAAGTCTCCTCAGAATCCCACACAATTCCAGAGAAAACCCACAAAATTCCAGAGAAGTCCCACAAAACTCCCTAAATCATTTCAAAACCCTACCAATTCAAAGGAATGTCCCACAAAATCTCCACCAATTCCCAGAACATCCCACAAAAATCTCACAAATATCCCTAAATCTTCTGAAAACTCGACCAAATTCCAGAAACGCCCCATAAAAACAGCACAGTTTCCCACAAAATTCAAGAAAAAACACCACAAAATTCCCAAAATCTTTTCAAAATACCACAAAATTCTTGAAAAGCCCCACCAAATTCCAGAAACATCCCACAAAATGTCCTCAATACCCAACAAAATCCCAGAAAAATCACACAAAATTCCCTAAATCTTCTCAAAACACGGCCAAAATCCACAAAAATCCCACCAAATCTCCACAAATTCCCACAGAATACATGAAAAATCCCTGATAATTCGTCAGTTCTCTACAGAATCTCACCAAATTCCAGAAAAGTCCCTCAAAGTTCCACAAACATCCCACAAAATCTCCCCAGTATCCAACAAAATTCCAGGAAAAATCCCACAAAATTCCCTAAATCTTCTGAAAACTTGACCAAATTCCAGAAACGCCCCATAAAATCAGCACAGTTTCCCACAAAATTCAAGAAAAAACTCCACAAAATTCCCTAAATCTTCTCAAAACTCCAACAAATTCCAGAAAAATCCCACCAAATCTCCACAAATTCCCACAGAATACATGAAAAATCCCTGATAATTCGTCAGTTCTCTACAAAATCTCACCAAATTCCAGAAAAGTCCCTCAAAGTTCCACAAACATCCCACAAAATCTCCCAATATCCAACAAAATTCCAGGAAAAATCCCACAAAATTCCATAAATCTTCTCAAAACACGACCAAATTCTAGAAAAATATCCCACCAAATCTCCACAAATTCCCACAAAATACATGAAAAATCCCTCAAGATCCCTAAATTGCCTCAATATCCCACAAAATTCCACAAAAATCACACAAAACCTCCACAAGTTTCCACAAAATCTAAGAAAAATTCCTCACAATTCTTCAAGTCTCCTCAAAACCACACAAAGTCCTTCAAAAAGGCCCACTAAATCCCAGAAAAATCACACAAAATTCCCTAAATCTTCTCAAAACACGGCCAAATTCTAGAAAAATATCCCACCAAATCTCCACAAATTCCCACAAAATACATGAAAAATCCCTCAAGATCCCTAAATCGCCTCAATATCCCACAAAATCCCACAAAAATCACACAAAACCTCCACAAGTTTCCACAAAATCTAAGAAAAATCCCTGAAAATTCTTCAAGTCTCCTCAAAATCAAACAAAGTCCTTGAAAAGGACCACCAAATTCCAGAAAAATCCCACAGAATCTACACAAATTCCCACAAAATCTAAAACAAATTCCTCAAAATTCTTCAAGTCTCCTCAGAATCCCACACAATTCCAGAAAAAACCCACAAAATTCCAGAGAAGTCCCACAAAACTCCCTAAATCATTTCAAAACCCTACCAATTCACAGGAATGTCCCACAAAATCTCCACCAATTCCCAGAACATCCCACAAAAATCTCACAAAAATCCCTAAATCTTCTGAAAACTCGACCAAATTCCAGAAACGCCCCATAAAAACAGCACAGTTTCCCACAAAATTCAAGAAAAAACACCACAAAATTCCCAAAATCTTTTCAAAATACCACAAAATTCTTGAAAAGCCCCACCAAATTCCAGAAACATCCCACAAAATGTCCTCAATACCCAACAAAATCCCAGAAAAATCACACAAAATTCCCTAAATCTTCTCAAAACACGGACAAAATCCACAAAAATCCCACCAAATCTCCACAAATTCCCACAGAATACATGAAAAATCCCTGATAATTCGTCAGTTCTCTACAGAATCTCACCAAATTCCAGAAAAGTCCCTCAAAGTTCCACAAACATCCCACAAAATCTCCCCAGTATCCAACAAAATTCCAGGAAAAATCCCACAAAATTCCCTAAATCTTCTGAAAACTTGACCAAATTCCAGAAACGCCCCATAAAATCAGCACAGTTTCCCACAAAATTCAAGAAAAAACTCCACAAAATTCCCTAAATCTTCTCAAAACTCGACCAAATTCCACAAAAATCCCACCAAATCTCCACAAATTCCCACAGAATACATGAAAAATCCCTGATAATTCGTCAGTTCTCTACAAAATCTCACCAACTTCCAGAAAAGTCCCTCAAAGTTCCACAAACATCCCACAAAATCTCCCAATATCCAAAAAAATTCCAGGAAAAATCCCACAAAATTCCCTAAATCTTCTCAAAACACGGCCAAAATCCACAAAAATCCCACCAAATCTCCACAAATTCCCACAAAATACATGAAAAATCCCTCAAGATCCCTAAATTGCCTCAATATCCCACAAAATTCCACAAAAATCACACAAAACCTCCACAAGTTTCCACAAAATCTAAGAAAAATTCCTCACAATTCTTCAAGTCTCCTCAAAACCACACAAAGTCCTTCAAAAAGGCCCACTAAATCCCAGAAAAATCACACAAAATTCCCTAAATCTTCTCAAAACACGGACAAAATCCACTAAAATCCCACCAAATCTCCACAAATTCCCACAGAATACATGAAAAATCCCTGATAATTCGTCAGTTCTCTACAGAATCTCACCAAATTCCAGAAAAGTCCCTCAAAGTTCCACAAGCATCCCACAAAATCTCCCTAATATCCAACAAAATTCCAGGAAAAATCTCACAAAATTCCCTAAATCTTCTGAAAACTTGACCAAATTCCAGAAACGCCCCATAAAATCAGCACAGTTTCCCACAAAATTCAAGAAAAAACTCCACAAAATTCCCTAAATCTTCTCAAAACTCGACCAAATTCCACAAAAATCCCACCAAATCTCCACAAATTCCCACAGAATACATGAAAAATCCCTGATAATTCGTCAGTTCTCTACAAAATCTCACCAAATTCCAGAAAAGTCCCTCAAAGTTCCACAAACATCCCACAAAATCTCCCAATATCCAACAAAATTCCAGGAAAAATCCCACAAAATTCCCTAAATCTTCTTAAAACACGACCAAATTCTAGAAAAATATCCCACCAAATCTCCACAAATTCCCACAAAATACATGAAAAATCCCTCAAGATCCCTAAATTGCCTCAATATCCCACAAAATTCCACAAAAATCACACAAAACCTCCACAAGTTTCCACAAAATCTAAGAAAAATTCCTCACAATTCTTCAAGTCTCCTCAAAACCACACAAAGTCCTTCAAAAAGGCCCACTAAATCCCAGAAAAATCACACAAAATTCCCTAAATCTTCTCAAAACATGGCCAAAATCCACAAAAATCCCACCAAATCTCCACAAATTCCCACAGAATACATGAAAAATCCCTGATAATTCGTCAGTTCTCTAGAGAATCTCACAAAATTCCAGAAAAGTCCCTCAAAGTTCCACAAACATCCCACAAAATCTCCCTAATATCCAACAAAATTCCAGGAAAATCCCACAAAATTCCCTAAATCTTCTCAAAACACGGCCAAATTCTAGAAAAATATCCCACCAAATCTCCACAAATTCCCACAAAATACATGAAAAATCCCTCAAGATCCCTAAATCGCCTCAATATCCCACAAAATCCCACAAAAATCACACAAAACCTCCACAAGTTTCCACAAAATCTAAGAAAAATCCTCAAAATTCTTCAAGTCTCCTCAAAATCAAACAAAGTCCTTGAAAAGGACCACCAAATTCCAGAAAAATCCCACAGAATCTACACAAATTCCCACAAAATCTAAAACAAATTCCTCAAAATTCTTCAAGTCTCCTCAGAATCCCACACAATTCCAGAAAAAACCCACAAAATTCCAGAGAAGTCCCACAAAACTCCCTAAATCATTTCAAAACCCTACCAATTCACAGGAATGTCCCACAAAATCTCCACCAATTCCCAGAACATCCCACAAAAATCTCACAAAAATCCCTAAATCTTCTGAAAACTCGACCAAATTCCAGAAACGCCCCATAAAAACAGCACAGTTTCCCACAAAATTCAAGAAAAAACACCACAAAATTCCCAAAATCTTTTCAAAATACCACAAAATTCTTGAAAAGCCCCACCAAATTCCAGAAACATCCCACAAAATGTCCTCAATACCCAACAAAATCCCAGAAAAATCACACAAAATTCCCTAAATCTTCTCAAAACACGGACAAAATCCACAAAAATCCCACCAAATCTCCACAAATTCCCACAGAATACATGAAAAATCCCTGATAATTCGTCAGTTCTCTACAGAATCTCACCAAATTCCAGAAAAGTCCCTCAAAGTTCCACAAGCATCCCACAAAATCTCCCTAATATCCAACAAAATTCCAGGAAAAATCTCACAAAATTCCCTAAATCTTCTGAAAACTTGACCAAATTCCAGAAACGCCCCATAAAATCAGCACAGTTTCCCACAAAATTCAAGAAAAAACTCCACAAAATTCCCTAAATCTTCTCAAAACTCCAACAAATTCCAGAAAAATCCCACCAAATCTCCACAAATTCCCACAGAATACATGAAAAATCCCTGATAATTCGTCAGTTCTCTACAAAATCTCACCAAATTCCAGAAAAGTCCCTCAAAGTTCCACAAACATCCCACAAAATCTCCCAATATCCAACAAAATTCCAGGAAAAATCCCACAAAATTCCCTAAATCTTCTCAAAACACGACCAAATTCTAGAAAAATATCCCACCAAATCTCCACAAATTCCCACAAAATACATGAAAAATCCCTCAAGATCCCTAAATCGCCTCAATATCCCACAAAATCACACAAAAATCACACAAAACCTCCACAAGTTTCCACAAAATCTAAGAAAAATCCCTCAAAATTCTTCAAGTCTCCTCAAAACCAAACAAAGTCCTTGAAAAGGACCACCAAATTCCAGAAAAATCCCACAGAATCTACACAAATTCCCACAAAATCTAAAACAAATTCCTCAAAATTCTTCAAGTCTCCTCAGAATCCCACACAATTCCAGAAAAAACCCACAAAATTCCAGAGAAGTCCCACAAAACTCCCTAAATCATTTCAAAACCCTACCAATTCAAAGGAATGTCCCACAAAATCTCCACCAATTCCCAGAACATCCCACAAAAATCTCACAAATATCCCTAAATCTTCTGAAAACTCGACCAAATTCCAGAAACGCCCCATAAAAACAGCACAGTTTCCCACAAAATTCAAGAAAAAACACCACAAAATTCCCAAAATCTTTTCAAAATACCACAAAATTCTTGAAAAGCCCCACCAAATTCCAGAAACATCCCACAAAATGTCCTCAATACCCAACAAAATCCCAGAAAAATCACACAAAATTCCCTAAATCTTCTCAAAACACGGCCAAAATCCACAAAAATCCCACCAAATCTCCACAAATTCCCACAGAATACATGAAAAATCCCTGATAATTCGTCAGTTCTCTACAGAATCTCACCAAATTCCAGAAAAGTCCCTCAAAGTTCCACAAACATCCCACAAAATCTCCCCAGTATCCAACAAAATTCCAGGAAAAATCCCACAAAATTCCCTAAATCTTCTGAAAACTTGACCAAATTCCAGAAACGCCCCATAAAATCAGCACAGTTTCCCACAAAATTCAAGAAAAAACTCCACAAAATTCCCTAAATCTTCTCAAAACTCCAACAAATTCCAGAAAAATCCCACCAAATCTCCACAAATTCCCACAGAATACATGAAAAATCCCTGATAATTCGTCAGTTCTCTACAAAATCTCACCAAATTCCAGAAAAGTCCCTCAAAGTTCCACAAACATCCCACAAAATCTCCCAATATCCAACAAAATTCCAGGAAAAATCCCACAAAATTCCATAAATCTTCTCAAAACACGACCAAATTCTAGAAAAATATCCCACCAAATCTCCACAAATTCCCACAAAATACATGAAAAATCCCTCAAGATCCCTAAATTGCCTCAATATCCCACAAAATTCCACAAAAATCACACAAAACCTCCACAAGTTTCCACAAAATCTAAGAAAAATTCCTCACAATTCTTCAAGTCTCCTCAAAACCACACAAAGTCCTTCAAAAAGGCCCACTAAATCCCAGAAAAATCACACAAAATTCCCTAAATCTTCTCAAAACACGGCCAAATTCTAGAAAAATATCCCACCAAATCTCCACAAATTCCCACAAAATACATGAAAAATCCCTCAAGATCCCTAAATCGCCTCAATATCCCACAAAATCCCACAAAAATCACACAAAACCTCCACAAGTTTCCACAAAATCTAAGAAAAATCCCTGAAAATTCTTCAAGTCTCCTCAAAATCAAACAAAGTCCTTGAAAAGGACCACCAAATTCCAGAAAAATCCCACAGAATCTACACAAATTCCCACAAAATCTAAAACAAATTCCTCAAAATTCTTCAAGTCTCCTCAGAATCCCACACAATTCCAGAAAAAACCCACAAAATTCCAGAGAAGTCCCACAAAACTCCCTAAATCATTTCAAAACCCTACCAATTCAAAGGAATGTCCCACAAAATCTCCACCAATTCCCAGAACATCCCACAAAAATCTCACAAATATCCCTAAATCTTCTGAAAACTCGACCAAATTCCAGAAACGCCCCATAAAAACAGCACAGTTTCCCACAAAATTCAAGAAAAAACACCACAAAATTCCCAAAATCTTTTCAAAATACCACAAAATTCTTGAAAAGCCCCACCAAATTCCAGAAACATCCCACAAAATGTCCTCAATACCCAACAAAATCCCAGAAAAATCACACAAAATTCCCTAAATCTTCTCAAAACACGGCCAAAATCCACAAAAATCCCACCAAATCTCCACAAATTCCCACAGAATACATGAAAAATCCCTGATAATTCGTCAGTTCTCTACAGAATCTCACCAAATTCCAGAAAAGTCCCTCAAAGTTCCACAAACATCCCACAAAATCTCCCCAGTATCCAACAAAATTCCAGGAAAAATCCCACAAAATTCCCTAAATCTTCTGAAAACTTGACCAAATTCCAGAAACGCCCCATAAAATCAGCACAGTTTCCCACAAAATTCAAGAAAAAACTCCACAAAATTCCCTAAATCTTCTCAAAACTCCAACAAATTCCAGAAAAATCCCACCAAATCTCCACAAATTCCCACAGAATACATGAAAAATCCCTGATAATTCGTCAGTTCTCTACAAAATCTCACCAAATTCCAGAAAAGTCCCTCAAAGTTCCACAAACATCCCACAAAATCTCCCAATATCCAACAAAATTCCAGGAAAAATCCCACAAAATTCCCTAAATCTTCTCAAAACACGACCAAATTCTAGAAAAATATCCCACCAAATCTCCACAAATTCCCACAAAATACATGAAAAATCCCTCAAGATCCCTAAATCGCCTCAATATCCCACAAAATCACACAAAAATCACACAAAACCTCCACAAGTTTCCACAAAATCTAAGAAAAATCCCTCAAAATTCTTCAAGTCTCCTCAAAACCAAACAAAGTCCTTGAAAAGGACCACCAAATTCCAGAAAAATCCCACAGAATCTACACAAATTCCCACAAAATCTAAAACAAATTCCTCAAAATTCTTCAAGTCTCCTCAGAATCCCACACAATTCCAGAAAAAACCCACAAAATTCCAGAGAAGTCCCACAAAACTCCCTAAATCATTTCAAAACCCTACCAATTCAAAGGAATGTCCCACAAAATCTCCACCAATTCCCAGAACATCCCACAAAAATCTCACAAATATCCCTAAATCTTCTGAAAACTCGACCAAATTCCAGAAACGCCCCATAAAAACAGCACAGTTTCCCACAAAATTCAAGAAAAAACACCACAAAATTCCCAAAATCTTTTCAAAATACCACAAAATTCTTGAAAAGCCCCACCAAATTCCAGAAACATCCCACAAAATGTCCTCAATACCCAACAAAATCCCAGAAAAATCACACAAAATTCCCTAAATCTTCTCAAAACACGGCCAAAATCCACAAAAATCCCACCAAATCTCCACAAATTCCCACAGAATACATGAAAAATCCCTGATAATTCGTCAGTTCTCTACAGAATCTCACCAAATTCCAGAAAAGTCCCTCAAAGTTCCACAAACATCCCACAAAATCTCCCCAGTATCCAACAAAATTCCAGGAAAAATCCCACAAAATTCCCTAAATCTTCTGAAAACTTGACCAAATTCCAGAAACGCCCCATAAAATCAGCACAGTTTCCCACAAAATTCAAGAAAAAACTCCACAAAATTCCCTAAATCTTCTCAAAACTCCAACAAATTCCAGAAAAATCCCACCAAATCTCCACAAATTCCCACAGAATACATGAAAAATCCCTGATAATTCGTCAGTTCTCTACAAAATCTCACCAAATTCCAGAAAAGTCCCTCAAAGTTCCACAAACATCCCACAAAATCTCCCAATATCCAACAAAATTCCAGGAAAAATCCCACAAAATTCCATAAATCTTCTCAAAACACGACCAAATTCTAGAAAAATATCCCACCAAATCTCCACAAATTCCCACAAAATACATGAAAAATCCCTCAAGATCCCTAAATTGCCTCAATATCCCACAAAATTCCACAAAAATCACACAAAACCTCCACAAGTTTCCACAAAATCTAAGAAAAATTCCTCACAATTCTTCAAGTCTCCTCAAAACCACACAAAGTCCTTCAAAAAGGCCCACTAAATCCCAGAAAAATCACACAAAATTCCCTAAATCTTCTCAAAACACGGCCAAATTCTAGAAAAATATCCCACCAAATCTCCACAAATTCCCACAAAATACATGAAAAATCCCTCAAGATCCCTAAATCGCCTCAATATCCCACAAAATCCCACAAAAATCACACAAAACCTCCACAAGTTTCCACAAAATCTAAGAAAAATCCCTGAAAATTCTTCAAGTCTCCTCAAAATCAAACAAAGTCCTTGAAAAGGACCACCAAATTCCAGAAAAATCCCACAGAATCTACACAAATTCCCACAAAATCTAAAACAAATTCCTCAAAATTCTTCAAGTCTCCTCAGAATCCCACACAATTCCAGAAAAAACCCACAAAATTCCAGAGAAGTCCCACAAAACTCCCTAAATCATTTCAAAACCCTACCAATTCAAAGGAATGTCCCACAAAATCTCCACCAATTCCCAGAACATCCCACAAAAATCTCACAAATATCCCTAAATCTTCTGAAAACTCGACCAAATTCCAGAAACGCCCCATAAAAACAGCACAGTTTCCCACAAAATTCAAGAAAAAACACCACAAAATTCCCAAAATCTTTTCAAAATACCACAAAATTCTTGAAAAGCCCCACCAAATTCCAGAAACATCCCACAAAATGTCCTCAATACCCAACAAAATCCCAGAAAAATCACACAAAATTCCCTAAATCTTCTCAAAACACGGCCAAAATCCACAAAAATCCCACCAAATCTCCACAAATTCCCACAGAATACATGAAAAATCCCTGATAATTCGTCAGTTCTCTACAGAATCTCACCAAATTCCAGAAAAGTCCCTCAAAGTTCCACAAACATCCCACAAAATCTCCCCAGTATCCAACAAAATTCCAGGAAAAATCCCACAAAATTCCCTAAATCTTCTGAAAACTTGACCAAATTCCAGAAACGCCCCATAAAATCAGCACAGTTTCCCACAAAATTCAAGAAAAAACTCCACAAAATTCCCTAAATCTTCTCAAAACTCCAACAAATTCCAGAAAAATCCCACCAAATCTCCACAAATTCCCACAGAATACATGAAAAATCCCTGATAATTCGTCAGTTCTCTACAAAATCTCACCAAATTCCAGAAAAGTCCCTCAAAGTTCCACAAACATCCCACAAAATCTCCCAATATCCAACAAAATTCCAGGAAAAATCCCACAAAATTCCATAAATCTTCTCAAAACACGACCAAATTCTAGAAAAATATCCCACCAAATCTCCACAAATTCCCACAAAATACATGAAAAATCCCTCAAGATCCCTAAATTGCCTCAATATCCCACAAAATTCCACAAAAATCACACAAAACCTCCACAAGTTTCCACAAAATCTAAGAAAAATTCCTCACAATTCTTCAAGTCTCCTCAAAACCACACAAAGTCCTTCAAAAAGGCCCACTAAATCCCAGAAAAATCACACAAAATTCCCTAAATCTTCTCAAAACACGGCCAAATTCTAGAAAAATATCCCACCAAATCTCCACAAATTCCCACAAAATACATGAAAAATCCCTCAAGATCCCTAAATCGCCTCAATATCCCACAAAATCCCACAAAAATCACACAAAACCTCCACAAGTTTCCACAAAATCTAAGAAAAATCCCTGAAAATTCTTCAAGTCTCCTCAAAATCAAACAAAGTCCTTGAAAAGGACCACCAAATTCCAGAAAAATCCCACAGAATCTACACAAATTCCCACAAAATCTAAAACAAATTCCTCAAAATTCTTCAAGTCTCCTCAGAATCCCACACAATTCCAGAAAAAACCCACAAAATTCCAGAGAAGTCCCACAAAACTCCCTAAATCATTTCAAAACCCTACCAATTCACAGGAATGTCCCACAAAATCTCCACCAATTCCCAGAACATCCCACAAAAATCTCACAAAAATCCCTAAATCTTCTGAAAACTCGACCAAATTCCAGAAACGCCCCATAAAAACAGCACAGTTTCCCACAAAATTCAAGAAAAAACACCACAAAATTCCCAAAATCTTTTCAAAATACCACAAAATTCTTGAAAAGCCCCACCAAATTCCAGAAACATCCCACAAAATGTCCTCAATACCCAACAAAATCCCAGAAAAATCACACAAAATTCCCTAAATCTTCTCAAAACACGGACAAAATCCACAAAAATCCCACCAAATCTCCACAAATTCCCACAGAATACATGAAAAATCCCTGATAATTCGTCAGTTCTCTACAGAATCTCACCAAATTCCAGAAAAGTCCCTCAAAGTTCCACAAACATCCCACAAAATCTCCCCAGTATCCAACAAAATTCCAGGAAAAATCCCACAAAATTCCCTAAATCTTCTGAAAACTTGACCAAATTCCAGAAACGCCCCATAAAATCAGCACAGTTTCCCACAAAATTCAAGAAAAAACTCCACAAAATTCCCTAAATCTTCTCAAAACTCGACCAAATTCCACAAAAATCCCACCAAATCTCCACAAATTCCCACAGAATACATGAAAAATCCCTGATAATTCGTCAGTTCTCTACAAAATCTCACCAACTTCCAGAAAAGTCCCTCAAAGTTCCACAAACATCCCACAAAATCTCCCAATATCCAAAAAAATTCCAGGAAAAATCCCACAAAATTCCCTAAATCTTCTCAAAACACGGCCAAAATCCACAAAAATCCCACCAAATCTCCACAAATTCCCACAAAATACATGAAAAATCCCTCAAGATCCCTAAATTGCCTCAATATCCCACAAAATTCCACAAAAATCACACAAAACCTCCACAAGTTTCCACAAAATCTAAGAAAAATTCCTCACAATTCTTCAAGTCTCCTCAAAACCACACAAAGTCCTTCAAAAAGGCCCACTAAATCCCAGAAAAATCACACAAAATTCCCTAAATCTTCTCAAAACACGGACAAAATCCACTAAAATCCCACCAAATCTCCACAAATTCCCACAGAATACATGAAAAATCCCTGATAATTCGTCAGTTCTCTACAGAATCTCACCAAATTCCAGAAAAGTCCCTCAAAGTTCCACAAGCATCCCACAAAATCTCCCTAATATCCAACAAAATTCCAGGAAAAATCTCACAAAATTCCCTAAATCTTCTGAAAACTTGACCAAATTCCAGAAACGCCCCATAAAATCAGCACAGTTTCCCACAAAATTCAAGAAAAAACTCCACAAAATTCCCTAAATCTTCTCAAAACTCGACCAAATTCCACAAAAATCCCACCAAATCTCCACAAATTCCCACAGAATACATGAAAAATCCCTGATAATTCGTCAGTTCTCTACAAAATCTCACCAAATTCCAGAAAAGTCCCTCAAAGTTCCACAAACATCCCACAAAATCTCCCAATATCCAACAAAATTCCAGGAAAAATCCCACAAAATTCCCTAAATCTTCTTAAAACACGACCAAATTCTAGAAAAATATCCCACCAAATCTCCACAAATTCCCACAAAATACATGAAAAATCCCTCAAGATCCCTAAATTGCCTCAATATCCCACAAAATTCCACAAAAATCACACAAAACCTCCACAAGTTTCCACAAAATCTAAGAAAAATTCCTCACAATTCTTCAAGTCTCCTCAAAACCACACAAAGTCCTTCAAAAAGGCCCACTAAATCCCAGAAAAATCACACAAAATTCCCTAAATCTTCTCAAAACATGGCCAAAATCCACAAAAATCCCACCAAATCTCCACAAATTCCCACAGAATACATGAAAAATCCCTGATAATTCGTCAGTTCTCTAGAGAATCTCACAAAATTCCAGAAAAGTCCCTCAAAGTTCCACAAACATCCCACAAAATCTCCCTAATATCCAACAAAATTCCAGGAAAATCCCACAAAATTCCCTAAATCTTCTCAAAACACGGCCAAATTCTAGAAAAATATCCCACCAAATCTCCACAAATTCCCACAAAATACATGAAAAATCCCTCAAGATCCCTAAATCGCCTCAATATCCCACAAAATCCCACAAAAATCACACAAAACCTCCACAAGTTTCCACAAAATCTAAGAAAAATCCTCAAAATTCTTCAAGTCTCCTCAGAATCCCACACAATTCCAGAAAAAACCCACAAAATTCCAGAGAAGTCCCACAAAACTCCCTAAATCATTTCAAAACCCTACCAATTCACAGGAATGTCCCACAAAATCTCCACCAATTCCCAGAACATCCCACAAAAATCTCACAAAAATCCCTAAATCTTCTGAAAACTCGACCAAATTCCAGAAACGCCCCATAAAAACAGCACAGTTTCCCACAAAATTCAAGAAAAAACACCACAAAATTCCCAAAATCTTTTCAAAATACCACAAAATTCTTGAAAAGCCCCACCAAATTCCAGAAACATCCCACAAAATGTCCTCAATACCCAACAAAATCCCAGAAAAATCACACAAAATTCCCTAAATCTTCTCAAAACACGGACAAAATCCACAAAAATCCCACCAAATCTCCACAAATTCCCACAGAATACATGAAAAATCCCTGATAATTCGTCAGTTCTCTACAGAATCTCACCAAATTCCAGAAAAGTCCCTCAAAGTTCCACAAGCATCCCACAAAATCTCCCTAATATCCAACAAAATTCCAGGAAAAATCTCACAAAATTCCCTAAATCTTCTGAAAACTTGACCAAATTCCAGAAACGCCCCATAAAATCAGCACAGTTTCCCACAAAATTCAAGAAAAAACTCCACAAAATTCCCTAAATCTTCTCAAAACTCCAACAAATTCCAGAAAAATCCCACCAAATCTCCACAAATTCCCACAGAATACATGAAAAATCCCTGATAATTCGTCAGTTCTCTACAAAATCTCACCAAATTCCAGAAAAGTCCCTCAAAGTTCCACAAACATCCCACAAAATCTCCCAATATCCAACAAAATTCCAGGAAAAATCCCACAAAATTCCCTAAATCTTCTCAAAACACGACCAAATTCTAGAAAAATATCCCACCAAATCTCCACAAATTCCCACAAAATACATGAAAAATCCCTCAAGATCCCTAAATCGCCTCAATATCCCACAAAATCACACAAAAATCACACAAAACCTCCACAAGTTTCCACAAAATCTAAGAAAAATCCCTCAAAATTCTTCAAGTCTCCTCAAAACCAAACAAAGTCCTTGAAAAGGACCACCAAATTCCAGAAAAATCCCACAGAATCTACACAAATTCCCACAAAATCTAAAACAAATTCCTCAAAATTCTTCAAGTCTCCTCAGAATCCCACACAATTCCAGAAAAAACCCACAAAATTCCAGAGAAGTCCCACAAAACTCCCTAAATCATTTCAAAACCCTACCAATTCAAAGGAATGTCCCACAAAATCTCCACCAATTCCCAGAACATCCCACAAAAATCTCACAAATATCCCTAAATCTTCTGAAAACTCGACCAAATTCCAGAAACGCCCCATAAAAACAGCACAGTTTCCCACAAAATTCAAGAAAAAACACCACAAAATTCCCAAAATCTTTTCAAAATACCACAAAATTCTTGAAAAGCCCCACCAAATTCCAGAAACATCCCACAAAATGTCCTCAATACCCAACAAAATCCCAGAAAAATCACACAAAATTCCCTAAATCTTCTCAAAACACGGCCAAAATCCACAAAAATCCCACCAAATCTCCACAAATTCCCACAGAATACATGAAAAATCCCTGATAATTCGTCAGTTCTCTACAGAATCTCACCAAATTCCAGAAAAGTCCCTCAAAGTTCCACAAACATCCCACAAAATCTCCCCAGTATCCAACAAAATTCCAGGAAAAATCCCACAAAATTCCCTAAATCTTCTGAAAACTTGACCAAATTCCAGAAACGCCCCATAAAATCAGCACAGTTTCCCACAAAATTCAAGAAAAAACTCCACAAAATTCCCTAAATCTTCTCAAAACTCCAACAAATTCCAGAAAAATCCCACCAAATCTCCACAAATTCCCACAGAATACATGAAAAATCCCTGATAATTCGTCAGTTCTCTACAAAATCTCACCAAATTCCAGAAAAGTCCCTCAAAGTTCCACAAACATCCCACAAAATCTCCCAATATCCAACAAAATTCCAGGAAAAATCCCACAAAATTCCATAAATCTTCTCAAAACACGACCAAATTCTAGAAAAATATCCCACCAAATCTCCACAAATTCCCACAAAATACATGAAAAATCCCTCAAGATCCCTAAATTGCCTCAATATCCCACAAAATTCCACAAAAATCACACAAAACCTCCACAAGTTTCCACAAAATCTAAGAAAAATTCCTCACAATTCTTCAAGTCTCCTCAAAACCACACAAAGTCCTTCAAAAAGGCCCACTAAATCCCAGAAAAATCACACAAAATTCCCTAAATCTTCTCAAAACACGGCCAAATTCTAGAAAAATATCCCACCAAATCTCCACAAATTCCCACAAAATACATGAAAAATCCCTCAAGATCCCTAAATCGCCTCAATATCCCACAAAATCCCACAAAAATCACACAAAACCTCCACAAGTTTCCACAAAATCTAAGAAAAATCCCTGAAAATTCTTCAAGTCTCCTCAAAATCAAACAAAGTCCTTGAAAAGGACCACCAAATTCCAGAAAAATCCCACAGAATCTACACAAATTCCCACAAAATCTAAAACAAATTCCTCAAAATTCTTCAAGTCTCCTCAGAATCCCACACAATTCCAGAAAAAACCCACAAAATTCCAGAGAAGTCCCACAAAACTCCCTAAATCATTTCAAAACCCTACCAATTCAAAGGAATGTCCCACAAAATCTCCACCAATTCCCAGAACATCCCACAAAAATCTCACAAATATCCCTAAATCTTCTGAAAACTCGACCAAATTCCAGAAACGCCCCATAAAAACAGCACAGTTTCCCACAAAATTCAAGAAAAAACACCACAAAATTCCCAAAATCTTTTCAAAATACCACAAAATTCTTGAAAAGCCCCACCAAATTCCAGAAACATCCCACAAAATGTCCTCAATACCCAACAAAATCCCAGAAAAATCACACAAAATTCCCTAAATCTTCTCAAAACACGGCCAAAATCCACAAAAATCCCACCAAATCTCCACAAATTCCCACAGAATACATGAAAAATCCCTGATAATTCGTCAGTTCTCTACAGAATCTCACCAAATTCCAGAAAAGTCCCTCAAAGTTCCACAAACATCCCACAAAATCTCCCCAGTATCCAACAAAATTCCAGGAAAAATCCCACAAAATTCCCTAAATCTTCTGAAAACTTGACCAAATTCCAGAAACGCCCCATAAAATCAGCACAGTTTCCCACAAAATTCAAGAAAAAACTCCACAAAATTCCCTAAATCTTCTCAAAACTCCAACAAATTCCAGAAAAATCCCACCAAATCTCCACAAATTCCCACAGAATACATGAAAAATCCCTGATAATTCGTCAGTTCTCTACAAAATCTCACCAAATTCCAGAAAAGTCCCTCAAAGTTCCACAAACATCCCACAAAATCTCCCAATATCCAACAAAATTCCAGGAAAAATCCCACAAAATTCCCTAAATCTTCTCAAAACACGACCAAATTCTAGAAAAATATCCCACCAAATCTCCACAAATTCCCACAAAATACATGAAAAATCCCTCAAGATCCCTAAATCGCCTCAATATCCCACAAAATCACACAAAAATCACACAAAACCTCCACAAGTTTCCACAAAATCTAAGAAAAATCCCTCAAAATTCTTCAAGTCTCCTCAAAACCAAACAAAGTCCTTGAAAAGGACCACCAAATTCCAGAAAAATCCCACAGAATCTACACAAATTCCCACAAAATCTAAAACAAATTCCTCAAAATTCTTCAAGTCTCCTCAGAATCCCACACAATTCCAGAAAAAACCCACAAAATTCCAGAGAAGTCCCACAAAACTCCCTAAATCATTTCAAAACCCTACCAATTCAAAGGAATGTCCCACAAAATCTCCACCAATTCCCAGAACATCCCACAAAAATCTCACAAATATCCCTAAATCTTCTGAAAACTCGACCAAATTCCAGAAACGCCCCATAAAAACAGCACAGTTTCCCACAAAATTCAAGAAAAAACACCACAAAATTCCCAAAATCTTTTCAAAATACCACAAAATTCTTGAAAAGCCCCACCAAATTCCAGAAACATCCCACAAAATGTCCTCAATACCCAACAAAATCCCAGAAAAATCACACAAAATTCCCTAAATCTTCTCAAAACACGGCCAAAATCCACAAAAATCCCACCAAATCTCCACAAATTCCCACAGAATACATGAAAAATCCCTGATAATTCGTCAGTTCTCTACAGAATCTCACCAAATTCCAGAAAAGTCCCTCAAAGTTCCACAAACATCCCACAAAATCTCCCCAGTATCCAACAAAATTCCAGGAAAAATCCCACAAAATTCCCTAAATCTTCTGAAAACTTGACCAAATTCCAGAAACGCCCCATAAAATCAGCACAGTTTCCCACAAAATTCAAGAAAAAACTCCACAAAATTCCCTAAATCTTCTCAAAACTCCAACAAATTCCAGAAAAATCCCACCAAATCTCCACAAATTCCCACAGAATACATGAAAAATCCCTGATAATTCGTCAGTTCTCTACAAAATCTCACCAAATTCCAGAAAAGTCCCTCAAAGTTCCACAAACATCCCACAAAATCTCCCAATATCCAACAAAATTCCAGGAAAAATCCCACAAAATTCCATAAATCTTCTCAAAACACGACCAAATTCTAGAAAAATATCCCACCAAATCTCCACAAATTCCCACAAAATACATGAAAAATCCCTCAAGATCCCTAAATTGCCTCAATATCCCACAAAATTCCACAAAAATCACACAAAACCTCCACAAGTTTCCACAAAATCTAAGAAAAATTCCTCACAATTCTTCAAGTCTCCTCAAAACCACACAAAGTCCTTCAAAAAGGCCCACTAAATCCCAGAAAAATCACACAAAATTCCCTAAATCTTCTCAAAACACGGCCAAATTCTAGAAAAATATCCCACCAAATCTCCACAAATTCCCACAAAATACATGAAAAATCCCTCAAGATCCCTAAATCGCCTCAATATCCCACAAAATCCCACAAAAATCACACAAAACCTCCACAAGTTTCCACAAAATCTAAGAAAAATCCCTGAAAATTCTTCAAGTCTCCTCAAAATCAAACAAAGTCCTTGAAAAGGACCACCAAATTCCAGAAAAATCCCACAGAATCTACACAAATTCCCACAAAATCTAAAACAAATTCCTCAAAATTCTTCAAGTCTCCTCAGAATCCCACACAATTCCAGAAAAAACCCACAAAATTCCAGAGAAGTCCCACAAAACTCCCTAAATCATTTCAAAACCCTACCAATTCAAAGGAATGTCCCACAAAATCTCCACCAATTCCCAGAACATCCCACAAAAATCTCACAAATATCCCTAAATCTTCTGAAAACTCGACCAAATTCCAGAAACGCCCCATAAAAACAGCACAGTTTCCCACAAAATTCAAGAAAAAACACCACAAAATTCCCAAAATCTTTTCAAAATACCACAAAATTCTTGAAAAGCCCCACCAAATTCCAGAAACATCCCACAAAATGTCCTCAATACCCAACAAAATCCCAGAAAAATCACACAAAATTCCCTAAATCTTCTCAAAACACGGCCAAAATCCACAAAAATCCCACCAAATCTCCACAAATTCCCACAGAATACATGAAAAATCCCTGATAATTCGTCAGTTCTCTACAAAATCTCACCAAATTCCAGAAAAGTCCCTCAAAGTTCCACAAACATCCCACAAAATCTCCCAATATCCAACAAAATTCCAGGAAAAATCCCACAAAATTCCATAAATCTTCTCAAAACACGACCAAATTCTAGAAAAATATCCCACCAAATCTCCACAAATTCCCACAAAATACATGAAAAATCCCTCAAGATCCCTAAATTGCCTCAATATCCCACAAAATTCCACAAAAATCACACAAAACCTCCACAAGTTTCCACAAAATCTAAGAAAAATTCCTCACAATTCTTCAAGTCTCCTCAAAACCACACAAAGTCCTTCAAAAAGGCCCACTAAATCCCAGAAAAATCACACAAAATTCCCTAAATCTTCTCAAAACACGGCCAAATTCTAGAAAAATATCCCACCAAATCTCCACAAATTCCCACAAAATACATGAAAAATCCCTCAAGATCCCTAAATCGCCTCAATATCCCACAAAATCCCACAAAAATCACACAAAACCTCCACAAGTTTCCACAAAATCTAAGAAAAATCCCTGAAAATTCTTCAAGTCTCCTCAAAATCAAACAAAGTCCTTGAAAAGGACCACCAAATTCCAGAAAAATCCCACAGAATCTACACAAATTCCCACAAAATCTAAAACAAATTCCTCAAAATTCTTCAAGTCTCCTCAGAATCCCACACAATTCCAGAAAAAACCCACAAAATTCCAGAGAAGTCCCACAAAACTCCCTAAATCATTTCAAAACCCTACCAATTCACAGGAATGTCCCACAAAATCTCCACCAATTCCCAGAACATCCCACAAAAATCTCACAAAAATCCCTAAATCTTCTGAAAACTCGACCAAATTCCAGAAACGCCCCATAAAAACAGCACAGTTTCCCACAAAATTCAAGAAAAAACACCACAAAATTCCCAAAATCTTTTCAAAATACCACAAAATTCTTGAAAAGCCCCACCAAATTCCAGAAACATCCCACAAAATGTCCTCAATACCCAACAAAATCCCAGAAAAATCACACAAAATTCCCTAAATCTTCTCAAAACACGGCCAAAATCCACAAAAATCCCACCAAATCTCCACAAATTCCCACAGAATACATGAAAAATCCCTGATAATTCGTCAGTTCTCTACAGAATCTCACCAAATTCCAGAAAAGTCCCTCAAAGTTCCACAAACATCCCACAAAATCTCCCCAGTATCCAACAAAATTCCAGGAAAAATCCCACAAAATTCCCTAAATCTTCTGAAAACTTGACCAAATTCCAGAAACGCCCCATAAAATCAGCACAGTTTCCCACAAAATTCAAGAAAAAACTCCACAAAATTCCCTAAATCTTCTCAAAACTCCAACAAATTCCAGAAAAATCCCACCAAATCTCCACAAATTCCCACAGAATACATGAAAAATCCCTGATAATTCGTCAGTTCTCTACAAAATCTCACCAAATTCCAGAAAAGTCCCTCAAAGTTCCACAAACATCCCACAAAATCTCCCAATATCCAACAAAATTCCAGGAAAAATCCCACAAAATTCCCTAAATCTTCTCAAAACACGACCAAATTCTAGAAAAATATCCCACCAAATCTCCACAAATTCCCACAAAATACATGAAAAATCCCTCAAGATCCCTAAATTGCCTCAATATCCCACAAAATTCCACAAAAATCACACAAAACCTCCACAAGTTTCCACAAAATCTAAGAAAAATTCCTCACAATTCTTCAAGTCTCCTCAAAACCACACAAAGTCCTTCAAAAAGGCCCACTAAATCCCAGAAAAATCACACAAAATTCCCTAAATCTTCTCAAAACACGGCCAAATTCTAGAAAAATATCCCACCAAATCTCCACAAATTCCCACAAAATACATGAAAAATCCCTCAAGATCCCTAAATCGCCTCAATATCCCACAAAATCCCACAAAAATCACACAAAACCTCCACAAGTTTCCACAAAATCTAAGAAAAATCCTCAAAATTCTTCAAGTCTCCTCAAAATCAAACAAAGTCCTTGAAAAGGACCACCAAATTCCAGAAAAATCCCACAGAATCTACACAAATTCCCACAAAATCTAAAACAAATTCCTCAAAATTCTTCAAGTCTCCTCAGAATCCCACACAATTCCAGAAAAAACCCACAAAATTCCAGAGAAGTCCCACAAAACTCCCTAAATCATTTCAAAACCCTACCAATTCACAGGAATGTCCCACAAAATCTCCACCAATTCCCAGAACATCCCACAAAAATCTCACAAAAATCCCTAAATCTTCTGAAAACTCGACCAAATTCCAGAAACGCCCCATAAAAACAGCACAGTTTCCCACAAAATTCAAGAAAAAACACCACAAAATTCCCAAAATCTTTTCAAAATACCACAAAATTCTTGAAAAGCCCCACCAAATTCCAGAAACATCCCACAAAATGTCCTCAATACCCAACAAAATCACAGAAAAATCACACAAAATTCCCTAAATCTTCTCAAAACACGGACAAAATCCACAAAAATCCCACCAAATCTCCACAAATTCCCACAGAATACATGAAAAATCCCTGATAATTCGTCAGTTCTCTACAGAATCTCACCAAATTCCAGAAAAGTCCCTCAAAGTTCCACAAGCATCCCACAAAATCTCCCTAATATCCAACAAAATTCCAGGAAAAATCTCACAAAATTCCCTAAATCTTCTGAAAACTTGACCAAATTCCAGAAACGCCCCATAAAATCAGCACAGTTTCCCACAAAATTCAAGAAAAAACTCCACAAAATTCCCTAAATCTTCTCAAAACTCGACCAAATTCCACAAAAATCCCACCAAATCTCCACAAATTCCCACAGAATACATGAAAAATCCCTGATAATTCGTCAGTTCTCTACAAAATCTCACCAAATTCCAGAAAAGTCCCTCAAAGTTCCACAAACATCCCACAAAATCTCCCAATATCCAACAAAATTCCAGGAAAAATCTCACAAAATTCCCTAAATCTTCTCAAAGCACGGCCAAAATCCACAAAAATCCCACCAAATCTCCACAAATTCCCACAAAATACATGAAAAATCCCTCAAGATCCCTAAATCGCCTCAATATCCCACAAAATCACACAAAAATCACACAAAACCTCCACAAGTTTCCACAAAATCTAAGAAAAATCCCTCAAAATTCTTCAAGTCTCCTCAAAACCAAACAAAGTCCTTGAAAAGGACCACCAAATTCCAGAAAAATCCCACAGAATCTACACAAATTCCCACAAAATCTAAAACAAATTCCTCAAAATTCTTCAAGTCTCCTCAGAATCCCACACAATTCCAGAAAAAACCCACAAAATTCCAGAGAAGTCCCACAAAACTCCCTAAATCATTTCAAAACCCCACCAATTCAAAGGAATGTCCCACAAAATCTCCACCAATTCCCAGAACATCCCACAAAAATCTCACAAATATCCCTAAATCTTCTGAAAACTCGACCAAATTCCAGAAACGCCCCATAAAAACAGCACAGTTTCCCACAAAATTCAAGAAAAAACACCACAAAATTCCCAAAATCTTTTCAAAATACCACAAAATTCTTGAAAAGCCCCACCAAATTCCAGAAACATCCCACAAAATGTCCTCAATACCCAACAAAATCCCAGAAAAATCACACAAAATTCCCTAAATCTTCTCAAAACACGGCCAAAATCCACAAAAATCCCACCAAATCTCCACAAATTCCCACAGAATACATGAAAAATCCCTGATAATTCGTCAGTTCTCTACAGAATCTCACCAAATTCCAGAAAAGTCCCTCAAAGTTCCACAAGCATCCCACAAAATCTCCCTAATATCCAACAAAATTCCAGGAAAAATCTCACAAAATTCCCTAAATCTTCTGAAAACTTGACCAAATTCCAGAAACGCCCCATAAAATCAGCACAGTTTCCCACAAAATTCAAGAGAAAACTCCACAAAATTCCCTAAATCTTCTCAAAACTCCAACAAATTCCAGAAAAATCCCACCAAATCTCCACAAATTCCCACAGAATACATGAAAAATCCCTGATAATTCGTCAGTTCTCTACAAAATCTCACCAAATTCCAGAAAAGTCCCTCAAAGTTCCACAAACATCCCACAAAATCTCCCAATATCCAACAAAATTCCAGGAAAAATCCCACAAAATTCCATAAATCTTCTCAAAACACGACCAAATTCTAGAAAAATATCCCACCAAATCTCCACAAATTCCCACAAAATACATGAAAAATCCCTCAAGATCCCTAAATTGCCTCAATATCCCACAAAATTCCACAAAAATCACACAAAACCTCCACAAGTTTCCACAAAATCTAAGAAAAATTCCTCACAATTCTTCAAGTCTCCTCAAAACCACACAAAGTCCTTCAAAAAGGCCCACTAAATCCCAGAAAAATCACACAAAATTCCCTAAATCTTCTCAAAACACGGCCAAATTCTAGAAAAATATCCCACCAAATCTCCACAAATTCCCACAAAATACATGAAAAATCCCTCAAGATCCCTAAATCGCCTCAATATCCCACAAAATCCCACAAAAATCACACAAAACCTCCACAAGTTTCCACAAAATCTAAGAAAAATCCCTGAAAATTCTTCAAGTCTCCTCAAAATCAAACAAAGTCCTTGAAAAGGACCACCAAATTCCAGAAAAATCCCACAGAATCTACACAAATTCCCACAAAATCTAAAACAAATTCCTCAAAATTCTTCAAGTCTCCTCAGAATCCCACACAATTCCAGAAAAAACCCACAAAATTCCAGAGAAGTCCCACAAAACTCCCTAAATCATTTCAAAACCCTACCAATTCACAGGAATGTCCCACAAAATCTCCACCAATTCCCAGAACATCCCACAAAAATCTCACAAAAATCCCTAAATCTTCTGAAAACTCGACCAAATTCCAGAAACGCCCCATAAAAACAGCACAGTTTCCCACAAAATTCAAGAAAAAACACCACAAAATTCCCAAAATCTTTTCAAAATACCACAAAATTCTTGAAAAGCCCCACCAAATTCCAGAAACATCCCACAAAATGTCCTCAATACCCAACAAAATCCCAGAAAAATCACACAAAATTCCCTAAATCTTCTCAAAACACGGACAAAATCCACAAAAATCCCACCAAATCTCCACAAATTCCCACAGAATACATGAAAAATCCCTGATAATTCGTCAGTTCTCTACAGAATCTCACCAAATTCCAGAAAAGTCCCTCAAAGTTCCACAAACATCCCACAAAATCTCCCCAGTATCCAACAAAATTCCAGGAAAAATCCCACAAAATTCCCTAAATCTTCTGAAAACTTGACCAAATTCCAGAAACGCCCCATAAAATCAGCACAGTTTCCCACAAAATTCAAGAAAAAACTCCACAAAATTCCCTAAATCTTCTCAAAACTCCAACAAATTCCAGAAAAATCCCACCAAATCTCCACAAATTCCCACAGAATACATGAAAAATCCCTGATAATTCGTCAGTTCTCTACAAAATCTCACCAAATTCCAGAAAAGTCCCTCAAAGTTCCACAAACATCCCACAAAATCTCCCAATATCCAACAAAATTCCAGGAAAAATCCCACAAAATTCCCTAAATCTTCTCAAAACACGACCAAATTCTAGAAAAATATCCCACCAAATCTCCACAAATTCCCACAAAATACATGAAAAATCCCTCAAGATCCCTAAATTGCCTCAATATCCCACAAAATTCCACAAAAATCACACAAAACCTCCACAAGTTTCCACAAAATCTAAGAAAAATTCCTCACAATTCTTCAAGTCTCCTCAAAACCACACAAAGTCCTTCAAAAAGGCCCACTAAATCCCAGAAAAATCACACAAAATTCCCTAAATCTTCTCAAAACACGGCCAAATTCTAGAAAAATATCCCACCAAATCTCCACAAATTCCCACAAAATACATGAAAAATCCCTCAAGATCCCTAAATCGCCTCAATATCCCACAAAATCCCACAAAAATCACACAAAACCTCCACAAGTTTCCACAAAATCTAAGAAAAATCCCTGAAAATTCTTCAAGTCTCCTCAAAATCAAACAAAGTCCTTGAAAAGGACCACCAAATTCCAGAAAAATCCCACAGAATCTACACAAATTCCCACAAAATCTAAAACAAATTCCTCAAAATTCTTCAAGTCTCCTCAGAATCCCACACAATTCCAGAAAAAACCCACAAAATTCCAGAGAAGTCCCACAAAACTCCCTAAATCATTTCAAAACCCTACCAATTCACAGGAATGTCCCACAAAATCTCCACCAATTCCCAGAACATCCCACAAAAATCTCACAAAAATCCCTAAATCTTCTGAAAACTCGACCAAATTCCAGAAACGCCCCATAAAAACAGCACAGTTTCCCACAAAATTCAAGAAAAAACACCACAAAATTCCCAAAATCTTTTCAAAATACCACAAAATTCTTGAAAAGCCCCACCAAATTCCAGAAACATCCCACAAAATGTCCTCAATACCCAACAAAATCCCAGAAAAATCACACAAAATTCCCTAAATCTTCTCAAAACACGGCCAAAATCCACAAAAATCCCACCAAATCTCCACAAATTCCCACAGAATACATGAAAAATCCCTGATAATTCGTCAGTTCTCTACAGAATCTCACCAAATTCCAGAAAAGTCCCTCAAAGTTCCACAAGCATCCCACAAAATCTCCCTAATATCCAACAAAATTCCAGGAAAAATCTCACAAAATTCCCTAAATCTTCTGAAAACTTGACCAAATTCCAGAAACGCCCCATAAAATCAGCACAGTTTCCCACAAAATTCAAGAAAAAACTCCACAAAATTCCCTAAATCTTCTCAAAACTCCAACAAATTCCAGAAAAATCCCACCAAATCTCCACAAATTCCCACAGAATACATGAAAAATCCCTGATAATTCGTCAGTTCTCTACAAAATCTCACCAAATTCCAGAAAAGTCCCTCAAAGTTCCACAAACATCCCACAAAATCTCCCAATATCCAACAAAATTCCAGGAAAAATCCCACAAAATTCCCTAAATCTTCTCAAAACACGACCAAATTCTAGAAAAATATCCCACCAAATCTCCACAAATTCCCACAAAATACATGAAAAATCCCTCAAGATCCCTAAATTGCCTCAATATCCCACAAAATTCCACAAAAATCACACAAAACCTCCACAAGTTTCCACAAAATCTAAGAAAAATCCCTGAAAATTCTTCAAGTCTCCTCAAAATCAAACAAAGTCCTTGAAAAGGACCACCAAATTCCAGAAAAATCCCACAGAATCTACACAAATTCCCACAAAATCTAAAACAAATTCCTCAAAATTCTTCAAGTCTCCTCAGAATCCCACACAATTCCAGAAAAAACCCACAAAATTCCAGAGAAGTCCCACAAAACTCCCTAAATCATTTCAAAACCCTACCAATTCACAGGAATGTCCCACAAAATCTCCACCAATTCCCAGAACATCCCACAAAAATCTCACAAAAATCCCTAAATCTTCTGAAAACTCGACCAAATTCCAGAAACGCCCCATAAAAACAGCACAGTTTCCCACAAAATTCAAGAAAAAACACCACAAAATTCCCAAAATCTTTTCAAAATACCACAAAATTCTTGAAAAGCCCCACCAAATTCCAGAAACATCCCACAAAATATCCTCAATACCCAACAAAATCACAGAAAAATCACACAAAATTCCCTAAATCTTCTCAAAACACGGACAAAATCCACAAAAATCCCACCAAATCTCCACAAATTCCCACAGAATACATGAAAAATCCCTGATAATTCGTCAGTTCTCTACAGAATCTCACCAAATTCCAGAAAAGTCCCTCAAAGTTCCACAAGCATCCCACAAAATCTCCCTAATATCCAACAAAATTCCAGGAAAAATCTCACAAAATTCCCTAAATCTTCTGAAAACTTGACCAAATTCCAGAAACGCCCCATAAAATCAGCACAGTTTCCCACAAAATTCAAGAAAAAACTCCACAAAATTCCCTAAATCTTCTCAAAACTCGACCAAATTCCAGAAAAATCCCACCAAATCTCCACAAATTCCCACAGAATACATGAAAAATCCCTGATAATTCGTCAGTTCTCTACAAAATCTCACCAAATTCCAGAAAAGTCCCTCAAAGTTCCACAAACATCCCACAAAATCTCCCAATATCCAACAAAATTCCAGGAAAAATCTCACAAAATTCCCTAAATCTTCTCAAAGCACGGCCAAAATCCACAAAAATCCCACCAAATCTCCACAAATTCCCACAAAATACATGAAAAATCCCTCAAGATCCCTAAATCGCCTCAATATCCCACAAAATCACACAAAAATCACACAAAACCTCCACAAGTTTCCACAAAATCTAAGAAAAATCCCTCAAAATTCTTCAAGTCTCCTCAAAACCAAACAAAGTCCTTGAAAAGGACCACCAAATTCCAGAAAAATCCCACAGAATCTACACAAATTCCCACAAAATCTAAAACAAATTCCTCAAAATTCTTCAAGTCTCCTCAGAATCCCACACAATTCCAGAAAAAACCCACAAAATTCCAGAGAAGTCCCACAAAACTCCCTAAATCATTTCAAAACCCCACCAATTCAAAGGAATGTCCCACAAAATCTCCACCAATTCCCAGAACATCCCACAAAAATCTCACAAATATCCCTAAATCTTCTGAAAACTCGACCAAATTCCAGAAACGCCCCATAAAAACAGCACAGTTTCCCACAAAATTCAAGAAAAAACACCACAAAATTCCCAAAATCTTTTCAAAATACCACAAAATTCTTGAAAAGCCCCACCAAATTCCAGAAACATCCCACAAAATGTCCTCAATACCCAACAAAATCCCAGAAAAATCACACAAAATTCCCTAAATCTTCTCAAAACACGGCCAAAATCCACAAAAATCCCACCAAATCTCCACAAATTCCCACAGAATACATGAAAAATCCCTGATAATTCGTCAGTTCTCTACAGAATCTCACCAAATTCCAGAAAAGTCCCTCAAAGTTCCACAAGCATCCCACAAAATCTCCCTAATATCCAACAAAATTCCAGGAAAAATCTCACAAAATTCCCTAAATCTTCTGAAAACTTGACCAAATTCCAGAAACGCCCCATAAAATCAGCACAGTTTCCCACAAAATTCAAGAAAAAACTCCACAAAATTCCCTAAATCTTCTCAAAACTCCAACAAATTCCAGAAAAATCCCACCAAATCTCCACAAATTCCCACAGAATACATGAAAAATCCCTGATAATTCGTCAGTTCTCTACAGAATCTCACCAAATTCCAGAAAAGTCCCTCAAAGTTCCACAAACATCCCACAAAATCTCCCAATATCCAACAAAATTCCAGGCAAAATCCCACAAAATTCCCTAAATCTTCTCAAAACACGACCAAATTCTAGAAAAATATCCCACCAAATCTCCACAAATTCCCACAAAATACATGAAAAATCCCTCAAGATCCCTAAATTGCCTCAATATCCCACAAAATTCCACAAAAATCACACAAAACCTCCACAAGTTTCCACAAAATCTAAGAAAAATTCCTCACAATTCTTCAAGTCTCCTCAAAACCACACAAAGTCCTTCAAAAAGGCCCACTAAATCCCAGAAAAATCACACAAAATTCCCTAAATCTTCTCAAAACATGGCCAAAATCCACAAAAATCCCACCAAATCTCCACAAATTCCCACAGAATACATGAAAAATCCCTGATAATTCGTCAGTTCTCTACAAAATCTCACCAAATTCCAGAAAAGTCCCTCAAAGTTCCACAAACATCCCACAAAATCTCCCTAATATCCAACAAAATTCCAGGAAAAATCCCACAAAATTCCCTAAATCTTCTCAAAGCACGGCCAAAATCCACAAAAATCCCACCAAATCTCCACAAATTCCCACAAAATACATGAAAAATCCCTCAAGATCCCTAAATCGCCTCAATATCCCACAAAATCCCACAAAAATCACACAAAACCTCCACAAGTTTCCACAAAATCTAAGAAAAATCCCTCAAAATTCTTCAAGTCTCCTCAAAACCAAACAAAGTCCTTGAAAAGGACCACCAAATTCCAGAAAAATCCCACAGAATCTACACAAATTCCCACAAAATCTAAAACAAATTCCTCAAAATTCTTCAAGTCTCCTCAGAATCCCACACAATTCCAGAAAAAACCCACAAAATTCCAGAGAAGTCCCACAAAACTCCCTAAATCATTTCAAAACCCCACCAATTCAAAGGAATGTCCCACAAAATCTCCACCAATTCCCAGAACATCCCACAAAAATCTCACAAATATCCCTAAATCTTCTGAAAACTCGACCAAATTCCAGAAACGCCCCATAAAAACAGCACAGTTTCCCACAAAATTCAAGAAAAAACACCACAAAATTCCCAAAATCTTTTCAAAATACCACAAAATTCTTGAAAAGCCCCACCAAATTCCAGAAACATCCCACAAAATGTCCTCAATACCCAACAAAATCCCAGAAAAATCACACAAAATTCCCTAAATCTTCTCAAAACACGGCCAAAATCCACAAAAATCCCACCAAATCTCCACAAATTCCCACAGAATACATGAAAAATCCCTGATAATTCGTCAGTTCTCTACAGAATCTCACCAAATTCCAGAAAAGTCCCTCAAAGTTCCACAAGCATCCCACAAAATCTCCCTAATATCCAACAAAATTCCAGGAAAAATCTCACAAAATTCCCTAAATCTTCTGAAAACTTGACCAAATTCCAGAAACGCCCCATAAAATCAGCACAGTTTCCCACAAAATTCAAGAAAAAACTCCACAAAATTCCCTAAATCTTCTCAAAACTCCAACAAATTCCAGAAAAATCCCACCAAATCTCCACAAATTCCCACAGAATACATGAAAAATCCCTGATAATTCGTCAGTTCTCTACAGAATCTCACCAAATTCCAGAAAAGTCCCTCAAAGTTCCACAAACATCCCACAAAATCTCCCAATATCCAACAAAATTCCAGGCAAAATCCCACAAAATTCCCTAAATCTTCTCAAAACACGACCAAATTCTAGAAAAATATCCCACCAAATCTCCACAAATTCCCACAAAATACATGAAAAATCCCTCAAGATCCCTAAATTGCCTCAATATCCCACAAAATTCCACAAAAATCACACAAAACCTCCACAAGTTTCCACAAAATCTAAGAAAAATTCCTCACAATTCTTCAAGTCTCCTCAAAACCACACAAAGTCCTTCAAAAAGGCCCACTAAATCCCAGAAAAATCACACAAAATTCCCTAAATCTTCTCAAAACATGGCCAAAATCCACAAAAATCCCACCAAATCTCCACAAATTCCCACAGAATACATGAAAAATCCCTGATAATTCGTCAGTTCTCTACAGAATCTCACCAAATTCCAGAAAAGTCCCTCCAAGTTCCACAAACATCCCACAAAATCTCCCTAATATCCAACAAAATTCCAGGAAAAATCCCACAAAATTCCCTAAATCTTCTCAAAGCACGGCCAAAATCCACAAAAATCCCACCAAATCTCCACAAATTCCCACAAAATACATGAAAAATCCCTCAAGATCCCTAAATCGCCTCAATATCCCACAAAATCCCACAAAAATCACACAAAACCTCCACAAGTTTCCACAAAATCTAAGAAAAATCCCTCAAAATTCTTCAAGTCTCCTCAAAACCAAACAAAGTCCTTGAAAAGGACCACCAAATTCCAGAAAAATCCCACAGAATCTACACAAATTCCCACAAAATCTAAAACAAATTCCTCAAAATTCTTCAAGTCTCCTCAGAATCCCACACAATTCCAGAAAAAACCCACAAAATTCCAGAGAAGTCCCACAAAACTCCCTAAATCATTTCAAAACCCCACCAATTCAAAGGAATGTCCCACAAAATCTCCACCAATTCCCAGAACATCCCACAAAAATCTCACAAATATCCCTAAATCTTCTGAAAACTCGACCAAATTCCAGAAACGCCCCATAAAAACAGCACAGTTTCCCACAAAATTCAAGAAAAAACACCACAAAATTCCCAAAATCTTTTCAAAATACCACAAAATTCTTGAAAAGCCCCACCAAATTCCAGAAACATCCCACAAAATGTCCTCAATACCCAACAAAATCCCAGAAAAATCACACAAAATTCCCTAAATCTTCTCAAAACACGGCCAAAATCCACAAAAATCCCACCAAATCTCCACAAATTCCCACAGAATACATGAAAAATCCCTGATAATTCGTCAGTTCTCTACAGAATCTCACCAAATTCCAGAAAAGTCCCTCAAAGTTCCACAAGCATCCCACAAAATCTCCCTAATATCCAACAAAATTCCAGGAAAAATCTCACAAAATTCCCTAAATCTTCTGAAAACTTGACCAAATTCCAGAAACGCCCCATAAAATCAGCACAGTTTCCCACAAAATTCAAGAAAAAACTCCACAAAATTCCCTAAATCTTCTCAAAACTCCAACAAATTCCAGAAAAATCCCACCAAATCTCCACAAATTCCCACAGAATACATGAAAAATCCCTGATAATTCGTCAGTTCTCTACAGAATCTCACCAAATTCCAGAAAAGTCCCTCAAAGTTCCACAAACATCCCACAAAATCTCCCAATATCCAACAAAATTCCAGGCAAAATCCCACAAAATTCCCTAAATCTTCTCAAAACACGACCAAATTCTAGAAAAATATCCCACCAAATCTCCACAAATTCCCACAAAATACATGAAAAATCCCTCAAGATCCCTAAATTGCCTCAATATCCCACAAAATTCCACAAAAATCACACAAAACCTCCACAAGTTTCCACAAAATCTAAGAAAAATTCCTCACAATTCTTCAAGTCTCCTCAAAACCACACAAAGTCCTTCAAAAAGGCCCACTAAATCCCAGAAAAATCACACAAAATTCCCTAAATCTTCTCAAAACATGGCCAAAATCCACAAAAATCCCACCAAATCTCCACAAATTCCCACAGAATACATGAAAAATCCCTGATAATTCGTCAGTTCTCTACAAAATCTCACCAAATTCCAGAAAAGTCCCTCAAAGTTCCACAAACATCCCACAAAATCTCCCAATATCCAACAAAATTCCAGGAAAAATCTCACAAAATTCCCTAAATCTTCTCAAAGCACGGCCAAAATCCACAAAAATCCCACCAAATCTCCACAAATTCCCACAAAATACATGAAAAATCCCTCAAGATCCCTAAATCGCCTCAATATCCCACAAAATCACACAAAAATCACACAAAACCTCCACAAGTTTCCACAAAATCTAAGAAAAATCCCTCAAAATTCTTCAAGTCTCCTCAAAACCAAACAAAGTCCTTGAAAAGGACCACCAAATTCCAGAAAAATCCCACAGAATCTACACAAATTCCCACAAAATCTAAAACAAATTCCTCAAAATTCTTCAAGTCTCCTCAGAATCCCACACAATTCCAGAAAAAACCCACAAAATTCCAGAGAAGTCCCACAAAACTCCCTAAATCATTTCAAAACCCCACCAATTCAAAGGAATGTCCCACAAAATCTCCACCAATTCCCAGAACATCCCACAAAAATCTCACAAAAATCCCTAAATCTTCTGAAAACTCGACCAAATTCCAGAAACGCCCCATAAAAACAGCACAGTTTCCCACAAAATTCAAGAAAAAACACCACAAAATTCCCAAAATCTTTTCAAAATACCACAAAATTCTTGAAAAGCCCCACCAAATTCCAGAAACATCCCACAAAATGTCCTCAATACCCAACAAAATCCCAGAAAAATCACACAAAATTCCCTAAATCTTCTCAAAACACGACCAAATTCTAGAAAAATATCCCACCAAATCTCCACAAATTCCCACAAAATACATGAAAAATCCCTCAAGATCCCTAAATCGCCTCAATATCCCACAAAATCACACAAAAATCACACAAAACCTCCACAAGTTTCCACAAAATCTAAGAAAAATCCCTGAAAATTCTTCAAGTCTCCTCAAAATCAAACAAAGTCCTTGAAAAGGACCACCAAATTCCAGAAAAATCCCACAGAATCTACACAAATTCCCACAAAATCTAAAACAAATTCCTCAAAATTCTTCAAGTCTCCTCAGAATCCCACACAATTCCAGAAAAAACCCACAAAATTCCAGAGAAGTCCCACAAAACTCCCTAAATCATTTCAAAACCCTACCAATTCACAGGAATGTCCCACAAAATCTCCACCAATTCCCAGAACATCCCACAAAAATCTCACAAAAATCCCTAAATCTTCTGAAAACTCGACCAAATTCCAGAAACGCCCCATAAAAACAGCACAGTTTCCCACAAAATTCAAGAAAAAACACCACAAAATTCCCAAAATCTTTTCAAAATACCACAAAATTCTTGAAAAGCCCCACCAAATTCCAGAAACATCCCACAAAATGTCCTCAATACCCAACAAAATCCCAGAAAAATCACACAAAATTCCCTAAATCTTCTCAAAACACGGCCAAAATCCACAAAAATCCCACCAAATCTCCACAAATTCCCACAGAATACATGAAAAATCCCTGATAATTCGTCAGTTCTCTACAGAATCTCACCAAATTCCAGAAAAGTCCCTCAAAGTTCCACAAACATCCCACAAAATCTCCCCAGTATCCAACAAAATTCCAGGAAAAATCCCACAAAATTCCCTAAATCTTCTCAAAACACGACCAAATTCTAGAAAAATATCCCACCACATCTCCACAAATTCCCACAGAATACATGAAAAATCCCTGATAATTCGTCAGTTCTCTACAAAATCTCACCAAATTCCAGAAAAGTCCCTCAAAGTTCCACAAACATCCCACAAAATCTCCCAATATCCAACAAAATTCCAGGAAAAATCCCACAAAATTCCCTAAATCTTCTCAAAACACGACCAAATTCTAGAAAAATTTCCCACCAAATCTCCACAAATTCCCACAAAATACATGAAAAATCCCTCAAGATCCCTAAATTGCCTCAATATCCCACAAAATTCCACAAAAATCACACAAAACCTCCACAAGTTTCCACAAAATCTAAGAAAAATTCCTCACAATTCTTCAAGTCTCCTCAAAACCACACAAAGTCTTTCAAAAAGGCCCACTAAATCCCAGAAAAATCACACAAAATTCCCTAAATCTTCTCAAAACATGGCCAAAATCCACAAAAATCCCACCAAATCTCCACAAATTCCCACAGAATACATGAAAAATCCCTGATAATTCTTCAGTTCTCTACAGAATCTCACAAAATTCCAGAAAAGTCCCTCAAAGTTCCACAAACATCCCACAAAATCTCCCTAATATCCAACAAAATTCCAGGAAAATCCCACAAAATTCCCTAAATCTTCTCAAAACACGACCAAATTCTAGAAAAATATCCCACCAAATCTCCACAAATTCCCACAAAATACATGAAAAATCCCTCAAGATCCCTAAATCGCCTCAATATCCCACAAAATCCCACAAAAATCACACAAAACCTCCACAAGTTTCCACAAAATCTAAGAAAAATCCCTCAAAATTCTTCAAGTCTCCTCAAAACCAAACAAAGTCCTTGAAAAGGACCACCAAATTCCAGAAAAATCCCACAGAATCTACACAAATTCCCACAAAATCTAAAACAAATTCCTCAAAATTCTTCAAGTCTCCTCAGAATCCCACACAATTCCAGAAAAAACCCACAAAATTCCAGAGAAGTCCCACAAAACTCCCTAAATCATTTCAAAACCCTACCAATTCACAGGAATGTCCCACAAAATCTCCACCAATTCCCAGAACATCCCACAAAAATCTCACAAAAATCCCTAAATCTTCTGAAAACTCGACCAAATTCCAGAAACGCCCCATAAAAACAGCACAGTTTCCCTCAAAATTCAAGAAAAAACACCACAAAATTCCCTAAATCTTTTCAAAATACCACAAAATTCTTGAAAAATATCACCAAATTCCAGAAACATCCCACAAAATGTCCTCAATACCCAACAAAATCCCAGAAAAATCACACAAAATTCCCTAAATCTTCTCAAAACACGGACAAAATCCACAAAAATCCCACCAAATCTCCACAAATTCCCACAGAATACATGAAAAATCCCTGATAATTCGTCAGTTCTCTACAGAATCTCACCAAATTCCAGAAAAGTCCCTCAAAGTTCCACAAGCATCCCACAAAATCTCCCTAATATCCAACAAAATTCCAGGAAAAATCTCACAAAATTCCCTAAATCTTCTGAAAACTTGACCAAATTCCAGAAACGCCCCATAAAATCAGCACAGTTTCCCACAAAATTCAAGAAAAAACTCCACAAAATTCCCTAAATCTTCTCAAAACATGGCCAAAATCCACAAAAATCCCACCAAATCTCCACAAATTCCCACAGAATACATGAAAAATCCCTGATAATTCTTCATTTCTCTACAGAATCTCACAAAATTCCAGAAAAGTCCCTCAAAGTTCCACAAACATCCCACAAAATCTCCCAATATCCAAAAAACTAACAGGAAAAATCCCACAAAATTCCCTAAATCTTCTCAAAACACGGCCAAAATCCACAAAAATCCCACCAAATCTCCACAAATTCCCACAAAATACATGAAAAATCCCTCAAGATCCCTAAATTGCCTCAATATCCCACAAAATTCCACAAAAATCACACAAAACCTCCACAAGTTTCCACAAAATCTAAGAAAAATTCCTCACAATTCTTCAAGTCTCCTCAAAACCACACAAAGTCCTTCAAAAAGGCCGACTAAATCCCAGAAAAATCACACAAAATTCCCTAAATCTTCTCAAAACACGGACAAAATCCACAAAAATCCCACCAAATCTCCACAAATTCCCACAGAATACATGAAAAATCCCTGATAATTCGTCAGTTCTCTACAGAATCTCACCAAATTCCAGAAAAGTCCCTCAAAGTTCCACAAGCATCCCACAAAATCTCCCTAATATCCAACAAAATTCCAGGAAAAATCTCACAAAATTCCCTAAATCTTCTGAAAACTTGACCAAATTCCAGAAACGCCCCATAAAATCAGCACAGTTTCCCACAAAATTCAAGAAAAAACTCCACAAAATTCCCTAAATCTTCTCAAAACTCCAACAAATTCCAGAAAAATCCCACCAAATCTCCACAAATTCCCACAGAATACATGAAAAATCCCTGATAATTCGTCAGTTCTCTACAGAATCTCACCAAATTCCAGAAAAGTCCCTCAAAGTTCCACAAGCATCCCACAAAATCTCCCTAATATCCAACAAAATTCCAGGAAAAATCTCACAAAATTCCCTAAATCTTCTGAAAACTTGACCAAATTCCAGAAACGCCCCATAAAATCAGCACAGTTTCCCACAAAATTCAAGAAAAAACTCCACAAAATTCCCTAAATCTTCTCAAAACACGGACAAAATCCACAAAAATCCCACCAAATCTCCACAAATTCCCACAGAATACATGAAAAATCCCTGATAATTCTTCAGTTCTCTACAGAATCTCACCAAATTCCAGAAAAGTCCCTCAAAGTTCCACAAACATCCCACAAAATCTCCCTAATATCCAACAAAATTCCAGGAAAAATGTCACAAAATTCCCTAAATCTTCTCAAAACACGACCAAATTCTAGAAAAATATCCCACCAAATCTCCACAAATTCCCACAAAATACATGAAAAATCCCTCAAGATCCCTAAATTGCCTCAATATCCCACAAAATTCCACAAAAATCACACAAAACCTCCACAAGTTTCCACAAAATCTAAGAAAAATTCCTCACAATTCTTCAAGTCTCCTCAAAACCACACAAAGTCCTTCAAAAAGGCCCACTAAATCCCAGAAAAATCACACAAAATTCCCTAAATCTTCTCAAAACATGGCCAAAATCCACAAAAATCCCACCAAATCTCCACAAATTCCCACAGAATACATGAAAAATCCCTGATAATTCGTCAGTTCTCTACAAAATCTCACCAAATTCCAGAAAAGTCCCTCAAAGTTCCACAAACATCCCACAAAATCTCCCAATATCCAACAAAATTCCAGGAAAAATCTCACAAAATTCCCTAAATCTTCTCAAAGCACGGCCAAAATCCACAAAAATCCCACCAAATCTCCACAAATTCCCACAAAATACATGAAAAATCCCTCAAGATCCCTAAATCGCCTCAATATCCCACAAAATCACACAAAAATCACACAAAACCTCCACAAGTTTCCACAAAATCTAAGAAAAATCCCTCAAAATTCTTCAAGTCTCCTCAAAACCAAACAAAGTCCTTGAAAAGGACCACCAAATTCCAGAAAAATCCCACAGAATCTACACAAATTCCCACAAAATCTAAAACAAATTCCTCAAAATTCTTCAAGTCTCCTCAGAATCCCACACAATTCCAGAAAAAACCCACAAAATTCCAGAGAAGTCCCACAAAACTCCCTAAATCATTTCAAAACCCCACCAATTCAAAGGAATGTCCCACAAAATCTCCACCAATTCCCAGAACATCCCACAAAAATCTCACAAAAATCCCTAAATCTTCTGAAAACTCGACCAAATTCCAGAAACGCCCCATAAAAACAGCACAGTTTCCCACAAAATTCAAGAAAAAACACCACAAAATTCCCAAAATCTTTTCAAAATACCACAAAATTCTTGAAAAGCCCCACCAAATTCCAGAAACATCCCACAAAATGTCCTCAATACCCAACAAAATCCCAGAAAAATCACACAAAATTCCCTAAATCTTCTCAAAACACGACCAAATTCTAGAAAAATATCCCACCAAATCTCCACAAATTCCCACAAAATACATGAAAAATCCCTCAAGATCCCTAAATCGCCTCAATATCCCACAAAATCCCACAAAAATCACACAAAACCTCCACAAGTTTCCACAAAATCTAAGAAAAATCCCTGAAAATTCTTCAAGTCTCCTCAAAATCAAACAAAGTCCTTGAAAAGGACCACCAAATTCCAGAAAAATCCCACAGAATCTACACAAATTCCCACAAAATCTAAAACAAATTCCTCAAAATTCTTCAAGTCTCCTCAGAATCCCACACAATTCCAGAAAAAACCCACAAAATTCCAGAGAAGTCCCACAAAACTCCCTAAATAATTTCAAAACCCTACCAATTCACAGGAATGTCCCACAAAATCTCCACCAATTCCCAGAACATCCCACAAAAATCTCACAAAAATCCCTAAATCTTCTGAAAACTCGACCAAATTCCAGAAACGCCCCATAAAAACAGCACAGTTTCCCACAAAATTCAAGAAAAAACACCACAAAATTCCCAAAATCTTTTCAAAATACCACAAAATTCTTGAAAAGCCCCACCAAATTCCAGAAACATCCCACAAAATGTCCTCAATACCCAACAAAATCCCAGAAAAATCACACAAAATTCCCTAAATCTTCTCAAAACACGGCCAAAATCCACAAAAATCCCACCAAATCTCCACAAATTCCCACAGAATACATGAAAAATCCCTGATAATTCGTCAGTTCTCTACAGAATCTCACCAAATTCCAGAAAAGTCCCTCAAAGTTCCACAAACATCCCACAAAATCTCCCCAGTATCCAACAAAATTCCAGGAAAAATCCCACAAAATTCCCTAAATCTTCTCAAAACACGACCAAATTCTAGAAAAATATCCCACCACATCTCCACAAATTCCCACAGAATACATGAAAAATCCCTGATAATTCGTCAGTTCTCTACAAAATCTCACCAAATTCCAGAAAAGTCCCTCAAAGTTCCACAAACATCCCACAAAATCTCCCAATATCCAACAAAATTCCAGGAAAAATCCCACAAAATTCCCTAAATCTTCTCAAAACACGACCAAATTCTAGAAAAATTTCCCACCAAATCTCCACAAATTCCCACAAAATACATGAAAAATCCCTCAAGATCCCTAAATTGCCTCAATATCCCACAAAATTCCACAAAAATCACACAAAACCTCCACAAGTTTCCACAAAATCTAAGAAAAATTCCTCACAATTCTTCAAGTCTCCTCAAAACCACACAAAGTCTTTCAAAAAGGCCCACTAAATCCCAGAAAAATCACACAAAATTCCCTAAATCTTCTCAAAACATGGCCAAAATCCACAAAAATCCCACCAAATCTCCACAAATTCCCACAGAATACATGAAAAATCCCTGATAATTCTTCAGTTCTCTACAGAATCTCACAAAATTCCAGAAAAGTCCCTCAAAGTTCCACAAACATCCCACAAAATCTCCCTAATATCCAACAAAATTCCAGGAAAATCCCACAAAATTCCCTAAATCTTCTCAAAACACGACCAAATTCTAGAAAAATATCCCACCAAATCTCCACAAATTCCCACAAAATACATGAAAAATCCCTCAAGATCCCTAAATCGCCTCAATATCCCACAAAATCCCACAAAAATCACACAAAACCTCCACAAGTTTCCACAAAATCTAAGAAAAATCCCTCAAAATTCTTCAAGTCTCCTCAAAACCAAACAAAGTCCTTGAAAAGGACCACCAAATTCCAGAAAAATCCCACAGAATCTACACAAATTCCCACAAAATCTAAAACAAATTCCTCAAAATTCTTCAAGTCTCCTCAGAATCCCACACAATTCCAGAAAAAACCCACAAAATTCCAGAGAAGTCCCACAAAACTCCCTAAATCATTTCAAAACCCTACCAATTCACAGGAATGTCCCACAAAATCTCCACCAATTCCCAGAACATCCCACAAAAATCTCACAAAAATCCCTAAATCTTCTGAAAACTCGACCAAATTCCAGAAACGCCCCATAAAAACAGCACAGTTTCCCTCAAAATTCAAGAAAAAACACCACAAAATTCCCTAAATCTTTTCAAAATACCACAAAATTCTTGAAAAATATCACCAAATTCCAGAAACATCCCACAAAATGTCCTCAATACCCAACAAAATCCCAGAAAAATCACACAAAATTCCCTAAATCTTCTCAAAACACGGACAAAATCCACAAAAATCCCACCAAATCTCCACAAATTCCCACAGAATACATGAAAAATCCCTGATAATTCGTCAGTTCTCTACAGAATCTCACCAAATTCCAGAAAAGTCCCTCAAAGTTCCACAAGCATCCCACAAAATCTCCCTAATATCCAACAAAATTCCAGGAAAAATCTCACAAAATTCCCTAAATCTTCTGAAAACTTGACCAAATTCCAGAAACGCCCCATAAAATCAGCACAGTTTCCCACAAAATTCAAGAAAAAACTCCACAAAATTCCCTAAATCTTCTCAAAACATGGCCAAAATCCACAAAAATCCCACCAAATCTCCACAAATTCCCACAGAATACATGAAAAATCCCTGATAATTCTTCATTTCTCTACAGAATCTCACAAAATTCCAGAAAAGTCCCTCAAAGTTCCACAAACATCCCACAAAATCTCCCAATATCCAAAAAACTAACAGGAAAAATCCCACAAAATTCCCTAAATCTTCTCAAAACACGGCCAAAATCCACAAAAATCCCACCAAATCTCCACAAATTCCCACAAAATACATGAAAAATCCCTCAAGATCCCTAAATTGCCTCAATATCCCACAAAATTCCACAAAAATCACACAAAACCTCCACAAGTTTCCACAAAATCTAAGAAAAATTCCTCACAATTCTTCAAGTCTCCTCAAAACCACACAAAGTCCTTCAAAAAGGCCGACTAAATCCCAGAAAAATCACACAAAATTCCCTAAATCTTCTCAAAACACGGACAAAATCCACAAAAATCCCACCAAATCTCCACAAATTCCCACAGAATACATGAAAAATCCCTGATAATTCGTCAGTTCTCTACAGAATCTCACCAAATTCCAGAAAAGTCCCTCAAAGTTCCACAAGCATCCCACAAAATCTCCCTAATATCCAACAAAATTCCAGGAAAAATCTCACAAAATTCCCTAAATCTTCTGAAAACTTGACCAAATTCCAGAAACGCCCCATAAAATCAGCACAGTTTCCCACAAAATTCAAGAAAAAACTCCACAAAATTCCCTAAATCTTCTCAAAACTCCAACAAATTCCAGAAAAATCCCACCAAATCTCCACAAATTCCCACAGAATACATGAAAAATCCCTGATAATTCGTCAGTTCTCTACAGAATCTCACCAAATTCCAGAAAAGTCCCTCAAAGTTCCACAAGCATCCCACAAAATCTCCCTAATATCCAACAAAATTCCAGGAAAAATCTCACAAAATTCCCTAAATCTTCTGAAAACTTGACCAAATTCCAGAAACGCCCCATAAAATCAGCACAGTTTCCCACAAAATTCAAGAAAAAACTCCACAAAATTCCCTAAATCTTCTCAAAACACGGACAAAATCCACAAAAATCCCACCAAATCTCCACAAATTCCCACAGAATACATGAAAAATCCCTGATAATTCTTCAGTTCTCTACAGAATCTCACCAAATTCCAGAAAAGTCCCTCAAAGTTCCACAAACATCCCACAAAATCTCCCTAATATCCAACAAAATTCCAGGAAAAATGTCACAAAATTCCCTAAATCTTCTCAAAACACGACCAAATTCTAGAAAAATATCCCACCAAATCTCCACAAATTCCCACAAAATACATGAAAAATCCCTCAAGATCCCTAAATTGCCTCAATATCCCACAAAATTCCACAAAAATCACACAAAACCTCCACAAGTTTCCACAAAATCTAAGAAAAATTCCTCACAATTCTTCAAGTCTCCTCAAAACCACACAAAGTCATTCAAAAAGGCCCACTAAATCCCAGAAAAATCACACAAAATTCCCTAAATCTTCTCAAAACATGGCCAAAATCCACAAAAATCCCACCAAATCTCCACAAATTCCCACAGAATACATGAAAAATCCCTGATAATTCTTCAGTTCTCTACAGAATCTCACAAAATTCCAGAAAAGTCCCTCAAAGTTCCACAAACATCCCACAAAATCTCCCTAATATCCAACAAAATTCCAGGAAAATCCCACAAAATTCCCTAAATCTTCTCAAAACACGACCAAATTCTAGAAAAATATCCCACCAAATCTCCACAAATTCCCACAAAATACATGAAAAATCCCTCAAGATCCCTAAATCGCCTCAATATCCCACAAAATCCCACAAAAATCACACAAAACCTCCACAAGTTTCCACAAAATCTAAGAAAAATCCCTCAAAATTCTTCAAGTCTCCTCAAAACCAAACAAAGTCCTTGAAAAGGACCACCAAATTCCAGAAAAATCCCACAGAATCTACACAAATTCCCACAAAATCTAAAACAAATTCCTCAAAATTCTTCAAGTCTCCTCAGAATCCCACACAATTCCAGAAAAAACCCACAAAATTCCAGAGAAGTCCCACAAAACTCCCTAAATCATTTCAAAACCCTACCAATTCACAGGAATGTCCCACAAAATCTCCACCAATTCCCAGAACATCCCACAAAAATCTCACAAAAATCCCTAAATCTTCTGAAAACTCGACCAAATTCCAGAAACGCCCCATAAAAACAGCACAGTTTCCCACAAAATTCAAGAAAAAACACCACAAAATTCCCTAAATCTTTTCAAAATACCACAAAATTCTTGAAAAATCTCACCAAATTCCAGAAACATCCCACAAAATGTCCTCAATACCCAACAAAATCCCAGAAAAATCACACAAAATTCCCTAAATCTTCTCAAAACACGGCCAAAATCCACAAAAATCCCACCAAATCTCCACAAATTCCCACAGAATACATGAAAAATCCCTGATAATTCGTCAGTTCTCTACAGAATCTCACCAAATTCCAGAAAAGTCACTCAAAGTTCCACAAGCATCCCACAAAATCTCCCTAATATCCAACAAAATTCCAGGAAAAATCTCACAAAATTCCCTAAATCTTCTGAAAACTTGACCAAATTCCAGAAACGCCCCATAAAATCAGCACAGTTTCCCACAAAATTCAAGAAAAAACTCCACAAAATTCCCTAAATCTTCTCAAAACATGGCCAAAATCCACAAAAATACCACCAAATCTCCACAAATTCCCACAGAATACATGAAAAATCCCTGATAATTCTTCATTTCTCTACAGAATCTCACAAAATTCCAGAAAAGTCCCTCAAAGTTCCACAAACATCCCACAAAATCTCCCTAATATCCAACAAAATTCCAGGAAAATCCCACAAAATTCCCTAAATCTTCTCAAAACACGACCAAATTCTAGAAAAATATCCCACCAAATCTCCACAAATTCCCACAAAATACATGAAAAATCCCTCAAGATCCCTAAATCGCCTCAATATCCCACAAAATCCCACAAAAATCACACAAAACCTCCACAAGTTTCCACAAAATCTAAGAAAAATCCCTCAAAATTCTTCAAGTCTCCTCAAAACCAAACAAAGTCCTTGAAAAGGACCACCAAATTCCAGAAAAATCCCACAGAATCTACACAAATTCCCACAAAATCTAAAACAAATTCCTCAAAATTCTTCAAGTCTCCTCAGAATCCCACACAATTCCAGAAAAAACCCACAAAATTCCAGAGAAGTCCCACAAAACTCCGTAAATCATTTCAAAACCCTACCAATTCACAGGAATGTCCCACAAAATCTCCACCAATTCCCAGAACATCCCACAAAAATCTCACAAAAATCCCTAAATCTTCTGAAAACTCGACCAAATTCCAGAAACGCCCCATAAAAACAGCACAGTTTCCCACAAAATTCAAGAAAAAACACCACAAAATTCCCTAAATCTTTTCAAAATACCACAAAATTCTTGAAAAATCTCACCAAATTCCAGAAACATCCCACAAAATGTCCTCAATACCCAACAAAATCCCAGAAAAATCACACAAAATTCCCTAAATCTTCTCAAAACACGGCCAAAATCCACAAAAATCCCACCAAATCTCCACAAATTCCCACAGAATACATGAAAAATCCCTGATAATTCGTCAGTTCTCTACAGAATCTCACCAAATTCCAGAAAAGTCCCTCAAAGTTCCACAAGCATCCCACAAAATCTCCCTAATATCCAACAAAATTCCAGGAAAAATCTCACAAAATTCCCTAAATCTTCTGAAAACTTGACCAAATTCCAGAAACGCCCCATAAAATCAGCACAGTTTCCCACAAAATTCAAGAAAAAACTCCACAAAATTCCCTAAATCTTCTCAAAACTCGACCAAATTCCACAAAAATCCCACCAAATCTCCACAAATTCCCACAAAATACATGAAAAATCCCTCAAGATCCCTAAATCGCCTCAATATCCCACAAAATCCCACAAAAATCACACAAAACCTCCACAAGTTTCCACAAAATCTAAGAAAAATCCCTGAAAATTCTTCAAGTCTCCTCAAAATCAAACAAAGTCCTTGAAAAGGACCACCAAATTCCAGAAAAATCCCACAGAATCTACACAAATTCCCACAAAATCTAAAACAAATTCCTCAAAATTCTTCAAGTCTCCTCAGAATCCCACACAATTCCAGAAAAAACCCACAAAATTCCAGAGAAGTCCCACAAAACTCTCTAAATCATTTCAAAACCCTACCAATTCACAGGAATGTCCCACAAAATCTAAAACCAATTCCCAGAAAATCCCACAAAAATCTCACAAAAATCCCTAAATCTTCTGAAAACTCGACCAAATTCCAGAAACGCCCCATAAAATCAGCACAGTTTCCCACAAAATTCAAGAAAAAACACCACAAAATTCCCAAAATCTTTTCAAAATACCACAAAATTCTTGAAAAGCCCTACCAAATTCCAGAAACATCCCACAAAATGTCCTCAATACCCAACAAAATCCCAGAAAAATCACACAAAATTCCCTAAATCTTCTCAAAACACGGACAAAATCCACAAAAATCCCACCAAATCTCCACAAATTCCCACAGAATACATGAAAAATCCCTGATAATTCGTCAGTTCTCTACAGAATCTCACCAAATTCCAGAAAAGTCCCTCAAAGTTCCACAAGCATCCCACAAAATCTCCCTAATATCCAACAAAATTCCAGGAAAAATCCCACAAAATTCCCTAAATCTTCTCAAAACACGACCAAATTCTAGAAAAATATCCCACCACATCTCCACAAATTCCCACAGAATACATGAAAAATCCCTGATAATTCGTCAGTTCTCTACAAAATCTCACCAAATTCCAGAAAAGTCCCTCAAAGTTCCACAAACATCCCACAAAATCTCCCAATATCCAACAAAATTCCAGGAAAAATCCCACAAAATTCCCTAAATCTTCTCAAAACACGACCAAATTCTAGAAAAATTTCCCACCAAATCTCCACAAATTCCCACAAAATACATGAAAAATCCCTCAAGATCCCTAAATTGCCTCAATATCCCACAAAATTCCACAAAAATCACACAAAACCTCCACAAGTTTCCACAAAATCTAAGAAAAAATCCTCAAAATTCTTCAAGTCTCCTCAAAACCACACAAAGTCTTTCAAAAAGGCCCACTAAATCCCAGAAAAATCACACAAAATTCCCTAAATCTTCTCAAAACATGGCCAAAATCCACAAAAATCCCACCAAATCTCCACAAATTCCCACAGAATACATGAAAAATCCCTGATAATTCTTCAGTTCTCTACAGAATCTCACAAAATTCCAGAAAAGTCCCTCAAAGTTCCACAAACATCCCACAAAATCTCCCTAATATCCAACAAAATTCCAGGAAAATCCCACAAAATTCCCTAAATCTTCTCAAAACACGACCAAATTCTAGAAAAATATCCCACCAAATCTCCACAAATTCCCACAAAATACATGAAAAATCCCTCAAGATCCCTAAATTGCCTCAATATCCCACAAAATCACACAAAAATCACACAAAACCTCCACAAGTTTCCACAAAATCTAAGAAAAATCCCTGAAAATTCTTCAAGTCTCCTCAAAATCAAACAAAGTCCTTGAAAAGGACCACCAAATTCCAGAAAAATCCCACAGAATCTACACAAATTCCCACAAAATCTAAAACAAATTCCTCAAAATTCTTCAAGTCTCCTCAGATTCCCACACAATTCCAGAAAAAACCCACAAAATTCCAGAGAAGTCCCACAAAACTCCCTAAATCATTTCAAAACCCTACCAATTCAAAGGAATGTCCCACAAAATCTCCACCAATTCCCAGAACATCCCACAAAAATCTCACAAAAATCCCTAAATCTTCTGAAAACTCGACCAAATTCCAGAAACGCCCCATAAAATCAGCACAGTTTCCCACAAAATTCAAGAAAAAACACCACAAAATTCCCTAAATCTTTTCAAAATACCACAAAATTCTTGAAAAATCTCACCAAATTCCAGAAACATCCCACAAAATGTCCTCAATACCCAACAAAATCCCAGAAAAATCACACAAAATTCCCTAAATCTTCTCAAAACACGGCCAAAATCCACAAAAATCCCACCAAATCTCCACAAATTCCCACAGAATACATGAAAAATCCCTGATAATTCGTCAGTTCTCTACAGAATCTCACCAAATTCCAGAAAAGTCCCTCAAAGTTCCACAAGCATCCCACAAAATCTCCCTAATATCCAACAAAATTCCAGGAAAAATCTTACAAAATTCCCTAAATCTTCTGAAAACTTGACCAAATTCCAGAAACGCCCCATAAAATCAGCACAGTTTCCCACAAAATTCAAGAAAAAACTCCACAAAATTCCCTAAATCTTCTCAAAACTCGACCAAATTCCACAAAAATCCCACCAAATCTCCACAAATTCCCACAGAATACATGAAAAATCCCTGATAATTCGTCAGTTCTCTACAAAATCTCACCAACTTCCAGAAAAGTCCCTCAAAGTTCCACAAACATCCCACAAAATCTCCCAATATCCAAAAAAATTCCAGGAAAAATCCCACAAAATTCCCTAAATCTTCTCAAAACACGGCCAAAATCCACAAAAATCCCACCAAATCTCCACAAATTCCCACAAAATACATGAAAAATCCCTCAAGATCCCTAAATCGCCTCAATATCCCACAAAATCACACAAAAATCACACAAAACCTCCACAAGTTTCCACAAAATCTAAGAAAAATCCCTCAAAATTCTTCAAGTCTCCTCAAAACCAAACAAAGTCCTTGAAAAGGACCACCAAATTCCAGAAAAATCCCACAGAATCTCCAACAATTCCCACAAAATCTAAAACAAATTCCTCAAAATTCTTCAAGTCTCCTCAGAATCCCACACAATTCCAGAAAAAACCCACAAAATTCCAGAGAAGTCCCACAAAACTCTCTAAATCATTTCAAAACCCCACCAATTCAAAGGAATGTCCCACAAAATCTCCACCAATTCCCAGAACATCCCACAAAAATCTCACAAAAATCCCTAAATCTTCTGAAAACTTGACCAAATTCCAGAAACGCCCCATAAAATCAGCACAGTTTCCCACAAAATTCAAGAAAAAACACCACAAAATTCCCAAAATCTTTTCAAAATACCACAAAATTCTTGAAAAGCCCCACCAAATTCCAGAAACATCCCACAAAATGTCCTCAATACCCAACAAAATCCCAGAAAAATCACACAAAATTCCCTAAATCTTCTCAAAACACGGACAAAATCCACAAAAATCCCACCAAATCTCCACAAATTCCCACAGAATACATGAAAAATCCCTGATAATTCGTCAGTTCTCTACAGAATCTCACCAAATTCCAGAAAAGTCCCTCAAAGTTCCACAAGCATCCCACAAAATCTCCCTAATATCCAACAAAATTCCAGGAAAAATCTCACAAAATTCCCTAAATCTTCTGAAAACTTGACCAAATTCCAGAAACGCCCCATAAAATCAGCACAGTTTCCCACAAAATTCAAGAAAAAACTCCACAAAATTCCCTAAATCTTCTCAAAACTCCAACAAATTCCAGAAAAATCCCACCAAATCTCCACAAATTCCCACAGAATACATGAAAAATCCCTGATAATTCGTCAGTTCTCTACAGAATCTCACCAAATTCCAGAAAAGTCCCTCAAAGTTCCACAAACATCCCACAAAATCTCCCAATATCCAACAAAATTCCAGGAAAAATCTCACAAAATTCCCTAAATCTTCTCAAAACACGACCAAATTCTAGAAAAATATCCCACCAAATCTCCACAAATTCCCACAAAATACATGAAAAATCCCTCAAGATCCCTAAATTGCCTCAATATCCCACAAAATTCCACAAAAATCACACAAAACCTCCACAAGTTTCCACAAAATCTAAGAAAAATTCCTCACAATTCTTCAAGTCTCCTCAAAACCACACAAAGTCATTCAAAAAGGCCCACTAAATCCCAGAAAAATCACACAAAATTCCCTAAATCTTCTCAAAACACGGACAAAATCCACAAAAATCCCACCAAATCTCCACAAATTCCCACAGAATACATGAAAAATCCCTGATAATTCTTCAGTTCTCTACAGAATCTCACCAAATTCCAGAAAAGTCCCTCAAAGTTCCACAAACATCCCACAAAATCTCCCTAATATCCAAAAAAATTCCAGGAAAATCCCACAAAATTCCCTAAATCTTCTCAAAACACGACCAAATTCTAGAAAAATATCCCACCAAATCTCCACAAATTCCCACAAAATACATGAAAAATCCCTCAAGATCCCTAAATCGCCTCAATATCCCACAAAATCCCACAAAAATCACACAAAACCTCCACAAGTTTCCACAAAATCTAAGAAAAATCCCTCAAAATTCTTCAAGTCTCCTCAAAACCAAACAAAGTCCTTGAAAAGGACCACCAAATTCCAGAAAAATCCCACAGAATCTACACAAATTCCCACAAAATCTAAAACAAATTCCTCAAAATTCTTCAAGTCTCCTCAGAATCCCACACAATTCCAGAAAAAACCCACAAAATTCCAGAGAAGTCCCACAAAACTCCCTAAATCATTTCAAAACCCTACCAATTCACAGGAATGTCCCACAAAATCTCCACCAATTCCCAGAACATCCCACAAAAATCTCACAAAAATCCCTAAATCTTCTGAAAACTCGACCAAATTCCAGAAACGCCCCATAAAAACAGCACAGTTTCCCACAAAATTCAAGAAAAAACACCACAAAATTCCCTAAATCTTTTCAAAATACCACAAAATTCTTGAAAAATCTCACCAAATTCCAGAAACATCCCACAAAATGTCCTCAATACCCAACAAAATCCCAGAAAAATCACACAAAATTCCCTAAATCTTCTCAAAACACGGCCAAAATCCACAAAAATCCCACCAAATCTCCACAAATTCCCACAGAATACATGAAAAATCCCTGATAATTCGTCAGTTCTCTACAGAATCTCACCAAATTCCAGAAAAGTCCCTCAAAGTTCCACAAGCATCCCACAAAATCTCCCTAATATCCAACAAAATTCCAGGAAAAATCTCACAAAATTCCCTAAATCTTCTGAAAACTTGACCAAATTCCAGAAACGCCCCATAAAATCAGCACAGTTTCCCACAAAATTCAAGAAAAAACTCCACAAAATTCCCTAAATCTTCTCAAAACTCGACCAAATTCCACAAAAATCCCACCAAATCTCCACAAATTCCCACAGAATACATGAAAAATCCCTGATAATTCGTCAGTTCTCTACAAAATCTCACCAACTTCCAGAAAAGTCCCTCAAAGTTCCACAAACATCCCACAAAATCTCCCAATATCCAAAAAAATTCCAGGAAAAATCCCACAAAATTCCCTAAATCTTCTCAAAACACGGCCAAAATCCACAAAAATCCCACCAAATCTCCACAAATTCCCACAAAATACATGAAAAATCCCTCAAGATCCCTAAATCGCCTCAATATCCCACAAAATCACACAAAAATCACACAAAACCTCCACAAGTTTCCACAAAATCTAAGAAAAATTCCTCACAATTCTTCAAGTCTCCTCAAAACCAAACAAAGTCCTTGAAAAGGACCACCAAATTCCAGAAAAATCCCACAGAATCTCCAACAATTCCCACAAAATCTAAAACAAATTCCTCAAAATTCTTCAAGTCTCCTCAGAATCCCACACAATTCCAGAAAAAACCCACAAAATTCCAGAGAAGTCCCACAAAACTCTCTAAATCATTTCAAAACCCCACCAATTCAAAGGAATGTCCCACAAAATCTCCACCAATTCCCAGAACATCCCACAAAAATCTCACAAAAATCCCTAAATCTTCTGAAAACTTGACCAAATTCCAGAAACGCCCCATAAAATCAGCACAGTTTCCCACAAAATTCAAGAAAAAACACCACAAAATTCCCAAAATCTTTTCAAAATACCACAAAATTCTTGAAAAGCCCCACCAAATTCCAGAAACATCCCACAAAATGTCCTCAATACCCAACAAAATCCCAGAAAAATCACACAAAATTCCCTAAATCTTCTCAAAACACGGACAAAATCCACAAAAATCCCACCAAATCTCCACAAATTCCCACAGAATACATGAAAAATCCCTGATAATTCGTCAGTTCTCTACAGAATCTCACCAAATTCCAGAAAAGTCCCTCAAAGTTCCACAAGCATCCCACAAAATCTCCCTAATATCCAACAAAATTCCAGGAAAAATCTCACAAAATTCCCTAAATCTTCTGAAAACTTGACCAAATTCCAGAAACGCCCCATAAAATCAGCACAGTTTCCCACAAAATTCAAGAAAAAACTCCACAAAATTCCCTAAATCTTCTCAAAACTCCAACAAATTCCAGAAAAATCCCACCAAATCTCCACAAATTCCCACAGAATACATGAAAAATCCCTGATAATTCGTCAGTTCTCTACAGAATCTCACCAAATTCCAGAAAAGTCCCTCAAAGTTCCACAAACATCCCACAAAATCTCCCAATATCCAACAAAATTCCAGGAAAAATCTCACAAAATTCCCTAAATCTTCTCAAAACACGACCAAATTCTAGAAAAATATCCCAACAAATCTCCACAAATTCCCACAAAATACATGAAAAATCCCTCAAGATCCCTAAATCGCCTCAATATCCCACAAAATCCCACAAAAATCACACAAAACCTCCACAAGTTTCCACAAAATCTAAGAAAAATTCCTCACAATTCTTCAAGTCTCCTCAAAACCACACAAAGTCATTCAAAAAGGCCCACTAAATCCCAGAAAAATCACACAAAATTCCCTAAATCTTCTCAAAACATGGCCAAAATCCACAAAAATCCCACCAAATCTCCACAAATTCCCACAGAATACATGAAAAATCCCTGATAATTCTTCAGTTCTCTACAGAATCTCACCAAATTCCAGAAAAGTCCCTCAAAGTTCCACAAACATCCCACAAAATCTCCCTAATATCCAAAAAAATTCCAGGAAAATCCCACAAAATTCCCTAAATCTTCTCAAAACACGACCAAATTCTAGAAAAATATCCCACCAAATCTCCACAAATTCCCACAAAATACATGAAAAATCCCTCAAGATCCCTAAATCGCCTCAATATCCCACAAAATCACACAAAAATCACACAAAACCTCCACAAGTTTCCACAAAATCTAAGAAAAATCCCTCAAAATTCTTCAAGTCTCCTCAAAACCAAACAAAGTCCTTGAAAAGGACCACCAAATTCCAGAAAAATCCCACAGAATCTACACAAATTCCCACAAAATCTAAAACAAATTCCTCAAAATTCTTCAAGTCTCCTCAGAATCCCACACAATTCCAGAAAAAACCCACAAAATTCCAGAGAAGTCCCACAAAACTCCCTAAATCAGTTCAAAACCCTACCAATTCACAGGAATGTCCCACAAAATCTCCACCAATTCCCAGAACATCCCACAAAAATCTCACAAAAATCCCTAAATCTTCTGAAAACTCGACCAAATTCCAGAAACGCCCCATAAAAACAGCACAGTTTCCCACAAAATTCAAGAAAAAACACCACAAAATTCCCTAAATCTTTTCAAAATACCACAAAATTCTTGAAAAATCTCACCAAATTCCAGAAACATCCCACAAAATGTCCTCAATACCCAACAAAATCCCAGAAAAATCACACAAAATTCCCTAAATCTTCTCAAAACACGGCCAAAATCCACAAAAATCCCACCAAATCTCCACAAATTCCCACAGAATACATGAAAAATCCCTGATAATTCGTCAGTTCTCTACAGAATCTCACCAAATTCCAGAAAAGTCCCTCAAAGTTCCACAAGCATCCCACAAAATCTCCCTAATATCCAACAAAATTCCAGGAAAAATCTCACAAAATTCCCTAAATCTTCTGAAAACTTGACCAAATTCCAGAAACGCCCCATAAAATCAGCACAGTTTCCCACAAAATTCAAGAAAAAACTCCACAAAATTCCCTAAATCTTCTCAAAACTCGACCAAATTCCACAAAAATCCCACCAAATCTCCACAAATTCCCACAGAATACATGAAAAATCCCTGATAATTCGTCAGTTCTCTACAAAATCTCACCAACTTCCAGAAAAGTCCCTCAAAGTTCCACAAACATCCCACAAAATCTCCCAATATCCAAAAAAATTCCAGGAAAAATCCCACAAAATTCCCTAAATCTTCTCAAAACACGGCCAAAATCCACAAAAATCCCACCAAATCTCCACAAATTCCCACAAAATACATGAAAAATCCCTCAAGATCCCTAAATCGCCTCAATATCCCACAAAATCACACAAAAATCACACAAAACCTCCACAAGTTTCCACAAAATCTAAGAAAAATCCCTCAAAATTCTTCAAGTCTCCTCAAAACCAAACAAAGTCCTTGAAAAGGACCACCAAATTCCAGAAAAATCCCACAGAATCTCCACAAATTCCCACAAAATCTAAAACAAATTCCTCAAAATTCTTCAAGTCTCCTCAGAATCCCACACAATTCCAGAAAAAACCCACAAAATTCCAGAGAAGTCCCACAAAACTCCCTAAATCATTTCAAAACCCCACCAATTCAAAGGAATGTCCCACAAAATCTCCACCAATTCCCAGAACATCCCACAAAAATCTCACAAAAATCCCTAAATCTTCTGAAAACTCGACCAAATTCCAGAAACGCCCCATAAAATCAGCACAGTTTCCCACAAAATTCAAGAAAAAACACCACAAAATTCCCAAAATCTTTTCAAAATACCACAAAATTCTTGAAAAGCCCCACCAAATTCCAGAAACATCCCACAAAATGTCCTCAATACCCAACAAAATCCCAGAAAAATCACACAAAATTCCCTAAATCTTCTCAAAACACGGACAAAATCCACAAAAATCCCACCAAATCTCCACAAATTCCCACAGAATACATGAAAAATCCCTGATAATTCGTCAGTTCTCTACAGAATCTCACCAAATTCCAGAAAAGTCCCTCAAAGTTCCACAAGCATCCCACAAAATCTCCCTAATATCCAACAAAATTCCAGGAAAAATCTCACAAAATTCCCTAAATCTTCTGAAAACTTGACCAAATTCCAGAAACGCCCCATAAAATCAGCACAGTTTCCCACAAAATTCAAGAAAAAACTCCACAAAATTCCCTAAATCTTCTCAAAACTCCAACAAATTCCAGAAAAATCCCACCAAATCTCCACAAATTCCCACAGAATACATGAAAAATCCCTGATAATTCGTCAGTTCTCTACAGAATCTCACCAAATTCCAGAAAAGTCCCTCAAAGTTCCACAAACATCCCACAAAATCTCCCAATATCCAACAAAATTCCAGGAAAAATCCCACCAAATTCCCTAAATCTTCTCAAAACACGACCAAATTCTAGAAAAATATCCCACCAAATCTCCACAAATTCCCACAAAATACATGAAAAATCCCTCAAGATCCCTAAATTGCCTCAATATCCCACAAAATTCCACAAAAATCACACAAAACCTCCACAAGTTTCCACAAAATCTAAGAAAAATTCCTCACAATTCTTCAAGTCTCCTCAAAACCACACAAAGTCCTTCAAAAAGGCCCACTAAATCCCAGAAAAATCACACAAAATTCCCTAAATCTTCTCAAAACATGGCCAAAATCCACAAAAATCCCACCAAATCTCCACAAATTCCCACAGAATACATGAAAAATCCCTGATAATTCTTCAGTTCTCTACAGAATCTCACAAAATTCCAGAAAAGTCCCTCAAAGTTCCACAAACATCCCACAAAATCTCCCTAATATCCAAAAAAATTCCAGGAAAATCCCACAAAATTCCCTAAATCTTCTCAAAACACGACCAAATTCTAGAAAAATATCCCACCAAATCTCCACAAATTCCCACAAAATACATGAAAAATCCCTCAAGATCCCTAAATCGCCTCAATATCCCACAAAATCCCACAAAAATCACACAAAACCTCCACAAGTTTCCACAAAATCTAAGAAAAATCCCTCAAAATTCTTCAAGTCTCCTCAAAACCAAACAAAGTCCTTGAAAAGGACCACCAAATTCCAGAAAAATCCCACAGAATCTACACAAATTCCCACAAAATCTAAAACAAATTCCTCAAAATTCTTCAAGTCTCCTCAGAATCCCACACAATTCCAGAAAAAACCCACAAAATTCCAGAGAAGTCCCACAAAACTCCCTAAATCATTTCAAAACCCTACCAATTCACAGGAATGTCCCACAAAATCTCCACCAATTCCCAGAACATCCCACAAAAATCTCACAAAAATCCCTAAATCTTCTGAAAACTCGACCAAATTCCAGAAACGCCCCATAAAAACAGCACAGTTTCCCACAAAATTCAAGAAAAAACACCACAAAATTCCCAAAATCTTTTCAAAATACCACAAAATTCTTGAAAAGCCCCACCAAATTCCAGAAACATCCCACAAAATGTCCTCAATACCCAACAAAATCCCAGAAAAATCACACAAAATTCCCTAAATCTTCTCAAAAAACGGACAAAATCCACAAAAATCCCACCGAATCTCCACAAATTCCCACAGAATACATGAAAAATCCATGATAATTCGTCAGTTCTCTACAGAATCTCACCAAATTCCAGAAAAGTCCCTCAAAGTTCCACAAGCATCCCACAAAATCTCCCTAATATCCAACAAAATTCCAGGAAAAATCTCACAAAATTCCCTAAATCTTCTGAAAACTTGACCAAATTCCAGAAACGCCCCATAAAATCAGCACAGTTTCCCACAAAATTCAAGAAAAAACTCCACAAAATTCCCTAAATCTTCTCAAAACTCCAACAAATTCCAGAAAAATCCCACCAAATCTCCACAAATTCCCACAGAATACATGAAAAATCCCTGATAATTCGTCAGTTCTCTACAAAATCTCACCAAATTCCAGAAAAGTCCCTCAAAGTTCCACAAACATCCCACAAAATCTCCCAATATCCAACAAAATTCCAGGAAAAATCTCACAAAATTCCCTAAATCTTCTCAAAACACGACCAAATTCTAGAAAAATATCCCACCAAATCTCCACAAATTCCCACAAAATACATGAAAAATCCCTCAAGATCCCTAAATCGCCTCAATATCCCACAAAATCCCACAAAAATCACACAAAACCTCCACAAGTTTCCACAAAATCTAAGAAAAATCCCTGAAAATTCTTCAAGTCTCCTCAAAATCAAACAAAGTCCTTGAAAAGGACCACCAAATTCCAGAAAAATCCCACAGAATCTACACAAATTCCCACAAAATCTAAAACAAATTCCTCAAAATTCTTCAAGTCTCCTCAGAATCCCACACAATTCCAGAAAAAACCCACAAAATTCCAGAGAAGTCCCACAAAACTCCCTAAATCATTTCAAAACCCTACCAATTCACAGGAATGTCCCACAAAATCTCCACCAATTCCCAGAACATCCCACAAAAATCTCACAAAAATCCCTAAATCTTCTGAAAACTCGACCAAATTCCAGAAACGCCCCATAAAAACAGCACAGTTTCCCACAAAATTCAAGAAAAAACACCACAAAATTCCCAAAATCTTTTCAAAATACCACAAAATTCTTGAAAAGCCCCACCAAATTCCAGAAACATCCCACAAAATGTCCTCAATACCCAACAAAATCCCAGAAAAATCACACAAAATTCCCTAAATCTTCTCAAAACACGGCCAAAATCCACAAAAATCCCACCAAATCTCCACAAATTCCCACAGAATACATGAAAAATCCCTGATAATTCGTCAGTTCTCTACAGAATCTCACCAAATTCCAGAAAAGTCCCTCAAAGTTCCACAAACATCCCACAAAATCTCCCCAGTATCCAACAAAATTCCAGGAAAAATCCCACAAAATTCCCTAAATCTTCTGAAAACTTGACCAAATTCCAGAAACGCCCCATAAAATAAGCACAGTTTCCCACAAAATTCAAGAAAAAACTCCACAAAATTCCCTAAATCTTCTCAAAACTCCAACAAATTCCAGAAAAATCCCACCAAATCTCCACAAATTCCCACAGAATACATGAAAAATCCCTGATAATTCGTCAGTTCTCTACAAAATCTCACCAAATTCCAGAAAAGTCCCTCAAAGTTCCACAAACATCCCACAAAATCTCCCAATATCCAACAAAATTCCAGGAAAAATCCCACAAAATTCCCTAAATCTTCTCAAAACACGACCAAATTCTAGAAAAATATCCCACCAAATCTCCACAAATTCCCACAAAATACATGAAAAATCCCTCAAGATCCCTAAATCACCTCAATATCCCACAAAATCACACAAAAATCACACCAAACCTCCACAAGTTTCCACAAAATCTAAGAAAAATCCCTCAAAATTCTTCAAGTCTCCTCAAAACCAAACAAAGTCCTTGAAAAGGACCACCAAATTCCAGAAAAATCCCACAGAATCTACACAAATTCCCACAAAATCTAAAACAAATTCCTCAAAATTCTTCAAGTCTCCTCAGAATCCCACACAATTCCAGAAAAAACCCACAAAATTCCAGAGAAGTCCCACAAAACTCCCTAAATCATTTCAAAACCCTACCAATTCACAGGAATGTCCCACAAAATCTCCACCAATTCCCAGAACATCCCACAAAAATCTCACAAAAATCCCTAAATCTTCTGAAAACTCGACCAAATTCCAGAAACGCCCCATAAAAACAGCACAGTTTCCCACAAAATTCAAGAAAAAACACCACAAAATTCCCTAAATCTTTTCAAAATACCACAAAATTCTTGAAAATCCCACCAAATTCCAGAAACATCCCACAAAATGTCCTCAATACCCAACAAAATCCCAGAAAAATCACACAAAATTCCCTAAATCTTCTCAAAACACGGACAAAATCCACAAAAATCCCACCAAATCTCCACAAATTCCCACAGAATACATGAAAAATCCCTGATAATTCGTCAGTTCTCTACAGAATCTCACCAAATTCCAGAAAAGTCCCTCAAAGTTCCACAAGCATCCCACAAAATCTCCCTAATATCCAACAAAATTCCAGGAAAAATCTCACAAAATTCCCTAAATCTTCTGAAAACTTGACCAAATTCCAGAAACGCCCCATAAAATCAGCACAGTTTCCCACAAAATTCAAGAAAAAACTCCACAAAATTCCCTAAATCTTCTCAAAACTCCAACAAATTCCAGAAAAATCCCACCAAATCTCCACAAATTCCCACAGAATACATGAAAAATCCCTGATAATTCGTCAGTTCTCTACAAAATCTCACCAAATTCCAGAAAAGTCCCTCAAAGTTCCACAAACATCCCACAAAATCTCCCAATATCCAACAAAATTCCAGGAAAAATCCCACCAAATTCCCTAAATCTTCTCAAAACACGACCAAATTCTAGAAAAATATCCCACCAAATCTCCACAAATTCCCACAAAATACATGAAAAATCCCTCAAGATCCCTAAATTGCCTCAATATCCCACAAAATTCCACAAAAATCACACAAAACCTCCACAAGTTTCCACAAAATCTAAGAAAAATTCCTCACAATTCTTCAAGTCTCCTCAAAACCACACAAAGTCTTTCAAAAAGGCCCACTAAATCCCAGAAAAATCACACAAAATTCCCTAAATCTTCTCAAAACATGGCCAAAATCCACAAAAATCCCACCAAATCTCCACAAATTCCCACAGAATACATGAAAAATCCCTGATAATTCGTCAGTTCTCTACAGAATCTCACAAAATTCCAGAAAAGTCCCTCAAAGTTCCACAAACATCCCACAAAATCTCCCAATATCCAACAAAATTCCAGGAAAAATCCCACAAAATTCCCTAAATCTTCTCAAAACACGACCAAATTCTAGAAAAATATCCCACCAAATCTCCACAAATTCCCACAAAATACATGAAAAATCCCTCAAGATCCCTAAATCACCTCAATATCCCACAAAATCCCACAAAAATCACACAAAACCTCCACAAGTTTCCACAAAATCTAAGAAAAATCCCTCAAAATTCTTCAAGTCTCCTCAAAACCAAACAAAGTCCTTGAAAAGGACCACCAAATTCCAGAAAAATCCCACAGAATCTACACAAATTCCCACAAAATCTAAAACAAATTCCTCAAAATTCTTCAAGTCTCCTCAGAATCCCACACAATTCCAGAAAAAACCCACAAAATTCCAGAGAAGTCCCACAAAACTCCCTAAATCATTTCAAAACCCTACCAATTCACAGGAATGTCCCACAAAATCTCCACCAATTCCCAGAACATCCCACAAAAATCTCACAAAAATCCCTAAATCTTCTGAAAACTCGACCAAATTCCAGAAACGCCCCATAAAATCAGCACAGTTTCCCACAAAATTCAAGAAAAAACACCACAAAATTCCCAAAATCTTTTCAAAATACCACAAAATTCTTGAAAAGCCCCACCAAATTCCAGAAACATCCCACAAAATGTCCTCAATACCCAACAAAATCCCAGAAAAATCACACAAAATTCCCTAAATCTTCTCAAAACACGGCCAAAATCCACAAAAATCCCACCAAATCTCCACAAATTCCCACAGAATACATGAAAAATCCCTGATAATTTGTCAGTTCTCTACAGAATCTCACCAAATTCCAGAAAAGTCCCTCAAAGTTCCACAAGCATCCCACAAAATCTCCCTAATATCCAACAAAATTCCAGGAAAAATCTCACAAAATTCCCTAAATCTTCTGAAAACTTGACCAAATTCCAGAAACGCCCCATAAAATCAGCACAGTTTCCCACAAAATTCAAGAAAAAACTCCACAAAATTCCCTAAATCTTCTCAAAACTCCAACAAATTCCAGAAAAATCCCACCAAATCTCCACAAATTCCCACAGAATACATGAAAAATCCCTGATAATTCGTCAGTTCTCTACAAAATCTCACCAAATTCCAGAAAAGTCCCTCAAAGTTCCACAAACATCCCACAAAATCTCCCAATATCCAACAAAATTCCAGGAAAAATCTCACAAAATTCCCTAAATCTTCTCAAAACAAGACCAAATTCTAGAAAAATATCCCACCAAATCTCCACAAATTCCCACAAAATACATGAAAAATCCCTCAAGATCCCTAAATTGCCTCAATATCCCACAAAATTCCACAAAAATCACACAAAACCTACACAAGTTTCCACAAAATCTAAGAAAAATTCCTCACAATTCTTCAAGTCTCCTCAAAACCACACAAAGTCCTTCAAAAAGGCCCACTAAATCCCAGAAAAATCACACAAAATTCCCTAAATCTTCTCAAAACACGGACAAAATCCACAAAAATCCCACCAAATCTCCACAAATTCCCACAGAATACATGAAAAATCCCTGATAATTCGTCAGTTCTCTACAGAATCTCACCAAATTCCAGAAAAGTCCCTCAAAGTTCCACAAGCATCCCACAAAATCTCCCTAATATCCAACAAAATTCCAGGAAAAATCTCACAAAATTCCCTAAATCTTCTGAAAACTTGACCAAATTCCAGAAACGCCCCATAAAATCAGCACAGTTTCCCACAAAATTCAAGAAAAAACTCCACAAAATTCCCTAAATCTTCTCAAAACTCCAACAAATTCCAGAAAAATCCCACCAAATCTCCACAAATTCCCACAGAATACATGAAAAATCCCTGATAATTCGTCAGTTCTCTACAAAATCTCACCAAATTCCAGAAAAGTCCCTCAAAGTTCCACAAACATCCCACAAAATCTCCCAATATCCAACAAAATTCCAGGAAAAATCTCACAAAATTCCCTAAATCTTCTCAAAACACGACCAAATTCTAGAAAAATATCCCACCAAATCTCCACAAATTCCCACAAAATACATGAAAAATCCCTCAAGATCCCTAAATCGCCTCAATATCCCACAAAATCCCACAAAAATCACACAAAACCTCCACAAGTTTCCACAAAATCTAAGAAAAATCCCTGAAAATTCTTCAAGTCTCCTCAAAATCAAACAAAGTCCTTGAAAAGGACCACCAAATTCCAGAAAAATCCCACAGAATCTACACAAATTCCCACAAAATCTAAAACAAATTCCTCAAAATTCTTCAAGTCTCCTCAGAATCCCACACAATTCCAGAAAAAACCCACAAAATTCCAGAGAAGTCCCACAAAACTCCCTAAATCATTTCAAAACCCTACCAATTCACAGGAATGTCCCACAAAATCTCCACCAATTCCCAGAACATCCCACAAAAATCTCACAAAAATCCCTAAATCTTCTGAAAACTCGACCAAATTCCAGAAACGCCCCATAAAAACAGCACAGTTTCCCACAAAATTCAAGAAAAAACACCACAAAATTCCCAAAATCTTTTCAAAATACCACAAAATTCTTGAAAAGCCCCACCAAATTCCAGAAACATCCCACAAAATGTCCTCAATACCCAACAAAATCCCAGAAAAATCACACAAAATTCCCTAAATCTTCTCAAAACACGGCCAAAATCCACAAAAATCCCACCAAATCTCCACAAATTCCCACAGAATACATGAAAAATCCCTGATAATTCGTCAGTTCTCTACAGAATCTCACCAAATTCCAGAAAAGTCCCTCAAAGTTCCACAAACATCCCACAAAATCTCCCCAGTATCCAACAAAATTCCAGGAAAAATCCCACAAAATTCCCTAAATCTTCTGAAAACTTGACCAAATTCCAGAAACGCCCCATAAAATCAGCACAGTTTCCCACAAAATTCAAGAAAAAACTCCACAAAATTCCCTAAATCTTCTCAAAACTCCAACAAATTCCAGAAAAATCCCACCAAATCTCCACAAATTCCCACAGAATACATGAAAAATCCCTGATAATTCGTCAGTTCTCTACAAAATCTCACCAAATTCCAGAAAAGTCCCTCAAAGTTCCACAAACATCCCACAAAATCTCCCAATATCCAACAAAATTCCAGGAAAAATCCCACAAAATTCCCTAAATCTTCTCAAAACACGACCAAATTCTAGAAAAATATCCCACCAAATCTCCACAAATTCCCACAAAATACATGAAAAATCCCTCAAGATCCCTAAATCACCTCAATATCCCACAAAATCACACAAAAATCACACCAAACCTCCACAAGTTTCCACAAAATCTAAGAAAAATCCCTCAAAATTCTTCAAGTCTCCTCAAAACCAAACAAAGTCCTTGAAAAGGACCACCAAATTCCAGAAAAATCCCACAGAATCTACACAAATTCCCACAAAATCTAAAACAAATTCCTCAAAATTCTTCAAGTCTCCTCAGAATCCCACACAATTCCAGAAAAAACCCACAAAATTCCAGAGAAGTCCCACAAAACTCCCTAAATCATTTCAAAACCCTACCAATTCACAGGAATGTCCCACAAAATCTCCACCAATTCCCAGAACATCCCACAAAAATCTCACAAAAATCCCTAAATCTTCTGAAAACTCGACCAAATTCCAGAAACGCCCCATAAAAACAGCACAGTTTCCCACAAAATTCAAGAAAAAACACCACAAAATTCCCTAAATCTTTTCAAAATACCACAAAATTCTTGAAAATCCCACCAAATTCCAGAAACATCCCACAAAATGTCCTCAATACCCAACAAAATCCCAGAAAAATCACACAAAATTCCCTAAATCTTCTCAAAACACGGACAAAATCCACAAAAATCCCACCAAATCTCCACAAATTCCCACAGAATACATGAAAAATCCCTGATAATTCGTCAGTTCTCTACAGAATCTCACCAAATTCCAGAAAAGTCCCTCAAAGTTCCACAAGCATCCCACAAAATCTCCCTAATATCCAACAAAATTCCAGGAAAAATCTCACAAAATTCCCTAAATCTTCTGAAAACTTGACCAAATTCCAGAAACGCCCCATAAAATCAGCACAGTTTCCCACAAAATTCAAGAAAAAACTCCACAAAATTCCCTAAATCTTCTCAAAACTCCAACAAATTCCAGAAAAATCCCACCAAATCTCCACAAATTCCCACAGAATACATGAAAAATCCCTGATAATTCGTCAGTTCTCTACAAAATCTCACCAAATTCCAGAAAAGTCCCTCAAAGTTCCACAAACATCCCACAAAATCTCCCAATATCCAACAAAATTCCAGGAAAAATCCCACAAAATTCCCTAAATCTTCTCAAAACACGACCAAATTCTAGAAAAATATCCCACCAAATCTCCACAAATTCCCACAAAATACATGAAAAATCCCTCAAGATCCCTAAATTGCCTCAATATCCCACAAAATTCCACAAAAATCACACAAAACCTCCACAAGTTTCCACAAAATCTAAGAAAAATTCCTCACAATTCTTCAAGTCTCCTCAAAACCACACAAAGTCTTTCAAAAAGGCCCACTAAATCCCAGAAAATCACACAAAATTCCCTAAATCTTCTCAAAACATGGCCAAAATCCACAAAAATCCCACCAAATCTCCACAAATTCCCACAGAATACATGAAAAATCCCTGATAATTCGTCAGTTCTCTACAGAATCTCACAAAATTCCAGAAAAGTCCCTCAAAGTTCCACAAACATCCCACAAAATCTCCCAATATCCAACAAAATTCCAGGAAAAATCCCACAAAATTCCCTAAATCTTCTCAAAACACGACCAAATTCTAGAAAAATATCCCACCAAATCTCCACAAATTCCCACAAAATACATGAAAAATCCCTCAAGATCCCTAAATCACCTCAATATCCCACAAAATCCCACAAAAATCACACAAAACCTCCACAAGTTTCCACAAAATCTAAGAAAAATCCCTCAAAATTCTTCAAGTCTCCTCAAAACCAAACAAAGTCCTTGAAAAGGACCACCAAATTCCAGAAAAATCCCACAGAATCTACACAAATTCCCACAAAATCTAAAACAAATTCCTCAAAATTCTTCAAGTCTCCTCAGAATCCCACACAATTCCAGAAAAAACCCACAAAATTCCAGAGAAGTCCCACAAAACTCCCTAAATCATTTCAAAACCCTACCAATTCACAGGAATGTCCCACAAAATCTCCACCAATTCCCAGAACATCCCACAAAAATCTCACAAAAATCCCTAAATCTTCTGAAAACTCGACCAAATTCCAGAAACGCCCCATAAAATCAGCACAGTTTCCCACAAAATTCAAGAAAAAACACCACAAAATTCCCAAAATCTTTTCAAAATACCACAAAATTCTTGAAAAGCCCCACCAAATTCCAGAAACATCCCACAAAATGTCCTCAATACCCAACAAAATCCCAGAAAAATCACACAAAATTCCCTAAATCTTCTCAAAACACGGCCAAAATCCACAAAAATCCCACCAAATCTCCACAAATTCCCACAGAATACATGAAAAATCCCTGATAATTCGTCAGTTCTCTACAGAATCTCACCAAATTCCAGAAAAGTCCCTCAAAGTTCCACAAGCATCCCACAAAATCTCCCTAATATCCAACAAAATTCCAGGAAAAATCTCACAAAATTCCCTAAATCTTCTGAAAACTTGACCAAATTCCAGAAACGCCCCATAAAATCAGCACAGTTTCCCACAAAATTCAAGAAAAAACTCCACAAAATTCCCTAAATCTTCTCAAAACTCCAACAAATTCCAGAAAAATCCCACCAAATCTCCACAAATTCCCACAGAATACATGAAAAATCCCTGATAATTCGTCAGTTCTCTACAAAATCTCACCAAATTCCAGAAAAGTCCCTCAAAGTTCCACAAACATCCCACAAAATCTCCCAATATCCAACAAAATTCCAGGAAAAATCTCACAAAATTCCCTAAATCTTCTCAAAACAAGACCAAATTCTAGAAAAATATCCCACCAAATCTCCACAAATTCCCACAAAATACATGAAAAATCCCTCAAGATCCCTAAATTGCCTCAATATCCCACAAAATTCCACAAAAATCACACAAAACCTACACAAGTTTCCACAAAATCTAAGAAAAATTCCTCACAATTCTTCAAGTCTCCTCAAAACCACACAAAGTCCTTCAAAAAGGCCCACTAAATCCCAGAAAAATCACACAAAATTCCCTAAATCTTCTCAAAACACGGACAAAATCCACAAAAATCCCACCAAATCTCCACAAATTCCCACAGAATACATGAAAAATCCCTGATAATTCGTCAGTTCTCTACAGAATCTCACCAAATTCCAGAAAAGTCCCTCAAAGTTCCACAAGCATCCCACAAAATCTCCCTAATATCCAACAAAATTCCAGGAAAAATCTCACAAAATTCCCTAAATCTTCTGAAAACTTGACCAAATTCCAGAAACGCCCCATAAAATCAGCACAGTTTCCCACAAAATTCAAGAAAAAACTCCACAAAATTCCCTAAATCTTCTCAAAACTCCAACAAATTCCAGAAAAATCCCACCAAATCTCCACAAATTCCCACAGAATACATGAAAAATCCCTGATAATTCGTCAGTTCTCTACAAAATCTCACCAAATTCCAGAAAAGTCCCTCAAAGTTCCACAAACATCCCACAAAATCTCCCAATATCCAACAAAATTCCAGGAAAAATCCCACAAAATTCCCTAAATCTTCTCAAAACACGACCAAATTCTAGAAAAATATCCCACCAAATCTCCACAAATTCCCACAAAATACATGAAAAATCCCTCAAGATCCCTAAATTGCCTCAATATCCCACAAAATTCCACAAAAATCACACAAAACCTCCACAAGTTTCCACAAAATCTAAGAAAAATTCCTCACAATTCTTCAAGTCTCCTCAAAACCACACAAAGTCTTTCAAAAAGGCCCACTAAATCCCAGAAAAATCACACAAAATTCCCTAAATCTTCTCAAAACATGGCCAAAATCCACAAAAATCCCACCAAATCTCCACAAATTCCCACAGAATACATGAAAAATCCCTGATAATTCGTCAGTTCTCTAGAGAATCTCACAAAATTCCAGAAAAGTCCCTCCAAGTTCCACAAACATCCCACAAAATCTCCCAATATCCAACAAAATTCCAGGAAAAATCCCACAAAATTCCCTAAATCTTCTCAAAACACGACCAAATTCTAGAAAAATATCCCACCAAATCTCCACAAATTCCCACAAAATACATGAAAAATCCCTCAAGATCCCTAAATCACCTCAATATCCCACAAAATCCCACAAAAATCACACAAAACCTCCACAAGTTTCCACAAAATCTAAGAAAAATCCCTCAAAATTCTTCAAGTCTCCTCAAAACCAAACAAAGTCCTTGAAAAGGACCACCAAATTCCAGAAAAATCCCACAGAATCTACACAAATTCCCACAAAATCTAAAACAAATTCCTCAAAATTCTTCAAGTCTCCTCAGAATCCCACACAATTCCAGAAAAAACCCACAAAATTCCAGAGAAGTCCCACAAAACTCCCTAAATCATTTCAAAACCCTACCAATTCACAGGAATGTCCCACAAAATCTCCACCAATTCCCAGAACATCCCACAAAAATCTCACAAAAATCCCTAAATCTTCTGAAAACTTGACCAAATTCCAGAAACGCCCCATAAAATCAGCACAGTTTCCCACAAAATTCAAGAAAAAACTCCACAAAATTCCCTAAATCTTCTCAAAACTCCAACAAATTCCAGAAAAATCCCACCAAATCTCCACAAATTCCCACAGAATACATGAAAAATCCCTGATAATTCGTCAGTTCTCTACAAAATCTCACCAAATTCCAGAAAAGTCCCTCAAAGTTCCACAAACATCCCACAAAATCTCCCAATATCCAACAAAATTCCAGGAAAAATCTCACAAAATTCCCTAAATCTTCTCAAAACAAGACCAAATTCTAGAAAAATATCCCACCAAATCTCCACAAATTCCCACAAAATACATGAAAAATCCCTCAAGATCCCTAAATTGCCTCAATATCCCACAAAATTCCACAAAAATCACACAAAACCTACACAAGTTTCCACAAAATCTAAGAAAAATTCCTCACAATTCTTCAAGTCTCCTCAAAACCACACAAAGTCCTTCAAAAAGGCCCACTAAATCCCAGAAAAATCACACAAAATTCCCTAAATCTTCTCAAAACACGGACAAAATCCACAAAAATCCCACCAAATCTCCACAAATTCCCACAGAATACATGAAAAATCCCTGATAATTCGTCAGTTCTCTACAGAATCTCACCAAATTCCAGAAAAGTCCCTCAAAGTTCCACAAACATCCCACAAAATCTCCCTAATATCCAACAAAATTCCAGGAAAAATCTCACAAAATTCCCTAAATCTTCTGAAAACTTGACCAAATTCCAGAAACGCCCCATAAAATCAGCACAGTTTCCCCCAAAATTCAAGAAAAAACTCCACAAAATTCCCTAAATCTTCTCAAAACTCCAACAAATTCCAGAAAAATCCCACCAAATCTCCACAAATTCCCACAGAATACATGAAAAATCCCTGATAATTCGTCAGTTCTCTACAAAATCTCACCAAATTCCAGAAAAGTCCCTCAAAGTTCCACAAACATCCCACAAAATCTCCCAATATCCAACAAAATTCCAGGAAAAATCCCACAAAATTCCCTAAATCTTCTCAAAACACGACCAAATTCTAGAAAAATATCCCACCAAATCTCCACAAATTCCCACAAAATACATGAAAAATCCCTCAAGATCCCTAAATTGCCTCAATATCCCACAAAATTCCACAAAAATCACACAAAACCTCCACAAGTTTCCACAAAATCTAAGAAAAATTCCTCACAATTCTTCAAGTCTCCTCAAAACCACACAAAGTCTTTCAAAAAGGCCCACTAAATCCCAGAAAAATCACACAAAATTCCCTAAATCTTCTCAAAACATGGCCAAAATCCACAAAAATCCCACCAAATCTCCACAAATTCCCACAGAATACATGAAAAATCCCTGATAATTCGTCAGTTCTCTACAGAATCTCACCAAATTCCAGAAAAGTCCCTCAAAGTTCCACAAGCATCCCACAAAATCTCCCTAATATCCAACAAAATTCCAGGAAAAATCTCACAAAATTCCCTAAATCTTCTGAAAACTTGACCAAATTCCAGAAACGCCCCATAAAATCAGCACAGTTTCCCACAAAATTCAAGAAAAAACTCCACAAAATTCCCTAAATCTTCTCAAAACTCCAACAAATTCCAGAAAAATCCCACCAAATCTCCACAAATTCCCACAGAATACATGAAAAATCCCTGATAATTCGTCAGTTCTCTACAAAATCTCACCAAATTCCAGAAAAGTCCCTCAAAGTTCCACAAACATCCCACAAAATCTCCCAATATCCAACAAAATTCCAGGAAAAATCCCACAAAATTCCCTAAATCTTCTCAAAACACGACCAAATTCTAGAAAAATATCCCACCAAATCTCCACAAATTCCCACAAAATACATGAAAAATCCCTCAAGATCCCTAAATTGCCTCAATATCCCACAAAATTCCACAAAAATCACACAAAACCTCCACAAGTTTCCACAAAATCTAAGAAAAATTCCTCACAATTCTTCAAGTCTCCTCAAAACCACACAAAGTCTTTCAAAAAGGCCCACTAAATCCCAGAAAAATCACACAAAATTCCCTAAATCTTCTCAAAACATGGCCAAAATCCACAAAAATCCCACCAAATCTCCACAAATTCCCACAGAATACATGAAAAATCCCTGATAATTCGTCAGTTCTCTACAGAATCTCACAAAATTCCAGAAAAGTCCCTCAAAGTTCCACAAACATCCCACAAAATCTCCCAATATCCAACAAAATTCCAGGAAAAATCCCACAAAATTCCCTAAATCTTCTCAAAACACGACCAAATTCTAGAAAAATATCCCACCAAATCTCCACAAATTCCCACAAAATACATGAAAAATCCCTCAAGATCCCTAAATCACCTCAATATCCCACAAAATCCCACAAAAATCACACAAAACCTCCACAAGTTTCCACAAAATCTAAGAAAAATCCCTCAAAATTCTTCAAGTCTCCTCAAAACCAAACAAAGTCCTTGAAAAGGACCACCAAATTCCAGAAAAATCCCACAGAATCTACACAAATTCCCACAAAATCTAAAACAAATTCCTCAAAATTCTTCAAGTCTCCTCAGAATCCCACACAATTCCAGAAAAAACCCACAAAATTCCAGAGAAGTCCCACAAAACTCCCTAAATAATTTCAAAACCCTACCAATTCACAGGAATGTCCCACAAAATCTCCACCAATTCCCAGAACATCCCACAAAAATCTCACAAAAATCCCTAAATCTTCTGAAAACTCGACCAAATTCCAGAAACGCCCCATAAAATCAGCACAGTTTCCCACAAAATTCAAGAAAAAACACCACAAAATTCCCAAAATCTTTTCAAAATACCACAAAATTCTTGAAAAGCCCCACCAAATTCCAGAAACATCCCACAAAATGTCCTCAATACCCAACAAAATCCCAGAAAAATCACACAAAATTCCCTAAATCTTCTCAAAACACGGCCAAAATCCACAAAAATCCCACCAAATCTCCACAAATTCCCACAGAATACATGAAAAATCCCTGATAATTCGTCAGTTCTCTACAGAATCTCACCAAATTCCAGAAAAGTCCCTCAAAGTTCCACAAGCATCCCACAAAATCTCCCTAATATCCAACAAAATTCCAGGAAAAATCTCACAAAATTCCCTAAATCTTCTGAAAACTTGACCAAATTCCAGAAACGCCCCATAAAATCAGCACAGTTTCCCACAAAATTCAAGAAAAAACTCCACAAAATTCCCTAAATCTTCTCAAAACATGACCAAATTCCACAAAAATCCCACCAAATCTCCACAAATTCCCACAGAATACATGAAAAATCCCTGATAATTCGTCAGTTCTCTACAAAATCTCACCAAATTCCAGAAAAGTCCCTCAAAGTTCCACAAACATCCCACAAAATCTCCCAATATCCAACAAAATTCCAGGAAAAATCCCACAAAATTCCCTAAATCTTCTCAAAACAAGACCAAATTCTAGAAAAATATCCCACCAAATCTCCACAAATTCCCACAAAATACATGAAAAATCCCTCAAGATCCCTAAATTGCCTCAATATCCCACAAAATTCCACAAAAATCACACAAAACCTCCACAAGTTTCCACAAAATCTAAGAAAAATTCCTCACAATTCTTCAAGTCTCCTCAAAACCACACAAAGTCCTTCAAAAAGGCCCACTAAATCCCAGAAAAATCACACAAAATTCCCTAAATCTTCTCAAAACACGGACAAAATCCACAAAAATCCCACCAAATCTCCACAAATTCCCACAGAATACATGAAAAATCCCTGATAATTCGTCAGTTCTCTACAGAATCTCACCAAATTCCAGAAAAGTCCCTCAAAGTTCCACAAGCATCCCACAAAATCTCCCTAATATCCAACAAAATTCCAGGAAAAATCTCACAAAATTCCCTAAATCTTCTGAAAACTTGACCAAATTCCAGAAACGCCCCATAAAATCAGCACAGTTTCCCACAAAATTCAAGAAAAAACTCCACAAAATTCCCTAAATCTTCTCAAAACTCCAACAAATTCCAGAAAAATCCCACCAAATCTCCACAAATTCCCACAGAATACATGAAAAATCCCTGATAATTCGTCAGTTCTCTACAAAATCTCACCAAATTCCAGAAAAGTCCCTCAAAGTTCCACAAACATCCCACAAAATCTCCCAATATCCAACAAAATTCCAGGAAAAATCCCACAAAATTCCCTAAATCTTCTCAAAACACGACCAAATTCTAGAAAAATATCCCACCAAATCTCCACAAATTCCCACAAAATACATGAAAAATCCCTCAAGATCCCTAAATTGCCTCAATATCCCACAAAATTCCACAAAAATCACACAAAACCTCCACAAGTTTCCACAAAATCTAAGAAAAATTCCTCACAATTCTTCAAGTCTCCTCAAAACCACACAAAGTCTTTCAAAAAGGCCCACTAAATCCCAGAAAAATCACACAAAATTCCCTAAATCTTCTCAAAACATGGCCAAAATCCACAAAAATCCCACCAAATCTCCACAAATTCCCACAGAATACATGAAAAATCCCTGATAATTCGTCAGTTCTCTACAGAATCTCACAAAATTCCAGAAAAGTCCCTCCAAGTTCCACAAACATCCCACAAAATCTCCCAATATCCAACAAAATTCCAGGAAAAATCCCACAAAATTCCCTAAATCTTCTCAAAACACGACCAAATTCTAGAAAAATATCCCACCAAATCTCCACAAATTCCCACAAAATACATGAAAAATCCCTCAAGATCCCTAAATCACCTCAATATCCCACAAAATCACACAAAAATCACACAAAACCTCCACAAGTTTCCACAAAATCTAAGAAAAATCCCTCAAAATTCTTCAAGTCTCCTCAAAACCAAACAAAGTCCTTGAAAAGGACCACCAAATTCCAGAAAAATCCCACAGAATCTACACAAATTCCCACAAAATCTAAAACAAATTCCTCAAAATTCTTCAAGTCTCCTCAGAATCCCACACAATTCCAGAAAAAACCCACAAAATTCCAGAGAAGTCCCACAAAACTCCCTAAATCATTTCAAAACCCTACCAATTCACAGGAATGTCCCACAAAATCTCCACCAATTCCCAGAACATCCCACAAAAATCTCACAAAAATCCCTAAATCTTCTGAAAACTCGACCAAATTCCAGAAACGCCCCATAAAATCAGCACAGTTTCCCACAAAATTCAAGAAAAAACACCACAAAATTCCCAAAATCTTTTCAAAATACCACAAAATTCTTGAAAAGCCCCACCAAATTCCAGAAACATCCCACAAAATGTCCTCAATACCCAACAAAATCCCAGAAAAATCACACAAAATTCCCTAAATCTTCTCAAAACACGGCCAAAATCCACAAAAATCCCACCAAATCTCCACAAATTCCCACAGAATACATGAAAAATCCCTGATAATTCGTCAGTTCTCTACAGAATCTCACCAAATTCCAGAAAAGTCCCTCAAAGTTCCACAAGCATCCCACAAAATCTCCCTAATATCCAACAAAATTCCAGGAAAAATCTCACAAAATTCCCTAAATCTTCTGAAAACTTGACCAAATTCCAGAAACGCCCCATAAAATCAGCACAGTTTCCCACAAAATTCAAGAAAAAACTCCACAAAATTCCCTAAATCTTCTCAAAACTCCAACAAATTCCAGAAAAATCCCACCAAATCTCCACAAATTCCCACAGAATACATGAAAAATCCCTGATAATTCGTCAGTTCTCTACAAAATCTCACCAAATTCCAGAAAAGTCCCTCAAAGTTCCACAAACATCCCACAAAATCTCCCAATATCCAACAAAATTCCAGGAAAAATCCCACAAAATTCCCTAAATCTTCTCAAAACAAGACCAAATTCTAGAAAAATATCCCACCAAATCTCCACAAATTCCCACAAAATACATGAAAAATCCCTCAAGATCCCTAAATTGCCTCAATATCCCACAAAATTCCACAAAAATCACACAAAACCTCCACAAGTTTCCACAAAATCTAAGAAAAATTCCTCACAATTCTTCAAGTCTCCTCAAAACCACACAAAGTCCTTCAAAAAGGCCCACTAAATCCCAGAAAAATCACACAAAATTCCCTAAATCTTCTCAAAACACGGACAAAATCCACAAAAATCCCACCAAATCTCCACAAATTCCCACAGAATACATGAAAAATCCCTGATAATTCGTCAGTTCTCTACAGAATCTCACCAAATTCCAGAAAAGTCCCTCAAAGTTCCACAAGCATCCCACAAAATCTCCCTAATATCCAACAAAATTCCAGGAAAAATCTCACAAAATTCCCTAAATCTTCTGAAAACTTGACCAAATTCCAGAAACGCCCCATAAAATCAGCACAGTTTCCCACAAAATTCAAGAAAAAACTCCACAAAATTCCCTAAATCTTCTCAAAACTCGACCAAATTCCACAAAAATCCCACCAAATCTCCACAAATTCCCACAGAATACATGAAAAATCCCTGATAATTCGTCAGTTCTCTACAAAATCTCACCAAATTCCAGAAAAGTCCCTCAAAGTTCCACAAACATCCCACAAAATCTCCCAATATCCAACAAAATTCCAGGAAAAATCCCACAAAATTCCCTAAATCTTCTTAAAACACGACCAAATTCTAGAAAAATATCCCACCAAATCTCCACAAATTCCCACAAAATACATGAAAAATCCCTCAAGATCCCTAAATTGCCTCAATATCCCACAAAATTCCACAAAAATCACACAAAACCTCCACAAGTTTCCACAAAATCTAAGAAAAATTCCTCACAATTCTTCAAGTCTCCTCAAAACCACACAAAGTCCTTCAAAAAGGCCCACTAAATCCCAGAAAAATCACACAAAATTCCCTAAATCTTCTCAAAACATGGCCAAAATCCACAAAAATCCCACCAAATCTCCACAAATTCCCACAGAATACATGAAAAATCCCTGATAATTCGTCAGTTCTCTAGAGAATCTCACAAAATTCCAGAAAAGTCCCTCAAAGTTCCACAAACATCCCACAAAATCTCCCTAATATCCAACAAAATTCCAGGAAAATCCCACAAAATTCCCTAAATCTTCTCAAAACACGGCCAAATTCTAGAAAAATATCCCACCAAATCTCCACAAATTCCCACAAAATACATGAAAAATCCCTCAAGATCCCTAAATCGCCTCAATATCCCACAAAATCCCACAAAAATCACACAAAACCTCCACAAGTTTCCACAAAATCTAAGAAAAATCCTCAAAATTCTTCAAGTCTCCTCAAAATCAAACAAAGTCCTTGAAAAGGACCACCAAATTCCAGAAAAATCCCACAGAATCTACACAAATTCCCACAAAATCTAAAACAAATTCCTCAAAATTCTTCAAGTCTCCTCAGAATCCCACACAATTCCAGAAAAAACCCACAAAATTCCAGAGAAGTCCCACAAAACTCCCTAAATAATTTCAAAACCCTACCAATTCACAGGAATGTCCCACAAAATCTCCACCAATTCCCAGAACATCCCACAAAAATCTCACAAAAATCCCTAAATCTTCTGAAAACTCGACCAAATTCCAGAAACGCCCCATAAAAACAGCACAGTTTCCCACAAAATTCAAGAAAAAACACCACAAAATTCCCAAAATCTTTTCAAAATACCACAAAATTCTTGAAAAGCCCCACCAAATTCCAGAAACATCCCACAAAATGTCCTCAATACCCAACAAAATCCCAGAAAAATCACACAAAATTCCCTAAATCTTCTCAAAACACGGACAAAATCCACAAAAATCCCACCAAATCTCCACAAATTCCCACAGAATACATGAAAAATCCCTGATAATTCGTCAGTTCTCTACAGAATCTCACCAAATTCCAGAAAAGTCCCTCAAAGTTCCACAAGCATCCCACAAAATCTCCCTAATATCCAACAAAATTCCAGGAAAAATCTCACAAAATTCCCTAAATCTTCTGAAAACTTGACCAAATTCCAGAAACGCCCCATAAAATCAGCACAGTTTCCCACAAAATTCAAGAAAAAACTCCACAAAATTCCCTAAATCTTCTCAAAACTCCAACAAATTCCAGAAAAATCCCACCAAATCTCCACAAATTCCCACAGAATACATGAAAAATCCCTGATAATTCGTCAGTTCTCTACAAAATCTCACCAAATTCCAGAAAAGTCCCTCAAAGTTCCACAAACATCCCACAAAATCTCCCAATATCCAACAAAATTCCAGGAAAAATCCCACAAAATTCCCTAAATCTTCTCAAAACACGACCAAATTCTAGAAAAATATCCCACCAAATCTCCACAAATTCCCACAAAATACATGAAAAATCCCTCAAGATCCCTAAATCGCCTCAATATCCCACAAAATCACACAAAAATCACACAAAACCTCCACAAGTTTCCACAAAATCTAAGAAAAATCCCTCAAAATTCTTCAAGTCTCCTCAAAACCAAACAAAGTCCTTGAAAAGGACCACCAAATTCCAGAAAAATCCCACAGAATCTACACAAATTCCCACAAAATCTAAAACAAATTCCTCAAAATTCTTCAAGTCTCCTCAGAATCCCACACAATTCCAGAAAAAACCCACAAAATTCCAGTGAAGTCCCACAAAACTCCCTAAATCATTTCAAAACCCTACCAATTCAAAGGAATGTCCCACAAAATCTCCACCAATTCCCAGAACATCCCACAAAAATCTCACAAATATCCCTAAATCTTCTGAAAACTCGACCAAATTCCAGAAACGCCCCATAAAAACAGCACAGTTTCCCACAAAATTCAAGAAAAAACACCACAAAATTCCCAAAATCTTTTCAAAATACCACAAAATTCTTGAAAAGCCCCACCAAATTCCAGAAACATCCCACAAAATGTCCTCAATACCCAACAAAATCCCAGAAAAATCACACAAAATTCCCTAAATCTTCTCAAAACACGGCCAAAATCCACAAAAATCCCACCAAATCTCCACAAATTCCCACAGAATACATGAAAAATCCCTGATAATTCGTCAGTTCTCTACAGAATCTCACCAAATTCCAGAAAAGTCCCTCAAAGTTCCACAAACATCCCACAAAATCTCCCCAGTATCCAACAAAATTCCAGGAAAAATCCCACAAAATTCCCTAAATCTTCTGAAAACTTGACCAAATTCCAGAAACGCCCCATAAAATCAGCACAGTTTCCCACAAAATTCAAGAAAAAACTCCACAAAATTCCCTAAATCTTCTCAAAACTCCAACAAATTCCAGAAAAATCCCACCAAATCTCCACAAATTCCCACAGAATACATGAAAAATCCCTGATAATTCATCAGTTCTCTACAAAATCTCACCAAATTCCAGAAAAGTCCCTCAAAGTTCCACAAACATCCCACAAAATCTCCCAATATCCAACAAAATTCCAGGAAAAATCCCACAAAATTCCCTAAATCTTCTCAAAACACGACCAAATTCTAGAAAAATATCCCACCAAATCTCCACAAATTCCCACAAAATACATGAAAAATCCCTCAAGATCCCTAAATTGCCTCAATATCCCACAAAATTCCACAAAAATCACACAAAACCTCCACAAGTTTCCACAAAATCTAAGAAAAATTCCTCACAATTCTTCAAGTCTCCTCAAAACCACACAAAGTCCTTCAAAAAGGCCCACTAAATCCCAGAAAAATCACACAAAATTCCCTAAATCTTCACAAAACACGGCCAAATTCTAGAAAAATATCCCACCAAATCTCCACAAATTCCCACAAAATACATGAAAAATCCCTCAAGATCCCTAAATCGCCTCAATATCCCACAAAATCCCACAAAAATCACACAAAACCTCCACAAGTTTCCACAAAATCTAAGAAAAATCCCTGAAAATTCTTCAAGTCTCCTCAAAATCAAACAAAGTCCTTGAAAAGGACCACCAAATTCCAGAAAAATCCCACAGAATCTACACAAATTCCCACAAAATCTAAAACAAATTCCTCAAAATTCTTCAAGTCTCCTCAGAATCCCACACAATTCCAGAAAAAACCCACAAAATTCCAGAGAAGTCCCACAAAACTCCCTAAATAATTTCAAAACCCTACCAATTCACAGGAATGTCCCACAAAATCTCCACCAATTCCCAGAACATCCCACAAAAATCTCACAAAAATCCCTAAATCTTCTGAAAACTCGACCAAATTCCAGAAACGCCCCATAAAAACAGCACAGTTTCCCACAAAATTCAAGAAAAAACACCACAAAATTCCCAAAATCTTTTCAAAATACCACAAAATTCTTGAAAAGCCCCACCAAATTCCAGAAACATCCCACAAAATGTCCTCAATACCCAACAAAATCCCAGAAAAATCACACAAAATTCCCTAAATCTTCTCAAAACACGGACAAAATCCACAAAAATCCCACCAAATCTCCACAAATTCCCACAGAATACATGAAAAATCCCTGATAATTCGTCAGTTCTCTACAGAATCTCACCAAATTCCAGAAAAGTCCCTCAAAGTTCCACAAGCATCCCACAAAATCTCCCTAATATCCAACAAAATTCCAGGAAAAATCTCACAAAATTCCCTAAATCTTCTGAAAACTTGACCAAATTCCAGAAACGCCCCATAAAATCAGCACAGTTTCCCACAAAATTCAAGAAAAAACTCCACAAAATTCCCTAAATCTTCTCAAAACTCGACCAAATTCCAGAAAAATCCCACCAAATCTCCACAAATTCCCACAGAATACATGAAAAATCCCTGATAATTCGTCAGTTCTCTACAAAATCTCACCAAATTCCAGAAAAGTCCCTCAAAGTTCCACAAACATCCCACAAAATCTCCCAATATCCAACAAAATTCCAGGAAAAATCCCACAAAATTCCCTAAATCTTCTCAAAACACGACCAAATTCTAGAAAAATATCCCACCAAATCTCCACAAATTCCCACAAAATACATGAAAAATCCCTCAAGATCCCTAAATTGCCTCAATATCCCACAAAATTCCAAAAAAATCACACAAAACCTCCACAAGTTTCCACAAAATCTAAGAAAAATCCCTGAAAATTCTTCAAGTCTCCTCAAAATCAAACAAAGTCCTTGAAAAGGACCACCAAATTCCAGAAAAATCCCACAGAATCTACACAAATTCCCACAAAATCTAAAACAAATTCCTCAAAATTCTTCAAGTCTCCTCAGAATCCCACACAATTCCAGAAAAAACCCACAAAATTCCAGAGAAGTCCCACAAAACTCCCTAAATCTTCTCAAAACCCTACCAATTCACAGGAATGTCCCACAAAATCTCCACCAATTCCCAGAACATCCCACAAAAATCTCACAAAAATCCCTAAATCTTCTGAAAACTCGACCAAATTCCAGAAACGCCCCATAAAAACAGCACAGTTTCCCACAAAATTCAAGAAAAAACACCACAAAATTCCCAAAATCTTTTCAAAATACCACAAAATTCTTGAAAAGCCCCACCAAATTCCAGAAACATCCCACAAAATGTCCTCAATACCCAACAAAATCACAGAAAAATCACACAAAATTCCCTAAATCTTCTCAAAACACGGACAAAATCCACAAAAATCCCACCAAATCTCCACAAATTCCCACAGAATACATGAAAAATCCCTGATAATTCGTCAGTTCTCTACAGAATCTCACCAAATTCCAGAAAAGTCCCTCAAAGTTCCACAAGCATCCCACAAAATCTCCCTAATATCCAACAAAATTCCAGGAAAAATCTCACAAAATTCCCTAAATCTTCTGAAAACTTGACCAAATTCCAGAAACGCCCCATAAAATCAGCACAGTTTCCCACAAAATTCAAGAAAAAACTCCACAAAATTCCCTAAATCTTCTCAAAACTCGACCAAATTCCACAAAAATCCCACCAAATCTCCACAAATTCCCACAGAATACATGAAAAATCCCTGATAATTCGTCAGTTCTCTACAAAATCTCACCAAATTCTAGAAAAGTCCCTCAAAGTTCCACAAACATCCCACAAAATCTCCCAATATCCAACAAAATTCCAGGAAAAATCTCACAAAATTCCCTAAATCTTCTCAAAGCACGGCCAAAATCCACAAAAATCCCACCAAATCTCCACAAATTCCCACAAAATACATGAAAAATCCCTCAAGATCCCTAAATCGCCTCAATATCCCACAAAATCACACAAAAATCACACAAAACCTCCACAAGTTTCCACAAAATCTAAGAAAAATCCCTCAAAATTCTTCAAGTCTCCTCAAAACCAAACAAAGTCCTTGAAAAGGACCACCAAATTCCAGAAAAATCCCACAGAATCTACACAAATTCCCACAAAATCTAAAACAAATTCCTCAAAATTCTTCAAGTCTCCTCAGAATCCCACACAATTCCAGAAAAAACCCACAAAATTCCAGAGAAGTCCCACAAAACTCCCTAAATCATTTCAAAACCCCACCAATTCAAAGGAATGTCCCACAAAATCTCCACCAATTCCCAGAACATCCCACAAAAATCTCACAAAAATCCCTAAATCTTCTGAAAACTCGACCAAATTCCAGAAACGCCCCATAAAAACAGCACAGTTTCCCACAAAATTCAAGAAAAAACACCACAAAATTCCCAAAATCTTTTCAAAATACCACAAAATTCTTGAAAAGCCCCACCAAATTCCAGAAACATCCCACAAAATGTCCTCAATACCCAACAAAATCCCAGAAAAATCACACAAAATTCCCTAAATCTTCTCAAAACACGGCCAAAATCCACAAAAATCCCACCAAATCTCCACAAATTCCCACAGACTACATGAAAAATCCCTGATAATTCGTCAGTTCTCTACAGAATCTCACCAAATTCCAGAAAAGTCCCTCAAAGTTCCACAAGCATCCCACAAAATCTCCCTAATATCCAACAAAATTCCAGGAAAAATCTCACAAAATTCCCTAAATCTTCTGAAAACTTGACCAAATTCCAGAAACGCCCCATAAAATCAGCACAGTTTCCCACAAAATTCAAGAGAAAACTCCACAAAATTCCCTAAATCTTCTCAAAACTCCAACAAATTCCAGAAAAATCCCACCAAATCTCCACAAATTCCCACAGAATACATGAAAAATCCCTGATAATTCGTCAGTTCTCTACAGAATCTCACCAAATTCCAGAAAAGTCCCTCAAAGTTCCACAAACATCCCACAAAATCTCCCAATATCCAACAAAATTCCAGGCAAAATCCCACAAAATTCCCTAAATCTTCTCAAAACACGACCAAATTCTAGAAAAATATCCCACCAAATCTCCACAAATTCCCACAAAATACATGAAAAATCCCTCAAGATCCCTAAATTGCCTCAATATCCCACAAAATTCCACAAAAATCACACAAAACCTCCACAAGTTTCCACAAAATCTAAGAAAAATTCCTCACAATTCTTCAAGTCTCCTCAAAACCACACAAAGTCCTTCAAAAAGGCCCACTAAATCCCAGAAAAATCACACAAAATTCCCTAAATCTTCTCAAAACATGGCCAAAATCCACAAAAATCCCACCAAATCTCCACAAATTCCCACAGAATACATGAAAAATCCCTGATAATTCGTCAGTTCTCTACAAAATCTCACCAAATTCCAGAAAAGTCCCTCAAAGTTCCACAAACATCCCACAAAATCTCCCAATATCCAACAAAATTCCAGGAAAAATCCCACAAAATTCCCTAAATCTTCTCAAAACACGGCCAAAATCCACAAAAATCCCACCAAATCTCCACAAATTCCCACAAAATACATGAAAAATCCCTCAAGATCCCTAAATTGCCTCAATATCCCACAAAATTCCACAAAAATCACACAAAACCTCCACAAGTTTCCACAAAATCTAAGAAAAATCCCTCAAAATTCTTCAAGTCTCCTCAAAACCAAACAAAGTCCTTGAAAAGGACCACCAAATTCCAGAAAAATCCCACAGAATCTACACAAATTCCCACAAAATCTAAAACAAATTCCTCAAAATTCTTCAAGTCTCCTCAGAATCCCACACAATTCCAGAAAAAACCCACAAAATTCCAGAGAAGTCCCACAAAACTCCCTAAATCATTTCAAAACCCTACCAGTTCAAAGGAATGTCCCACAAAATCTCCACCAATTCCCAGAACATCCCACAAAAATCTCACAAATATCCCTAAATCTTCTGAAAACTCGACCAAATTCCAGAAACGCCCCATAAAAACAGCACAGTTTCCCACAAAATTCAAGAAAAAACACCACAAAATTCCCAAAATCTTTTCAAAATACCACAAAATTCTTGAAAAGCCCCACCAAATTCCAGAAACATCCCACAAAATGTCCTCAATACCCAACAAAATCCCAGAAAAATCACACAAAATTCCCTAAATCTTCTCAAAACACGGCCAAAATCCACAAAAATCCCACCAAATCTCCACAAATTCCCACAGAATACATGAAAAATCCCTGATAATTCGTCAGTTCTCTACAGAATCTCACCAAATTCCAGAAAAGTCCCTCAAAGTTCCACAAACATCCCACAAAATCTCCCCAGTATCCAACAAAATTCCAGGAAAAATCCCACAAAATTCCCTAAATCTTCTGAAAACTTGACCAAATTCCAGAAACGCCCCATAAAATCAGCACAGTTTCCCACAAAATTCAAGAAAAAACTCCACAAAATTCCCTAAATCTTCTCAAAACTCCAACAAATTCCAGAAAAATCCCACCAAATCTCCACAAATTCCCACAGAATACATGAAAAATCCCTGATAATTCGTCAGTTCTCTACAAAATCTCACCAAATTCCAGAAAAGTCCCTCAAAGTTCCACAAACATCCCACAAAATCTCCCAATATCCAACAAAATTCCAGGAAAAATCCCACAAAATTCCCTAAATCTTCTCAAAACACGACCAAATTCTAGAAAAATATCCCACCAAATCTCCACAAATTCCCACAAAATACATGAAAAATCCCTCAAGATCCCTAAATTGCCTCAATATCCCACAAAATTCCACAAAAATCACACAAAACCTCCACAAGTTTCCACAAAATCTAAGAAAAATTCCTCACAATTCTTCAAGTCTCCTCAAAACCACACAAAGTCCTTCAAAAAGGCCCACTAAATCCCAGAAAAATCACACAAAATTCCCTAAATCTTCTCAAAACACGGACAAAATCCACAAAAATCCCACCAAATCTCCACAAATTCCCACAGAATACATGAAAAATCCCTGATAATTCGTCAGTTCTCTACAGAATCTCACCAAATTCCAGAAAAGTCCCTCAAAGTTCCACAAGCATCCCACAAAATCTCCCTAATATCCAACAAAATTCCAGGAAAAATCTCACAAAATTCCCTAAATCTTCTGAAAACTTGACCAAATTCCAGAAACGCCCCATAAAATCAGCACAGTTTCCCACAAAATTCAAGAAAAAACTCCACAAAATTCCCTAAATCTTCTCAAAACTCCAACAAATTCCAGAAAAATCCCACCAAATCTCCACAAATTCCCACAGAATACATGAAAAATCCCTGATAATTCGTCAGTTCTCTACAAAATCTCACCAAATTCCAGAAAAGTCCCTCAAAGTTCCACAAACATCCCACAAAATCTCCCAATATCCAACAAAATTCCAGGAAAAATCCCACAAAATTCCCTAAATCTTCTCAAAACACGACCAAATTCTAGAAAAATATCCCACCAAATCTCCACAAATTCCCACAAAATACATGAAAAATCCCTCAAGATCCCTAAATTGCCTCAATATCCCACAAAATTCCACAAAAATCACACAAAACCTCCACAAGTTTCCACAAAATCTAAGAAAAATTCCTCACAATTCTTCAAGTCTCCTCAAAACCACACAAAGTCTTTCAAAAAGGCCCACTAAATCCCAGAAAAATCACACAAAATTCCCTAAATCTTCTCAAAACATGGCCAAAATCCACAAAAATCCCACCAAATCTCCACAAATTCCCACAGAATACATGAAAAATCCCTGATAATTCGTCAGTTCTCTACAGAATCTCACAAAATTCCAGAAAAGTCCCTCCAAGTTCCACAAACATCCCACAAAATCTCCCAATATCCAACAAAATTCCAGGAAAAATCCCACAAAATTCCCTAAATCTTCTCAAAACACGACCAAATTCTAGAAAAATATCCCACCAAATCTCCACAAATTCCCACAAAATACATGAAAAATCCCTCAAGATCCCTAAATCACCTCAATATCCCACAAAATCACACAAAAATCACACAAAACCTCCACAAGTTTCCACAAAATCTAAGAAAAATCCCTCAAAATTCTTCAAGTCTCCTCAAAACCAAACAAAGTCCTTGAAAAGGACCACCAAATTCCAGAAAAATCCCACAGAATCTACACAAATTCCCACAAAATCTAAAACAAATTCCTCAAAATTCTTCAAGTCTCCTCAGAATCCCACACAATTCCAGAAAAAACCCACAAAATTCCAGAGAAGTCCCACAAAACTCCCTAAATCATTTCAAAACCCTACCAATTCACAGGAATGTCCCACAAAATCTCCACCAATTCCCAGAACATCCCACAAAAATCTCACAAAAATCCCTAAATCTTCTGAAAACTCGACCAAATTCCAGAAACGCCCCATAAAATCAGCACAGTTTCCCACAAAATTCAAGAAAAAACACCACAAAATTCCCAAAATCTTTTCAAAATACCACAAAATTCTTGAAAAGCCCCACCAAATTCCAGAAACATCCCACAAAATGTCCTCAATACCCAACAAAATCCCAGAAAAATCACACAAAATTCCCTAAATCTTCTCAAAACACGGCCAAAATCCACAAAAATCCCACCAAATCTCCACAAATTCCCACAGAATACATGAAAAATCCCTGATAATTCGTCAGTTCTCTACAGAATCTCACCAAATTCCAGAAAAGTCCCTCAAAGTTCCACAAGCATCCCACAAAATCTCCCTAATATCCAACAAAATTCCAGGAAAAATCTCACAAAATTCCCTAAATCTTCTGAAAACTTGACCAAATTCCAGAAACGCCCCATAAAATCAGCACAGTTTCCCACAAAATTCAAGAAAAAACTCCACAAAATTCCCTAAATCTTCTCAAAACTCCAACAAATTCCAGAAAAATCCCACCAAATCTCCACAAATTCCCACAGAATACATGAAAAATCCCTGATAATTCGTCAGTTCTCTACAAAATCTCACCAAATTCCAGAAAAGTCCCTCAAAGTTCCACAAACATCCCACAAAATCTCCCAATATCCAACAAAATTCCAGGAAAAATCCCACAAAATTCCCTAAATCTTCTCAAAACAAGACCAAATTCTAGAAAAATATCCCACCAAATCTCCACAAATTCCCACAAAATACATGAAAAATCCCTCAAGATCCCTAAATTGCCTCAATATCCCACAAAATTCCACAAAAATCACACAAAACCTCCACAAGTTTCCACAAAATCTAAGAAAAATTCCTCACAATTCTTCAAGTCTCCTCAAAACCACACAAAGTCCTTCAAAAAGGCCCACTAAATCCCAGAAAAATCACACAAAATTCCCTAAATCTTCTCAAAACACGGACAAAATCCACAAAAATCCCACCAAATCTCCACAAATTCCCACAGAATACATGAAAAATCCCTGATAATTCGTCAGTTCTCTACAGAATCTCACCAAATTCCAGAAAAGTCCCTCAAAGTTCCACAAGCATCCCACAAAATCTCCCTAATATCCAACAAAATTCCAGGAAAAATCTCACAAAATTCCCTAAATCTTCTGAAAACTTGACCAAATTCCAGAAACGCCCCATAAAATCAGCACAGTTTCCCACAAAATTCAAGAAAAAACTCCACAAAATTCCCTAAATCTTCTCAAAACTCGACCAAATTCCACAAAAATCCCACCAAATCTCCACAAATTCCCACAGAATACATGAAAAATCCCTGATAATTCGTCAGTTCTCTACAAAATCTCACCAAATTCCAGAAAAGTCCCTCAAAGTTCCACAAACATCCCACAAAATCTCCCAATATCCAACAAAATTCCAGGAAAAATCCCACAAAATTCCCTAAATCTTCTTAAAACACGACCAAATTCTAGAAAAATATCCCACCAAATCTCCACAAATTCCCACAAAATACATGAAAAATCCCTCAAGATCCCTAAATTGCCTCAATATCCCACAAAATTCCACAAAAATCACACAAAACCTCCACAAGTTTCCACAAAATCTAAGAAAAATTCCTCACAATTCTTCAAGTCTCCTCAAAACCACACAAAGTCCTTCAAAAAGGCCCACTAAATCCCAGAAAAATCACACAAAATTCCCTAAATCTTCTCAAAACATGGCCAAAATCCACAAAAATCCCACCAAATCTCCACAAATTCCCACAGAATACATGAAAAATCCCTGATAATTCGTCAGTTCTCTAGAGAATCTCACAAAATTCCAGAAAAGTCCCTCAAAGTTCCACAAACATCCCACAAAATCTCCCTAATATCCAACAAAATTCCAGGAAAATCCCACAAAATTCCCTAAATCTTCTCAAAACACGGCCAAATTCTAGAAAAATATCCCACCAAATCTCCACAAATTCCCACAAAATACATGAAAAATCCCTCAAGATCCCTAAATCGCCTCAATATCCCACAAAATCCCACAAAAATCACACAAAACCTCCACAAGTTTCCACAAAATCTAAGAAAAATCCTCAAAATTCTTCAAGTCTCCTCAAAATCAAACAAAGTCCTTGAAAAGGACCACCAAATTCCAGAAAAATCCCACAGAATCTACACAAATTCCCACAAAATCTAAAACAAATTCCTCAAAATTCTTCAAGTCTCCTCAGAATCCCACACAATTCCAGAAAAAACCCACAAAATTCCAGAGAAGTCCCACAAAACTCCCTAAATAATTTCAAAACCCTACCAATTCACAGGAATGTCCCACAAAATCTCCACCAATTCCCAGAACATCCCACAAAAATCTCACAAAAATCCCTAAATCTTCTGAAAACTCGACCAAATTCCAGAAACGCCCCATAAAAACAGCACAGTTTCCCACAAAATTCAAGAAAAAACACCACAAAATTCCCAAAATCTTTTCAAAATACCACAAAATTCTTGAAAAGCCCCACCAAATTCCAGAAACATCCCACAAAATGTCCTCAATACCCAACAAAATCCCAGAAAAATCACACAAAATTCCCTAAATCTTCTCAAAACACGGACAAAATCCACAAAAATCCCACCAAATCTCCACAAATTCCCACAGAATACATGAAAAATCCCTGATAATTCGTCAGTTCTCTACAGAATCTCACCAAATTCCAGAAAAGTCCCTCAAAGTTCCACAAGCATCCCACAAAATCTCCCTAATATCCAACAAAATTCCAGGAAAAATCTCACAAAATTCCCTAAATCTTCTGAAAACTTGACCAAATTCCAGAAACGCCCCATAAAATCAGCACAGTTTCCCACAAAATTCAAGAAAAAACTCCACAAAATTCCCTAAATCTTCTCAAAACTCCAACAAATTCCAGAAAAATCCCACCAAATCTCCACAAATTCCCACAGAATACATGAAAAATCCCTGATAATTCGTCAGTTCTCTACAAAATCTCACCAAATTCCAGAAAAGTCCCTCAAAGTTCCACAAACATCCCACAAAATCTCCCAATATCCAACAAAATTCCAGGAAAAATCCCACAAAATTCCCTAAATCTTCTCAAAACACGACCAAATTCTAGAAAAATATCCCACCAAATCTCCACAAATTCCCACAAAATACATGAAAAATCCCTCAAGATCCCTAAATCGCCTCAATATCCCACAAAATCACACAAAAATCACACAAAACCTCCACAAGTTTCCACAAAATCTAAGAAAAATCCCTCAAAATTCTTCAAGTCTCCTCAAAACCAAACAAAGTCCTTGAAAAGGACCACCAAATTCCAGAAAAATCCCACAGAATCTACACAAATTCCCACAAAATCTAAAACAAATTCCTCAAAATTCTTCAAGTCTCCTCAGAATCCCACACAATTCCAGAAAAAACCCACAAAATTCCAGAGAAGTCCCACAAAACTCCCTAAATCATTTCAAAACCCTACCAATTCAAAGGAATGTCCCACAAAATCTCCACCAATTCCCAGAACATCCCACAAAAATCTCACAAATATCCCTAAATCTTCTGAAAACTCGACCAAATTCCAGAAACGCCCCATAAAAACAGCACAGTTTCCCACAAAATTCAAGAAAAAACACCACAAAATTCCCAAAATCTTTTCAAAATACCACAAAATTCTTGAAAAGCCCCACCAAATTCCAGAAACATCCCACAAAATGTCCTCAATACCCAACAAAATCCCAGAAAAATCACACAAAATTCCCTAAATCTTCTCAAAACACGGCCAAAATCCACAAAAATCCCACCAAATCTCCACAAATTCCCACAGAATACATGAAAAATCCCTGATAATTCGTCAGTTCTCTACAGAATCTCACCAAATTCCAGAAAAGTCCCTCAAAGTTCCACAAACATCCCACAAAATCTCCCCAGTATCCAACAAAATTCCAGGAAAAATCCCACAAAATTCCCTAAATCTTCTGAAAACTTGACCAAATTCCAGAAACGCCCCATAAAATCAGCACAGTTTCCCACAAAATTCAAGAAAAAACTCCACAAAATTCCCTAAATCTTCTCAAAACTCCAACAAATTCCAGAAAAATCCCACCAAATCTCCACAAATTCCCACAGAATACATGAAAAATCCCTGATAATTCATCAGTTCTCTACAAAATCTCACCAAATTCCAGAAAAGTCCCTCAAAGTTCCACAAACATCCCACAAAATCTCCCAATATCCAACAAAATTCCAGGAAAAATCCCACAAAATTCCCTAAATCTTCTCAAAACACGACCAAATTCTAGAAAAATATCCCACCAAATCTCCACAAATTCCCACAAAATACATGAAAAATCCCTCAAGATCCCTAAATTGCCTCAATATCCCACAAAATTCCACAAAAATCACACAAAACCTCCACAAGTTTCCACAAAATCTAAGAAAAATTCCTCACAATTCTTCAAGTCTCCTCAAAACCACACAAAGTCCTTCAAAAAGGCCCACTAAATCCCAGAAAAATCACACAAAATTCCCTAAATCTTCACAAAACACGGCCAAATTCTAGAAAAATATCCCACCAAATCTCCACAAATTCCCACAAAATACATGAAAAATCCCTCAAGATCCCTAAATCGCCTCAATATCCCACAAAATCCCACAAAAATCACACAAAACCTCCACAAGTTTCCACAAAATCTAAGAAAAATCCCTGAAAATTCTTCAAGTCTCCTCAAAATCAAACAAAGTCCTTGAAAAGGACCACCAAATTCCAGAAAAATCCCACAGAATCTACACAAATTCCCACAAAATCTAAAACAAATTCCTCAAAATTCTTCAAGTCTCCTCAGAATCCCACACAATTCCAGAAAAAACCCACAAAATTCCAGAGAAGTCCCACAAAACTCCCTAAATAATTTCAAAACCCTACCAATTCACAGGAATGTCCCACAAAATCTCCACCAATTCCCAGAACATCCCACAAAAATCTCACAAAAATCCCTAAATCTTCTGAAAACTCGACCAAATTCCAGAAACGCCCCATAAAAACAGCACAGTTTCCCACAAAATTCAAGAAAAAACACCACAAAATTCCCAAAATCTTTTCAAAATACCACAAAATTCTTGAAAAGCCCCACCAAATTCCAGAAACATCCCACAAAATGTCCTCAATACCCAACAAAATCCCAGAAAAATCACACAAAATTCCCTAAATCTTCTCAAAACACGGACAAAATCCACAAAAATCCCACCAAATCTCCACAAATTCCCACAGAATACATGAAAAATCCCTGATAATTCGTCAGTTCTCTACAGAATCTCACCAAATTCCAGAAAAGTCCCTCAAAGTTCCACAAGCATCCCACAAAATCTCCCTAATATCCAACAAAATTCCAGGAAAAATCTCACAAAATTCCCTAAATCTTCTGAAAACTTGACCAAATTCCAGAAACGCCCCATAAAATCAGCACAGTTTCCCACAAAATTCAAGAAAAAACTCCACAAAATTCCCTAAATCTTCTCAAAACTCGACCAAATTCCAGAAAAATCCCACCAAATCTCCACAAATTCCCACAGAATACATGAAAAATCCCTGATAATTCGTCAGTTCTCTACAAAATCTCACCAAATTCCAGAAAAGTCCCTCAAAGTTCCACAAACATCCCACAAAATCTCCCAATATCCAACAAAATTCCAGGAAAAATCCCACAAAATTCCCTAAATCTTCTCAAAACACGACCAAATTCTAGAAAAATATCCCACCAAATCTCCACAAATTCCCACAAAATACATGAAAAATCCCTCAAGATCCCTAAATTGCCTCAATATCCCACAAAATTCCAAAAAAATCACACAAAACCTCCACAAGTTTCCACAAAATCTAAGAAAAATCCCTGAAAATTCTTCAAGTCTCCTCAAAATCAAACAAAGTCCTTGAAAAGGACCACCAAATTCCAGAAAAATCCCACAGAATCTACACAAATTCCCACAAAATCTAAAACAAATTCCTCAAAATTCTTCAAGTCTCCTCAGAATCCCACACAATTCCAGAAAAAACCCACAAAATTCCAGAGAAGTCCCACAAAACTCCCTAAATCTTCTCAAAACCCTACCAATTCACAGGAATGTCCCACAAAATCTCCACCAATTCCCAGAACATCCCACAAAAATCTCACAAAAATCCCTAAATCTTCTGAAAACTCGACCAAATTCCAGAAACGCCCCATAAAAACAGCACAGTTTCCCACAAAATTCAAGAAAAAACACCACAAAATTCCCAAAATCTTTTCAAAATACCACAAAATTCTTGAAAAGCCCCACCAAATTCCAGAAACATCCCACAAAATGTCCTCAATACCCAACAAAATCACAGAAAAATCACACAAAATTCCCTAAATCTTCTCAAAACACGGACAAAATCCACAAAAATCCCACCAAATCTCCACAAATTCCCACAGAATACATGAAAAATCCCTGATAATTCGTCAGTTCTCTACAGAATCTCACCAAATTCCAGAAAAGTCCCTCAAAGTTCCACAAGCATCCCACAAAATCTCCCTAATATCCAACAAAATTCCAGGAAAAATCTCACAAAATTCCCTAAATCTTCTGAAAACTTGACCAAATTCCAGAAACGCCCCATAAAATCAGCACAGTTTCCCACAAAATTCAAGAAAAAACTCCACAAAATTCCCTAAATCTTCTCAAAACTCGACCAAATTCCACAAAAATCCCACCAAATCTCCACAAATTCCCACAGAATACATGAAAAATCCCTGATAATTCGTCAGTTCTCTACAAAATCTCACCAAATTCTAGAAAAGTCCCTCAAAGTTCCACAAACATCCCACAAAATCTCCCAATATCCAACAAAATTCCAGGAAAAATCTCACAAAATTCCCTAAATCTTCTCAAAGCACGGCCAAAATCCACAAAAATCCCACCAAATCTCCACAAATTCCCACAAAATACATGAAAAATCCCTCAAGATCCCTAAATCGCCTCAATATCCCACAAAATCACACAAAAATCACACAAAACCTCCACAAGTTTCCACAAAATCTAAGAAAAATCCCTCAAAATTCTTCAAGTCTCCTCAAAACCAAACAAAGTCCTTGAAAAGGACCACCAAATTCCAGAAAAATCCCACAGAATCTACACAAATTCCCACAAAATCTAAAACAAATTCCTCAAAATTCTTCAAGTCTCCTCAGAATCCCACACAATTCCAGAAAAAACCCACAAAATTCCAGAGAAGTCCCACAAAACTCCCTAAATCATTTCAAAACCCCACCAATTCAAAGGAATGTCCCACAAAATCTCCACCAATTCCCAGAACATCCCACAAAAATCTCACAAAAATCCCTAAATCTTCTGAAAACTCGACCAAATTCCAGAAACGCCCCATAAAAACAGCACAGTTTCCCACAAAATTCAAGAAAAAACACCACAAAATTCCCAAAATCTTTTCAAAATACCACAAAATTCTTGAAAAGCCCCACCAAATTCCAGAAACATCCCACAAAATGTCCTCAATACCCAACAAAATCCCAGAAAAATCACACAAAATTCCCTAAATCTTCTCAAAACACGGCCAAAATCCACAAAAATCCCACCAAATCTCCACAAATTCCCACAGACTACATGAAAAATCCCTGATAATTCGTCAGTTCTCTACAGAATCTCACCAAATTCCAGAAAAGTCCCTCAAAGTTCCACAAGCATCCCACAAAATCTCCCTAATATCCAACAAAATTCCAGGAAAAATCTCACAAAATTCCCTAAATCTTCTGAAAACTTGACCAAATTCCAGAAACGCCCCATAAAATCAGCACAGTTTCCCACAAAATTCAAGAGAAAACTCCACAAAATTCCCTAAATCTTCTCAAAACTCCAACAAATTCCAGAAAAATCCCACCAAATCTCCACAAATTCCCACAGAATACATGAAAAATCCCTGATAATTCGTCAGTTCTCTACAGAATCTCACCAAATTCCAGAAAAGTCCCTCAAAGTTCCACAAACATCCCACAAAATCTCCCAATATCCAACAAAATTCCAGGCAAAATCCCACAAAATTCCCTAAATCTTCTCAAAACACGACCAAATTCTAGAAAAATATCCCACCAAATCTCCACAAATTCCCACAAAATACATGAAAAATCCCTCAAGATCCCTAAATTGCCTCAATATCCCACAAAATTCCACAAAAATCACACAAAACCTCCACAAGTTTCCACAAAATCTAAGAAAAATTCCTCACAATTCTTCAAGTCTCCTCAAAACCACACAAAGTCCTTCAAAAAGGCCCACTAAATCCCAGAAAAATCACACAAAATTCCCTAAATCTTCTCAAAACATGGCCAAAATCCACAAAAATCCCACCAAATCTCCACAAATTCCCACAGAATACATGAAAAATCCCTGATAATTCGTCAGTTCTCTACAAAATCTCACCAAATTCCAGAAAAGTCCCTCAAAGTTCCACAAACATCCCACAAAATCTCCCAATATCCAACAAAATTCCAGGAAAAATCCCACAAAATTCCCTAAATCTTCTCAAAACACGGCCAAAATCCACAAAAATCCCACCAAATCTCCACAAATTCCCACAAAATACATGAAAAATCCCTCAAGATCCCTAAATTGCCTCAATATCCCACAAAATTCCACAAAAATCACACAAAACCTCCACAAGTTTCCACAAAATCTAAGAAAAATCCCTCAAAATTCTTCAAGTCTCCTCAAAACCAAACAAAGTCCTTGAAAAGGACCACCAAATTCCAGAAAAATCCCACAGAATCTACACAAATTCCCACAAAATCTAAAACAAATTCCTCAAAATTCTTCAAGTCTCCTCAGAATCCCACACAATTCCAGAAAAAACCCACAAAATTCCAGAGAAGTCCCACAAAACTCCCTAAATCATTTCAAAACCCTACCAGTTCAAAGGAATGTCCCACAAAATCTCCACCAATTCCCAGAACATCCCACAAAAATCTCACAAATATCCCTAAATCTTCTGAAAACTCGACCAAATTCCAGAAACGCCCCATAAAAACAGCACAGTTTCCCACAAAATTCAAGAAAAAACACCACAAAATTCCCAAAATCTTTTCAAAATACCACAAAATTCTTGAAAAGCCCCACCAAATTCCAGAAACATCCCACAAAATGTCCTCAATACCCAACAAAATCCCAGAAAAATCACACAAAATTCCCTAAATCTTCTCAAAACACGGCCAAAATCCACAAAAATCCCACCAAATCTCCACAAATTCCCACAGAATACATGAAAAATCCCTGATAATTCGTCAGTTCTCTACAGAATCTCACCAAATTCCAGAAAAGTCCCTCAAAGTTCCACAAACATCCCACAAAATCTCCCCAGTATCCAACAAAATTCCAGGAAAAATCCCACAAAATTCCCTAAATCTTCTGAAAACTTGACCAAATTCCAGAAACGCCCCATAAAATCAGCACAGTTTCCCACAAAATTCAAGAAAAAACTCCACAAAATTCCCTAAATCTTCTCAAAACTCCAACAAATTCCAGAAAAATCCCACCAAATCTCCACAAATTCCCACAGAATACATGAAAAATCCCTGATAATTCGTCAGTTCTCTACAAAATCTCACCAAATTCCAGAAAAGTCCCTCAAAGTTCCACAAACATCCCACAAAATCTCCCAATATCCAACAAAATTCCAGGAAAAATCCCACAAAATTCCCTAAATCTTCTCAAAACACGACCAAATTCTAGAAAAATATCCCACCAAATCTCCACAAATTCCCACAAAATACATGAAAAATCCCTCAAGATCCCTAAATTGCCTCAATATCCCACAAAATTCCACAAAAATCACACAAAACCTCCACAAGTTTCCACAAAATCTAAGAAAAATTCCTCACAATTCTTCAAGTCTCCTCAAAACCACACAAAGTCCTTCAAAAAGGCCCACTAAATCCCAGAAAAATCACACAAAATTCCCTAAATCTTCTCAAAACACGGCCAAATTCTAGAAAAATATCCCACCAAATCTCCACAAATTCCCACAAAATATATGAAAAATCCCTCAGGATCCCTAAATCGCCTCAATATCCCACAAAATCCCACAAAAATCACACAAAACCTCCACAAGTTTCCACAAAATCTAAGAAAAATCCCTGAAAATTCTTCAAGTCTCCTCAAAATCAAACAAAGTCCTTGAAAAGGACCACCAAATTCCAGAAAAATCCCACAGAATCTACACAAATTCCCACAAAATCTAAAACAAATTCCTCAAAATTCTTCAAGTCTCCTCAGAATCCCACACAATTCCAGAAAAAACCCACAAAATTCCAGAGAAGTCCCACAAAACTCCCTAAATCATTTCAAAACCCTACCAATTCACAGGAATGTCCCACAAAATCTCCACCAATTCCCAGAACATCCCACAAAAATCTCACAAAAATCCCTAAATCTTCTGAAAACTCGACCAAATTCCAGAAACGCCCCATAAAAACAGCACAGTTTCCCACAAAATTCAAGAAAAAACACCACAAAATTCCCTAAATCTTTTCAAAATACCACAAAATTCTTGAAAAGCCCCACCAAATTCCAGAAACATCCCACAAAATGTCCTCAATACCCAACAAAATCCCAGAAAAATCACACAAAATTCCCTAAATCTTCTCAAAACACGGCCAAAATCCACAAAAATCCCACCAAATCTCCACAAATTCCCACAGAATACATGAAAAATCCCTGATAATTCGTCAGTTCTCTACAGAATCTCACCAAATTCCAGAAAAGTCCCTCAAAGTTCCACAAACATCCCACAAAATCTCCCCAGTATCCAACAAAATTCCAGGAAAAATCCCACAAAATTCCCTAAATCTTCTGAAAACTTGACCAAATTCCAGAAACGCCCCATAAAATCAGCACAGTTTCCCACAAAATTCAAGAAAAAACTCCACAAAATTCCCTAAATCTTCTCAAAACTCCAACAAATTCCAGAAAAATCCCACCAAATCTCCACAAATTCCCACAGAATACATGAAAAATCCCTGATAATTCGTCAGTTCTCTACAAAATCTCACCAAATTCCAGAAAAGTCCCTCAAAGTTCCACAAACATCCCACAAAATCTCCCAATATCCAACAAAATTCCAGGAAAAATCCCACAAAATTCCCTAAATCTTCTCAAAACACGACCAAATTCTAGAAAAATATCCCACCAAATCTCCACAAATTCCCACAAAATACATGAAAAATCCCTCAAGATCCCTAAATTGCCTCAATATCCCACAAAATTCCACAAAAATCACACAAAACCTCCACAAGTTTCCACAAAATCTAAGAAAAATTCCTCACAATTCTTCAAGTCTCCTCAAAACCACACAAAGTCCTTCAAAAAGGCCCACTAAATCCCAGAAAAATCACACAAAATTCCCTAAATCTTCTCAAAACACGGCCAAATTCTAGAAAAATATCCCACCAAATCTCCACAAATTCCCACAAAATACATGAAAAATCCCTCAAGATCCCTAAATCGCCTCAATATCCCACAAAATCCCACAAAAATCACACAAAACCTCCACAAGTTTCCACAAAATCTAAGAAAAATCCCTGAAAATTCTTCAAGTCTCCTCAAAATCAAACAAAGTCCTTGAAAAGGACCACCAAATTCCAGAAAAATCCCACAGAATCTACACAAATTCCCACAAAATCTAAAACAAATTCCTCAAAATTCTTCAAGTCTCCTCAGAATCCCACACAATTCCAGAAAAAACCCACAAAATTCCAGAGAAGTCCCACAAAACTCCCTAAATCATTTCAAAACCCTACCAATTCACAGGAATGTCCCACAAAATCTCCACCAATTCCCAGAACATCCCACAAAAATCTCACAAAAATCCCTAAATCTTCTGAAAACTCGACCAAATTCCAGAAACGCCCCATAAAAACAGCACAGTTTCCCACAAAATTCAAGAAAAAACACCACAAAATTCCCAAAATCTTTTCAAAATACCACAAAATTCTTGAAAAGCCCCACCAAATTCCAGAAACATCCCACAAAATGTCCTCAATACCCAACAAAATCCCAGAAAAATCACACAAAATTCCCTAAATCTTCTCAAAACACGGCCAAAATCCACAAAAATCCCACCAAATCTCCACAAATTCCCACAGAATACATGAAAAATCCCTGATAATTCGTCAGTTCTCTACAGAATCTCACCAAATTCCAGAAAAGTCCCTCAAAGTTCCACAAGCATCCCACAAAATCTCCCTAATATCCAACAAAATTCCAGGAAAAATCCCACAAAATTCCCTAAATCTTCTGAAAACTTGACCAAATTCCAGAAACGCCCCATAAAATCAGCACAGTTTCCCACAAAATTCAAGAAAAAACTCCACAAAATTCCCTAAATCTTCTCAAAACTCGACCAAATTCCACAAAAATCCCACCAAATCTCCACAAATTCCCACAGAATACATGAAAAATCCCTGATAATTCGTCAGTTCTCTACAAAATCTCACCAAATTCCAGAAAAGTCCCTCAAAGTTCCACAAACATCCCACAAAATCTCCCAATATCCAACAAAATTCCAGGAAAAATCCCACAAAATTCCCTAAATCTTCTCAAAACACGACCAAATTCTAGAAAAATATCCCACCAAATCTCCACAAATTCCCACAAAATACATGAAAAATCCCTCAAGATCCCTAAATTGCCTCAATATCCCACAAAATTCCACAAAAATCACACAAAACCTCCACAAGTTTCCACAAAATCTAAGAAAAATTCCTCACAATTCTTCAAGTCTCCTCAAAACCACACAAAGTCCTTCAAAAAGGCCCACTAAATCCCAGAAAAATCACACAAAATTCCCTAAATCTTCTCAAAACACGGCCAAATTCTAGAAAAATATCCCACCAAATTTCCACAAATTCCCACAAAATACATGAAAAATCCCTCAAGATCCCTAAATCGCCTCAATATCCCACAAAATCCCACAAAAATCACACAAAACCTCCACAAGTTTCCACAAAATCTAAGAAAAATCCCTGAAAATTCTTCAAGTCTCCTCAAAATCAAACAAAGTCCTTGAAAAGGACCACCAAATTCCAGAAAAATCCCACAGAATCTACACAAATTCCCACAAAATCTAAAACAAATTCCTCAAAATTCTTCAAGTCTCCTCAGAATCCCACACAATTCCAGAAAAAACCCACAAAATTCCAGAGAAGTCCCACAAAACTCCCTAAATCATTTCAAAACCCTACCAATTCACAGGAATGTCCCACAAAATCTCCACCAATTCCCAGAACATCCCACAAAAATCTCACAAAAATCCCTAAATCTTCTGAAAACTCGACCAAATTCCAGAAACGCCCCATAAAAACAGCACAGTTTCCCACAAAATTCAAGAAAAAACACCACAAAATTCCCTAAATCTTTTCAAAATACCACAAAATTCTTGAAAAGCCCCACCAAATTCCAGAAACATCCCACAAAATGTCCTCAATACCCAACAAAATCCCAGAAAAATCACACAAAATTCCCTAAATCTTCTCAAAACACGGCCAAAATCCACAAAAATCCCACCAAATCTCCACAAATTCCCACAGAATACATGAAAAATCCCTGATAATTCGTCAGTTCTCTACAGAATCTCACCAAATTCCAGAAAAGTCCCTCAAAGTTCCACAAGCATCCCACAAAACCTCCCTAATATCCAACAAAATTCCAGGAAAAATCTCACAAAATTCCCTAAATCTTCTGAAAACTTGACCAAATTCCAGAAACGCCCCATAAAATCAGCACAGTTTCCCACAAAATTCAAGAAAAAACTCCACAAAATTCCCTAAATCTTCTCAAAACTCGACCAAATTCCACAAAAATCCCACCAAATCTCCACAAATTCCCACAGAATACATGAAAAATCCCTGATAATTCGTCAGTTCTCTACAAAATCTCACCAAATTCCAGAAAAGTCCCTCAAAGTTCCACAAACATCCCACAAAATCTCCCAATATCCAACAAAATTCCAGGAAAAATCCCACAAAATTCCCTAAATCTTCTCAAAACACGACCAAATTCTAGAAAAATATCCCACCAAATCTCCACAAATTCCCACAAAATACATGAAAAATCCCTCAAGATCCCTAAATTGCCTCAATATCCCACAAAATTCCACAAAAATCACACAAAACCTCCACAAGTTTCCACAAAATCTAAGAAAAATCCCTGAAAATTCTTCAAGTCTCCTCAAAATCAAACAAAGTCCTTGAAAAGGACCACCAAATTCCAGAAAAATCCCACAGAATCTACACAAATTCCCACAAAATCTAAAACAAATTCCTCAAAATTCTTCAAGTCTCCTCAGAATCCCACACAATTCCAGAAAAAACCCACAAAATTCCAGAGAAGTCCCACAAAACTCCGTAATCATTTCAAAACCCTACCAATTCACAGGAATGTCCCACAAAATCTCCACCAATTCCCAGAACATCCCACAAAAATCTCACAAAAATCCCTAAATCTTCTGAAAACTTGACCAAATTCCAGAAACGCCCCATAAAAACAGCACAGTTTCCCACAAAATTCAAGAAAAAACACCACAAAATTCCCAAAATCTTTTCAAAATACCACAAAATTCTTGAAAAGCCCCACCAAATTCCAGAAACATCCCACAAAATATCCTCAATACCCAACAAAATCCCAGAAAAATCACACAAAATTCCCTAAATCTTCTCAAAACACGGCCAAAATCCACAAAAATCCCACCAAATCTCCACAAATTCCCACAGAATACATGAAAAATCCCTGATAATTCGTCAGTTCTCTACAGAATCTCACCAAATTCCAGAAAAGTCCCTCAAAGTTCCACAAGCATCCCACAAAATCTCCCTAATATCCAACAAAATTCCAGGAAAAATCTCACAAAATTCCCTAAATCTTCTGAAAACTTGACCAAATTCCAGAAACGCCCCATAAAATCAGCACAGTTTCCCACAAAATTCAAGAAAAAACTCCACAAAATTCCCTAAATCTTCTCAAAACTCGACCAAATTCCACAAAAATCCCACCAAATCTCCACAAATTCCCACAGAATACATGAAAAATCCCTGATAATTCGTCAGTTCTCTACAAAATCTCACCAAATTCCAGAAAAGTCCCTCAAAGTTCCACAAACATCCCACAAAATCTCCCAATATCCAACAAAATTCCAGGAAAAATCTCACAAAATTCCCTAAATCTTCTCAAAGCACGGCCAAAATCCACAAAAATCCCACCAAATCTCCACAAATTCCCACAAAATACATGAAAAATCCCTCAAGATCCCTAAATCGCCTCAATATCCCACAAAATCCCACAAAAATCACACAAAACCTCCACAAGTTTCCACAAAATCTAAGAAAAATCCCTCAAAATTCTTCAAGTCTCCTCAAAACCAAACAAAGTCCTTGAAAAGGACCACCAAATTCCAGAAAAATCCCACAGAATCTACACAAATTCCCACAAAATCTAAAACAAATTCCTCAAAATTCTTCAAGTCTCCTCAGAATCCCACACAATTCCAGAAAAAACCCACAAAATTCCAGAGAAGTCCCACAAAACTCCCTAAATCATTTCAAAACCCTACCAATTCACAGGAATGTCCCACAAAATCTCCACCAATTCCCAGAACATCCCACAAAAATCTCACAAAAATCCCTAAATCTTCTGAAAACTCGACCAAATTCCAGAAACGCCCCATAAAAACAGCACAGTTTCCCACAAAATTCAAGAAAAAACACCACAAAATTCCCTAAATCTTTTCAAAATACCACAAAATTCTTGAAAAGCCCCACCAAATTCCAGAAACATCCCACAAAATGTCCTCAATACCCAACAAAATCCCAGAAAAATCACACAAAATTCCCTAAATCTTCTCAAAACACGGCCAAAATCCACAAAAATCCCACCAAATCTCCACAAATTCCCACAGAATACATGAAAAATCCCTGATAATTCGTCAGTTCTCTACAGAATCTCACCAAATTCCAGAAAAGTCCCTCAAAGTTCCACAAGCATCCCACAAAATCTCCCTAATATCCAACAAAATTCCAGGAAAAATCTCACAAAATTCCCTAAATCTTCTGAAAACTTGACCAAATTCCAGAAACGCCCCATAAAATCAGCACAGTTTCCCACAAAATTCAAGAAAAAACTCCACAAAATTCCCTAAATCTTCTCAAAACTCGACCAAATTCCACAAAAATCCCACCAAATCTCCACAAATTCCCACAGAATACATGAAAAATCCCTGATAATTCGTCAGTTCTCTACAAAATCTCACCAAATTCCAGAAAAGTCCCTCAAAGTTCCACAAACATCCCACAAAATCTCCCAATATCCAACAAAATTCCAGGAAAAATCCCACAAAATTCCCTAAATCTTCTCAAAACACGACCAAATTCTAGAAAAATATCCCACCAAATCTCCACAAATTCCCACAAAATACATGAAAAATCCCTCAAGATCCCTAAATCGCCTCAATATCCCACAAAATCACACAAAAATCACACAAAACCTCCACAAGTTTCCACAAAATCTAAGAAAAATCCCTGAAAATTCTTCAAGTCTCCTCAAAATCAAACAAAGTCCTTGAAAAGGACCACCAAATTCCAGAAAAATCCCACAGAATCTACACAAATTCCCACAAAATCTAAAACAAATTCCTCAAAATTTTTCAAGTCTCCTCAGAATCCCACACAATTCCAGAAAAAACCCACAAAATTCCAGAGAAGTCCCACAAAACTCCCTAAATCATTTCAAAACCCTACCAATTCACAGGAATGTCCCACAAAATCTCCACCAATTCCCAGAACATCCCACAAAAATCTCACAAATATCCCTAAATCTTCTGAAAACTCGACCAAATTCCAGAAACGCCCCATAAAAACAGCACAGTTTCCCACAAAATTCAAGAAAAAACACCACAAAATTCCCAAAATCTTTTCAAAATACCACAAAATTCTTGAAAAGCCCCACCAAATTCCAGAAACATCCCACAAAATGTCCTCAATACCCAACAAAATCCCAGAAAAATCACACAAAATTCCCTAAATCTTCTCAAAACACGGACAAAATCCACAAAAATCCCACCAAATCTCCACAAATTCCCACAGAATACATGAAAAATCCCTGATAATTCGTCAGTTCTCTACAGAATCTCACCAAATTCCAGAAAAGTCCCTCAAAGTTCCACAAGCATCCCACAAAATCTCCCTAATATCCAACAAAATTCCAGGAAAAATCTCACAAAATTCCCTAAATCTTCTGAAAACTTGACCAAATTCCAGAAACGCCCCATAAAATCAGCACAGTTTCCCACAAAATTCAAGAAAAAACTCCACAAAATTCCCTAAATCTTCTCAAAACTCCAACAAATTCCAGAAAAATCCCACCAAATCTCCACAAATTCCCACAGAATACATGAAAAATCCCTGATAATTCGTCAGTTCTCTACAAAATCTCACCAAATTCCAGAAAAGTCCCTCAAAGTTCCACAAACATCCCACAAAATCTCCCAATATCCAACAAAATTCCAGGAAAAATCCCACAAAATTCCCTAAATCTTCTCAAAACACGACCAAATTCTAGAAAAATATCCCACCAAATCTCCACAAATTCCCACAAAATACATGAAAAATCCCTCAAGATCCCTAAATTGCCTCAATATCCCACAAAATTCCACAAAAATCACACAAAACCTCCACAAGTTTCCACAAAATCTAAGAAAAATTCCTCACAATTCTTCAAGTCTCCTCAAAACCACACAAAGTCCTTCAAAAAGGCCCACTAAATCCCAGAAAAATCACACAAAATTCCCTAAATCTTCTCAAAACACGGACAAAATCCACAAAAATCCCACCAAATCTCCACAAATTCCCACAGAATACATGAAAAATCCCTGATAATTCGTCAGTTCTCTACAGAATCTCACCAAATTCCAGAAAAGTCCCTCAAAGTTCCACAAGCATCCCACAAAATCTCCCAATATCCAACAAAATTCCAGGAAAAATCTCACAAAATTCCCTAAATCTTCTGAAAACTTGACCAAATTCCAGAAACGCCCCATAAAATCAGCACAGTTTCCCACAAAATTCAAGAAAAAACTCCACAAAATTCCCTAAATCTTCTCAAAACTCCAACAAAATCCACAAAAATCCCACCAAATCTCCACAAATTCCCACAGAATACATGAAAAATCCCTGATAATTCGTCAGTTCTCTACAGAATCTCACAAAATTCCAGAAAAGTCCCTCAAAGTTCCACAAACATCCCACAAAATCTCCCAATATCCAACAAAATTCCAGGAAAAATCCCACAAAATTCCCTAAATCTTCTCAAAACACGACCAAATTCTAGAAAAATATCCCACCAAATCTCCACAAATTCCCACAAAATACATGAAAAATCCCTCAAGATCCCTAAATCGCCTCAATATCCCACAAAATCACACAAAAATCACACAAAACCTCCACAAGTTTCCACAAAATCTAAGAAAAATCCCTCAAAATTCTTCAAGTCTCCTCAAAACCAAACAAAGTCCTTGAAAAGGACCACCAAATTCCAGAAAAATCCCACAGAATCTACACAAATTCCCACAAAATCTAAAACAAATTCCTCAAAATTCTTCAAGTCTCCTCAGAATCCCACACAATTCCAGAAAAAACCCACAAAATTCCAGAGAAGTCCCACAAAACTCCCTAAATCATTTCAAAACCCTACCAATTCACAGGAATGTCCCACAAAATCTCCACCAATTCCCAGAACATCCCACAAAAATCTCACAAAAATCCCTAAATCTTCTGAAAACTCGACCAAATTCCAGAAACGCCCCATAAAATCAGCACAGTTTCCCACAAAATTCAAGAAAAAACACCACAAAATTCCCAAAATCTTTTCAAAATACCACAAAATTCTTGAAAAGCCCCACCAAATTCCAGAAACATCCCACAAAATGTCCTCAATACCCAACAAAATCCCAGAAAAATCACACAAAATTCCCTAAATCTTCTCAAAACACGGCCAAAATCCACAAAAATCCCACCAAATCTCCACAAATTCCCACAGGATACATGAAAAATCCCTGATAATTCGTCAGTTCTCTACAGAATCTCACCAAATTCCAGAAAAGTCCCTCAAAGTTCCACAAGCATCCCACAAAATCTCCCTAATATCCAACAAAATTCCAGGAAAAATCTCACAAAATTCCCTAAATCTTCTGAAAACTTGACCAAATTCCAGAAACGCCCCATAAAATCAGCACAGTTTCCCACAAAATTCAAGAAAAAACTCCACAAAATTCCCTAAATCTTCTCAAAACTCGACCAAATTCCACAAAAATCCCACCAAATCTCCACAAATTCCCACAGAATACATGAAAAATCCCTGATAATTCGTCAGTTCTCTACAAAATCTCACCAAATTCCAGAAAAGTCCCTCAAAGTTCCACAAACATCCCACAAAATCTCCCAATATCCAACAAAATTCCAGGAAAAATCCCACAAAATTCCCTAAATCTTCTTAAAACACGACCAAATTCTAGAAAAATATCCCACCAAATCTCCACAAATTCCCACAAAATACATGAAAAATCCCTCAAGATCCCTAAATTGCCTCAATATCCCACAAAATTCCACAAAAATCACACAAAACCTCCACAAGTTTCCACAAAATCTAAGAAAAATTCCTCACAATTCTTCAAGTCTCCTCAAAACCACACAAAGTCCTTCAAAAAGGCCCACTAAATCCCAGAAAAATCACACAAAATTCCCTAAATCTTCTCAAAACATGGCCAAAATCCACAAAAATCCCACCAAATCTCCACAAATTCCCACAGAATACATGAAAAATCCCTGATAATTCGTCAGTTCTCTAGAGAATCTCACAAAATTCCAGAAAAGTCCCTCAAAGTTCCACAAACATCCCACAAAATCTCCCTAATATCCAACAAAATTCCAGGAAAATCCCACAAAATTCCCTAAATCTTCTGAAAACACGGCCAAATTCTAGAAAAATATCCCACCAAATCTCCACAAATTCCCACAAAATACATGAAAAATCCCTCAAGATCCCTAAATCGCCTCAATATCCCACAAAATCACACAAAAATCACACAAAACCTCCACAAGTTTCCACAAAATCTAAGAAAAATCCTCAAAATTCTTCAAGTCTCCTCAAAATCAAACAAAGTCCTTGAAAAGGACCACCAAATTCCAGAAAAATCCCACAGAATCTACACAAATTCCCACAAAATCTAAAACAAATTCCTCAAAATTCTTCAAGTCTCCTCAGAATCCCACACAATTCCAGAAAAAACCCACAAAATTCCAGAGAAGTCCCACAAAACTCCCTAAATCATTTCAAAACCCTACCAATTCACAGGAATGTCCCACAAAATCTCCACCAATTCCCAGAACATCCCACAAAAATCTCACAAATATCCCTAAATCTTCTGAAAACTCGACCAAATTCCAGAAACGCCCCATAAAAACAGCACAGTTTCCCACAAAATTCAAGAAAAAACACCACAAAATTCCCAAAATCTTTTCAAAATACCACAAAATTCTTGAAAAGCCCCACCAAATTCCAGAAACATCCCACAAAATGTCCTCAATACCCAACAAAATCCCAGAAAAATCACACAAAATTCCCTAAATCTTCTCAAAACACGGACAAAATCCACAAAAATCCCACCAAATCTCCACAAATTCCCACAGAATACATGAAAAATCCCTGATAATTCGTCAGTTCTCTACAGAATCTCACCAAATTCCAGAAAAGTCCCTCAAAGTTCCACAAGCATCCCACAAAATCTCCCTAATATCCAACAAAATTCCAGGAAAAATCTCACAAAATTCCCTAAATCTTCTGAAAACTTGACCAAATTCCAGAAACGCCCCATAAAATCAGCACAGTTTCCCACAAAATTCAAGAAAAAACTCCACAAAATTCCCTAAATCTTCTCAAAACTCCAACAAATTCCAGAAAAATCCCACCAAATCTCCACAAATTCCCACAGAATACATGAAAAATCCCTGATAATTCGTCAGTTCTCTACAAAATCTCACCAAATTCCAGAAAAGTCCCTCAAAGTTCCACAAACATCCCACAAAATCTCCCAATATCCAACAAAATTCCAGGAAAAATCCCACAAAATTCCCTAAATCTTCTCAAAACACGACCAAATTCTAGAAAAATATCCCACCAAATCTCCACAAATTCCCACAAAATACATGAAAAATCCCTCAAGATCCCTAAATTGCCTCAATATCCCACAAAATTCCACAAAAATCACACAAAACCTCCACAAGTTTCCACAAAATCTAAGAAAAATCCCTGAAAATTCTTCAAGTCTCCTCAAAATCAAACAAAGTCCTTGAAAAGGACCACCAAATTCCAGAAAAATCCCACAGAATCTACACAAATTCCCACAAAATCTAAAACAAATTCCTCAAAATTCTTCAAGTCTCCTCAGAATCCCACACAATTCCAGAAAAAACCCACAAAATTCCAGAGAAGTCCCACAAAACTCCCTAAATCATTTCAAAACCCTACCAATTCACAGGAATGTCCCACAAAATCTCCACCAATTCCCAGAACATCCCACAAAAATCTCACAAAAATCCCTAAATCTTCTGAAAACTCGACCAAATTCCAGAAACGCCCCATAAAATCAGCACAGTTTCCCACAAAATTCAAGAAAAAACACCACAAAATTCCCAAAATCTTTTCAAAATACCACAAAATTCTTGAAAAGCCCCACCAAATTCCAGAAACATCCCACAAAATATCCTCAATACCCAACAAAATCCCAGAAAAATCACACAAAATTCCCTAAATCTTCTCAAAACACGGCCAAAATCCACAAAAATCCCACCAAATCTCCACAAATTCCCACAGAATACATGAAAAATCCCTGATAATTCGTCAGTTCTCTACAGAATCTCACCAAATTCCAGAAAAGTCCCTCAAAGTTCCACAAGCATCCCACAAAATCTCCCTAATATCCAACAAAATTCCAGGAAAAATCTCACAAAATTCCCTAAATCTTCTGAAAACTTGACCAAATTCCAGAAACGCCCCATAAAATCAGCACAGTTTCCCACAAAATTCAAGAAAAAACTCCACAAAATTCCCTAAATCTTCTCAAAACTCGACCAAATTCCACAAAAATCCCACCAAATCTCCACAAATTCCCACAGAATACATGAAAAATCCCTGATAATTCGCCAGTTCTCTACAAAATCTCACCAAATTCCAGAAAAGTCCCTCAAAGTTCCACAAACATCCCACAAAATCTCCCAATATCCAACAAAATTCCAGGAAAAATCTCACAAAATTCCCTAAATCTTCTCAAAGCACGGCCAAAATCCACAAAAATCCCACCAAATCTCCACAAATTCCCACAAAATACATGAAAAATCCCTCAAGATCCCTAAATCGCCTCAATATCCCACAAAATCACACAAAAATCACACAAAACCTCCACAAGTTTCCACAAAATCTAAGAAAAATCCCTCAAAATTCTTCAAGTCTCCTCAAAACCAAACAAAGTCCTTGAAAAGGACCACCAAATTCCAGAAAAATCCCACAGAATCTACACAAATTCCCACAAAATCTAAAACAAATTCCTCAAAATTCTTCAAGTCTCCTCAGAATCCCACACAATTCCAGAAAAAACCCACAAAATTCCAGAGAAGTCCCACAAAACTCCCTAAATCATTTCAAAACCCTACCAATTCACAGGAATGTCCCACAAAATCTCCACCAATTCCCAGAACATCCCACAAAAATCTCACAAAAATCCCTAAATCTTCTGAAAACTCGACCAAATTCCAGAAACGCCCCATAAAAACAGCACAGTTTCCCACAAAATTCAAGAAAAAACACCACAAAATTCCCAAAATCTTTTCAAAATACCACAAAATTCTTGAAAAGCCCCACCAAATTCCAGAAACATCCCACAAAATGTCCTCAATACCCAACAAAATCCCAGAAAAATCACACAAAATTCCCTAAATCTTCTCAAAACACGACCAAAATCCACAAAAATCCCACCAAATCTCCACAAATTCCCACAGAATACATGAAAAATCCCTGATAATTCGTCAGTTCTCTACAGAATCTCACCAAATTCCAGAAAAGTCCCTCAAAGTTCCACAAGCATCCCACAAAATCTCCCTAATATCCAACAAAATTCCAGGAAAAATCTCACAAAATTCCCTAAATCTTCTGAAAACTTGACCAAATTCCAGAAACGCCCCATAAAATCAGCACAGTTTCCCACAAAATTCAAGAAAAAACTCCACAAAATTCCCTAAATCTTCTCAAAACTCGACCAAATTCCACAAAAATCCCACCAAATCTCCACAAATTCCCACAGAATACATGAAAAATCCCTGATAATTCGTCAGTTCTCTACAAAATCTCACCAAATTCCAGAAAAGTCCCTCAAAGTTCCACAAACATCCCACAAAATCTCCCAATATCCAACAAAATTCCAGGAAAAATCTCACAAAATTCCCTAAATCTTCTCAAAACACGACCAAATTCTAGAAAAATATCCCACCAAATCTCCACAAATTCTTACAAAATACATGAAAAATCCCTCAAGATCCCTAAATCGCCTCAATATCCCACAAAATCACACAAAAATCACACAAAACCTCCACAAGTTTCCACAAAATCTAAGAAAAATCCCTGAAAATTCTTCAAGTCTCCTCAAAATCAAACAAAGTCCTTGAAAAGGACCACCAAATTCCAGAAAAATCCCACAGAATCTACACAAATTCCCACAAAATCTAAAACAAATTCCTCAAAATTCTTCAAGTCTCCTCAGAATCCCACACAATTCCAGAAAAAACCCACAAAATTCCAGAGAAGTCCCACAAAACTCCCTAAATCATTTCAAAACCCTACCAATTCACAGGAATGTCCCACAAAATCTCCACCAATTCCCAGAACATCCCACAAAAATCTCACAAATATCCCTAAATCTTCTGAAAACTCGACCAAATTCCAGAAACGCCCCATAAAAACAGCACAGTTTCCCACAAAATTCAAGAAAAAACACCACAAAATTCCCAAAATCTTTTCAAAATACCACAAAATTCTTGAAAAGCCCCACCAAATTCCAGAAACATCCCACAAAATGTCCTCAATACCCAACAAAATCCCAGAAAAATCACACAAAATTCCCTAAATCTTCTCAAAACACGGACAAAATCCACAAAAATCCCACCAAATCTCCACAAATTCCCACAGAATACATGAAAAATCCCTGATAATTCGTCAGTTCTCTACAGAATCTCACCAAATTCCAGAAAAGTCCCTCAAAGTTCCACAAGCATCCCACAAAATCTCCCTAATATCCAACAAAATTCCAGGAAAAATCTCACAAAATTCCCTAAATCTTCTGAAAACTTGACCAAATTCCAGAAACGCCCCATAAAATCAGCACAGTTTCCCACAAAATTCAAGAAAAAACTCCACAAAATTCCCTAAATCTTCTCAAAACTCCAACAAATTCCAGAAAAATCCCACCAAATCTCCACAAATTCCCACAGAATACATGAAAAATCCCTGATAATTCGTCAGTTCTCTACAAAATCTCACCAAATTCCAGAAAAGTCCCTCAAAGTTCCACAAACATCCCACAAAATCTCCCAATATCCAACAAAATTCCAGGAAAAATCCCACAAAATTCCCTAAATCTTCTCAAAACACGACCAAATTCTAGAAAAATATCCCACCAAATCTCCACAAATTCCCACAAAATACATGAAAAATCCCTCAAGATCCCTAAATTGCCTCAATATCCCACAAAATTCCACAAAAATCACACAAAACCTCCACAAGTTTCCACAAAATCTAAGAAAAATTCCTCACAATTCTTCAAGTCTCCTCAAAACCACACAAAGTCCTTCAAAAAGGCCCACTAAATCCCAGAAAAATCACACAAAATTCCCTAAATCTTCTCAAAACACGGACAAAATCCACAAAAATCCCACCAAATCTCCACAAATTCCCACAGAATACATGAAAAATCCCTGATAATTCGTCAGTTCTCTACAGAATCTCACCAAATTCCAGAAAAGTCCCTCAAAGTTCCACAAGCATCCCACAAAATCTCCCAATATCCAACAAAATTCCAGGAAAAATCTCACAAAATTCCCTAAATCTTCTGAAAACTTGACCAAATTCCAGAAACGCCCCATAAAATCAGCACAGTTTCCCACAAAATTCAAGAAAAAACTCCACAAAATTCCCTAAATCTTCTCAAAACTCCAACAAATTCCAGAAAAATCCCACCAAATCTCCACAAATTCCCACAGAATACATGAAAAATCCCTGATAATTCGTCAGTTCTCTACAAAATCTCACCAAATTCCAGAAAAGTCCCTCAAAGTTCCACAAACATCCCACAAAATCTCCCAATATCCAACAAAATTCCAGGAAAAATCCCACAAAATTCCCTAAATCTTCTCAAAACACGACCAAATTCTAGAAAAATATCCCACCAAATCTCCACAAATTCCCACAAAATACATGAAAAATCCCTCAAGATCCCTAAATTGCCTCAATATCCCACAAAATTCCACAAAAATCACACAAAACCTCCACAAGTTTCCACAAAATCTAAGAAAAATTCCTCACAATTCTTCAAGTCTCCTCAAAACCACACAAAGTCCTTCAAAAAGGCCCACTAAATCCCAGAAAAATCACACAAAATTCCCTAAATCTTCTCAAAACACGGACAAAATCCACAAAAATCCCACCAAATCTCCACAAATTCCCACAGAATACATGAAAAATCCCTGATAATTCGTCAGTTCTCTACAGAATCTCACCAAATTCCAGAAAAGTCCCTCAAAGTTCCACAAACATCCCACAAAATCTCCCAATATCCAACAAAATTCCAGGAAAAATCCCACAAAATTCCCTAAATCTTCTCAAAACACGACCAAATTCTAGAAAAATATCCCACCAAATCTCCACAAATTCCCACAAAATACATGAAAAATCCCTCAAGATCCCTAAATCACCTCAATATCCCACAAAATCACACAAAAATCACACAAAACCTCCACAAGTTTCCACAAAATCTAAGAAAAATCCCTCAAAATTCTTCAAGTCTCCTCAAAACCAAACAAAGTCCTTGAAAAGGACCACCAAATTCCAGAAAAATCCCACAGAATCTACACAAATTCCCACAAAATCTAAAACAAATTCCTCAAAATTCTTCAAGTCTCCTCAGAATCCCACACAATTCCAGAAAAAACCCACAAAATTCCAGAGAAGTCCCACAAAACTCCCTAAATCATTTCAAAACCCTACCAATTCACAGGAATGTCCCACAAAATCTCCACCAATTCCCAGAACATCCCACAAAAATCTCACAAAAATCCCTAAATCTTCTGAAAACTCGACCAAATTCCAGAAACGCCCCATAAAATCAGCACAGTTTCCCACAAAATTCAAGAAAAAACACCACAAAATTCCCAAAATCTTTTCAAAATACCACAAAATTCTTGAAAAGCCCCACCAAATTCCAGAAACATCCCACAAAATGTCCTCAATACCCAACAAAATCCCAGAAAAATCACACAAAATTCCCTAAATCTTCTCAAAACACGGACAAAATCCACAAAAATCCCACCAAATCTCCACAAATTCCCACAGAATACATGAAAAATCCCTGATAATTCGTCAGTTCTCTACAGAATCTCACCAAATTCCAGAAAAGTCCCTCAAAGTTCCACAAGCATCCCACAAAATCTCCCTAATATCCAACAAAATTCCAGGAAAAATCTCACAAAATTCCCTAAATCTTCTGAAAACTTGACCAAATTCCAGAAACGCCCCATAAAATCAGCACAGTTTCCCACAAAATTCAAGAAAAAACTCCACAAAATTCCCTAAATCTTCTCAAAACACGACCATATTCCACAAAAATCCCACCAAATCTCCACAAATTCCCACAGAATACATGAAAAATCCCTGATAATTCGTCAGTTCTCTACAAAATCTCACCAAATTCCAGAAAAGTCCCTCAAAGTTCCACAAACATCCCACAAAATCTCCCAATATCCAACAAAATTCCAGGAAAAATCCCACAAAATTCCCTAAATCTTCTCAAAACAAGACCAAATTCTAGAAAAATATCCCACCAAATCTCCACAAATTCCCACAAAATACATGAAAAATCCCTCAAGATCCCTAAATTGCCTCAATATCCCACAAAATTCCACAAAAATCACACAAAACCTCCACAAGTTTCCACAAAATCTAAGAAAAATTCCTCACAATTCTTCAAGTCTCCTCAAAACCACACAAAGTCCTTCAAAAAGGCCCACTAAATCCCAGAAAAATCACACAAAATTCCCTAAATCTTCTCAAAACACGGACAAAATCCACAAAAATCCCACCAAATCTCCACAAATTCCCACAGAATACATGAAAAATCCCTGATAATTCGTCAGTTCTCTACAGAATCTCACCAAATTCCAGAAAAGTCCCTCAAAGTTCCACAAGCATCCCACAAAATCTCCCTAATATCCAACAAAATTCCAGGAAAAATCCCACAAAATTCCCTAAATCTTCTGAAAACTTGACCAAATTCCAGAAACGCCCCATAAAATCAGCACAGTTTCCCACAAAATTCAAGAAAAAACTCCACAAAATTCCCTAAATCTTCTCAAAACTCGACCAAATTCCACAAAAATCCCACCAAATCTCCACAAATTCCCACAGAATACATGAAAAATCCCTGATAATTCGTCAGTTCTCTACAAAATCTCACCAAATTCCAGAAAAGTCCCTCAAAGTTCCACAAACATCCCACAAAATCTCCCAATATCCAACAAAATTCCAGGAAAAATCCCACAAAATTCCCTAAATCTTCTTAAAACACGACCAAATTCTAGAAAAATATCCCACCAAATCTCCACAAATTCCCACAAAATACATGAAAAATCCCTCAAGATCCCTAAATTGCCTCAATATCCCACAAAATTCCACAAAAATCACACAAAACCTCCACAAGTTTCCACAAAATCTAAGAAAAATTCCTCACAATTCTTCAAGTCTCCTCAAAACCACACAAAGTCCTTCAAAAAGGCCCACTAAATCCCAGAAAAATCACACAAAATTCCCTAAATCTTCTCAAAACATGGCCAAAATCCACAAAAATCCCACCAAATCTCCACAAATTCCCACAGAATACATGAAAAATCCCTGATAATTCGTCAGTTCTCTAGAGAATCTCACAAAATTCCAGAAAAGTCCCTCAAAGTTCCACAAACATCCCACAAAATCTCCCTAATATCCAACAAAATTCCAGGAAAATCCCACAAAATTCCCTAAATCTTCTCAAAACACGGCCAAATTCTAGAAAAATATCCCACCAAATCTCCACAAATTCCCACAAAATACATGAAAAATCCCTCAAGATCCCTAAATCGCCTCAATATCCCACAAAATCCCACAAAAATCACACAAAACCTCCACAAGTTTCCACAAAATCTAAGAAAAATCCTCAAAATTCTTCAAGTCTCCTCAAAATCAAACAAAGTCCTTGAAAAGGACCACCAAATTCCAGAAAAATCCCACAGAATCTACACAAATTCCCACAAAATCTAAAACAAATTCCTCAAAATTCTTCAAGTCTCCTCAGAATCCCACACAATTCCAGAAAAAACCCACAAAATTCCAGAGAAGTCCCACAAAACTCCCTAAATCATTTCAAAACCCTACCAATTCACAGGAATGTCCCACAAAATCTCCACCAATTCCCAGAACATCCCACAAAAATCTCACAAAAATCCCTAAATCTTCTGAAAACTCGACCAAATTCCAGAAACGCCCCATAAAAACAGCACAGTTTCCCACAAAATTCAAGAAAAAACACCACAAAATTCCCAAAATCTTTTCAAAATACCACAAAATTCTTGAAAAGCCCCACCAAATTCCAGAAACATCCCACAAAATGTCCTCAATACCCAACAAAATCCCAGAAAAATCACACAAAATTCCCTAAATCTTCTCAAAACACGGCCAAAATCCACAAAAATCCCACCAAATCTCCACAAATTCCCACAGAATACATGAAAAATCCCTGATAATTCGTCAGTTCTCTACAGAATCTCACCAAATTCCAGAAAAGTCCCTCAAAGTTCCACAAGCATCCCACAAAATCTCCCTAATATCCAACAAAATTCCAGGAAAAATCTCACAAAATTCCCTAAATCTTCTGAAAACTTGACCAAATTCCAGAAACGCCCCATAAAATCAGCACAGTTTCCCACAAAATTCAAGAAAAAACTCCACAAAATTCCCTAAATCTTCTCAAAACTCGACCAAATTCCACAAAAATCCCACCAAATCTCCACAAATTCCCACAGAATACATGAAAAATCCCTGATAATTCGTCAGTTCTCTACAAAATCTCACCAAATTCCAGAAAAGTCCCTCAAAGTTCCACAAACATCCCACAAAATCTCCCAATATCCAACAAAATTCCAGGAAAAATCTCACAAAATTCCCTAAATCTTCTCAAAGCACGGCCAAAATCCACAAAAATCCCACCAAATCTCCACAAATTCCCACAAAATACATGAAAAATCCCTCAAGATCCCTAAATCGCCTCAATATCCCACAAAATCACACAAAAATCACACAAAACCTCCACAAGTTTCCACAAAATCTAAGAAAAATCCCTCAAAATTCTTCAAGTCTCCTCAAAACCAAACAAAGTCCTTGAAAAGGACCACCAAATTCCAGAAAAATCCCACAGAATCTACACAAATTCCCACAAAATCTAAAACAAATTCCTCAAAATTCTTCAAGTCTCCTCAGAATCCCACACAATTCCAGAAAAAACCCACAAAATTCCAGAGAAGTCCCACAAAACTCCCTAAATCATTTCAAAACCCTACCAATTCACAGGAATGTCCCACAAAATCTCCACCAATTCCCAGAACATCCCACAAAAATCTCACAAAAATCCCTAAATCTTCTGAAAACTCGACCAAATTCCAGAAACGCCCCATAAAAACAGCACAGTTTCCCACAAAATTCAAGAAAAAACACCACAAAATTCCCAAAATCTTTTCAAAATACCACAAAATTCTTGAAAAGCCCCACCAAATTCCAGAAACATCCCACAAAATGTCCTCAATACCCAACAAAATCCCAGAAAAATCACACAAAATTCCCTAAATCTTCTCAAAACACGACCAAAATCCACAAAAATCCCACCAAATCTCCACAAATTCCCACAGAATACATGAAAAATCCCTGATAATTCGTCAGTTCTCTACAGAATCTCACCAAATTCCAGAAAAGTCCCTCAAAGTTCCACAAGCATCCCACAAAATCTCCCTAATATCCAACAAAATTCCAGGAAAAATCTCACAAAATTCCCTAAATCTTCTGAAAACTTGACCAAATTCCAGAAACGCCCCATAAAATCAGCACAGTTTCCCACAAAATTCAAGAAAAAACTCCACAAAATTCCCTAAATCTTCTCAAAACTCGACCAAATTCCACAAAAATCCCACCAAATCTCCACAAATTCCCACAGAATACATGAAAAATCCCTGATAATTCGTCAGTTCTCTACAAAATCTCACCAAATTCCAGAAAAGTCCCTCAAAGTTCCACAAACATCCCACAAAATCTCCCAATATCCAACAAAATTCCAGGAAAAATCTCACAAAATTCCCTAAATCTTCTCAAAACACGACCAAATTCTAGAAAAATATCCCACCAAATCTCCACAAATTCTTACAAAATACATGAAAAATCCCTCAAGATCCCTAAATCGCCTCAATATCCCACAAAATCACACAAAAATCACACAAAACCTCCACAAGTTTCCACAAAATCTAAGAAAAATCCCTGAAAATTCTTCAAGTCTCCTCAAAATCAAACAAAGTCCTTGAAAAGGACCACCAAATTCCAGAAAAATCCCACAGAATCTACACAAATTCCCACAAAATCTAAAACAAATTCCTCAAAATTCTTCAAGTCTCCTCAGAATCCCACACAATTCCAGAAAAAACCCACAAAATTCCAGAGAAGTCCCACAAAACTCCCTAAATCATTTCAAAACCCTACCAATTCACAGGAATGTCCCACAAAATCTCCACCAATTCCCAGAACATCCCACAAAAATCTCACAAATATCCCTAAATCTTCTGAAAACTCGACCAAATTCCAGAAACGCCCCATAAAAACAGCACAGTTTCCCACAAAATTCAAGAAAAAACACCACAAAATTCCCAAAATCTTTTCAAAATACCACAAAATTCTTGAAAAGCCCCACCAAATTCCAGAAACATCCCACAAAATGTCCTCAATACCCAACAAAATCCCAGAAAAATCACACAAAATTCCCTAAATCTTCTCAAAACACGGACAAAATCCACAAAAATCCCACCAAATCTCCACAAATTCCCACAGAATACATGAAAAATCCCTGATAATTCGTCAGTTCTCTACAGAATCTCACCAAATTCCAGAAAAGTCCCTCAAAGTTCCACAAGCATCCCACAAAATCTCCCTAATATCCAACAAAATTCCAGGAAAAATCTCACAAAATTCCCTAAATCTTCTGAAAACTTGACCAAATTCCAGAAACGCCCCATAAAATCAGCACAGTTTCCCACAAAATTCAAGAAAAAACTCCACAAAATTCCCTAAATCTTCTCAAAACTCCAACAAATTCCAGAAAAATCCCACCAAATCTCCACAAATTCCCACAGAATACATGAAAAATCCCTGATAATTCGTCAGTTCTCTACAAAATCTCACCAAATTCCAGAAAAGTCCCTCAAAGTTCCACAAACATCCCACAAAATCTCCCTAATATCCAACAAAATTCCAGGAAAAATCCCACAAAATTCCCTAAATCTTCTCAAAACACGACCAAATTCTAGAAAAATATCCCACCAAATCTCCACAAATTCCCACAAAATACATGAAAAATCCCTCAAGATCCCTAAATTGCCTCAATATCCCACAAAATTCCACAAAAATCACACAAAACCTCCACAAGTTTCCACAAAATCTAAGAAAAATTCCTCACAATTCTTCAAGTCTCCTCAAAACCACACAAAGTCCTTCAAAAAGGCCCACTAAATCCCAGAAAAATCACACAAAATTCCCTAAATCTTCTCAAAACACGGACAAAATCCACAAAAATCCCACCAAATCTCCACAAATTCCCACAGAATACATGAAAAATCCCTGATAATTCGTCAGTTCTCTACAGAATCTCACCAAATTCCAGAAAAGTCCCTCAAAGTTCCACAAGCATCCCACAAAATCTCCCAATATCCAACAAAATTCCAGGAAAAATCTCACAAAATTCCCTAAATCTTCTGAAAACTTGACCAAATTCCAGAAACGCCCCATAAAATCAGCACAGTTTCCCACAAAATTCAAGAAAAAACTCCACAAAATTCCCTAAATCTTCTCAAAACTCCAACAAATTCCAGAAAAATCCCACCAAATCTCCACAAATTCCCACAGAATACATGAAAAATCCCTGATAATTCGTCAGTTCTCTACAAAATCTCACCAAATTCCAGAAAAGACCCTCAAAGTTCCACAAACATCCCACAAAATCTCCCAATATCCAACAAAATTCCAGGAAAAATCCCACAAAATTCCCTAAATCTTCTCAAAACACGACCAAATTCTAGAAAAATATCCCACCAAATCTCCACAAATTCCCACAAAATACATGAAAAATCCCTCAAGATCCCTAAATTGCCTCAATATCCCACAAAATTCCACAAAAATCACACAAAACCTCCACAAGTTTCCACAAAATCTAAGAAAAATTCCTCACAATTCTTCAAGTCTCCTCAAAACCACACAAAGTCCTTCAAAAAGGCCCACTAAATCCCAGAAAAATCACACAAAATTCCCTAAATCTTCTCAAAACACGGACAAAATCCACAAAAATCCCACCAAATCTCCACAAATTCCCACAGAATACATGAAAAATCCCTGATAATTCGTCAGTTCTCTACAGAATCTCACCAAATTCCAGAAAAGTCCCTCAAAGTTCCACAAACATCCCACAAAATCTCCCAATATCCAACAAAATTCCAGGAAAAATCCCACAAAATTCCCTAAATCTTCTCAAAACACGACCAAATTCTAGAAAAATATCCCACCAAATCTCCACAAATTCCCACAAAATACATGAAAAATCCCTCAAGATCCCTAAATCACCTCAATATCCCACAAAATCACACAAAAATCACACAAAACCTCCACAAGTTTCCACAAAATCTAAGAAAAATCCCTCAAAATTCTTCAAGTCTCCTCAAAACCAAACAAAGTCCTTGAAAAGGACCACCAAATTCCAGAAAAATCCCACAGAATCTACACAAATTCCCACAAAATCTAAAACAAATTCCTCAAAATTCTTCAAGTCTCCTCAGAATCCCACACAATTCCAGAAAAAACCCACAAAATTCCAGAGAAGTCCCACAAAACTCCCTAAATCATTTCAAAACCCTACCAATTCACAGGAATGTCCCACAAAATCTCCACCAATTCCCAGAACATCCCACAAAAATCTCACAAAAATCCCTAAATCTTCTGAAAACTCGACCAAATTCCAGAAACGCCCCATAAAATCAGCACAGTTTCCCACAAAATTCAAGAAAAAACACCACAAAATTCCCAAAATCTTTTCAAAATACCACAAAATTCTTGAAAAGCCCCACCAAATTCCAGAAACATCCCACAAAATGTCCTCAATACCCAACAAAATCCCAGAAAAATCACACAAAATTCCCTAAATCTTCTCAAAACACGGACAAAATCCACAAAAATCCCACCAAATCTCCACAAATTCCCACAGAATACATGAAAAATCCCTGATAATTCGTCAGTTCTCTACAGAATCTCACCAAATTCCAGAAAAGTCCCTCAAAGTTCCACAAGCATCCCACAAAATCTCCCTAATATCCAACAAAATTCCAGGAAAAATCTCACAAAATTCCCTAAATCTTCTGAAAACTTGACCAAATTCCAGAAACGCCCCATAAAATCAGCACAGTTTCCCACAAAATTCAAGAAAAAACTCCACAAAATTCCCTAAATCTTCTCAAAACACGACCATATTCCACAAAAATCCCACCAAATCTCCACAAATTCCCACAGAATACATGAAAAATCCCTGATAATTCGTCAGTTCTCTACAAAATCTCACCAAATTCCAGAAAAGTCCCTCAAAGTTCCACAAACATCCCACAAAATCTCCCAATATCCAACAAAATTCCAGGAAAAATCCCACAAAATTCCCTAAATCTTCTCAAAACAAGACCAAATTCTAGAAAAATATCCCACCAAATCTCCACAAATTCCCACAAAATACATGAAAAATCCCTCAAGATCCCTAAATTGCCTCAATATCCCACAAAATTCCACAAAAATCACACAAAACCTCCACAAGTTTCCACAAAATCTAAGAAAAATTCCTCACAATTCTTCAAGTCTCCTCAAAACCACACAAAGTCCTTCAAAAAGGCCCACTAAATCCCAGAAAAATCACACAAAATTCCCTAAATCTTCTCAAAACACGGACAAAATCCACAAAAATCCCACCAAATCTCCACAAATTCCCACAGAATACATGAAAAATCCCTGATAATTCGTCAGTTCTCTACAGAATCTCACCAAATTCCAGAAAAGTCCCTCAAAGTTCCACAAGCATCCCACAAAATCTCCCTAATATCCAACAAAATTCCAGGAAAAATCTCACAAAATTCCCTAAATCTTCTGAAAACTTGACCAAATTCCAGAAACGCCCCATAAAATCAGCACAGTTTCCCACAAAATTCAAGAAAAAACTCCACAAAATTCCCTAAATCTTCTCAAAACTCGACCAAATTCCACAAAAATCCCACCAAATCTCCACAAATTCCCACAGAATACATGAAAAATCCCTGATAATTCGTCAGTTCTCTACAAAATCTCACCAAATTCCAGAAAAGTCCCTCAAAGTTCCACAAACATCCCACAAAATCTCCCAATATCCAACAAAATTCCAGGAAAAATCCCACAAAATTCCCTAAATCTTCTTAAAACACGACCAAATTCTAGAAAAATATCCCACCAAATCTCCACAAATTCCCACAAAATACATGAAAAATCCCTCAAGATCCCTAAATTGCCTCAATATCCCACAAAATTCCACAAAAATCACACAAAACCTCCACAAGTTTCCACAAAATCTAAGAAAAATTCCTCACAATTCTTCAAGTCTCCTCAAAACCACACAAAGTCCTTCAAAAAGGCCCACTAAATCCCAGAAAAATCACACAAAATTCCCTAAATCTTCTCAAAACATGGCCAAAATCCACAAAAATCCCACCAAATCTCCACAAATTCCCACAGAATACATGAAAAATCCCTGATAATTCGTCAGTTCTCTAGAGAATCTCACAAAATTCCAGAAAAGTCCCTCAAAGTTCCACAAACATCCCACAAAATCTCCCTAATATCCAACAAAATTCCAGGAAAATCCCACAAAATTCCCTAAATCTTCTCAAAACACGGCCAAATTCTAGAAAAATATCCCACCAAATCTCCACAAATTCCCACAAAATACATGAAAAATCCCTCAAGATCCCTAAATCGCCTCAATATCCCACAAAATCCCACAAAAATCACACAAAACCTCCACAAGTTTCCACAAAATCTAAGAAAAATCCTCAAAATTCTTCAAGTCTCCTCAAAATCAAACAAAGTCCTTGAAAAGGACCACCAAATTCCAGAAAAATCCCACAGAATCTACACAAATTCCCACAAAATCTAAAACAAATTCCTCAAAATTCTTCAAGTCTCCTCAGAATCCCACACAATTCCAGAAAAAACCCACAAAATTCCAGAGAAGTCCCACAAAACTCCCTAAATCATTTCAAAACCCTACCAATTCACAGGAATGTCCCACAAAATCTCCACCAATTCCCAGAACATCCCACAAAAATCTCACAAAAATCCCTAAATCTTCTGAAAACTCGACCAAATTCCAGAAACGCCCCATAAAAACAGCACAGTTTCCCACAAAATTCAAGAAAAAACACCACAAAATTCCCAAAATCTTTTCAAAATACCACAAAATTCTTGAAAAGCCCCACCAAATTCCAGAAACATCCCACAAAATGTCCTCAATACCCAACAAAATCCCAGAAAAATCACACAAAATTCCCTAAATCTTCTCAAAACACGGACAAAATCCACAAAAATCCCACCAAATCTCCACAAATTCCCACAGAATACATGAAAAATCCCTGATAATTCGTCAGTTCTCTACAGAATCTCACCAAATTCCAGAAAAGTCCCTCAAAGTTCCACAAGCATCCCACAAAATCTCCCTAATATCCAACAAAATTCCAGGAAAAATCTCACAAAATTCCCTAAATCTTCTGAAAACTTGACCAAATTCCAGAAACGCCCCATAAAATCAGCACAGTTTCCCACAAAATTCAAGAAAAAACTCCACAAAATTCCCTAAATCTTCTCAAAACTCCAACAAATTCCAGAAAAATCCCACCAAATCTCCACAAATTCCCACAGAATACATGAAAAATCCCTGATAATTCGTCAGTTCTCTACAAAATCTCACCAAATTCCAGAAAAGTCCCTCAAAGTTCCACAAACATCCCACAAAATCTCCCAATATCCAACAAAATTCCAGGAAAAATCCCACAAAATTCCCTAAATCTTCTCAAAACACGACCAAATTCTAGAAAAATATCCCACCAAATCTCCACAAATTCCCACAAAATACATGAAAAATCCCTCAAGATCCCTAAATCGCCTCAATATCCCACAAAATCACACAAAAATCACACAAAACCTCCACAAGTTTCCACAAAATCTAAGAAAAATCCCTCAAAATTCTTCAAGTCTCCTCAAAACCAAACAAAGTCCTTGAAAAGGACCACCAAATTCCAGAAAAATCCCACAGAATCTACACAAATTCCCACAAAATCTAAAACAAATTCCTCAAAATTCTTCAAGTCTCCTCAGAATCCCACACAATTCCAGAAAAAACCCACAAAATTCCAGAGAAGTCCCACAAAACTCCCTAAATCATTTCAAAACCCTACCAATTCAAAGGAATGTCCCACAAAATCTCCACCAATTCCCAGAACATCCCACAAAAATCTCACAAATATCCCTAAATCTTCTGAAAACTCGACCAAATTCCAGAAACGCCCCATAAAAACAGCACAGTTTCCCACAAAATTCAAGAAAAAACACCACAAAATTCCCAAAATCTTTTCAAAATACCACAAAATTCTTGAAAAGCCCCACCAAATTCCAGAAACATCCCACAAAATGTCCTCAATACCCAACAAAATCCCAGAAAAATCACACAAAATTCCCTAAATCTTCTCAAAACACGGCCAAAATCCACAAAAATCCCACCAAATCTCCACAAATTCCCACAGAATACATGAAAAATCCCTGATAATTCGTCAGTTCTCTACAGAATCTCACCAAATTCCAGAAAAGTCCCTCAAAGTTCCACAAACATCCCACAAAATCTCCCCAGTATCCAACAAAATTCCAGGAAAAATCCCACAAAATTCCCTAAATCTTCTGAAAACTTGACCAAATTCCAGAAACGCCCCATAAAATCAGCACAGTTTCCCACAAAATTCAAGAAAAAACTCCACAAAATTCCCTAAATCTTCTCAAAACTCCAACAAATTCCAGAAAAATCCCACCAAATCTCCACAAATTCCCACAGAATACATGAAAAATCCCTGATAATTCGTCAGTTCTCTACAAAATCTCACCAAATTCCAGAAAAGTCCCTCAAAGTTCCACAAACATCCCACAAAATCTCCCAATATCCAACAAAATTCCAGGAAAAATCTCACAAAATTCCCTAAATCTTCTCAAAGCACGGCCAAAATCCACAAAAATCCCACCAAATCTCCACAAATTCCCACAAAATACATGAAAAATCCCTCAAGATCCCTAAATCGCCTCAATATCCCACAAAATCACACAAAAATCACACAAAACCTCCACAAGTTTCCACAAAATCTAAGAAAAATCCCTCAAAATTCTTCAAGTCTCCTCAAAACCAAACAAAGTCCTTGAAAAGGACCACCAAATTCCAGAAAAATCCCACAGAATCTACACAAATTCCCACAAAATCTAAAACAAATTCCTCAAAATTCTTCAAGTCTCCTCAGAATCCCACACAATTCCAGAAAAAACCCACAAAATTCCAGAGAAGTCCCACAAAACTCCCTAAATCATTTCAAAACCCCACCAATTCAAAGGAATGTCCCACAAAATCTCCACCAATTCCCAGAACATCCCACAAAAATCTCACAAATATCCCTAAATCTTCTGAAAACTCGACCAAATTCCAGAAACGCCCCATAAAAACAGCACAGTTTCCCACAAAATTCAAGAAAAAACACCACAAAATTCCCAAAATCTTTTCAAAATACCACAAAATTCTTGAAAAGCCCCACCAAATTCCAGAAACATCCCACAAAATGTCCTCAATACCCAACAAAATCCCAGAAAAATCACACAAAATTCCCTAAATCTTCTCAAAACACGGCCAAAATCCACAAAAATCCCACCAAATCTCCACAAATTCCCACAGAATACATGAAAAATCCCTGATAATTCGTCAGTTCTCTACAGAATCTCACCAAATTCCAGAAAAGTCCCTCAAAGTTCCACAAGCATCCCACAAAATCTCCCTAATATCCAACAAAATTCCAGGAAAAATCTCACAAAATTCCCTAAATCTTCTGAAAACTTGACCAAATTCCAGAAACGCCCCATAAAATCAGCACAGTTTCCCACAAAATTCAAGAGAAAACTCCACAAAATTCCCTAAATCTTCTCAAAACTCCAACAAATTCCAGAAAAATCCCACCAAATCTCCACAAATTCCCACAGAATACATGAAAAATCCCTGATAATTCGTCAGTTCTCTACAGAATCTCACCAAATTCCAGAAAAGTCCCTCAAAGTTCCACAAACATCCCACAAAATCTCCCAATATCCAACAAAATTCCAGGCAAAATCCCACAAAATTCCCTAAATCTTCTCAAAACACGACCAAATTCTAGAAAAATATCCCACCAAATCTCCACAAATTCCCACAAAATACATGAAAAATCCCTCAAGATCCCTAAATTGCCTCAATATCCCACAAAATTCCACAAAAATCACACAAAACCTCCACAAGTTTCCACAAAATCTAAGAAAAATTCCTCACAATTCTTCAAGTCTCCTCAAAACCACACAAAGTCCTTCAAAAAGGCCCACTAAATCCCAGAAAAATCACACAAAATTCCCTAAATCTTCTCAAAACATGGCCAAAATCCACAAAAATCCCACCAAATCTCCACAAATTCCCACAGAATACATGAAAAATCCCTGATAATTCGTCAGTTCTCTACAAAATCTCACCAAATTCCAGAAAAGTCCCTCAAAGTTCCACAAACATCCCACAAAATCTCCCAATATCCAACAAAATTCCAGGAAAAATCCCACAAAATTCCCTAAATCTTCTCAAAACACGGCCAAAATCCACAAAAATCCCACCAAATCTCCACAAATTCCCACAAAATACATGAAAAATCCCTCAAGATCCCTAAATCGCCTCAATATCCCACAAAATCACACAAAAATCACACAAAACCTCCACAAGTTTCCACAAAATCTAAGAAAAATCCCTCAAAATTCTTCAAGTCTCCTCAAAACCAAACAAAGTCCTTGAAAAGGACCACCAAATTCCAGAAAAATCCCACAGAATCTACACAAATTCCCACAAAATCTAAAACAAATTCCTCAAAATTCTTCAAGTCTCCTCAGAATCCCACACAATTCCAGAAAAAACCCACAAAATTCCAGAGAAGTCCCACAAAACTCCCTAAATCATTTCAAAACCCTACCAATTCACAGGAATGTCCCACAAAATCTCCACCAATTCCCAGAACATCCCACAAAAATCTCACAAAAATCCCTAAATCTTCTGAAAACTCGACCAAATTCCAGAAACGCCCCATAAAAACAGCACAGTTTCCCACAAAATTCAAGAAAAAACACCACAAAATTCCCAAAATCTTTTCAAAATACCACAAAATTCTTGAAAAGCCCCACCAAATTCCAGAAACATCCCACAAAATGTCCTCAATACCCAACAAAATCCCAGAAAAATCACACAAAATTCCCTAAATCTTCTCAAAACACGGCCAAAATCCACAAAAATCCCACCAAATCTCCACAAATTCCCACAGAATACATGAAAAATCCCTGATAATTCGTCAGTTCTCTACAGAATCTCACCAAATTCCAGAAAAGTCCCTCAAAGTTCCACAAACATCCCACAAAATCTCCCCAGTATCCAACAAAATTCCAGGAAAAATCCCACAAAATTCCCTAAATCTTCTGAAAACTTGACCAAATTCCAGAAACGCCCCATAAAATCAGCACAGTTTCCCACAAAATTCAAGAAAAAACTCCACAAAATTCCCTAAATCTTCTCAAAACTCCAACAAATTCCAGAAAAATCCCACCAAATCTCCACAAATTCCCACAGAATACATGAAAAATCCCTGATAATTCGTCAGTTCTCTACAAAATCTCACCAAATTCCAGAAAAGTCCCTCAAAGTTCCACAAACATCCCACAAAATCTCCCAATATCCAACAAAATTCCAGGAAAAATCCCACAAAATTCCCTAAATCTTCTCAAAACACGACCAAATTCTAGAAAAATATCCCACCAAATCTCCACAAATTCCCACAAAATACATGAAAAATCCCTCAAGATCCCTAAATTGCCTCAATATCCCACAAAATTCCACAAAAATCACACAAAACCTCCACAAGTTTCCACAAAATCTAAGAAAAATCCCTGAAAATTCTTCAAGTCTCCTCAAAACCAAACAAAGTCCTTGAAAAGGACCACCAAATTCCAGAAAAATCCCACAGAATCTACACAAATTCCCACAAAATCTAAAACAAATTCCTCAAAATTCTTCAAGTCTCCTCAGAATCCCACACAATTCCAGAAAAAACCCACAAAATTCCAGAGAAGTCCCACAAAACTCCCTAAATCTTCTCAAAACCCTACCAATTCACAGGAATGTCCCACAAAATCTCCACCAATTCCCAGAACATCCCACAAAAATCTCACAAAAATCCCTAAATCTTCTGAAAACTCACCCAAATTCCAGAAACGCCCCATAAAAACAGCACAGTTTCCCACAAAATTCAAAAAAAAACACCACAAAATTCCCTAAATCTTTTCAAAATACCACAAAATTCTTGAAAAGCCCTACCAAATTCCAGAAACATCCCACAAAATGTCCTCAATACCCAACAAAATCCCAGAAAAATCACACAAAATTCCCTAAATCTTCTCAAAACTCGACCAAATTCCACAAAAATCCCACCAAATCTCCACAAATTCCCACAGAATACATGAAAAATCCCTGATAATCCGTCAGTTCTCTACAAAATCTCACCAAATTCCAGAAAAGTCCCTCAAAGTTCCACAAACATCCCACAAAATCTCCCAATATCCAACAAAATTCCAGGAAAAATCTCACAAAATTCCCTAAATCTTCTCAAAGCACGGCCAAAATCCACAAAAATCCCACCAAATCTCCACAAATTCCCACAAAATACATGAAAAATCCCTCAAGATCCCTAAATCGCCTCAATATCCCACAAAATCACACAAAAATCACACAAAACCTCCACAAGTTTCCACAAAATCTAAGAAAAATCCCTCAAAATTCTTCAAGTCTCCTCAAAACCAAACAAAGTCCTTGAAAAGGACCACCAAATTCCAGAAAAATCCCACAGAATCTACACAAATTCCCACAAAATCTAAAACAAATTCCTCAAAATTCTTCAAGTCTCCTCAGAATCCCACACAATTCCAGAAAAAACCCACAAAATTCCAGAGAAGTCCCACAAAACTCCCTAAATCATTTCAAAACCCCACCAATTCAAAGGAATGTCCCACAAAATCTCCACCAATTCCCAGAACATCCCACAAAAATCTCACAAAAATCCCTAAATCTTCTGAAAACTCACCCAAATTCCAGAAACGCCCCATAAAAACAGCACAGTTTCCCACAAAATTAAAAAAAAAACACCACAAAATTCCCAAAATCTTTTCAAAATACCACAAAATTCTTGAAAAGCCCTACCAAATTCCAGAAACATCCCACAAAATGTCCTCAATACCCAACAAAATCCCAGAAAAATCACACAAAATTCCCTAAATCTTCTCAAAACACGGCCAAAATCCACAAAAATCCCACCAAATCTCCACAAATTCCCACAGAATACATGAAAAATCCCTGATAATTCGTCAGTTCTCTACAGAATCTCACCAAATTCCAGAAAAGTCCCTCAAAGTTCCACAAGCATCCCACAAAATCTCCCTAATATCCAACAAAATTCCAGGAAAAATCTCACAAAATTCCCTAAATCTTCTGAAAACTTGACCAAATTCCAGAAACACCCCATAAAATCAGCACAGTTTCCCACAAAATTCAAGAAAAAACTCCACAAAATTCCCTAAATCTTCTCAAAACTCCAACAAATTCCAGAAAAATCCCACCAAATCTCCACAAATTCCCACAGAATACATGAAAAATCCCTGATAATTCGTCAGTTCTCTACAAAATCTCACCAAATTCCAGAAGAGTCCCTCAAAGTTCCACAAACATCCCACAAAATCTCCCAATATCCAACAAAATTCCAGGAAAAATCCCACAAAATTCCCTAAATCTTCTCAAAGCACGGCCAAAATCCACAAAAATCCCACCAAATCTCCACAAATTCCCACAAAATACATGAAAAATCCCTCAAGATCCCTAAATTGCCTCAATATCCCACAAAATTCCACAAAAATCACACAAAACCTCCACAAGTTTCCACAAAATCTAAGAAAAATTCCTCACAATTCTTCAAGTCTCCTCAAAACCACACAAAGTCCTTCAAAAAGGCCCACTAAATCCCAGAAAAATCACACAAAATTCCCTAAATCTTCTCAAAACATGGCCAAAATCCACAAAAATCCCACCAAATCTCCACAAATTCCCACAGAATACATGAAAAATCCCTGATAATTCGTCAGTTCTCTACAGAATCTCACAAAATTCCAGAAAAGTCCCTCCAAGTTCCACAAACATCCCACAAAATCTCCCAATATCCAACAAAATTCCAGAAAAAATCCCACAAAATTCCCTAAATCTTCTCAAAACACGACCAAATTCTAGAAAAATATCCCACCAAATCTCCACAAATTCCCACAAAATACATGAAAAATCCCTCAAGATCCCTAAATCGCCTCAATATCCCACAAAATCCCACAAAAATCACACAAAACCTCCACAAGTTTCCACAAAATCTAAGAAAAATCCCTGAAAATTCTTCAAGTCTCCTCAAAATCAAACAAAGTCCTTGAAAAGGACCACCAAATTCCAGAAAAATCCCACAGAATCTACACAAATTCCCACAAAATCTAAAACAAATTCCTCAAAATTCTTCAAGTCTCCTCAGAATCCCACACAATTCCAGAAAAAACCCACAAAATTCCAGAGAAGTCCCACAAAACTCCCTAAATCATTTCAAAACCCCACCAATTCAAAGGAATGTCCCACAAAATCTCCACCAATTCCCAGAACATCCCACAAAAATCTCACAAAAATCCCTAAATCTTCTGAAAACTCGACCAAATTCCAGAAACGCCCCATAAAAACAGCACAGTTTCCCACAAAATTCAAGAAAAAACACCACAAAATTCCCAAAATCTTTTCAAAATACCACAAAATTCTTGAAAAGCCCCACCAAATTCCAGAAACATCCCACAAAATGTCCTCAATACCCAACAAAATCCCAGAAAAATCACACAAAATTCCCTAAATCTTCTCAAAACACGGACAAAATCCACAAAAATCCCACCAAATCTCCACAAATTCCCACAGAATACATGAAAAATCCCTGATAATTCGTCAGTTCTCTACAGAATTTCACCAAATTCCAGAAAAGTCCCTCAAAGTTCCACAAACATCCCACAAAATCTCCCAATATCCAACAAAATTCCAGGAAAAATCCCACAAAATTCCCTAAATCTTCTCAAAACACGACCAAATTCTAGAAAAATATCCCACCAAATCTCCACAAATTCCCACAAAATACATGAAAAATCCCTCAAGATCCCTAAATTGCCTCAATATCCCACAAAATTCCACAAAAATCACACAAAACCTCCACAAGTTTCCACAAAATCTAAGAAAAATTCCTCACAATTCTTCAAGTCTCCTCAAAACCACACAAAGTCCTTCAAAAAGGCCCACTAAATCCCAGAAAAATCACACAAAATTCCCTAAATCTTCTCAAAACATGGCCAAAATCCACAAAAATCCCACCAAATCTCCACAAATTCCCACAGAATACATGAAAAATCCCTGATAATCCGTCAGTTCTCTACAGAATCTCACCAAATTCCAGAAAAGTCCCTCAAAGTTCCACAAACATCCCACAAAATCTCCCAATATCCAACAAAATTCCAGGAAAAATCTCACAAAATTCCCTAAATCTTCTCAAAGCACGGCCAAAATCCACAAAAATCCCACCAAATCTCCACAAATTCCCACAAAATACATGAAAAATCCCTCAAGATCCCTAAATCGCCTCAATATCCCACAAAATCCCACAAAAATCACACAAAACCTCCACAAGTTTCCACAAAATCTAAGAAAAATCCCGTCAAAATTCTTCAAGTCTCCTCAAAACCAAACAAAGTCCTTGAAAAGGACCACCAAATTCCAGAAAAATCCCACAGAATCTACACAAATTCCCACAAAATCTAAAACAAATTCCTCAAAATTCTTCAAGTCTCCTCAGAATCCCACACAATTCCAGAAAAAACCCACAAAATTCCAGAGAAGTCCCACAAAACTCCCTAAATCATTTCAAAACCCCACCAATTCAAAGGAATGTCCCACAAAATCTCCACCAATTCCCAGAACATCCCACAAAAATCTCACAAAAATCCCTAAATCTTCTGAAAACTCACCCAAATTCCAGAAACGCCCCATAAAAACAGCACAGTTTCCCACAAAATTCAAAAAAAAACACCACAAAATTCCCAAAATCTTTTCAAAATACCACAAAATTCTTGAAAAGCCCTACCAAATTCCAGAAACATCCCACAAAATGTCCTCAATACCCAACAAAATCCCAGAAAAATCACACAAAATTCCCTAAATCTTCTCAAAACACGGACAAAATCCACAAAAATCCCACCAAATCTCCACAAATTCCCACAGAATACATGAAAAATCCCTGATAATTCGTCAGTTCTCTACAGAATCTCACCAAATTCCAGAAAAGTCACTCAAAGTTCCACAAGCATCCCACAAAATCTCCCTAATATCCAACAAAATTCCAGGAAAAATCTCACAAAATTCCCTAAATCTTCTGAAAACTTGACCAAATTCCAGAAACACCCCATAAAATCAGCACAGTTTCCCACAAAATTCAAGAAAAAACTCCACAAAATTCCCTAAATCTTCTCAAAACTCCAACAAATTCCAGAAAAATCCCACCAAATCTCCACAAATTCCCACAGAATACATGAAAAATCCCTGATAATTCGTCAGTTCTCTACAAAATCTCACCAAATTCCAGAAGAGTCCCTCAAAGTTCCACAACATCCCACAAAATCTCCCAATATCCAACAAAATTCCAGGAAAAATCCCACAAAATTCCCTAAATCTTCTCAAAGCACGGCCAAAATCCACAAAAATCCCACCAAATCTCCACAAATTCCCACAAAATACATGAAAAATCCCTCAAGATCCCTAAATTGCCTCAATATCCCACAAAATTCCACAAAAATCACACAAAACCTCCACAAGTTTCCACAAAATCTAAGAAAAATTCCTCACAATTCTTCAAGTCTCCTCAAAACCACACAAAGTCCTTCAAAAAGGCCCACTAAATCCCAGAAAAATCACACAAAATTCCCTAAATCTTCTCAAAACATGGCCAAAATCCACAAAAATCCCACCAAATCTCCACAAATTCCCACAGAATACATGAAAAATCCCTGATAATTCTTCAGTTCTCTACAGAATCTCACCAAATTCCAGAAAAGTCCCTCCAAGTTCCACAAACATCCCACAAAATCTCCCAATATCCAACAAAATTCCAGAAAAAATCCCACAAAATTCCCTAAATCTTCTCAAAACACGACCAAATTCTAGAAAAATATCCCACCAAATCTCCACAAATTCCCACAAAATACATGAAAAATCCCTCAAGATCCCTAAATCGCCTCAATATCCCACAAAATCACACAAAAATCACACAAAACCTCCACAAGTTTCCACAAAATCTAAGAAAAATCCCTCAAAATTCTTCAAGTCTCCTCAAAACCAAACAAAGTCCTTGAAAAGGACCACCAAATTCCAGAAAAATCCCACAGAATCTACACAAATTCCCACAAAATCTAAAACAAATTCCTCAAAATTCTTCAAGTCTCCTCAGAATCCCACACAATTCCAGAAAAAACCCACAAAATTCCAGAGAAGTCCCACAAAACTCCCTAAATCATTTCAAAACCCCACCAATTCAAAGGAATGTCCCACAAAATCTCCACCAATTCCCAGAACATCCCACAAAAATCTCACAAAAATCCCTAAATCTTCTGAAAACTCGACCAAATTCCAGAAACGCCCCATAAAATCAGCACAGTTTCCCACAAAATTCAAGAAAAAACACCACAAAATTCCCAAAATCTTTTCAAAATACCACAAAATTCTTGAAAAGCCCCACCAAATTCCAGAAACATCCCACAAAATGTCCTCAATACCCAACAAAATCCCAGAAAAATCACACAAAATTCCCTAAATCTTCTCAAAACACGGACAAAATCCACAAAAATCCCACCAAATCTCCACAAATTCCCACAGAATACATGAAAAATCCCTGATAATTCGTCAGTTCTCTACAGAATCTCACCAAATTCCAGAAAAGTCCCTCAAAGTTCCACAAACATCCCACAAAATCTCCCAATATCCAACAAAATTCCAGGCAAAATCCCACAAAATTCCCTAAATCTTCTCAAAACACGACCAAATTCTAGAAAAATATCCCACCAAATCTCCACAAATTCCCACAAAATACATGAAAAATCCCTCAAGATCCCTAAATTGCCTCAATATCCCACAAAATTCCACAAAAATCACACAAAACCTCCACAAGTTTCCACAAAATCTAAGAAAAATTCCTCACAATTCTTCAAGTCTCCTCAAAACCACACAAAGTCCTTCAAAAAGGCCCACTAAATCCCAGAAAAATCACACAAAATTCCCTAAATCTTCTCAAAACATGGCCAAAATCCACAAAAATCCCACCAAATCTCCACAAATTCCCACAGAATACATGAAAAATCCCTGATAATTCGTCAGTTCTCTACAGAATCTCACCAAATTCCAGAAAAGTCCCTCAAAGTTCCACAAACATCCCACAAAATCTCCCTAATATCCAACAAAATTCCAGGAAAATCCCACAAAATTCCCTAAATCTTCTCAAAACACGACCAAATTCTAGAAAAATATCCCACCAAATCTCCACAAATTCCCACAAAATACATGAAAAATCCCTCAAGATCCCTAAATCGCCTCAATATCCCACAAAATCCCACAAAAATCACACAAAACCTCCACAAGTTTCCACAAAATCTAAGAAAAATCCCTGAAAATTCTTCAAGTCTCCTCAAAATCAAACAAAGTCCTTGAAAAGGACCACCAAATTCCAGAAAAATCCCACAGAATCTACACAAATTCCCACAAAATCTAAAACAAATTCCTCAAAATTCTTCAAGTCTCCTCAGAATCCCACACAATTCCAGAAAAAACCCACAAAATTCCAGAGAAGTCCCACAAAACTCCCTAAATCTTCTCAAAACCCTACCAATTCACAGGAATGTCCCACAAAATCTCCACCAATTCCCAGAACATCCCACAAAAATCTCACAAAAATCCCTAAATCTTCTGAAAACTCACCCAAATTCCAGAAACGCCCCATAAAAACAGCACAGTTTCCCACAAAATTCAAAAAAAAACACCACAAAATTCCCTAAATCTTTTCAAAATACCACAAAATTCTTGAAAAGCCCTACCAAATTCCAGAAACATCCCACAAAATGTCCTCAATACCCAACAAAATCCCAGAAAAATCACACAAAATTCCCTAAATCTTCTCAAAACACGGCCAAAATCCACAAAAATCCCACCAAATCTCCACAAATTCCCACAGAATACATGAAAAATCCCTGATAATTCGTCAGTTCTCTACAGAATCTCACCAAATTCCAGAAAAGTCACTCAAAGTTCCACAAGCATCCCACAAAATCTCCCTAATATCCAACAAAATTCCAGGAAAAATCTCACAAAATTCCCTAAATCTTCTGAAAACTTGACCAAATTCCAGAAACGCCCCATAAAATAAGCACAGTTTCCCACAAAATTCAAGAAAAAACTCCACAAAATTCCCTAAATCTTCTCAAAACTCCAACAAATTCCAGAAAAATCCCACCAAATCTCCACAAATTCCCACAGAATACATGAAAAATCCCTGATAATTCGTCAGTTCTCTACAAAATCTCACCAAATTCCAGAAAAGTCCCTCAAAGTTCCACAAACATCCCACAAAATCTCCCAATATCCAACAAAATTCCAGGAAAAATCCCACAAAATTCCCTAAATCTTCTCAAAACACGACCAAATTCTAGAAAAATATCCCACCAAATCTCCACAAATTCCCACAAAATACATGAAAAATCCCTCAAGATCCCTAAATTGCCTCAATATCCCACAAAATTCCACAAAAATCACACAAAACCTCCACAAGTTTCCACAAAATCTAAGAAAAATTCCTCACAATTCTTCAAGTCTCCTCAAAACCACACAAAGTCCTTCAAAAAGGCCCACTAAATCCCAGAAAAATCACACAAAATTCCCTAAATCTTCTCAAAACATGGCCAAAATCCACAAAAATCCCACCAAATCTCCACAAATTCCCACAGAATACATGAAAAATCCCTGATAATTCGTCAGTTCTCTACAGAATCTCACCAAATTCCAGAAAAGTCCCTCAAAGTTCCACAAACATCCCACAAAATCTCCCTAATATCCAACAAAATTCCAGGAAAATCCCACAAAATTCCCTAAATCTTCTCAAAACACGACCAAATTCTAGAAAAATATCCCACCAAATCTCCACAAATTCCCACAAAATACATGAAAAATCCCTCAAGATCCCTAAATCGCCTCAATATCCCACAAAATCCCACAAAAATCACACAAAACCTCCACAAGTTTCCACAAAATCTAAGAAAAATCCCTGAAAATTCTTCAAGTCTCCTCAAAATCAAACAAAGTCCTTGAAAAGGACCACCAAATTCCAGAAAAATCCCACAGAATCTACACAAATTCCCACAAAATCTAAAACAAATTCCTCAAAATTCTTCAAGTCTCCTCAGAATCCCACACAATTCCAGAAAAAACCCACAAAATTCCAGAGAAGTCCCACAAAACTCCCTAAATCATTTCAAAACCCCACCAATTCAAAGGAATGTCCCACAAAATCTCCACCAATTCCCAGAACATCCCACAAAAATCTCACAAAAATCCCTAAATCTTCTGAAAACTCACCCAAATTCCAGAAACGCCCCATAAAAACAGCACAGTTTCCCACAAAATTCAAAAAAAAACACCACAAAATTCCCAAAATCTTTTCAAAATACCACAAAATTCTTGAAAAGCCCTACCAAATTCCAGAAACATCCCACAAAATGTCCTCAATACCCAACAAAATCCCAGAAAAATCACACAAAATTCCCTAAATCTTCTCAAAACACGGACAAAATCCACAAAAATCCCACCAAATCTCCACAAATTCCCACAGAATACATGAAAAATCCCTGATAATTCGTCAGTTCTCTACAGAATCTCACCAAATTCCAGAAAAGTCCCTCAAAGTTCCACAAGCATCCCACAAAATCTCCCTAATATCCAACAAAATTCCAGGAAAAATCTCACAAAATTCCCTAAATCTTCTGAAAACTTGACCAAATTCCAGAAACGCCCCATAAAATAAGCACAGTTTCCCACAAAATTCAAGAAAAAACTCCACAAAATTCCCTAAATCTTCTCAAAACTCCAACAAATTCCAGAAAAATCCCACCAAATCTCCACAAATTCCCACAGAATACATGAAAAATCCATGATAATTCGTCAGTTCTCTACAAAATCTCACCAAATTCCAGAAAAGTCCCTCAAAGTTCCACAAACATCCCACAAAATCTCCCAATATCCAACAAAATTCCAGGAAAAATCCCACAAAATTCCCTAAATCTTCTCAAAACACGACCAAATTCTAGAAAAATATCCCACCAAATCTCCACAAATTCCCACAAAATACATGAAAAATCCCTCAAGATCCCTAAATTGCCTCAATATCCCACAAAATTCCACAAAAATCACACAAAACCTCCACAAGTTTCCACAAAATCTAAGAAAAATTCCTCACAATTCTTCAAGTCTCCTCAAAACCACACAAAGTCCTTCAAAAAGGCCCACTAAATCCCAGAAAAATCACACAAAATTCCCTAAATCTTCTCAAAACATGGCCAAAATCCACAAAAATCCCACCAAATCTCCACAAATTCCCACAGAATACATGAAAAATCCCTGATAATTCGTCAGTTCTCTACAGAATCTCACCAAATTCCAGAAAAGTCCCTCAAAGTTCCACAAACATCCCACAAAATCTCCCTAATATCCAACAAAATTCCAGGAAAATCCCACAAAATTCCCTAAATCTTCTCAAAACACGACCAAATTCTAGAAAAATATCCCACCAAATCTCCACAAATTCCCACAAAATACATGAAAAATCCCTCAAGATCCCTAAATCGCCTCAATATCCCACAAAATCCCACAAAAATCACACAAAACCTCCACAAGTTTCCACAAAATCTAAGAAAAATCCCTGAAAATTCTTCAAGTCTCCTCAAAATCAAACAAAGTCCTTGAAAAGGACCACCAAATTCCAGAAAAATCCCACAGAATCTACACAAATTCCCACAAAATCTAAAACAAATTCCTCAAAATTCTTCAAGTCTCCTCAGAATCCCACACAATTCCAGAAAAAACCCACAAAATTCCAGAGAAGTCCCACAAAACTCCCTAAATCATTTCAAAACCCCACCAATTCAAAGGAATGTCCCACAAAATCTCCACCAATTCCCAGAACATCCCACAAAAATCTCACAAAAATCCCTAAATCTTCTGAAAACTCACCCAAATTCCAGAAACGCCCCATAAAAACAGCACAGTTTCCCACAAAATTCAAAAAAAAACACCACAAAATTCCCAAAATCTTTTCAAAATACCACAAAATTCTTGAAAAGCCCTACCAAATTCCAGAAACATCCCACAAAATGTCCTCAATACCCAACAAAATCCCAGAAAAATCACACAAAATTCCCTAAATCTTCTCAAAACACGGCCAAAATCCACAAAAATCCCACCAAATCTCCACAAATTCCCACAGAATACATGAAAAATCCCTGATAATTCGTCAGTTCTCTACAGAATCTCACCAAATTCCAGAAAAGTCCCTCAAAGTTCCACAAGCATCCCACAAAATCTCCCTAATATCCAACAAAATTCCAGGAAAAATCTCACAAAATTCCCTAAATCTTCTGAAAACTGGACCAAATTCCAGAAACACCCCATAAAATCAGCACAGTTTCCCACAAAATTCAAGAAAAAACTCCACAAAATTCCCTAAATCTTCTCAAAACTCCAACAAATTCCAGAAAAATCCCACCAAATCTCCACAAATTCCCACAGAATACATGAAAAATCCCTGATAATTCGTCAGTTCTCTACAAAATCTCACCAAATTCCAGAAGAGTCCCTCAAAGTTACACAACATCCCACAAAATCTCCCAATATCCAACAAAATTCCAGGAAAAATCCCACAAAATTCCCTAAATCTTCTCAAAGCACGGCCAAAATCCACAAAAATCCCACCAAATCTCCACAAATTCCCACAAAATACATGAAAAATCCCTCAAGATCCCTAAATTGCCTCAATATCCCACAAAATTCCACAAAAATCACACAAAACCTCCACAAGTTTCCACAAAATCTAAGAAAAATTCCTCACAATTCTTCAAGTCTCCTCAAAACCACACAAAGTCCTTCAAAAAGGCCCACTAAATCCCAGAAAAATCACACAAAATTCCCTAAATCTTCTCAAAACATGGCCAAAATCCACAAAAATCCCACCAAATCTCCACAAATTCCCACAGAATACATGAAAAATCCCTGATAATTCTTCAGTTCTCTACAGAATCTCACCAAATTCCAGAAAAGTCCCTCCAAGTTCCACAAACATCCCACAAAATCTCCCAATATCCAACAAAATTCCAGAAAAAATCCCACAAAATTCCCTAAATCTTCTCAAAACACGACCAAATTCTAGAAAAATATCCCACCAAATCTCCACAAATTCCCACAAAATACATGAAAAATCCCTCAAGATCCCTAAATCGCCTCAATATCCCACAAAATCACACAAAAATCACACAAAACCTCCACAAGTTTCCACAAAATCTAAGAAAAATCCCTCAAAATTCTTCAAGTCTCCTCAAAACCAAACAAAGTCCTTGAAAAGGACCACCAAATTCCAGAAAAATCCCACAGAATCTACACAAATTCCCACAAAATCTAAAACAAATTCCTCAAAATTCTTCAAGTCTCCTCAGAATCCCACACAATTCCAGAAAAAACCCACAAAATTCCAGAGAAGTCCCACAAAACTCCCTAAATCATTTCAAAACCCCACCAATTCAAAGGAATGTCCCACAAAATCTCCACCAATTCCCAGAACATCCCACAAAAATCTCACAAAAATCCCTAAATCTTCTGAAAACTCGACCAAATTCCAGAAACGCCCCATAAAAACAGCACAGTTTCCCACAAAATTCAAGAAAAAACACCACAAAATTCCCAAAATCTTTTCAAAATACCACAAAATTCTTGAAAAGCCCCACCAAATTCCAGAAACATCCCACAAAATGTCCTCAATACCCAACAAAATCCCAGAAAAATCACACAAAATTCCCTAAATCTTCTCAAAACACGGCCAAAATCCACAAAAATCCCACCAAATCTCCACAAATTCCCACAGAATACATGAAAAATCCCTGATAATTCGTCAGTTCTCTACAGAATCTCACCAAATTCCAGAAAAGTCCCTCAAAGTTCCACAAACATCCCACAAAATCTCCCAATATCCAACAAAATTCCAGGAAAAATCCCACAAAATTCCCTAAATCTTCTCAAAACACGACCAAATTCTAGAAAAATATCCCACCAAATCTCCACAAATTCCCACAAAATACATGAAAAATCCCTCAAGATCCCTAAATCGCCTCAATATCCCACAAAATCCCACAAAAATCACACAAAACCTCCACAAGTTTCCACAAAATCTAAGAAAAATCCCTGAAAATTCTTCAAGTCTCCTCAAAATCAAACAAAGTCCTTGAAAAGGACCACCAAATTCCAGAAAAATCCCACAGAATCTACACAAATTCCCACAAAATCTAAAACAAATTCCTCAAAATTCTTCAAGTCTCCTCAGAATCCCACACAATTCCAGAAAAAACCCACAAAATTCCAGAGAAGTCCCACAAAACTCCCTAAATCTTCTCAAAACCCTACCAATTCACAGGAATGTCCCACAAAATCTCCACCAATTCCCAGAACATCCCACAAAAATCTCACAAAAATCCCTAAATCTTCTGAAAACTCACCCAAATTCCAGAAACGCCCCATAAAAACAGCACAGTTTCCCACAAAATTCAAAAAAAAACACCACAAAATTCCCTAAATCTTTTCAAAATACCACAAAATTCTTGAAAAGCCCTACCAAATTCCAGAAACATCCCACAAAATGTCCTCAATACCCAACAAAATCCCAGAAAAATCACACAAAATTCCCTAAATCTTCTCAAAACACGGCCAAAATCCACAAAAATCCCACCAAATCTCCACAAATTCCCACAGAATACATGAAAAATCCCTGATAATTCGTCAGTTCTCTACAGAATCTCACCAAATTCCAGAAAAGTCCCTCAAAGTTCCACAAGCATCCCACAAAATCTCCCTAATATCCAACAAAATTCCAGGAAAAATCTCACAAAATTCCCTAAATCTTCTGAAAACTTGACCAAATTCCAGAAACGCCCCATAAAATCAGCACAGTTTCCCACAAAATTCAAGAAAAAACTCCACAAAATTCCCTAAATCTTCTCAAAACTCCAACAAATTCCAGAAAAATCCCACCAAATCTCCACAAATTCCCACAGAATACATGAAAAATCCCTGATAATTCGTCAGTTCTCTACAAAATCTCACCAAATTCCAGAAAAGTCCCTCAAAGTTCCACAAACATCCCACAAAATCTCCCAATATCCAACAAAATTCCAGGAAAAATCCCACAAAATTCCCTAAATCTTCTCAAAACACGACCAAATTCTAGAAAAATATCCCACCAAATCTCCACAAATTCCCACAAAATACATGAAAAATCCCTCAAGATCCCTAAATTGCCTCAATATCCCACAAAATTCCACAAAAATCACACAAAACCTCCACAAGTTTCCACAAAATCTAAGAAAAATTCCTCACAATTCTTCAAGTCTCCTCAAAACCACACAAAGTCCTTCAAAAAGGCCCACTAAATCCCAGAAAAATCACACAAAATTCCCTAAATCTTCTCAAAACATGGCCAAAATCCACAAAAATCCCACCAAATCTCCACAAATTCCCACAGAATACATGAAAAATCCCTGATAATTCGTCAGTTCTCTACAGAATCTCACCAAATTCCAGAAAAGTCCCTCAAAGTTCCACAAACATCCCACAAAATCTCCCTAATATCCAACAAAATTCCAGGAAAATCCCACAAAATTCCCTAAATCTTCTCAAAACACGACCAAATTCTAGAAAAATATCCCACCAAATCTCCACAAATTCCCACAAAATACATGAAAAATCCCTCAAGATCCCTAAATCGCCTCAATATCCCACAAAATCCCACAAAAATCACACAAAACCTCCACAAGTTTCCACAAAATCTAAGAAAAATCCCTGAAAATTCTTCAAGTCTCCTCAAAATCAAACAAAGTCCTTGAAAAGGACCACCAAATTCCAGAAAAATCCCACAGAATCTACACAAATTCCCACAAAATCTAAAACAAATTCCTCAAAATTCTTCAAGTCTCCTCAGAATCCCACACAATTCCAGAAAAAACCCACAAAATTCCAGAGAAGTCCCACAAAACTCCCTAAATCTTCTCAAAACCCTACCAATTCACAGGAATGTCCCACAAAATCTCCACCAATTCCCAGAACATCCCACAAAAATCTCACAAAAATCCCTAAATCTTCTGAAAACTCGACCAAATTCCAGAAACGCCCCATAAAAACAGCACAGTTTCCCACAAAATTCAAAAAAAAACACCACAAAATTCCCTAAATCTTTTCAAAATGCCACAAAATTCTTGAAAAGCCCTACCAAATTCCAGAAACATCCCACAAAATGTCCTCAATACCCAACAAAATCCCAGAAAAATCACACAAAATTCCCTAAATCTTCTCAAAACTCGACCAAAATCCACAAAAATCCCACCAAATCTCCACAAATTCCCACAGAATACATGAAAAATCCCTGATAATTCGTCAGTTCTCTACAAAATCTCACCAAATTCCAGAAAAGTCCCTCAAAGTTCCACAAACATCCCACAAAATCTCCCAATATCCAACAAAATTCCAGGAAAAATCTCACAAAATTCCCTAAATCTTCTCAAAGCACGGCCAAAATCCACAAAAATCCCACCAAATCTCCACAAATTCCCACAAAATACATGAAAAATCCCTCAAGATCCCTAAATCGCCTCAATATCCCACAAAATCACACAAAAATCACACAAAACCTCCACAAGTTTCCACAAAATCTAAGAAAAATCCCTCAAAATTCTTCAAGTCTCCTCAAAACCAAACAAAGTCCTTGAAAAGGACCACCAAATTCCAGAAAAATCCCACAGAATCTACACAAATTCCCACAAAATCTAAAACAAATTCCTCAAAATTCTTCAAGTCTCCTCAGAATCCCACACAATTCCAGAAAAAACCCACAAAATTCCAGAGAAGTCCCACAAAACTCCCTAAATCATTTCAAAACCCCACCAATTCAAAGGAATGTCCCACAAAATCTCCACCAATTCCCAGAACATCCCACAAAAATCTCACAAAAATCCCTAAATCTTCTGAAAACTCGACCAAATTCCAGAAACGCCCCATAAAATCAGCACAGTTTCCCACAAAATTCAAGAAAAAACACCACAAAATTCCCAAAATCTTTTCAAAATACCACAAAATTCTTGAAAAGCCCTACCAAATTCCAGAAACATCCCACAAAATGTCCTCAATACCCAACAAAATCCCAGAAAAATCACACAAAATTCCCTAAATCTTCTCAAAACACGGCCAAAATCCACAAAAATCCCACCAAATCTCCACAAATTCCCACAGAATACATGAAAAATCCCTGATAATTCGTCAGTTCTCTACAGAATCTCACCAAATTCCAGAAAAGTCCCTCAAAGTTCCACAAGCATCCCACAAAATCTCCCTAATATCCAACAAAATTCCAGGAAAAATCTCACAAAATTCCCTAAATCTTCTGAAAACTTGACCAAATTCCAGAAACGCCCCATAAAATCAGCACAGTTTCCCACAAAATTCAAGAGAAAACTCCACAAAATTCCCTAAATCTTCTCAAAACTCCAACAAATTCCAGAAAAATCCCACCAAATCTCCACAAATTCCCACAGAATACATGAAAAATCCCTGATAATTCGTCAGTTCTCTACAAAATCTCACCAAATTCCAGAAAAGTCCCTCAAAGTTCCACAAACATCCCACAAAATCTCCCAATATCCAACAAAATTCCAGGCAAAATCCCACAAAATTCCCTAAATCTTCTCAAAACACGACCAAATTCTAGAAAAATATCCCACCAAATCTCCACAAATTCCCACAAAATACATGAAAAATCCCTCAAGATCCCTAAATTGCCTCAATATCCCACAAAATTCCACAAAAATCACACAAAACCTCCACAAGTTTCCACAAAATCTAAGAAAAATTCCTCACAATTCTTCAAGTCTCCTCAAAACCACACAAAGTCCTTCAAAAAGGCCCACTAAATCCCAGAAAAATCACACAAAATTCCCTAAATCTTCTCAAAACATGGCCAAAATCCACAAAAATCCCACCAAATCTCCACAAATTCCCACAGAATACATGAAAAATCCCTGATAATTCGTCAGTTCTCTACAGAATCTCACCAAATTCCAGAAAAGTCCCTCAAAGTTCCACAAACATCCCACAAAATCTCCCTAATATCCAACAAAATTCCAGGAAAATCCCACAAAATTCCCTAAATCTTCTCAAAACACGACCAAATTCTAGAAAAATATCCCACCAAATCTCCACAAATTCCCACAAAATACATGAAAAATCCCTCAAGATCCCTAAATCGCCTCAATATCCCACAAAATCACACAAAAATCACACAAAACCTCCACAAGTTTCCACAAAATCTAAGAAAAATCCCTGAAAATTCTTCAAGTCTCCTCAAAATCAAACAAAGTCCTTGAAAAGGACCACCAAATTCCAGAAAAATCCCACAGAATCTCCACAAATTCCCACAAAATCTAAAACAAATTCCTCAAAATTCTTCAAGTCTCCTCAGAATCCCACACAATTCCAGAAAAAACCCACAAAATTCCAGAGAAGTCCCACAAAACTCCCTAAATCATTTCAAAACCCCACCAATTCAAAGGAATGTCCCACAAAATCTCCACCAATTCCCAGAACATCCCACAAAAATCTCACAAAAATCCCTAAATCTTCTGAAAACTCGACCAAATTCCAGAAACGCCCCATAAAATCAGCACAGTTTCCCACAAAATTCAAGAAAAAACACCACAAAATTCCCAAAATCTTTTCAAAATACCACAAAATTCTTGAAAAGCCCCACCAAATTCCAGAAACATCCCACAAAATGTCCTCAATACCCAACAAAATCCCAGAAAAATCACACAAAATTCCCTAAATCTTCTCAAAACACGGCCAAAATCCACAAAAATCCCACCAAATCTCCACAAATTCCCACAGAATACATGAAAAATCCCTGATAATTCGTCAGTTCTCTACAGAATCTCACCAAATTCCAGAAAAGTCCCTCAAAGTTCCACAAGCATCCCACAAAATCTCCCTAATATCCAACAAAATTCCAGGAAAAATCTCACAAAATTCCCTAAATCTTCTGAAAACTTGACCAAATTCCAGAAACGCCCCATAAAATCAGCACAGTTTCCCACAAAATTCAAGAGAAAACTCCACAAAATTCCCTAAATCTTCTCAAAACTCCAACAAATTCCAGAAAAATCCCACCAAATCTCCACAAATTCCCACAGAATACATGAAAAATCCCTGATAATTCGTCAGTTCTCTACAAAATCTCACCAAATTCCAGAAAAGTCCCTCAAAGTTCCACAAACATCCCACAAAATCTCCCAATATCCAACAAAATTCCAGGCAAAATCCCACAAAATTCCCTAAATCTTCTCAAAACACGACCAAATTCTAGAAAAATATCCCACCAAATCTCCACAAATTCCCACAAAATACATGAAAAATCCCTCAAGATCCCTAAATTGCCTCAATATCCCACAAAATTCCACAAAAATCACACAAAACCTCCACAAGTTTCCACAAAATCTAAGAAAAATTCCTCACAATTCTTCAAGTCTCCTCAAAACCACACAAAGTCCTTCAAAAAGGCCCACTAAATCCCAGAAAAATCACACAAAATTCCCTAAATCTTCTCAAAACATGGCCAAAATCCACAAAAATCCCACCAAATCTCCACAAATTCCCACAGAATACATGAAAAATCCCTGATAATTCGTCAGTTCTCTACAGAATCTCACCAAATTCCAGAAAAGTCCCTCAAAGTTCCACAAACATCCCACAAAATCTCCCTAATATCCAACAAAATTCCAGGAAAATCCCACAAAATTCCCTAAATCTTCTCAAAACACGACCAAATTCTAGAAAAATATCCCACCAAATCTCCACAAATTCCCACAAAATACATGAAAAATCCCTCAAGATCCCTAAATCGCCTCAATATCCCACAAAATCCCACAAAAATCACACAAAACCTCCACAAGTTTCCACAAAATCTAAGAAAAATCCCTGAAAATTCTTCAAGTCTCCTCAAAATCAAACAAAGTCCTTGAAAAGGACCACCAAATTCCAGAAAAATCCCACAGAATCTACACAAATTCCCACAAAATCTAAAACAAATTCCTCAAAATTCTTCAAGTCTCCTCAGAATCCCACACAATTCCAGAAAAAACCCACAAAATTCCAGAGAAGTCCCACAAAACTCCCTAAATCTTCTCAAAACCCTACCAATTCACAGGAATGTCCCACAAAATCTCCACCAATTCCCAGAACATCCCACAAAAATCTCACAAAAATCCCTAAATCTTCTGAAAACTCACCCAAATTCCAGAAACGCCCCATAAAAACAGCACAGTTTCCCACAAAATTCAAAAAAAAACACCACAAAATTCCCTAAATCTTTTCAAAATGCCACAAAATTCTTGAAAAGCCCTACCAAATTCCAGAAACATCCCACAAAATGTCCTCAATACCCAACAAAATCCCAGAAAAATCACACAAAATTCCCTAAATCTTCTCAAAACTCGACCAAATTCCACAAAAATGCCACCAAATCTCCACAAATTCCCACAGAATACATGAAAAATCCCTGATAATTCGTCAGTTCTCTACAAAATCTCACCAAATTCCAGAAAAGTCCCTCAAAGTTCCACAAACATCCCACAAAATCTCCCAATATCCAACAAAATTCCAGGAAAAATCTCACAAAATTCCCTAAATCTTCTCAAAGCACGGCCAAAATCCACAAAAATCCCACCAAATCTCCACAAATTCCCACAAAATACATGAAAAATCCCTCAAGATCCCTAAATCGCCTCAATATCCCACAAAATCACACAAAAATCACACAAAACCTCCACAAGTTTCCACAAAATCTAAGAAAAATCCCTCAAAATTCTTCAAGTCTCCTCAAAACCAAACAAAGTCCTTGAAAAGGACCACCAAATTCCAGAAAAATCCCACAGAATCTACACAAATTCCCACAAAATCTAAAACAAATTCCTCAAAATTCTTCAAGTCTCCTCAGAATCCCACACAATTCCAGAAAAAACCCACAAAATTCCAGAGAAGTCCCACAAAACTCCCTAAATCATTTCAAAACCCCACCAATTCAAAGGAATGTCCCACAAAATCTCCACCAATTCCCAGAACATCCCACAAAAATCTCACAAATATCCCTAAATCTTCTGAAAACTCGACCAAATTCCAGAAACGCCCCATAAAAACAGCACAGTTTCCCACAAAATTCAAGAAAAAACACCACAAAATTCCCAAAATCTTTTCAAAATACCACAAAATTCTTGAAAAGCCCCACCAAATTCCAGAAACATCCCACAAAATGTCCTCAATACCCAACAAAATCCCAGAAAAATCACACAAAATTCCCTAAATCTTCTCAAAACACGGCCAAAATCCACAAAAATCCCACCAAATCTCCACAAATTCCCACAGAATACATGAAAAATCCCTGATAATTCGTCAGTTCTCTACAGAATCTCACCAAATTCCAGAAAAGTCCCTCAAAGTTCCACAAGCATCCCACAAAATCTCCCTAATATCCAACAAAATTCCAGGAAAAATCTCACAAAATTCCCTAAATCTTCTGAAAACTTGACCAAATTCCAGAAACGCCCCATAAAATCAGCACAGTTTCCCACAAAATTCAAGAGAAAACTCCACAAAATTCCCTAAATCTTCTCAAAACTCCAACAAATTCCAGAAAAATCCCACCAAATCTCCACAAATTCCCACAGAATACATGAAAAATCCCTGATAATTCGTCAGTTCTCTACAAAATCTCACCAAATTCCAGAAAAGTCCCTCAAAGTTCCACAAACATCCCACAAAATCTCCCTAATATCCAACAAAATTCCAGGCAAAATCCCACAAAATTCCCTAAATCTTCTCAAAACACGACCAAATTCTAGAAAAATATCCCACCAAATCTCCACAAATTCCCACAAAATACATGAAAAATCCCTCAAGATCCCTAAATTGCCTCAATATCCCACAAAATTCCACAAAAATCACACAAAACCTCCACAAGTTTCCACAAAATCTAAGAAAAATTCCTCACAATTCTTCAAGTCTCCTCAAAACCACACAAAGTCCTTCAAAAAGGCCCACTAAATCCCAGAAAAATCACACAAAATTCCCTAAATCTTCTCAAAACATGGCCAAAATCCACAAAAATCCCACCAAATCTCCACAAATTCCCACAGAATACATGAAAAATCCCTGATATTTCGTCAGTTCTCTACAGAATCTCACCAAATTCCAGAAAAGTCCCTCAAAGTTCCACAAGCATCCCACAAAATCTCCCTAATATCCAACAAAATTCCAGGAAAATCCCACAAAATTCCCTAAATCTTCTCAAAACACGACCAAATTCTAGAAAAATATCCCACCAAATCTCCACAAATTCCCACAAAATACATGAAAAATCCCTCAAGATCCCTAAATCGCCTCAATATCCCACAAAATCCCACAAAAATCACACAAAACCTCCACAAGTTTCCACAAAATCTAAGAAAAATCCCTGAAAATTCTTCAAGTCTCCTCAAAATCAAACAAAGTCCTTGAAAAGGACCACCAAATTCCAGAAAAATCCCACAGAATCTACACAAATTCCCACAAAATCTAAAACAAATTCCTCAAAATTCTTCAAGTCTCCTCAGAATCCCACACAATTCCAGAAAAAACCCACAAAATTCCAGAGAAGTCCCACAAAACTCCCTAAATCTTCTCAAAACCCTACCAATTCACAGGAATGTCCCACAAAATCTCCACCAATTCCCAGAACATCCCACAAAAATCTCACAAAAATCCCTAAATCTTCTGAAAACTCACCCAAATTCCAGAAACGCCCCATAAAAACAGCACAGTTTCCCACAAAATTCAAAAAAAAACACCACAAAATTCCCTAAATCTTTTCAAAATACCACAAAATTCTTGAAAAGCCCCACCAAATTCCAGAAACATCCCACAAAATGTCCTCAATACCCAACAAAATCCCAGAAAAATCACACAAAATTCCCTAAATCTTCTCAAAACACGGCCAAAATCCACAAAAATCCCACCAAATCTCCACAAATTCCCACAGAATACATGAAAAATCCCTGATAATTCGTCAGTTCTCTACAGAATCTCACCAAATTCCAGAAAAGTCCCTCAAAGTTCCACAAGCATCCCACAAAATCTCCCTAATATCCAACAAAATTCCAGGAAAAATCTCACAAAATTCCCTAAATCTTCTGAAAACTTGACCAAATTCCAGAAACGCCCCATAAAATCAGCACAGTTTCCCACAAAATTCAAGAAAAAACTCCACAAAATTCCCTAAATCTTCTCAAAACTCCAACAAATTCCAGAAAAATCCCACCAAATCTCCACAAATTCCCACAGAATACATGAAAAATCCCTGATAATTCGTCAGTTCTCTACAAAATCTCACCAAATTCCAGAAGAGTCCCTCAAAGTTCCACAAACATCCCACAAAATCTCCCAATATCCAACAAAATTCCAGGAAAAATCCCACAAAATTCCCTAAATCTTCTCAAAACACGACAAAATTCTAGAAAAATATCCCACCAAATCTCCACAAATTCCCACAAAATACATGAAAAATCCCTCAAGATCCCTAAATTGCCTCAATATCCCACAAAATTCCACAAAAATCACACAAAACCTCCACAAGTTTCCACAAAATCTAAGAAAAATTCCTCACAATTCTTCAAGTTTCCTCAAAACCACACAAAGTCCTTCAAAAAGGCCCACTAAATCCCAGAAAAATCACACAAAATTCCCTAAATCTTCTCAAAACTCGACCAAATTCCACAAAAATCCCACCAAATCTCCACAAATTCCCACAGAATACATGAAAAATCCCTGATAATTCTTCAGTTCTCTACAGAATCTCACCAAATTCCAGAAAAGTCCCTCAAAGTTCCACAAACATCCCACAAAATCTCCCTAATATCCAACAAAATTCCAGGAAAATCCCACAAAATTCCCTAAATCTTCCCAAAACACGACCAAATTCTAGAAAAATATCCCACCAAATCTCCACAAATTCCCACAAAATACATGAAAAATCCCTCAAGATCCCTAAATCGCCTCAATATCCCACAAAATCCCACAAAAATCACACAAAACCTCCACAAGTTTCCACAAAATCTAAGAAAAATCCCTGAAAATTCTTCAAGTCTCCTCAAAATCAAACAAAGTCCTTGAAAAGGACCACCAAATTCCAGAAAAATCCCACAGAATCTACACAAATTCCCACAAAATCTAAAACAAATTCCTCAAAATTCTTCAAGTCTCCTCAGAATCCCACACAATTCCAGAAAAAACCCACAAAATTCCAGAGAAGTCCCACAAAACTCCCTAAATCTTCTCAAAACCCTACCAATTCAAAGGAATGTCCCACAAAATCTCCACCAATTCCCAGAACATCCCACAAAAATCTCACAAATATCCCTAAATCTTCTGAAAACTCGACCAAATTCCAGAAACGCCCCATAAAAACAGCACAGTTTCCCACAAAATTCAAGAAAAAACACCACAAAATTCCCTAAATCTTCTCAAAACACGGACAAAATCCACAAAAATCCCACCAAATCTCCACAAATTCCCACAGAATACATGAAAAATCCCTGATAATTCGTCAGTTCTCTACAGAATCTCACCAAATTCCAGAAAAGTCCCTCAAAGTTCCACAAGCATCCCACAAAATCTCCCTAATATCCAACAAAATTCCAGGAAAAATCTCACAAAATTCCCTAAATCTTCTGAAAACTTGACCAAATTCCAGAAACGCCCCATAAAATCAGCACAGTTTCCCACAAAATTCAAGAAAAAACTCCACAAAATTCCCTAAATCTTCTCAAAACTCGACCAAATTCCACAAAAATCCCACCAAATCTCCACAAATTCCCACAGAATACATGAAAAATCCCTGATAATTCGTCAGTTCTCTACAAAATCTACACAAATTCCAGAAAAGTCCCTCAAAGTTCCACAAACATCCCACAAAATCTCCCAATATCCAATAAAATTCCAGGAAAAATCTCACAAAATTCCCTAAATCTTCTGAAAACTTGACCAAATTCCAGAAACGCCCCATAAAATCAGCACAGTTTCCCACAAAATTCAAGAAAAAACTCCACAAAATTCCCTAAATCTTCTCAAAACTCCACCAAATTCCAGAAAAATCCCACCAAATCTCCACAAATTCCCACAGAATACATGAAAAATCCCTGATAATTCGTCAGTTCTCTACTAAATCTCACCAAATTCCAGAACAGTCCCTCAAAGTTCCACAAGCATCCCACAAAATCTCCCTAATATCCAACAAAATTCCAGGAAAATCCCACAAAATTCCCTAAATCTTCTCAAAGCACGACCAAATTCTAGAAAAATATCCCACCAAATCTCCACAAATTCCCACAAAATACATGAAAAATCCCTCAAGATCCCTAAATCGCCTCAATATCCCACAAAATCACACAAAAATCACACAAAACCTCCACAAGTTTCCACAAAATCTAAGAAAAATCCCTGAAAATTCTTCAAGTCTCCTCAAAATCAAACAAAGTCCTTGAAAAGGACCACCAAATTCCAGAAAAATCCCACAGAATCTACACAAATTCCCACAAAATCTAAAACAAATTCCTCAAAATTCTTCAAGTCTCCTCAGAATCCCACACAATTCCAGAAAAAACCCACAAAATTCCAGAGAAGTCCCACAAAACTCCCTAAATCATTTCAAAACCCCACCAATTCAAAGGAATGTCCCACAAAATCTCCACCAATTCCCAGAACATCCCACAAAAATCTCACAAAAATCCCTAAATCTTCTGAAAACTCACCCAAATTCCAGAAACGCCCCATAAAAACAGCACAGTTTCCCACAAAATTCAAAAAAAAACACCACAAAATTCCCAAAATCTTTTCAAAATACCACAAAATTCTTGAAAAGCCCTACCAAATTCCAGAAACATCCCACAAAATGTCCTCAATACCCAACAAAATCCCAGAAAAATCACACAAAATTCCCTAAATCTTCTCAAAACACGGCCAAAATCCACAAAAATCCCACCAAATCTCCACAAATTCCCACAGAATACATGAAAAATCCCTGATAATTCGTCAGTTCTCTACAGAATCTCACCAAATTCCAGAAAAGTCCCTCAAAGTTCCACAAGCATCCCACAAAATCTCCCTAATATCCAACAAAATTCCAGGAAAAATCTCACAAAATTCCCTAAATCTTCTGAAAACTGGACCAAATTCCAGAAACACCCCATAAAATCAGCACAGTTTCCCACAAAATTCAAGAAAAAACTCCACAAAATTCCCTAAATCTTCTCAAAACTCCAACAAATTCCAGAAAAATCCCACCAAATCTCCACAAATTCCCACAGAATACATGAAAAATCCCTGATAATTCGTCAGTTCTCTACAAAATCTCACCAAATTCCAGAAGAGTCCCTCAAAGTTACACAACATCCCACAAAATCTCCCAATATCCAACAAAATTCCAGGAAAAATCCCACAAAATTCCCTAAATCTTCTCAAAGCACGGCCAAAATCCACAAAAATCCCACCAAATCTCCACAAATTCCCACAAAATACATGAAAAATCCCTCAAGATCCCTAAATTGCCTCAATATCCCACAAAATTCCACAAAAATCACACAAAACCTCCACAAGTTTCCACAAAATCTAAGAAAAATTCCTCACAATTCTTCAAGTCTCCTCAAAACCACACAAAGTCCTTCAAAAAGGCCCACTAAATCCCAGAAAAATCACACAAAATTCCCTAAATCTTCTCAAAACATGGCCAAAATCCACAAAAATCCCACCAAATCTCCACAAATTCCCACAGAATACATGAAAAATCCCTGATAATTCTTCAGTTCTCTACAGAATCTCACCAAATTCCAGAAAAGTCCCTCCAAGTTCCACAAACATCCCACAAAATCTCCCAATATCCAACAAAATTCCAGAAAAAATCCCACAAAATTCCCTAAATCTTCTCAAAACACGACCAAATTCTAGAAAAATATCCCACCAAATCTCCACAAATTCCCACAAAATACATGAAAAATCCCTCAAGATCCCTAAATCGCCTCAATATCCCACAAAATCACACAAAAATCACACAAAACCTCCACAAGTTTCCACAAAATCTAAGAAAAATCCCTCAAAATTCTTCAAGTCTCCTCAAAACCAAACAAAGTCCTTGAAAAGGACCACCAAATTCCAGAAAAATCCCACAGAATCTACACAAATTCCCACAAAATCTAAAACAAATTCCTCAAAATTCTTCAAGTCTCCTCAGAATCCCACACAATTCCAGAAAAAACCCACAAAATTCCAGAGAAGTCCCACAAAACTCCCTAAATCATTTCAAAACCCCACCAATTCAAAGGAATGTCCCACAAAATCTCCACCAATTCCCAGAACATCCCACAAAAATCTCACAAAAATCCCTAAATCTTCTGAAAACTCGACCAAATTCCAGAAACGCCCCATAAAAACAGCACAGTTTCCCACAAAATTCAAGAAAAAACACCACAAAATTCCCAAAATCTTTTCAAAATACCACAAAATTCTTGAAAAGCCCCACCAAATTCCAGAAACATCCCACAAAATGTCCTCAATACCCAACAAAATCCCAGAAAAATCACACAAAATTCCCTAAATCTTCTCAAAACACGGCCAAAATCCACAAAAATCCCACCAAATCTCCACAAATTCCCACAGAATACATGAAAAATCCCTGATAATTCGTCAGTTCTCTACAGAATCTCACCAAATTCCAGAAAAGTCCCTCAAAGTTCCACAAACATCCCACAAAATCTCCCAATATCCAACAAAATTCCAGGAAAAATCCCACAAAATTCCCTAAATCTTCTCAAAACACGACCAAATTCTAGAAAAATATCCCACCAAATCTCCACAAATTCCCACAAAATACATGAAAAATCCCTCAAGATCCCTAAATCGCCTCAATATCCCACAAAATCCCACAAAAATCACACAAAACCTCCACAAGTTTCCACAAAATCTAAGAAAAATCCCTGAAAATTCTTCAAGTCTCCTCAAAATCAAACAAAGTCCTTGAAAAGGACCACCAAATTCCAGAAAAATCCCACAGAATCTACACAAATTCCCACAAAATCTAAAACAAATTCCTCAAAATTCTTCAAGTCTCCTCAGAATCCCACACAATTCCAGAAAAAACCCACAAAATTCCAGAGAAGTCCCACAAAACTCCCTAAATCTTCTCAAAACCCTACCAATTCACAGGAATGTCCCACAAAATCTCCACCAATTCCCAGAACATCCCACAAAAATCTCACAAAAATCCCTAAATCTTCTGAAAACTCACCCAAATTCCAGAAACGCCCCATAAAAACAGCACAGTTTCCCACAAAATTCAAAAAAAAACACCACAAAATTCCCTAAATCTTTTCAAAATACCACAAAATTCTTGAAAAGCCCTACCAAATTCCAGAAACATCCCACAAAATGTCCTCAATACCCAACAAAATCCCAGAAAAATCACACAAAATTCCCTAAATCTTCTCAAAACACGGCCAAAATCCACAAAAATCCCACCAAATCTCCACAAATTCCCACAGAATACATGAAAAATCCCTGATAATTCGTCAGTTCTCTACAGAATCTCACCAAATTCCAGAAAAGTCCCTCAAAGTTCCACAAGCATCCCACAAAATCTCCCTAATATCCAACAAAATTCCAGGAAAAATCTCACAAAATTCCCTAAATCTTCTGAAAACTTGACCAAATTCCAGAAACGCCCCATAAAATCAGCACAGTTTCCCACAAAATTCAAGAAAAAACTCCACAAAATTCCCTAAATCTTCTCAAAACTCCAACAAATTCCAGAAAAATCCCACCAAATCTCCACAAATTCCCACAGAATACATGAAAAATCCCTGATAATTCGTCAGTTCTCTACAAAATCTCACCAAATTCCAGAAAAGTCCCTCAAAGTTCCACAAACATCCCACAAAATCTCCCAATATCCAACAAAATTCCAGGAAAAATCCCACAAAATTCCCTAAATCTTCTCAAAACACGACCAAATTCTAGAAAAATATCCCACCAAATCTCCACAAATTCCCACAAAATACATGAAAAATCCCTCAAGATCCCTAAATTGCCTCAATATCCCACAAAATTCCACAAAAATCACACAAAACCTCCACAAGTTTCCACAAAATCTAAGAAAAATTCCTCACAATTCTTCAAGTCTCCTCAAAACCACACAAAGTCCTTCAAAAAGGCCCACTAAATCCCAGAAAAATCACACAAAATTCCCTAAATCTTCTCAAAACATGGCCAAAATCCACAAAAATCCCACCAAATCTCCACAAATTCCCACAGAATACATGAAAAATCCCTGATAATTCGTCAGTTCTCTACAGAATCTCACCAAATTCCAGAAAAGTCCCTCAAAGTTCCACAAACATCCCACAAAATCTCCCTAATATCCAACAAAATTCCAGGAAAATCCCACAAAATTCCCTAAATCTTCTCAAAACACGACCAAATTCTAGAAAAATATCCCACCAAATCTCCACAAATTCCCACAAAATACATGAAAAATCCCTCAAGATCCCTAAATCGCCTCAATATCCCACAAAATCCCACAAAAATCACACAAAACCTCCACAAGTTTCCACAAAATCTAAGAAAAATCCCTGAAAATTCTTCAAGTCTCCTCAAAATCAAACAAAGTCCTTGAAAAGGACCACCAAATTCCAGAAAAATCCCACAGAATCTACACAAATTCCCACAAAATCTAAAACAAATTCCTCAAAATTCTTCAAGTCTCCTCAGAATCCCACACAATTCCAGAAAAAACCCACAAAATTCCAGAGAAGTCCCACAAAACTCCCTAAATCTTCTCAAAACCCTACCAATTCACAGGAATGTCCCACAAAATCTCCACCAATTCCCAGAACATCCCACAAAAATCTCACAAAAATCCCTAAATCTTCTGAAAACTCGACCAAATTCCAGAAACGCCCCATAAAAACAGCACAGTTTCCCACAAAATTCAAAAAAAAACACCACAAAATTCCCTAAATCTTTTCAAAATGCCACAAAATTCTTGAAAAGCCCTACCAAATTCCAGAAACATCCCACAAAATGTCCTCAATACCCAACAAAATCCCAGAAAAATCACACAAAATTCCCTAAATCTTCTCAAAACTCGACCAAAATCCACAAAAATCCCACCAAATCTCCACAAATTCCCACAGAATACATGAAAAATCCCTGATAATTCGTCAGTTCTCTACAAAATCTCACCAAATTCCAGAAAAGTCCCTCAAAGTTCCACAAACATCCCACAAAATCTCCCAATATCCAACAAAATTCCAGGAAAAATCTCACAAAATTCCCTAAATCTTCTCAAAGCACGGCCAAAATCCACAAAAATCCCACCAAATCTCCACAAATTCCCACAAAATACATGAAAAATCCCTCAAGATCCCTAAATCGCCTCAATATCCCACAAAATCACACAAAAATCACACAAAACCTCCACAAGTTTCCACAAAATCTAAGAAAAATCCCTCAAAATTCTTCAAGTCTCCTCAAAACCAAACAAAGTCCTTGAAAAGGACCACCAAATTCCAGAAAAATCCCACAGAATCTACACAAATTCCCACAAAATCTAAAACAAATTCCTCAAAATTCTTCAAGTCTCCTCAGAATCCCACACAATTCCAGAAAAAACCCACAAAATTCCAGAGAAGTCCCACAAAACTCCCTAAATCATTTCAAAACCCCACCAATTCAAAGGAATGTCCCACAAAATCTCCACCAATTCCCAGAACATCCCACAAAAATCTCACAAAAATCCCTAAATCTTCTGAAAACTCGACCAAATTCCAGAAACGCCCCATAAAATCAGCACAGTTTCCCACAAAATTCAAGAAAAAACACCACAAAATTCCCAAAATCTTTTCAAAATACCACAAAATTCTTGAAAAGCCCTACCAAATTCCAGAAACATCCCACAAAATGTCCTCAATACCCAACAAAATCCCAGAAAAATCACACAAAATTCCCTAAATCTTCTCAAAACACGGCCAAAATCCACAAAAATCCCACCAAATCTCCACAAATTCCCACAGAATACATGAAAAATCCCTGATAATTCGTCAGTTCTCTACAGAATCTCACCAAATTCCAGAAAAGTCCCTCAAAGTTCCACAAGCATCCCACAAAATCTCCCTAATATCCAACAAAATTCCAGGAAAAATCTCACAAAATTCCCTAAATCTTCTGAAAACTTGACCAAATTCCAGAAACGCCCCATAAAATCAGCACAGTTTCCCACAAAATTCAAGAGAAAACTCCACAAAATTCCCTAAATCTTCTCAAAACTCCAACAAATTCCAGAAAAATCCCACCAAATCTCCACAAATTCCCACAGAATACATGAAAAATCCCTGATAATTCGTCAGTTCTCTACAAAATCTCACCAAATTCCAGAAAAGTCCCTCAAAGTTCCACAAACATCCCACAAAATCTCCCAATATCCAACAAAATTCCAGGCAAAATCCCACAAAATTCCCTAAATCTTCTCAAAACACGACCAAATTCTAGAAAAATATCCCACCAAATCTCCACAAATTCCCACAAAATACATGAAAAATCCCTCAAGATCCCTAAATTGCCTCAATATCCCACAAAATTCCACAAAAATCACACAAAACCTCCACAAGTTTCCACAAAATCTAAGAAAAATTCCTCACAATTCTTCAAGTCTCCTCAAAACCACACAAAGTCCTTCAAAAAGGCCCACTAAATCCCAGAAAAATCACACAAAATTCCCTAAATCTTCTCAAAACATGGCCAAAATCCACAAAAATCCCACCAAATCTCCACAAATTCCCACAGAATACATGAAAAATCCCTGATAATTCGTCAGTTCTCTACAGAATCTCACCAAATTCCAGAAAAGTCCCTCAAAGTTCCACAAACATCCCACAAAATCTCCCTAATATCCAACAAAATTCCAGGAAAATCCCACAAAATTCCCTAAATCTTCTCAAAACACGACCAAATTCTAGAAAAATATCCCACCAAATCTCCACAAATTCCCACAAAATACATGAAAAATCCCTCAAGATCCCTAAATCGCCTCAATATCCCACAAAATCACACAAAAATCACACAAAACCTCCACAAGTTTCCACAAAATCTAAGAAAAATCCCTGAAAATTCTTCAAGTCTCCTCAAAATCAAACAAAGTCCTTGAAAAGGACCACCAAATTCCAGAAAAATCCCACAGAATCTCCACAAATTCCCACAAAATCTAAAACAAATTCCTCAAAATTCTTCAAGTCTCCTCAGAATCCCACACAATTCCAGAAAAAACCCACAAAATTCCAGAGAAGTCCCACAAAACTCCCTAAATCATTTCAAAACCCCACCAATTCAAAGGAATGTCCCACAAAATCTCCACCAATTCCCAGAACATCCCACAAAAATCTCACAAAAATCCCTAAATCTTCTGAAAACTCGACCAAATTCCAGAAACGCCCCATAAAATCAGCACAGTTTCCCACAAAATTCAAGAAAAAACACCACAAAATTCCCAAAATCTTTTCAAAATACCACAAAATTCTTGAAAAGCCCCACCAAATTCCAGAAACATCCCACAAAATGTCCTCAATACCCAACAAAATCCCAGAAAAATCACACAAAATTCCCTAAATCTTCTCAAAACACGGCCAAAATCCACAAAAATCCCACCAAATCTCCACAAATTCCCACAGAATACATGAAAAATCCCTGATAATTCGTCAGTTCTCTACAGAATCTCACCAAATTCCAGAAAAGTCCCTCAAAGTTCCACAAGCATCCCACAAAATCTCCCTAATATCCAACAAAATTCCAGGAAAAATCTCACAAAATTCCCTAAATCTTCTGAAAACTTGACCAAATTCCAGAAACGCCCCATAAAATCAGCACAGTTTCCCACAAAATTCAAGAGAAAACTCCACAAAATTCCCTAAATCTTCTCAAAACTCCAACAAATTCCAGAAAAATCCCACCAAATCTCCACAAATTCCCACAGAATACATGAAAAATCCCTGATAATTCGTCAGTTCTCTACAAAATCTCACCAAATTCCAGAAAAGTCCCTCAAAGTTCCACAAACATCCCACAAAATCTCCCAATATCCAACAAAATTCCAGGCAAAATCCCACAAAATTCCCTAAATCTTCTCAAAACACGACCAAATTCTAGAAAAATATCCCACCAAATCTCCACAAATTCCCACAAAATACATGAAAAATCCCTCAAGATCCCTAAATTGCCTCAATATCCCACAAAATTCCACAAAAATCACACAAAACCTCCACAAGTTTCCACAAAATCTAAGAAAAATTCCTCACAATTCTTCAAGTCTCCTCAAAACCACACAAAGTCCTTCAAAAAGGCCCACTAAATCCCAGAAAAATCACACAAAATTCCCTAAATCTTCTCAAAACATGGCCAAAATCCACAAAAATCCCACCAAATCTCCACAAATTCCCACAGAATACATGAAAAATCCCTGATAATTCGTCAGTTCTCTACAGAATCTCACCAAATTCCAGAAAAGTCCCTCAAAGTTCCACAAACATCCCACAAAATCTCCCTAATATCCAACAAAATTCCAGGAAAATCCCACAAAATTCCCTAAATCTTCTCAAAACACGACCAAATTCTAGAAAAATATCCCACCAAATCTCCACAAATTCCCACAAAATACATGAAAAATCCCTCAAGATCCCTAAATCGCCTCAATATCCCACAAAATCCCACAAAAATCACACAAAACCTCCACAAGTTTCCACAAAATCTAAGAAAAATCCCTGAAAATTCTTCAAGTCTCCTCAAAATCAAACAAAGTCCTTGAAAAGGACCACCAAATTCCAGAAAAATCCCACAGAATCTACACAAATTCCCACAAAATCTAAAACAAATTCCTCAAAATTCTTCAAGTCTCCTCAGAATCCCACACAATTCCAGAAAAAACCCACAAAATTCCAGAGAAGTCCCACAAAACTCCCTAAATCTTCTCAAAACCCTACCAATTCACAGGAATGTCCCACAAAATCTCCACCAATTCCCAGAACATCCCACAAAAATCTCACAAAAATCCCTAAATCTTCTGAAAACTCACCCAAATTCCAGAAACGCCCCATAAAAACAGCACAGTTTCCCACAAAATTCAAAAAAAAACACCACAAAATTCCCTAAATCTTTTCAAAATGCCACAAAATTCTTGAAAAGCCCTACCAAATTCCAGAAACATCCCACAAAATGTCCTCAATACCCAACAAAATCCCAGAAAAATCACACAAAATTCCCTAAATCTTCTCAAAACTCGACCAAATTCCACAAAAATGCCACCAAATCTCCACAAATTCCCACAGAATACATGAAAAATCCCTGATAATTCGTCAGTTCTCTACAAAATCTCACCAAATTCCAGAAAAGTCCCTCAAAGTTCCACAAACATCCCACAAAATCTCCCAATATCCAACAAAATTCCAGGAAAAATCTCACAAAATTCCCTAAATCTTCTCAAAGCACGGCCAAAATCCACAAAAATCCCACCAAATCTCCACAAATTCCCACAAAATACATGAAAAATCCCTCAAGATCCCTAAATCGCCTCAATATCCCACAAAATCACACAAAAATCACACAAAACCTCCACAAGTTTCCACAAAATCTAAGAAAAATCCCTCAAAATTCTTCAAGTCTCCTCAAAACCAAACAAAGTCCTTGAAAAGGACCACCAAATTCCAGAAAAATCCCACAGAATCTACACAAATTCCCACAAAATCTAAAACAAATTCCTCAAAATTCTTCAAGTCTCCTCAGAATCCCACACAATTCCAGAAAAAACCCACAAAATTCCAGAGAAGTCCCACAAAACTCCCTAAATCATTTCAAAACCCCACCAATTCAAAGGAATGTCCCACAAAATCTCCACCAATTCCCAGAACATCCCACAAAAATCTCACAAATATCCCTAAATCTTCTGAAAACTCGACCAAATTCCAGAAACGCCCCATAAAAACAGCACAGTTTCCCACAAAATTCAAGAAAAAACACCACAAAATTCCCAAAATCTTTTCAAAATACCACAAAATTCTTGAAAAGCCCCACCAAATTCCAGAAACATCCCACAAAATGTCCTCAATACCCAACAAAATCCCAGAAAAATCACACAAAATTCCCTAAATCTTCTCAAAACACGGCCAAAATCCACAAAAATCCCACCAAATCTCCACAAATTCCCACAGAATACATGAAAAATCCCTGATAATTCGTCAGTTCTCTACAGAATCTCACCAAATTCCAGAAAAGTCCCTCAAAGTTCCACAAGCATCCCACAAAATCTCCCTAATATCCAACAAAATTCCAGGAAAAATCTCACAAAATTCCCTAAATCTTCTGAAAACTTGACCAAATTCCAGAAACGCCCCATAAAATCAGCACAGTTTCCCACAAAATTCAAGAGAAAACTCCACAAAATTCCCTAAATCTTCTCAAAACTCCAACAAATTCCAGAAAAATCCCACCAAATCTCCACAAATTCCCACAGAATACATGAAAAATCCCTGATAATTCGTCAGTTCTCTACAAAATCTCACCAAATTCCAGAAAAGTCCCTCAAAGTTCCACAAACATCCCACAAAATCTCCCTAATATCCAACAAAATTCCAGGCAAAATCCCACAAAATTCCCTAAATCTTCTCAAAACACGACCAAATTCTAGAAAAATATCCCACCAAATCTCCACAAATTCCCACAAAATACATGAAAAATCCCTCAAGATCCCTAAATTGCCTCAATATCCCACAAAATTCCACAAAAATCACACAAAACCTCCACAAGTTTCCACAAAATCTAAGAAAAATTCCTCACAATTCTTCAAGTCTCCTCAAAACCACACAAAGTCCTTCAAAAAGGCCCACTAAATCCCAGAAAAATCACACAAAATTCCCTAAATCTTCTCAAAACATGGCCAAAATCCACAAAAATCCCACCAAATCTCCACAAATTCCCACAGAATACATGAAAAATCCCTGATATTTCGTCAGTTCTCTACAGAATCTCACCAAATTCCAGAAAAGTCCCTCAAAGTTCCACAAGCATCCCACAAAATCTCCCTAATATCCAACAAAATTCCAGGAAAATCCCACAAAATTCCCTAAATCTTCTCAAAACACGACCAAATTCTAGAAAAATATCCCACCAAATCTCCACAAATTCCCACAAAATACATGAAAAATCCCTCAAGATCCCTAAATCGCCTCAATATCCCACAAAATCCCACAAAAATCACACAAAACCTCCACAAGTTTCCACAAAATCTAAGAAAAATCCCTGAAAATTCTTCAAGTCTCCTCAAAATCAAACAAAGTCCTTGAAAAGGACCACCAAATTCCAGAAAAATCCCACAGAATCTACACAAATTCCCACAAAATCTAAAACAAATTCCTCAAAATTCTTCAAGTCTCCTCAGAATCCCACACAATTCCAGAAAAAACCCACAAAATTCCAGAGAAGTCCCACAAAACTCCCTAAATCTTCTCAAAACCCTACCAATTCACAGGAATGTCCCACAAAATCTCCACCAATTCCCAGAACATCCCACAAAAATCTCACAAAAATCCCTAAATCTTCTGAAAACTCACCCAAATTCCAGAAACGCCCCATAAAAACAGCACAGTTTCCCACAAAATTCAAAAAAAAACACCACAAAATTCCCTAAATCTTTTCAAAATACCACAAAATTCTTGAAAAGCCCCACCAAATTCCAGAAACATCCCACAAAATGTCCTCAATACCCAACAAAATCCCAGAAAAATCACACAAAATTCCCTAAATCTTCTCAAAACACGGCCAAAATCCACAAAAATCCCACCAAATCTCCACAAATTCCCACAGAATACATGAAAAATCCCTGATAATTCGTCAGTTCTCTACAGAATCTCACCAAATTCCAGAAAAGTCCCTCAAAGTTCCACAAGCATCCCACAAAATCTCCCTAATATCCAACAAAATTCCAGGAAAAATCTCACAAAATTCCCTAAATCTTCTGAAAACTTGACCAAATTCCAGAAACGCCCCATAAAATCAGCACAGTTTCCCACAAAATTCAAGAAAAAACTCCACAAAATTCCCTAAATCTTCTCAAAACTCCAACAAATTCCAGAAAAATCCCACCAAATCTCCACAAATTCCCACAGAATACATGAAAAATCCCTGATAATTCGTCAGTTCTCTACAAAATCTCACCAAATTCCAGAAGAGTCCCTCAAAGTTCCACAAACATCCCACAAAATCTCCCAATATCCAACAAAATTCCAGGAAAAATCCCACAAAATTCCCTAAATCTTCTCAAAACACGACAAAATTCTAGAAAAATATCCCACCAAATCTCCACAAATTCCCACAAAATACATGAAAAATCCCTCAAGATCCCTAAATTGCCTCAATATCCCACAAAATTCCACAAAAATCACACAAAACCTCCACAAGTTTCCACAAAATCTAAGAAAAATTCCTCACAATTCTTCAAGTTTCCTCAAAACCACACAAAGTCCTTCAAAAAGGCCCACTAAATCCCAGAAAAATCACACAAAATTCCCTAAATCTTCTCAAAACTCGACCAAATTCCACAAAAATCCCACCAAATCTCCACAAATTCCCACAGAATACATGAAAAATCCCTGATAATTCTTCAGTTCTCTACAGAATCTCACCAAATTCCAGAAAAGTCCCTCAAAGTTCCACAAACATCCCACAAAATCTCCCTAATATCCAACAAAATTCCAGGAAAATCCCACAAAATTCCCTAAATCTTCCCAAAACACGACCAAATTCTAGAAAAATATCCCACCAAATCTCCACAAATTCCCACAAAATACATGAAAAATCCCTCAAGATCCCTAAATCGCCTCAATATCCCACAAAATCCCACAAAAATCACACAAAACCTCCACAAGTTTCCACAAAATCTAAGAAAAATCCCTGAAAATTCTTCAAGTCTCCTCAAAATCAAACAAAGTCCTTGAAAAGGACCACCAAATTCCAGAAAAATCCCACAGAATCTACACAAATTCCCACAAAATCTAAAACAAATTCCTCAAAATTCTTCAAGTCTCCTCAGAATCCCACACAATTCCAGAAAAAACCCACAAAATTCCAGAGAAGTCCCACAAAACTCCCTAAATCTTCTCAAAACCCTACCAATTCAAAGGAATGTCCCACAAAATCTCCACCAATTCCCAGAACATCCCACAAAAATCTCACAAATATCCCTAAATCTTCTGAAAACTCGACCAAATTCCAGAAACGCCCCATAAAAACAGCACAGTTTCCCACAAAATTCAAGAAAAAACACCACAAAATTCCCTAAATCTTCTCAAAACACGGACAAAATCCACAAAAATCCCACCAAATCTCCACAAATTCCCACAGAATACATGAAAAATCCCTGATAATTCGTCAGTTCTCTACAGAATCTCACCAAATTCCAGAAAAGTCCCTCAAAGTTCCACAAGCATCCCACAAAATCTCCCTAATATCCAACAAAATTCCAGGAAAAATCTCACAAAATTCCCTAAATCTTCTGAAAACTTGACCAAATTCCAGAAACGCCCCATAAAATCAGCACAGTTTCCCACAAAATTCAAGAAAAAACTCCACAAAATTCCCTAAATCTTCTCAAAACTCGACCAAATTCCACAAAAATCCCACCAAATCTCCACAAATTCCCACAGAATACATGAAAAATCCCTGATAATTCGTCAGTTCTCTACAAAATCTACACAAATTCCAGAAAAGTCCCTCAAAGTTCCACAAACATCCCACAAAATCTCCCAATATCCAATAAAATTCCAGGAAAAATCTCACAAAATTCCCTAAATCTTCTGAAAACTTGACCAAATTCCAGAAACGCCCCATAAAATCAGCACAGTTTCCCACAAAATTCAAGAAAAAACTCCACAAAATTCCCTAAATCTTCTCAAAACTCCACCAAATTCCAGAAAAATCCCACCAAATCTCCACAAATTCCCACAGAATACATGAAAAATCCCTGATAATTCGTCAGTTCTCTACTAAATCTCACCAAATTCCAGAACAGTCCCTCAAAGTTCCACAAGCATCCCACAAAATCTCCCTAATATCCAACAAAATTCCAGGAAAATCCCACAAAATTCCCTAAATCTTCTCAAAGCACGACCAAATTCTAGAAAAATATCCCACCAAATCTCCACAAATTCCCACAAAATACATGAAAAATCCCTCAAGATCCCTAAATCGCCTCAATATCCCACAAAATCACACAAAAATCACACAAAACCTCCACAAGTTTCCACAAAATCTAAGAAAAATCCCTGAAAATTCTTCAAGTCTCCTCAAAACCAAAGTCCTTGAAAAGGACCACCAAATTCCAGAAAAATCCCACAGAATCTACACAAATTCCCACAAAATCTAAAACAAATTCCTCAAAATTCTTCAAGTCTCCTCAGAATCCCACACAATTCCAGAAAAAACCCACAAAATTCCAGAGAAGTCCCACAAAACTCCCTAAATCATTTCAAAACCCTACCAATTCAAAGGAATGTCCCACAAAATCTCCACCAATTCCCAGAACATCCCACAAAAATCTCACAAAAATCCCTAAATCTTCTGAAAACTCGACCAAATTCCAGAAACGCCCCATAAAAACAGCACAGTTTCCCACAAAATTCAAGAAAAAACACCACAAAATTCCCAAAATCTTTTCAAAATACCACAAAATTCTTGAAAAGCCCCACCAAATTCCAGAAACATCCCACAAAATGTCCTCAATACCCAACAAAATCCCAGAAAAATCACACAAAATTCCCTAAATCTTCTCAAAACACGGACAAAATCCACAAAAATCCCACCAAATCTCCACAAATTCCCACAGAATACATGAAAAATCCCTGATAATTCGTCAGTTCTCTACAGAATCTCACCAAATTCCAGAAAAGTCCCTCAAAGTTCCACAAGCATCCCACAAAATCTCCCTAATATCCAACAAAATTCCAGGAAAAATCTCACAAAATTCCCTAAATCTTCTGAAAACTTGACCAAATTCCAGAAACGCCCCATAAAATCAGCAGAGTTTCCCACAAAATTCAAGAAAAAACTCCACAAAATTCCCTAAATCTTCTCAAAACTCGACCAAATTCCACAAAAATCCCACCAAATCTCCACAAATTCCCACAGAATACATGAAAAATCCCTGATAATTCGTCAGTTCTCTACAGAATCTCACCAAATTCCAGAAAAGTCCCTCAAAGTTCCACAAGCATCCCACAAAATCTCCCTAATATCCAACAAAATTCCAGGAAAAATCTCACAAAATTCCCTAAATCTTCTGAAAACTTGACCAAATTCCAGAAACGCCCCATAAAATCAGCAGAGTTTCCCACAAAATTCAAGAAAAAACTCCACAAAATTCCCTAAATCTTCTCAAAACTCGACCAAATTCCACAAAAATCCCACCAAATCTCCACAAATTCCCACAGAATACATGAAAAATCCCTGATAATTCGTCAGTTCTCTACAGAATCTCACCAAATTCCAGAAAAGTCCCTCAAAGTTCCACAAGCATCCCACAAAATCTCCCTAATATCCAACAAAATTCCAGGAAAAATCTCACAAAATTCCCTAAATCTTCTGAAAACTTGACCAAATTCCAGAAACGCCCCATAAAATCAGCACAGTTTCCCACAAAATTCAAGAAAAAACTCCACAAAATTCCCTAAATCTTCTCAAAACTCGACCAAATTCCACAAAAATCCCACCAAATCTCCACAAATTCCCACAGAATACATGAAAAATCCCTGATAATTCGTCAGTTCTCTACAAAATCTCACCAAATTCCAGAAAAGTCCCTCAAAGTTCCACAAACATCCCACAAAATCTCCCAATATCCAACAAAATTCCAGGAAAAATCTCACAAAATTCCCTAAATCTTCTCAAAGCACGGCCAAAATCCACAAAAATCCCACCAAATCTCCGCAAATTCCCACAAAATACATGAAAAATCCCTCAAGATCCCTAAATCGCCTCAATATCCCACAAAATCACACAAAAATCACACAAAACCTCCACAAGTTTCCACAAAATCTAAGAAAAATCCCTCAAAATTCTTCAAGTCTCCTCAAAACCAAACAAAGTCCTTGAAAAGGACCACCAAATTCCAGAAAAATCCCACAGAATCTACACAAATTCCCACAAAATCTAAAACAAATTCCTCAAAATTCTTCAAGTCTCCTCAGAATCCCACACAATTCCAGAAAAAACCCACAAAATTCCAGAGAAGTCCAACAAAACTCCCTAAATCATTTCAAAACCCCACCAATTCAAAGGAATGTCCCACAAAATCTCCACCAATTCCCAGAACATCCCACAAAAATCTCACAAAAATCCCTAAATCTTCTGAAAACTCGACCAAATTCCAGAAACGCCCCATAAAATCAGCACAGTTTCCCACAAAATTCAAGAAAAATCACCACAAAATTCCCTAAATCTTTTCAAAATACCACAAAATTCTTGAAAAGCCCCACCAAATTGCAGAAACATCCCACAAAATGTCCTCAATACCCAACAAAATCCCAGAAAAATCACACAAAATTCCCTAAATCTTCTCAAAACACGGCCAAAATCCACAAAAATCCCACCAAATCTCCACAAATTCCCACAGAATACATGAAAAATCCCTGATAATTCGTCAGTTCTCTACAGAATCTCACCAAATTCCAGAAAAGTCCCTCAAAGTTCCACAAGCATCCCACAAAATCTCCCTAATATCCAACAAAATTCCAGGAAAAATCTCACAAAATTCCCTAAATCTTCTGAAAACTTGACCAAATTCCAGAAACGCCCCATAAAATCAGCACAGTTTCCCACAAAATTCAAGAAAAAACTCCACAAAATTCCCTAAATCTTCTCAAAACTCCAACAAATTCCAGAAAAATCCCACCAAATCTCCACAAATTCCCACAGAATACATGAAAAATCCCTGATAATTCGTCAGTTCTCTACAAAATCTCACCAAATTCCAGAAAAGTCCCTCAAAGTTCCACAAGCATCCCACAAAATCTCCCAATATCCAAAAAAATTCCAGGAAAAATCCCACAAAATTCCCTAAATCTTCTCAAAACACGACCAAATTCTAGAAAAATATCCCACCAAACCTCCACAAATTCCCACAAAATACATGAAAAATCCCTCAAGATCCCTAAATTGCCTCAATATCCCACAAAATTCCACAAAAATCACACAAAACCTCCACAAGTTTCCACAAAATCTAAGAAAAATTCCTCACAATTCTTCAAGTCTCCTCAAAACCACACAAAGTCCTTCAAAAAGGCCCACTAAATCCCAGAAAAATCACACAAAATTCCCTAAATCTTCTCAAAACATGGCCAAAATCCACAAAAATCCCACCAAATCTCCACAAATTCCCACAGAATACATGAAAAATCCCTGATAATTCTTCAGTTCTCTACAGAATCTCACCAAATTCCAGAAAAGTCCCTCAAAGTTCCACAAACATCCCACAAAATCTCCCTAATATCCAACAAAATTCCAGGAAAATCCCACAAAATTCCCTAAATCTTCCCAAAACACGACCAAATTCTAGAAAAATATCCCACCAAATCTCCACAAATTCCCACAAAATACATGAAAAATCCCTCAAGATCCCTAAATCGCCTCAATATCCCACAAAATCCCACAAAAATCACACAAAACCTCCACAAGTTTCCACAAAATCTAAGAAAAATCCCTGAAAATTCTTCAAGTCTCCTCAAAATCAAACAAAGTCCTTGAAAAGGACCACCAAATTCCAGAAAAATCCCACAGAATCTACACAAATTCCCACAAAATCTAAAACAAATTCCTCAAAATTCTTCAAGTCTCCTCAGAATCCCACACAATTCCAGAAAAAACCCACAAAATTCCAGAGAAGTCCCACAAAACTCCCTAAATCATTTCAAAACCCTACCAATTCAAAGGAATGTCCCACAAAATCTCCACCAATTCCCAGAACATCCCACAAAAATCTCACAAAAATCCCTAAATCTTCTGAAAACTCGACCAAATTCCAGAAACGCCCCATAAAAACAGCACAGTTTCCCACAAAATTCAAGAAAAAACACCACAAAATTCCCTAAATCTTCTCAAAACACGGACAAAATCCACAAAAATCCCACCAAATCTCCACAAATTCCCACAGAATACATGAAAAATCCCTGATAATTCGTCAGTTCTCTACAGAATCTCACCAAATTCCAGAAAAGTCCCTCAAAGTTCCACAAGCATCCCACAAAATCTCCCTAATATCCAACAAAATTCCAGGAAAAATCTCACAAAATTCCCTAAATCTTCTGAAAACTTGACCAAATTCCAGAAACGCCCCATAAAATCAGCACAGTTTCCCACAAAATTCAAGAAAAAACTCCACAAAATTCCCTAAATCTTCTCAAAACTCGACCAAATTCCACAAAAATCCCACCAAATCTCCACAAATTCCCACAGAATACATGAAAAATCCCTGATAATTCGTCAGTTCTCTACAAAATCTCACCAAATTCCAGAAAAGTCCCTCAAAGTTCCACAAACATCCCACAAAATCTCCCAATATCCAATAAAATTCCAGGAAAAATCTCACAAAATTCCCTAAATCTTCTGAAAACTTGACCAAATTCCAGAAACGCCCCATAAAATCAGCACAGTTTCCCACAAAATTCAAGAAAAAACTCCACAAAATTCCCTAAATCTTCTCAAAACTCCACCAAATTCCAGAAAAATCCCACCAAATCTCCACAAATTCCCACAGAATACATGAAAAATCCCTGATAATTCGTCAGTTCTCTACTAAATCTCACCAAATTCCAGAACAGTCCCTCAAAGTTCCACAAGCATCCCACAAAATCTCCCTAATATCCAACAAAATTCCAGGAAAATCCCACAAAATTCCCTAAATCTTCTCAAAGCACGACCAAATTCTAGAAAAATATCCCACCAAATCTCCACAAATTCCCACAAAATACATGAAAAATCCCTCAAGATCCCTAAATCGCCTCAATATCCCACAAAATCACACAAAAATCACACAAAACCTCCACAAGTTTCCACAAAATCTAAGAAAAATCCCTGAAAATTCTTCAAGTCTCCTCAAAACCAAAGTCCTTGAAAAGGACCACCAAATTCCAGAAAAATCCCACAGAATCTACACAAATTCCCACAAAATCTAAAACAAATTCCTCAAAATTCTTCAAGTCTCCTCAGAATCCCACACAATTCCAGAAAAAACCCACAAAATTCCAGAGAAGTCCCACAAAACTCCCTAAATCATTTCAAAACCCTACCAATTCAAAGGAATGTCCCACAAAATCTCCACCAATTCCCAGAACATCCCACAAAAATCTCACAAAAATCCCTAAATCTTCTGAAAACTCGACCAAATTCCAGAAACGCCCCATAAAAACAGCACAGTTTCCCACAAAATTCAAGAAAAAACACCACAAAATTCCCAAAATCTTTTCAAAATACCACAAAATTCTTGAAAAGCCCCACCAAATTCCAGAAACATCCCACAAAATGTCCTCAATACCCAACAAAATCCCAGAAAAATCACACAAAATTCCCTAAATCTTCTCAAAACACGGACAAAATCCACAAAAATCCCACCAAATCTCCACAAATTCCCACAGAATACATGAAAAATCCCTGATAATTCGTCAGTTCTCTACAGAATCTCACCAAATTCCAGAAAAGTCCCTCAAAGTTCCACAAGCATCCCACAAAATCTCCCTAATATCCAACAAAATTCCAGGAAAAATCTCACAAAATTCCCTAAATCTTCTGAAAACTTGACCAAATTCCAGAAACGCCCCATAAAATCAGCACAGTTTCCCACAAAATTCAAGAAAAAACTCCACAAAATTCCCTAAATCTTCTCAAAACTCGACCAAATTCCACAAAAATCCCACCAAATCTCCACAAATTCCCACAGAATACATGAAAAATCCCTGATAATTCGTCAGTTCTCTACAGAATCTCACCAAATTCCAGAAAAGTCCCTCAAAGTTCCACAAGCATCCCACAAAATCTCCCTAATATCCAACAAAATTCCAGGAAAAATCTCACAAAATTCCCTAAATCTTCTGAAAACTTGACCAAATTCCAGAAACGCCCCATAAAATCAGCAGAGTTTCCCACAAAATTCAAGAAAAAACTCCACAAAATTCCCTAAATCTTCTCAAAACTCGACCAAATTCCACAAAAATCCCACCAAATCTCCACAAATTCCCACAGAATACATGAAAAATCCCTGATAATTCGTCAGTTCTCTACAGAATCTCACCAAATTCCAGAAAAGTCCCTCAAAGTTCCACAAGCATCCCACAAAATCTCCCTAATATCCAACAAAATTCCAGGAAAAATCTCACAAAATTCCCTAAATCTTCTGAAAACTTGACCAAATTCCAGAAACGCCCCATAAAATCAGCACAGTTTCCCACAAAATTCAAGAAAAAACTCCACAAAATTCCCTAAATCTTCTCAAAACTCGACCAAATTCCACAAAAATCCCACCAAATCTCCACAAATTCCCACAGAATACATGAAAAATCCCTGATAATTCGTCAGTTCTCTACAAAATCTCACCAAATTCCAGAAAAGTCCCTCAAAGTTCCACAAACATCCCACAAAATCTCCCAATATCCAACAAAATTCCAGGAAAAATCTCACAAAATTCCCTAAATCTTCTCAAAGCACGGCCAAAATCCACAAAAATCCCACCAAATCTCCGCAAATTCCCACAAAATACATGAAAAATCCCTCAAGATCCCTAAATCGCCTCAATATCCCACAAAATCACACAAAAATCACACAAAACCTCCACAAGTTTCCACAAAATCTAAGAAAAATCCCTCAAAATTCTTCAAGTCTCCTCAAAACCAAACAAAGTCCTTGAAAAGGACCACCAAATTCCAGAAAAATCCCACAGAATCTACACAAATTCCCACAAAATCTAAAACAAATTCCTCAAAATTCTTCAAGTCTCCTCAGAATCCCACACAATTCCAGAAAAAACCCACAAAATTCCAGAGAAGTCCAACAAAACTCCCTAAATCATTTCAAAACCCCACCAATTCAAAGGAATGTCCCACAAAATCTCCACCAATTCCCAGAACATCCCACAAAAATCTCACAAAAATCCCTAAATCTTCTGAAAACTCGACCAAATTCCAGAAACGCCCCATAAAATCAGCACAGTTTCCCACAAAATTCAAGAAAAATCACCACAAAATTCCCTAAATCTTTTCAAAATACCACAAAATTCTTGAAAAGCCCCACCAAATTGCAGAAACATCCCACAAAATGTCCTCAATACCCAACAAAATCCCAGAAAAATCACACAAAATTCCCTAAATCTTCTCAAAACACGGCCAAAATCCACAAAAATCCCACCAAATCTCCACAAATTCCCACAGAATACATGAAAAATCCCTGATAATTCGTCAGTTCTCTACAGAATCTCACCAAATTCCAGAAAAGTCCCTCAAAGTTCCACAAGCATCCCACAAAATCTCCCTAATATCCAACAAAATTCCAGGAAAAATCTCACAAAATTCCCTAAATCTTCTGAAAACTTGACCAAATTCCAGAAACGCCCCATAAAATCAGCACAGTTTCCCACAAAATTCAAGAAAAAACTCCACAAAATTCCCTAAATCTTCTCAAAACTCCAACAAATTCCAGAAAAATCCCACCAAATCTCCACAAATTCCCACAGAATACATGAAAAATCCCTGATAATTCGTCAGTTCTCTACAAAATCTCACCAAATTCCAGAAAAGTCCCTCAAAGTTCCACAAGCATCCCACAAAATCTCCCAATATCCAAAAAAATTCCAGGAAAAATCCCACAAAATTCCCTAAATCTTCTCAAAACACGACCAAATTCTAGAAAAATATCCCACCAAATCTCCACAAATTCCCACAAAATACATGAAAAATCCCTCAAGATCCCTAAATTGCCTCAATATCCCACAAAATTCCACAAAAATCACACAAAACCTCCACAAGTTTCCACAAAATCTAAGAAAAATTCCTCACAATTCTTCAAGTCTCCTCAAAACCACACAAAGTCCTTCAAAAAGGCCCACTAAATCCCAGAAAAATCACACAAAATTCCCTAAATCTTCTCAAAACATGGCCAAAATCCACAAAAATCCCACCAAATCTCCACAAATTCCCACAGAATACATGAAAAATCCCTGATAATTCTTCAGTTCTCTACAGAATCTCACAAAATTCCAGAAAAGTCCCTCAAAGTTCCACAAACATCCCACAAAATCTCCCTAATATCCAACAAAATTCCAGGAAAATCCCACAAAATTCCCTAAATCTTCTCAAAACACGACCAAATTCTAGAAAAATATCCCACCAAATCTCCACAAATTCCCACAAAATACATGAAAAATCCCTCAAGATCCCTAAATCGCCTCAATATCCCACAAAATCCCACAAAAATCACACAAAACCTCCACAAGTTTCCACAAAATCTAAGAAAAATCCCTGAAAATTCTTCAAGTCTCCTCAAAATCAAACAAAGTCCTTGAAAAGGACCACCAAATTCCAGAAAAATCCCACAGAATCTACACAAATTCCCACAAAATCTAAAACAAATTCCTCAAAATTCTTCAAGTCTCCTCAGAATCCCACACAATTCCAGAAAAAACCCACAAAATTCCAGAGAAGTCCCACAAAACTCCCTAAATCATTTCAAAACCCTACCAATTCACAGGAATGTCCCACAAAATCTCCACCAATTCCCAGAACATCCCACAAAAATCTCACAAAAATCCCTAAATCTTCTGAAAACTCGACCAAATTCCAGAAACGCCCCATAAAAACAGCACAGTTTCCCACAAAATTCAAGAAAAAACACCACAAAATTCCCTAAATCTTTTCAAAATACCACAAAATTCTTGAAAAGCCCCACCAAATTGCAGAAACATCCCACAAAATGTCCTCAATACCCAACAAAATCCCAGAAAAATCACACAAAATTCCCTAAATCTTCTCAAAACACGGCCAAAATCCACAAAAATCCCACCAAATCTCCACAAATTCCCACAGAATACATGAAAAATCCCTGATAATTCGTCAGTTCTCTACAGAATCTCACCAAATTCCAGAAAAGTCCCTCAAAGTTCCACAAGCATCCCACAAAATCTCCCTAATATCCAACAAAATTCCAGGAAAAATCTCACAAAATTCCCTAAATCTTCTGAAAACTTGACCAAATTCCAGAAACGCCCCATAAAATCAGCACAGTTTCCCACAAAATTCAAGAAAAAACTCCACAAAATTCCCTAAATCTTCTCAAAACTCCAACAAATTCCAGAAAAATCCCACCAAATCTCCACAAATTCCCACAGAATACATGAAAAATCCCTGATAATTCGTCAGTTCTCTACAAAATCTCACCAAATTCCAGAAAAGTCCCTCAAAGTTCCACAAACATCCCACAAAATCTCCCAATATCCAACAAAATTCCAGGAAAAATCCCACAAAATTCCCTAAATCTTCTCAAAACACGGCCAAATTCTAGAAAAATATCCCACCAAATCTCCACAAATTCCCACAAAATACATGAAAAATCCCTCAAGATCCCTAAATTGCCTCAATATCCCACAAAATTCCACAAAAATCACACAAAACCTCCACAAGTTTCCACAAAATCTAAGAAAAATTCCTCACAATTCTTCAAGTCTCCTCAAAACCACACAAAGTCCTTCAAAAAGGCCCACTAAATCCCAGAAAAATCACACAAAATTCCCTAAATCTTCTCAAAACACGGCCAAAATCCACAAAAATCCCACCAAATCTCCACAAATTCCCACAGAATACATGAAAAATCCCACATAATTCGTCAGTTCTCTACAGAATCTCACCAAATTCCAGAAAAGTCCCTCAAAGTTCCACAAGCATCCCACAAAATCTCCCTAATATCCAACAAAATTCCAGGAAAAATCTCACAAAATTCCCTAAATCTTCTGAAAACTTGACCAAATTCCAGAAACGCCCCATAAAATCAGCACAGTTTCCCACAAAATTCAAGAAAAAACTCCACAAAATTCCCTAAATCTTCTCAAAACTCGACCAAATTCCACAAAAATCCCACCAAATCTCCACAAATTCCCACAGAATACATGAAAAATCCCTGATAATTCGTCAGTTCTCTACAGAATCTCACCAAATTCCAGAAAAGTCCCTCAAAGTTCCACAAGCATCCCACAAAATCTCCCTAATATCCAACAAAATTCCAGGAAAAATCTCACAAAATTCCCTAAATCTTCTGAAAACTTGACCAAATTCCAGAAACGCCCCATAAAATCAGCAGAGTTTCCCACAAAATTCAAGAAAAAACTCCACAAAATTCCCTAAATCTTCTCAAAACTCGACCAAATTCCACAAAAATCCCACCAAATCTCCACAAATTCCCACAGAATACATGAAAAATCCCTGATAATTCGTCAGTTCTCTACAGAATCTCACCAAATTCCAGAAAAGTCCCTCAAAGTTCCACAAGCATCCCACAAAATCTCCCTAATATCCAACAAAATTCCAGGAAAAATCTCACAAAATTCCCTAAATCTTCTGAAAACTTGACCAAATTCCAGAAACGCCCCATAAAATCAGCAGAGTTTCCCACAAAATTCAAGAAAAAACTCCACAAAATTCCCTAAATCTTCTCAAAACTCGACCAAATTCCACAAAAATCCCACCAAATCTCCACAAATTCCCACAGAATACATGAAAAATCCCTGATAATTCGTCAGTTCTCTACAAAATCTCACCAAATTCCAGAAAAGTCCCTCAAAGTTCCACAAACATCCCACAAAATCTCCCAATATCCAACAAAATTCCAGGAAAAATCTCACAAAATTCCCTAAATCTTCTCAAAGCACGGCCAAAATCCACAAAAATCCCACCAAATCTCCACAAATTCCCACAAAATACATGAAAAATCCCTCAAGATCCCTAAATCGCCTCAATATCCCACAAAATCACACAAAAATCACACAAAACCTCCACAAGTTTCCACAAAATCTAAGAAAAATCCCTCAAAATTCTTCAAGTCTCCTCAAAACCAAACAAAGTCCTTGAAAAGGACCACCAAATTCCAGAAAAATCCCACAGAATCTACACAAATTCCCACAAAATCTAAAACAAATTCCTCAAAATTCTTCAAGTCTCCTCAGAATCCCACACAATTCCAGAAAAAACCCACAAAATTCCAGAGAAGTCCAACAAAACTCCCTAAATCATTTCAAAACCCCACCAATTCAAAGGAATGTCCCACAAAATCTCCACCAATTCCCAGAACATCCCACAAAAATCTCACAAAAATCCCTAAATCTTCTGAAAACTCGACCAAATTCCAGAAACGCCCCATAAAATCAGCACAGTTTCCCACAAAATTCAAGAAAAATCACCACAAAATTCCCTAAATCTTTTCAAAATACCACAAAATTCTTGAAAAGCCCCACCAAATTGCAGAAACATCCCACAAAATGTCCTCAATACCCAACAAAATCCCAGAAAAATCACACAAAATTCCCTAAATCTTCTCAAAACACGGCCAAAATCCACAAAAATCCCACCAAATCTCCACAAATTCCCACAGAATACATGAAAAATCCCTGATAATTCGTCAGTTCTCTACAGAATCTCACCAAATTCCAGAAAAGTCCCTCAAAGTTCCACAAGCATCCCACAAAATCTCCCTAATATCCAACAAAATTCCAGGAAAAATCTCACAAAATTCCCTAAATCTTCTGAAAACTTGACCAAATTCCAGAAACGCCCCATAAAATCAGCACAGTTTCCCACAAAATTCAAGAAAAAACTCCACAAAATTCCCTAAATCTTCTCAAAACTCCAACAAATTCCAGAAAAATCCCACCAAATCTCCACAAATTCCCACAGAATACATGAAAAATCCCTGATAATTCGTCAGTTCTCTACAAAATCTCACCAAATTCCAGAAAAGTCCCTCAAAGTTCCACAAGCATCCCACAAAATCTCCCAATATCCAAAAAAATTCCAGGAAAAATCCCACAAAATTCCCTAAATCTTCTCAAAACACGACCAAATTCTAGAAAAATATCCCACCAAATCTCCACAAATTCCCACAAAATACATGAAAAATCCCTCAAGATCCCTAAATTGCCTCATTATCCCACAAAATTCCACAAAAATCACACAAAACCTCCACAAGTTTCCACAAAATCTAAGAAAAATTCCTCACAATTCTTCAAGTCTCCTCAAAACCACACAAAGTCCTTCAAAAAGGCCCACTAAATCCCAGAAAAATCACACAAAATTCCCTAAATCTTCTCAAAACACGGCCAAAATCCACAAAAATCCCACCAAATCTCCACAAATTCCCACAGAATACATGAAAAATCCCTGATAATTCTTCAGTTCTCTACAGAATCTCACAAAATTCCAGAAAAGTCCCTCAAAGTTCCACAAACATCCCACAAAATCTCCCTAATATCCAACAAAATTCCAGGAAAATCCCACAAAATTCCCTAAATCTTCTCAAAACACGACCAAATTCTAGAAAAATATCCCACCAAATCTCCACAAATTCCCACAAAATACATGAAAAATCCCTCAAGATCCCTAAATCGCCTCAATATCCCACAAAATCCCACAAAAATCACACAAAACCTCCACAAGTTTCCACAAAATCTAAGAAAAATCCCTGAAAATTCTTCAAGTCTCCTCAAAATCAAACAAAGTCCTTGAAAAGGACCACCAAATTCCAGAAAAATCCCACAGAATCTACACAAATTCCCACAAAATCTAAAACAAATTCCTCAAAATTCTTCAAGTCTCCTCAGAATCCCACACAATTCCAGAAAAAACCCACAAAATTCCAGAGAAGTCCCACAAAACTCCCTAAATCATTTCAAAACCCTACCAATTCACAGGAATGTCCCACAAAATCTCCACCAATTCCCAGAACATCCCACAAAAATCTCACAAAAATCCCTAAATCTTCTGAAAACTCGACCAAATTCCAGAAACGCCCCATAAAAACAGCACAGTTTCCCACAAAATTCAAGAAAAAACACCACAAAATTCCCTAAATCTTTTCAAAATACCACAAAATTCTTGAAAAGCCCCACCAAATTGCAGAAACATCCCACAAAATGTCCTCAATACCCAACAAAATCCCAGAAAAATCACACAAAATTCCCTAAATCTTCTCAAAACACGGCCAAAATCCACAAAAATCCCACCAAATCTCCACAAATTCCCACAGAATACATGAAAAATCCCTGATAATTCGTCAGTTCTCTACAGAATCTCACCAAATTCCAGAAAAGTCCCTCAAAGTTCCACAAGCATCCCACAAAATCTCCCTAATATCCAACAAAATTCCAGGAAAAATCTCACAAAATTCCCTAAATCTTCTGAAAACTTGACCAAATTCCAGAAACGCCCCATAAAATCAGCACAGTTTCCCACAAAATTCAAGAAAAAACTCCACAAAATTCCCTAAATCTTCTCAAAACTCCAACAAATTCCAGAAAAATCCCACCAAATCTCCACAAATTCCCACAGAATACATGAAAAATCCCTGATAATTCGTCAGTTCTCTACAAAATCTCACCAAATTCCAGAAAAGTCCCTCAAAGTTCCACAAACATCCCACAAAATCTCCCAATATCCAACAAAATTCCAGGAAAAATCCCACAAAATTCCCTAAATCTTCTCAAAACACGGCCAAATTCTAGAAAAATATCCCACCAAATCTCCACAAATTCCCACAAAATACATGAAAAATCCCTCAAGATCCCTAAATTGCCTCAATATCCCACAAAATTCCACAAAAATCACACAAAACCTCCACAAGTTTCCACAAAATCTAAGAAAAATTCCTCACAATTCTTCAAGTCTCCTCAAAACCACACAAAGTCCTTCAAAAAGGCCCACTAAATCCCAGAAAAATCACACAAAATTCCCTAAATCTTCTCAAAACACGGCCAAAATCCACAAAAATCCCACCAAATCTCCACAAATTCCCACAGAATACATGAAAAATCCCACATAATTCGTCAGTTCTCTACAGAATCTCACCAAATTCCAGAAAAGTCCCTCAAAGTTCCACAAGCATCCCACAAAATCTCCCTAATATCCAACAAAATTCCAGGAAAAATCTCACAAAATTCCCTAAATCTTCTGAAAACTTGACCAAATTCCAGAAACGCCCCATAAAATCAGCACAGTTTCCCACAAAATTCAAGAAAAAACTCCACAAAATTCCCAAAATCTTCTCAAAACTCGACCAAATTCCACAAAAATCCCACCAAATCTCCACAAATTCCCACAGAATACATGAAAAATCCCTGATAATTCGTCAGTTCTCTACAGAATCTCACCAAATTCCAGAAAAGTCCCTCAAAGTTCCACAAGCATCCCACAAAATCTCCCTAATATCCAACAAAATTCCAGGAAAAATCTCACAAAATTCCCTAAATCTTCTGAAAACTTGACCAAATTCCAGAAACGCCCCATAAAATCAGCAGAGTTTCCCACAAAATTCAAGAAAAAACTCCACAAAATTCCCTAAATCTTCTCAAAACTCGACCAAATTCCACAAAAATCCCACCAAATCTCCACAAATTCCCACAGAATACATGAAAAATCCCTGATAATTCGTCAGTTCTCTACAGAATCTCACCAAATTCCAGAAAAGTCCCTCAAAGTTCCACAAGCATCCCACAAAATCTCCCTAATATCCAACAAAATTCCAGGAAAAATCTCACAAAATTCCCTAAATCTTCTGAAAACTTGACCAAATTCCAGAAACGCCCCATAAAATCAGCAGAGTTTCCCACAAAATTCAAGAAAAAACTCCACAAAATTCCCTAAATCTTCTCAAAACTCGACCAAATTCCACAAAAATCCCACCAAATCTCCACAAATTCCCACAGAATACATGAAAAATCCCTGATAATTCGTCAGTTCTCTACAAAATCTCACCAAATTCCAGAAAAGTCCCTCAAAGTTCCACAAACATCCCACAAAATCTCCCAATATCCAACAAAATTCCAGGAAAAATCTCACAAAATTCCCTAAATCTTCTCAAAGCACGGCCAAAATCCACAAAAATCCCACCAAATCTCCACAAATTCCCACAAAATACATGAAAAATCCCTCAAGATCCCTAAATCGCCTCAATATCCCACAAAATCACACAAAAATCACACAAAACCTCCACAAGTTTCCACAAAATCTAAGAAAAATCCCTCAAAATTCTTCAAGTCTCCTCAAAACCAAACAAAGTCCTTGAAAAGGACCACCAAATTCCAGAAAAATCCCACAGAATCTACACAAATTCCCACAAAATCTAAAACAAATTCCTCAAAATTCTTCAAGTCTCCTCAGAATCCCACACAATTCCAGAAAAAACCCACAAAATTCCAGAGAAGTCCAACAAAACTCCCTAAATCATTTCAAAACCCCACCAATTCAAAGGAATGTCCCACAAAATCTCCACCAATTCCCAGAACATCCCACAAAAATCTCACAAAAATCCCTAAATCTTCTGAAAACTCGACCAAATTCCAGAAACGCCCCATAAAATCAGCACAGTTTCCCACAAAATTCAAGAAAAATCACCACAAAATTCCCTAAATCTTTTCAAAATACCACAAAATTCTTGAAAAGCCCCACCAAATTGCAGAAACATCCCACAAAATGTCCTCAATACCCAACAAAATCCCAGAAAAATCACACAAAATTCCCTAAATCTTCTCAAAACACGGCCAAAATCCACAAAAATCCCACCAAATCTCCACAAATTCCCACAGAATACATGAAAAATCCCTGATAATTCGTCAGTTCTCTACAGAATCTCACCAAATTCCAGAAAAGTCCCTCAAAGTTCCACAAGCATCCCACAAAATCTCCCTAATATCCAACAAAATTCCAGGAAAAATCTCACAAAATTCCCTAAATCTTCTGAAAACTTGACCAAATTCCAGAAACGCCCCATAAAATCAGCACAGTTTCCCACAAAATTCAAGAAAAAACTCCACAAAATTCCCTAAATCTTCTCAAAACTCCAACAAATTCCAGAAAAATCCCACCAAATCTCCACAAATTCCCACAGAATACATGAAAAATCCCTGATAATTCGTCAGTTCTCTACAAAATCTCACCAAATTCCAGAAAAGTCCCTCAAAGTTCCACAAGCATCCCACAAAATCTCCCAATATCCAAAAAAATTCCAGGAAAAATCCCACAAAATTCCCTAAATCTTCTCAAAACACGACCAAATTCTAGAAAAATATCCCACCAAATCTCCACAAATTCCCACAAAATACATGAAAAATCCCTCAAGATCCCTAAATTGCCTCATTATCCCACAAAATTCCACAAAAATCACACAAAACCTCCACAAGTTTCCACAAAATCTAAGAAAAATTCCTCACAATTCTTCAAGTCTCCTCAAAACCACACAAAGTCCTTCAAAAAGGCCCACTAAATCCCAGAAAAATCACACAAAATTCCCTAAATCTTCTCAAAACACGGCCAAAATCCACAAAAATCCCACCAAATCTCCACAAATTCCCACAGAATACATGAAAAATCCCTGATAATTCTTCAGTTCTCTACAGAATCTCACCAAATTCCAGAAAAGTCCCTCAAAGTTCCACAAGCATCCCACAAAATCTCCCAATATCCAACAAAATTCCAGGAAAAATCTCACAAAATTCCCTAAATCTTCTCAAAGCACGGCCAAAATCCACAAAAATCCCACCAAATCTCCACAAATTCCCACAAAATACATGAAAAATCCCTCAAGATCCCTAAATCGCCTCAATATCCCACAAAATCACACAAAAATCACACAAAACCTCCACAAGTTTCCACAAAATCTAAGAAAAATCCCTGAAAATTCTTCAAGTCTCCTCAAAATCAAACAAAGTCCTTGAAAAGGACCACCAAATTCCAGAAAAATCCCACAGAATCTACACAAATTCCCACAAAATCTAAAACAAATTCCTCAAAATTCTTCAAGTCTCCTCAGAATCCCACACAATTCCAGAAAAAACCCACAAAATTCCAGAGAAGTCCCACAAAACTCCCTAAATCATTTCAAAACCCTACCAATTCACAGGAATGTCCCACAAAATCTCCACCAATTCCCAGAACATCCCACAAAAATCTCACAAAAATCCCTAAATCTTCTGAAAACTCGACCAAATTCCAGAAACGCCCCATAAAAACAGCACAGTTTCCCACAAAATTCAAGAAAAAACACCACAAAATTCCCAAAATCTTTTCAAAATACCACAAAATTCTTGAAAAGCCCCACCAAATTCCAGAAACATCCCACAAAATGTCCTCAATACCCAACAAAATCCCAGAAAAATCACACAAAATTCCCTAAATCTTCTCAAAACACGGCCAAAATCCACAAAAATCCCACCAAATCTCCACAAATTCCCACAGAATACATGAAAAATCCCTGATAATTCGTCAGTTCTCTACAGAATCTCACAAAATTCCAGAAGAGTCCCTCAAAGTTCCACAAGCATCCCACAAAATCTCCCCAGTATCCAACAAAATTCCAGGAAAAATCCCACAAAATTCCCTAAATCTTCTGAAAACTTGACCAAATTCCAGAAACGCCCCATAAAATCAGCACAGTTTCCCACAAAATTCAAGAAAAAACACCACAAAATTCCCAAAATCTTTTCAAAATACCACAAAATTCTTGAAAAGCCCCACCAAATTCCAGAAACATCCCACAAAATGTCCTCAATACCCAACAAAATCCCAGAAAAATCACACAAAATTCCCTAAATCTTCTCAAAACACGGACAAAATCCACAAAAATCCCACCAAATCTCCACAAATTCCCACAGAATACATGAAAAATCCCTGATAATTCGTCAGTTCTCTACAGAATCTCACCAAATTCCAGAAAAGTCCCTCAAAGTTCCACAAGCATCCCACAAAATCTCCCTAATATCCAACAAAATTCCAGGAAAAATCTCACAAAATTCCCTAAATCTTCTGAAAACTTGACCAAATTCCAGAAACGCCCCATAAAATCAGCACAGTTTCCCACAAAATTCAAGAAAAAACTCCACAAAATTCCCTAAATCTTCTCAAAACTCCAACAAATTCCAGAAAAATCCCACCAAATCTCCACAAATTCCCACAGAATACATGAAAAATCCCTGATAATTCGTCAGTTCTCTACAAAATCTCACCAAATTCCAGAAAAGTCCCTCAAAGTTCCACAAGCATCCCACAAAATCTCCCAATATCCAAAAAAATTCCAGGAAAAATCCCACAAAATTCCCTAAATCTTCTCAAAACACGGCCAAATTCTAGAAAAATATCCCACCAAATCTACCCAAATTCCCACAAAATACATGAAAAATCCCTCAAGATCCCTAAATTGCCTCAATATCCCACAAAATTCCACAAAAATCACACAAAACCTCCACAAGTTTCCACAAAATCTAAGAAAAATTCCTCACAATTCTTCAAGTCTCCTCAAAACCACACAAAGTCCTTCAAAAAGGCCCACTAAATCCCAGAAAAATCACACAAAATTCCCTAAATCTTCTCAAAACATGGCCAAAATCCACAAAAATCCCACCAAATCTCCACAAATTCCCACAGAATACATGAAAAATCCCTGATAATTCTTCAGTTCTCTACAGAATCTCACAAAATTCCAGAAAAGTCCCTCAAAGTTCCACAAACATCCCACAAAATCTCCCTAATATCCAACAAAATTCCAGGAAAATCCCACAAAATTCCCTAAATCTTCTCAAAACACGACCAAATTCTAGAAAAATATCCCACCAAATCTCCACAAATTCCCACAAAATACATGAAAAATCCCTCAAGATCCCTAAATCGCCTCAATATCCCACAAAATCACACAAAAATCACACAAAACCTCCACAAGTTTCCACAAAATCTAAGAAAAATCCCTGAAAATTCTTCAAGTCTCCTCAAAATCAAACAAAGTCCTTGAAAAGGACCACCAAATTCCAGAAAAATCCCACAGAATCTACACAAATTCCCACAAAATCTAAAACAAATTCCTCAAAATTCTTCAAGTCTCCTCAGAATCCCACACAATTCCAGAAAAAACCCACAAAATTCCAGAGAAGTCCCACAAAACTCCCTAAATCATTTCAAAACCCTACCAATTCACAGGAATGTCCCACAAAATCTCCACCAATTCCCAGAACATCCCACAAAAATCTCACAAAAATCCCTAAATCTTCTGAAAACTCGACCAAATTCCAGAAACGCCCCATAAAAACAGCACAGTTTCCCACAAAATTCAAGAAAAAACACCACAAAATTCCCAAAATCTTTTCAAAATACCACAAAATTCTTGAAAAGCCCCACCAAATTCCAGAAACATCCCACAAAATGTCCTCAATACCCAACAAAATCCCAGAAAAATCACACAAAATTCCCTAAATCTTCTCAAAACACGGCCAAAATCCACAAAAATCCCACCAAATCTCCACAAATTCCCACAGAATACATGAAAAATCCCTGATAATTCGTCAGTTCTCTACAGAATCTCACCAAATTCCAGAAAAGTCCCTCAAAGTTCCACAAACATCCCACAAAATCTCCCCAGTATCCAACAAAATTCCAGGAAAAATCCCACAAAATTCCCTAAATCTTCTGAAAACTTGACCAAATTCCAGAAACGCCCCATAAAATCAGCACAGTTTCCCACAAAATTCAAGAAAAAACTCCACAAAATTCCCTAAATCTTCTCAAAACTCCAACAAATTCCAGAAAAATCCCACCAAATCTCCACAAATTCCCACAGAATACATGAAAAATCCCTGATAATTCGTCAGTTCTCTACAAAATCTCACCAAATTCCAGAAAAGTCCCTCAAAGTTCCACAAACATCCCACAAAATCTCCCAATATCCAACAAAATTCCAGGAAAAATCCCACAAAATTCCCTAAATCTTCTCAAAACACGACCAAATTCTAGAAAAATATCCCACCAAATCTCACCAAATTCCCACAGAATACATGAAAAATCCCTCAAGATCCCTAAATTGCCACAATATCCCACAAAATTCCACAAAAATCACACAAAACCTCCACAAGTTTCCACAAAATCTAAGAAAAATTCCTCACAATTTTTCAAGTCTCGTCAAAACCACACAAAGTCCTTCAAAAAGGCCCACTAAATCCCAGAAAAATCACACAAAATTCCCTAAATCTTCTCAAAACACGGCCAAAATCCACAAAAATCCCACCAAATCTCCACAAATTCCCACAGAATACATGAAAAATCCCTGATAATTCGTCAGTTCTCTACAAAATCTCACCAAATTCCAGAAAAGTCCCTCAAAGTTCCACAAACATCCCACAAAATCTCCCAATATCCAACAAAATTCCAGGAAAAATCCCACAAAATTCCCTAAATCTTCTCAAAACACGACCAAATTCTAGAAAAATATCCCACCAAATCTCCACAAATTCCCACAAAATACATGAAAAATCCCTCAAGATCCCTAAATCGCCTCAATATCCCTCAAAATCACACAAAAATCACACAAAACCTCCACAAGTTTCCACAAAATCTAAGAAAAATCCCTCAAAATTCTTCACGTCTCCTCAAAACCAAACAAAGTCCTTGAAAAGGACCACCAAATTCCAGAAAAATCCCACAGAATCTACACAAATTCCCACAAAATCTAAAACAAATTCCTCAAAATTCTTCAAGTCTCCTCAGAATCCCACACAATTCCAGAAAAAACCCACAAAATTCCAGAGAAGTCCCACAAAACTCCCTAAATCATTTCAAAACCCTACCAATTCAAAGGAATGTCCCACAAAATCTCCACCAATTCCCAGAACATCCCACAAAAATCTCACAAAAATCCCTAAATCTTCTGAAAACTCGACCAAATTCCAGAAACGCCCCATAAAATCAGCACAGTTTCCCACAAAATTCAAGAAAAAACACCACAAAATTCCCAAAATCTTTTCAAAATACCACAAAATTCTTGAAAAGCCCCACCAAATTCCAGAAACATCCCACAAAATGTCCTCAATACCCAACAAAATCCCAGAAAAATCACACAAAATTCCCTAAATCTTCTCAAAACACGGACAAAATCCACAAAAATCCCACCAAATCTCCACAAATTCCCACAGAATACATGAAAAATCCCTGATAATTCGTCAGTTCTCTACAGAATCTCACCAAATTCCAGAAAAGTCCCTCAAAGTTCCACAAGCATCCCACAAAATCTCCCTAATATCCAACAAAATTCCAGGAAAAATCTCACAAAATTCCCTAAATCTTCTGAAAACTTGACCAAATTCCAGAAACGCCCCATAAAATCAGCACAGTTTCCCACAAAATTCAAGAAAAAACTCCACAAAATTCCCTAAATCTTCTCAAAACTCCAACAAATTCCAGAAAAATCCCACCAAATCTCCACAAATTCCCACAGAATACATGAAAAATCCCTGATAATTCGTCAGTTCTCTACAGAATCTCACCAAATTCCAGAAAAGTCCCTCAAAGTTCCACAAGCATCCCACAAAATCTCCCAATATCCAAAAAAATTCCAGGAAAAATCCCACAAAATTCCCTAAATCTTCTCAAAACACGGCCAAATTCTAGAAAAATATCCCACCAAATCTACCCAAATTCCCACAAAATACATGAAAAATCCCTCAAGATCCCTAAATTGCCTCAATATCCCACAAAATTCCACAAAAATCACACAAAACCTCCACAAGTTTCCACAAAATCTAAGAAAAATTCCTCACAATTCTTCAAGTCTCCTCAAAACCACACAAAGTCCTTCAAAAAGGCCCACTAAATCCCAGAAAAATCACACAAAATTCCCTAAATCTTCTCAAAACATGGCCAAAATCCACAAAAATCCCACCAAATCTCCACAAATTCCCACAGAATACATGAAAAATCCCTGATAATTCTTCAGTTCTCTACAGAATCTCACAAAATTCCAGAAAAGTCCCTCAAAGTTCCACAAACATCCCACAAAATCTCCCTAATATCCAACAAAATTCCAGGAAAATCCCACAAAATTCCCTAAATCTTCTCAAAACACGACCAAATTCTAGAAAAATATCCCACCAAATCTCCACAAATTCCCACAAAATACATGAAAAATCCCTCAAGATCCCTAAATCGCCTCAATATCCCACAAAATCACACAAAAATCACACAAAACCTCCACAAGTTTCCACAAAATCTAAGAAAAATCCCTGAAAATTCTTCAAGTCTCCTCAAAATCAAACAAAGTCCTTGAAAAGGACCACCAAATTCCAGAAAAATCCCACAGAATCTACACAAATTCCCACAAAATCTAAAACAAATTCCTCAAAATTCTTCAAGTCTCCTCAGAATCCCACACAATTCCAGAAAAAACCCACAAAATTCCAGAGAAGTCCCACAAAACTCCCTAAATCATTTCAAAACCCTACCAATTCACAGGAATGTCCCACAAAATCTCCACCAATTCCCAGAACATCCCACAAAAATCTCACAAAAATCCCTAAATCTTCTGAAAACTCGACCAAATTCCAGAAACGCCCCATAAAAACAGCACAGTTTCCCACAAAATTCAAGAAAAAACACCACAAAATTCCCAAAATCTTTTCAAAATACCACAAAATTCTTGAAAAGCCCCACCAAATTCCAGAAACATCCCACAAAATGTCCTCAATACCCAACAAAATCACAGAAAAATCACACAAAATTCCCTAAATCTTCTCAAAACACGGACAAAATCCACAAAAATCCCACCAAATCTCCACAAATTCCCACAGAATACATGAAAAATCCCTGATAATTCTTCAGTTCTCTACAGAATCTCACCAAATTCCAGAAAAGTCCCTCAAAGTTCCACAAACATCCCACAAAATCTCCCTAATATCCAAAAAAATTCCAGGAAAATCCCACAAAATTCCCTAAATCTTCTCAAAACACGACCAAATTCCAGAAAAATATCCCACCAAATCTCCACAAATTCCCACAAAATACATGAAAAATCCCTCAAGATCCCTAAATCGCCTCAATATCCCACAAAATCCCACAAAAATCACACAAAACCTCCACAAGTCTCCACAAAATCTAAGAAAAATCCCTGAAAATTCTTCAAGTCTCCTCAAAATCAAACAAAGTCCTTGAAAAGGACCACCAAATTCCAGAAAAATCCCACAGAATCTACACAAATTCCCACAAAATCTAAAACAAATTCCTCAAAATTCTTCAAGTCTCCTCAGAATCCCACACAATTCCAGAAAAAACCCACAAAATTCCAGAGAAGTCCCACAAAACTCCCTAAATCTTCTCAAAACCCTACCAATTCACAGGAATGTCCCACAAAATCTCCACCAATTCCCAGAACATCCCACAAAAATCTCACAAAAATCCCTAAATCTTCTGAAAACTCGACCAAATTCCAGAAACGCCCCATAAAAACAGCACAGTTTCCCACAAAATTCAAGAAAAAACACCACAAAATTCCCAAAATCTTTTCAAAATACCACAAAATTCTTGAAAAGCCCCACCAAATTCCAGAAACATCCCACAAAATGTCCTCAATACCCAACAAAATCACAGAAAAATCACACAAAATTCCCTAAATCTTCTCAAAACATGGCCAAAATCCACAAAAATCCCACCAAATCTCCACAAATTCCCACAGAATACATGAAAAATCCCTGATAATTCTTCAGTTCTCTACAGAATCTCACAAAATTCCAGAAAAGTCCCTCAAAGTTCCACAAACATCCCACAAAATCTCCCTAATATCCAAAAAAATTCCAGGAAAATCCCACAAAATTCCCTAAATCTTCTCAAAACACGACCAAATTCTAGAAAAATATCCCACCAAATCTCCACAAATTCCCACAAAATACATGAAAAATCCCTCAAGATCCCTAAATCGCCTCAATATCCCACAAAATCCCACAAAAATCACACCAAACCTCCACAAGTTTCCACAAAATCTAAGAAAAATCCCTGAAAATTCTTCAAGTCTCCTCAAAATCAAACAAAGTCCTTGAAAAGGACCACCAAATTCCAGAAAAATCCCACAGAATCTACACAAATTTCCACAAAATCTAAAACAAATTCCTCAAAATTCTTCAAGTCTCCTCAGAATCCCACACAATTCCAGAAAAAACCCACAAAATTCCAGAGAAGTCCCACAAAACTCCCTAAATCATTTCAAAACCCTACCAATTCACAGGAATGTCCCACAAAATCTCCACCAATTCCCAGAACATCCCACAAAAATCTCACAAAAATCCCTAAATCTTCTGAAAACTCGACCAAATTCCAGAAACGCCCCATAAAATCAGCACAGTTTCCCACAAAATTCAAGAAAAATCACCACAAAATTCCCTAAATCTTTTCAAAATACCACAAAATTCTTGAAAAGCCCCACCAAATTCCAGAAACATCCCACAAAATGTCCTCAATACCCAACAAAATCCCAGAAAAATCCCACAAAATTCCCTAAATCTTCTCAAAACACGGCCAAAATCCACAAAAATCCCACCAAATCTCCACAAATTCCCACAGAATACATGAAAAATCCCTGATAATTCGTCAGTTCTCTACAGAATCTCACAAAATTCCAGAAAAGTCCCTCAAAGTTCCACAAGCATCCCACAAAATCTCCCTAATATCCAACAAAATTCCAGGAAAAATCTCACAAAATTCCCTAAATCTTCTGAAAACTTGACCAAATTCCAGAAACGCCCCATAAAATCAGCACAGTTTCCCACAAAATTCAAGAAAAAACTCCACAAAATTCCCTAAATCTTCTCAAAACTCCAACAAATTCCAGAAAAATCCCACCAAATCTCCACAAATTCCCACAGAATACATGAAAAATCCCTGATAATTCGTCAGTTCTCTACAGAATCTCACCAAATTCCAGAAAATTCCCTCAAAGTTCCACAAGCATCCCACAAAATCTTCCTAATATCCAACAAAATTCCAGGAAAAATCCCACAAAATTCCCTAAATCTTCTCAAAACACGACCAAATTCTAGAAAAATATCCCACCAAATCTCACCAAATTCCCACAGAATACATGAAAAATCCCTCAAGATCCCTAAATTGCCTCAATATCCCACAAAATTCCACAAAAATCACACAAAACCTCCACAAGTTTCCACAAAATCTAAGAAAAATTCCTCACAATTTTTCAAGTCTCCTCAAAACCACACAAAGTCCTTCAAAAAGGCCCACTAAATCCCAGAAAAATCACACAAAATTCCCTAAATCTTCTCAAAACACGGCCAAAATCCACAAAAATCCCACCAAATCTCCACAAATTCCCACAGAATACATGAAAAATCCCTGATAATTCGTCAGTTCTCTACAAAATCTCACCAAATTCCAGAAAAGTCCCTCAAAGTTCCACAAACATCCCACAAAATCTCCCAATATCCAACAAAATTCAAGAAAAATCCCACAAAATTCCCTAAATCTTCACAAAACACGACCAAATTCTAGAAAAATATCCCACCAAATCTCCACAAATTCCCACAAAATACATGAAAAATCCCTCAAGATCCCTAAATCGCCTCAATATCCCACAAAATCCCACAAAAATCACACAAAACCTCCACAAGTTTCCACAAAATATAAAAAAAAATCCTCAAAATTCTTCAAGTCTCCTCAAAACCACACAAAGTCCTTGAAAAAAACCACCAAATTCCAGTAAAATCCCACAGAATCTCCAACAATTCCCACAAAATCTAAAACAAATTCCTCAAAATTCTTCAAGTCTCCTCAGAATCCCACACAATTCCAGAAAAAAACCCACAAAATTCCAGAGAAGTCCCACAAAACTCCCTAAATCATTTCAAAACCCTACCAATTCACAGGAATGTCCCACAAAATCTCTACCAATTCCCAGAACATCCCACAAAAATCTCACAAAAATCCCTAAATCTTCTGAAAACTCGACCAAATTCCAGAAACGCCCCATAAAATCAGCACAGTTTCCCAAAAAATTCAAGAAAAAACACCACAAAATTCCCAAAATCTTTTCAAAATACCACAAAATTCTTGAAAAGCCCCACCAAATTCCAGAAACATCCCACAAAATGTCCTCAATACCCAACAAAATCCCAGAAAAATCACACAAAATTCCCTAAATCTTCTCAAAACACGGACAAAATCCACAAAAATCCCACCAAATCTCCACAAATTCCCACAGAATACATGAAAAATCCCTGATAATTCGTCAGTTCTCTACAGAATCTCACCAAATTCCAGAAAAGTCCCTCAAAGTTCCACAAGCATCCCACAAAATCTCCCTAATATCCAACAAAATTCCAGGAAAAATCTCACAAAATTCCCTAAATCTTCTGAAAACTTGACCAAATTCCAGAAACGCCCCATAAAATCAGCACAGTTTCCCACAAAATTCAAGAAAAAACTCCACAAAATTCCCTAAATCTTCTCAAAACTCCAACAAATTCCAGAAAAATCCCACCAAATCTCCACAAATTCCCACAGAATACATGAAAAATCCCTGATAATTCGTCAGTTCTCTACAGAATCTCACCAAATTCCAGAAAAGTCCCTCAAAGTTCCACAAGCATCCCACAAAATCTCCCAATATCCAAAAAAATTCCAGGAAAAATCCCACAAAATTCCCTAAATCTTCTCAAAACACGGCCAAATTCTAGAAAAATATCCCACCAAATCTACCCAAATTCCCACAAAATACATGAAAAATCCCTCAAGATCCCTAAATTGCCTCAATATCCCACAAAATTCCACAAAAATCACACAAAACCTCCACAAGTTTCCACAAAATCTAAGAAAAATTCCTCACAATTCTTCAAGTCTCCTCAAAACCACACAAAGTCCTTCAAAAAGGCCCACTAAATCCCAGAAAAATCACACAAAATTCCCTAAATCTTCTCAAAACATGGCCAAAATCCACAAAAATCCCACCAAATCTCCACAAATTCCCACAGAATACATGAAAAATCCCTGATAATTCTTCAGTTCTCTACAGAATCTCACAAAATTCCAGAAAAGTCCCTCAAAGTTCCACAAACATCCCACAAAATCTCCCTAATATCCAACAAAATTCCAGGAAAATCCCACAAAATTCCCTAAATCTTCTCAAAACACGACCAAATTCTAGAAAAATATCCCACCAAATCTCCACAAATTCCCACAAAATACATGAAAAATCCCTCAAGATCCCTAAATCGCCTCAATATCCCACAAAATCACACAAAAATCACACAAAACCTCCACAAGTTTCCACAAAATCTAAGAAAAATCCCTGAAAATTCTTCAAGTCTCCTCAAAATCAAACAAAGTCCTTGAAAAGGACCACCAAATTCCAGAAAAATCCCACAGAATCTACACAAATTCCCACAAAATCTAAAACAAATTCCTCAAAATTCTTCAAGTCTCCTCAGAATCCCACACAATTCCAGAAAAAACCCACAAAATTCCAGAGAAGTCCCACAAAACTCCCTAAATCATTTCAAAACCCTACCAATTCACAGGAATGTCCCACAAAATCTCCACCAATTCCCAGAACATCCCACAAAAATCTCACAAAAATCCCTAAATCTTCTGAAAACTCGACCAAATTCCAGAAACGCCCCATAAAAACAGCACAGTTTCCCACAAAATTCAAGAAAAAACATCACAAAATTCCCAAAATCTTTTCAAAATACCACAAAATTCTTGAAAAGCCCCACCAAATTCCAGAAACATCCCACAAAATGTCCTCAATACCCAACAAAATCACAGAAAAATCACACAAAATTCCCTAAATCTTCTCAAAACACGGACAAAATCCACAAAAATCCCACCAAATCTCCACAAATTCCCACAGAATACATGAAAAATCCCTGATAATTCTTCAGTTCTCTACAGAATCTCACCAAATTCCAGAAAAGTCCCTCAAAGTTCCACAAACATCCCACAAAATCTCCCTAATATCCAAAAAAATTCCAGGAAAATCCCACAAAATTCCCTAAATCTTCTCAAAACACGACCAAATTCCAGAAAAATATCCCACCAAATCTCCACAAATTCCCACAAAATACATGAAAAATCCCTCAAGATCCCTAAATCGCCTCAATATCCCACAAAATCCCACAAAAATCACACAAAACCTCCACAAGTCTCCACAAAATCTAAGAAAAATCCCTGAAAATTCTTCAAGTCTCCTCAAAATCAAACAAAGTCCTTGAAAAGGACCACCAAATTCCAGAAAAATCCCACAGAATCTACACAAATTCCCACAAAATCTAAAACAAATTCCTCAAAATTCTTCAAGTCTCCTCAGAATCCCACACAATTCCAGAAAAAACCCACAAAATTCCAGAGAAGTCCCACAAAACTCCCTAAATCTTCTCAAAACCCTACCAATTCACAGGAATGTCCCACAAAATCTCCACCAATTCCCAGAACATCCCACAAAAATCTCACAAAAATCCCTAAATCTTCTGAAAACTCGACCAAATTCCAGAAACGCCCCATAAAAACAGCACAGTTTCCCACAAAATTCAAGAAAAAACACCACAAAATTCCCAAAATCTTTTCAAAATACCACAAAATTCTTGAAAAGCCCCACCAAATTCCAGAAACATCCCACAAAATGTCCTCAATACCCAACAAAATCACAGAAAAATCACACAAAATTCCCTAAATCTTCTCAAAACATGGCCAAAATCCACAAAAATCCCACCAAATCTCCACAAATTCCCACAGAATACATGAAAAATCCCTGATAATTCTTCAGTTCTCTACAGAATCTCACAAAATTCCAGAAAAGTCCCTCAAAGTTCCACAAACATCCCACAAAATCTCCCTAATATCCAAAAAAATTCCAGGAAAATCCCACAAAATTCCCTAAATCTTCTCAAAACACGACCAAATTCTAGAAAAATATCCCACCAAATCTCCACAAATTCCCACAAAATACATGAAAAATCCCTCAAGATCCCTAAATCGCCTCAATATCCCACAAAATCCCACAAAAATCACACCAAACCTCCACAAGTTTCCACAAAATCTAAGAAAAATCCCTGAAAATTCTTCAAGTCTCCTCAAAATCAAACAAAGTCCTTGAAAAGGACCACCAAATTCCAGAAAAATCCCACAGAATCTACACAAATTTCCACAAAATCTAAAACAAATTCCTCAAAATTCTTCAAGTCTCCTCAGAATCCCACACAATTCCAGAAAAAACCCACAAAATTCCAGAGAAGTCCCACAAAACTCCCTAAATCATTTCAAAACCCTACCAATTCACAGGAATGTCCCACAAAATCTCCACCAATTCCCAGAACATCCCACAAAAATCTCACAAAAATCCCTAAATCTTCTGAAAACTCGACCAAATTCCAGAAACGCCCCATAAAATCAGCACAGTTTCCCACAAAATTCAAGAAAAATCACCACAAAATTCCCTAAATCTTTTCAAAATACCACAAAATTCTTGAAAAGCCCCACCAAATTCCAGAAACATCCCACAAAATGTCCTCAATACCCAACAAAATCCCAGAAAAATCCCACAAAATTCCCTAAATCTTCTCAAAACACGGCCAAAATCCACAAAAATCCCACCAAATCTCCACAAATTCCCACAGAATACATGAAAAATCCCTGATAATTCGTCAGTTCTCTACAGAATCTCACAAAATTCCAGAAAAGTCCCTCAAAGTTCCACAAGCATCCCACAAAATCTCCCTAATATCCAACAAAATTCCAGGAAAAATCTCACAAAATTCCCTAAATCTTCTGAAAACTTGACCAAATTCCAGAAACGCCCCATAAAATCAGCACAGTTTCCCACAAAATTCAAGAAAAAACTCCACAAAATTCCCTAAATCTTCTCAAAACTCCAACAAATTCCAGAAAAATCCCACCAAATCTCCACAAATTCCCACAGAATACATGAAAAATCCCTGATAATTCGTCAGTTCTCTACAGAATCTCACCAAATTCCAGAAAATTCCCTCAAAGTTCCACAAGCATCCCACAAAATCTTCCTAATATCCAACAAAATTCCAGGAAAAATCCCACAAAATTCCCTAAATCTTCTCAAAACACGACCAAATTCTAGAAAAATATCCCACCAAATCTCACCAAATTCCCACAGAATACATGAAAAATCCCTCAAGATCCCTAAATTGCCTCAATATCCCACAAAATTCCACAAAAATCACACAAAACCTCCACAAGTTTCCACAAAATCTAAGAAAAATTCCTCACAATTTTTCAAGTCTCCTCAAAACCACACAAAGTCCTTCAAAAAGGCCCACTAAATCCCAGAAAAATCACACAAAATTCCCTAAATCTTCTCAAAACACGGCCAAAATCCACAAAAATCCCACCAAATCTCCACAAATTCCCACAGAATACATGAAAAATCCCTGATAATTCGTCAGTTCTCTACAAAATCTCACCAAATTCCAGAAAAGTCCCTCAAAGTTCCACAAACATCCCACAAAATCTCCCAATATCCAACAAAATTCAAGAAAAATCCCACAAAATTCCCTAAATCTTCACAAAACACGACCAAATTCTAGAAAAATATCCCACCAAATCTCCACAAATTCCCACAAAATACATGAAAAATCCCTCAAGATCCCTAAATCGCCTCAATATCCCACAAAATCCCACAAAAATCACACAAAACCTCCACAAGTTTCCACAAAATATAAAAAAAAATCCTCAAAATTCTTCAAGTCTCCTCAAAACCACACAAAGTCCTTGAAAAAAACCACCAAATTCCAGTAAAATCCCACAGAATCTCCAACAATTCCCACAAAATCTAAAACAAATTCCTCAAAATTCTTCAAGTCTCCTCAGAATCCCACACAATTCCAGAAAAAAACCCACAAAATTCCAGAGAAGTCCCACAAAACTCCCTAAATCATTTCAAAACCCTACCAATTCACAGGAATGTCCCACAAAATCTCTACCAATTCCCAGAACATCCCACAAAAATCTCACAAAAATCCCTAAATCTTCTGAAAACTCGACCAAATTCCAGAAACGCCCCATAAAATCAGCACAGTTTCCCAAAAAATTCAAGAAAAAACACCACAAAATTCCCAAAATCTTTTCAAAATACCACAAAATTCTTGAAAAGCCCCACCAAATTCCAGAAACATCCCACAAAATGTCCTCAATACCCAACAAAATCCCAGAAAAAACCCACAAAATTCCCTAAATCTTCTGAAAACTTGACGAAATTCCAGAAACGCCCCATAAAATCAGCACAGTATCCAACAAAATCCCAGAAAAATCACACAAAATTCCCTAAATCTTCTCAAAACACGGCCAACATCCACAAAAATCCCACTAAATCTCCACAAATTCCCACAGAATACATGAAAAATCCCTGATAATTCGTCAGTTCTCTACAGAATCTCACCAAGTTCCAGAAGAGTCCCTCAAAGTTCCACAAACATCCCACAAAATCTCCCCAGTATCCAATAAAATTCCAGGAAAAATCCCACAAAATTCCCTAAATCTTCTCAAAACATGACCAAATTCTAGAAAAATATCCCACCAAATCTCCACAAATTCCCACAAAATACATGAAAAATCCCTCAAGATCCCTAAATCGCCTCAATATCCCACAAAATCCCACAAAGATCACACAAAACCTCCACAAGTTTCCACAAAATCTAAGAAAATTTCCTCAAAATTCTTCAAGTCTCCTCAAAACCACACAAAGTCCTTGAAAAGGCCCACCAAATTCCAGTAAAATCCCACAGAATCTCCAACAATTCCCACAAAATCTAAAACAAATTCCTCAAAATTCTTCAAGTCTCCTCAGAATCCCACACAATTCCAGAAAAAACCCACAAAATTCCAGAGAAGTCCCACAAAACTCCCTAAATCATTTCAAAACCCTACCAATTCACAGGAATGTCCCACAAAATCTCCACCAATTCCCAGAACATCCCACAAAAATCTCACAAAAATCCCTAAATCTTCTGAAAACTCGACCAAATTCCAGAAACGCTCCCTAAAATCAGCACAGTTTCCCTCAAAATTCAAGAAAAAACACCACAAAATTCCCTAAATCTTTTCAAAATACCACAAAATTCTTGAAAAGCCCCACCAAATTCCAGAAACATCCCACAAAATGTCCTCAATACCCAACAAAATCCCAGAAAAATCACACAAAATTCCCTAAATCTTCTCAAAACACGGTAAAAATCCACAAAAATCCCACCAAATCTCCACAAATTCCCACAGAATACATGAAAAATCCCTGATAATTCGTCAGTTCTCTACAGAATCTCACAAAATTCCAGAAGAGTCCCTCAAAGTTCCACAAGCATCCCACAAAATCTCCCCAGTATCCAACAAAATTCCAGGAAAAATCCCACAAAATTCCATAAATCTTCTCAAAACATGACAAAATTCTAGAAAAATATCCCACCGAATCTCCACAAATTCCCACAAAATATATGAAAAATCCCTCAAGATCCCTAAATCGCCTCAATATCCCACAAAATTCCACAAAAATCCCACAAAACCTCCACAAGTTTCCACAGAATCTAAGAAAAATTCCTCAAAATTCTTCAAGTCTCCTCAAAACCACGGAAAGTCCTTCAAAGAGGCCCACCAAATTCCAGAAAAATCTTACAGAATTCCCTAAATCTTCTCAAAACTCTACCAAATTCCAGAAAAATCCCACCAAATCTCCACAAATTCCCACAGAATACATGAAAAATCCCTGATAATTCGTCAGTTCTCTACAGAATCTCACCAAATTCCAGAAGAGTCCCTCAAAGTTCCACAAACACCCCACAAAATCTCCTCAATATCCAACAAAATTCCAGGAAAAATCCCACAAAATTCCCTAAATCTTCTCAAAACTCTACCAAATTCCAGAAAAATCCCACCAAATCTCCACAAATTCCCACAGAATACATGAAAAATCCCTGATAATTCTTCAGTTCTCTACAGAATCTCACCAAATTCCAGAAGAGTCCCTCAAAGTTCCACAAACACCCCACAAAATCTCCTCAATATCCAACAAAATTCCAGGAAAAATCCCACAAAATTCCCTAAATCTTCTCAAAACACGGACAAAATCCACAAAAATCCCACCAAATCTCCACAAATTCCCACAGAATACATGAAAAATCCCTGATAATTCTTCAGTTCTCTACAGAATCTCACCAAATTCCAGAAAAGTCCCTCAAAGTTCCACAAAATCTACTCAATATCCAACAAAATTCAAGAAAAATCCCACAAAATTCCCTAAATCTTCACAAAACACGACCAAATTCTAGAAAAATATCCCACCAAATCTCCACAAATTCCCACAAAATACATGGAAAATCCCTCAAGATCCCTAAATCGCCTCAATATCCCACAAAATCCCACAAAAATCACACAAAACCTCCACAAGTTTCCACAAAATATAAAAAAAAATCCTCAAAATTCTTCAAGTCTCCTCAAAACCACACAAAGTCCTTGAAAAAAACCACCAAATTCCAGTAAAATCCCACAGAATCTCCAACAATTCCCACAAAATCTAAAACAAATTCCTCAAAATTCTTCAAGTCTCCTCAGAATCCCACACAATTCCAGAAAAAACCCACAAAATTCCAGAGAAGTCCCACAAAACTCCCTAAATCATTTCAAAACCCTACCAATTCACAGGAATGTCCCACAAAATCTCCACCAATTCCCAGAACATCCCACAAAAATCTCACAAAAATCCCTAAATCTTCTGAAAACTCGACCAAATTCCAGAAACGCCCCATAAAATCAGCACAGTTTCCCAAAAAATTCAAGAAAAAACACCACAAAATTCCCAAAATCTTTTCAAAATACCACAAAATTCTTGAAAAGCCCCACCAAATTCCAGAAACATCCCACAAAATGTCCTCAATACCCAACAAAATCCCAGAAAAATCCCACAAAATTCCCTAAATCTTCTGAAAACTTGACGAAATTCCAGAAACGCCCCATAAAATCAGCACAGTATCCAACAAAATCCCAGAAAAATCCCACAAAATTCCCTAAATCTTCTCAAAACACGGCCAAAATCCACAAAAATCCCACCAAATCTCCACAAATTCCCACAGAATACATGAAAAATCCCTGATAATTCGTCAGTTCTCTACAGAATCTCACCAAATTCCAGAAGAGTCCCTCAAAGTTCCACAAGCATCCCACAAAATCTCCCCAGTATCCAACAAAATTCCAGGAAAAATCCCACAAAATTCCCTAAATCTTCTCAAAACATGACAAAATTCTAGAAAAATATCCCACCGAATCTCCACAAATTCCCACAGAATACATGAAAAATCCCTGATAATTCGTCAGTTCTCTACAGAATCTCACAAAATTCCAGAAGAGTCCCTCAAAGTTCCACAAACATTCCACAAAATCTCCCCAGTATCCAACAAAATTCCCGGAAAAATCCCACAAAATTCCATAAATCTTCTCAAAACATGACCAAATTCTAGAAAAATATCCCACCAAATCTCCACAAATTCCCACAAAATATATGAAAAATCCCTCAAGATCCCTAAATCGCCTCAATATCCCACAAAATTCCACAAAAATCCCACAAAACCTCCACAAGTTTCCAGAGAATCTAAGAAAAATTCCTCAAAATTCTTCAAGTCTCCTCAAAACCACGGAAAGTCCTTCAAAGAGGCCCACCAAATTCCAGAAAAATCTTACAGAATTCCCTAAATCTTCTCAAAACTCTACCAAATTCCAGAAAAATCCCACCAAATCTCCACAAATTCCCACAGAATACATGAAAAATCCCTGATAATTCGTCAGTTCTCTACAGAATCTCACCAAATTCCAGAAGAGTCCCTCAAAGTTCCACAAACACCCCACAAAATCTCCTCAATATCCAACAAAATTCCAGGAAAAATCCCACAAAATTCCCTAAATCTTCTCAAAACTCTACCAAATTCCAGAAAAATCCCACCAAATCTCCACAAATTCCCACAGAATACATGAAAAATCCCTGATAATTTGTCAGTTCTCTACAGAATCTCACCAAATTCCAGAAGAGTCCCTCAAAGTTCCACAAGCATCCCACAAAATCTCCCCAGTATCCAACAAAATTCCAGGAAAAATCCCACAAAATTCCATAAATCTTCTCAAAACTCTACCAAATTCCACAAAAATCCCACCGAATCTCCACAAATTCCCACAGACTACCTGAAAAATCCCTGATAATTCGTCAGTTCTCTACAGAATCTCACCAAATTCCAGAAAAGTCCCTCAAAGTTCCACAAAATGTCCTCAATACCCAACAAAATCCCAGAAAAATCCCACAAAATTCCCTAAATCTTCTCAAAACACGGCCAAATTCCACAAAAATCCCACCAAATCTCCACAAGTTCCCACAGAATACATGAAAAATCCCTGATAATTCTTCAGTTCTCTACAGAATCTCACCAAATTCCAGAAGAGTCCCTCAAAGTTCCACAAACATTCCACAAAAACTCCCCAGTATCCAATGAAATTCCAGGGAAAATCCCACAAAATTCCCTAAATCTTCCCAAAACACGACCAATTTCTAGAAAAATCTCCCACCAAATCTCCACAAATTCCCACAAAATACATGAAAAATCCCTCAAGATCCCTAAATCGCCACAATATCCGGCAAAATTCAACAAAAATCCCAAAAACTTACACAAGTTCCCACAGAATCTAAGAAAAATTCCTCAAAATTCTTCAAGTCTCCTCAAAACCACACAAAGTCCTTCAAAGAGGCCCACCAAATTCCAGAAAAATCTTACAGAATTCCCTAAATCTTCTCAAAACTCTACCAAATTCCAGAAAAATCCCACCAAATCTCCACAAATTCCCACAGAATACATGAAAAATCCCTGATAATTCGTCAGTTCTCTACAGAATCTCACCAAATTCCAGAAGAGACCCTCAAAGTTCCACAAACATCCCACAAAATCTCCCCAGTATCCAACAAAATTCCAGGAAAAATCCCACAAAATTCCCTAAATCTTCTCAAAACATGACAAAATTCTAGAAAAATATCCCACCGAATCTCCACAAATTCCCACAGAATACATGAAAAATCCCTGATAATTCGTCAGTTCTCTACAGAATCTCACCAAATTCCAGAAAAGTCCCTCAAAGTTCCAGAAGCATCCCACAAAATCTCCCCAGTATCCAACAAAATTCCAGTAAAATCCCACAAAATTCCCTAAATCTTCTCAAAACATGACCAAATTCTAGAAAAATATCCCACCAAATCTCCACAAATTCCCACAAAATACATGAAAAATCCCTCAAGATCCCTAAATCGCCTCAATATCCCACAAAATCACACAAAAATCACACAAAACCTCCACAAGTTTCCACAAAATCTAAGAAAAAATCCTCAAAATTCTTCAAGTCTCCTCAAAACCTCACAAAGTCCTTGAAAAGGCCCACCAAATTCCAGAAAAATCCCACAGAATCTACACAAATTCCCACAAAATCTAAAACAAATTCCTCAAAATTCTTCAAGTCTCCTCAGAATCCCACACAATTCCAGAAAAAACCCACAAAATTCCAGAGAAGTCCCACAAAACTCCCTAAATCATTTCAAAACCCTACCAATTCACAGGAATGTCCCACAAAATCTCCACCAATTCCCAGAACATCCCACAAAAATCTCACAAAAATCCGTAATCTTCTGAAAACTCGACCGAATTCAAGAAACGCCCCATAAAATCAGCACAGATTCCCACAAAATTCATGAAAAAACACCACAAAATTCCCAAAATCTTTTCAAAATACCACAAAATTCTTGAAAAGCCCCACCAAATTCCAGAAACATCCCACAAAATGTCCTCAATACCCAACAAAATCTCAGAAAAATCCCACAAAATTCCCTAAATCTTCTCAAAACACGGCCAAAATCCACAAAAATCCCACCAAATCTCCACAAATTCCCACAGAATACATGAAAAATCCCTGATAATTCGTCAGTTCTCTACAGAATCTCACCAAATTCCAGAAGAGTCCCTCAAAGTTCCACAAACACCCCACAAAATCTCCTCAATATCCAACAAAATTCCAGGAAAAATCCCACAAAATTCCCTAAATCTTCTCAAAACTCTACCAAATTCCAGAAAAATCCCACCAAATCTCCACAAATTCCCACAGAATACATGAAAAATCCCTGATAATTCTTCAGTTCTCTACAGAATCTCACCAAATTCCAGAAAAGTCCCTCAAAGTTCCACAAAATCTACTCAATATCCAACAAAATTCAAGAAAAATCCCACAAAATTCCCTAAATCTTCACAAAACACGACCAAATTCTAGAAAAATATCCCAACAAATCTCCACAAATTCCCACAAAATACATGAAAAATCCCTCAAGATCCCTAAATCGCCTCAATATCCCACAAAATCCCACAAAAATCACACAAAACCTCCACAAGTTTCCACAAAATATAAAAAAAAATCCTCAAAATTCTTCAAGTCTCCTCAAAACCACACAAAGTCCTTGAAAAGGCCCACCAAATTCCAGTAAAATCCCACAGAATCTCCAACAATTCCCACAAAATCTAAAACAAATTCCTCAAAATTCTTCAAGTCTCCTCAGAATCCCACACAATTCCAGAAAAAAACCCACAAAATTCCAGAGAAGTCCCACAAAACTCCCTAAATCATTTCAAAACCCTACCAATTCACAGGAATGTCCCACAAAATCTCTACCAATTCCCAGAACATCCCACAAAAATCTCACAAAAATCCCTAAATCTTCTGAAAACTCGACCAAATTCCAGAAACGCTCCATAAAATCAGCACAGTTTCCCAAAAAATTCAAGAAAAAACACCACAAAATTCCCAAAATCTTTTCAAAATACCACAAAATTCTTGAAAAGCCCCACCAAATTCCAGAAACATCCCACAAAATGTCCTCAATACCCAACAAAATCCCAGAAAAATCCCACAAAATTCCCTAAATCTTCTGAAAACTTGACGAAATTCCAGAAACATCCCACAAAATGTCCTCAATACCCAACAAAATCCCAGAAAAATCACACAAAATTCCCTAAATCTTCTCAAAACACGGCCAAAATCCACAAAAATCCCACCAAATCTCCACAAATTCCCACAGAATACATGAAAAATCCCTGATAATTCGTCAGTTCTCTACAGAATCTCACAAAATTCCAGAAGAGTCCCTCAAAGTTCCACAAGCATCCCACAAAATCTCCCCAGTATCCAACAAAATTCCAGGAAAAATCCCACAAAATTCCATAAATCTTCTCAAAACATGACAAAATTCTAGAAAAATATCCCACCGAATCTCCACAAATTCCCACAAAATATATGAAAAATCCCTCAAGATCCCTAAATCGCCTCAATATCCCACAAAATTCCACAAAAATCCCACAAAACCTCCACAAGTTTCCACAGAATCTAAGAAAAATTCCTCAAAATTCTTCAAGTCTCCTCAAAACCACACAAAGTCCTTCAAAGAGGCCCACCAAATTCCAGAAAAATCTTACAGAATTCCCTAAATCTTCTCAAAACTCTACCAAATTCCAGAAAAATCCCACCAAATCTCCACAAATTCCCACAGAATACATGAAAAATCCCTGATAATTCTTCAGTTCTCTACAGAATCTCACCAAATTCCAGAAAAGTCCCTCAAAGTTCCACAAAATCTACTCAATATCCAACAAAATTCAAGAAAAATCCCACAAAATTCCCTAAATCTTCACAAAACACGACCAAATTCTAGAAAAATATCCCACCAAATCTCCACAAATTCCCACAAAATACATGAAAAATCCCTCAAGATCCCTAAATCGCCTCAATATCCCACAAAATCCCACAAAAATCACACAAAACCTCCACAAGTTTCCACAAAATATAAAAAAAAATCCTCAAAATTCTTCAAGTCTCCTCAAAACCACACAAAGTCCTTGAAAAAAACCACCAAATTCCAGTAAAATCCCACAGAATCTCCAACAATTCCCACAAAATCTAAAACAAATTCCTCAAAATTCTTCAAGTCTCCTCAGAATCCCACACAATTCCAGAAAAAAACCCAGAAAATTCCAGAGAAGTCCCACAAAATTCCCTAAATCATTTCAAAACCCTACCAATTCACAGGAATGTCCCACAAAATCTCTACCAATTCCCAGAACATCCCACAAAAATCTCACAAAAATCCCTAAATCTTCTGAAAACTCGACCAAATTCCAGAAACACCCCATAAAATCAGCACAGTTTCCCAAAAAATTCAAGAAAAAACACCACAAAATTCCCAAAATCTTTTCAAAATACCACAAAATTCTTGAAAAGCCCCACCAAATTCCAGAAACATCCCACAAAATGTCCTCAATACCCAACAAAATCCCAGAAAAATCACACAAAATTCCCTAAATCTTCTCAAAACACGGCCAAAATCCACAAAAATCCCACCAAATCTCCACAAATTCCCACAGAATACATGAAAAATCCCTGATAATTCTTCAGTTCTCTACAGAATCTCACAAAATTCCAGAAGAGTCCCTCAAAGTTCCACAAGCATCCCACAAAATCTCCCCAGTATCCAACAAAATTCCAGGAAAAATCCCACAAAATTCCATAAATCTTCTCAAAACATGACAAAATTCTAGAAAAATATCCCACCGAATCTCCACAAATTCCCACAAAATATATGAAAAATCCCTCAAGATCCCTAAATCGCCTCAATATCCCACAAAATTCCACAAAAATCCCACAAAACCTCCACAAGTTTCCACAGAATCTAAGAAAAATTCCTCAAAATTCTTCAAGTCTCCTCAAAACCACACAAAGTCCTTCAAAGAGGCCCAGCAAATTCCAGAAAAATCTTACAGAATTCCCTAAATCTTCTCAAAACTCTACCAAATTCCAGAAAAATCCCACCAAATCTCCACAAATTCCCACAGAATACATGAAAAATCCCTGATAATTTGTCAGTTCTCTACAGAATCTCACCAAATTCCAGAAGAGTCCCTCAAAGTTCCACAAACATCCCACAAAATCTCCCCAGTATCCAATAAAATTCCAGGAAAAATCCCACAAAATTCCCTAAATCTTCTCAAAACATGACCAAATTCTAGAAAAATATCCCACCGAATCTCCACAAATTCCCACAGAATACATGAAAAATCCCTGATAATTCGTCAGTACTCTACAGAATCTCACCAAATTCCAGAAGAGTCCCTCAAAGTTCCACAAACACCCCACAAAATCTCCTCAATATCCAACAAAATTCCAGGAAAAATCCCACAAAATTCCCTAAATCTTCTCAAAACTCTACCAAATTCCAGAAAAATCCCACCAAATCTCCACAAATTCCCACAGAATACATGAAAAATCCCTGATAATTTGTCAGTTCTCTACAGAATCTCACCAAATTCCAGAAGAGTCCCTCAAAGTTCCACAAACATCCCACAAAATCTCCCCAGTATCCAATAAAATTCCAGGAAAAATCCCACAAAATTCCCTAAATCTTCTCAAAACATGACCAAATTCTAGAAAAATATCCCACCGAATCTCCACAAATTCCCACAGAATACATGAAAAATCCCTGATAATTCTTCAGTTCTCTACAGAATCTCACAAAATTCCAGAAAAGTCCCTCCAAGTTCCACAAGCATCCCACAAAATCTCCCCAGTATCCAACAAAATTCCAGGAAAAATCCCACAAAATTCCCTAAATCTTCTCAAAACACGACCAAATTCTAGAAAAATATCCCACCAAATCTCCACAAATTCCCACAAAATACATGAAAAATCCCTCAAGATCCCTAAATCGCCTCAATATCCCACAAAATCCCACAAAAATCACACAAAACCTCCACAGGTTTGTACAAAATCTAAGAAAAAATCCTCAAAATTCTTCAAGTCTCCTCAAAACCACACAAAGTCCTTGAAAAGGCCCACCAAATTCCAGTAAAATCCCACAGAATCTCCAACAATTCCCACAAAATCTAAAACAAATTCCTCAAAATTCTTCAAGTCTCCTCAGAATCCCACACAATTCCAGAAAAAACCCACAAAATTCCAGAGAAGTCCCACAAAACTCCCTAAATCATTTCAAAACCCTACCAATTCACAGGAATGTCCCACAAAATCTCCACCAATTCCCAGAACATCCCACAAAAATCTCACAAAAATCCCTAAATCTTCTGAAAACTCGACCAAATTCCAGAAACGCTCCATAAAATCAGCACAGTTTCCCTCAAAATTCAAGAAAAAACACCACAAAATTCCCTAAATCTTTTCAAAATACCACAAAATTCTTGAAAAGCCCCACCAAATTCCAGAAACATCCCACAAAATGTCCTCAATACCCAACAAAATCCCAGAAAAATCACACAAAATTCCCTAAATCTTCTCAAAACACGGCCAAAATCCACAAAAATCCCACCAAATCTCCACAAATTCCCACAGAATACGTGAAAAATCCCTGATAATTCGTCAGTTCTCTACAGAATCTCACAAAATTCCAGAAGAGTCCCTCAAAGTTCCACAAGCATCCCACAAAATCTCCCCAGTATCCAACAAAATTCCAGGAAAAATCCCACAAAATTCCATAAATCTTCTCAAAACATGACAAAATTCTAGAAAAATATCCCACCGAATCTCCACAAATTCCCACAAAATATATGAAAAATCCCTCAAGATCCCTAAATCGCCTCAATATCCCACAAAATTCCACAAAAATCCCACAAAACCTCCACAAGTTTCCACAGAATCTAAGAAAAATTCCTCAAAATTCTTCAAGTCTCCTCAAAACCACACAAAGTCCTTCAAAGAGGCCCAGCAAATTCCAGAAAAATCTTACAGAATTCCCTAAATCTTCTCAAAACTCTACCAAATTCCAGTAAAATCCCACCAAATCTCCACAAATTCCCACAGAATACATGAAAAATCCCTGATAATTCGTCAGTTCTCTACAGAATCTCACCAAATTCCAGAAGAGTCCCTCAAAGTTCCACAAACACCCCACAAAATCTCCTCAATATCCAACAAAATTCCAGGAAAAATCCCACAAAATTCCCTAAATCTTCTCAAAACTCTACCAAATTCCAGAAAAATCCCACCAAATCTCCACAAATTCCCACAGAATACATGAAAAATCCCTGATAATTCGTCAGTTCTCTACAGAATCTCACCAAATTCCAGAAGAGTCCCTCAAAGTTCCACAAACACCCCACAAAATCTCCTCAATATCCAACAAAATTCCAGGAAAAATCCCACAAAATTCCCTAAATCTTCTCAAAACTCTACCAAATTCCAGAAAAATCCCACCAAATCTCCACAAATTCCCACAGAATACATGAAAAATCCCTGATAATTCTTCAGTTCTCTACAGAATCTCACCAAATTCCAGAAAAGTCCCTCAAAGTTCCACAAAATCTACTCAATATCCAACAAAATTCAAGAAAAATCCCACAAAATTCCCTAAATCTTCACAAAACACGACCAAATTCTAGAAAAATATCCCACCAAATCTCCACAAATTCCCACAAAATACATGAAAAATCCCTCAAGATCCCTAAATCGCCTCAATATCCCACAAAATCCCACAAAAATCACACAAAACCTCCACAAGTTTCCACAAAATATAAAAAAAAATCCTCAAAATTCTTCAAGTCTCCTCAAAACCACACAAAGTTTTTGAAAAAAACCACCAAATTCCAGAAAAATCCCACAGAATCTACACAAATTCCCACAAAATCTAAAACAAATTCCTCAAAATTCTTCAAGTCTCCTCAGAATCCCACACAATTCCAGAAAAAAACCCACAAAATTCCAGAGAAGTCCCACAAAACTCCCTAAATCATTTCAAAACCCTACCAATTCACAGGAATGTCCCACAAAATCTCTACCAATTCCCAGAACATCCCACAAAAATCTCACAAAAATCCCTAAATCTTCTGAAAACTCGACCAAATTCCAGAAACGCCCCATAAAATCAGCACAGTTTCCCAAAAAATTCAAGAAAAAACACCACAAAATTCCCAAAATCTTTTCAAAATACCACAAAATTCTTGAAAAGCCCCACCAAATTCCAGAAACATCCCACAAAATGTCCTCAATACCGAACAAAATCCCAGAAAAATCACACAAAATTCCCTAAATCTTCTCAAAACACGGCCAAAATCCACAAAAATCCCACCAAATCTCCACAAATTCCCACAGAATACATGAAAAATCCCTGATAATTCGTCAGTTCTCTACAGAATCTCACCAAATTCCAGAAGAGTCCCTCAAAGTTCCACAAACATCCCACAAAATCTCCCCAGTATCCAATAAAATTCCAGGAAAAATCCCACCAAATTCCCTAAATCTTCTCAAAACACGACCAAATTCTAGAAAAATATCCCACCGAATCTCCACAAATTCCCACAGAATACATGAAAAATCCCTGATAATTCGTCAGTTCTCTACAGAATCTCACCAAATTCCAGAAGAGTCCCTCAAAGTTCCACAAACACCCCACAAAATCTCCTCAATATCCAACAAAATTCCAGGAAAAATCCCACAAAATTCCCTAAATCTTCTCAAAACTCTACCAAATTCCAGAAAAATCCCACCAAATCTCCACAAATTCCCACAGAATACATGAAAAATCCCTGATAATTCTTCAGTTCTCTACAGAATCTCACCAAATTCCAGAAAAGTCCCTCAAAGTTCCACAAAATCTACTCAATATCCAACAAAATTCAAGAAAAATCCCACAAAATTCCCTAAATCTTCACAAAACACGACCAAATTCTAGAAAAATATCCCACCAAATCTCCACAAATTCCCACAAAATACATGAAAAATCCCTCAAGATCCCTAAATCGCCTCAATATCCCACAAAATCCCACAAAAATCACACAAAACCTCCACAGGTTTGTACAAAATCTAAGAAAAAATCCTCAAAATTCTTCAAGTCTCCTCAAAACCACACAAAGTCCTTGAAAAGGCCCACCAAATTCCAGTAAAATCCCACAGAATCTCCAACAATTCCCACAAAATCTAAAACAAATTCCTCAAAATTCTTCAAGTCTCCTCAGAATCCCACACAATTCCAGAAAAAACCCACAAAATTCCAGAGAAGTCCCACAAAACTCCCTAAATCATTTCAAAACCCTACCAATTCACAGGAATGTCCCACAAAATCTCCACCAATTCCCAGAACATCCCACAAAAATCTCACAAAAATCCCTAAATCTTCTGAAAACTCGACCAAATTCCAGAAACGCTCCATAAAATCAGCACAGTTTCCCTCAAAATTCAAGAAAAAACACCACAAAATTCCCTAAATCTTTTCAAAATACCACAAAATTCTTGAAAAGCCCCACCAAATTCCAGAAACATCCCACAAAATGTCCTCAATACCCAACAAAATCCCAGAAAAATCCCACAAAATTCCCTAAATCTTCTCAAAACATGACCAAATTCTAGAAAAATATCCCACCAAATCTCCACAAATTCCCACAGAATACATGAAAAATCCCTGATAATTCGTCAGTTCTCTACAGAATCTCACCAAATTCCAGAAAAGTCTTTCAAAGTTCCACAAACATCCCACAAAATCTCCCCAGTATCCAACAAAATTCCAGGAAAAATCCTACAAAATTCCCTAAATCTTCTCAAAACACGACCAAATTCTAGAAAAATATCCCACCAAATCTCCACAAATTCCCACAAAATACATGAAAAATCCCTCAAAATCCCTAAATCGCCTCAATATCCCACAAAATCCCACAAAAATCACACAAAACCTCCACAGGTTTGTACAAAATCTAAGAAAATTTCCTCAAAATTCTTCAAGTCTCCTCAAAACCACACAAAGTCCTTGAAAAGGCCCACCAAATTCCAGAAAAATCCCACAGAATCTCCACAAATTCCCACAAAATCTAAAACAAATTCCTCAAAATTCTTCAAGTCTCCTCAGAATCCCACACAATTCCAGAAAAAACCCACAAAATTCCAGAGAAGTCCCACAAAACTCCCTAAATCATTTCAAAACCCTACCAATTCACAGGAATGTCCCACAAAATCTCCACCAATTCCCAGAACATCCCACAAAAATCTCACAAAAATCCCTAAATCTTCTGAAAACTCGACCAAATTCCAGAAATGCCCCATAAAATCAGCACAGTTTCCCAAAAAATTCAAGAAAAAACACCACAAAATTCCCAAAATCTTTACAAAATACCACAAAATTCTTGAAAAGCCCCACCAAATTCCAGAAACATCCCACAAAATGTCCTCAATACCCAACAAAATCCCAGAAAAATCCCACAAAATTCCCTAAATCTTCTGAAAACTTGACGAAATTCCAGAAACGCCCCATAAAATCAGCACAGTATCCAACAAAATCCCAGAAAAATCACACAAAATTCCCTAAATCTTCTCAAAACACGGCCAAAATCCACAAAAATCCCACCAAATCTCCACAAATTCCCACAGAATACATGAAAAATCCCTGATAATTCGTCAGTTCTCTACAGAATCTCACCAAATTCCAGAAGAGTCCCTCAAAGTTCCACAAACACCCCACAAAATCTCCCCAGGATCCAATAAAATTCCAAGAAAAATCCCACCAAATTCCCTAAATCTTCTCAAAACACGACCAAATTCTAGAAAAATATCCCACCAAATCTCCACAAATTCCCACAAAATACATGAAAAATCCCTCAAGATCCCTAAATCGCCTCAATATCCCACAAAATCCCAAAAAGATCACACAGAACCTCCACACGTTTCCACAAAATATAAAAAAAAATCCTCAAAATTCTTCAAGTCTCCTCAAAACCACACAAAGTCCTTGAAAAGGCCCACCAAATTCCAGTAAAATCCCACAGAATCTCCACAAATTCCCACAAAATCTAAAACAAATTCCTCAAAATTCTTCAAGTCTCCTCAAAACCACACAAAGTCCTTCAAAAAGGCCCACCAAATTCCAGAAAAATCTTACAGAATTCCCTAAATCTTCTCAAAACATGACCAAATTCTAGAAAAATATCACACCAAATCTCCACAAATTCCCACAGAATACATGAAAAATCCCTGATAATTCTTCAGTTCTCTACAAAATCTCACCAAATTCCAGAAAACTCCCTCAAAGTTCCACAAACATCCCACAAAATCTCCCCAGTATCCAACAAAATTCCAGGAAAAATCACACAAAATTCCCTAGATCTTCTTAAAATACGGCAAAATCCACAAAAATCACACCAAATCTCCACAAATTCCCACAGAATACATGAAAAATATCTGATAATTCGTCAGGTCTCTACAGAATCTCACCAAATTCCAGAGAAGTCCCTCAAAGTTCCACAAACATCCCACAAAATCTCCGCAGTATCCAACAAAATTCCAGGAAAAATCCCACAAAATTCCCTAAATCTTCTCAAAACATGACCAAATTCCAGAAAAATATACCACCGAATCTCCACAAATTCCCACAGAATACATGAAAAATCCCTGATAATTCGTCAGTTCTCTACAGAATCTCCCCAAATTCCAGAAAAGTCCCTCAAAGTTCTACAAAATCTACTCAATATCCAACAAAATTCAAGAAAAATCCCACAAAATTCCCTAAATCTTCACAAAACACGACCAAATTCTAGAAAAATATCCCACCAAATCTCCACAAATTCCCACAAAATACATGAAAAATCCCTCAAGATCCCTAAATCGCCTCAATATCCCACAAAATCCCACAAAAATCACACAAAACCTCCACAAGTTTCCACAAAATATAAAAAAAAATCCTCAAAATTCTTCAAGTCTCCTCAAAACCACACAAAGTCCTTGAAAAAAACCACCAAATTCCAGAAAAATCCCACAGAATCTACACAAATTCCCAAAAATCTAAAACAAATTCCTCAAAATTCTTCAAGTCTCCTCAGAATCCCACACAATTCCAGAAAAAAACCCACAAAATTCCAGAGAAGTCCCACAAAACTCCCTAAATCATTTCAAAACCCTACCAATTCACAGGAAAGTCCCACAAAATCTCAACCAATTCCCAGAACATCCCACAAAAATCTCACAAAAATCCCTAAATCTTCTGAAAACTCGAACAAATTCCAGAAACGCCCCATAAAATCAGCACAGTTTCCCAAAAAATTCAAGAAAAAACACCACAAAATTCCCAAAATCTTTTCAAAATACCACAAAATTCTTGAAAAGCCCCACCAAATTCCAGAAACATCCCACAAAATGTCCTCAATACCCAACAAAATCCCAGAAAAATCCCACAAAATTCCCTAAATCTTCTGAAAACTTGACGAAATTCCAGAAATGCCCCATAAAATCAGCACAGTATCCAACAAAATCCCAGAAAAATCACACAAAATTCCCTAAATCTTCTCAAAACACGGCCAAAATCCACAAAAATCCCACCAAATCTCCACATATTCCCACAGAATACATGAAAAATCCCTGATAATTCGTCAGTTCTCTACAGAATCTCACCAAATTCCAGAAAAGTCCCTCAAAGTTCCACAAACATCCCACAAAATCTCCCCAGGATCCAATAAAATTCCAGGAAAAATCCCACAAAATTCCCTAAATCTTCTCAAAACACGACCAAATTCTAGAAAAATATCCCACCAAATCTCCACAAATTCCCACAAAATACATGAAAAATCCCTCAAGATCCCTAAATCGCCTCAGTATCCCACAAAATTCCACAAAAATCCCACCAAACCTCCACAAGTTACCACAGAATCTAAGAAAAATTCCTCAAAATTCTTCAAGTCTCCTCAAAACCACACAAAGTCCTTGAAAAGGCGAACCAAATTCCAGTAAAATCCCACAGAATCTCCACAAATTCCCACAAAATCTAAAACAAATTCCTCAAAATTCTTCAAGTCTCCTCAAAACCACACAAAGTCCTTCAAAAAGGCCCACCAAATTCCAGAAAAATCTTACAGAATTCCCTAAATCTTCTCAAAACATGACCAAATTCTAGAAAAATATCACACCAAATCTCCACAAATACCCACAGAATACATGAAAAATCCCTGATAATTCTTCAGTTCTCTACAGAATCTCACCAAATTCCAGAAAAGTCCCTCAAAGTTCCACAAACATCCCACAAAATCTCCCCAGTATCCAACAAAATTCCAGGAAAAATCTCACAAAATTCCATAAATCTTCTCAAAACATGACAAAATTCTAGAAAAATATCCCACCGAATCTCCACAAATTCCCACAGAATACATGAAAAATCCCTGATAATTCGTCAGTTCTCTACAGAATCTCACCAAATTCCAGAAAAGTCCCTCCAAGTTCCACAAACATCCCACAAAATCTCCCCAGTATCCAACAAAATTCCAGGAAAAATCCTACAAAATTCCCTAAATCTTCTCAAAACACGACCAAATTCTAGAAAAATATCCCACCAAATCTCCACAAATTCCCACAAAATACATGAAAAATCCCTCAAGATCCCTAAATTGCCTCAATATCCCACAAAATCCCACAAAAATCACACAAAACCTCCACAGGTTTGTACAAAATCTAAGAAAAAATCCTCAAAATTCTTCAAGTCTCCTCAAAACCACACAAAGTCCTTGAAAAGGCCCACCAAATTCCAGTTAAATCCCACAGAATCTCCAACAATTCCCACAAAATCTAAAACAAATTCCTCAAAATTCTTCAAGTCTCCTCAGAATCCCACACAATTCCAGAAAAAACCCACAAAATTCCAGAGAAGTCCCACAAAACTCCCTAAATCATTTCAAAACCCTACCAATTCACAGGAATGTCCCACAAAATCTCCACCAATTCCCAGAACATCCCACAAAAATCTCACAAAAATCCCTAAATCTTCTGAAAACTCGACCAAATTCCAGAAATGCCCCATAAAATCAGCAGTTTCCCACAAAATTCAAGAAAAAACACCACAAAATTCCCAAAATCTTTTCAAAATACCACAAAATTCTTGAAAAGCCCCACCAAATTCCAGAAACATCCCACAAAATGTCCTAAATACCCAACAAAATCCCAGAAAAATCCCACAAAATTCCCTAAATCTTCTGAAAACTTGACGAAATTCCAGAAACGCCCCATAAAATCAGCACAGTATCCAACAAAATCCCAGAAAAATCACACAAAATTCCCTAAATCTTCTCAAAACACGGACAAAATCCACAAAAATCCCACCAAATCTCCACAAATTCCCACAGAATACATGAAAAATCCCTGATAATTCGTCAGTTCTCTACAGAATCTCAACAGATTCCAGAAGAGTCCCTCAAAGTTCCACAAACATCCCACAAAATCTCCCCAGTATCCAATAAAATTCCAGGAAAAATCCCACAAAATTCCCTAAATCTTCTCAAAACACGACCAAATTCTAGAAAAATATCCCACCAAATCTCCACAAATTCCCACAAAATACATGAAAAATCCCTCAAGATCCCTAAATCGCCTCAATATCCCACAAAATCCCACAAAAATCCCACAAAACCTCCACAAGTTTCCACAAGATCTAAGAAAAACTTAGTTGGATATTGAGGAAATTTTGTGGAATGTTTGTGGAACTTTGAGGGACTTTTCTGGAATTTTGTGAGATTCTGTAGAGAACTGACGAATTATCAGGGATTTTTCATGTATTCTGTGGGAATTTGTGGAGATTTGGTGGGATTTTTGTGGATTTTGGCCGTGTTTTGAGAAGATTTAGGGAATTCTGCAAGATCTTTCTGTAATTTGGTAGGCCATTTTAAGGATTTTTTGTGGTTTTGAGGAGACTTGAAGAATTTTGAGGAATTTTTCTTAGATTCTGTGGTAACTTGTGGAGGTTTGGTGGGATTTTTGTGGAATTTTGTGGGATACTGAGGCGATTTAGGGATCTTGAGGGATTTTTCATGTATTTTGTGGGAATTTGTGGAGATTTGGTGGGATATTTTTCTAGAATTTGGTCGTGTTTTGGGAAGATTTAGGGAATTTTGTGGGATTTTTCCTGGAATTTTATTGGATACTGGGGAGATTTTGTGGAATGTTTGTGGAACTTTGAGGGACTTTTCTGGAATTTGGTGAGATTCTGTAGAGAACTGACGAATTATCAGGGATTTTTCATGTATTCTGTGGGAATTTGTGGAGATTTGGTGGGATTTTTGTGGATTTTGGCCGTGTTTTGAGAAGATTTAGGGAATTTTGTGTGATTTTTCTGGGATTTTGTTGGGTATTGAGGACATTTTGTGGGATGTTTCTGCAATTTGGTGGGGCTTTTCAAGAATTTTGTGTTATTTTGAAAAGATTTAGGGAATTTTGTGATGTTTTTTCTTGAATTTTGTGGGAAACTGTGCTGATTTTATGGGGCGTTTCTGGAATTTGGTCGAGTTTTCAGAAGATTTAGGGATTTTTGTGAGATTTTTGTGGGATGTTCTGGGAATTGGTGGAGATTTTGTGGGACTTTCCTGTGAATTGGTAGGGTTTTGAAATGATTTAGGGAGTTTTGTGGGACTTCTCTGGAATTTTGTGGGTTTTTTTCTGGAATTGTGTGGGATTCTGAGGAGACTTGAAGAATTTTGAGGAATTTGTTTTAGATTTTTGGGAATTTGTGTAGATTCTGTGGGATTTTTCTGGAATTTGGTGGGCCTTTTTGAAGGACTTTGTGTGGTTTTGAGGAGACTTGAAGAATTTTGAGGATTTTTTTTTATATTTTGTGGAAACTTGTGGAGGTTTTGTGTGATCTTTGTGGGATTTTGTGGGATATTGAGGCGATTTAGGGATCTTGAGGGATTTTTCATGTATTTTGTGGGAATTTGTGGAGATTTGGTGGGATATTTTTCTAGAATTTGGTCATGTTTTGAGAAGATTTAGGGAATTTTGTGGGATTTTTCCTGGAATTTTATTGGATACTGGGGAGATTTTGTGGGATGTTTGTGGAACTTTGAGGGACTCTTCTGGAACTTGGTGAGATTCTGTAGAGAACTGACGAATTATCAGGGATTTTTCATGTATTCTGTGGGAATTTGTGGAGATTTGGTGGGATTTTCTGGAATTTGGTAGAGTTTTGAGAAGATTTAGGGAATTCTGCAAGATATTTCTGGAATTTGGTAGGCCTTTTTGAAGGACTTTTTGTGGTTTTGAGGAGACTTGAAGAATTTTGAGGAATTTTTCTTAGATTCTGTGGAAACTTGTGGAGGTTTTGTGGGATTTTTGTGGAATTTTGTGGGATATTGAGGCGATTTAGGGATCTTGAGGGATTTTTCATGTATTTTGTGGGAATTTGTGGAGATTTGGTGGGATATTTTTCTAGAATTTAGTCATGTTTTGGGAAGATTTAGGGAATTTTGTGGGATTTTTCCTGGAATTTTGTTGGATACTGGGGAGATTTTGTGGGATGCTTGTGGAACTTTGAGGGACTCTTCTGGAATTTTGTGAGATTCTGTAGAGAACTGACGAATTATCAGGGATTTTTCATGTATTCTGTGGGAATTTGTGGAGATTTGGTGGGATTTTGGCCGTGTTTTGAGAAGATTTAGGGAATTATGTGTGATTTTTCTGGGATTTTGTTGGGTATTGAGGACATTTTGTGGGATGTTTCTGGAATTTGGTGGGGCTTTTCAAGAATTTTGTGGTATTTTGAAAAGATTTTGGGAATTTTGTGGTGTTTTTTCTTGAATTTTTTGGGAAACTGTGCTGATTTTATGGGGCGTTTCTGGAATTTGTTCGAGTTTTCAGAAGATTTAGGGATTTTTGTGAGATTTTTGTGGGATGTTCTGGGAATTGGTGGAGATTTTGTGGGACTTTCCTGTGAATTGGTAGGGTTTTGAAATGATTTAGGGAGTTTTGTGGGACTTCTCTGGAATTTTGTGGGTTTTTTCTGGAATTGTGTGGGATTCTGAGGAGACTTGAAGAATTTTGAGGAATTTGTTTTAGATTTTGTAGGAATTTGTGTAGATTCTGTGGGATTTTTCTGGAATTTGGTGGGCCTTTTCAAGGACTTTGTGTGGTTTTGAGGAGACTTGAAGAATTTTGAGGAAATTTTCTTAGATTTTGTGGAAACTTGTGGAGGTTTTGTGTGATCTTTGTGGGATTTTGTGGGATATTGAGGCGATTTAGGGATCTTGAGGGATTTTTCATGTATTTTGTGGGAATTTGTGGAGATTTGGTGGGATATTTTTCTAGAATTTGGTCATGTTTTGAGAAGATTTAGGGAATTTTGTGGGATTTTTCCTGGAATTTTATTGGATACTGGGGAGATTTTGTGGGATGTTTGTGGAACTTTGAGGGACTCTTCTGGAACTTGGTGAGATTCTGTAGAGAACTGACGAATTATCAGGGATTTTTCATGTATTCTGTGGGAATTTGTGGAGATTTGGTGGGATTTTCTGGAATTTGGTAGAGTTTTGAGAAGATTTAGGGAATTCTGCAAGATATTTCTGGAATTTGGTAGGCCTTTTTGAAGGACTTTTTGTGGTTTTGAGGAGACTTGAAGAATTTTGAGGAATTTTTCTTAGATTCTGTGGAAACTTGTGGAGGTTTTGTGGGATTTTTGTGGAATTTTGTGGGATATTGAGGCGATTTAGGGATCTTGAGGGATTTTTCATGTATTTTGTGGGAATTTGTGGAGATTTGGTGGGATATTTTTCTAGAATTTGGTCATGTTTTGGGAAGATTTAGGGAATTTTGTGGGATTTTTCCTGGAATTTTGTTGGATACTGGGGAGATTTTGTGGGATGCTTGTGGAACTTTGAGGGACTCTTCTGGAATTTTGTGAGATTCTGTAGAGAACTGACGAATTATCAGGGATTTTTCATGTATTCTGTGGGAATTTGTGGAGATTTGGTGGGATTTTGGCCGTGTTTTGAGAAGATTTAGGGAATTATGTGTGATTTTTCTGGGATTTTGTTGGGTATTGAGGACATTTTGTGGGATGTTTCTGGAATTTGGTGGGGCTTTTCAAGAATTTTGTGGTATTTTGAAAAGATTTTGGGAATTTTGTGGTGTTTTTTCTTGAATTTTTTGGGAAACTGTGCTGATTTTATGGGGCGTTTCTGGAATTTGTTCGAGTTTTCAGAAGATTTAGGGATTTTTGTGAGATTTTTGTGGGATGTTCTGGGAATTGGTGGAGATTTTGTGGGACTTTCCTGTGAATTGGTAGGGTTTTGAAATGATTTAGGGAGTTTTGTGGGACTTCTCTGGAATTTTGTGGGTTTTTTCTGGAATTGTGTGGGATTCTGAGGAGACTTGAAGAATTTTGAGGAATTTGTTTTAGATTTTGTAGGAATTTGTGTAGATTCTGTGGGATTTTTCTAGAATTTGGTGGGCCTTTTCAAGGACTTTGTGTGGTTTTGAGGAGACTTGAAGAATTTTGAGGAAATTTTCTTAGATTTTGTGGAAACTTGTGGAGGTTTTGTGTGATCTTTGTGGGATTTTGTGGGATATTGAGGCGATTTAGGGATCTTGAGGGATTTTTCATGTATTTTGTGGGAATTTGTGGAGATTTGGTGGGATATTTTTCTAGAATTTGGTCGTGTTTTGAGAAGATTTAGGGAATTTTGTGGGATTTTTCCTGGAATTTTATTGGATACTGGGGAGATTTTGTGGGATGTTTGTGGAACTTTGAGGGACTTTTCTGGAATTTGGTGAGATTCTGTAGAGAACTGACGAATTATCAGGGATTTTTCATGTATTCTGTGGGAATTTGTGGAGATTTGGTGGGATTTTTGTGGATTTTGGCCGTCTTTTGAGAAGATTTAGGAAATTTTGTGGGATTTTTCCTGGAATTTTGTTGGATACTGGGGAGATTTTGTGGGATGTTTGTGGAACTTTGAGGGACTTTTCTGGAATTTGGTGAGATTTTGTAGAGAACTGAAGAATTATCAGGGATTTTTCATGTATTCTGTGGGAATTTGTGGAGATTTGGTGTGATATTTTTCTAGAATTTGGTCATGTTTTGAGAAGATTTAGGGAATTCTGTAAGATTTTTCTGGAATTTGGTGGGCCTTTTTGAAGGACTTTGTGTGGTTTTGAGGAGACTTGAAGAATTTTGAGGAATTTGTTTTAGATTTTGTGGGAATTTGTGGAGATTCTGTGGGATTTTCCTGGAATTTGGTGGGCCTTTTCAAGGACTTTGTGTGGTTTTGAGGAGACTTGAAGAATTTTGAGGATTTTTTTTTATATTTTGTGGAAACTTGTGGAGGTTTTGTGTGATTTTTGTGGGATTTTGTGGGATATTGAGGCGATTTAGGGATCTTGAGGGATTTTTCATGTATTTTGTGGGAATTTGTGGAGATTTGGTGGGATATTTTTCTAGAATTTGGTCGTGTTTTGTGAAGATTTAGGGAATTTTGTGGGATTTTTCTTGAATTCTGTTGGATATTGAGTAGATTTTGTGGAACTTTGAGGGACTTTTCTGGAATTTGGTGAGATTCTGTAGAGAACTGACGAATTATCAGGGATTTTTCATGTATTCTGTGGGAATTTGTGGAGATTCGGTGGTATATTTTTCTGGAATTTGGTCATGTTTTGAGAAGATTTAGGGAATTTTGTGGGATTTTTCCTGGAATTTTGTTGGATACTGGGGAGATTTTGTGGGATGCTTGTGGAACTTTGAGGGACTTTTCTGGAATTTGGTGATATTCTGTAGAGAACTGACGAATTATCAGATATTTTTCATGTATGCTGTGGGAATTTGTGGAGATTTGGTGTGATATTTTTCTAGAATTTGGTCATGTTTTGAGAAGATTTAGGGAATTCTGTAAGATTTTTCTGGAATTTGGTGGGCCTTTTTGAAGGACTTTGTGTGGTTTTGAGGAGACTTGAAGAATTTTGAGGAATTTGTTTTAGATTTTGTGGGAATTTGTGGAGATTCTGTGGGATTTTACTGGAATTTGGTGGGCCTTTTCAAGGACTTTGTGTGGTTTTGAGGAGACTTGAAGAATTTTGAGGATTTTTTTTTATATTTTGTGGAAACTTGTGGAGGTTTTGTGTGATTTTTGTGGGATTTTGTGGGATATTGAGGCGATTTAGGGATCTTGAGGGATTTTTCATGTATTTTGTGGGAATTTGTGGAGATTTGGTGGGATATTTTTCTAGAATTTGGTCGTGTTTTGGGAGATTTAGGGAATTTTGTGGGATTTTTCCTGGAATTTTATTGGATACTGGGGAGATTTTGTGGGATGTTTGTGGAACTTTGAGGGACTCTTCTGGAATTTGGTGAGATTCTGTAGAGAACTGACGAATTATCAGGGATTTTTCATGTATTCTGTGGGAATTTGTGGAGATTTGGTGGGATTTTTGTGGATTTTGGCCGTGTTTTGAGAAGATTTAGGGAATTTTGTGTGATTTTTCTGGGATTTTGTTGGATACTGTGCTGATTTTATGGGGCGTTTCTGGAATTTCGTCAAGTTTTCAGAAGATTTAGGGAATTTTGTGGGATTTTTCTGGGATTTTGTTGGGTATTGAGGACATTTTGTGGGATGTTTCTGGAATTTGGTGGGGCTTTTCAAGAATTTTGTGGTATTTTGAAAAGATTTTGGGAATTTTGTGGTGTTTTTTCTTGAATTTTTTGGGAAACTGTGCTGATTTTATGGGGTGTTTCTGGAATTTGTTCGAGTTTTCAGAAGATTTAGGGATTTTTGTGAGATTTTTGTGGGATGTTCTGGGAATTGGTAGAGATTTTGTGGGACTTTCCTGTGAATTGGTAGGGTTTTGAAATGATTTAGGGAGTTTTGTGGGACTTCTCTGGAATTTTGTGGGTTTTTTTCTGGAATTGTGTGGGATTCTGAGGAGACTTGAAGAATTTTGAGGAATTTGTTTTAGATTTTTGGGAATTTGTGTAGATTCTGTGGGATTTTTCTGGAATTTGGTGGTTTTTTTCAAAGACTTTGTGTGGTTTTGAGGAGACTTGAAGAATTTTGAGGATTTTTTTTTATATTTTGTGGAAACTTGTGGAGGTTTTGTGTGATCTTTGTGGGATTTTGTGGGATATTGAGGCGATTTAGGGATCTTGAGGGATTTTTCATGTATTTTGTGGGAATTTGTGGAGATTTGGTGGGATATTTTTCTAGAATTTGGTCGTGTTTTGTGAAGATTTAGGGAATTTTGTGGGATTTTTCTTGAATTCTGTTGGATATTGAGTAGATTTTGTGGAACTTTGAGGGACTTTTCTGGAATTTGGTGAGATTCTGTAGAGAACTGACGAATTATCAGGGATTTTTCATGTATTCTGTGGGAATTTGTGGAGATTCGGTGGTATATTTTTCTGGAATTTGGTCATGTTTTGAGAAGATTTAGGGAATTTTGTGGGATTTTTCCTGGAATTTTGTTGGATACTGGGGAGATTTTGTGGGATGTTTGTGGAACTTTGAGGGACTTTTCTGGAATTTGGTGAGATTCTGTAGAGAACTGACGAATTATCAGGGATTTTTCATGTATTCTGTGGGAATTTGTGGAGATTTGGTGTGATATTTTTCTAGAATTTGGTCATGTTTTGAGAAGATTTAGGGAATTCTGTAAGATTTTTCTGGAATTTGGTGGGCCTTTTTGAAGGACTTTGTGTGGTTTTGAGGAGACTTGAAGAATTTTGAGGAATTTGTTTTAGATTTTGTGGGAATTTGTGGAGATTCTGTGGGATTTTACTGGAATTTGGTGGGCCTTTTCAAGGACTTTGTGTGGTTTTGAGGAGACTTGAAGAATTTTGAGGATTTTTTTTTATATTTTGTGGAAACTTGTGGAGGTTTTGTGTGATTTTTGTGGGATTTTGTGGGATATTGAGGCGATTTAGGGATCTTGAGGGATTTTTCATGTATTTTGTGGGAATTTGTGGAGATTTGGTGGGATATTTTTCTAGAATTTGGTCGTGTTTTGTGAAGATTTAGGGAATTTTGTGGGATTTTTCTTGAATTCTGTTGGATATTGAGTAGATTTTGTGGAACTTGGAGGGACTTTTCTGGAATTTGGTGAGATTCTGTAGAGAACTGACGAATTATCAGGGATTTTTCATGTATTCTGTGGGAATTTGTGGAGATTCGGTGGTATATTTTTCTGGAATTTGGTCATGTTTTGAGAAGATTTAGGGAATTTTGTGGGATTTTTCCTGGAATTTTGTTGGATTCTGGGGAGATTTTGTGGGATGTTTGTGGAACTTTGAGGGACTTTTCTGGAATTTGGTGATATTCTGTAGAGAACTGACGAATTATCAGATATTTTTCATGTATTCTGTGGGAATTTGTGGAGATTTGGTGTGATATTTTTCTAGAATTTCGTCATGTTTTGAGAAGATTTAGGGAATTCTGTAAGATTTTTCTGGAATTTGGTGGGCCTTTTTGAAGGACTTTGTGTGGTTTTGAGGAGACTTGAAGAATTTTGAGGAATTTGTTTTAGATTTTGTGGGAATTTGTGGAGATTCTGTGGGATTTTTCTGGAATTTGGTGGTCCTTTTCAAGGACTTTGTTTGATTTTGAGGAGACTTGAAGAATTTTCAGGGATTTTTCTTAGCTTTTGTGGAAACTTGTGGAGGTTTTGTGTGATTTTTGTGGGATTTTGTGGGATATTGAGGCGATTTAGGGATCTTGAGGGATTTTTCATGTATTTTGTGGGAATTTGTGGAGATTTGGTGGGATATTTTTCTAGAATTTGGTCGTGTTTTGTGAAGATTTAGGGAATTTTGTGGGATTTTTCTTGAATTCTGTTGGATATTGAGTAGATTTTGTGGAACTTTGAGGGACTTTTCTGGAATTTGGTGAGATTCTGTAGAGAACTGACGAATTATCAGGGATTTTTCATGTATTCTGTGGGAATTTGTGGAGATTCGGTGGTATATTTTTCTGGAATTTGGTCATGTTTTGAGAAGATTTAGGGAATTTTGTGGGATTTTTCCTGGAATTTTGTTGGATTCTGGGGAGATTTTGTGGGATGTTTGTGGAACTTTGAGGGACTTTTCTGGAATTTGGTGATATTCTGTAGAGAACTGACGAATTATCAGATATTTTTCATGTATTCTGTGGGAATTTGTGGAGATTTGGTGTGATATTTTTCTAGAATTTCGTCATGTTTTGAGAAGATTTAGGGAATTCTGTAAGATTTTTCTGGAATTTGGTGGGCCTTTTTGAAGGACTTTGTGTGGTTTTGAGGAGACTTGAAGAATTTTGAGGAATTTGTTTTAGATTTTGTGGGAATTTGTGGAGATTCTGTGGGATTTTTCTGGAATTTGGTGGTCCTTTTCAAGGACTTTGTTTGATTTTGAGGAGACTTGAAGAATTTTCAGGGATTTTTCTTAGCTTTTGTGGAAACTTGTGGAGGTTTTGTGTGATTTTTGTGGGATTTTGTGGGATATTGAGGCGATTTAGGGATCTTGAGGGATTTTTCATGTATTTTGTGGGAATTTGTGGAGATTTGGTGGGATATTTTTCTAGAATTTGGTCGTGTTTTGGGAAGATTTAGGGAATTTTGTGGGATTTTTCCTGGAATTTTATTGGATACTGGGGAGATTTTGTGGGATGTTTGTGGAACTTTGAGGGACTCTTCTGGAATTTGGTGAGATTCTGTAGAGAACTGACGAATTATCAGGGATTTTTCATGTATTCTGTGGGAATTTGTGGAGATTTGGTGGGATTTTTGTGGATTTTGGCCGTGTTTTGAGAAGATTTAGGGAATTTTGTGTGATTTTTCTGGGATTTTGTTGGATACTGTGCTGATTTTATGGGGCGTTTCTGGAATTTCTTCAAGTTTTCAGAAGATTTAGGGAATTTTGTGGGATTTTTCTGGGATTTTGTTGGGTATTGAGGACATTTTGTGGGATGTTTCTGGAATTTGGTGGGGCTTTTCAAGAATTTTGTGGTATTTTGAAAAGATTTTGGGAATTTTGTGGTGTTTTTTCTTGAATTTTTTGGGAAACTGTGCTGATTTTATGGGGCGTTTCTGGAATTTGTTCGAGTTTTCAGAAGATTTAGGGATTTTTGTGAGATTTTTGTGGGATGTTCTGGGAATTGGTAGAGATTTTGTGGGACTTTCCTGTGAATTGGTAGGGTTTTGAAATGATTTAGGGAGTTTTGTGGGACTTCTCTGGAATTTTGTGGGTTTTTTTCTGGAATTGTGTGGGATTCTGAGGAGACTTGAAGAATTTTGAGGAATTTGTTTTAGATTTTTGGGAATTTGTGTAGATTCTGTGGGATTTTTCTGGAATTTGGTGGTTTTTTTCAAAGACTTTGTGTGGTTTTGAGGAGACTTGAAGAATTTTGAGGATTTTTTTTTATATTTTGTGGAAACTTGTGGAGGTTTTGTGTGATCTTTGTGGGATTTTGTGGGATATTGAGGCGATTTAGGGATCTTGAGGGATTTTTCATGTATTTTGTGGGAATTTGTGGAGATTTGGTGGGATATTTTTCTAGAATTTGGTCGTGTTTTGTGAAGATTTAGGGAATTTTGTGGGATTTTTCTTGAATTCTGTTGGATATTGAGTAGATTTTGTGGAACTTTGAGGGACTTTTCTGGAATTTGGTGAGATTCTGTAGAGAACTGACGAATTATCAGGGATTTTTCATGTATTCTGTGGGAATTTGTGGAGATTCGGTGGTATATTTTTCTGGAATTTGGTCATGTTTTGAGAAGATTTAGGGAATTTTGTGGGATTTTTCCTGGAATTTTGTTGGATACTGGGGAGATTTTGTGGGATGTTTGTGGAACTTTGAGGGACTTTTCTGGAATTTGGTGAGATTCTGTAGAGAACTGACGAATTATCAGGGATTTTTCATGTATTCTGTGGGAATTTGTGGAGATTTGGTGTGATATTTTTCTAGAATTTGGTCATGTTTTGAGAAGATTTAGGGAATTCTGTAAGATTTTTCTGGAATTTGGTGGGCCTTTTTGAAGGACTTTGTGTGGTTTTGAGGAGACTTGAAGAATTTTGAGGAATTTGTTTTAGATTTTGTGGGAATTTGTGGAGATTCTGTGGGATTTTACTGGAATTTGGTGGGCCTTTTCAAGGACTTTGTGTGGTTTTGAGGAGACTTGAAGAATTTTGAGGATTTTTTTTTATATTTTGTGGAAACTTGTGGAGGTTTTGTGTGATTTTTGTGGGATTTTGTGGGATATTGAGGCGATTTAGGGATCTTGAGGGATTTTTCATGTATTTTGTGGGAATTTGTGGAGATTTGGTGGGATATTTTTCTAGAATTTGGTCGTGTTTTGTGAAGATTTAGGGAATTTTGTGGGATTTTTCTTGAATTCTGTTGGATATTGAGTAGATTTTGTGGAACTTGGAGGGACTTTTCTGGAATTTGGTGAGATTCTGTAGAGAACTGACGAATTATCAGGGATTTTTCATGTATTCTGTGGGAATTTGTGGAGATTCGGTGGTATATTTTTCTGGAATTTGGTCATGTTTTGAGAAGATTTAGGGAATTTTGTGGGATTTTTCCTGGAATTTTGTTGGATTCTGGGGAGATTTTGTGGGATGTTTGTGGAACTTTGAGGGACTTTTCTGGAATTTGGTGATATTCTGTAGAGAACTGACGAATTATCAGATATTTTTCATGTATTCTGTGGGAATTTGTGGAGATTTGGTGTGATATTTTTCTAGAATTTCGTCATGTTTTGAGAAGATTTAGGGAATTCTGTAAGATTTTTCTGGAATTTGGTGGGCCTTTTTGAAGGACTTTGTGTGGTTTTGAGGAGACTTGAAGAATTTTGAGGAATTTGTTTTAGATTTTGTGGGAATTTGTGGAGATTCTGTGGGATTTTTCTGGAATTTGGTGGTCCTTTTCAAGGACTTTGTTTGATTTTGAGGAGACTTGAAGAATTTTCAGGGATTTTTCTTAGCTTTTGTGGAAACTTGTGGAGGTTTTGTGTGATTTTTGTGGGATTTTGTGGGATATTGAGGCGATTTAGGGATCTTGAGGGATTTTTCATGTATTTTGTGGGAATTTGTGGAGATTTGGTGGGATATTTTTCTAGAATTTGGTCGTGTTTTGTGAAGATTTAGGGAATTTTGTGGGATTTTTCTTGAATTCTGTTGGATATTGAGTAGATTTTGTGGAACTTTGAGGGACTTTTCTGGAATTTGGTGAGATTCTGTAGAGAACTGACGAATTATCAGGGATTTTTCATGTATTCTGTGGGAATTTGTGGAGATTCGGTGGTATATTTTTCTGGAATTTGGTCATGTTTTGAGAAGATTTAGGGAATTTTGTGGGATTTTTCCTGGAATTTTGTTGGATTCTGGGGAGATTTTGTGGGATGTTTGTGGAACTTTGAGGGACTTTTCTGGAATTTGGTGATATTCTGTAGAGAACTGACGAATTATCAGATATTTTTCATGTATTCTGTGGGAATTTGTGGAGATTTGGTGTGATATTTTTCTAGAATTTGGTCATGTTTTGAGAAGATTTAGGGAATTCTGTAAGATTTTTCTGGAATTTGGTGGGCCTTTTCAAGGACTTTGTTTGATTTTGAGGAGACTTGAAGAATTTTCAGGGATTTTTCTTAGCTTTTGTGGAAACTTGTGGAGGTTTTGTGTGATTTTTGTGGGATTTTGTGGGATATTGAGGCGATTTAGGGATCTTGAGGGATTTTTCATGTATTTTGTGGGAATTTGTGGAGATTTGGTGGGATATTTTTCTAGAATTTGGTCGTGTTTTGTGAAGATTTAGGGAATTTTGTGGGATTTTTCTTGAATTTTGTTGGATATTGAGTAGATTTTGTGGAACTTTGAGGGACTTTTCTGGAATTTGGGGAGATTCTGTAGAGAACTGACGAATTATCAGGGATTTTTCATGTATTCTGTGGGAATTTGTGGAGATTCGGTGGTATATTTTTCTGGAATTTGGTCATGTTTTGAGAAGATTTAGGGAATTTTGTGGGATTTTTCCTGGAATTTTGTTGGATACTGGGGAGATTTTGTGGGATGTTTGTGGAATTTGAGGGACTTTTCTGGAATTTGGTGAGATTCTGTAGAGAACTGACGAATTATCAGGGATTTTTCATGTATTCTGTGGGAATTTGTGGAGATTTGGTGTGATATTTTTCTAGAATTTGGTCATGTTTTGAGAAGATTTAGGGAATTCTGTAAGATTTTTCTGGAATTTGGTGGGCCTTTTTGAAGGACTTTGTGTGGTTTTGAGGAGACTTGAAGAATTTTGAGGAATTTGTTTTAGATTTTGTGGGAATTTGTGGAGATTCTGTGGGATTTTACTGGAATTTGGTGGGCCTTTTCAAGGACTTTGTGTGGTTTTGAGGAGACTTGAAGAATTTTGAGGATTTTTTTTTATATTTTGTGGAAACTTGTGGAGGTTTTGTGTGATTTTTGTGGGATTTTGTGGGATATTGAGGCGATTTAGGGATCTTGAGGGATTTTTCATGTATTTTGTGGGAATTTGTGGAGATTTGGTGGGATATTTTTCTAGAATTTGGTCGTGTTTTGTGAAGATTTAGGGAATTTTGTGGGATTTTTCTTGAATTCTGTTGGATATTGAGTAGATTTTGTGGAACTTTGAGGGACTTTTCTGGAATTTGGTGAGATTCTGTAGAGAACTGACGAATTATCAGGGATTTTTCATGTATTCTGTGGGAATTTGTGGAGATTCGGTGGTATATTTTTCTGGAATTTGGTCATGTTTTGAGAAGATTTAGGGAATTTTGTGGGATTTTTCCTGGAATTTTGTTGGATTCTGGGGAGATTTTGTGGGATGTTTGTGGAACTTTGAGGGACTTTTCTGGAATTTGGTGATATTCTGTAGAGAACTGACGAATTATCAGATATTTTTCATGTATTCTGTGGGAATTTGTGGAGATTTGGTGTGATATTTTTCTAGAATTTGGTCATGTTTTGAGAAGATTTAGGGAATTCTGTAAGATTTTTCTGGAATTTGGTGGGCCTTTTTGAAGGACTTTGTGTGGTTTTGAGGAGACTTGAAGAATTTTGAGGAATTTGTTTTAGATTTTGTGGGAATTTGTGGAGATTCTGTGGGATTTTTCTGGAATTTGGTGGTCCTTTTCAAGGACTTTGTTTGATTTTGAGGAGACTTGAAGAATTTTCAGGGATTTTTCTTAGCTTTTGTGGAAACTTGTGGAGGTTTTGTGTGATTTTTGTGGGATTTTGTGGGATATTGAGGCGATTTAGGGATCTTGAGGGATTTTTCATGTATTTTGTGGGAATTTGTGGAGATTTGGTGGGATATTTTTCTAGAATTTGGTCGTGTTTTGGGAAGATTTAGGGAATTTTGTGGGATTTTTCCTGGAATTTTATTGGATACTGGGGAGATTTTGTGGGATGTTTGTGGAACTTTGAGGGACTCTTCTGGAATTTGGTGAGATTCTGTAGAGAACTGACGAATTATCAGGGATTTTTCATGTATTCTGTGGGAATTTGTGGAGATTTGGTGGGATTTTTGTGGATTTTGGCCGTGTTTTGAGAAGATTTAGGGAATTTTGTGTGATTTTTCTGGGATTTTGTTGGATACTGTGCTGATTTTATGGGGCGTTTCTGGAATTTCTTCAAGTTTTCAGAAGATTTAGGGAATTTTGTGGGATTTTTCTGGGATTTTGTTGGGTATTGAGGACATTTTGTGGGATGTTTCTGGAATTTGGTGGGGCTTTTCAAGAATTTTGTGGTATTTTGAAAAGATTTTGGGAATTTTGTGGTGTTTTTTCTTGAATTTTTTGGGAAACTGTGCTGATTTTATGGGGCGTTTCTGGAATTTGTTCGAGTTTTCAGAAGATTTAGGGATTTTTGTGAGATTTTTGTGGGATGTTCGGGGAATTGGTGGAGATTTTGTGGGACTTTCCTGTGAATTGGTAGGGTTTTGAAATGATTTAGGGAGTTTTGTGGGACTTCTCTGGAATTTTGTGGGTTTTTTTCTGGAATTGTGTGGGATTCTGAGGAGACTTGAAGAATTTTGAGGAATTTGTTTTAGATTTTTGGGAATTTGTGTAGATTCTGTGGGATTTTTCTGGAATTTGGTGGGCCTCTTTGAAGGACTTTGTGTGGTTTTGAGGAGACTTGAAGAATTTTGAGGATTTTTTTTTATATTTTGTGGAAACTTGTGGAGGTTTTGTGTGATTTTTGTGGGATTTTGTGGGATATTGAGGCGATTTAGGGATCTTGAGGGATTTTTCATGTATTTTGTGGGAATTTGTGGAGATTTGGTGGGATATTTTTCTAGAATTTGGTCGTGTTTTGTGAAGATTTAGGGAATTTTGTGGGATTTTTCTTGAATTCTGTTGGATATTGAGTAGATTTTGTGGAACTTTGAGGGACTTTTCTGGAATTTGGTGAGATTCTGTAGAGAACTGACGAATTATCAGGGATTTTTCATGTATTCTGTGGGAATTTGTGGAGATTCGGTGGTATATTTTTCTGGAATTTGGTCATGTTTTGAGAAGATTTAGGGAATTTTGTGGGATTTTTCCTGGAATTTTGTTGGATACTGGGGAGATTTTGTGGGATGTTTGTGGAACTTTGAGGGAGTTTTCTGGAATTTGGTGAGATTCTGTAGAGAACTGACGAATTATCAGGGATTTTTCATGTATTCTGTGGGAATTTGTGGAGATTTGGTGTGATATTTTTCTAGAATTTGGTCATGTTTTGAGAAGATTTAGGGAATTCTGTAAGATTTTTCTGGAATTTGGTGGGCCTTTTTGAAGGACTTTGTGTGGTTTTGAGGAGACTTGAAGAATTTTGAGGAATTTGTTTTAGATTTTGTGGGAATTTGTGGAGATTCTGTGGGATTTTCCTGGAATTTGGTGGGCCTTTTCAAGGACTTTGTGTGGTTTTGAGGAGACTTGAAGAATTTTGAGGATTTTTTTTTATATTTTGTGGAAACTTGTGGAGGTTTTGTGTGATTTTTGTGGGATTTTGTGGGATATTGAGGCGATTTAGGGATCTTGAGGGATTTTTCATGTATTTTGTGGGAATTTGTGGAGATTTGGTGGGATATTTTTCTAGAATTTGGTCGTGTTTTGTGAAGATTTAGGGAATTTTGTGGGATTTTTCTTGAATTCTGTTGGATATTGAGTAGATTTTGTGGAACTTTGAGGGACTTTTCTGGAATTTGGTGAGATTCTGTAGAGAACTGACGAATTATCAGGGATTTTTCATGTATTCTGTGGGAATTTGTGGAGATTCGGTGGTATATTTTTCTGGAATTTGGTCATGTTTTGAGAAGATTTAGGGAATTTTGTGGGATTTTTCCTGGAATTTTGTTGGATTCTGGGGAGATTTTGTGGGATGTTTGTGGAACTTTGAGGGACTTTTCTGGAATTTGGTGATATTCTGTAGAGAACTGACGAATTATCAGATATTTTTCATGTATTCTGTGGGAATTTGTGGAGATTTGGTGTGATATTTTTCTAGAATTTCGTCATGTTTTGAGAAGATTTAGGGAATTCTGTAAGATTTTTCTGGAATTTGGTGGGCCTTTTTGAAGGACTTTGTGTGGTTTTGAGGAGACTTGAAGAATTTTGAGGAATTTGTTTTAGATTTTGTGGGAATTTGTGGAGATTCTGTGGGATTTTTCTGGAATTTGGTGGTCCTTTTCAAGGACTTTGTTTGATTTTGAGGAGACTTGAAGAATTTTCAGGGATTTTTCTTAGCTTTTGTGGAAACTTGTGGAGGTTTTGTGTGATTTTTGTGGGATTTTGTGGGATATTGAGGCGATTTAGGGATCTTGAGGGATTTTTCATGTATTTTGTGGGAATTTGTGGAGATTTGGTGGGATATTTTTCTAGAATTTGGTCGTGTTTTGTGAAGATTTAGGGAATTTTGTGGGATTTTTCTTGAATTCTGTTGGATATTGAGTAGATTTTGTGGAACTTTGAGGGACTTTTCTGGAATTTGGTGAGATTCTGTAGAGAACTGACGAATTATCAGGGATTTTTCATGTATTCTGTGGGAATTTGTGGAGATTCGGTGGTATATTTTTCTGGAATTTGGTCATGTTTTGAGAAGATTTAGGGAATTTTGTGGGATTTTTCCTGGAATTTTGTTGGATTCTGGGGAGATTTTGTGGGATGTTTGTGGAACTTTGAGGGACTTTTCTGGAATTTGGTGATATTCTGTAGAGAACTGACGAATTATCAGATATTTTTCATGTATTCTGTGGGAATTTGTGGAGATTTGGTGTGATATTTTTCTAGAATTTGGTCATGTTTTGAGAAGATTTAGGGAATTCTGTAAGATTTTTCTGGAATTTGGTGGGCCTTTTTGAAGGACTTTGTGTGGTTTTGAGGAGACTTGAAGAATTTTGAGGAATTTGTTTTAGATTTTGTGGGAATTTGTGGAGATTCTGTGGGATTTTTCTGGAATTTGGTGGTCCTTTTCAAGGACTTTGTTTGATTTTGAGGAGACTTGAAGAATTTTCAGGGATTTTTCTTAGCTTTTGTGGAAACTTGTGGAGGTTTTGTGTGATTTTTGTGGGATTTTGTGGGATATTGAGGCGATTTAGGGATCTTGAGGGATTTTTCATGTATTTTGTGGGAATTTGTGGAGATTTGGTGGGATATTTTTCTAGAATTTGGTCGTGTTTTGGGAAGATTTAGGGAATTTTGTGGGATTTTTCCTGGAATTTTATTGGATACTGGGGAGATTTTGTGGGATGTTTGTGGAACTTTGAGGGACTCTTCTGGAATTTGGTGAGATTCTGTAGAGAACTGACGAATTATCAGGGATTTTTCATGTATTCTGTGGGAATTTGTGGAGATTTGGTGGGATTTTTGTGGATTTTGGCCGTGTTTTGAGAAGATTTAGGGAATTTTGTGTGATTTTTCTGGGATTTTGTTGGATACTGTGCTGATTTTATGGGGCGTTTCTGGAATTTCTTCAAGTTTTCAGAAGATTTAGGGAATTTTGTGGGATTTTTCTGGGATTTTGTTGGGTATTGAGGACATTTTGTGGGATGTTTCTGGAATTTGGTGGGGCTTTTCAAGAATTTTGTGGTATTTTGAAAAGATTTTGGGAATTTTGTGGTGTTTTTTCTTGAATTTTTTGGGAAACTGTGCTGATTTTATGGGGCGTTTCTGGAATTTGTTCGAGTTTTCAGAAGATTTAGGGATTTTTGTGAGATTTTTGTGGGATGTTCGGGGAATTGGTGGAGATTTTGTGGGACTTTCCTGTGAATTGGTAGGGTTTTGAAATGATTTAGGGAGTTTTGTGGGACTTCTCTGGAATTTTGTGGGTTTTTTTCTGGAATTGTGTGGGATTCTGAGGAGACTTGAAGAATTTTGAGGAATTTGTTTTAGATTTTTGGGAATTTGTGTAGATTCTGTGGGATTTTTCTGGAATTTGGTGGGCCTCTTTGAAGGACTTTGTGTGGTTTTGAGGAGACTTGAAGAATTTTGAGGATTTTTTTTTATATTTTGTGGAAACTTGTGGAGGTTTTGTGTGATTTTTGTGGGATTTTGTGGGATATTGAGGCGATTTAGGGATCTTGAGGGATTTTTCATGTATTTTGTGGGAATTTGTGGAGATTTGGTGGGATATTTTTCTAGAATTTGGTCGTGTTTTGTGAAGATTTAGGGAATTTTGTGGGATTTTTCTTGAATTCTGTTGGATATTGAGTAGATTTTGTGGAACTTTGAGGGACTTTTCTGGAATTTGGTGAGATTCTGTAGAGAACTGACGAATTATCAGGGATTTTTCATGTATTCTGTGGGAATTTGTGGAGATTCGGTGGTATATTTTTCTGGAATTTGGTCATGTTTTGAGAAGATTTAGGGAATTTTGTGGGATTTTTCCTGGAATTTTGTTGGATACTGGGGAGATTTTGTGGGATGTTTGTGGAACTTTGAGGGAGTTTTCTGGAATTTGGTGAGATTCTGTAGAGAACTGACGAATTATCAGGGATTTTTCATGTATTCTGTGGGAATTTGTGGAGATTTGGTGTGATATTTTTCTAGAATTTGGTCATGTTTTGAGAAGATTTAGGGAATTCTGTAAGATTTTTCTGGAATTTGGTGGGCCTTTTTGAAGGACTTTGTGTGGTTTTGAGGAGACTTGAAGAATTTTGAGGAATTTGTTTTAGATTTTGTGGGAATTTGTGGAGATTCTGTGGGATTTTCCTGGAATTTGGTGGGCCTTTTCAAGGACTTTGTGTGGTTTTGAGGAGACTTGAAGAATTTTGAGGATTTTTTTTTATATTTTGTGGAAACTTGTGGAGGTTTTGTGTGATTTTTGTGGGATTTTGTGGGATATTGAGGCGATTTAGGGATCTTGAGGGATTTTTCATGTATTTTGTGGGAATTTGTGGAGATTTGGTGGGATATTTTTCTAGAATTTGGTCGTGTTTTGTGAAGATTTAGGGAATTTTGTGGGATTTTTCTTGAATTCTGTTGGATATTGAGTAGATTTTGTGGAACTTTGAGGGACTTTTCTGGAATTTGGTGAGATTCTGTAGAGAACTGACGAATTATCAGGGATTTTTCATGTATTCTGTGGGAATTTGTGGAGATTCGGTGGTATATTTTTCTGGAATTTGGTCATGTTTTGAGAAGATTTAGGGAATTTTGTGGGATTTTTCCTGGAATTTTGTTGGATTCTGGGGAGATTTTGTGGGATGTTTGTGGAACTTTGAGGGACTTTTCTGGAATTTGGTGATATTCTGTAGAGAACTGACGAATTATCAGATATTTTTCATGTATTCTGTGGGAATTTGTGGAGATTTGGTGTGATATTTTTCTAGAATTTGGTCATGTTTTGAGAAGATTTAGGGAATTCTGTAAGATTTTTCTGGAATTTGGTGGGCCTTTTTGAAGGACTTTGTGTGGTTTTGAGGAGACTTGAAGAATTTTGAGGAATTTGTTTTAGATTTTGTGGGAATTTGTGGAGATTCTGTGGGATTTTTCTGGAATTTGGTGGTCCTTTTCAAGGACTTTGTTTGATTTTGAGGAGACTTGAAGAATTTTCAGGGATTTTTCTTAGCTTTTGTGGAAACTTGTGGAGGTTTTGTGTGATTTTTGTGGGATTTTGTGGGATATTGAGGCGATTTAGGGATCTTGAGGGATTTTTCATGTATTTTGTGGGAATTTGTGGAGATTTGGTGGGATATTTTTCTAGAATTTGGTCGTGTTTTGGGAAGATTTAGGGAATTTTGTGGGATTTTTCCTGGAATTTTATTGGATACTGGGGAGATTTTGTGGGATGTTTGTGGAACTTTGAGGGACTCTTCTGGAATTTGGTGAGATTCTGTAGAGAACTGACGAATTATCAGGGATTTTTCATGTATTCTGTGGGAATTTGTGGAGATTTGGTGGGATTTTTGTGGATTTTGGCCGTGTTTTGAGAAGATTTAGGGAATTTTGTGTGATTTTTCTGGGATTTTGTTGGATACTGTGCTGATTTTATGGGGCGTTTCTGGAATTTCTTCAAGTTTTCAGAAGATTTAGGGAATTTTGTGGGATTTTTCTGGGATTTTGTTGGGTATTGAGGACATTTTGTGGGATGTTTCTGGAATTTGGTGGGGCTTTTCAAGAATTTTGTGGTATTTTGAAAAGATTTTGGGAATTTTGTGGTGTTTTTTCTTGAATTTTTTGGGAAACTGTGCTGATTTTATGGGGCGTTTCTGGAATTTGTTCGAGTTTTCAGAAGATTTAGGGATTTTTGTGAGATTTTTGTGGGATGTTCGGGGAATTGGTGGAGATTTTGTGGGACTTTCCTGTGAATTGGTAGGGTTTTGAAATGATTTAGGGAGTTTTGTGGGACTTCTCTGGAATTTTGTGGGTTTTTTTCTGGAATTGTGTGGGATTCTGAGGAGACTTGAAGAATTTTGAGGAATTTGTTTTAGATTTTTGGGAATTTGTGTAGATTCTGTGGGATTTTTCTGGAATTTGGTGGTTTTTTTCAAAGACTTTGTGTGGTTTTGAGGAGACTTGAAGAATTTTGAGGATTTTTTTTTATATTTTGTGGAAACTTGTGGAGGTTTTGTGTGATTTTTGTGGGATTTTGTGGGATATTGAGGCGATTTAGGGATCTTGAGGGATTTTTCATGTATTTTGTGGGAATTTGTGGAGATTTGGTGGGATATTTTTCTAGAATTTGGTCGTGTTTTGTGAAGATTTAGGGAATTTTGTGGGATTTTTCTTGAATTCTGTTGGATATTGAGTAGATTTTGTGGAACTTTGAGGGACTTTTCTGGAATTTGGTGAGATTCTGTAGAGAACTGACGAATTATCAGGGATTTTTCATGTATTCTGTGGGAATTTGTGGAGATTCGGTGGTATATTTTTCTGGAATTTGGTCATGTTTTGAGAAGATTTAGGGAATTTTGTGGGATTTTTCCTGGAATTTTGTTGGATTCTGGGGAGATTTTGTGGGATGTTTGTGGAACTTTGAGGGACTTTTCTGGAATTTGGTGATATTCTGTAGAGAACTGACGAATTATCAGATATTTTTCATGTATTCTGTGGGAATTTGTGGAGATTTGGTGTGATATTTTTCTAGAATTTGGTCATGTTTTGAGAAGATTTAGGGAATTCTGTAAGATTTTTCTGGAATTTGGTGGGCCTTTTTGAAGGACTTTGTGTGGTTTTGAGGAGACTTGAAGAATTTTGAGGAATTTGTTTTAGATTTTGTGGGAATTTGTGGAGATTCTGTGGGATTTTTCTGGAATTTGGTGGTCCTTTTCAAGGACTTTGTTTGATTTTGAGGAGACTTGAAGAATTTTCAGGGATTTTTCTTAGCTTTTGTGGAAACTTGTGGAGGTTTTGTGTGATTTTTGTGGGATTTTGTGGGATATTGAGGCGATTTAGGGATCTTGAGGGATTTTTCATGTATTTTGTGGGAATTTGTGGAGATTTGGTGGGATATTTTTCTAGAATTTGGTCGTGTTTTGGGAAGATTTAGGGAATTTTGTGGGATTTTTCCTGGAATTTTATTGGATACTGGGGAGATTTTGTGGGATGTTTGTGGAACTTTGAGGGACTCTTCTGGAATTTGGTGAGATTCTGTAGAGAACTGACGAATTATCAGGGATTTTTCATGTATTCTGTGGGAATTTGTGGAGATTTGGTGGGATTTTTGTGGATTTTGGCCGTGTTTTGAGAAGATTTAGGGAATTTTGTGTGATTTTTCTGGGATTTTGTTGGATACTGTGCTGATTTTATGGGGCGTTTCTGGAATTTCTTCAAGTTTTCAGAAGATTTAGGGAATTTTGTGGGATTTTTCTGGGATTTTGTTGGGTATTGAGGACATTTTGTGGGATGTTTCTGGAATTTGGTGGGGCTTTTCAAGAATTTTGTGGTATTTTGAAAAGATTTTGGGAATTTTGTGGTGTTTTTTCTTGAATTTTTTGGGAAACTGTGCTGATTTTATGGGGCGTTTCTGGAATTTGTTCGAGTTTTCAGAAGATTTAGGGATTTTTGTGAGATTTTTGTGGGATGTTCGGGGAATTGGTGGAGATTTTGTGGGACTTTCCTGTGAATTGGTAGGGTTTTGAAATGATTTAGGGAGTTTTGTGGGACTTCTCTGGAATTTTGTGGGTTTTTTTCTGGAATTGTGTGGGATTCTGAGGAGACTTGAAGAATTTTGAGGAATTTGTTTTAGATTTTTGGGAATTTGTGTAGATTCTGTGGGATTTTTCTGGAATTTGGTGGTTTTTTTCAAAGACTTTGTGTGGTTTTGAGGAGACTTGAAGAATTTTGAGGATTTTTTTTTATATTTTGTGGAAACTTGTGGAGGTTTTGTGTGATTTTTGTGGGATTTTGTGGGATATTGAGGCGATTTAGGGATCTTGAGGGATTTTTCATGTATTTTGTGGGAATTTGTGGAGATTTGGTGGGATATTTTTCTAGAATTTGGTCGTGTTTTGTGAAGATTTAGGGAATTTTGTGGGATTTTTCTTGAATTCTGTTGGATATTGAGTAGATTTTGTGGAACTTTGAGGGACTTTTCTGGAATTTGGTGAGATTCTGTAGAGAACTGACGAATTATCAGGGATTTTTCATGTATTCTGTGGGAATTTGTGGAGATTCGGTGGTATATTTTTCTGGAATTTGGTCATGTTTTGAGAAGATTTAGGGAATTTTGTGGGATTTTTCCTGGAATTTTGTTGGATACTGGGGAGATTTTGTGGGATGTTTGTGGAACTTTGAGGGAGTTTTCTGGAATTTGGTGAGATTCTGTAGAGAACTGACGAATTATCAGGGATTTTTCATGTATTCTGTGGGAATTTGTGGAGATTTGGTGTGATATTTTTCTAGAATTTGGTCATGTTTTGAGAAGATTTAGGGAATTCTGTAAGATTTTTCTGGAATTTGGTGGGCCTTTTTGAAGGACTTTGTGTGGTTTTGAGGAGACTTGAAGAATTTTGAGGAATTTGTTTTAGATTTTGTGGGAATTTGTGGAGATTCTGTGGGATTTTACTGGAATTTGGTGGGCCTCTTTGAAGGACTTTGTGTGGTTTTGAGGAGACTTGAAGAATTTTGAGGATTTTTTTTTATATTTTGTGGAAACTTGTGGAGGTTTTGTGTGATCTTTGTGGGATTTTGTGGGATATTGAGGCGATTTAGGGATCTTGAGGGATTTTTCATGTATTTTGTGGGAATTTGTGGAGATTTGGTGGGATATTTTTCTAGAATTTGGTCGTGTTTTGTGAAGATTTAGGGAATTTTGTGGGATTTTTCTTGAATTCTGTTGGATATTGAGTAGATTTTGTGGAACTTTGAGGGACTTTTCTGGAATTTGGTGAGATTCTGTAGAGAACTGACGAATTATCAGGGATTTTTCATGTATTCTGTGGGAATTTGTGGAGATTCGGTGGTATATTTTTCTGGAATTTGGTCATGTTTTGAGAAGATTTAGGGAATTTTGTGGGATTTTTCCTGGAATTTTGTTGGATACTGGGGAGATTTTGTGGGATGTTTGTGGAACTTTGAGGGACTTTTCTGGAATTTGGTGAGATTCTGTAGAGAACTGACGAATTATCAGGGATTTTTCATGTATTCTGTGGGAATTTGTGGAGATTTGGTGTGATATTTTTCTAGAATTTGGTCATGTTTTGAGAAGATTTAGGGAATTCTGTAAGATTTTTCTGGAATTTGGTGGGCCTTTTTGAAGGACTTTGTGTGGTTTTGAGGAGACTTGAAGAATTTTGAGGAATTTGTTTTAGATTTTGTGGGAATTTGTGGAGATTCTGTGGGATTTTACTGGAATTTGGTGGGCCTTTTCAAGGACTTTGTGTGGTTTTGAGGAGACTTGAAGAATTTTGAGGATTTTTTTTTATATTTTGTGGAAACTTGTGGAGGTTTTGTGTGATTTTTGTGGGATTTTGTGGGATATTGAGGCGATTTAGGGATCTTGAGGGATTTTTCATGTATTTTGTGGGAATTTGTGGAGATTTGGTGGGATATTTTTCTAGAATTTGGTCGTGTTTTGTGAAGATTTAGGGAATTTTGTGGGATTTTTCTTGAATTCTGTTGGATATTGAGTAGATTTTGTGGAACTTGGAGGGACTTTTCTGGAATTTGGTGAGATTCTGTAGAGAACTGACGAATTATCAGGGATTTTTCATGTATTCTGTGGGAATTTGTGGAGATTCGGTGGTATATTTTTCTGGAATTTGGTCATGTTTTGAGAAGATTTAGGGAATTTTGTGGGATTTTTCCTGGAATTTTGTTGGATTCTGGGGAGATTTTGTGGGATGTTTGTGGAACTTTGAGGGACTTTTCTGGAATTTGGTGATATTCTGTAGAGAACTGACGAATTATCAGATATTTTTCATGTATTCTGTGGGAATTTGTGGAGATTTGGTGTGATATTTTTCTAGAATTTCGTCATGTTTTGAGAAGATTTAGGGAATTCTGTAAGATTTTTCTGGAATTTGGTGGGCCTTTTTGAAGGACTTTGTGTGGTTTTGAGGAGACTTGAAGAATTTTGAGGAATTTGTTTTAGATTTTGTGGGAATTTGTGGAGATTCTGTGGGATTTTTCTGGAATTTGGTGGTCCTTTTCAAGGACTTTGTTTGATTTTGAGGAGACTTGAAGAATTTTCAGGGATTTTTCTTAGCTTTTGTGGAAACTTGTGGAGGTTTTGTGTGATTTTTGTGGGATTTTGTGGGATATTGAGGCGATTTAGGGATCTTGAGGGATTTTTCATGTATTTTGTGGGAATTTGTGGAGATTTGGTGGGATATTTTTCTAGAATTTGGTCGTGTTTTGTGAAGATTTAGGGAATTTTGTGGGATTTTTCTTGAATTCTGTTGGATATTGAGTAGATTTTGTGGAACTTTGAGGGACTTTTCTGGAATTTGGTGAGATTCTGTAGAGAACTGACGAATTATCAGGGATTTTTCATGTATTCTGTGGGAATTTGTGGAGATTCGGTGGTATATTTTTCTGGAATTTGGTCATGTTTTGAGAAGATTTAGGGAATTTTGTGGGATTTTTCCTGGAATTTTGTTGGATTCTGGGGAGATTTTGTGGGATGTTTGTGGAACTTTGAGGGACTTTTCTGGAATTTGGTGATATTCTGTAGAGAACTGACGAATTATCAGATATTTTTCATGTATTCTGTGGGAATTTGTGGAGATTTGGTGTGATATTTTTCTAGAATTTGGTCATGTTTTGAGAAGATTTAGGGAATTCTGTAAGATTTTTCTGGAATTTGGTGGGCCTTTTTGAAGGACTTTGTGTGGTTTTGAGGAGACTTGAAGAATTTTGAGGAATTTGTTTTAGATTTTGTGGGAATTTGTGGAGATTCTGTGGGATTTTTCTGGAATTTGGTGGTCCTTTTCAAGGACTTTGTTTGATTTTGAGGAGACTTGAAGAATTTTCAGGGATTTTTCTTAGCTTTTGTGGAAACTTGTGGAGGTTTTGTGTGATTTTTGTGGGATTTTGTGGGATATTGAGGCGATTTAGGGATCTTGAGGGATTTTTCATGTATTTTGTGGGAATTTGTGGAGATTTGGTGGGATATTTTTCTAGAATTTGGTCGTGTTTTGGGAAGATTTAGGGAATTTTGTGGGATTTTTCCTGGAATTTTATTGGATACTGGGGAGATTTTGTGGGATGTTTGTGGAACTTTGAGGGACTCTTCTGGAATTTGGTGAGATTCTGTAGAGAACTGACGAATTATCAGGGATTTTTCATGTATTCTGTGGGAATTTGTGGAGATTTGGTGGGATTTTTGTGGATTTTGGCCGTGTTTTGAGAAGATTTAGGGAATTTTGTGTGATTTTTCTGGGATTTTGTTGGATACTGTGCTGATTTTATGGGGCGTTTCTGGAATTTCTTCAAGTTTTCAGAAGATTTAGGGAATTTTGTGGGATTTTTCTGGGATTTTGTTGGGTATTGAGGACATTTTGTGGGATGTTTCTGGAATTTGGTGGGCCTTTTCAAGAATTTTGTGGTATTTTGAAAAGATTTTGGGAATTTTGTGGTGTTTTTTCTTGAATTTTTTGGGAAACTGTGCTGATTTTATGGGGCGTTTCTGGAATTTGTTCGAGTTTTCAGAAGATTTAGGGATTTTTGTGAGATTTTTGTGGGATGTTCTGGGAATTGGTAGAGATTTTGTGGGACTTTCCTGTGAATTGGTAGGGTTTTGAAATGATTTAGGGAGTTTTGTGGGACTTCTCTGGAATTTTGTGGGTTTTTTTCTGGAATTGTGTGGGATTCTGAGGAGACTTGAAGAATTTTGAGGAATTTGTTTTAGATTTTTGGGAATTTGTGTAGATTCTGTGGGATTTTTCTGGAATTTGGTGGGCCTCTTTGAAGGACTTTGTGTGGTTTTGAGGAGACTTGAAGAATTTTGAGGATTTTTTTTTATATTTTGTGGAAACTTGTGGAGGTTTTGTGTGATTTTTGTGGGATTTTGTGGGATATTGAGGCGATTTAGGGATCTTGAGGGATTTTTCATGTATTTTGTGGGAATTTGTGGAGATTTGGTGGGATATTTTTCTAGAATTTGGTCGTGTTTTGTGAAGATTTAGGGAATTTTGTGGGATTTTTCTTGAATTCTGTTGGATATTGAGTAGATTTTGTGGAACTTTGAGGGACTTTTCTGGAATTTGGTGAGATTCTGTAGAGAACTGACGAATTATCAGGGATTTTTCATGTATTCTGTGGGAATTTGTGGAGATTCGGTGGTATATTTTTCTGGAATTTGGTCATGTTTTGAGAAGATTTAGGGAATTTTGTGGGATTTTTCCTGGAATTTTGTTGGATACTGGGGAGATTTTGTGGGATGTTTGTGGAACTTTGAGGGAGTTTTCTGGAATTTGGTGAGATTCTGTAGAGAACTGACGAATTATCAGGGATTTTTCATGTATTCTGTGGGAATTTGTGGAGATTTGGTGTGATATTTTTCTAGAATTTGGTCATGTTTTGAGAAGATTTAGGGAATTCTGTAAGATTTTTCTGGAATTTGGTGGGCCTTTTTGAAGGACTTTGTGTGGTTTTGAGGAGACTTGAAGAATTTTGAGGAATTTGTTTTAGATTTTGTGGGAATTTGTGGAGATTCTGTGGGATTTTACTGGAATTTGGTGGGCCTCTTTGAAGGACTTTGTGTGGTTTTGAGGAGACTTGAAGAATTTTGAGGATTTTTTTTTATATTTTGTGGAAACTTGTGGAGGTTTTGTGTGATCTTTGTGGGATTTTGTGGGATATTGAGGCGATTTAGGGATCTTGAGGGATTTTTCATGTATTTTGTGGGAATTTGTGGAGATTTGGTGGGATATTTTTCTAGAATTTGGTCGTGTTTTGTGAAGATTTAGGGAATTTTGTGGGATTTTTCTTGAATTCTGTTGGATATTGAGTAGATTTTGTGGAACTTTGAGGGACTTTTCTGGAATTTGGTGAGATTCTGTAGAGAACTGACGAATTATCAGGGATTTGTCATGTATTCTGTGGGAATTTGTGGAGATTCGGTGGTATATTTTTCTGGAATTTGGTCATGTTTTGAGAAGATTTAGGGAATTTTGTGGGATTTTTCCTGGAATTTTGTTGGATACTGGGGAGATTTTGTGGGATGTTTGTGGAACTTTGAGGGAGTTTTCTGGAATTTGGTGAGATTCTGTAGAGAACTGAAGAATTATCAGGGATTTTTCATGTATTCTGTGGGAATTTGTGGAGATTTGGTGTGATATTTTTCTAGAATTTGGTCATGTTTTGAGAAGATTTAGGGAATTCTGTAAGATTTTTCTGGAATTTGGTGGGCCTTTTTGAAGGACTTTGTGTGGTTTTGAGGAGACTTGAAGAATTTTGAGGAATTTGTTTTAGATTTTGTGGGAATTTGTGGAGATTCTGTGGGATTTTCCTGGAATTTGGTGGGCCTTTTCAAGGACTTTGTGTGGTTTTGAGGAGACTTGAAGAATTTTGAGGATTTTTTTTTATATTTTGTGGAAACTTGTGGAGGTTTTGTGTGATTTTTGTGGGATTTTGTGGGATATTGAGGCGATTTAGGGATCTTGAGGGATTTTTCATGTATTTTGTGGGAATTTGTGGAGATTTGGTGGGATATTTTTCTAGAATTTGGTCGTGTTTTGTGAAGATTTAGGGAATTTTGTGGGATTTTTCTTGAATTCTGTTGGATATTGAGTAGATTTTGTGGAACTTTGAGGGACTTTTCTGGAATTTGGTGAGATTCTGTAGAGAACTGACGAATTATCAGGGATTTTTCATGTATTCTGTGGGAATTTGTGGAGATTCGGTGGTATATTTTTCTGGAATTTGGTCATGTTTTGAGAAGATTTAGGGAATTTTGTGGGATTTTTCCTGGAATTTTGTTGGATTCTGGGGAGATTTTGTGGGATGTTTGTGGAACTTTGAGGGACTTTTCTGGAATTTGGTGATATTCTGTAGAGAACTGACGAATTATCAGATATTTTTCATGTATTCTGTGGGAATTTGTGGAGATTTGGTGTGATATTTTTCTAGAATTTGGTCATGTTTTGAGAAGATTTAGGGAATTCTGTAAGATTTTTCTGGAATTTGGTGGGCCTTTTTGAAGGACTTTGTGTGGTTTTGAGGAGACTTGAAGAATTTTGAGGAATTTGTTTTAGATTTTGTGGGAATTTGTGGAGATTCTGTGGGATTTTTCTGGAATTTGGTGGTCCTTTTCAAGGACTTTGTTTGATTTTGAGGAGACTTGAAGAATTTTCAGGGATTTTTCTTAGCTTTTGTGGAAACTTGTGGAGGTTTTGTGTGATTTTTGTGGGATTTTGTGGGATATTGAGGCGATTTAGGGATCTTGAGGGATTTTTCATGTATTTTGTGGGAATTTGTGGAGATTTGGTGGGATATTTTTCTAGAATTTGGTCGTGTTTTGTGAAGATTTAGGGAATTTTGTGGGATTTTTCCTGGAATTTTATTGGATACTGGGGAGATTTTGTGGGATGTTTGTGGAACTTTGAGGGACTCTTCTGGAATTTGGTGAGATTCTGTAGAGAACTGACGAATTATCAGGGATTTTTCATGTATTCTGTGGGAATTTGTGGAGATTTGGTGGGATTTTTGTGGATTTTGGCCGTGTTTTGAGAAGATTTAGGGAATTTTGTGTGATTTTTCTGGGATTTTGTTGGATACTGTGCTGATTTTATGGGGCGTTTCTGGAATTTCTTCAAGTTTTCAGAAGATTTAGGGAATTTTGTGGGATTTTTCTGGGATTTTGTTGGGTATTGAGGACATTTTGTGGGATGTTTCTGGAATTTGGTGGGGCTTTTCAAGAATTTTGTGGTATTTTGAAAAGATTTTGGGAATTTTGTGGTGTTTTTTCTTGAATTTTTTGGGAAACTGTGCTGATTTTATGGGGCGTTTCTGGAATTTGTTCGAGTTTTCAGAAGATTTAGGGATTTTTGTGAGATTTTTGTGGGATGTTCGGGGAATTGGTGGAGATTTTGTGGGACTTTCCTGTGAATTGGTAGGGTTTTGAAATGATTTAGGGAGTTTTGTGGGACTTCTCTGGAATTTTGTGGGTTTTTTTCTGGAATTGTGTGGGATTCTGAGGAGACTTGAAGAATTTTGAGGAATTTGTTTTAGATTTTTGGGAATTTGTGTAGATTCTGTGGGATTTTTCTGGAATTTGGTGGTTTTTTTCAAAGACTTTGTGTGGTTTTGAGGAGACTTGAAGAATTTTGAGGATTTTTTTTTATATTTTGTGGAAACTTGTGGAGGTTTTGTGTGATTTTTGTGGGATTTTGTGGGATATTGAGGCGATTTAGGGATCTTGAGGGATTTTTCATGTATTTTGTGGGAATTTGTGGAGATTTGGTGGGATATTTTTCTAGAATTTGGTCGTGTTTTGTGAAGATTTAGGGAATTTTGTGGGATTTTTCTTGAATTCTGTTGGATATTGAGTAGATTTTGTGGAACTTTGAGGGACTTTTCTGGAATTTGGTGAGATTCTGTAGAGAACTGACGAATTATCAGGGATTTTTCATGTATTCTGTGGGAATTTGTGGAGATTCGGTGGTATATTTTTCTGGAATTTGGTCATGTTTTGAGAAGATTTAGGGAATTTTGTGGGATTTTTCCTGGAATTTTGTTGGATACTGGGGAGATTTTGTGGGATGTTTGTGGAACTTTGAGGGAGTTTTCTGGAATTTGGTGAGATTCTGTAGAGAACTGACGAATTATCAGGGATTTTTCATGTATTCTGTGGGAATTTGTGGAGATTTGGTGTGATATTTTTCTAGAATTTGGTCATGTTTTGAGAAGATTTAGGGAATTCTGTAAGATTTTTCTGGAATTTGGTGGGCCTTTTTGAAGGACTTTGTGTGGTTTTGAGGAGACTTGAAGAATTTTGAGGAATTTGTTTTAGATTTTGTGGGAATTTGTGGAGATTCTGTGGGATTTTACTGGAATTTGGTGGGCCTCTTTGAAGGACTTTGTGTGGTTTTGAGGAGACTTGAAGAATTTTGAGGATTTTTTTTTATATTTTGTGGAAACTTGTGGAGGTTTTGTGTGATTTTTGTGGGATTTTGTGGGATATTGAGGCGATTTAGGGATCTTGAGGGATTTTTCATGTATTTTGTGGGAATTTGTGGAGATTTGGTGGGATATTTTTCTAGAATTTGGTCGTGTTTTGTGAAGATTTAGGGAATTTTGTGGGATTTTTCTTGAATTCTGTTGGATATTGAGTAGATTTTGTGGAACTTTGAGGGACTTTTCTGGAATTTGGTGAGATTCTGTAGAGAACTGACGAATTATCAGGGATTTTTCATGTATTCTGTGGGAATTTGTGGAGATTCGGTGGTATATTTTTCTGGAATTTGGTCATGTTTTGAGAAGATTTAGGGAATTTTGTGGGATTTTTCCTGGAATTTTGTTGGATACTGGGGAGATTTTGTGGGATGTTTGTGGAACTTTGAGGGACTTTTCTGTAATTTGGTGATATTCTGTAGAGAACTGACGAATTATCAGATATTTTTCATGTATTCTGTGGGAATTTGTGGAGATTTGGTGTGATATTTTTCTAGAATTTGGTCATGTTTTGAGAAGATTTAGGGAATTCTGTAAGATTTTTCTGGAATTTGGTGGGCCTTTTTGAAGGACTTTGTGTGGTTTTGAGGAGACTTGAAGAATTTTGAGGAATTTGTTTTAGATTTTGTGGGAATTTGTGGAGATTCTGTGGGATTTTTCTGGAATTTGGTGGTCCTTTTCAAGGACTTTGTTTGATTTTGAGGAGACTTGAAGAATTTTCAGGGATTTTTCTTAGCTTTTGTGGAAACTTGTGGAGGTTTTGTGTGATTTTTGTGGGATTTTGTGGGATATTGAGGCGATTTAGGGATCTTGAGGGATTTTTCATGTATTTTGTGGGAATTTGTGGAGATTTGGTGGGATATTTTTGTAGAATTTGGTCGTGTTTTGGGAAGATTTAGGGAATTTTGTGGGATTTTTCCTGGAATTTTATTGGATACTGGGGAGATTTTGTGGGATGTTTGTGGAACTTTGAGGGACTCTTCTGGAATTTGGTGAGATTCTGTAGAGAACTGACGAATTATCAGGGATTTTTCATGTATTCTGTGGGAATTTGTGGAGATTTGGTGGGATTTTTGTGGATTTTGTCCGTGTTTTGAGAAGATTTAGGGAATTTTGTGTGATTTTTCTGGGATTTTGTTGGATACTGTGCTGATTTTATGGGGCGTTTCTGGAATTTCATCAAGTTTTCAGAAGATTTAGGGAATTTTGTGGGATTTTTCTGGGATTTTGTTGGGTATTGAGGACATTTTGTGGGATGTTTCTGGAATTTGGTGGGGCTTTTCAAGAATTTTGTGGTATTTTGAAAAGATTTAGGGAATTTTGTGGTGTTTTTTCTTGAATTTTGTGGGAAACTGTGCTGTTTTTATGGGGCGTTTCTGGAATTTGGTCGAGTTTTCAGAAGATTTAGGGATTTTTGTGAGATTTTTGTGGGATGTTCTGGGAATTGGTGGAGATTTTGTGGGACATTCCTGTGAATTGGTAGGGTTTTGAAATGATTTAGGGAGTTTTGTGGGACTTCTCTGGAATTTTGTGGGTTTTTTCTGGAATTCTGTGGGATTCTGAGGAGACTTGAAGAATTTTGAGGAATTTGTTTTAGATTTTGTAGGAATTTGTGTAGATTCTGTGGGATTTTTCTGGAATTTGGTGGGCCTTTTCAAGGACTTTGTGTGGTTTTGAGGAGACTTGAGGAATTTTGAGGATTTTTTCTTAGATTTTATACAAACCTGTGGAGGTTTTGTGTGATTTTTGTGGGATTTTGTGGGATATTGAGGCGACTTAGGGATCTTGAGGGATTTTTCATGTATTTTGTGGGAATTTGTGGAGATTTGGTGGGATATTTTTCTAGAATTTGGTCGTGTTTTGAGAAGATTTAGGGAATTTTGTGGGATTTTTCCTGGAATTTTATTGGATACTGGGGAGATTTTGTGGGATGTTTGTGGAACTTTGAGGGACTTTTCTGGAATTTGGTGAGATTCTGTAGAGAACTGACGAATTATCAGGGATTTTTCATGTATTCTGTGGGAATTTGTGGAGATTTGGTGGGATTTTTGTTTATTTTGGCCGTCTTTTGAGAAGATTTAGGGAATTTTGTGGGATTTTTCCTGGAATTTTGTTGGATACTGGGGAGATTTTGTGGGATGTTTGTGGAACTTTGAGGGAGTTTTCTGGAATTTGGTGAGATTCTGTAGAGAACTGACGAATTATCAGGGATTTTTCATGTATTCTGTGGGAATTTGTGGAGATTTGGTGTGATATTTTTCTAGAATTTGGTCATGTTTTGAGAAGATTTAGGGAATTCTGTAAGATTTTTCTGGAATTTGGTGGGTCTTTTTGAAGGACTTTGTGTGGTTTTGAGGAGACTTGAAGAATTTTGAGGAATTTGTTTTAGATTTTGTGGGAATTTGTGGAGATTCTGTGGGATTTTACTGGAATTTGGTGGGCCTTTTCAAGGACTTTGTGTGGTTTTGAGGGGACTTGAAGAATTTTGAGGATTTTTTTTTATATTTTGTGGAAACTTGTGGAGGTTTTGTGTGATTTTTGTGGGATTTTGTGGGATATTGAGGCGATTTAGGGATCTTGAGGGATTTTTCATGTATTTTGTGGGAATTTGTGGAGATTTGGTGGGATATTTTTCTAGAATTTGGTCGTGTTTTGGGAAGATTTAGGGAATTTTGTGGGATTTTTCCTGGAATTTTATTAGATACTGGGGAGATTTTGTGGAATGTTTGTGGAACTTTGAGGGACTCTTCTGGAATTTGGTGAGATTCTGTAGAGAACTGACGAATTATCAGGGATTTTTCATGTATTCTGTGAAAATTTGTGGAGATTTGGTGGGATTTTTGTGGATTTTGGCCGTGTTTTGAGAAGATTTAGGGAATTTTGTGTGATTTTTCTGGGATTTTGTTGGGTATTGAGGACATTTTGTGGGATGTTTCTGGAATTTGGTGGGGCTTTTCAAGAATTTTGTGGTATTTTGAAAAGATTTAGGGAATTTTGTGGTGTTTTTTCTTGAATTTTGAGGGAAACTGTGCTGATTTTATGGGGCGTTTCTGGAATTTGGTCGAGTTTTCAGAAGATTTAGGGATTTTTGTGAGATTTTTGTGGGATGTTCTGGGAATTGGTGGAGATTTTGTGGGACATTCCTGTGAATTGGTAGGGTTTTGAAATGATTTAGGGAGTTTTGTGGGACTTCTCTGGAATTTTGTGGGTTTTTTCTGGAATTGTGTGGGATTCTGAGGAGACTTGAAGAATTTTGAGGAATTTGTTTTAGATTTTGTAGGAATTTGTGTAGATTCTGTGGGATTTTTCTGGAATTTGGTGGGCCTTTTCAAGGACTTTGTGTGGTTTTGAGGAGACTTGAAGAATTTTGAGGAAATTTTCTTAGATTTTGTGGAAACTTGTGGAGGTTTTGTGTGATCTTTGTGGGATTTTGTGGGATATTGAGGCGATTTAGGGATCTTGAGGGATTTTTCATGTATTTTGTGGGAATTTGTGGAGATTTGGTGGGATATTTTTCTAGAATTTGGTCGTGTTTTGAGAAGATTTAGGGAATTTTGTGGGATTTTCCTGGAATTTTATTGGATACTGGGGAGATTTTGTGGGATGTTTGTGGAACTTTGAGGGACTTTTCTGGAATTTGGTGAGATTCTGTAGAGAACTGACGAATTATCAGGGATTTTTCATGTATTCTGTGGGAATTTGTGGAGATTTGGTGTGATATTTTTCTAGAATTTGGTCATGTTTTGAGAAGATTTAGGGAATTCTGTAAGATTTTTCTGGAATTTGGTGGGCCTTTTTGAAGGACTTTGTGTGGTTTTGAGGAGACTTGAAGAATTTTGAGGAATTTGTTTTAGATTTTGTGGGAATTTGTGGAGATTCTGTGGGATTTTACTGGAATTTGGTGGGCCTTTTCAAGGACTTTGTGTGGTTTTGAGGAGACTTGAAGAATTTTGAGGATTTTTTTTTATATTTTGTGGAAACTTGTGGAGGTTTTGTGTGATTTTTGTGGGATTTTGTGGGATATTGAGGCGATTTAGGGATCTTGAGGGATTTTTCATGTATTTTGTGGGAATTTGTGGAGATTTGGTGCGATATTTTTCTAGAATTTGGTCGTGTTTTGTGAAGATTTAGGGAATTTTATGGGATTTTTCTTGAATTCTGTTGGATATTGAGTAGATTTTGTGGAACTTTGAGGGACTTTTCTGGAATTTGGTGAGATTCTGTAGAGAACTGATGAATTATCAGGGATTTTTCATGTATTCTGTGGGAATTTGTGGAGATTCGGTGGTATATTTTTGTAGAATTTGGTCATGTTTTGAGAAGATTTAGGGAATTTTGTGGGATTTTTCCTGGAATTTTATTGGATACTGGGGAGATTTTGTGGGATGTTTGTGGAACTTTGAGGGCCTCTTCTGGAATTTGGTGAGATTCTGTAGAGAACTGACGAATTATCAGGGATTTTTCATGTATTCTGTGGGAATTTGTGGAGATTTGGTGGGATTTTTGTGGATTTTGGCCGTGTTTTGAGAAGATTTAGGGAATTTTGTGTGATTTTTCTGGGATTTTGTTGGATACTGTGCTGATTTTATGGGGCGTTTCTGGAATTTCTTCAAGTTTTCAGAAGATTTAGGGAATTTTGTGGGAGTTTTCTTGGATTTTGTTGGGTATTGAGGACATTTTGTGGGATGTTTCTGGAATTTGGTGGGGCTTTTCAAGAATTTTGTGGTATTTTGAAAAGATTTAGGGAATTTTGTGGTGTTTTTTCTTGAATTTTGTGGGAAACTGTGCTGATTTTATGGGGCGTTTCTGGAATTTGTTCGAGTTTTCAGAAGATTTAGGGATTTTTGTGAGATTTTTGTGGGATGTTCTGGGAATTGGTGGAGATTTTGTGGGACATTCCTGTGAATTGGTAGGGTTTTGAAATGATTTAGGGAGTTTTGTGGGACTTCTCTGGAATTTTGTGGGTTTTTTCTGGAATTGTGTGGGATTCTGAGGAGACTTGAAGAATTTTGAGGAATTTGTTTTAGATTTTGTGGGAATTTGTGGAGATTCTGTGGGATTTTACTGGAATTTGGTGGGCCTTTTCAAGGACTTTGTGTGGTTTTGAAGAGACTTGAAGAATTTTGAGGATTTTTTTTATATTTTGCGGAAACTTGTGGAGGTTTTGTGTGATTTTCGTGGGATTTTGTGGGATATTGAGGCGATTTAGGGATCTGGAGGGATTTTTCATGTATTTTATGGGATTTTGTGGAGATTTGGTGGGATATTTTTCTAGAATTTGGTCATGTTTTGAGAAGATTTAGGGAATTTTGTGTGATTTTCCTGGAATTTTGTTGGATACTGGGGAGATTTTGTGGGATGTTTGTGGAACTTTGAGGGACTTTTCTGGAATTTGGTGAGATTCTGTAGAGAACTGACGAATTATCAGGGATTTTTCATGTATTCTGTGGGAATTTGTGGAGATTCGGTGGTATATTTTTCTGGAATTTGGTCATGTTTTGAGAAGATTTAGGGAATTTTGTGGGATTTTTCCTGGAATTTTGTTGGATACTGGGGAGATTTTGTGGGATGTTTGTGGAATTTGAGGGACTTTTCTGGAATTTGGTGAGATTCTGTAGAGAACTGACGAATTATCAGATATTTTTCATGTATTCTGTGGGAATTTGTGGAGATTTGGTGTGATATTTTTCTAGAATTTGGTCATGTTTTGAGAAGATTTAGGGAATTCTGTAAGATTTTTCTGGAATTTGGTGGGCCTTTTTGAAGGACTTTGTGTGGTTTTGAGGAGACTTGAAGAATTTTGAGGAATTTGTTTTAGATTTTGTGGGAATTTGTGTAGATTCTGTGGGATTTTACTGGAATTTGGTGGGCCTTTTCAAGGACTTTGTGTGGTTTTGAGGAGACTTGAAGAATTTTGAGGATTTTTTTTTATATTTTGTGGAAACTTGTGGAGGTTTTGTGTGATTTTTGTGGGATTTTGTGGGATATTGAGGCGATTTAGGGATCTTGAGGGATTTTTCATGTATTTTGTGGGAATTTGTGGAGATTTGGTGGGATATTTTTCTAGAATTTGGTCGTGTTTTGTGAAGATTTAGGGAATTTTGTGGGATTTTTCTTGAATTCTGTTGGATATTGAGTAGATTTTGTGGAACTTTGAGGGACTTTTCTGGAATTTGGTGAGATTCTGTAGAGAACTGATGAATTATCAGGGATTTTTCATGTATTCTGTGGGAATTTGTGGAATTCGGTGGTATATTTTTGTAGAATTTGGTCATGTTTTGAGAAGATTTAGGGAATTTTGTGGGATTTTTCTTGAATTCTGTTGGATATTGAGTAGATTTTGTGGAACTTTGAGGGACTTTTCTGGAATTTGGTGAGATTCTGTAGAGAACTGACGAATTATCAGGGATTTTTCATGTATTCTGTGGGAATTTGTGGAGATTCGGTGGTATATTTTTCTGGAATTTGGTCATGTTTTGAGAAGATTTAGGGAATTTTGTGGGATTTTTCCTGGAATTTTGTTGGATACTGGGGAGATTTTGTGGGATGTTTGTGGAATTTGAGGGACTTTTCTGGAATTTGGTGAGATTCTGTAGAGAACTGACGAATTATCAGATATTTTTCATGTATTCTGTGGGAATTTGTGGAGATTTGGTGTGATATTTTTCTAGAATTTGGTCATGTTTTGAGAAGATTTAGGGAATTCTGTAAGATTTTTCTGGAATTTGGTGGGCCTTTTTGAAGGACTTTGTGTGGTTTTGAGGAGACTTGAAGAATTTTGAGGAATTTGTTTTAGATTTTGTGGGAATTTGTGTAGATTCTGTGGGATTTTACTGGAATTTGGTGGGCCTTTTCAAGGACTTTGTGTGGTTTTGAGGAGACTTGAAGAATTTTGAGGATTTTTTTTTATATTTTGTGGAAACTTGTGGAGGTTTTGTGTGATTTTTGTGGGATTTTGTGGGATATTGAGGCGATTTAGGGATCTTGAGGGATTTTTCATGTATTTTGTGGGAATTTGTGGAGATTTGGTGGGATATTTTTCTAGAATTTGGTCGTGTTTTGTGAAGATTTAGGGAATTTTGTGGGATTTTTCTTGAATTCTGTTGGATATTGAGTAGATTTTGTGGAACTTTGAGGGACTTTTCTGGAATTTGGTGAGATTCTGTAGAGAACTGATGAATTATCAGGGATTTTTCATGTATTCTGTGGGAATTTGTGGAATTCGGTGGTATATTTTTGTAGAATTTGGTCATGTTTTGAGAAGATTTAGGGAATTTTGTGGGATTTTTCCTGGAATTTTATTGGATACTGGGGAGATTTTGTGGGATGTTTGTGGAACTTTGAGGGACTCTTCTGGAATTTGGTGAGATTCTGTAGAGAACTGACGAATTATCAGGGATTTTTCATGTATTCTGTGGGAATTTGTGGAGATTTGGTGGGATTTTTGTGGATTTTGGCCGTGTTTTGAGAAGATTTAGGGAATTTTGTGTGATTTTTCTGGGATTTTGTTGGATACTGTGCTGATTTTATGGGGCGTTTCTGGAATTTCTTCAAGTTTTCAGAAGATTTAGGGAATTTTGTGGGATTTTTCTGGGATTTTGTTGGGTATTGAGGACATTTTGTGGGATGTTTCTGGAATTTGGTGGGGCTTTTCAAGAATTTTGTGGTATTTTGAAAAGATTTTGGGAATTTTGTGGTGTTTTTTCTTGAATTTTGTGGGAAACTGTGCTGATTTTATGGGGCGTTTCTGGAATTTGGTCGAGTTTTCAGAAGATTTAGGGATTTTTGTGAGATTTTTGTGGGATGTTCTGGGAATTGGTGGAGATTTTGTGGGACATTCCTGTGAATTGGTAGGGTTTTGAAATGATTTAGGGAGTTTTGTGGGACTTCTCTGGAATTTTGTGGGTTTTTTCTGGAATTGTGTGGGATTCTGAGGAGACTTGAAGAATTTTGAGGAATTTGTTTTAGATTTTGTGGGAATTTGTGGAGATTCTGTGGGATTTTACTGGAATTTGGTGGGCCTTTTCAAGGACTTTGTGTGGTTTTGAAGAGACTTGAAGAATTTTGAGGATTTTTTTTATATTTTGCGGAAACTTGTGGAGGTTTTGTGTGATTTTTGTGGGATTTTGTGGGATATTGAGGCGATTTAGGGATCTTGAGGGATTTTTCATGTATTTTGTGGGAATTTGTGGAGATTTGGTGGGATATTTTTGTAGAATTTGGTCGTGTTTTGGGAAGATTTAGGGAATTTTGTGGGATTTTTCCTGGAATTTTATTGGATACTGGGGAGATTTTGTGGGATGTTTGTGGAACTTTGAGGGACTCTTCTGGAATTTGGTGAGATTCTGTAGAGAACTGACGAATTATCAGGGATTTTTCATGTATTCTGTGGGAATTTGTGGAGATTTGGTGGGATTTTTGTGGATTTTGTCCGTGTTTTGAGAAGATTTAGGGAATTTTGTGTGATTTTTCTGGGATTTTGTTGGATACTGTGCTGATTTTATGGGGCGTTTCTGGAATTTCATCAAGTTTTCAGAAGATTTAGGGAATTTTGTGGGATTTTTCTGGGATTTTGTTGGGTATTGAGGACATTTTGTGGGATGTTTCTGGAATTTGGTGGGGCTTTTCAAGAATTTTGTGGTATTTTGAAAAGATTTAGGGAATTTTGTGGTGTTTTTTCTTGAATTTTGTGGGAAACTGTGCTGTTTTTATGGGGCGTTTCTGGAATTTGGTCGAGTTTTCAGAAGATTTAGGGATTTTTGTGAGATTTTTGTGGGATGTTCTGGGAATTGGTGGAGATTTTGTGGGACATTCCTGTGAATTGGTAGGGTTTTGAAATGATTTAGGGAGTTTTGTGGGACTTCTCTGGAATTTTGTGGGTTTTTTCTGGAATTCTGTGGGATTCTGAGGAGACTTGAAGAATTTTGAGGAATTTGTTTTAGATTTTGTAGGAATTTGTGTAGATTCTGTGGGATTTTTCTGGAATTTGGTGGGCCTTTTCAAGGACTTTGTGTGGTTTTGAGGAGACTTGAGGAATTTTGAGGATTTTTTCTTAGATTTTATACAAACCTGTGGAGGTTTTGTGTGATTTTTGTGGGATTTTGTGGGATATTGAGGCGACTTAGGGATCTTGAGGGATTTTTCATGTATTTTGTGGGAATTTGTGGAGATTTGGTGGGATATTTTTCTAGAATTTGGTCGTGTTTTGAGAAGATTTAGGGAATTTTGTGGGATTTTTCCTGGAATTTTATTGGATACTGGGGAGATTTTGTGGGATGTTTGTGGAACTTTGAGGGACTTTTCTGGAATTTGGTGAGATTCTGTAGAGAACTGACGAATTATCAGGGATTTTTCATGTATTCTGTGGGAATTTGTGGAGATTTGGTGGGATTTTTGTTTATTTTGGCCGTCTTTTGAGAAGATTTAGGGAATTTTGTGGGATTTTTCCTGGAATTTTGTTGGATACTGGGGAGATTTTGTGGGATGTTTGTGGAACTTTGAGGGAGTTTTCTGGAATTTGGTGAGATTCTGTAGAGAACTGACGAATTATCAGGGATTTTTCATGTATTCTGTGGGAATTTGTGGAGATTTGGTGTGATATTTTTCTAGAATTTGGTCATGTTTTGAGAAGATTTAGGGAATTCTGTAAGATTTTTCTGGAATTTGGTGGGTCTTTTTGAAGGACTTTGTGTGGTTTTGAGGAGACTTGAAGAATTTTGAGGAATTTGTTTTAGATTTTGTGGGAATTTGTGGAGATTCTGTGGGATTTTACTGGAATTTGGTGGGCCTTTTCAAGGACTTTGTGTGGTTTTGAGGGGACTTGAAGAATTTTGAGGATTTTTTTTTATATTTTGTGGAAACTTGTGGAGGTTTTGTGTGATTTTTGTGGGATTTTGTGGGATATTGAGGCGATTTAGGGATCTTGAGGGATTTTTCATGTATTTTGTGGGAATTTGTGGAGATTTGGTGGGATATTTTTCTAGAATTTGGTCGTGTTTTGGGAAGATTTAGGGAATTTTGTGGGATTTTTCCTGGAATTTTATTAGATACTGGGGAGATTTTGTGGAATGTTTGTGGAACTTTGAGGGACTCTTCTGGAATTTGGTGAGATTCTGTAGAGAACTGACGAATTATCAGGGATTTTTCATGTATTCTGTGAAAATTTGTGGAGATTTGGTGGGATTTTTGTGGATTTTGGCCGTGTTTTGAGAAGATTTAGGGAATTTTGTGTGATTTTTCTGGGATTTTGTTGGGTATTGAGGACATTTTGTGGGATGTTTCTGGAATTTGGTGGGGCTTTTCAAGAATTTTGTGGTATTTTGAAAAGATTTAGGGAATTTTGTGGTGTTTTTTCTTGAATTTTGAGGGAAACTGTGCTGATTTTATGGGGCGTTTCTGGAATTTGGTCGAGTTTTCAGAAGATTTAGGGATTTTTGTGAGATTTTTGTGGGATGTTCTGGGAATTGGTGGAGATTTTGTGGGACATTCCTGTGAATTGGTAGGGTTTTGAAATGATTTAGGGAGTTTTGTGGGACTTCTCTGGAATTTTGTGGGTTTTTTCTGGAATTGTGTGGGATTCTGAGGAGACTTGAAGAATTTTGAGGAATTTGTTTTAGATTTTGTAGGAATTTGTGTAGATTCTGTGGGATTTTTCTGGAATTTGGTGGGCCTTTTCAAGGACTTTGTGTGGTTTTGAGGAGACTTGAAGAATTTTGAGGAAATTTTCTTAGATTTTGTGGAAACTTGTGGAGGTTTTGTGTGATCTTTGTGGGATTTTGTGGGATATTGAGGCGATTTAGGGATCTTGAGGGATTTTTCATGTATTTTGTGGGAATTTGTGGAGATTTGGTGGGATATTTTTCTAGAATTTGGTCGTGTTTTGAGAAGATTTAGGGAATTTTGTGGGATTTTTCCTGGAATTTTATTGGATACTGGGGAGATTTTGTGGGATGTTTGTGGAACTTTGAGGGACTTTTCTGGAATTTGGTGAGATTCTGTAGAGAACTGACGAATTATCAGGGATTTTTCATGTATTCTGTGGGAATTTGTGGAGATTTGGTGTGATATTTTTCTAGAATTTGGTCATGTTTTGAGAAGATTTAGGGAATTCTGTAAGATTTTTCTGGAATTTGGTGGGCCTTTTTGAAGGACTTTGTGTGGTTTTGAGGAGACTTGAAGAATTTTGAGGAATTTGTTTTAGATTTTGTGGGAATTTGTGGAGATTCTGTGGGATTTTACTGGAATTTGGTGGGCCTTTTCAAGGACTTTGTGTGGTTTTGAGGAGACTTGAAGAATTTTGAGGATTTTTTTTTATATTTTGTGGAAACTTGTGGAGGTTTTGTGTGATTTTTGTGGGATTTTGTGGGATATTGAGGCGATTTAGGGATCTTGAGGGATTTTTCATGTATTTTGTGGGAATTTGTGGAGATTTGGTGCGATATTTTTCTAGAATTTGGTCGTGTTTTGTGAAGATTTAGGGAATTTTATGGGATTTTTCTTGAATTCTGTTGGATATTGAGTAGATTTTGTGGAACTTTGAGGGACTTTTCTGGAATTTGGTGAGATTCTGTAGAGAACTGATGAATTATCAGGGATTTTTCATGTATTCTGTGGGAATTTGTGGAGATTCGGTGGTATATTTTTGTAGAATTTGGTCATGTTTTGAGAAGATTTAGGGAATTTTGTGGGATTTTTCCTGGAATTTTATTGGATACTGGGGAGATTTTGTGGGATGTTTGTGGAACTTTGAGGGCCTCTTCTGGAATTTGGTGAGATTCTGTAGAGAACTGACGAATTATCAGGGATTTTTCATGTATTCTGTGGGAATTTGTGGAGATTTGGTGGGATTTTTGTGGATTTTGGCCGTGTTTTGAGAAGATTTAGGGAATTTTGTGTGATTTTTCTGGGATTTTGTTGGATACTGTGCTGATTTTATGGGGCGTTTCTGGAATTTCTTCAAGTTTTCAGAAGATTTAGGGAATTTTGTGGGAGTTTTCTTGGATTTTGTTGGGTATTGAGGACATTTTGTGGGATGTTTCTGGAATTTGGTGGGGCTTTTCAAGAATTTTGTGGTATTTTGAAAAGATTTAGGGAATTTTGTGGTGTTTTTTCTTGAATTTTGTGGGAAACTGTGCTGATTTTATGGGGCGTTTCTGGAATTTGTTCGAGTTTTCAGAAGATTTAGGGATTTTTGTGAGATTTTTGTGGGATGTTCTGGGAATTGGTGGAGATTTTGTGGGACATTCCTGTGAATTGGTAGGGTTTTGAAATGATTTAGGGAGTTTTGTGGGACTTCTCTGGAATTTTGTGGGTTTTTTCTGGAATTGTGTGGGATTCTGAGGAGACTTGAAGAATTTTGAGGAATTTGTTTTAGATTTTGTGGGAATTTGTGGAGATTCTGTGGGATTTTACTGGAATTTGGTGGGCCTTTTCAAGGACTTTGTGTGGTTTTGAAGAGACTTGAAGAATTTTGAGGATTTTTTTTATATTTTGCGGAAACTTGTGGAGGTTTTGTGTGATTTTCGTGGGATTTTGTGGGATATTGAGGCGATTTAGGGATCTGGAGGGATTTTTCATGTATTTTATGGGATTTTGTGGAGATTTGGTGGGATATTTTTCTAGAATTTGGTCATGTTTTGAGAAGATTTAGGGAATTTTGTGTGATTTTCCTGGAATTTTGTTGGATACTGGGGAGATTTTGTGGGATGTTTGTGGAACTTTGAGGGACTTTTCTGGAATTTGGTGAGATTCTGTAGAGAACTGACGAATTATCAGGGATTTTTCATGTATTCTGTGGGAATTTGTGGAGATTCGGTGGTATATTTTTCTGGAATTTGGTCATGTTTTGAGAAGATTTAGGGAATTTTGTGGGATTTTTCCTGGAATTTTGTTGGATACTGGGGAGATTTTGTGGGATGTTTGTGGAATTTGAGGGACTTTTCTGGAATTTGGTGAGATTCTGTAGAGAACTGACGAATTATCAGATATTTTTCATGTATTCTGTGGGAATTTGTGGAGATTTGGTGTGATATTTTTCTAGAATTTGGTCATGTTTTGAGAAGATTTAGGGAATTCTGTAAGATTTTTCTGGAATTTGGTGGGCCTTTTTGAAGGACTTTGTGTGGTTTTGAGGAGACTTGAAGAATTTTGAGGAATTTGTTTTAGATTTTGTGGGAATTTGTGTAGATTCTGTGGGATTTTACTGGAATTTGGTGGGCCTTTTCAAGGACTTTGTGTGGTTTTGAGGAGACTTGAAGAATTTTGAGGATTTTTTTTTATATTTTGTGGAAACTTGTGGAGGTTTTGTGTGATTTTTGTGGGATTTTGTGGGATATTGCGGCGATTTAGGGATCTTGAGGGATTTTTCATGTATTTTGTGGGAATTTGTGGAGATTTGGTGGGATATTTTTCTAGAATTTGGTCGTGTTTTGTGAAGATTTAGGGAATTTTGTGGGATTTTTCTTGAATTCTGTTGGATATTGAGTAGATTTTGTGGAACTTTGAGGGACTTTTCTGGAATTTGGTGAGATTCTGTAGAGAACTGATGAATTATCAGGGATTTTTCATGTATTCTGTGGGAATTTGTGGAATTCGGTGGTATATTTTTGTAGAATTTGGTCATGTTTTGAGAAGATTTAGGGAATTTTGTGGGATTTTTCTTGAATTCTGTTGGATATTGAGTAGATTTTGTGGAACTTTGAGGGACTTTTCTGGAATTTGGTGAGATTCTGTAGAGAACTGACGAATTATCAGGGATTTTTCATGTATTCTGTGGGAATTTGTGGAGATTCGGTGGTATATTTTTCTGGAATTTGGTCATGTTTTGAGAAGATTTAGGGAATTTTGTGGGATTTTTCCTGGAATTTTGTTGGATACTGGGGAGATTTTGTGGGATGTTTGTGGAATTTGAGGGACTTTTCTGGAATTTGGTGAGATTCTGTAGAGAACTGACGAATTATCAGATATTTTTCATGTATTCTGTGGGAATTTGTGGAGATTTGGTGTGATATTTTTCTAGAATTTGGTCATGTTTTGAGAAGATTTAGGGAATTCTGTAAGATTTTTCTGGAATTTGGTGGGCCTTTTTGAAGGACTTTGTGTGGTTTTGAGGAGACTTGAAGAATTTTGAGGAATTTGTTTTAGATTTTGTGGGAATTTGTGTAGATTCTGTGGGATTTTACTGGAATTTGGTGGGCCTTTTCAAGGACTTTGTGTGGTTTTGAGGAGACTTGAAGAATTTTGAGGATTTTTTTTTATATTTTGTGGAAACTTGTGGAGGTTTTGTGTGATTTTTGTGGGATTTTGTGGGATATTGAGGCGATTTAGGGATCTTGAGGGATTTTTCATGTATTTTGTGGGAATTTGTGGAGATTTGGTGGGATATTTTTCTAGAATTTGGTCGTGTTTTGTGAAGATTTAGGGAATTTTGTGGGATTTTTCTTGAATTCTGTTGGATATTGAGTAGATTTTGTGGAACTTTGAGGGACTTTTCTGGAATTTGGTGAGATTCTGTAGAGAACTGATGAATTATCAGGGATTTTTCATGTATTCTGTGGGAATTTGTGGAATTCGGTGGTATATTTTTGTAGAATTTGGTCATGTTTTGAGAAGATTTAGGGAATTTTGTGGGATTTTTCCTGGAATTTTATTGGATACTGGGGAGATTTTGTGGGATGTTTGTGGAACTTTGAGGGACTCTTCTGGAATTTGGTGAGATTCTGTAGAGAACTGACGAATTATCAGGGATTTTTCATGTATTCTGTGGGAATTTGTGGAGATTTGGTGGGATTTTTGTGGATTTTGGCCGTGTTTTGAGAAGATTTAGGGAATTTTGTGTGATTTTTCTGGGATTTTGTTGGATACTGTGCTGATTTTATGGGGCGTTTCTGGAATTTCTTCAAGTTTTCAGAAGATTTAGGGAATTTTGTGGGATTTTTCTGGGATTTTGTTGGGTATTGAGGACATTTTGTGGGATGTTTCTGGAATTTGGTGGGGCTTTTCAAGAATTTTGTGGTATTTTGAAAAGATTTTGGGAATTTTGTGGTGTTTTTTCTTGAATTTTGTGGGAAACTGTGCTGATTTTATGGGGCGTTTCTGGAATTTGGTCGAGTTTTCAGAAGATTTAGGGATTTTTGTGAGATTTTTGTGGGATGTTCTGGGAATTGGTGGAGATTTTGTGGGACATTCCTGTGAATTGGTAGGGTTTTGAAATGATTTAGGGAGTTTTGTGGGACTTCTCTGGAATTTTGTGGGTTTTTTCTGGAATTGTGTGGGATTCTGAGGAGACTTGAAGAATTTTGAGGAATTTGTTTTAGATTTTGTGGGAATTTGTGGAGATTCTGTGGGATTTTACTGGAATTTGGTGGGCCTTTTCAAGGACTTTGTGTGGTTTTGAAGAGACTTGAAGAATTTTGAGGATTTTTTTTATATTTTGCGGAAACTTGTGGAGGTTTTGTGTGATTTTCGTGGGATTTTGTGGGATATTGAGGCGATTTAGGGATCTGGAGGGATTTTTCATGTATTTTGTGGGATTTTGTGGAGATTTGGTGGGATATTTTTCTAGAATTTGGTCATGTTTTGAGAAGATTTAGGGAATTTTGTGTGATTTTCCTGGAATTTTGTTGGATACTGGGGAGATTTTGTGGGATGTTTGTGGAACTTTGAGGGACTTTTCTGGAATTTGGTGAGATTTTGTAGAGAACTGAAGAATTATCAGGGATTTTTCATGTATTCTGTGGGAATTTGTGGAGATTTGGTGTGATATTTTTCTAGAATTTGGTAATGTTTTGAGAAGATTTAGGGAATTCTGTAAGATTTTTCTGGAATTTGGTGGGCCTTTTTGAAGGACTTTGTGTGGTTTTGAGGAGACTTGAAGAATTTTGAGGAATTTGTTTTAGATTTTGTGGGAATTTGTGGAGATTCTGTGGGATTTTACTGGAATTTGGTGGGCCTTTTCAAGGACTTCGTGTGGTTTTGAGGAGACTTGAAGAATTTTGAGGATTTTTTTTTATATTTTGTGGAAACTTGTGGAGGTTTTGTGTGATTTTTGTGGGATTTTGTGGGATATTGCGGCGATTTAGGGATCTTGAGGGATTTTTCATGTATTTTGTGGGAATTTGTGGAGATTTGGTGGGATATTTTTCTAGAATTTGGTCGTGTTTTGTGAAGATTTAGGGAATTTTGTGGGATTTTTCTTGAATTTTGTTGGATATTGAGTAGATTTTGTGGAACTTTGAGGGACTTTTCTGGAATTTGGTGAGATTCTGTAGAGAACTGACGAATTATCAGGGATTTTTCATGTATTCTGTGGGAATTTGTGGAGATTCGGTGGTATATTTTTCTGGAATTTGGTCATGTTTTGAGAAGATTTAGGGAATTTTGTGGGATTTTTCCTGGAATTTTGTTGGATACTGGGGAGATTTTGTGGGATGTTTGTGGAATTTGAGGGACTTTTCTGGAATTTGGTGAGATTCTGTAGAGAACTGACGAATTATCAGATATTTTTCATGTATTCTGTGGGAATTTGTGGAGATTTGGTGTGATATTTTTCTAGAATTTGGTCATGTTTTGAGAAGATTTAGGGAATTCTGTAAGATTTTTCTGGAATTTGGTGGGCCTTTTTGAAGGACTTTGTGTGGTTTTGAGGAGACTTGAAGAATTTTGAGGAATTTGTTTTAGATTTTGTGGGAATTTGTGTAGATTCTGTGGGATTTTACTGGAATTTGGTGGGCCTTTTCAAGGACTTTGTGTGGTTTTGAGGAGACTTGAAGAATTTTGAGGATTTTTTTTTATATTTTGTGGAAACTTGTGGAGGTTTTGTGTGATTTTTGTGGGATTTTGTGGGATATTGAGGCGATTTAGGGATCTTGAGGGATTTTTCATGTATTTTGTGGGAATTTGTGGAGATTTGGTGGGATATTTTTCTAGAATTTGGTCGTGTTTTGTGAAGATTTAGGGAATTTTGTGGGATTTTTCTTGAATTCTGTTGGATATTGAGTAGATTTTGTGGAACTTTGAGGGACTTTTCTGGAATTTGGTGAGATTCTGTAGAGAACTGATGAATTATCAGGGATTTTTCATGTATTCTGTGGGAATTTGTGGAATTCGGTGGTATATTTTTGTAGAATTTGGTCATGTTTTGAGAAGATTTAGGGAATTTTGTGGGATTTTTCCTGGAATTTTATTGGATACTGGGGAGATTTTGTGGGATGTTTGTGGAACTTTGAGGGACTCTTCTGGAATTTGGTGAGATTCTGTAGAGAACTGACGAATTATCAGGGATTTTTCATGTATTCTGTGGGAATTTGTGGAGATTTGGTGGGATTTTTGTGGATTTTGGCCGTGTTTTGAGAAGATTTAGGGAATTTTGTGTGATTTTTCTGGGATTTTGTTGGATACTGTGCTGATTTTATGGGGCGTTTCTGGAATTTCTTCAAGTTTTCAGAAGATTTAGGGAATTTTGTGGGATTTTTCTGGGATTTTGTTGGGTATTGAGGACATTTTGTGGGATGTTTCTGGAATTTGGTGGGGCTTTTCAAGAATTTTGTGGTATTTTGAAAAGATTTTGGGAATTTTGTGGTGTTTTTTCTTGAATTTTGTGGGAAACTGTGCTGATTTTATGGGGCGTTTCTGGAATTTGGTCGAGTTTTCAGAAGATTTAGGGATTTTTGTGAGATTTTTGTGGGATGTTCTGGGAATTGGTGGAGATTTTGTGGGACATTCCTGTGAATTGGTAGGGTTTTGAAATGATTTAGGGAGTTTTGTGGGACTTCTCTGGAATTTTGTGGGTTTTTTCTGGAATTGTGTGGGATTCTGAGGAGACTTGAAGAATTTTGAGGAATTTGTTTTAGATTTTGTGGGAATTTGTGGAGATTCTGTGGGATTTTACTGGAATTTGGTGGGCCTTTTCAAGGACTTTGTGTGGTTTTGAAGAGACTTGAAGAATTTTGAGGATTTTTTTTATATTTTGCGGAAACTTGTGGAGGTTTTGTGTGATTTTCGTGGGATTTTGTGGGATATTGAGGCGATTTAGGGATCTGGAGGGATTTTTCATGTATTTTGTGGGATTTTGTGGAGATTTGGTGGGATATTTTTCTAGAATTTGGTCATGTTTTGAGAAGATTTAGGGAATTTTGTGTGATTTTCCTGGAATTTTGTTGGATACTGGGGAGATTTTGTGGGATGTTTGTGGAACTTTGAGGGACTTTTCTGGAATTTGGTGAGATTTTGTAGAGAACTGAAGAATTATCAGGGATTTTTCATGTATTCTGTGGGAATTTGTGGAGATTTGGTGTGATATTTTTCTAGAATTTGGTAATGTTTTGAGAAGATTTAGGGAATTCTGTAAGATTTTTCTGGAATTTGGTGGGCCTTTTTGAAGGACTTTGTGTGGTTTTGAGGAGACTTGAAGAATTTTGAGGAATTTGTTTTAGATTTTGTGGGAATTTGTGGAGATTCTGTGGGATTTTACTGGAATTTGGTGGGCCTTTTCAAGGACTTTTTGTGTTTTTGAGGAGACTTGAAGAATTTTGAGGATTTTTTTTTATACTTTGTGGAAACTTGTGGAGGTTTTGTGTGATTTTTGTGGGATTTTGTGGGATATTGAGGCGATTTAAGGATCTTGAGGGATTTTTCATGTATTTTGTGGGAATTTGTGGAGATTTGGTGGGATATTTTTCTAGAATTTGGTCGTGTTTTGGGAAGATTTAGGGAATTTTGTGGGATTTTTCCTGGAATTTTATTGGATACTGGGGAGATTTTGTGGGATGTTTGTGGAACTTTGAGGGACTCTTCTGGAATTTGGTGAGATTCTGTAGAGAACGGACGAATTATCAGGGATTTTTCATGTATTCTGTGGGAATTTGTGGAGATTTGGTGGGATTTTTGTGGATTTTGGCCGTGTTTTGAGAAGATTTAGGGAATTTTGTGTGATTTTTCTGGGATTTGTTGGATACTGTGCTGATTTTATGGGGCGTTTCTGGAATTTCGTCAAGTTTTCAGAAGATTTAGGGAATTTTGTGGGATTTTTCTGGGATTTTGTTGGGTATTGAGGACATTTTGTGGGATGTTTCTGGAATTTGGTGGGCCTTTTCAAGAATTTTGTGGTATTTTGAAAAGATTTTGGGAATTTTGTGGTGTTTTTTCTTGAATTTTTTGGGAAACTGTGCTGATTTTATGGGGCGTTTCTGGAATTTGTTCGAGTTTTCAGAAGATTTAGGGATTTTTGTGAGATTTTTGTGGGATGTTCTGGGAATTGGTAGAGATTTTGTGGGACTTTCCTGTGAATTGGTAGGGTTTTGAAATGATTTAGGGAGTTTTGTGGGACTTCTCTGGAATTTGTGGGTTTCTTTCTGGAATTGTGTGGGATTCTGAGGAGACTTGAAGAATTTTGAGGAATTTGTTTTAGATTTTTGGGAATTTGTGTAGATTCTGTGGGATTTTTCTGGAATTTGGTGGTTTTTTTTAGGACTTTGTGTGGTTTTGAGGAGACTTGAAGAATTTTGAGGATTTTTTTTTATATTTTGTGGAAACTTGTGGAGGTTTTGTGTGATTTTTGTGGGATTTTGTGGGATATTGCGGCGATTTAGGGATCTTGAGGGATTTTTCATGTATTTTGTGGGAATTTGTGGAGATTTGGTGGGATATTTTTCTAGAATTTGGTCGTGTTTTGTGAAGATTTAGGGAATTTTGTGGGATTTTTCTTGAATTTTGTTGGATATTGAGTAGATTTTGTGGAACTTTGAGGGACTTTTCTGGAATTTGGTGAGATTCTGTAGAGAACTGACGAATTATCAGGGATTTTTCATGTATTCTGTGGGAATTTGTGGAGATTCGGTGGTATATTTTTCTGGAATTTGGTCATGTTTTGAGAAGATTTAGGGAATTTTGTGGGATTTTTCCTGGAATTTTGTTGGATACTGGGGAGATTTTGTGGGATGTTTGTGGAATTTGAGGGACTTTTCTGGAATTTGGTGAGATTCTGTAGAGAACTGACGAATTATCAGATATTTTTCATGTATTCTGTGGGAATTTGTGGAGATTTGGTGTGATATTTTTCTAGAATTTGGTCATGTTTTGAGAAGATTTAGGGAATTCTGTAAGATTTTTCTGGAATTTGGTGGGCCTTTTTGAAGGACTTTGTGTGGTTTTGAGGAGACTTGAAGAATTTTGAGGAATTTGTTTTAGATTTTGTGGGAATTTGTGTAGATTCTGTGGGATTTTACTGGAATTTGGTGGGCCTTTTCAAGGACTTTGTGTGGTTTTGAGGAGACTTGAAGAATTTTGAGGATTTTTTTTTATATTTTGTGGAAACTTGTGGAGGTTTTGTGTGATTTTTGTGGGATTTTGTGGGATATTGAGGCGATTTAGGGATCTTGAGGGATTTTTCATGTATTTTGTGGGAATTTGTGGAGATTTGGTGCGATATTTTTCTAGAATTTGGTCGTGTTTTGTGAAGATTTAGGGAATTTTGTGGGATTTTTCTTGAATTCTGTTGGATATTGAGTAGATTTTGTGGAACTTTGAGGGACTTTTCTGGAATTTGGTGAGATTCTGTAGAGAACTGATGAATTATCAGGGATTTTTCATGTATTCTGTGGGAATTTGTGGAATTCGGTGGTATATTTTTGTAGAATTTGGTCATGTTTTGAGAAGATTTAGGGAATTTTGTGGGATTTTTCCTGGAATTTTATTGGATACTGGGGAGATTTTGTGGGATGTTTGTGGAACTTTGAGGGACTCTTCTGGAATTTGGTGAGATTCTGTAGAGAACTGACGAATTATCAGGGATTTTTCATGTATTCTGTGGGAATTTGTGGAGATTTGGTGGGATTTTTGTGGATTTTGGCCGTGTTTTGAGAAGATTTAGGGAATTTTGTGTGATTTTTCTGGGATTTTGTTGGATACTGTGCTGATTTTATGGGGCGTTTCTGGAATTTCTTCAAGTTTTCAGAAGATTTAGGGAATTTTGTGGGATTTTTCTGGGATTTTGTTGGGTATTGAGGACATTTTGTGGGATGTTTCTGGAATTTGGTGGGGCTTTTCAAGAATTTTGTGGTATTTTGAAAAGATTTTGGGAATTTTGTGGTGTTTTTTCTTGAATTTTGTGGGAAACTGTGCTGATTTTATGGGGCGTTTCTGGAATTTGGTCGAGTTTTCAGAAGATTTAGGGATTTTTGTGAGATTTTTGTGGGATGTTCTGGGAATTGGTGGAGATTTTGTGGGACATTCCTGTGAATTGGTAGGGTTTTGAAATGATTTAGGGAGTTTTGTGGGACTTCTCTGGAATTTTGTGGGTTTTTTCTGGAATTGTGTGGGATTCTGAGGAGACTTGAAGAATTTTGAGGAATTTGTTTTAGATTTTGTGGGAATTTGTGGAGATTCTGTGGGATTTTACTGGAATTTGGTGGGCCTTTTCAAGGACTTTGTGTGGTTTTGAAGAGACTTGAAGAATTTTGAGGATTTTTTTTATATTTTGCGGAAACTTGTGGAGGTTTTGTGTGATTTTCGTGGGATTTTGTGGGATATTGAGGCGATTTAGGGATCTGGAGGGATTTTTCATGTATTTTGTGGGATTTTGTGGAGATTTGGTGGGATATTTTTCTAGAATTTGGTCATGTTTTGAGAAGATTTAGGGAATTTTGTGTGATTTTCCTGGAATTTTGTTGGATACTGGGGAGATTTTGTGGGATGTTTGTGGAACTTTGAGGGACTTTTCTGGAATTTGGTGAGATTTTGTAGAGAACTGAAGAATTATCAGGGATTTTTCATGTATTCTGTGGGAATTTGTGGAGATTTGGTGTGATATTTTTCTAGAATTTGGTAATGTTTTGAGAAGATTTAGGGAATTCTGTAAGATTTTTCTGGAATTTGGTGGGCCTTTTTGAAGGACTTTGTGTGGTTTTGAGGAGACTTGAAGAATTTTGAGGAATTTGTTTTAGATTTTGTGGGAATTTGTGGAGATTCTGTGGGATTTTACTGGAATTTGGTGGGCCTTTTCAAGGACTTTTTGTGTTTTTGAGGAGACTTGAAGAATTTTGAGGATTTTTTTTTATACTTTGTGGAAACTTGTGGAGGTTTTGTGTGATTTTTGTGGGATTTTGTGGGATATTGAGGCGATTTAAGGATCTTGAGGGATTTTTCATGTATTTTGTGGGAATTTGTGGAGATTTGGTGGGATATTTTTCTAGAATTTGGTCGTGTTTTGGGAAGATTTAGGGAATTTTGTGGGATTTTTCCTGGAATTTTATTGGATACTGGGGAGATTTTGTGGGATGTTTGTGGAACTTTGAGGGACTCTTCTGGAATTTGGTGAGATTCTGTAGAGAACGGACGAATTATCAGGGATTTTTCATGTATTCTGTGGGAATTTGTGGAGATTTGGTGGGATTTTTGTGGATTTTGGCCGTGTTTTGAGAAGATTTAGGGAATTTTGTGTGATTTTTCTGGGATTTGTTGGATACTGTGCTGATTTTATGGGGCGTTTCTGGAATTTCGTCAAGTTTTCAGAAGATTTAGGGAATTTTGTGGGATTTTTCTGGGATTTTGTTGGGTATTGAGGACATTTTGTGGGATGTTTCTGGAATTTGGTGGGCCTTTTCAAGAATTTTGTGGTATTTTGAAAAGATTTTGGGAATTTTGTGGTGTTTTTTCTTGAATTTTTTGGGAAACTGTGCTGATTTTATGGGGCGTTTCTGGAATTTGTTCGAGTTTTCAGAAGATTTAGGGATTTTTGTGAGATTTTTGTGGGATGTTCTGGGAATTGGTAGAGATTTTGTGGGACTTTCCTGTGAATTGGTAGGGTTTTGAAATGATTTAGGGAGTTTTGTGGGACTTCTCTGGAATTTGTGGGTTTCTTTCTGGAATTGTGTGGGATTCTGAGGAGACTTGAAGAATTTTGAGGAATTTGTTTTAGATTTTTGGGAATTTGTGTAGATTCTGTGGGATTTTTCTGGAATTTGGTGGTTTTTTTTAGGACTTTGTGTGGTTTTGAGGAGACTTGAAGAATTTTGAGGATTTTTTTTTATATTTTGTGGAAACTTGTGGAGGTTTTGTGTGATTTTTGTGGGATTTTGTGGGATATTGCGGCGATTTAGGGATCTTGAGGGATTTTTCATGTATTTTGTGGGAATTTGTGGAGATTTGGTGGGATATTTTTCTAGAATTTGGTCGTGTTTTGTGAAGATTTAGGGAATTTTGTGGGATTTTTCTTGAATTTTGTTGGATATTGAGTAGATTTTGTGGAACTTTGAGGGACTTTTCTGGAATTTGGTGAGATTCTGTAGAGAACTGACGAATTATCAGGGATTTTTCATGTATTCTGTGGGAATTTGTGGAGATTCGGTGGTATATTTTTCTGGAATTTGGTCATGTTTTGAGAAGATTTAGGGAATTTTGTGGGATTTTTCCTGGAATTTTGTTGGATACTGGGGAGATTTTGTGGGATGTTTGTGGAATTTGAGGGACTTTTCTGGAATTTGGTGAGATTCTGTAGAGAACTGACGAATTATCAGATATTTTTCATGTATTCTGTGGGAATTTGTGGAGATTTGGTGTGATATTTTTCTAGAATTTGGTCATGTTTTGAGAAGATTTAGGGAATTCTGTAAGATTTTTCTGGAATTTGGTGGGCCTTTTTGAAGGACTTTGTGTGGTTTTGAGGAGACTTGAAGAATTTTGAGGAATTTGTTTTAGATTTTGTGGGAATTTGTGTAGATTCTGTGGGATTTTACTGGAATTTGGTGGGCCTTTTCAAGGACTTTGTGTGGTTTTGAGGAGACTTGAAGAATTTTGAGGATTTTTTTTTATATTTTGTGGAAACTTGTGGAGGTTTTGTGTGATTTTTGTGGGATTTTGTGGGATATTGAGGCGATTTAGGGATCTTGAGGGATTTTTCATGTATTTTGTGGGAATTTGTGGAGATTTGGTGCGATATTTTTCTAGAATTTGGTCGTGTTTTGTGAAGATTTAGGGAATTTTGTGGGATTTTTCTTGAATTCTGTTGGATATTGAGTAGATTTTGTGGAACTTTGAGGGACTTTTCTGGAATTTGGTGAGATTCTGTAGAGAACTGACGAATTATCCGGGATTTTTCATGTATTCTGTGGGAATTTGTGGAGATTTGGTGGGATTTTTGTGGATTTTGGCCGTGTTTTGAGAAGATTTAGGGAATTTTGTGTGATTTTTCTGGGATTTTGTTGGATACTGTGCTGATTTTATGGGGCGTTTCTGGAATTTCTTCAAGTTTTCAGAAGATTTAGGGAATTTTGTGGGATTTTTCTGGGATTTTGTTGGGTATTGAGGACATTTTGTGGGATGTTTCTGGAATTTGGTGGGGCTTTTCAAGAATTTTGTGGTATTTTGAAAAGATTTTGGGAATTTTGTGGTGTTTTTTCTTGAATTTTGTGGGAAACTGTGCTGATTTTATGGGGCGTTTCTGGAATTTGGTCGAGTTTTCAGAAGATTTAGGGATTTTTGTGAGATTTTTGTGGGATGTTCTGGGAATTGGTGGAGATTTTGTGGGACATTCCTGTGAATTGGTAGGGTTTTGAAATGATTTAGGGAGTTTTGTGGGACTTCTCTGGAATTTTGTGGGTTTTTTCTGGAATTGTGTGGGATTCTGAGGAGACTTGAAGAATTTTGAGGAATTTGTTTTAGATTTTGTGGGAATTTGTGGAGATTCTGTGGGATTTTACTGGAATTTGGTGGGCCTTTTCAAGGACTTTGTGTGGTTTTGAAGAGACTTGAAGAATTTTGAGGATTTTTTTTATATTTTGCGGAAACTTGTGGAGGTTTTGTGTGATTTTCGTGGGATTTTGTGGGATATTGAGGCGATTTAGGGATCTGGAGGGATTTTTCATGTATTTTGTGGGATTTTGTGGAGATTTGGTGGGATATTTTTCTAGAATTTGGTCATGTTTTGAGAAGATTTAGGGAATTTTGTGTGATTTTCCTGGAATTTTGTTGGATACTGGGGAGATTTTGTGGGATGTTTGTGGAACTTTGAGGGACTTTTCTGGAATTTGGTGAGATTTTGTAGAGAACTGAAGAATTATCAGGGATTTTTCATGTATTCTGTGGGAATTTGTGGAGATTTGGTGTGATATTTTTCTAGAATTTGGTCATGTTTTGAGAAGATTTAGGGAATTCTGTAAGATTTTTCTGGAATTTGGTGGGCCTTTTTGAAGGACTTTGTGTGGTTTTGAGGAGACTTGAAGAATTTTGAGGAATTTGTTTTAGATTTTGTGGGAATTTGTGGAGATTCTGTGGGATTTTACTGGAATTTGGTGGGCCTTTTCAAGGACTTCGTGTGGTTTTGAGGAGACTTGAAGAATTTTGAGGATTTTTTTTTATATTTTGTGGAAACTTGTGGAGGTTTTGTGTTATTTTTGTGGGATTTTGTGGGATATTGAGGCGATTTAAGGATCTTGAGGGATTTTTCATGTATTTTGTGGGAATTTGTGGAGATTTGGTGGGATATTTTTCTAGAATTTGGTCGTGTTTTGGGAAGATTTAGGGAATTTTGTGGGATTTTTCCTGGAATTTTGTTGGATACTGGGGAGATTTTGTGGGATGTTTGTGGAACTTTGAGGGACTCTTCTGGAATTTGGTGAGATTCTGTAGAGAACGGACGAATTATCAGGGATTTTTCATGTATTCTGTGGGAATTTGTGGAGATTTGGTGGGATTTTTGTGGATTTTGGCCGTGTTTTGAGAAGATTTAGGGAATTTTGTGTGATTTTTCTGGGATTTGTTGGATACTGTGCTGATTTTATGGGGCGTTTCTGGAATTTCGTCAAGTTTTCAGAAGATTTAGGGAATTTTGTGGGATTTTTCTGGGATTTTGTTGGGTATTGAGGACATTTTGTGGGATGTTTCTGGAATTTGGTGGGGCTTTTCAAGAATTTTGTGGTATTTTGAAAAGATTTTGGGAATTTTGTGGTGTTGTTTCTTGAATTTTTTGGGAAACTGTGCTGATTTTATGGGGCGTTTCTGGAATTTGTTCGAGTTTTCAGAAGATTTAGGGATTTTTGTGAGATTTTTGTGGGATGTTCTGGGAATTGGTAGAGATTTTGTGGGACTTTCCTGTGAATTGGTAGGGTTTTGAAATGATTTAGGGAGTTTTGTGGGACTTCTCTGGAATTTGTGGGTTTCTTTCTGGAATTGTGTGGGATTCTGAGGAGACTTGAAGAATTTTGAGGAATTTGTTTTAGATTTTTTGGGAATTTGTGTAGATTCTGTGGGATTTTTCTGGAATTTGGTGGTTTTTTTTAGGACTTTGTGTGGTTTTGAGGAGACTTGAAGAATTTTGAGGATTTTTTTTTATATTTTGTGGAAACTTGTGGAGGTTTTGTGTGATTTTTGTGGGATTTTGTGGGATATTGCGGCGATTTAGGGATCTTGAGGGATTTTTCATGTATTTTGTGGGAATTTGTGGAGATTTGGTGGGATATTTTTCTAGAATTTGGTCGTGTTTTGTGAAGATTTAGGGAATTTTGTGGGATTTTTCTTGAATTTTGTTGGATATTGAGTAGATTTTGTGGAACTTTGAGGGACTTTTCTGGAATTTGGTGAGATTCTGTAGAGAACTGACGAATTATCAGGGATTTTTCATGTATTCTGTGGGAATTTGTGGAGATTCGGTGGTATATTTTTCTGGAATTTGGTCATGTTTTGAGAAGATTTAGGGAATTTTGTGGGATTTTTCCTGGAATTTTGTTGGATACTGGGGAGATTTTGTGGGATGTTTGTGGAATTTGAGGGACTTTTCTGGAATTTGGTGAGATTCTGTAGAGAACTGACGAATTATCAGATATTTTTCATGTATTCTGTGGGAATTTGTGGAGATTTGGTGTGATATTTTTCTAGAATTTGGTCATGTTTTGAGAAGATTTAGGGAATTCTGTAAGATTTTTCTGGAATTTGGTGGGCCTTTTTGAAGGACTTTGTGTGGTTTTGAGGAGACTTGAAGAATTTTGAGGAATTTGTTTTAGATTTTGTGGGAATTTGTGGAGATTCTGTGGGATTTTACTGGAATTTGGTGGGCCTTTTCAAGGACTTTGTGTGGTTTTGAGGAGACTTGAAGAATTTTGAGGATTTTTTTTTATATTTTGTGGAAACTTGTGGAGGTTTTGTGTGATTTTTGTGGGATTTTGTGGGATATTGAGGCGATTTAGGGATCTTGAGGGATTTTTCATGTATTTTGTGGGAATTTGTGGAGATTTGGTGCGATATTTTTGTAGAATTTGGTCGTGTTTTGGGAAGATTTAGGGAATTTTGTGGGATTTTTCCTGGAATTTTATTGGATACTGGGGAGATTTTGTGGAATGTTTGTGGAATTTGGTGGGGCTTTTCAGAATTTTGTGGTATTTTGAAAAGATTTTGGGAATTTTGTGGTGTTTTTTCTTGAATTTTGAGGGAAACTGTGCTGATTTTATGGGGCGTTTCTGGAATTTGGTCGAGTTTTCAGAAGATTTAGGGATTTTTGTGAGATTTTTGTGGGATGTTCTGGGAATTGGTGGAGATTTTGTGGGACATTCCTGTGAATTGGTAGGGTTTTGAAATGATTTAGGGAGTTTTGTGGGACTTCTCTGGAATTTTGTGGGTTTTTTCTGGAATTGTGTGGGATTCTGAGGAGACTTGAAGAATTTTGAGGAATTTGTTTTAGATTTTGTAGGAATTTGTGTAGATTCTGTGGGATTTTTCTGGAATTTGGTGGGCCTTTTCAAGGACTTTGTGTGGTTTTGAGGAGACTTGAAGAATTTTGAGGAAATTTTCTTAGATTTTGTGGAAACTTGTGGAGGTTTTGTGTGATCTTTGTGGGATTTTGTGGGATATTGAGGCGATTTAGGGATCTTGAGGGATTTTTCATGTATTTTGTGGGAATTTGTGGAGATTCGGTGGGATATTTTTCTAGAATTTGGTCGTGTTTTGAGAAGATTTAGGGAATTTTGTGGGATTTTTCCTGGAATTTTATTGGATACTGGGGAGATTTTGTGGGATGCTTGTGGAACTTTGAGGGACTTTTCTGGAATTTGGTGAGATTCTGTAGAGAACTGGCGAATTATCAGGGATTTTTCATGTATTCTGTGGGAATTTGTGGAGATTTGGTGGGTTTTTTGTGGATTTTGGCCGTCTTTTGAGAAGATTTAGGGAATTTTGTGGGATTTTTCCTGGAATTTTGTTGGATTCTGGGGAGATTTTGTGGGATGTTTGTGGAACTTTGAGGGACTTTTCTGGAATTTGGTGAGATTTTGTAGAGAACTGAAGAATTATCAGGGATTTTTCATGTATTCTGTGGGAATTTGTGGAGATTTGGTGTGATATTTTTCTAGAATTTGGTCATGTTTTGAGAAGATTTAGGGAATTCTGTAAGATTTTTCTGGAATTTGGTGGGCCTTTTTGAAGGACTTTGTGTGGTTTTGAGGAGACTTGAAGAATTTTGAGGAATTTGTTTTAGATTTTTGGGAATTTGTGTAGATTCTGTGGGATTTTTCTGGAATTTGGTGGTTTTTTTCAAAGACTTTGTGTGGTTTTGAGGAGACTTGAAGAATTTTGAGGATTTTTTTTTATATTTTGTGGAAACTTGTGGAGGTTTTGTGTGATTTTTGTGGGATTTTGTGGGATATTGAGGCGATTTAGGGATCTTGAGGGATTTTTCATGTATTTTGTGGGAATTTGTGGAGATTTTGTGGGATATTTTTCTAGAATTTGGTCGTGTTTTGTGAAGATTTAGGGAATTTTGTGGGATTTTTCTTGAATTCTGTTGGATATTGAGTAGGTTTTGTGGAACTTTGAGGGACTTTTCTGGAATTTGGTGAGATTCTGTAGAGAACTGACGAATTATCAGGCATTTTTCATGTATTCTGTGGGAATTTGTGGAGATTCGGTGGGATATTTTTCTGGAATTTGGTCATGTTTTGAGAAGATTTAGGGAATTTTGTGGGATTTTTCCTGGAATTTTGTTGGATACTGGGGAGATTTTGTGGGATGTTTGTGGAACTTTGAGGGACTTTTCTGGAATTTGGTGAGATTCTGTAGAGAACTGACGAATTATCAGGGATTTTTCATGTATTCTGTGGGAATTTGTGGAGATTTGGTGTGATATTTTTCTAGAATTTGGTCATGTTTTGAGAAGATTTAGGGAATTCTGTAAGATTTTTCTGGAATTTGGTGGGCCTTTTTGAAGGACTTTGTGTGGTTTTGAGGAGACTTGAAGAATTTTGAGGAATTTGTTTTAGATTTTGTGGGAATTTGTGGAGATTCTGTGGGATTTTACTGGAATTTGGTGGGCCTTTTCAAGGACTTTGTGTGGTTTTGAAGAGACTTGAAGAATTTTGAGGATTTTTTTTATATTTTGCGGAAACTTGTGGAGGTTTTGTGTGATTTTCGTGGGATTTTGTGGGATATTGAGGCGATTTAGGGATCTGGAGGGATTTTTCATGTATTTTGTGGGATTTTGTGGAGATTTGGTGGGATATTTTTCTAGAATTTGGTCATGTTTTGAGAAGATTTAGGGAATTTTGTGTGATTTTCCTGGAATTTTGTTGGATACTGGGGAGATTTTGTGGGATGTTTGTGGAACTTTGAGGGACTTTTCTGGAATTTGGTGAGATTTTGTAGAGAACTGAAGAATTATCAGGGATTTTTCATGTATTCTGTGGGAATTTGTGGAGATTTGGTGTGATATTTTTCTAGAATTTGGTAATGTTTTGAGAAGATTTAGGGAATTCTGTAAGATTTTTCTGGAATTTGGTGGGCCTTTTTGAAGGACTTTGTGTGGTTTTGAGGAGACTTGAAGAATTTTGAGGAATTTGTTTTAGATTTTGTGGGAATTTGTGGAGATTCTGTGGGATTTTACTGGAATTTGGTGGGCCTTTTCAAGGACTTCGTGTGGTTTTGAGGAGACTTGAAGAATTTTGAGGATTTTTTTTTATATTTTGTGGAAACTTGTGGAGGTTTTGTGTTATTTTTGTGGGATTTTGTGGGATATTGAGGCGATTTAAGGATCTTGAGGGATTTTTCATGTATTTTGTGGGAATTTGTGGAGATTTGGTGGGATATTTTTCTAGAATTTGGTCGTGTTTTGGGAAGATTTAGGGAATTTTGTGGGATTTTTCCTGGAATTTTGTTGGATACTGGGGAGATTTTGTGGGATGTTTGTGGAACTTTGAGGGACTCTTCTGGAATTTGGTGAGATTCTGTAGAGAACGGACGAATTATCAGGGATTTTTCATGTATTCTGTGGGAATTTGTGGAGATTTGGTGGGATTTTTGTGGATTTTGGCCGTGTTTTGAGAAGATTTAGGGAATTTTGTGTGATTTTTCTGGGATTTGTTGGATACTGTGCTGATTTTATGGGGCGTTTCTGGAATTTCGTCAAGTTTTCAGAAGATTTAGGGAATTTTGTGGGATTTTTCTGGGATTTTGTTGGGTATTGAGGACATTTTGTGGGATGTTTCTGGAATTTGGTGGGGCTTTTCAAGAATTTTGTGGTATTTTGAAAAGATTTTGGGAATTTTGTGGTGTTGTTTCTTGAATTTTTTGGGAAACTGTGCTGATTTTATGGGGCGTTTCTGGAATTTGTTCGAGTTTTCAGAAGATTTATGGATTTTTGTGAGATTTTTGTGGGATGTTCTGGGAATTGGTAGAGATTTTGTGGGACTTTCCTGTGAATTGGTAGGGTTTTGAAATGATTTAGGGAGTTTTGTGGGACTTCTCTGGAATTTGTGGGTTTCTTTCTGGAATTGTGTGGGATTCTGAGGAGACTTGAAGAATTTTGAGGAATTTGTTTTAGATTTTTGGGAATTTGTGTAGATTCTGTGGGATTTTTCTGGAATTTGGTGGGTTTTTTTAGGACTTTGTGTGGTTTTGAGGAGACTTGAAGAATTTTGAGGATTTTTTTTTATATTTTGTGGAAACTTGTGGAGGTTTTGTGTGATTTTTGTGGGATTTTGTGGGATATTGCGGCGATTTAGGGATCTTGAGGGATTTTTCATGTATTTTGTGGGAATTTGTGGAGATTTGGTGGGATATTTTTCTAGAATTTGGTCGTGTTTTGTGAAGATTTAGGGAATTTTGTGGGATTTTTCTTGAATTTTGTTGGATATTGAGTAGATTTTGTGGAACTTTGAGGGACTTTTCTGGAATTTGGTGAGATTCTGTAGAGAACTGACGAATTATCAGGGATTTTTCATGTATTCTGTGGGAATTTGTGGAGATTCGGTGGTATATTTTTCTGGAATTTGGTCATGTTTTGAGAAGATTTAGGGAATTTTGTGGGATTTTTCCTGGAATTTTGTTGGATACTGGGGAGATTTTGTGGGATGTTTGTGGAATTTGAGGGACTTTTCTGGAATTTGGTGAGATTCTGTAGAGAACTGACGAATTATCAGATATTTTTCATGTATTCTGTGGGAATTTGTGGAGATTTGGTGTGATATTTTTCTAGAATTTGGTCATGTTTTGAGAAGATTTAGGGAATTCTGTAAGATTTTTCTGGAATTTGGTGGGCCTTTTTGAAGGACTTTGTGTGGTTTTGAGGAGACTTGAAGAATTTTGAGGAATTTGTTTTAGATTTTGTGGGAATTTGTGGAGATTCTGTGGGATTTTACTGGAATTTGGTGGGCCTTTTCAAGGACTTTGTGTGGTTTTGAGGAGACTTGAAGAATTTTGAGGATTTTTTTTTATATTTTGTGGAAACTTGTGGAGGTTTTGTGTGATTTTTGTGGGATTTTGTGGGATATTGAGGCGATTTAGGGATCTTGAGGGATTTTTCATGTATTTTGTGGGAATTTGTGGAGATTTGGTGCGATATTTTTGTAGAATTTGGTCGTGTTTTGGGAAGATTTAGGGAATTTTGTGGGATTTTTCCTGGAATTTTATTGGATACTGGGGAGATTTTGTGGAATGTTTGTGGAATTTGGTGGGGCTTTTCAGAATTTTGTGGTATTTTGAAAAGATTTTGGGAATTTTGTGGTGTTTTTTCTTGAATTTTGAGGGAAACTGTGCTGATTTTATGGGGCGTTTCTGGAATTTGGTCGAGTTTTCAGAAGATTTAGGGATTTTTGTGAGATTTTTGTGGGATGTTCTGGGAATTGGTGGAGATTTTGTGGGACATTCCTGTGAATTGGTAGGGTTTTGAAATGATTTAGGGAGTTTTGTGGGACTTCTCTGGAATTTTGTGGGTTTTTTCTGGAATTGTGTGGGATTCTGAGGAGACTTGAAGAATTTTGAGGAATTTGTTTTAGATTTTGTAGGAATTTGTGTAGATTCTGTGGGATTTTTCTGGAATTTGGTGGGCCTTTTCAAGGACTTTGTGTGGTTTTGAGGAGACTTGAAGAATTTTGAGGAAATTTTCTTAGATTTTGTGGAAACTTGTGGAGGTTTTGTGTGATCTTTGTGGGATTTTGTGGGATATTGAGGCGATTTAGGGATCTTGAGGGATTTTTCATGTATTTTGTGGGAATTTGTGGAGATTCGGTGGGATATTTTTCTAGAATTTGGTCGTGTTTTGAGAAGATTTAGGGAATTTTGTGGGATTTTTCTTGAATTCTGTTGGATATTGAGTAGGTTTTGTGGAACTTTGAGGGACTTTTCTGGAATTTGGTGAGATTCTGTAGAGAACTGACGAATTATCAGGCATTTTTCATGTATTCTGTGGGAATTTGTGGAGATTCGGTGGGATATTTTTCTGGAATTTGGTCATGTTTTGAGAAGATTTAGGGAATTTTGTGGGATTTTTCCTGGAATTTTGTTGGATACTGGGGAGATTTTGTGGGATGTTTGTGGAACTTTGAGGGACTTTTCTGGAATTTGGTGAGATTCTGTAGAGAACTGACGAATTATCAGGGATTTTTCATGTATTCTGTGGGAATTTGTGGAGATTTGGTGTGATATTTTTCTAGAATTTGGTCATGTTTTGAGAAGATTTAGGGAATTCTGTAAGATTTTTCTGGAATTTGGTGGGCCTTTTTGAAGGACTTTGTGTGGTTTTGAGGAGACTTGAAGAATTTTGAGGAATTTGTTTTAGATTTTGTGGGAATTTGTGGAGATTCTGTGGGATTGTACTGGAATTTGGTGGGCCTTTTCAAGGACTTTGTGTGGTTTTGAGGAGACTTGAAGAATTTTGAGGATTTTTTTTTATATTTTGTGGAAACTTGTGGAGGTTTTGTGTGATTTTTGTGGGATTTTGTGGGATATTGAGGCGATTTAGGGATCTTGAGGGATTTTTCATGTATTTTGTGGGAATTTGTGGAGATTTGGTGGGATATTTTTGTAGAATTTGGTCGTGTTTTGGGAAGATTTAGGGAATTTTGTGGGATTTTTCCTGGAATTTTATTGGATACTGGGGAGATTTTGTGGGATGTTTGTGGAACTTTGAGGGACTCTTCTGGAATTTGGTGAGATTCTGTAGAGAACTGACGAATTATCAGGGATTTTTCATGTATTCTGTGGGAATTTGTGGAGATTTGGTGGGATTTTTGTGGATTTTGGCCGTGTTTTGAGAAGATTTAGGGAATTTTGTGTGATTTTTCTGGGATTTTGTTGGATACTGTGCTGATTTTATGGGGCGTTTCTGGAATTTCGTCAAGTTTTCAGAAGATTTAGGGAATTTTGTGGGATTTTTCTGGGATTTTGTTGGGTATTGAGGACATTTTGTGGGATGTTTCTGGAATTTGGTGGGGCTTTTCAAGAATTTTGTGGTATTTTGAAAAGATTTTGGGAATTTTGTGGTGTTTTTTCTTGAATTTTTTGGGAAACTGTGGTGATTTTATGGGGCGTTTCTGGAATTTGTTCGAGTTTTCAGAAGATTTAGGGATTTTTGTGAGATTTTTGTGGGATGTTCTGGGAATTGGTAGAGATTTTGTGGGACTTTCCTGTGAATTGGTAGGGTTTTGAAATGATTTAGGGAGTTTTGTGGGACTTCTCTGGAATTTTGTGGGTTTTTTTCTGGAATTGTGTGGGATTCTGAGGAGACTTGAAGAATTTTGAGGAATTTGTTTTAGATTTTTGGGAATTTGTGTAGATTCTGTGGGATTTTTCTGGAATTTGGTGGTTTTTTTCAAAGACTTTGTGTGGTTTTGAGGAGACTTGAAGAATTTTGAGGATTTTTTTTTGATTCTGTGGAAACTTGTGGAGGTTTTGTGTGATTTTTGTGGGATTTTGTGGGATATTGAGGCGATTTAGGGATCTTGAGGGATTTTTCATGTATTTTGTGGGAATTTGTGGAGATTTGGTGGGATATTTTTCTAGAATTTGGTCGTGTTTTGTGAAGATTTAGGGAATTTTGTGGGATTTTTCTTGAATTTTGTTGGATATTGAGTAGATTTTGTGGAACTTTGAGGGACTTTTCTGGAATTTGGGGAGATTCTGTAGAGAACTGACGAATTATCAGGGATTTTTCATGTATTCTGTGGGAATTTGTGGAGATTCGGTGGGATATTTTTCTGGAATTTGGTCATGTTTTGAGAAGATTTAGGGAATTTTGTGGGATTTTTCCTGGAATTTTGTTGGATACTGGGGAGATTTTGTGGGATGTTTGTGGAATTTGAGGGACTTTTCTGGAATTTGGTGAGATTCTGTAGAGAACTGACGAATTATCAGATATTTTTCATGTATTCTGTGGGAATTTGTGGAGATTTGGTGTGATATTTTTCTAGAATTTGGTCATGTTTTGAGAAGATTTAGGGAATTCTGTAAGATTTTTCTGGAATTTGGTGGGCCTTTTTGAAGGACTTTGTGTGGTTTTGAGGAGACTTGAAGAATTTTGAGGAATTTGTTTTAGATTTTGTGGGAATTTGTGTAGATTCTGTGGGATTTTCCTGGAATTTGGTGGGCTTTTTAAAGGACTTTGTGTGGTTTTGAGGAGACTTGAAGAATTTTGAGGATTTTTTTTTATATTTTGTGGAAACTTGTGGAGGTTTTGTGTGATTTTTGTGGGATTTTGTGGGATATTGAGGCGATTTAGGGATCTTGAGGGATTTTTCATGTATTTTGTGGGAATTTGTGGAGATTTGGTGGGATATTTTTGTAGAATTTGGTCGTGTTTTGAGAAGATTTAGGGAATTTTGTGGGATTTTTCCTGGAATTTTATTGGATACTGGGGAGATTTTGTGGAATGTTTGTGGAACTTTGAGGGACTCTTCTGGAATTTGGTGAGATTCTGTAGAGAACTGACGAATTATCAGGAATTTTTCATGTATTCTGTGGGAATTTGTGGAGATTTGGTGGGATTTTTGTGGATTTTGGCCGTGTTTTGAGAAGATTTAGGGAATTTTGTGTGATTTTTCTGGGATTTTGTTGGGTATTGAGGACATTTTGTGGGATGCTTCTGGAATTTGGTGGGGCTTTTCAAGAATTTTGTGGTATTTTGAAAAGATTTTGGGAATTTTGTGGTGTTTTTTCTTGAATTTTGAGGGAAACTGTGCTGATTTTATGGGGCGTTTCTGGAATTTGGTCGAGTTTTCAGAAGATTTAGGGATTTTTGTGAGATTTTTGTGGGATGTTCTGGGAATTGGTGGAGATTTTGTGGGACATTCCTGTGAATTGGTAGGGTTTTGAAATGATTTATGGAGTTTTGTGGGACTTCTCTGGAATTTTGTGGGTTTTTTCTGGAATTGTGTGGGATTCTGAGGAGACTTGAAGAATTTTGAGGAATTTGTTTTAGATTTTGTAGGAATTTGTGTAGATTCTGTGGGATTTTTCTGGAATTTGGTGGGCCTTTTCAAGGACTTTGTGTGGTTTTGAGGAGACTTGAAGAATTTTGAGGAAATTTTCTTAGATTTTGTGGAAACTTGTGGAGGTTTTGTGTGATTTTTGTGGGATTTTGTGGGATATTGAGGCGATTTAGGGATCTTGAGGGATTTTTCATGTATTTTGTGGGAATTTGTGGAGATTTGGTGGGATATTTTTCTAGAATTTGGTCGTGTTTTGAGAAGATTTAGGGAATTTTGTGGGATTTTTCCTGGAATTTTGTTGGATACTGGGGAGATTTTGTGGGATGTTTGTGGAACTTTGAGGGACTTTTCTGGAATTTGGTGAGATTCTGTAGAGAACTGACGAATTATCAGGGATTTTTCATGTATTCTGTGGGAATTTGTGGAGATTTGGTGGGTTTTTTGTGGATTTTGGCCGTCTTTTGAGAAGATTTAGGGAATTTTGTGGGATTTTTCCTGGAATTTTGTTGGATTCTGGGGAGATTTTGTGGGATGTTTGTGGAACTTTGAGGGACTTTTCTGGAATTTGGTGAGATTTTGTAGAGAACTGAAGAATTATCAGGGATTTTTCATGTATTCTGTGGGAATTTGTGGAGATTTGGTGTGATATTTTTCTAGAATTTGGTCATGTTTTGAGAAGATTTAGGGAATTCTGTAAGATTTTTCTGGAATTTGGTGGGCCTTTTTGAAGGACTTTGTGTGGTTTTGAGGAGACTTGAAGAATTTTGAGGATTTTTTTTTATATTTTGTGGAAACTTGTGGAGGTTTTGTGTGATTTTTGTGGGATTTTGTGGGATATTGAGGCGATTTAGGGATCTTGAGGGATTTTTCATGTATTTTGTGGGAATTTGTGGAGATTTGGTGGGATATTTTTGTAGAATTTGGTCGTGTTTTGGGAAGATTTAGGGAATTTTGTGGGATTTTTCCTGGAATTTTATTGGATACTGGGGAGATTTTGTGGGGTGTTTGTGGAACTTTGAGGGACTCTTCTGGAATTTGGTGAGATTCTGTAGAGAACTGACGAATTATCAGGGATTTTTCATGTATTCTGTGGGAATTTGTGGAGATTTGGTGGGATTTTTGTGAATTTTGGCCGTGTTTTGAGAAGATTTAGGGAATTTTGTGTGATTTTTCTGGGATTTTGTTGGATACTGTGCTGATTTTATGGGGCGTTTCTGGAATTTCGTCAAGTTTTCAGAAGATTTAGGGAATTTTGTGGGATTTTTCTGGGATTTTGTTGGGTATTGAGGACATTTTGTGGGATGTTTCTGGAATTTGGTGGGGCTTTTCAAGAATTTTGTGGTATTTTGAAAAGATTTTGGGAATTTTGTGGTGTTTTTTCTTGAATTTTTTGGGAAACTGTGCTGATTTTATGGGGCGTTTCTGGAATTTGTTCGAGTTTTCAGAAGATTTAGGGATTTTTGTGAGATTTTTGTGGGATGTTCTGGGAATTGGTAGAGATTTTGTGGGACTTTCCTGTGAATTGGTAGGGTTTTGAAATGATTTAGGGAGTTTTGTGGGACTTCTCTGGAATTTTGTGGGTTTTTTTCTGGAATTGTGTGGGATTCTGAGGAGACTTGAAGAATTTTGAGGAATTTGTTTTAGATTTTTGGGAATTTGTGTAGATTCTGTGGGATTTTTCTGGAATTTGGTGGTTTTTTTCAAAGACTTTGTGTGGTTTTGAGGAGACTTGAAGAATTTTGAGGATTTTTTTTTATATTTTGTGGAAACTTGTGGAGGTTTTGTGTGATTTTTGTGGGATTTTGTGGGATATTGAGGCGATTTAGGGATCTTGAGGGATTTTTCATGTATTTTGTGGGAATTTGTGGAGATTTGGTGGGATATTTTTCTAGAATTTGGTCGTGTTTTGTGAAGATTTAGGGAATTTTGTGGGATTTTTCTTGAATTTTGTTGGATATTGAGTAGATTTTGTGGAACTTTGAGGGACTTTTCTGGAATTTGGGGAGATTCTGTAGAGAACTGACGAATTATCAGGGATTTTTCATGTATTCTGTGGGAATTTGTGGAGATTCGGTGGTATATTTTTCTGGAATTTGGTCATGTTTTGAGAAGATTTAGGGAATTTTGTGGGATTTTTCCTGGAATTTTGTTGGATACTGGGGAGATTTTGTGGGATGTTTGTGGAATTTGAGGGACTTTTCTGGAATTTGGTGAGATTCTGTAGAGAACTGACGAATTATCAGATATTTTTCATGTATTCTGTGGGAATTTGTGGAGATTTGGTGTGATATTTTTCTAGAATTTGGTCATGTTTTGAGAAGATTTAGGGAATTCTGTAAGATTTTTCTGGAATTTGGTGGGCCTTTTTGAAGGACTTTGTGTGGTTTTGAGGAGACTTGAAGAATTTTGAGGAATTTGTTTTAGATTTTGTGGGAATTTGTGTAGATTCTGTGGGATTTTCCTGGAATTTGGTGGGCCTTTTCAAGGACTTTGTGTGGTTTTGAGGAGACTTGAAGAATTTTGAGGATTTTTTTTTATATTTTGTGGAAACTTGTGGAGGTTTTGTGTGATTTTTGTGGGATTTTGTGGGATATTGAGGCGATTTAGGGATCTTGAGGGATTTTTCATGTATTTTGTGGGAATTTGTGGAGATTTGGTGGGATATTTTTGTAGAATTTGGTCGTGTTTTGGGAAGATTTAGGGAATTTTGTGGGATTTTTCCTGGAATTTTATTGGATACTGGGGAGATTTTGTGGAATGTTTGTGGAACTTTGAGGGACTCTTCTGGAATTTGGTGAGATTCTGTAGAGAACTGACGAATTATCAGGAATTTTTCATGTATTCTGTGGGAATTTGTGGAGATTTGGTGGGATTTTTGTGGATTTTGGCCGTGTTTTGAGAAGATTTAGGGAATTTTGTGTGATTTTTCTGGGATTTTGTTGGGTATTGAGGACATTTTGTGGGATGCTTCTGGAATTTGGTGGGGCTTTTCAAGAATTTTGTGGTATTTTGAAAAGATTTTGGGAATTTTGTGGTGTTTTTTCTTGAATTTTGAGGGAAACTGTGCTGATTTTATGGGGCGTTTCTGGAATTTGGTCGAGTTTTCAGAAGATTTAGGGATTTTTGTGAGATTTTTGTGGGATGTTCTGGGAATTGGTGGAGATTTTGTGGGACATTCCTGTGAATTGGTAGGGTTTTGAAATGATTTATGGAGTTTTGTGGGACTTCTCTGGAATTTTGTGGGTTTTTTCTGGAATTGTGTGGGATTCTGAGGAGACTTGAAGAATTTTGAGGAATTTGTTTTAGATTTTGTAGGAATTTGTGTAGATTCTGTGGGATTTTTCTGGAATTTGGTGGGCCTTTTCAAGGACTTTGTGTGGTTTTGAGGAGACTTGAAGAATTTTGAGGAAATTTTCTTAGATTTTGTGGAAACTTGTGGAGGTTTTGTGTGATCTTTGTGGGATTTTGTGGGATATTGATGCGATTTAGGGATCTTGAGGGATTTTTCATGTATTTTGTGGGAATTTGTGGAGATTTGGTGGGATATTTTTCTAGAATTTGGTCGTGTTTTGAGAAGATTTAGGGAATTTTGTGGGATTTTTCCTGGAATTTTGTTGGATACTGGGGAGATTTTGTGGGATGTTTGTGGAACTTTGAGGGACTTCTCTGGAATTTGGTGAGATTCTGTAGAGAACTGACGAATTATCAGGGATTTTTCATGTATTCTGTGGGAATTTGTGGAGATTTGGTGGGTTTTTTGTGGATTTTGGCCGTCTTTTGAGAAGATTTAGGGAATTTTGTGGGATTTTTCCTGGAATTTTGTTGGATTCTGGGGAGATTTTGTGGGATGTTTGTGGAACTTTGAGGGACTTTTCTGGAATTTGGTGAGATTTTGTAGAGAACTGAAGAATTATCAGGGATTTTTCATGTATTCTGTGGGAATTTGTGGAGATTTGGTGTGATATTTTTCTAGAATTTGGTCATGTTTTGAGAAGATTTAGGGAATTCTGTAAGATTTTTCTGGAATTTGGTGGGCCTTTTTGAAGGACTTTGTGTGGTTTTGAGGAGACTTGAAGAATTTTGAGGATTTTTTTTTATATTTTGTGGAAACTTGTGGAGGTTTTGTGTGATTTTTGTGGGATTTTGTGGGATATTGAGGCGATTTAGGGATCTTGAGGGATTTTTCATGTATTTTGTGGGAATTTGTGGAGATTTGGTGGGATATTTTTCTAGAATTTGGTCGTGTTTTGTGAAGATTTAGGGAATTTTGTGGGATTTTTCTTGAATTTTGTTGGATATTGAGTAGATTTTGTGGAACTTTGAGGGACTTTTCTGGAATTTGGTGAGATTCTGTAGAGAACTGACGAATTATCCGGGATTTTTCATGTATTCTGTGGGAATTTGTGGAGATTCGGTGGTATATTTTTCTAGAATTTGGTCATGTTTTGAGAAGATTTAGGGAATTTTGTGGGATTTTTCCTGGAATTTTGTTGGATACTGGGGAGATTTTGTGGGATGTTTGTGGAACTTTGAGGGACTTTTCTGGAATTTGGTGAGATTCTGTAGAGAACTGACGAATTATCAGGGATTTTTCATGTATTCTGTGGGAATTTGTGGAGATTCGGTGTGATATTTTTCTAGAATTTGGTCATGTTTTGAGAAGATTTAGGGAATTCTGTAAGATTTTTCTGGAATTTGGTGGGCCTTTTTGAAGGACTTTGTGTGGTTTTGAGGAGACTTGAAGAATTTTGAGGAATTTGTTTTAGATTTTGTGGGAATTTGTGGAGATTCTGTGGGATTTTACTGGAATTTGGTGGGCCTTTTCAAGGACTTTGTGTGGTTTTGAGGAGACTTGAAGAATTTTGAGGATTTTTTTTTATACTTTGTGGAAACTTGTGGAGATTTGGTGGGATATTTTTCTAGAATTTGGTCGTGTTTTGTGAAGATTTAGGGAATTTTGTGGGATTTTTCTTGAATTTTGTTGGATATTGAGTAGATTTTGTGGAACTTTGAGGGACTTTTCTGGAATTTGGTGAGATTCTGTAGAGAACTGACGAATTATCAGGGATTTTTCATGTATTCTGTGGGAATTTGTGGAGATTCGGTGGTATATTTTTCTAGAATTTGGTCATGTTTTGAGAAGATTTAGGGAATTTTGTGGGATTTTTCCTGGAATTTTGTTGGATACTGGGGAGATTTTGTGGGATGTTTGTGGAACTTTGAGGGACTTTTCTGGAATTTGGTGAGATTCTGTAGAGAACTGACGAATTATCAGGGATTTTTCATGTATTCTGTGGGAATTTGTGGAGATTCGGTGTGATATTTTTCTAGAATTTGGTCATGTTTTGAGAAGATTTAGGGAATTCTGTAAGATTTTTCTGGAATTTGGTGGGCCTTTTTGAAGGACTTTGTGTGGTTTTGAGGAGACTTGAAGAATTTTGAGGAATTTGTTTTAGATTTTGTGGGAATTTGTGGAGATTCTGTGGGATTTTACTGGAATTTGGTGGGCCTTTTCAAGGACTTTGTGTGGTTTTGAGGAGACTTGAAGAATTTTGAGGATTTTTTTTTATACTTTGTGGAAACTTGTGGAGGTTTTGTGTGATTTTTGTGGGATTTTGTGGGATATTGAGGCGATTTAAGGATCTTGAGGGATTTTTCATGTATTTTGTGGGAATTTGTGGAGATTTGGTGGGATATTTTTCTAGAATTTGGTCGTGTTTTGGGAAGATTTAGGGAATTTTGTGGGATTTTTCCTGGAATTTTATTGGATACTGGGGAGATTTTGTGGGATGTTTGTGGAACTTTGAGGGACTCTTCTGGAATTTGGTGAGATTCTGTAGAGAACGGACGAATTATCAGGGATTTTTCATGTATTCTGTGGGAATTTGTGGAGATTTGGTGGTATTTTTGTGGATTTTGGCCGTGTTTTGAGAAGATTTAGGGAATTTTGTGTGATTTTTCTGGGATTTTGTTGGATACTGTGCTGATTTTATGGGGCGTTTCTGGAATTTCGTCAAGTTTTCAGAAGATTTAGGGAATTTTGTGGGATTTTTCTGGGATTTTGTTGGGTATTGAGGACATTTTGTGGGATGTTTCTGGAATTTGGTGGGGCTTTTCAAGAATTTTGTGGTATTTTGAAAAGATTTTGGGAATTTTGTGGTGTTTTTTCTTGAATTTTTTGGGAAACTGTGCTGATTTTATGGGGCGTTTCTGGAATTTGGTCGAGTTTTCAGAAGATTTAGGGATTTTTGTGAGATTTTTGTGGGATGTTCTGGGAATTGGTAGAGATTTTGTGGGACTTTCCTGTGAATTGGTAGGGTTTTGAAATGATTTAGGGAGTTTTGTGGGACTTCTCTGGAATTTTGTGGGTTTTTTTCTGGAATTGTGTGGGATTCTGAGGAGACTTGAAGAATTTTGAGGAATTTGTTTTAGATTTTTGGGAATTTGTGTAGATTCTGTGGGATTTTTCTGGAATTTGGTGGTTTTTTTCAAGGACTTTGTGTGGTTTTGAGGAGACTTGAAGAATTTTGAGGATTTTTTTTTATATTTTGTGGAAACTTGTGGAGGTTTTGTGTGATTTTTGTGGGATTTTGTGGGATATTGAGGCGATTTAGGGATCTTGAGGGATTTTTCATGTATTTTGTGGGAATTTGTGGAGATTTGGTGGGATATTTTTCTAGAATTTGGTCGTGTTTTGTGAAGATTTAGGGAATTTTGTGGGATTTTTCTTGAATTTTGTTGGATATTGAGTAGATTTTGTGGAACTTTGAGGGACTTTTCTGGAATTTGGTGAGATTCTGTAGAGAACTGAAGAATTATCAGGGATTTTTCATGTATTCTGTGGGAATTTGTGGAGATTCGGTGGTATATTTTTCTGGAATTTGGTAGAGTTTTGAGAAGATTTAGGGAATTTTGTGGGATTTTTCCTGGAATTTTGTTGGATCCTGGGGAGATTTTGTGGGATGTTTGTGGAACTTTGAGGGACTTTTCTGGAATTTGGTGAGATTCTGTAGAGAACTGACGAATTATCAGGGATTTTTCATGTATTCTGAGGGAATTTGTGGAGATTTGGTGTGATTTTTGTGGATTTTGCCGTGTTTTAAGAAGATTTAGGGAATTTTGTGGGATTTTTCCTGGAATTTTGTTGGATTCTGGGGAGATTTTGTGGGATGTTTGTGGAACTTTGACGGACTCTTCTGGAATTTGGTGAGATTCTGTAGAGAACTGACGAATTATCAGGGATTTTTCATGTATTCTGTGGGAATTTGTGGAGATTTGGTGTGATATTTTTCTAGAATTTGGTCATGTTTTGACAAGGTTTAGGGAATTCTGTAAGTTTTTTCTGGAATTTGGTGGGCCTTTTTGAAGGACTTTGTGTGGTTTTGAGGAGACTTGAAGAATTTTGAGGAATTTGTTTTAGATTTTGTGGGAATTTGTGTAGATTCTGTGGGATTTTCCTGGAATTTGGTGGGCCTTTTCAAGGACTTTGCGTGGTTTTGAGGAGACTTGAAGAATTTTGAGGATTTTTTTTTATATTTTGTGGAAACGTGTGGAGGTTTTGTGTGATTTTTGTGGGATTTTGTGGGATATTGAGGCGATTTAGGGATCTTGAGGGATTTTTCATGTATTTTGTGGGAATTTGTGGAGATTTGGTGGGATATTTTTCTAGAATTTGGTCGTGTTTTGAGAAGATTTAGGGAATTTTGTGGGATTTTTCCTGGAATTTTGTTGGATACTGGGGAGATTTTGTGGGATGTTTGTGGAACTTTGAGGGACTCTTCTGGAATTTGGTGAGATTCTGTATAGAACGGACGAATTATCAGGGATTTTTCATGTATTCTGTGGGAATTTGTGGAGATTTGGTGGGATTTTTGTGGATTTTGGCCGTGTTTTGAGAAGATTTAGGGAATTTTGTGGGATTTTTCTGGGATTTTGTTGGATACTGTGCTGATTTTATGGGGCGTTTCTGGAATTTCGTCAAGTTTTCAGAAGATTTAGGGAATTTTGTGGGATTTTTCTGGGATTTTGTTGGGTATTGAGGACATTTTGTGGGATGTTTCTGGAATTTGGTGGGGCTTTTCAAGAATTTTGTGGTATTTTGAAAAGATTTAGGGAATTTTGTGGTGTTTTTTCTTGAATTTTGTGGGAAACAGTGCTGATTTTATGGGGCGTTTCTGGAATTTGGTCGAGTTTTCAGAAGATTTAGGGATTTTTGTGAGATTTTTGTGGGATGTTCTGGGAATTGGTGGAGATTTTGTGGGACATTCCTGTGAATTGGTAGGGTTTTGAAATGATTTAGGGAGTTTTGTGGGACTTCTCTGGAATTTTGTGGGTTTTTTTCTGGAATTGTGTGGGATTCTGAGGAGACTTGAAGAATTTTGAGGAATTTGTTTTAGATTTTGTGGGAATTTGTGTAGATTCTGTGGGATTTTTCTGGAATTTGGTGGTTTTTTTCAAGGACTTTGTGTGGTTTTGAGGAGACTTGAAGAATTTTGAGGATTTTTTTTTATATTTTGTGGAAACTTGTGGAGGTTTTGTGTGATTTTTGTGGGATTTTGTGGGATATTGAGGCGATTTAGGGATCTTGAGGGATTTTTCATGTATTTTGTGGGAATTTGTGGAGATTTGGTGGGATATTTTTCTAGAATTTGGTCGTGTTTTGTGAAGATTTAGGGAATTTTGTGGGATTTTTCTTGAATTTTGTTGGATATTGAGTAGATTTTGTGGAACTTTGAGGGACTTTTCTGGAATTTGGTGAGATTCTGTAGAGAACTGAAGAATTATCAGGGATTTTTCATGTATTCTGTGGGAATTTGTGGAGATTCGGTGGTATATTTTTCTGGAATTTGGTAGAGTTTTGAGAAGATTTAGGGAATTTTGTGGGATTTTTCCTGGAATTTTGTTGGATCCTGGGGAGATTTTGTGGGATGTTTGTGGAACTTTGAGGGACTTTTCTGGAATTTGGTGAGATTCTGTAGAGAACTGACGAATTATCAGGGATTTTTCATGTATTCTGAGGGAATTTGTGGAGATTCGGTGTGATATTTTTCTAGAATTTGGTCATGTTTTGAGAAGATTTAGGGAATTCTGTAAGATTTTTCTGGAATTTGGTGGGCCTTTTTGAAGGACTTTGTGTGGTTTTGAGGAGACTTGAAGAATTTTGAGGAATTTGTTTTAGATTTTGTGGGAATTTGTGGAGATTCTGTGGGATTTTACTGGAATTTGGTGGGCCTTTTCAAGGACTTTGTGTGGTTTTGAGGAGACTTGAAGAATTTTGAGGATTTTTTTTTATACTTTGTGGAAACTTGTGGAGATTTGGTGGGATATTTTTCTAGAATTTGGTCGTGTTTTGTGAAGATTTAGGGAATTTTGTGGGATTTTTCTTGAATTTTGTTGGATATTGAGTAGATTTTGTGGAACTTTGAGGGACTTTTCTGGAATTTGGTGAGATTCTGTAGAGAACTGACGAATTATCAGGGATTTTTCATGTATTCTGTGGGAATTTGTGGAGATTCGGTGGTATATTTTTCTAGAATTTGGTCATGTTTTGAGAAGATTTAGGGAATTTTGTGGGATTTTTCCTGGAATTTTGTTGGATACTGGGGAGATTTTGTGGGATGTTTGTGGAACTTTGAGGGACTTTTCTGGAATTTGGTGAGATTCTGTAGAGAACTGACGAATTATCAGGGATTTTTCATGTATTCTGTGGGAATTTGTGGAGATTCGGTGTGATATTTTTCTAGAATTTGGTCATGTTTTGAGAAGATTTAGGGAATTCTGTAAGATTTTTCTGGAATTTGGTGGGCCTTTTTGAAGGACTTTGTGTGGTTTTGAGGAGACTTGAAGAATTTTGAGGAATTTGTTTTAGATTTTGTGGGAATTTGTGGAGATTCTGTGGGATTTTACTGGAATTTGGTGGGCCTTTTCAAGGACTTTGTGTGGTTTTGAGGAGACTTGAAGAATTTTGAGGATTTTTTTTTATACTTTGTGGAAACTTGTGGAGGTTTTGTGTGATTTTTGTGGGATTTTGTGGGATATTGAGGCGATTTAAGGATCTTGAGGGATTTTTCATGTATTTTGTGGGAATTTGTGGAGATTTGGTGGGATATTTTTCTAGAATTTGGTCGTGTTTTGGGAAGATTTAGGGAATTTTGTGGGATTTTTCCTGGAATTTTATTGGATACTGGGGAGTTTTTGTGGGATGTTTGTGGAACTTTGAGGGACTCTTCTGGAATTTGGTGAGATTCTGTAGAGAACGGACGAATTATCAGGGATTTTTCATGTATTCTGTGGGAATTTGTGGAGATTTGGTGGTATTTTTGTGGATTTTGGCCGTGTTTTGAGAAGATTTAGGGAATTTTGTGTGATTTTTCTGGGATTTTGTTGGATACTGTGCTGATTTTATGGGGCGTTTCTGGAATTTCGTCAAGTTTTCAGAAGATTTAGGGAATTTTGTGGGATTTTTCTGGGATTTTGTTGGGTATTGAGGACATTTTGTGGGATGTTTCTGGAATTTGGTGGGGCTTTTCAAGAATTTTGTGGTATTTTGAAAAGATTTTGGGAATTTTGTGGTGTTTTTTCTTGAATTTTGTGGGAAACTGTGCTGATTTTATGGGGCGTTTCTGGAATTTGGTCGAGTTTTCAGAAGATTTAGGGATTTTTGTGAGATTTTTGTGGGATGTTCTGGGAATTGGTAGAGATTTTGTGGGACTTTCCTGTGAATTGGTAGGGTTTTGAAATGATTTAGGGAGTTTTGTGGGACTTCTCTGGAATTTTGTGGGTTTTTTTCTGGAATTGTGTGGGATTCTGAGGAGACTTGAAGAATTTTGAGGAATTTGTTTTAGATTTTTGGGAATTTGTGTAGATTCTGTGGGATTTTTCTGGAATTTGGTGGTTTTTTTCAAGGACTTTGTGTGGTTTTGAGGAGACTTGAAGAATTTTGAGGATTTTTTTTTATATTTTGTGGAAACTTGTGGAGGTTTTGTGTGATTTTTGTGGGATTTTGTGGGATATTGAGGCGATTTAGGGATCTTGAGGGATTTTTCATGTATTTTGTGGGAATTTGTGGAGATTTGGTGGGATATTTTTCTAGAATTTGGTCGTGTTTTGTGAAGATTTAGGGAATTTTGTGGGATTTTTCTTGAATTTTGTTGGATATTGAGTAGATTTTGTGGAACTTTGAGGGACTTTTCTGGAATTTGGTGAGATTCTGTAGAGAACTGAAGAATTATCAGGGATTTTTCATGTATTCTGTGGGAATTTGTGGAGATTCGGTGGTATATTTTTCTGGAATTTGGTAGAGTTTTGAGAAGATTTAGGGAATTTTGTGGGATTTTTCCTGGAATTTTGTTGGATCCTGGGGAGATTTTGTGGGATGTTTGTGGAACTTTGAGGGACTTTTCTGGAATTTGGTGAGATTCTGTAGAGAACTGACGAATTATCAGGGATTTTTCATGTATTCTGAGGGAATTTGTGGAGATTTGGTGTGATTTTTGTGGATTTTGCCGTGTTTTAAGAAGATTTAGGGAATTTTGTGGGATTTTTCCTGGAATTTTGTTGGATTCTGGGGAGATTTTGTGGGATGTTTGTGGAACTTTGAGGGACTCTTCTGGAATTTGGTGAGATTCTGTAGAGAACTGACGAATTATCAGGGATTTTTCATGTATTCTGTGGGAATTTGTGGAGATTTGGTGTGATATTTTTCTAGAATTTGGTCATGTTTTGACAAGGTTTAGGGAATTCTGTAAGTTTTTTCTGGAATTTGGTGGGCCTTTTTGAAGGACTTTGTGTGGTTTTGAGGAGACTTGAAGAATTTTGAGGAATTTGTTTTAGATTTTGTGGGAATTTGTGTAGATTCTGTGGGATTTTCCTGGAATTTGGTGGGCCTTTTCAAGGACTTTGCGTGGTTTTGAGGAGACTTGAAGAATTTTGAGGATTTTTTTTTATATTTTGTGGAAACGTGTGGAGGTTTTGTGTGATTTTTGTGGGATTTTGTGGGATATTGAGGCGATTTAGGGATCTTGAGGGATTTTTCATGTATTTTGTGGGAATTTGTGGAGATTTGGTGGGATATTTTTCTAGAATTTGGTCGTGTTTTGAGAAGATTTAGGGAATTTTGTGGGATTTTTCCTGGAATTTTGTTGGATACTGGGGAGATTTTGTGGGATGTTTGTGGAACTTTGAGGGACTCTTCTGGAATTTGGTGAGATTCTGTATAGAACGGACGAATTATCAGGGATTTTTCATGTATTCTGTGGGAATTTGTGGAGATTTGGTGGGATTTTTGTGGATTTTGGCCGTGTTTTGAGAAGATTTAGGGAATTTTGTGGGATTTTTCTGGGATTTTGTTGGATACTGTGCTGATTTTATGGGGCGTTTCTGGAATTTCGTCAAGTTTTCAGAAGATTTAGGGAATTTTGTGGGATTTTTCTGGGATTTTGTTGGGTATTGAGGACATTTTGTGGGATGTTTCTGGAATTTGGTGGGGCTTTTCAAGAATTTTGTGGTATTTTGAAAAGATTTAGGGAATTTTGTGGTGTTTTTTCTTGAATTTTGTGGGAAACAGTGCTGATTTTATGGGGCGTTTCTGGAATTTGGTCGAGTTTTCAGAAGATTTAGGGATTTTTGTGAGATTTTTGTGGGATGTTCTGGGAATTGGTGGAGATTTTGTGGGACATTCCTGTGAATTGGTAGGGTTTTGAAATGATTTAGGGAGTTTTGTGGGACTTCTCTGGAATTTTGTGGGTTTTTTTCTGGAATTGTGTGGGATTCTGAGGAGACTTGAAGAATTTTGAGGAATTTGTTTTAGATTTTGTGGGAATTTGTGTAGATTCTGTGGGATTTTTCTGGAATTTGGTGGTTTTTTTCAAGGACTTTGTGTGGTTTTGAGGAGACTTGAAGAATTTTGAGGATTTTTTTTTATATTTTGTGGAAACTTGTGGAGGTTTTGTGTGATTTTTGTGGGATTTTGTGGGATATTGAGGCGATTTAGGGATCTTGAGGGATTTTTCATGTATTTTGTGGGAATTTGTGGAGATTTGGTGGGATATTTTTCTAGAATTTGGTCGTGTTTTGTGAAGATTTAGGGAATTTTGTGGGATTTTTCTTGAATTTTGTTGGATATTGAGTAGATTTTGTGGAACTTTGAGGGACTTTTCTGGAATTTGGTGAGATTCTGTAGAGAACTGAAGAATTATCAGGGATTTTTCATGTATTCTGTGGGAATTTGTGGAGATTCGGTGGTATATTTTTCTGGAATTTGGTAGAGTTTTGAGAAGATTTAGGGAATTTTGTGGGATTTTTCCTGGAATTTTGTTGGATCCTGGGGAGATTTTGTGGGATGTTTGTGGAACTTTGAGGGACTTTTCTGGAATTTGGTGAGATTCTGTAGAGAACTGACGAATTATCAGGGATTTTTCATGTATTCTGAGGGAATTTGTGGAGATTTGGTGTGATTTTTGTGGATTTTGCCGTGTTTTAAGAAGATTTAGGGAATTTTGTGGGATTTTTCCTGGAATTTTGTTGGATTCTGGGGAGATTTTGTGGGATGTTTGTGGAACTTTGAGGGACTTTTCTGGAATTTGGTGAGATTCTGTAGAGAACTGACGAATTATCAGATATTTTTCATGTATTCTGTGGGAATTTGTGGAGATTTGGTGTGATATTTTTCTAGAATTTGGTCATGTTTTGAGAAGATTTAGGGAATTCTGTAAGATTTTTCTGGAATTTGGTGGGCCTTTTTGAAGGACTTTGTGTGGTTTTGAGGAGACTTGAAGAATTTTGAGGAATTTGTTTTAGATTTTGTGGGAATTTGTGTAGATTCTGTGGGATTTTCCTGGAATTTGGTGGGCCTTTTCAAGGACTTTGCGTGGTTTTGAGGAGACTTGAAGAATTTTGAGGATTTTTTTTTATATTTTGTGGAAACGTGTGGAGGTTTTGTGTGATTTTTGTGGGATTTTGTGGGATATTGAGGCGATTTAGGGATCTTGAGGGATTTTTCATGTATTTTGTGGGAATTTGTGGAGATTTGGTGGGATATTTTTCTAGAATTTGGTCGTGTTTTGAGAAGATTTAGGGAATTTTGTGGGATTTTTCCTGGAATTTTGTTGGATACTGGGGAGATTTTGTGGGATGTTTGTGGAACTTTGAGGGACTCTTCTGGAATTTGGTGAGATTCTGTAGAGAACTGACGAATTATCAGGGATTTTTCATGTATTCTGTGGGAATTTGTGGAGATTTGGTGGGATTTTTGTGGATTTTGGCCGTGTTTTGAGAAGATTTAGGGAATTTTGTGGGATTTTTCTGGGATTTTGTTGGATACTGTGCTGATTTTATGGGGCGTTTCTGGAATTTCTTCAAGTTTTCAGAAGATTTAGGGAATTTTGTGGGATTTTTCTGGGATTTTGTTGGGTATTGAGGACATTTTGTGGGATGTTTCTGGAATTTGGTGGGGCTTTTCAAGAATTTTGTGGTATTTTGAAAAGATTTAGGGAATTTTGTGGTGTTTTTTCTTGAATTTTGAGGGAAACTGTGCTGATTTTATGGGGCGTTTCTGGAATTTGGTCGAGTTTTCAGAAGATTTAGGGATTTTTGTGAGATTTTTGTGGGATGTTCTGGGAATTGGTGGAGATTTTGTGGGACATTCCTGTGAATTGGTAGGGTTTTGAAATGATTTATGGAGTTTTGTGGGACTTCTCTGGAATTTTGTGGGTTTTTTCTGGAATTGTGTGGGATTCTGAGGAGACTTGAAGAATTTTGAGGAATTTGTTTTAGATTTTGTAGGAATTTGTGTAGATTCTGTGGGATTTTTCTGGAATTTGGTGGGCCTTTTCAAGGACTTTGTGTGGTTTTGAGGAGACTTGAAGAATTTTGAGGAAATTTTCTTAGATTTTGTGGAAACTTGTGGAGGTTTTGTGTGATCTTTGTGGGATTTTGTGGGATATTGAGGCGATTTAGGGATCTTGAGGGATTTTTCATGTATTTTGTGGGAATTTGTGGAGATTTGGTGGGATATTTTTCTAGAATTTGGTCGTGTTTTGAGAAGATTTAGGGAATTTTGTGGGATTTTTCCTGGAATTTTGTTGGATACTGGGGAGATTTTGTGGGATGTTTGTGGAACTTTGAGGGACTTCTCTGGAATTTGGTGAGATTCTGTAGAGAACTGACGAATTATCAGGGATTTTTCATGTATTCTGTGGGAATTTGTGGAGATTTGGTGGGTTTTTTGTGGATTTTGGCCGTCTTTTGAGAAGATTTAGGGAATTTTGTGGGATTTTTCCTGGAATTTTGTTGGATTCTGGGGAGATTTTGTGGGATGTTTGTGGAACTTTGAGGGACTTTTCTGGAATTTGGTGAGATTTTGTAGAGAACTGAAGAATTATCAGGGATTTTTCATGTATTCTGTGGGAATTTGTGGAGATTTGGTGTGATATTTTTCTAGAATTTGGTCATGTTTTGAGAAGATTTAGGGAATTCTGTAAGATTTTTCTGGAATTTGGTGGGCCTTTTTGAAGGACTTTGTGTGGTTTTGAGGAGACTTGAAGAATTTTGAGGATTTTTTTTTATATTTTGTGGAAACTTGTGGAGGTTTTGTGTGATTTTTGTGGGATTTTGTGGGATATTGAGGCGATTTAGGGATCTTGAGGGATTTTTCATGTATTTTGTGGGAATTTGTGGAGATTTGGTGGGATATTTTTCTAGAATTTGGTCGTGTTTTGTGAAGATTTAGGGAATTTTGTGGGATTTTTCTTGAATTTTGTTGGATATTGAGTAGATTTTGTGGAACTTTGAGGGACTTTTCTGGAATTTGGTGAGATTCTGTAGAGAACTGACGAATTATCAGGGATTTTTCATGTATTCTGTGGGAATTTGTGGAGATTCGGTGGTATATTTTTCTAGAATTTGGTCATGTTTTGAGAAGATTTAGGGAATTTTGTGGGATTTTTCCTGGAATTTTGTTGGATACTGGGGAGATTTTGTGGGATGTTTGTGGAACTTTGAGGGACTTTTCTGGAATTTGGTGAGATTCTGTAGAGAACTGACGAATTATCAGGGATTTTTCATGTATTCTGTGGGAATTTGTGGAGATTCGGTGTGATATTTTTCTAGAATTTGGTCATGTTTTGAGAAGATTTAGGGAATTCTGTAAGATTTTTCTGGAATTTGGTGGGCCTTTTTGAAGGACTTTGTGTGGTTTTGAGGAGACTTGAAGAATTTTGAGGAATTTGTTTTAGATTTTGTGGGAATTTGTGGAGATTCTGTGGGATTTTACTGGAATTTGGTGGGCCTTTTCAAGGACTTTGTGTGGTTTTGAGGAGACTTGAAGAATTTTGAGGATTTTTTTTTATACTTTGTGGAAACTTGTGGAGGTTTTGTGTGATTTTTGTGGGATTTTGTGGGATATTGAGGCGATTTAAGGATCTTGAGGGATTTTTCATGTATTTTGTGGGAATTTGTGGAGATTTGGTGGGATATTTTTCTAGAATTTGGTCGTGTTTTGGGAAGATTTAGGGAATTTTGTGGGATTTTTCCTGGAATTTTATTGGATACTGGGGAGATTTTGTGGGATGTTTGTGGAACTTTGAGGGACTCTTCTGGAATTTGGTGAGATTCTGTAGAGAACGGACGAATTATCAGGGATTTTTCATGTATTCTGTGGGAATTTGTGGAGATTTGGTGGTATTTTTGTGGATTTTGGCCGTGTTTTGAGAAGATTTAGGGAATTTTGTGTGATTTTTCTGGGATTTTGTTGGATACTGTGCTGATTTTATGGGGCGTTTCTGGAATTTCGTCAAGTTTTCAGAAGATTTAGGGAATTTTGTGGGATTTTTCTGGGATTTTGTTGGGTATTGAGGACATTTTGTGGGATGTTTCTGGAATTTGGTGGGGCTTTTCAAGAATTTTGTGGTATTTTGAAAAGATTTTGGGAATTTTGTGGTGTTTTTTCTTGAATTTTGAGGGAAACTGTGCTGATTTTATGGGGCGTTTCTGGAATTTGGTCGAGTTTTCAGAAGATTTAGGGATTTTTGTGAGATTTTTGTGGGATGTTCTGGGAATTGGTGGAGATTTTGTGGGACATTCCTGTGAATTGGTAGGGTTTTGAAATGATTTATGGAGTTTTGTGGGACTTCTCTGGAATTTTGTGGGTTTTTTCTGGAATTGTGTGGGATTCTGAGGAGACTTGAAGAATTTTGAGGAATTTGTTTTAGATTTTGTAGGAATTTGTGTAGATTCTGTGGGATTTTTCTGGAATTTGGTGGGCCTTTTCAAGGACTTTGTGTGGTTTTGAGGAGACTTGAAGAATTTTGAGGAAATTTTCTTAGATTTTGTGGAAACTTGTGGAGGTTTTGTGTGATCTTTGTGGGATTTTGTGGGATATTGAGGCGATTTAGGGATCTTGAGGGATTTTTCATGTATTTTGTGGGAATTTGTGTAGATTCTGTGGGATTTTTCTGGAATTTGGTGGTTTTTTTCAAGGACTTTGTGTGGTTTTGAGGAGACTTGAAGAATTTTGAGGATTTTTTTTTATATTTTGTGGAAACTTGTGGAGGTTTTGTGTGATTTTTGTGGGATTTTGTGGGATATTGAGGCGATTTAGGGATCTTGAGGGATTTTTCATGTATTTTGTGGGAATTTGTGGAGATTTGGTGGGATATTTTTCTAGAATTTGGTCGTGTTTTGTGAAGATTTAGGGAATTTTGTGGGATTTTTCTTGAATTTTGTTGGATATTGAGTAGATTTTGTGGAACTTTGAGGGACTTTTCTGGAATTTGGTGAGATTCTGTAGAGAACTGAAGAATTATCAGGGATTTTTCATGTATTCTGTGGGAATTTGTGGAGATTCGGTGGTATATTTTTCTGGAATTTGGTAGAGTTTTGAGAAGATTTAGGGAATTTTGTGGGATTTTTCCTGGAATTTTGTTGGATCCTGGGGAGATTTTGTGGGATGTTTGTGGAACTTTGAGGGACTTTTCTGGAATTTGGTGAGATTCTGTAGAGAACTGACGAATTATCAGGGATTTTTCATGTATTCTGAGGGAATTTGTGGAGATTTGGTGTGATTTTTGTGGATTTTGCCGTGTTTTAAGAAGATTTAGGGAATTTTGTGGGATTTTTCCTGGAATTTTGTTGGATTCTGGGGAGATTTTGTGGGATGTTTGTGGAACTTTGAGGGACTTTTCTGGAATTTGGTGAGATTCTGTAGAGAACTGATGAATTATCAGATATTTTTCATGTATTCTGTGGGAATTTGTGGAGATTTGGTGTGATATTTTTCTAGAATTTGGTCATGTTTTGAGAAGATTTAGGGAATTCTGTAAGATTTTTCTGGAATTTGGTGGGCCTTTTTGAAGGACTTTGTGTGGTTTTGAGGAGACTTGAAGAATTTTGAGGAATTTGTTTTAGATTTTGTGGGAATTTGTGTAGATTCTGTGGGATTTTCCTGGAATTTGGTGGGCCTTTTCAAGGACTTTGCGTGGTTTTGAGGAGACTTGAAGAATTTTGAGGATTTTTTTTTATATTTTGTGGAAACGTGTGGAGGTTTTGTGTGATTTTTGTGGGATTTTGTGGGATATTGAGGCGATTTAGGGATCTTGAGGGATTTTTCATGTATTTTGTGGGAATTTGTGGAGATTTGGTGGGATATTTTTCTAGAATTTGGTCGTGTTTTGAGAAGATTTAGGGAATTTTGTGGGATTTTTCCTGGAATTTTGTTGGATACTGGGGAGATTTTGTGGGATGTTTGTGGAACTTTGAGGGACTCTTCTGGAATTTGGTGAGATTCTGTATAGAACGGACGAATTATCAGGGATTTTTCATGTATTCTGTGGGAATTTGTGGAGATTTGGTGGGATTTTTGTGGATTTTGGCCGTGTTTTGAGAAGATTTAGGGAATTTTGTGGGATTTTTCTGGGATTTTGTTGGATACTGTGCTGATTTTATGGGGCGTTTCTGGAATTTCGTCAAGTTTTCAGAAGATTTAGGGAATTTTGTGGGATTTTTCTGGGATTTTGTTGGGTATTGAGGACATTTTGTGGGATGTTTCTGGAATTTGGTGGGGCTTTTCAAGAATTTTGTGGTATTTTGAAAAGATTTAGGGAATTTTGTGGTGTTTTTTCTTGAATTTTGTGGGAAACAGTGCTGATTTTATGGGGCGTTTCTGGAATTTGGTCGAGTTTTCAGAAGATTTAGGGATTTTTGTGAGATTTTTGTGGGATGTTCTGGGAATTGGTGGAGATTTTGTGGGACATTCCTGTGAATTGGTAGGGTTTTGAAATGATTTAGGGAGTTTTGTGGGACTTCTCTGGAATTTTGTGGGTTTTTTTCTGGAATTGTGTGGGATTCTGAGGAGACTTGAAGAATTTTGAGGAATTTGTTTTAGATTTTGTGGGAATTTGTGTAGATTCTGTGGGATTTTTCTGGAATTTGGTGGTTTTTTTCAAGGACTTTGTGTGGTTTTGAGGAGACTTGAAGAATTTTGAGGATTTTTTTTTATATTTTGTGGAAACTTGTGGAGGTTTTGTGTGATTTTTGTGGGATTTTGTGGGATATTGAGGCGATTTAGGGATCTTGAGGGATTTTTCATGTATTTTGTGGGAATTTGTGGAGATTTGGTGGGATATTTTTCTAGAATTTGGTCGTGTTTTGTGAAGATTTAGGGAATTTTGTGGGATTTTTCTTGAATTTTGTTGGATATTGAGTAGATTTTGTGGAACTTTGAGGGACTTTTCTGGAATTTGGTGAGATTCTGTAGAGAACTGAAGAATTATCAGGGATTTTTCATGTATTCTGTGGGAATTTGTGGAGATTCGGTGGTATATTTTTCTGGAATTTGGTAGAGTTTTGAGAAGATTTAGGGAATTTTGTGGGATTTTTCCTGGAATTTTGTTGGATCCTGGGGAGATTTTGTGGGATGTTTGTGGAACTTTGAGGGACTTTTCTGGAATTTGGTGAGATTCTGTAGAGAACTGACGAATTATCAGGGATTTTTCATGTATTCTGAGGGAATTTGTGGAGATTTGGTGTGATTTTTGTGGATTTTGCCGTGTTTTAAGAAGATTTAGGGAATTTTGTGGGATTTTTCCTGGAATTTTGTTGGATTCTGGGGAGATTTTGTGGGATGTTTGTGGAACTTTGAGGGACTTTTCTGGAATTTGGTGAGATTCTGTAGAGAACTGACGAATTATCAGATATTTTTCATGTATTCTGTGGGAATTTGTGGAGATTTGGTGTGATATTTTTCTAGAATTTGGTCATGTTTTGAGAAGATTTAGGGAATTCTGTAAGATTTTTCTGGAATTTGGTGGGCCTTTTTGAAGGACTTTGTGTGGTTTTGAGGAGACTTGAAGAATTTTGAGGAATTTGTTTTAGATTTTGTGGGAATTTGTGTAGATTCTGTGGGATTTTCCTGGAATTTGGTGGGCCTTTTCAAGGACTTTGCGTGGTTTTGAGGAGACTTGAAGAATTTTGAGGATTTTTTTTTATATTTTGTGGAAACGTGTGGAGGTTTTGTGTGATTTTTGTGGGATTTTGTGGGATATTGAGGCGATTTAGGGATCTTGAGGGATTTTTCATGTATTTTGTGGGAATTTGTGGAGATTTGGTGGGATATTTTTCTAGAATTTGGTCGTGTTTTGAGAAGATTTAGGGAATTTTGTGGGATTTTTCCTGGAATTTTGTTGGATACTGGGGAGATTTTGTGGGATGTTTGTGGAACTTTGAGGGACTCTTCTGGAATTTGGTGAGATTCTGTAGAGAACTGACGAATTATCAGGGATTTTTCATGTATTCTGTGGGAATTTGTGGAGATTTGGTGGGATTTTTGTGGATTTTGGCCGTGTTTTGAGAAGATTTAGGGAATTTTGTGGGATTTTTCTGGGATTTTGTTGGATACTGTGCTGATTTTATGGGGCGTTTCTGGAATTTCTTCAAGTTTTCAGAAGATTTAGGGAATTTTGTGGGATTTTTCTGGGATTTTGTTGGGTATTGAGGACATTTTGTGGGATGTTTCTGGAATTTGGTGGGGCTTTTCAAGAATTTTGTGGTATTTTGAAAAGATTTTGGGAATTTTGTGGTGTTTTTTCTTGAATTTTGAGGGAAACTGTGCTGATTTTATGGGGCGTTTCTGGAATTTGGTCGAGTTTTCAGAAGATTTAGGGATTTTTGTGAGATTTTTGTGGGATGTTCTGGGAATTGGTGGAGATTTTGTGGGACATTCCTGTGAATTGGTAGGGTTTTGAAATGATTTATGGAGTTTTGTGGGACTTCTCTGGAATTTTGTGGGTTTTTTCTGGAATTGTGTGGGATTCTGAGGAGACTTGAAGAATTTTGAGGAATTTGTTTTAGATTTTGTAGGAATTTGTGTAGATTCTGTGGGATTTTTCTGGAATTTGGTGGGCCTTTTCAAGGACTTTGTGTGGTTTTGAGGAGACTTGAAGAATTTTGAGGAAATTTTCTTAGATTTTGTGGAAACTTGTGGAGGTTTTGTGTGATCTTTGTGGGATTTTGTGGGATATTGAGGCGATTTAGGGATCTTGAGGGATTTTTCATGTATTTTGTGGGAATTTGTGGAGATTTGGTGGGATATTTTTCTAGAATTTGGTCGTGTTTTGAGAAGATTTAGGGAATTTTGTGGGATTTTTCCTGGAATTTTGTTGGATACTGGGGAGATTTTGTGGGATGTTTGTGGAACTTTGAGGGACTTCTCTGGAATTTGGTGAGATTCTGTAGAGAACTGACGAATTATCCGGGATTTTTCATGTATTCTGTGGGAATTTGTGGAGATTTGGTGGGTTTTTTGTGGATTTTGGCCGTCTTTTGAGAAGATTTAGGGAATTTTGTGGGATTTTTCCTGGAATTTTGTTGGATTCTGGGGAGATTTTGTGGGATGTTTGTGGAACTTTGAGGGACTTTTCTGGAATTTGGTGAGATTTTGTAGAGAACTGAAGAATTATCAGGGATTTTTCATGTATTCTGTGGGAATTTGTGGAGATTTGGTGTGATATTTTTCTAGAATTTGGTCATGTTTTGAGAAGATTTAGGGAATTCTGTAAGATTTTTCTGGAATTTGGTGGGCCTTTTTGAAGGACTTTGTGTGGTTTTGAGGAGACTTGAAGAATTTTGAGGATTTTTTTTTATATTTTGTGGAAACTTGTGGAGGTTTTGTGTGATTTTTGTGGGATTTTGTGGGATATTGAGGCGATTTAGGGATCTGGAGGGATTTTTCATGTATTTTGTGGGAATTTGTGGAGATTTGGTGGGATATTTTTCTAGAATTTGGTCGTGTTTTGTGAAGATTTAGGGAATTTTGTGGGATTTTTCTTGAATTTTGTTGGATATTGAGTAGATTTTGTGGAACTTTGAGGGACTTTTCTGGAATTTGGTGAGATTCTGTAGAGAACTGACGAATTATCAGGGATTTTTCATGTATTCTGTGGGAATTTGTGGAGATTCGGTGGGATATTTTTCTAGAATTTGGTCATGTTTTGAGAAGATTTAGGGAATTTTGTGGGATTTTTCCTGGAATTTTGTTGGATACTGGGGAGATTTTGTGGGATGTTTGTGGAACTTTGAGGGACTTTTCTGGAATTTGGTGAGATTCTGTAGAGAACTGACGAATTATCAGGGATTTTTCATGTATTCTGTGGGAATTTGTGGAGATTCGGTGTGATATTTTTCTAGAATTTGGTCATGTTTTGAGAAGATTTAGGGAATTCTGTAAGATTTTTCTGGAATTTGGTGGGCCTTTTTGAAGGACTTTGTGTGGTTTTGAGGAGACTTGAAGAATTTTGAGGAATTTGTTTTAGATTTTGTGGGAATTTGTGGAGATTCTGTGGGATTTTACTGGAATTTGGTGGGCCTTTTCAAGGACTTTGTGTGGTTTTGAGGAGACTTGAAGAATTTTGAGGATTTTTTTTTATACTTTGTGGAAACTTGTGGAGGTTTTGTGTGATTTTTGTGGCATTTTGTGGGATATTGAGGCGATTTAAGGATCTTGAGGGATTTTTCATGTATTTTGTGGGAATTTGTGGAGATTTGGTGGGATATTTTTCTAGAATTTGGTCGTGTTTTGGGAAGATTTAGGGAATTTTGTGGGATTTTTCCTGGAATTTTATTGGATACTGGGGAGATTTTGTGGGATGTTTGTGGAACTTTGAGGGACTCTTCTGGAATTTGGTGAGATTCTGTAGAGAACGGACGAATTATCAGGGATTTTTCATGTATTCTGTGGGAATTTGTGGAGATTTGGTGGTATTTTTGTGGATTTTGGCCGTGTTTTGAGAAGATTTAGGGAATTTTGTGTGATTTTTCTGGGATTTTGTTGGATACTGTGCTGATTTTATGGGGCGTTTCTGGAATTTCGTCAAGTTTTCAGAAGATTTAGGGAATTTTGTGGGATTTTTCTGGGATTTTGTTGGGTATTGAGGACATTTTGTGGGATGTTTCTGGAATTTGGTGGGGCTTTTCAAGAATTTTGTGGTATTTTGAAAAGATTTTGGGAATTTTGTGGTGTTTTTTCTTGAATTTTGAGGGAAACTGTGCTGATTTTATGGGGCGTTTCTGGAATTTGGTCGAGTTTTCAGAAGATTTAGGGATTTTTGTGAGATTTTTGTGGGATGTTCTGGGAATTGGTGGAGATTTTGTGGGACATTCCTGTGAATTGGTAGGGTTTTGAAATGATTTATGGAGTTTTGTGGGACTTCTCTGGAATTTTGTGGGTTTTTTCTGGAATTGTGTGGGATTCTGAGGAGACTTGAAGAATTTTGAGGAATTTGTTTTAGATTTTGTAGGAATTTGTGTAGATTCTGTGGGATTTTTCTGGAATTTGGTGGGCCTTTTCAAGGACTTTGTGTGGTTTTGAGGAGACTTGAAGAATTTTGAGGAAATTTTCTTAGATTTTGTGGAAACTTGTGGAGGTTTTGTGTGATCTTTGTGGGATTTTGTGGGATATTGAGGCGATTTAGGGATCTTGAGGGATTTTTCATGTATTTTGTGGGAATTTGTGGAGATTTGGTGGGATATTTTTCTAGAATTTGGTCGTGTTTTGAGAAGATTTAGGGAATTTTGTGGGATTTTTCCTGGAATTTTGTTGGATACTGGGGAGATTTTGTGGGATGTTTGTGGAACTTTGAGGGACTTCTCTGGAATTTGGTGAGATTCTGTAGAGAACTGACGAATTATCAGGGATTTTTCATGTATTCTGTGGGAATTTGTGGAGATTTGGTGGGTTTTTTGTGGATTTTGGCCGTCTTTTGAGAAGATTTAGGGAATTTTGTGGGATTTTTCCTGGAATTTTGTTGGATTCTGGGGAGATTTTGTGGGATGTTTGTGGAACTTTGAGGGACTTTTCTGGAATTTGGTGAGATTTTGTAGAGAACTGAAGAATTATCAGGGATTTTTCATGTATTCTGTGGGAATTTGTGGAGATTTGGTGTGATATTTTTCTAGAATTTGGTCATGTTTTGAGAAGATTTAGGGAATTCTGTAAGATTTTTCTGGAATTTGGTGGGCCTTTTTGAAGGACTTTGTGTGGTTTTGAGGAGACTTGAAGAATTTTGAGGATTTTTTTTTATATTTTGTGGAAACTTGTGGAGGTTTTGTGTGATTTTTGTGGGATTTTGTGGGATATTGAGGCGATTTAGGGATCTTGAGGGATTTTTCATGTATTTTGTGGGAATTTGTGGAGATTTGGTGGGATATTTTTCTAGAATTTGGTCGTGTTTTGTGAAGATTTAGGGAATTTTGTGGGATTTTTCTTGAATTTTGTTGGATATTGAGTAGATTTTGTGGAACTTTGAGGGACTTTTCTGGAATTTGGTGAGATTCTGTAGAGAACTGACGAATTATCAGGGATTTTTCATGTATTCTGTGGGAATTTGTGGAGATTCGGTGGTATATTTTTCTAGAATTTGGTCATGTTTTGAGAAGATTTAGGGAATTTTGTGGGATTTTTCCTGGAATTTTGTTGGATACTGGGGAGATTTTGTGGGATGTTTGTGGAACTTTGAGGGACTTTTCTGGAATTTGGTGAGATTCTGTAGAGAACTGACGAATTATCAGGGATTTTTCATGTATTCTGTGGGAATTTGTGGAGATTCGGTGTGATATTTTTCTAGAATTTGGTCATGTTTTGAGAAGATTTAGGGAATTCTGTAAGATTTTTCTGGAATTTGGTGGGCCTTTTTGAAGGACTTTGTGTGGTTTTGAGGAGACTTGAAGGATTTTGAGGAATTTGTTTTAGATTTTGTGGGAATTTGTGGAGATTCTGTGGGATTTTACTGGAATTTGGTGGGCCTTTTCAAGGACTTTGTGTGGTTTTGAGGAGACTTGAAGAATTTTGAGGATTTTTTTTTATACTTTGTGGAAACTTGTGGAGGTTTTGTGTGATTTTTGTGGCATTTTGTGGGATATTGAGGCGATTTAAGGATCTTGAGGGATTTTTCATGTATTTTGTGGGAATTTGTGGAGATTTGGTGGGATATTTTTCTAGAATTTGGTCGTGTTTTGGGAAGATTTAGGGAATTTTGTGGGATTTTTCCTGGAATTTTATTGGATACTGGGGAGATTTTGTGGGATGTTTGTGGAACTTTGAGGGACTCTTCTGGAATTTGGTGAGATTCTGTAGAGAACGGACGAATTATCAGGGATTTTTCATGTATTCTGTGGGAATTTGTGGAGATTTGGTGGTATTTTTGTGGATTTTGGCCGTGTTTTGAGAAGATTTAGGGAATTTTGTGTGATTTTTCTGGGATTTTGTTGGATACTGTGCTGATTTTATGGGGCGTTTCTGGAATTTCGTCAAGTTTTCAGAAGATTTAGGGAATTTTGTGGGATTTTTCTGGGATTTTGTTGGGTATTGAGGACATTTTGTGGGATGTTTCTGGAATTTGGTGGGGCTTTTCAAGAATTTTGTGGTATTTTGAAAAGATTTTGGGAATTTTGTGGTGTTTTTTCTTGAATTTTGAGGGAAACTGTGATGATTTTATGGGGCGTTTCTGGAATTTGGTCGAGTTTTCAGAAGATTTAGGGATTTTTGTGAGATTTTTGTGGGATGTTCTGGGAATTGGTGGAGATTTTGTGGGACATTCCTGTGAATTGGTAGGGTTTTGAAATGATTTATGGAGTTTTGTGGGACTTCTCTGGAATTTTGTGGGTTTTTTCTGGAATTGTGTGGGATTCTGAGGAGACTTGAAGAATTTTGAGGAATTTGTTTTAGATTTTGTAGGAATTTGTGTAGATTCTGTGGGATTTTTCTGGAATTTGGTGGGCCTTTTCAAGGACTTTGTGTGGTTTTGAGGAGACTTGAAGAATTTTGAGGAAATTTTCTTAGATTTTGTGGAAACTTGTGGAGGTTTTGTGTGATCTTTGTGGGATTTTGTGGGATATTGAGGCGATTTAGGGATCTTGAGGGATTTTTCATGTATTTTGTGGGAATTTGTGTAGATTCTGTGGGATTTTTCTGGAATTTGGTGGTTTTTTTCAAGGACTTTGTGTGGTTTTGAGGAGACTTGAAGAATTTTGAGGATTTTTTTTTATATTTTGTGGAAACTTGTGGAGGTTTTGTGTGATTTTTGTGGGATTTTGTGGGATATTGAGGCGATTTAGGGATCTTGAGGGATTTTTCATGTATTTTGTGGGAATTTGTGGAGATTTGGTGGGATATTTTTCTAGAATTTGGTCGTGTTTTGTGAAGATTTAGGGAATTTTGTGGGATTTTTCTTGAATTTTGTTGGATATTGAGTAGATTTTGTGGAACTTTGAGGGACTTTTCTGGAATTTAGTGAGATTCTGTAGAGAACTGAAGAATTATCAGGGATTTTTCATGTATTCTGTGGGAATTTGTGGAGATTCGGTGGTATATTTTTCTGGAATTTGGTAGAGTTTTGAGAAGATTTAGGGAATTTTGTGGGATTTTTCCTGGAATTTTGTTGGATCCTGGGGAGATTTTGTGGGATGTTTGTGGAACTTTGAGGGACTTTTCTGGAATTTGGTGAGATTCTGTAGAGAACTGACGAATTATCAGGGATTTTTCATGTATTCTGAGGGAATTTGTGGAGATTTGGTGTGATTTTTGTGGATTTTGCCGTGTTTTAAGAAGATTTAGGGAATTTTGTGGGATTTTTCCTGGAATTTTGTTGGATTCTGGGGAGATTTTGTGGGATGTTTGTGGAACTTTGAGGGACTTTTCTGGAATTTGGTGAGATTCTGTAGAGAACTGACGAATTATCAGATATTTTTCATGTATTCTGTGGGAATTTGTGGAGATTTGGTGTGATATTTTTCTAGAATTTGGTCATGTTTTGAGAAGATTTAGGGAATTCTGTAAGATTTTTCTGGAATTTGGTGGGCCTTTTTGAAGGACTTTGTGTGGTTTTGAGGAGACTTGAAGAATTTTGAGGAATTTGTTTTAGATTTTGTGGGAATTTGTGTAGATTCTGTGGGATTTTCCTGGAATTTGGTGGGCCTTTTCAAGGACTTTGCGTGGTTTTGAGGAGACTTGAAGAATTTTGAGGATTTTTTTTTATATTTTGTGGAAACGTGTGGAGGTTTTGTGTGATTTTTGTGGGATTTTGTGGGATATTGAGGCGATTTAGGGATCTTGAGGGATTTTTCATGTATTTTGTGGGAATTTGTGGAGATTTGGTGGGATATTTTTCTAGAATTTGGTCGTGTTTTGAGAAGATTTAGGGAATTTTGTGGGATTTTTCCTGGAATTTTGTTGGATACTGGGGAGATTTTGTGGGATGTTTGTGGAACTTTGAGGGACTCTTCTGGAATTTGGTGAGATTCTGTAGAGAACGGACGAATTATCAGGGATTTTTCATGTATTCTGTGGGAATTTGTGGAGATTTGGTGGTATTTTTGTGGATTTTGGCCGTGTTTTGAGAAGATTTAGGGAATTTTGTGTGATTTTTCTGGGATTTTGTTGGATACTGTGCTGATTTTATGGGGCGTTTCTGGAATTTCTTCAAGTTTTCAGAAGATTTAGGGAATTTTGTGGGATTTTTCTGGGATTTTGTTGGGTATTGAGGACATTTTGTGGGATGTTTCTGGAATTTGGTGGGGCTTTTCAAGAATTTTGTGGTATTTTGAAAAGATTTTGGGAATTTTGTGGTGTTTTTTCTTGAATTTTGAGGGAAACTGTGCTGATTTTATGGGGCGTTTCTGGAATTTGGTCGAGTTTTCAGAAGATTTAGGGATTTTTGTGAGATTTTTGTGGGATGTTCTGGGAATTGGTGGAGATTTTGTGGGACATTCCTGTGAATTGGTAGGGTTTTGAAATGATTTATGGAGTTTTGTGGGACTTCTCTGGAATTTTGTGGGTTTTTTCTGGAATTGTGTGGGATTCTGAGGAGACTTGAAGAATTTTGAGGAATTTGTTTTAGATTTTGTAGGAATTTGTGTAGATTCTGTGGGATTTTTCTGGAATTTGGTGGGCCTTTTCAAGGACTTTGTGTGGTTTTGAGGAGACTTGAAGAATTTTGAGGAAATTTTCTTAGATTTTGTGGAAACTTGTGGAGGTTTTGTGTGATCTTTGTGGGATTTTGTGGGATATTGAGGCGATTTAGGGATCTTGAGGGATTTTTCATGTATTTTGTGGGAATTTGTGGAGATTTGGTGGGATATTTTTCTAGAATTTGGTCGTGTTTTGAGAAGATTTAGGGAATTTTGTGGGATTTTTCCTGGAATTTTGTTGGATACTGGGGAGATTTTGTGGGATGTTTGTGGAACTTTGAGGGACTTCTCTGGAATTTGGTGAGATTCTGTAGAGAACTGACGAATTATCAGGGATTTTTCATGTATTCTGTGGGAATTTGTGGAGATTTGGTGGGTTTTTTGTGGATTTTGGCCGTCTTTTGAGAAGATTTAGGGAATTTTGTGGGATTTTTCCTGGAATTTTGTTGGATTCTGGGGAGATTTTGTGGGATGTTTGTGGAACTTTGAGGGACTTTTCTGGAATTTGGTGAGATTCTGTAGAGAACTGACGAATTATCAGGGATTTTTCATGTATTCTGTGGGAATTTGTGGAGATTTGGTGTGATATTTTTCTAGAATTTGGTCATGTTTTGAGAAGATTTAGGGAATTCTGTAAGATTTTTCTGGAATTTGGTGGGCCTTTTTGAAGGACTTTGTGTGGTTTTGAGGAGACTTGAAGAATTTTGAGGATTTTTTTTTATATTTTGTGGAAACTTGTGGAGGTTTTGTGTGATTTTTGTGGGATTTTGTGGGATATTGAGGCGATTTAGGGATCTTGAGGGATTTTTCATGTATTTTGTGGGAATTTGTGGAGATTTGGTGGGATATTTTTCTAGAATTTGGTCGTGTTTTGTGAAGATTTAGGGAATTTTGTGGGATTTTTCTTGAATTTTGTTGGATATTGAGTAGATTTTGTGGAACTTTGAGGGACTTTTCTGGAATTTGGTGAGATTCTGTAGAGAACTGACGAATTATCAGGGATTTTTCATGTATTCTGTGGGAATTTGTGGAGATTCGGTGGTATATTTTTCTAGAATTTGGTCATGTTTTGAGAAGATTTAGGGAATTTTGTGGGATTTTTCCTGGAATTTTGTTGGATACTGGGGAGATTTTGTGGGATGTTTGTGGAACTTTGAGGGACTTTTCTGGAATTTGGTGAGATTCTGTAGAGAACTGACGAATTATCAGGGATTTTTCATGTATTCTGTGGGAATTTGTGGAGATTCGGTGTGATATTTTTCTAGAATTTGGTCATGTTTTGAGAAGATTTAGGGAATTCTGTAAGATTTTTCTGGAATTTGGTGGGCCTTTTTGAAGGACTTTGTGTGGTTTTGAGGAGACTTGAAGAATTTTGAGGAATTTGTTTTAGATTTTGTGGGAATTTGTGGAGATTCTGTGGGATTTTACTGGAATTTGGTGGGCCTTTTCAAGGACTTTGTGTGGTTTTGAGGAGACTTGAAGAATTTTGAGGATTTTTTTTTATACTTTGTGGAAACTTGTGGAGGTTTTGTGTGATTTTTGTGGGATTTTGTGGGATATTGAGGCGATTTAAGGATCTTGAGGGATTTTTCATGTATTTTGTGGGAATTTGTGGAGATTTGGTGGGATATTTTTCTAGAATTTGGTCGTGTTTTGGGAAGATTTAGGGAATTTTGTGGGATTTTTCCTGGAATTTTATTGGATACTGGGGAGATTTTGTGGGATGTTTGTGGAACTTTGAGGGACTCTTCTGGAATTTGGTGAGATTCTGTAGAGAACGGACGAATTATCAGGGATTTTTCATGTATTCTGTGGGAATTTGTGGAGATTTGGTGGTATTTTTGTGGATTTTGGCCGTGTTTTGAGAAGATTTAGGGAATTTTGTGTGATTTTTCTGGGATTTTGTTGGATACTGTGCTGATTTTATGGGGCGTTTCTGGAATTTCGTCAAGTTTTCAGAAGATTTAGGGAATTTTGTGGGATTTTTCTGGGATTTTGTTGGGTATTGAGGACATTTTGTGGGATGTTTCTGGAATTTGGTGGGGCTTTTCAAGAATTTTGTGGTATTTTGAAAAGATTTTGGGAATTTTGTGGTGTTTTTTCTTGAATTTTGAGGGAAACTGTGCTGATTTTATGGGGCGTTTCTGGAATTTGGTCGAGTTTTCAGAAGATTTAGGGATTTTTGTGAGATTTTTGTGGGATGTTCTGGGAATTGGTGGAGATTTTGTGGGACATTCCTGTGAATTGGTAGGGTTTTGAAATGATTTATGGAGTTTTGTGGGACTTCTCTGGAATTTTGTGGGTTTTTTCTGGAATTGTGTGGGATTCTGAGGAGACTTGAAGAATTTTGAGGAATTTGTTTTAGATTTTGTAGGAATTTGTGTAGATTCTGTGGGATTTTTCTGGAATTTGGTGGGCCTTTTCAAGGACTTTGTGTGGTTTTGAGGAGACTTGAAGAATTTTGAGGAAATTTTCTTAGATTTTGTGGAAACTTGTGGAGGTTTTGTGTGATCTTTGTGGGATTTTGTGGGATATTGAGGCGATTTAGGGATCTTGAGGGATTTTTCATGTATTTTGTGGGAATTTGTGTAGATTCTGTGGGATTTTTCTGGAATTTGGTGGTTTTTTTCAAGGACTTTGTGTGGTTTTGAGGAGACTTGAAGAATTTTGAGGATTTTTTTTTATATTTTGTGGAAACTTGTGGAGGTTTTGTGTGATTTTTGTGGGATTTTGTGGGATATTGAGGCGATTTAGGGATCTTGAGGGATTTTTCATGTATTTTGTGGGAATTTGTGGAGATTTGGTGGGATATTTTTCTAGAATTTGGTCGTGTTTTGTGAAGATTTAGGGAATTTTGTGGGATTTTTCTTGAATTTTGTTGGATATTGAGTAGATTTTGTGGAACTTTGAGGGACTTTTCTGGAATTTGGTGAGATTCTGTAGAGAACTGAAGAATTATCAGGGATTTTTCATGTATTCTGTGGGAATTTGTGGAGATTCGGTGGTATATTTTTCTGGAATTTGGTAGAGTTTTGAGAAGATTTAGGGAATTTTGTGGGATTTTTCCTGGAATTTTGTTGGATCCTGGGGAGATTTTGTGGGATGTTTGTGGAACTTTGAGGGACTTTTCTGGAATTTGGTGAGATTCTGTAGAGAACTGACGAATTATCAGGGATTTTTCATGTATTCTGAGGGAATTTGTGGAGATTTGGTGTGATTTTTGTGGATTTTGCCGTGTTTTAAGAAGATTTAGGGAATTTTGTGGGATTTTTCCTGGAATTTTGTTGGATTCTGGGGAGATTTTGTGGGATGTTTGTGGAACTTTGAGGGACTTTTCTGGAATTTGGTGAGATTCTGTAGAGAACTGACGAATTATCAGATATTTTTCATGTATTCTGTGGGAATTTGTGGAGATTTGGTGTGATATTTTTCTAGAATTTGGTCATGTTTTGAGAAGATTTAGGGAATTCTGTAAGATTTTTCTGGAATTTGGTGGGCCTTTTTGAAGGACTTTGTGTGGTTTTGAGGAGACTTGAAGAATTTTGAGGAATTTGTTTTAGATTTTGTGGGAATTTGTGTAGATTCTGTGGGATTTTCCTGGAATTTGGTGGGCCTTTTCAAGGACTTTGCGTGGTTTTGAGGAGACTTGAAGAATTTTGAGGATTTTTTTTTATATTTTGTGGAAACGTGTGGAGGTTTTGTGTGATTTTTGTGGGATTTTGTGGGATATTGAGGCGATTTAGGGATCTTGAGGGATTTTTCATGTATTTTGTGGGAATTTGTGGAGATTTGGTGGGATATTTTTCTAGAATTTGGTCGTGTTTTGAGAAGATTTAGGGAATTTTGTGGGATTTTTCCTGGAATTTTGTTGGATACTGGGGAGATTTTGTGGGATGTTTGTGGAACTTTGAGGGACTCTTCTGGAATTTTGTGAGATTCTGTAGAGAACTGACGAATTATCAGGGATTTTTCATGTATTCTGTGGGAATTTGTGGAGATTTGGTGGGATTTTTGTGGATTTTGCCGTGTTTTGAGAAGATTTAGGGAATTTTGTGGGATTTTTCTGGGATTTTGTTGGATACTGTGCTGATTTTATGGGGCGTTTCTGGAATTTCTTCAAGTTTTCAGAAGATTTAGGGAATTTTGTGGGATTTTTCTGGGATTTTGTTGGGTATTGAGGACATTTTGTGGGATGTTTCTGGAATTTGGTGGGGCTTTTCAAGAATTTTGTGGTATTTTGAAAAGATTTTGGGAATTTTGTGGTGTTTTTTCTTGAATTTTGAGGGAAACTGTGCTGATTTTATGGGGCGTTTCTGGAATTTGGTCGAGTTTTCAGAAGATTTAGGGATTTTTGTGAGATTTTTGTGGGATGTTCTGGGAATTGGTGGAGATTTTGTGGGACATTCCTGTGAATTGGTAGGGTTTTGAAATGATTTATGGAGTTTTGTGGGACTTCTCTGGAATTTTGTGGGTTTTTTCTGGAATTGTGTGGGATTCTGAGGAGACTTGAAGAATTTTGAGGAATTTGTTTTAGATTTTGTAGGAATTTGTGTAGATTCTGTGGGATTTTACTGGAATTTGGTGGGCCTTTTCAAGGACTTTGTGTGGTTTTGAGGAGACTTGAAGAATTTTGAGGAAATTTTCTTAGATTTTGTGGAAACTTGTGGAGGTTTTGTGTGATCTTTGTGGGATTTTGTGGGATATTGAGGCGATTTAGGGATCTTGAGGGATTTTTCATGTATTTTGTGGGAATTTGTGGAGATTTGGTGGGATATTTTTCTAGAATTTGGTCGTGTTTTGAGAAGATTTAGGGAATTTTGTGGGATTTTTCCTGGAATTTTGTTGGATACTGGGGAGATTTTGTGGGATGTTTGTGGAACTTTGAGGGACTTCTCTGGAATTTGGTGAGATTCTGTAGAGAACTGACGAATTATCAGGGATTTTTCATGTATTCTGTGGGAATTTGTGGAGATTTGGTGGGTTTTTTGTGGATTTTGGCCGTCTTTTGAGAAGATTTAGGGAATTTTGTGGGATTTTTCCTGGAATTTTGTTGGATTCTGGGGAGATTTTGTGGGATGTTTGTGGAACTTTGAGGGACTTTTCTGGAATTTGGTGAGATTTTGTAGAGAACTGAAGAATTATCAGGGATTTTTCATGTATTCTGTGGGAATTTGTGGAGATTTGGTGTGATATTTTTCTAGAATTTGGTCATGTTTTGAGAAGATTTAGGGAATTCTGTAAGATTTTTCTGGAATTTGGTGGGCCTTTTTGAAGGACTTTGTGTGGTTTTGAGGAGACTTGAAGAATTTTGAGGATTTTTTTTTATATTTTGTGGAAACTTGTGGAGGTTTTGTGTGATTTTTGTGGGATTTTGTGGGATATTGAGGCGATTTAGGGATCTGGAGGGATTTTTCATGTATTTTGTGGGAATTTGTGGAGATTTGGTGGGATATTTTTCTAGAATTTGGTCGTGTTTTGTGAAGATTTAGGGAATTTTGTGGGATTTTTCTTGAATTTTGTTGGATATTGAGTAGATTTTGTGGAACTTTGAGGGACTTTTCTGGAATTTGGTGAGATTCTGTAGAGAACTGACGAATTATCAGGGATTTTTCATGTATTCTGTGGGAATTTGTGGAGATTCGGTGGTATATTTTTCTAGAATTTGGTCATGTTTTGAGAAGATTTAGGGAATTTTGTGGGATTTTTCCTGGAATTTTGTTGGATACTGGGGAGATTTTGTGGGATGTTTGTGGAACTTTGAGGGACTTTTCTGGAATTTGGTGAGATTCTGTAGAGAACTGACGAATTATCAGGGATTTTTCATGTATTCTGTGGGAATTTGTGGAGATTCGGTGTGATATTTTTCTAGAATTTGGTCATGTTTTGAGAAGATTTAGGGAATTCTGTAAGAGTTTTCTGGAATTTGGTGGGCCTTTTTGAAGGACTTTGTGTGGTTTTGAGGAGACTTGAAGAATTTTGAGGAATTTGTTTTAGATTTTGTGGGAATTTGTGGAGATTCTGTGGGATTTTACTGGAATTTGGTGGGCCTTTTCAAGGACTTTGTGTGGTTTTGAGGAGACTTGAAGAATTTTGAGGATTTTTTTTTATACTTTGTGGAAACTTGTGGAGGTTTTGTGTGATTTTTGTGGGATTTTGTGGGATATTGAGGCGATTTAAGGATCTTGAGGGATTTTTCATGTATTTTGTGGGAATTTGTGGAGATTTGGTGGGATATTTTTCTAGAATTTGGTCGTGTTTTGGGAAGATTTAGGGAATTTTGTGGGATTTTTCCTGGAATTTTATTGGATACTGGGGAGATTTTGTGGGATGTTTGTGGAACTTTGAGGGACTCTTCTGGAATTTGGTGAGATTCTGTAGAGAACGGACGAATTATCAGGGATTTTTCATGTATTCTGTGGGAATTTGTGGAGATTTGGTGGTATTTTTGTGGATTTTGGCCGTGTTTTGAGAAGATTTAGGGAATTTTGTGTGATTTTTCTGGGATTTTGTTGGATACTGTGCTGATTTTATGGGGCGTTTCTGGAATTTCTTCAAGTTTTCAGAAGATTTAGGGAATTTTGTGGGATTTTTCTGGGATTTTGTTGGGTATTGAGGACATTTTGTGGGATGTTTCTGGAATTTGGTGGGGCTTTTCAAGAATTTTGTGGTATTTTGAAAAGATTTTGGGAATTTTGTGGTGTTTTTTCTTGAATTTTGAGGGAAACTGTGCTGATTTTATGGGGCGTTTCTGGAATTTGGTCGAGTTTTCAGAAGATTTAGGGATTTTTGTGAGATTTTTGTGGGATGTTCTGGGAATTGGTGGAGATTTTGTGGGACATTCCTGTGAATTGGTAGGGTTTTGAAATGATTTATGGAGTTTTGTGGGACTTCTCTGGAATTTTGTGGGTTTTTTCTGGAATTGTGTGGGATTCTGAGGAGACTTGAAGAATTTTGAGGAATTTGTTTTAGATTTTGTAGGAATTTGTGTAGATTCTGTGGGATTTTTCTGGAATTTGGTGGGCCTTTTCAAGGACTTTGTGTGGTTTTGAGGAGACTTGAAGAATTTTGAGGAAATTTTCTTAGATTTTGTGGAAACTTGTGGAGGTTTTGTGTGATCTTTGTGGGATTTTGTGGGATATTGAGGCGATTTAGGGATCTTGAGGGATTTTTCATGTATTTTGTGGGAATTTGTGGAGATTTGGTGGGATATTTTTCTAGAATTTGGTCGTGTTTTGAGAAGATTTAGGGAATTTTGTGGGATTTTTCCTGGAATTTTGTTGGATACTGGGGAGATTTTGTGGGATGTTTGTGGAACTTTGAGGGACTTCTCTGGAATTTGGTGAGATTCTGTAGAGAACTGACGAATTATCAGGGATTTTTCATGTATTCTGTGGGAATTTGTGGAGATTTGGTGGGTTATTTGTGGATTTTGGCCGTCTTTTGAGAAGATTTAGGGAATTTTGTGGGATTTTTCCTGGAATTTTGTTGGATTCTGGGGAGATTTTGTGGGATGTTTGTGGAACTTTGAGGGACTTTTCTGGAATTTGGTGAGATTTTGTAGAGAACTGAAGAATTATCAGGGATTTTTCATGTATTCTGTGGGAATTTGTGGAGATTTGGTGTGATATTTTTCTAGAATTTGGTCATGTTTTGAGAAGATTTAGGGAATTCTGTAAGATTTTTCTGGAATTTGGTGGGCCTTTTTGAAGGACTTTGTGTGGTTTTGAGGAGACTTGAAGAATTTTGAGGATTTTTTTTTATATTTTGTGGAAACTTGTGGAGGTTTTGTGTGATTTTTGTGGGATTTTGTGGGATATTGAGGCGATTTAGGGATCTTGAGGGATTTTTCATGTATTTTGTGGGAATTTGTGGAGATTTGGTGGGATATTTTTCTAGAATTTGGTCGTGTTTTGTGAAGATTTAGGGAATTTTGTGGGATTTTTCTTGAATTTTGTTGGATATTGAGTAGATTTTGTGGAACTTTGAGGGACTTTTCTGGAATTTGGTGAGATTCTGTAGAGAACTGACGAATTATCAGGGATTTTTCATGTATTCTGTGGGAATTTGTGGAGATTCGGTGGTATATTTTTCTAGAATTTGGTCATGTTTTGAGAAGATTTAGGGAATTTTGTGGGATTTTTCCTGGAATTTTGTTGGATACTGGGGAGATTTTGTGGGATGTTTGTGGAACTTTGAGGGACTTTTCTGGAATTTGGTGAGATTCTGTAGAGAACTGACGAATTATCAGGGATTTTTCATGTATTCTGTGGGAATTTGTGGAGATTCGGTGTGATATTTTTCTAGAATTTGGTCATGTTTTGAGAAGATTTAGGGAATTCTGTAAGATTTTTCTGGAATTTGGTGGGCCTTTTTGAAGGACTTTGTGTGGTTTTGAGGAGACTTGAAGAATTTTGAGGAATTTGTTTTAGATTTTGTGGGAATTTGTGGAGATTCTGTGGGATTTTACTGGAATTTGGTGGGCCTTTTCAAGGACTTTGTGTGGTTTTGAGGAGACTTGAAGAATTTTGAGGATTTTTTTTTATACTTTGTGGAAACTTGTGGAGATTTGGTGGGATATTTTTCTAGAATTTGGTCGTGTTTTGTGAAGATTTAGGGAATTTTGTGGGATTTTTCTTGAATTTTGTTGGATATTGAGTAGATTTTGTGGAACTTTGAGGGACTTTTCTGGAATTTGGTGAGATTCTGTAGAGAACTGACGAATTATCAGGGATTTTTCATGTATTCTGTGGGAATTTGTGGAGATTCGGTGGTATATTTTTCTAGAATTTGGTCATGTTTTGAGAAGATTTAGGGAATTTTGTGGGATTTTTCCTGGAATTTTGTTGGATACTGGGGAGATTTTGTGGGATGTTTGTGGAACTTTGAGGGACTTTTCTGGAATTTGGTGAGATTCTGTAGAGAACTGACGAATTATCAGGGATTTTTCATGTATTCTGTGGGAATTTGTGGAGATTCGGTGTGATATTTTTCTAGAATTTGGTCATGTTTTGAGAAGATTTAGGGAATTCTGTAAGATTTTTCTGGAATTTGGTGGGCCTTTTTGAAGGACTTTGTGTGGTTTTGAGGAGACTTGAAGAATTTTGAGGAATTTGTTTTAGATTTTGTGGGAATTTGTGGAGATTCTGTGGGATTTTACTGGAATTTGGTGGGCCTTTTCAAGGACTTTGTGTGGTTTTGAGGAGACTTGAAGAATTTTGAGGATTTTTTTTTATACTTTGTGGAAACTTGTGGAGGTTTTGTGTGATTTTTGTGGGATTTTGTGGGATATTGAGGCGATTTAAGGATCTTGAGGGATTTTTCATGTATTTTGTGGGAATTTGTGGAGATTTGGTGGGATATTTTTCTAGAATTTGGTCGTGTTTTGGGAAGATTTAGGGAATTTTGTGGGATTTTTCCTGGAATTTTATTGGATACTGGGGAGATTTTGTGGGATGTTTGTGGAACTTTGAGGGACTCTTCTGGAATTTGGTGAGATTCTGTAGAGAACGGACGAATTATCAGGGATTTTTCATGTATTCTGTGGGAATTTGTGGAGATTTGGTGGTATTTTTGTGGATTTTGGCCGTGTTTTGAGAAGATTTAGGGAATTTTGTGTGATTTTTCTGGGATTTTGTTGGATACTGTGCTGATTTTATGGGGCGTTTCTGGAATTTCTTCAAGTTTTCAGAAGATTTAGGGAATTTTGTGGGATTTTTCTGGGATTTTGTTGGGTATTGAGGACATTTTGTGGGATGTTTCTGGAATTTGGTGGGGCTTTTCAAGAATTTTGTGGTATTTTGAAAAGATTTTGGGAATTTTGTGGTGTTTTTTCTTGAATTTTGAGGGAAACTGTGCTGATTTTATGGGGCGTTTCTGGAATTTGGTCGAGTTTTCAGAAGATTTAGGGATTTTTGTGAGATTTTTGTGGGATGTTCTGGGAATTGGTGGAGATTTTGTGGGACATTCCTGTGAATTGGTAGGGTTTTGAAATGATTTATGGAGTTTTGTGGGACTTCTCTGGAATTTTGTGGGTTTTTTCTGGAATTGTGTGGGATTCTGAGGAGACTTGAAGAATTTTGAGGAATTTGTTTTAGATTTTGTAGGAATTTGTGTAGATTCTGTGGGATTTTTCTGGAATTTGGTGGGCCTTTTCAAGGACTTTGTGTGGTTTTGAGGAGACTTGAAGAATTTTGAGGAAATTTTCTTAGATTTTGTGGAAACTTGTGGAGGTTTTGTGTGATCTTTGTGGGATTTTGTGGGATATTGAGGCGATTTAGGGATCTTGAGGGATTTTTCATGTATTTTGTGGGAATTTGTGGAGATTTGGTGGGATATTTTTCTAGAATTTGGTCGTGTTTTGAGAAGATTTAGGGAATTTTGTGGGATTTTTCCTGGAATTTTGTTGGATACTGGGGAGATTTTGTGGGATGTTTGTGGAACTTTGAGGGACTTCTCTGGAATTTGGTGAGATTCTGTAGAGAACTGACGAATTATCAGGGATTTTTCATGTATTCTGTGGGAATTTGTGGAGATTTGGTGGGTTATTTGTGGATTTTGGCCGTCTTTTGAGAAGATTTAGGGAATTTTGTGGGATTTTTCCTGGAATTTTGTTGGATTCTGGGGAGATTTTGTGGGATGTTTGTGGAACTTTGAGGGACTTTTCTGGAATTTGGTGAGATTTTGTAGAGAACTGAAGAATTATCAGGGATTTTTCATGTATTCTGTGGGAATTTGTGGAGATTTGGTGTGATATTTTTCTAGAATTTGGTCATGTTTTGAGAAGATTTAGGGAATTCTGTAAGATTTTTCTGGAATTTGGTGGGCCTTTTTGAAGGACTTTGTGTGGTTTTGAGGAGACTTGAAGAATTTTGAGGATTTTTTTTTATATTTTGTGGAAACTTGTGGAGGTTTTGTGTGATTTTTGTGGGATTTTGTGGGATATTGAGGCGATTTAGGGATCTTGAGGGATTTTTCATGTATTTTGTGGGAATTTGTGGAGATTTGGTGGGATATTTTTCTAGAATTTGGTCGTGTTTTGTGAAGATTTAGGGAATTTTGTGGGATTTTTCTTGAATTTTGTTGGATATTGAGTAGATTTTGTGGAACTTTGAGGGACTTTTCTGGAATTTGGTGAGATTCTGTAGAGAACTGACGAATTATCAGGGATTTTTCATGTATTCTGTGGGAATTTGTGGAGATTCGGTGGTATATTTTTCTAGAATTTGGTCATGTTTTGAGAAGATTTAGGGAATTTTGTGGGATTTTTCCTGGAATTTTGTTGGATACTGGGGAGATTTTGTGGGATGTTTGTGGAACTTTGAGGGACTTTTCTGGAATTTGGTGAGATTCTGTAGAGAACTGACGAATTATCAGGGATTTTTCATGTATTCTGTGGGAATTTGTGGAGATTCGGTGTGATATTTTTCTAGAATTTGGTCATGTTTTGAGAAGATTTAGGGAATTCTGTAAGATTTTTCTGGAATTTGGTGGGCCTTTTTGAAGGACTTTGTGTGGTTTTGAGGAGACTTGAAGAATTTTGAGGAATTTGTTTTAGATTTTGTGGGAATTTGTGGAGATTCTGTGGGATTTTACTGGAATTTGGTGGGCCTTTTCAAGGACTTTGTGTGGTTTTGAGGAGACTTGAAGAATTTTGAGGATTTTTTTTTATACTTTGTGGAAACTTGTGGAGATTTGGTGGGATATTTTTCTAGAATTTGGTCGTGTTTTGTGAAGATTTAGGGAATTTTGTGGGATTTTTCTTGAATTTTGTTGGATATTGAGTAGATTTTGTGGAACTTTGAGGGACTTTTCTGGAATTTGGTGAGATTCTGTAGAGAACTGACGAATTATCAGGGATTTTTCATGTATTCTGTGGGAATTTGTGGAGATTCGGTGGTATATTTTTCTAGAATTTGGTCATGTTTTGAGAAGATTTAGGGAATTTTGTGGGATTTTTCCTGGAATTTTGTTGGATACTGGGGAGATTTTGTGGGATGTTTGTGGAACTTTGAGGGACTTTTCTGGAATTTGGTGAGATTCTGTAGAGAACTGACGAATTATCAGGGATTTTTCATGTATTCTGTGGGAATTTGTGGAGATTCGGTGTGATATTTTTCTAGAATTTGGTCATGTTTTGAGAAGATTTAGGGAATTCTGTAAGATTTTTCTGGAATTTGGTGGGCCTTTTTGAAGGACTTTGTGTGGTTTTGAGGAGACTTGAAGAATTTTGAGGAATTTGTTTTAGATTTTGTGGGAATTTGTGGAGATTCTGTGGGATTTTACTGGAATTTGGTGGGCCTTTTCAAGGACTTTGTGTGGTTTTGAGGAGACTTGAAGAATTTTGAGGATTTTTTTTTATACTTTGTGGAAACTTGTGGAGGTTTTGTGTGATTTTTGTGGGATTTTGTGGGATATTGAGGCGATTTAAGGATCTTGAGGGATTTTTCATGTATTTTGTGGGAATTTGTGGAGATTTGGTGGGATATTTTTCTAGAATTTGGTCGTGTTTTGGGAAGATTTAGGGAATTTTGTGGGATTTTTCCTGGAATTTTGTTGGATACTGGGGAGATTTTGTGGGATGTTTGTGGAACTTTGAGGGACTCTTCTGGAATTTGGTGAGATTCTGTATAGAACGGACGAATTATCAGGGATTTTTCATGTATTCTGTGGGAATTTGTGGAGATTTGGTGGGATTTTTGTGGATTTTGGCCGTGTTTTGAGAAGATTTAGGGAATTTTGTGGGATTTTTCTGGGATTTTGTTGGATACTGTGCTGATTTTATGGGGCGTTTCTGGAATTTCGTCAAGTTTTCAGAAGATTTAGGGAATTTTGTGGGATTTTTCTGGGATTTTGTTGGGTATTGAGGACATTTTGTGGGATGTTTCTGGAATTTGGTGGGGCTTTTCAAGAATTTTGTGGTATTTTGAAAAGATTTTGGGAATTTTGTGGTGTTTTTTCTTGAATTTTGAGGGAAACTGTGCTGATTTTATGGGGCGTTTCTGCAATTTGGTCGAGTTTTCAGAAGATTTAGGGATTTTTGTGAGATTTTTGTGAGATGTTCTGGGAATTGGTGGAGATTTTGTGGGACATTCCTGTGAATTGGTAGGGTTTTGAAATGATTTAGGGAGTTTTGTGGGACTTCTCTGGAATTTTGTGGGTTTTTTTCTGGAATTGTGTGGGATTCTGAGGAGACTTGAAGAATTTTGAGGAATTTGTTTTAGATTTTGTGGGAATTTGTGTAGATTCTGTGGGATTTTTCTGGAATTTGGTGGTTTTTTTCAAGGACTTTGTGTGGTTTTGAGGAGACTTGAAGAATTTTGAGGATTTTTTTTTATATTTTGTGGAAACTTGTGGAGGTTTTGTGTGATTTTTGTGGGATTTTGTGGGATATTGAGGCGATTTAGGGATCTTGAGGGATTTTTCATGTATTTTGTGGGAATTTGTGGAGATTTGGTGGGATATTTTTCTAGAATTTGGTCGTGTTTTGAGAAGATTTAGGGAATTTTGTGGGATTTTCCTGGAATTTTGTTGGATATTAGGGAGATTTTGTGGGATGTTTGTGGAACTTTGAGGGACTTTTCTGGAATTTGGTGAGATTCTGTAGAGAACTGAAGAATTATCAGGGATTTTTCATGTATTCTGAGGGAATTTGTGGAGATTTGGTGTGATTTTTGTGGATTTTGCCGTGTTTTAAGAAGATTTAGGGAATTTTGTGGGATTTTTCCTGGAATTTTGTTGGATTCTGGGGAGATTTTGTGGGATGTTTGTGGAACTTTGAGGGACTTTTCTGGAATTTGGTGAGATTCTGTAGAGAACTGAAGAATTATCAGGGATTTTTCATGTATTCTGTGGGAATTTGTGGAGATTCGGTGGTATATTTTTCTGGAATTTGGTAGAGTTTTGAGAAGATTTAGGGAATTTTGTGGGATTTTTCCTGGAATTTTGTTGGATCCTGGGGAGATTTTGTGGGATGTTTGTGGAACTTTGAGGGACTTTTCTGGAATTTGGTGAGATTCTGTAGAGAACTGACGAATTATCAGGGATTTTTCATGTATTCTGTGGGAATTTGTGGAGATTTGGTGTGATTTTTGTGGATTTTGCCGTGTTTTAAGAAGATTTAGGGAATTTTGTGGGATTTTTCCTGGAATTTTGTTGGATTCTGGGGAGATTTTGTGGGATGTTTGTGGAACTTTGAGGGACTTTTCTGGAATTTGGTGAGATTCTGTAGAGAACTGACGAATTATCAGGGATTTTTCATGTATTCTGTGGGAATTTGTGGAGATTTGGTGTGATATTTTTCTAGAATTTGGTCATGTTTTGAGAAGATTTAGGGAATTCTGTAAGATTTTTCTGGAATTTGGTGGGCCTTTTTGAAGGACTTTGTGTGGTTTTGAGGAGACTTGAAGAATTTTGAGGATTTTTTTTTATATTTTGTGGAAACTTGTGGAGGTTTTGTGTGATTTTTGTGGGATTTTGTGGGATATTGAGGCGATTTAGGGATCTTGAGGGATTTTTCATGTATTTTGTGGGAATTTGTGGAGATTTGGTGGGATATTTTTCTAGAATTTGGTCGTGTTTTGTGAAGATTTAGGGAATTTTGTGGGATTTTTCTTGAATTTTGTTGGATATTGAGTAGATTTTGTGGAACTTTGAGGGACTTTTCTGGAATTTGGTGAGATTCTGTAGAGAACTGACGAATTATCAGGGATTTTTCATGTATTCTGTGGGAATTTGTGGAGATTCGGTCGTATATTTTTCTAGAATTTGGTCATGTTTTGAGAAGATTTAGGGAATTTTGTGGGATTTTTCCTGGAATTTTGTTGGATACTGGGGAGATTTTGTGGGATGTTTGTGGAACTTTGAGGGACTTTTCTGGAATTTGGTGAGATTCTGTAGAGAACTGACGAATTATCAGGGATTTTTCATGTATTCTGTGGGAATTTGTGGAGATTCGGTGTGATATTTTTCTAGAATTTGGTCATGTTTTGAGAAGATTTAGGGAATTCTGTAAGATTTTTCTGGAATTTGGTGGGCCTTTTTGAAGGACTTTGTGTGGTTTTGAGGAGACTTGAAGAATTTTGAGGAATTTGTTTTAGATTTTGTGGGAATTTGTGGAGATTCTGTGGGATTTTACTGGAATTTGGTGGGCCTTTTCAAGGACTTTGTGTGGTTTTGAGGAGACTTGAAGAATTTTGAGGATTTTTTTTTATACTTTGTGGAAACTTGTGGAGGTTTTGTGTGATTTTTGTGGGATTTTGTGGGATATTGAGGCGATTTAAGGATCTTGAGGGATTTTTCATGTATTTTGTGGGAATTTGTGGAGATTTGGTGGGATATTTTTCTAGAATTTGGTCGTGTTTTGGGAAGATTTAGGGAATTTTGTGGGATTTTTCCTGGAATTTTATTGGATACTGGGGAGATTTTGTGGGATGTTTGTGGAACTTTGAGGGACTCTTCTGGAATTTGGTGAGATTCTGTAGAGAACGGACGAATTATCAGGGATTTTTCATGTATTCTGTGGGAATTTGTGGAGATTTGGTGGTATTTTTGTGGATTTTGGCCGTGTTTTGAGAAGATTTAGGGAATTTTGTGTGATTTTTCTGGGATTTTGTTGGATACTGTGCTGATTTTATGGGGCGTTTCTGGAATTTCGTCAAGTTTTCAGAAGATTTAGGGAATTTTGTGGGATTTTTCTGGGATTTTGTTGGGTATTGAGGACATTTTGTGGGATGTTTCTGGAATTTGGTGGGGCTTTTCAAGAATTTTGTGGTATTTTGAAAAGATTTTGGGAATTTTGTGGTGTTTTTTCTTGAATTTTTTGGGAAACTGTGCTGATTTTATGGGGCGTTTCTGGAATTTGGTCGAGTTTTCAGAAGATTTAGGGATTTTTGTGAGATTTTTGTGGGATGTTCTGGGAATTGGTAGAGATTTTGTGGGACTTTCCTGTGAATTGGTAGGGTTTTGAAATGATTTAGGGAGTTTTGTGGGACTTCTCTGGAATTTTGTGGGTTTTTTTCTGGAATTGTGTGGGATTCTGAGGAGACTTGAAGAATTTTGAGGAATTTGTTTTAGATTTTTGGGAATTTGTGTAGATTCTGTGGGATTTTTCTGGAATTTGGTGGTTTTTTTCAAAGACTTTGTGTGGTTTTGAGGAGACTTGAAGAATTTTGAGGATTTTTTTTTATATTTTGTGGAAACTTGTGGAGGTTTTGTGTGATTTTTGTGGGATTTTGTGGGATATTGAGGCGATTTAGGGATCTTGAGGGATTTTTCATGTATTTTGTGGGAATTTGTGGAGATTTGGTGGGATATTTTTCTAGAATTTGGTCGTGTTTTGTGAAGATTTAGGGAATTTTGTGGGATTTTTCTTGAATTTTGTTGGATATTGAGTAGATTTTGTGGAACTTTGAGGGACTTTTCTGGAATTTGGTGAGATTCTGTAGAGAACTGACGAATTATCAGGGATTTTTCATGTATTCTGTGGGAATTTGTGGAGATTCGGTGGTATATTTTTCTGGAATTTGGTCATGTTTTGAGAAGATTTAGGGAATTTTGTGGGATTATTCCTGGAATTTTGTTGGATACTGGGGAGATTTTGTGGGATGTTTGTGGAACTTTGAGGGACTTTTCTGGAATTTGGTGAGATTCTGTAGAGAACTGACGAATTATCAGGGATTTTTCATGTATTCTGTGGGAATTTGTGGAGATTTGGTGTGATTTTTGTGGATTTTGCCGTGTTTTAAGAAGATTTAGGGAATTTTGTGGGATTTTTCCTGGAATTTTGTTGGATTCTGGGGAGATTTTGTGGGATGTTTGTGGAACTTTGACGGACTCTTCTGGAATTTGGTGAGATTCTGTAGAGAACTGACGAATTATCAGGGATTTTTCATGTATTCTGTGGGAATTTGTGGAGATTTGGTGTGATATTTTTCTAGAATTTGGTCATGTTTTGACAAGGTTTAGGGAATTCTGTAAGTTTTTTCTGGAATTTGGTGGGCCTTTTTGAAGGACTTTGTGTGGTTTTGAGGAGACTTGAAGAATTTTGAGGAATTTGTTTTAGATTTTGTGGGAATTTGTGTAGATTCTGTGGGATTTTCCTGGAATTTGGTGGGCCTTTTCAAGGACTTTGCGTGGTTTTGAGGAGACTTGAAGAATTTTGAGGATTTTTTTTTATATTTTGTGGAAACGTGTGGAGGTTTTGTGTGATTTTTGTGGGATTTTGTGGGATATTGAGGCGATTTAGGGATCTTGAGGGATTTTTCATGTATTTTGTGGGAATTTGTGGAGATTTGGTGGGATATTTTTCTAGAATTTGGTCGTGTTTTGAGAAGATTTAGGGAATTTTGTGGGATTTTTCCTGGAATTTTGTTGGATACTGGGGAGATTTTGTGGGATGTTTGTGGAACTTTGAGGGACTCTTCTGGAATTTGGTGAGATTCTGTATAGAACGGACGAATTATCAGGGATTTTTCATGTATTCTGTGGGAATTTGTGGAGATTTGGTGGGATTTTTGTGGATTTTGGCCGTGTTTTGAGAAGATTTAGGGAATTTTGTGGGATTTTTCTGGGATTTTGTTGGATACTGTGCTGATTTTATGGGGCGTTTCTGGAATTTCGTCAAGTTTTCAGAAGATTTAGGGAATTTTGTGGGATTTTTCTGGTATTTTGTTGGGTATTGAGGACATTTTGTGGGATGTTTCTGGAATTTGGTGGGGCTTTTCAAGAATTTTGTGGTATTTTGAAAAGATTTTGGGAATTTTGTGGTGTTTTTTCTTGAATTTTGTGGGAAACAGTGCTGATTTTATGGGGCGTTTCTGCAATTTGGTCGAGTTTTCAGAAGATTTAGGGATTTTTGTGAGATTTTTGTGAGATGTTCTGGGAATTGGTGGAGATTTTGTGGGACATTCCTGTGAATTGGTAGGGTTTTGAAATGATTTAGGGAGTTTTGTGGGACTTCTCTGGAATTTTGTGGGTTTTTTTCTGGAATTGTGTGGGATTCTGAGGAGACTTGAAGAATTTTGAGGAATTTGTTTTAGATTTTGTGGGAATTTGTGTAGATTCTGTGGGATTTTTCTGGAATTTGGTGGTTTTTTTCAAGGACTTTGTGTGGTTTTGAGGAGACTTGAAGAATTTTGAGGATTTTTTTTTATATTTTGTGGAAACTTGTGGAGGTTTTGTGTGATTTTTGTGGGATTTTGTGGGATATTGAGGCGATTTAGGGATCTTGAGGGATTTTTCATGTATTTTGTGGGAATTTGTGGAGATTTGGTGGGATATTTTTCTAGAATTTGGTCGTGTTTTGAGAAGATTTAGGGAATTTTGTGGGATTTTCCTGGAATTTTGTTGGATCCTGGGGAGATTTTGTGGGATGTTTGTGGAACTTTGAGGGACTTTTCTGGAATTTGGTGAGATTCTGTAGAGAACTGACGAATTATCAGGGATTTTTCATGTATTCTGAGGGAATTTGTGGAGATTTGGTGTGATTTTTGTGGATTTTGCCGTGTTTTAAGAAGATTTAGGGAATTTTGTGGGATTTTTCCTGGAATTTTGTTGGATTCTGGGGAGATTTTGTGGGATGTTTGTGGAACTTTGAGGGACTTTTCTGGAATTTGGTGAGATTCTGTAGAGAACTGATGAATTATCAGATATTTTTCATGTATTCTGTGGGAATTTGTGGAGATTTGGTGTGATATTTTTCTAGAATTTGGTCATGTTTTGAGAAGATTTAGGGAATTCTGTAAGATTTTTCTGGAATTTGGTGGGCCTTTTTGAAGGACTTTGTGTGGTTTTGAGGAGACTTGAAGAATTTTGAGGAATTTGTTTTAGATTTTGTGGGAATTTGTGTAGATTCTGTGGGATTTTCCTGGAATTTGGTGGGCCTTTTCAAGGACTTTGCGTGGTTTTGAGGAGACTTGAAGAATTTTGAGGATTTTTTTTTATATTTTGTGGAAACGTGTGGAGGTTTTGTGTGATTTTTGTGGGATTTTGTGGGATATTGAGGCGATTTAGGGATCTTGAGGGATTTTTCATGTATTTTGTGGGAATTTGTGGAGATTTGGTGGGATATTTTTCTAGAATTTGGTCGTGTTTTGAGAAGATTTAGGGAATTTTGTGGGATTTTTCCTGGAATTTTGTTGGATACTGGGGAGATTTTGTGGGATGTTTGTGGAACTTTGAGGGACTCTTCTGGAATTTGGTGAGATTCTGTACAGAACGGACGAATTATCAGGGATTTTTCATGTATTCTGTGGGAATTTGTGGAGATTTGGTGGGATTTTTGTGGATTTTGGCCGTGTTTTGAGAAGATTTAGGGAATTTTGTGGGATTTTTCTGGGATTTTGTTGGATACTGTGCTGATTTTATGGGGCGTTTCTGGAATTTCGTCAAGTTTTCAGAAGATTTAGGGAATTTTGTGGGATTTTTCTGGGATTTTGTTGGGTATTGAGGACATTTTGTGGGATGTTTCTGGAATTTGGTGGGGCTTTTCAAGAATTTTGTGGTATTTTGAAAAGATTTTGGGAATTTTGTGGTGTTTTTTCTTGAATTTTTTGGGAAACTGTGCTGATTTTATGGGGCGTTTCTGGAATTTGGTCGAGTTTTCAGAAGATTTAGGGATTTTTGTGAGATTTTTGTGGGATGTTCTGGGAATTGGTAGAGATTTTGTGGGACTTTCCTGTGAATTGGTAGGGTTTTGAAATGATTTAGGGAGTTTTGTGGGACTTCTCTGGAATTTTCTGGGTTTTTTTCTGGAATTGTGTGGGATTCTGAGGAGACTTGAAGAATTTTGAGGAATTTGTTTTAGATTTTTGGGAATTTGTGTAGATTCTGTGGGATTTTTCTGGAATTTGGTGGTTTTTTTCAAAGACTTTGTGTGGTTTTGAGGAGACTTGAAGAATTTTGAGGATTTTTTTTTATATTTTGTGGAAACTTGTGGAGGTTTTGTGTGATTTTTGTGGGATTTTGTGGGATATTGAGGCGATTTAGGGATCTTGAGGGATTTTTCATGTATTTTGTGGGAATTTGTGGAGATTTGGTGGGATATTTTTCTAGAATTTGGTCGTGTTTTGTGAAGATTTAGGGAATTTTGTGGGATTTTTCTTGAATTTTGTTGGATATTGAGTAGATTTTGTGGAACTTTGAGGGACTTTTCTGGAATTTGGTGAGATTCTGTAGAGAACTGACGAATTATCAGGGATTTTTCATGTATTCTGTGGGAATTTGTGGAGATTCGGTGGTATATTTTTCTGGAATTTGGTCATGTTTTGAGAAGATTTAGGGAATTTTGTGGGATTATTCCTGGAATTTTGTTGGATACTGGGGAGATTTTGTGGGATGTTTGTGGAACTTTGAGGGACTTTTCTGGAATTTGGTGAGATTCTGTAGAGAACTGACGAATTATCAGGGATTTTTCATGTATTCTGTGGGAATTTGTGGAGATTTGGTGTGATTTTTGTGGATTTTGCCGTGTTTTAAGAAGATTTAGGGAATTTTGTGGGATTTTTCCTGGAATTTTGTTGGATTCTGGGGAGATTTTGTGGGATGTTTGTGGAACTTTGACGGACTCTTCTGGAATTTGGTGAGATTCTGTAGAGAACTGACGAATTATCAGGGATTTTTCATGTATTCTGTGGGAATTTGTGGAGATTTGGTGTGATATTTTTCTAGAATTTGGTCATGTTTTGACAAGGTTTAGGGAATTCTGTAAGTTTTTTCTGGAATTTGGTGGGCCTTTTTGAAGGACTTTGTGTGGTTTTGAGGAGACTTGAAGAATTTTGAGGAATTTGTTTTAGATTTTGTGGGAATTTGTGTAGATTCTGTGGGATTTTCCTGGAATTTGGTGGGCCTTTTCAAGGACTTTGCGTGGTTTTGAGGAGACTTGAAGAATTTTGAGGAATTTTTTTTTATATTTTGTGGAAACGTGTGGAGGTTTTGTGTGATTTTTGTGGGATTTTGTGGGATATTGAGGCGATTTAGGGATCTTGAGGGATTTTTCATGTATTTTGTGGGAATTTGTGGAGATTTGGTGGGATATTTTTCTAGAATTTGGTCGTGTTTTGAGAAGATTTAGGGAATTTTGTGGGATTTTTCCTGGAATTTTGTTGGATACTGGGGAGATTTTGTGGGATGTTTGTGGAACTTTGAGGGACTCTTCTGGAATTTGGTGAGATTCTGTATAGAACGGACGAATTATCAGGGATTTTTCATGTATTCTGTGGGAATTTGTGGAGATTTGGTGGGATTTTTGTGGATTTTGGCCGTGTTTTGAGAAGATTTAGGGAATTTTGTGGGATTTTTCTGGGATTTTGTTGGATACTGTGCTGATTTTATGGGGCGTTTCTGGAATTTCGTCAAGTTTTCAGAAGATTTAGGGAATTTTGTGGGATTTTTCCTGGAATTTTGTTGGATTCTGGGGAGATTTTGTGGGATGTTTGTGGAACTTTGAGGGACTTTTCTGGAATTTGGTGAGATTCTGTAGAGAACTGAAGAATTATCAGGGATTTTTCATGTATTCTGTGGGAATTTGTGGAGATTCGGTGGTATATTTTTCTGGAATTTGGTAGAGTTTTGAGAAGATTTAGGGAATTTTGTGGGATTTTTCCTGGAATTTTGTTGGATCCTGGGGAGATTTTGTGGGATGTTTGTGGAACTTTGAGGGACTTTTCTGGAATTTGGTGAGATTCTGTAGAGAACTGACGAATTATCAGGGATTTTTCATGTATTCTGAGGGAATTTGTGGAGATTTGGTGTGATTTTTGTGGATTTTGCCGTGTTTTAAGAAGATTTAGGGAATTTTGTGGGATTTTTCCTGGAATTTTGTTGGATTCTGGGGAGATTTTGTGGGATGTTTGTGGAACTTTGAGGGACTTTTCTGGAATTTGGTGAGATTCTGTAGAGAACTGATGAATTATCAGATATTTTTCATGTATTCTGTGGGAATTTGTGGAGATTTGGTGTGATATTTTTCTAGAATTTGGTCATGTTTTGAGAAGATTTAGGGAATTCTGTAAGATTTTTCTGGAATTTGGTGGGCCTTTTTGAAGGACTTTGTGTGGTTTTGAGGAGACTTGAAGAATTTTGAGGAATTTGTTTTAGATTTTGTGGGAATTTGTGTAGATTCTGTGGGATTTTCCTGGAATTTGGTGGGCCTTTTCAAGGACTTTGCGTGGTTTTGAGGAGACTTGAAGAATTTTGAGGATTTTTTTTTATATTTTGTGGAAACGTGTGGAGGTTTTGTGTGATTTTTGTGGGATTTTGTGGGATATTGAGGCGATTTAGGGATCTTGAGGGATTTTTCATGTATTTTGTGGGAATTTGTGGAGATTTGGTGGGATATTTTTCTAGAATTTGGTCGTGTTTTGAGAAGATTTAGGGAATTTTGTGGGATTTTTCCTGGAATTTTGTTGGATACTGGGGAGATTTTGTGGGATGTTTGTGGAACTTTGAGGGACTCTTCTGGAATTTGGTGAGATTCTGTACAGAACGGACGAATTATCAGGGATTTTTCATGTATTCTGTGGGAATTTGTGGAGATTTGGTGGGATTTTTGTGGATTTTGGCCGTGTTTTGAGAAGATTTAGGGAATTTTGTGGGATTTTTCTGGGATTTTGTTGGATACTGTGCTGATTTTATGGGGCGTTTCTGGAATTTCGTCAAGTTTTCAGAAGATTTAGGGAATTTTGTGGGATTTTTCTGGGATTTTGTTGGGTATTGAGGACATTTTGTGGGATGTTTCTGGAATTTGGTGGGGCTTTTCAAGAATTTTGTGGTATTTTGAAAAGATTTTGGGAATTTTGTGGTGTTTTTTCTTGAATTTTGTGGGAAACTGTGCTGATTTTATGGGGCGTTTCTGGAATTTGGTCGAGTTTTCAGAAGATTTAGGGATTTTTGTGAGATTTTTGTGGGATGTTCTGGGAATTGGTGGAGATTTTGTGGGACATTCCTGTGAATTGGTAGGGTTTTGAAATGATTTAGGGAGTTTTGTGGGACTTCTCTGGAATTTTGTGGGTTTTTTTCTGGAATTGTGTGGGATTCTGAGGAGACTTGAAGAATTTTGAGGAATTTGTTTTAGATTTTGTGGGAATTTGTGTAGATTCTGTGGGATTTTTCTGGAATTTGGTGGTTTTTTTCAAGGACTTTGTGTGGTTTTGAGGAGACTTGAAGAATTTTGAGGATTTTTTTTTATATTTTGTGGAAACTTGTGGAGGTTTTGTGTGATTTTTGTGGGATTTTGTGGGATATTGAGGCGATTTAGGGATCTTGAGGGATTTTTCATGTATTTTGTGGGAATTTGTGGAGATTTGGTGGGATATTTTTCTAGAATTTGGTCGTGTTTTGTGAAGATTTAGGGAATTTTGTGGGATTTTTCTTGAATTTTGTTGGATACTGGGGAGATTTTGTGGAACTTTGAGGGACTTTTCTGGAATTTGGTGAGATTCTGTAGAGAACTGAAGAATTATCAGGGATTTTTCATGTATTCTGTGGGAATTTGTGGAGATTTGGTGGGATTTTTCTGGAATTTGGTAGAGTTTTGAGAAGATTTAGGGAATTTTGTGGGATTTTTCCTGGAATTTTGTTGGATATTGAGGAGATTTTGTGGGGTGTTTGTGGAACTTTGAGGGACTCTTCTGGAATTTGGTGAGATTCTGTAGAGAACTGACGAATTATCAGGGATTTTTCATGTATTCTGTGGGAATTTGTGGAGATTTGGTGGGATTTTTCTGGAATTTGGTAGAGTTTTGAGAAGATTTAGGGAATTCTGTAAGATTTTTCTGGAATTTGGTGGGCCTCTTTGAAGGACTTTGTGTGGTTTTGAGGAGACTTGAAGAATTTTGAGGAATTTTTCTTAGATTCTGTGGAAACTTGTGGAGGTTTTGTGGGATTTTTGTGGAATTTTGTGGGATATTGAGGCGATTTAGGGATCTTGAGGGATTTTTCATATATTTTGTGGGAATTTGTGGAGATTCGGTGGGATATTTTTCTAGAATTTTGTCATGTTTTGAGAAGATTTATGGAATTTTGTGGGATTTTTCCTGGAATTTTGTTGGATACTGGGGAGATTTTGTGGGATGCTTGTGGAACTTTGAGGGACTCTTCTGGAATTTGGTGAGATTCTGTAGAGAACTGACGAATTATCAGGAATTTTTCATGTATTCTGTGGGAATTTGTGGAGATTTGGTGGGATTTTTGTGGATTTTGGCCGTGTTTTGAGAAGATTTAGGGAATTTTGTGTGATTTTTCTGGGATTTTGTTGGGTATTGAGGACATTTTGTGGGATGTTTCTGGAATTTGGTGGGGCTTTTCAAGAATTTTGTGGTATTTTGAAAAGATTTTGGGAATTTTGTGGTGTTTTTTATTGAATTTTGAGGGAAACTGTGCTGATTTTATGGAGCGTTTCTGGAATTTGGTCCAGTTTTCAGAAGATTTAGGGATTTTTGTGAGATTTTTGTGGGATGTTCTGGGAATTGGTGGAGATTTTGTGGGACATTCCTGTGAATTGGTAGGGTTTTGAAATGATTTAGGGAGTTTTGTGGGACTTCTCTGGAATTTTGTGGGTTTTTTCTGGAATTGTGTGGGATTCTGAGGAGACTTGAAGAATTTTGAGGAATTTGTTTTAGATTTTGTGGGAATTGTTGGAGATTCTGTGGGATTTTACTGGAATTTGGTGGGCCTTTTCAAGGACTTTGTGTGGTTTTGAGGAGACTTGAGGAATTTTGAGGATTTTTTCTTAGATTTTATACAAACCTGTAAAGGTTTTGTGTGATTTTTGTGGGATTTTGTGGGATATTGAGGCGATTTAGGGATCTTGAGGGATTTTTCATGTATTTTGTGGGAATTTGTGGAGATTTGGTGGGATATTTTTCTAGAATTTGGTCGTGTTTTGAGAAGATTTAGGGAATTTGGTGGGATTTTTCCTGGAATTTTATTGGATACTGGGGAGATTTTGTGGGATGTTTGTGGAACTTTGAGGGACTCTTCTGGAATTTGGTGAGATTCTGTAGAGAACGGACGAATTATCAGGGATTTTTCATGTATCCTGTGGGAATTTGTGGAGATTTGGTGGGATTTTTGTGGATTTTGGCCGTGTTTTGAGAAGATTTAGGGAATTTTGTGTGATTTTTCTGGGATTTTGTTGGATACTGTGCTGATTTTATGGGGCGTTTCTGGAATTTCGTCAAGTTTTCAGAAGATTTAGGGAATTTTGTGGGATTTTTCTGGGATTTTGTTGGGTATTGAGGACATTTTGTGGGATGTTTCTGCAATTTGGTGGGGCTTTTCAAGAATTTTGTGGTATTTTGAAAAGATTTAGGGAATTTTGTGGTGTTTTTTCTTGAATTTTGTGGGAAACTGTGCTGTTTTTATGGGGCGTTTCTGGAATTTGGTCGAGTTTTCAGAAGATTTAGGGATTTTTGTGAGATTTTTGTGGGATGTTCTGGGAATTGGTGGAGATTTTGTGGGACATTCCTGTGAATTGGTAGGGTTTTGAAATGATTTAGGGAGTTTTGTGGGACTTCTCTGGAATTTTGTGGGTTTTTTCTGGAATTGTGTGGGATTCTGAGGAGACTTGAAGAATTTTGAGGAATTTGTTTTAGATTTTGTGGGAATTGTTGGAGATTCTGTGGGATTTTACTGGAATTTGGTGGGCCTTTTCAAGGACTTTGTGTGGTTTTGAGGAGACTTGAAGAATTTTGAGGATTTTTTCTTAGATTTTGTACAAACCTGTGGAGGTTTTGTGGGATTTTTGTGGAATTTTGTGGGATATTGAGGCGATTTAGGGATCTTGAGGGATTTTTCATGTATTTTGTGGGAATTTGTGGAGATTTGGTGGGATATTTTTCTAGAATTTGGTCGTGTTTTGGGAAGATTTAGGGAATTTTGTGGGATTTTTCCTGGAATTTTATTGGATACTGGGGAGATTTTGTGGGACATTTCTGGAACTTTGAGGGACTTTTCTGGAATTTGGTGAGATTCTGTAGAGAACTGACGAATTATCAGGGATTTTTCATGTATTCTGTGGGAATTTGTGGAGATTTGGTGGGATTTTTGTGGATTTTGGCCGTGTTTTGAGAAGATTTAGGGAATTTTGTGTGATTTTTCTGGGATTTTGTTGGGTATTGAGGACATTTTGTGGGATGTTTCTGGAATTTGGTGGGCCTTTTCAAGAATTTTGTGGTATTTTGAAAAGATTTAGGGAATTTTGTGGTGTTTTTTCTTGAATTTTGTGGGAAACTGTGCTGATTTTATGGGGCGTTTCTGGAATTTGGTCGAGTTTTCAGAAGATTTAGGGATTTTTGTGAGATTTTTGTGGGATGTTCTGGGAATTGGTGGAGATTTTGTGGGACATTCCTGTGAATTGGTAGGGTTTTGAAATGATTTAGGGAGTTTTGTGGGAATTCTCTGGAATTTTGTGGGTTTTTTCTGGAATTGTGTGGGATTCTGAGGAGACTTGAAGAATTTTGAGGAATTTGTTTTAGATTTTGTGGGAATTTGTGGAGATTCTGTGGGATTTTACTGGAATTTGGTGGGCCTTTTCAAGGACTTTGTGTGGTTTTGAAGAGACTTGAAGAATTTTGAGGATTTTTTTTATATTTTGTGGAAACTTGTGGAGGTTTTGTGTGATTTTTGTGGGATTTTGTGGGATATTGAGGCGATTTAGGGATCTTGAGGGATTTTTCATGTATTTTGTGGGAATTTGTGGAGATTTGGTGGGATATTTTTCTAGAATTTGGTCGTGTTTTGTGAAGATTTAGGGAATTTTGTGGGATTTTTCTTGAATTTTGTTGGATATTGAGTAGATTTTGTGGAACTTTGAGGGACTTTTCTGGAATTTGGTGAGATTCTGTAGAGAACTGAAGAATTATCAGGGATTTTTCATGTATTCTGTGGGAATTTGTGGAGATTTGGTGGGATTTTTCTGGAATTTGGTAGAGTTTTGAGAAGATTAAGGGAATTTTGTGGGATTATTCCTGGAATTTTGTTGGATACTGGGGAGATTTTGTGGGATGTTTCTGGAACTTCGAGGGACTTCTCTGGAATTTGGTGAGATTCTGTAGAGAACTGAAGAATTATCAGGGATTTTTCATGTATTCTGTGGGAATTTGTGGAGATTTGGTGGGATTTTTGTGGAATTTGATAGAGTTTTGAGAAGATTTAGGGAATTCTGTAAGATTTTTCTGGAATTTGGTGGGCCTTTTCAAGAACTTTGTGTGGTTTTGAGGAGACTTGAAGAATTTTGAGGAATTTTTCTTAGATTTTGTGGAAACTTGTGGAGTTTTTGTGTGATTTTTGTGGGATTTTGTGAGATATTGAGGCGATTTAGGGATCTTGAGGGATTTTTCATGTATTCTGTGGGAATTTGTGGAGATTTGGTGGGATTTTTGTGGATTTTGGCCGTGTTTTGAGAAGATTTAGGGAATTTTGTGTGATTTTTCTGGGATTTTGTTGGGTATTGAGGACATTTTGTGGGATGTTTCTGGAATTTGGTGGGCCTTTTCAAGAATTTTGTGGTATTTTGAAAAGATTTTGGGAATTTTGTGGTGTTTTTTCTTGAATTTTGTGGGAAACTGTGCTGATTTTATGGGGCGTTTCTGGAATTTGGTCGAGTTTTCAGAAGATTTAGGGATTTTTGTGAGATTTTTGTGGGATGTTCTGGGAATTGGTGGAGATTTTGTGGGACATTCCTGTGAATTGGTAGGGTTTTGAAATGATTTAGGGAGTTTTGTGGGACTTCTCTGGAATTTTGTGGGGTTTTTCTGGAATTGTGTGGGATTCTGAGGAGACTTGAAAAATTTTGAGGAATTTGTTTTAGATTTTGGGGAATTTGTGTAGATTCTGTGGGATTTTTCTGGAATTTGGTGGGCCTTTTCAAGGACTTTGTGTGGTTTTGAGGAGACTTGAAGAATTTTGAGGATTTTTTTTTATATTTTGTGGAAACTTGTGGAGGTTTTGTGTGATTTTTGTGGGATTTTGTGGGATATTGAGGCGATTTAAGGATCTTGAGGGATTTTTCATGTATTTTGTGGGAATTTGTGGAGATTTGGTGGGATTTTTGTGGATTTTGGTCGTGTTTTGAGAAGATTTAGGGAATTTTGTGGGATTTTTCCTGGAATTTTGTTGGATATTGGGAGATTTTGTGGGATGTTTGTGGAACTTTGAGGGACTTTTCTGGAATTTGGTGAGATTTTGTAGAGAACTGACGAATTATCAGGGATTTTTCATGTATTCTGTGGGAATTTGTGGAGATTTGGTGGGTTTTTTGTGGAATTTGTTGGAGTTTTGAGAAGATTTAGGGAATTTTGTTGAGTTTTTTCTTGAATTTTTTGGGAAACTGTGCTGATTTTATGGGGCATTTCTGGAATTTGGTCAAGTTTTCAGAAGATTTAGGGAATTTTGTGAGATTTTTCCTGGAATTTTGTTGGATATTAGGGAGATTTTGTGGGATGCTTGTGGAACTTTGAGGGACTTTTCTGGAATTTGGTGAGATTCTGTAGAGAACTGACGAATTATCAGGGATTTTTCATGTATTCTGTGGGAATTTGTGGAGATTTGGTGGGATTTTTGTGGATTTTGTCCGTGTTTTGAGGAGATTTAGGGAATTTTGTGTGATTTTTCTGGGATTTTGTTGGGTATTGAGGACATTTTGTGGGATGTTTCTGGAATTTGGTGGGGCTTTTCAAGAATTTTGTGGTATTTTGAAAAGATTTTGGGAATTTTGTGGTGTTTTTTCATGAATTTTGTGGGAATCTGTGCTGATTTTATGGGGCGTTTCTGGAATTCGGTCGAGTTTTCAGAAGATTACGGATTTTTGTGAGATTTTTGTGGGATGTTCTGGGAATTGGTGGAGATTTTGTGGGACATTCCTGTGAATTGGTAGGGTTTTGAAATGATTTAGGGAGTTTTGTGGGACTTCTCTGGAATTTTGTGGGTTTTTTCTGGAATTGTGTGGGATTCTGAGGAGACTTGAAGAATTTTTAGGAATTTGTTTTAGATTTTGTGGGAATTGTTGGAGATTCTGTGGGATTTTACTGGAATTTGGTGGGCCTTTTCAAGGACTTTGTGTGGTTTTGAGGAGACTTGAGGAATTTTGAGGATTTTTTCTTAGATTTTATACAAACCTGTGGAGGTTTTGTGTGATTTTTGTGGGATTTTGTGGGATATTGAGGCGATTTAGGGATCTTGAGGGATTTTTCATGTATTTTGTGGGAATTTGTGGAGATTTGGTGGGATATTTTTCTAGAATTTGGTCGTGTTTTGAGAAGATTTAGGGAATTTGGTGGGATTTTTCCTGGAATTTTATTGGATACTGGGGAGATTTTGTGGGATGCTTCTGGAACTTTGAGGGACTCTTCTGGAATTTGGTGAGATTCTGTAGAGAACGGACGAATTATCAGGGATTTTTCATGTATCCTGTGGGAATTTGTGGAGATTTGGTGGGATTTTTGTGGATTTTGGCCGTGTTTTGAGAAGATTTAGGGAATTTTGTGTGATTTTTCTGGGATTTTGTTGGATACTGTGCTGATTTTATGGGGCGTTTCTGGAATTTCGTCAAGTTTTCAGAAGATTTAGGGAATTTTGTGGGATTTTTCTGGGATTTTGTTGGGTATTGAGGACATTTTGTGGGATGTTTCTGGAATTTGGTGGGGCTTTTCAAGAATTTTGTGGTATTTTGAAAAGATTTTGGGAATTTTGTGGTGTTTTTTCTTGAATTTTGTGGGAAACTGTGCTGATTTTATGGGGCGTTTCTGGAATTTGGTCGAGTTTTCAGAAGATTTAGGGATTTTTGTGAGATTTTTGTGGGATGTTCTGGGAATTGGTGGAGATTTTGTGGGACATTCCTGTGAATTGGTAGGGTTTTGAAATGATTTAGGGAGTTTTGTGGGACTTCTCTGGAATTTTGTGGGTTTTTTCTGGAATTGTGTGGGATTCTGAGGAGACTTGAAGAATTTTGAGGAATTTGTTTTAGATTTTGTGGGAATTTGTGGAGATTCTGTGGGATTTTACTGGAATTTGGTGGGCCTTTTCAAGGACTTTGTGTGGTTTTGAAGAGACTTGAAGAATTTTGAGGATTTTTTTTATATTTTGTGGAAACTTGTGGAGGTTTTGTGTGATTTTTGTGGGATTTTGTGGGATATTGAGGCGATTTAGGGATCTGGAGGGATTTTTCATGTATTTTGTGGGATTTTGTGGAGATTTGGTGGGATATTTTTCTACAATTTGGTCGTGTTTTGAGAAGATTTATGGGAATTTTGTGGGATTTTTCCTGGAATTTTGTTGGATACTGGGGAGTTTTTGTGGAATGTTTGTGGAACTTTGAGGGACTCTTCTGGAATTTTGTGAGATTTTGTAGAGAATTGACGAACTATCAGGGATTTTTCATGTATTCTGTGGAATTTGTGGAGATTTGGTGGGATTTTTCTGGAATTTGGTAGAGTTTTGAGAAGATTAAGGGAATTTTGTGGGATTTTTCCTGCAATTTTGTTGGATACTGGGGAGATTTTGTGGGATGTTTCTGGAACTTCGAGGGACTTCTCTGGAATTTGGTGAGATTCTGTAGAGAACTGAAGAATTATCAGGGATTTTTCATGTATTCTGTGGGAATTTGTGGAGATTTGGTGGGATTTTTCTAGAATTTGGTAGAGTTTTGAGAAGATTTAGGGAATTCTGTAAGATTTTTCTGGAATTTGGTGGGCCTTTTCAAGAACTTTGTGTGGTTTTGAGGAGACTTGAAGAATTTTGAGGAATTTTTCTTAGATTTTGTGGAAACTTGTGGAGGTTTTGTGTGATTTTTGTGGGATTTTGTGGGATATTGAGGCGATTTAGGGATCTTGAGGGATTTTTCATGTATTCTGTGGGAATTTGTGGAGATTTGGTGGGATTTTTGTGGATTTTGGCCGTGTTTAGAGAAGATTTATGGAATTTTGTGGGATGTTTCTGGGATTTTGTTGGGTATTGAGGACATTTTGTGGGATGTTTCTGGAATTTGGTGGGGCTTTTCAAGAATTTTGTGGTATTTTGAAAAGATTTTGGGAATTTTGTGGTGTTTTTTCTTGAATTTTGTGGGAAACTGTGCTGATTTTATGGGGCGTTTCTGGAATTTGGTCGAGTTTTCAGAAGATTTAGGGATTTTTGTGAGATTTTTGTGGGATGTTCTGGGAATTGGTGGAGATTTTGTGGGACATTCCTGTGAATTGGTAGGGTTTTGAAATGATTTAGGGAGTTTTGTGGGACTTCTCTGGAATTTTGTGGGTTTTTTTCTGGAATTGTGTGGGATTCTGAGGAGACTTGAAAAATTTTGAGGAATTTGTTTTAGATTTTGGGGAATTTGTGTAGATTCTGTGGGATTTTTCTGGAATTTGGTGGGCCTTTTCAAGGACTTTGTGTGGTTTTGAGGAGACTTGAAGAATTTTGAGGATTTTTTTTTATATTTTGTGGAAACTTGTGGAGGTTTTGTGTGATTTTTGTGGGATTTTGTGGGATATTGAGGCGATTTAAGGATCTTGAGGGATTTTTCATGTATTTTGTGGGAATTTGTGGAGATTTGGTGGGATTTTTGTGGATTTTGGCCGTATTTTGAGAAGATTTAGGGAATTTTGTGGGATTTTTCCTGGAATTTTGTTGGATATTGGGAGATTTTGTGGGATGTTTGTGGAACTTTGAGGGACTTTTCTGGAATTTGGTGAGATTTTGTAGAGAACTGACGAATTATCAGGGATTTTTCATGTATTCTGTGGGAATTTGTGGAGATTTGGTGGGATTTTTGTGGAATTTGTTGGAGTTTTGAGAAGATTTAGGGAATTTTGTGGAGTTTTTTCTTGAATTTTGTGGGAAACTGTGCTGATTTTATGGGGCGTTTCTGGAATTTGGTCAAGTTTTCAGAAGATTTAGGGAATTTTGTGAGATTTTTCCTGGAATTTTGTTGGATATTAGGGAGATTTTGTGGGATGCTTGTGGAACTTTGAGGGACTTTTCTGGAATTTGGTGAGATTCTGTAGAGAACTGACGAATTATCAGGGATTTTTCATGTATTCTGTGGGAATTTGTGGAGATTTGGTGGGATTTTTGTGGATTTTGGCCGTGTTTTGAGAAGATTTAGGGAATTTTGTGTGATTTTTCTGGGATTTTGTTGGGTATTGAGGACATTTTGTGGGATGTTTCTGGAATTTGGTGGGGCTTTTCAAGAATTTTGTGGTATTTTGAAAAGATTTTGGGAATTTTGTGGTGTTTTTCTTGAATTTTGAGGGAAACTGTGCTGATTTTATGGAGCGTTTCTGGAATTTGGTCGAGTTTTCAGAAGATTTAGGGATTTTTGTGAGATTTTTGTGGGATGTTCTGGGAATTGGTGGAGATTTTGTGGGACATTCCTGTGAATTGGTAGGGTTTTGAAATGATTTAGGGAGTTTTGTGGGACTTCTCTGGAATTTTGTGGGTTTTTTCTGGAATTGTGTGGGATTCTGAGGAGACTTGAAGAATTTTGAGGAATTTGTTTTAGATTTTGTGGGAATTTGTGTAGATTCTGTGGGATTTTTCTGGAATTTGGTGGGCCTTTTCAAGGACTTTGTGTGGTTTTGAAGAGACTTGAAGAATTTTGAGGATTTTTTTTATATTTTGTGGAAACTTGTGGAGGTTTTGTGTGATTTTTGTGGGATTTTGTGGGATATTGAGGCGATTTAGGGATCTTGAGGGATTTTTCATGTATTTTGTGGGAATTTGTGGAGATTTGGTGGGATATTTTTCTAGAATTTGGTCGTGTTTTGAGAAGATTTAGGGAATTTTGTGGGATTTTCCTGGAATTTTGTTGGATATTAGGGAGATTTTGTGGGATGTTTGTGGAACTTTGAGGGACTTTTCTGGAATTTGGTGAGATTCTGTAGAGAACTGACGAATTATCAGGGATTTTTCATGTATTCTGTGGGAATTTGTGGAGATTTGGTGGGATTTTTGTGGATTTTGGCCATGTTTTGAGAAGATTTAGGGAATTTTGTGTGATTTTTCTGGGATTTAGTGGGCCTTTTTGAAGGACTTTGTGTGGTTTTGAGGAGACTTGAAGAATTGTGAGGAATTTTTCTTAGATTTTGTGGAAACTTGTGGAGGTTTGGTGTGATTTTTGTGTGATTTTGTGGGATATTGAGGCGATTTAGGGATCTTGAGGGATTTTTCATGTATTTTGTGGGAATTTGTGGAGATTTGGTGGGATTTTTGTGGATTTTGGCCGTGTTTTGAGAAGATTTAGGGAATTTTGTGTGATTTTTCTGGGATTTTGTTGGGTATTGAGGACATTTTGTGGGATGTTTCTGGAATTTGGTGGGGCTTTTCAAGAATTTTGTGGTATTTTGAAAAGATTTTGGGAATTTTGTGGTGTTTTTTCTTGAATTTTGTGTGAAACTGTGCTGATTTTATGGGGCGTTTCTGGAATTTGGTCGAGTTTTCAGAAGATTTAGGGATTTTTGTGAGATTTTTGTGGGATGTTCTGGGAATTGGTGGAGATTTTGTGGGACATTCCTGTGAATTGGTAGGGTTTTGAGAAGATTTAGGGAGTTTTGTGGGACTTCTCTGGAATTTTGTGGGTTTTTTCTGGAATTGTGTGGGATTCTGAGGAGACTTGAAGAATTTTGAGGAATTTGTTTTAGATTTTGTGGGAATTTGTGGAGATTCTGTGGGATTTTTCTGGAATTTGGTGGTCCTTTTCAAGGACTTTGTTTGGTTTTGAGGAGACTTGAAGAATTTTCAGGGATTTTTCTTAGATTTTGTGGAAACTTGTGGAGGTTTTGTGTGATTTTTGTGTGATTTTGTGGGATATTGAGGCGATTTAGGGATCTTGAGGGATTTTTCATGTATTTTGTGGGAATTTGGTGAGATTTGGTGGGATATTTTTCTAGAATTTGGTCGTGTTTTGAGAAGATTTAGGGAATTTTGTGGGATTTTTCCTGGAATTTTGTTGGATACTGGGGAGATTTTGTGGGATGCTTGTGGAACTTTGAGGGACTTTTCTGGAATTTGGTGAGATTCTGTAGAGAACTGAAGAATTATCAGGGATTTTTCATGTATTCTGTGGGAATTTGTGGAGATTTGGTGGGATTTTTGTGGATTTTGGCCGTGTTTTGAGAAGATTTAGGGAATTTTGTGTGATTTTTCTGGGATTTAGTGGGCCTTTTTGAAGGACTTCGTGTGGTTTTGACGAGACTTGAAAAATTGTGAGGAATTTTTCTTAGATTTTGTGGAAACTTGTGGAGGTTTTGTGTGATTTTTGTGGAATTTTGTGGGATATTGTGTAAATTTAGGGATCTTGAGGGATTTTTCATGTATTCTGTGGGAATTTGGTGAGATTTGGTGGGATATTTTTCTAGAATTTGGTCGTGTTTTGGGAAGATTTAGGGAATTTTGTGGGATTTTTCCTGGAATTTTGTTGGATATTAGGAAGATTTTGTGGGATGCTTGTGGAACTTTGAGGGACTTTTCTGGAATTTGGTGAGATTCTGTAGAGAACTGACGAATTATCAGGGATTTTTCATGTATTCTGTGAGAATTTGTGGAGATTTGGTGGGATTTTTCTGGAATTTGGTGGAGTTTTGAGAAGATTTAGGGAATTTTGTGGAGTTTTTTCTTGAATTTTGTGGGAAACTGTGCTGATTTTATGGGGCGTTTCTGGAATTTGGTCGAGTTTTCAGAAGATTTAGGGATTTTTGTGAGATTTTTCCTGGAATTTTTTTGGATATTAGGGAGATTTTGTGGGATGCTTGTGGAACTTTGAGGGACTTTTCTGGAATTTGGTGAGATTCTGTAGAGAACTGTCGAATTATCAGGGATTTTTCATGTATTCTGTGGGAATTTGTGGAGATTTGGTGGGATTTTTGTGGATTTTGTCCGTGTTTTGAGAAGATTTAGGGAATTTTGTGTGATTTTTCTGGGATTTAGTGAGCCTTTTTGAAGGACTTTGTGTGGTTTTGAGGAGACTTGAAGAATTTTGAGGAATTTTTCTTAGATTTTGTGGAAACTTGTGGAGGTTTTGTGTGATTTTTGTGGAATTTTGTGGGATATTGAGGCAATTTAGGGATCTTGAGGGATTTTTCATGTATTTTGTGGGAATTTGTGGAGATTTGGTGGGATATTTTTCTAGAATTTGGTCGTGTTTTGAGAAGATTTAGGGAATTTTGTGGGATTTTTCCTGGAATTTTGTTGGATATTGTGAGATTTTGTGGGATGTTTGTGGAACTTTGAGGGACTTTTCTGGAATTTGGTGAGATTCTGTAGAGAACTGACGAATTATCAGGGATTTTTCATGTATTCTGTGGGAATTTGTGGAGATTTGGTGGGATTTTTGCGGATTTTGGCCGTGTTTTGAGAAGATTTAGGGAATTTTGTGTGATTTTTCTGGGATTTTGTTGGGTATTGAGGACATTTTGTGGGATGTTTCTGGAATTTGGTGAGATTTTTCAAGAATTTTGTGGTATTTTGAAAAGATTTTGGGAATTTTGTGGTGTTTTTTCTTGAATTTTGTGGGAAACTGTGCTGTTTTTATGGGGCGTTTCTGGAATTTGGTCGAGTTTTCAGAAGATTTAGGGATTTTTGTGAGATTTTTGTGGGATGTTCTGGGAATTGGTGGAGATTTTGTGGGACATTCCTGTGAATTGGTAGGGTTTTGAGAAGATTTAGGGAGTTTTGTGGGACTTCTCTGGAATTTTGTGGGTTTTTTCTGGAATTGTGTGGGATTCTGAGGAGACTTGAAGAATTTTGAGGAATTTGTTTTAGATTTTGTGGGAATTTGTGTAGATTCTGTGGGATTTTTCTGGAATTTGGTGGTCATTTTCAAGGACTTTGTTTGACTTTGAGGAGACTTGAAGAATTTTCAGGGATTTTTCTTAGATTTTGTGGAAACTTGTGGAGGTTTTGTGTGATTTTTGTGGGATTTTGTGGGATATTGAGGCGATTTAGGGATCTTGAGGGATTTTTCATGTATTTTGTGGGAATTTGTGGAGATTTGGTGGGATATTTTTCTAGAATTTGGTCGTGTTTTGAGAAGACTTAGGGAATTTTGTGGGATTTTCCTGGAATTTTATTGGATACTGGGGAGATTTTGTGGGATGTTTGTGGAACTTTGAGGGACTTTTCTGGAATTTTGTGAGATTCTGTAGAGAACTGACGAATTATCAGGGATTTTTCATGTATTCTGTGGGAATTTGTGGAGATTTGGTGGGATTTTTGTGGATTTTGGCCATGTTTTGAGAAGATTTAGGGAATTTTGTGTGATTTTTCTGGGATTTAGTGGGCCTTTTTGAAGGACTTTGTGTGGTTTTGAGGAGACTTGAAGAATTGTGAGGAATTTTTCTTAGATTTTGTGGAAACTTGTGGAGGTTTTGTGTGATTTTTGTGGAATTTTGTGGGATATTGAGGCAATTTAGGGATCTTGAGGGATTTTTCATGTATTTTGTGGGAATTGGTGGAGATTTGGTGGGATTTTTGTGGATTTTGGCAGTGTTTTGAGAAGATTTAGGGAATTTTGTGGGATTTTTCCTGGCATTTTTTTGGATATTGGGAGATTTTGTGGGATGTTTGTGGAACTTTGAGGGACTTTTCTGGAATTTGGTGAGATTTTGTAGAGAACTGACGAATTATCAGGGATTTTTCATGTATTCTGTGGGAATTTGTGGAGATTTGGTGGGATTTTTGTGGATTTTGGCCGTGTTTTGAGAAGATTTAGGGAATTTTGTGTGATTTTTCTGGGATTTTGTTGGGTATTGAGGACATTTTGTGGGATGTTTCTGCAATTTGGTGGGGCTTTTCAAGAATTTTGTGGTATTTTGAAAAGATTTTGGGAATTTTGTGGTGTTTTTTCTTGAATTTTGTGGGAAACTGTGCTGATTTTATGGGGCGTTTCTGGAATTTGGTCGAGTTTTCAGAAGATTTAGGGATTTTTGTGAGATTTTTGTGGGATGTTCTGGGAATTGGTGGAGATTTTGTGGGACATTCCTGTGAATTGGTAGGGTTTTGAAATGATTTAGGGAGTTTTGTGGGACTTCTCTGGAATTTTGTGGGTTTTTACTGGAATTGTGTGGGATTCTGAGGAGACTTGAAGAATTTTGAGGAATTTGTTTTACATTTTGTGGGAATTTGTGGAGATTCTGTGGGATTTTTCTGGAATTTGGTGGTCCTTTTCAAGGACTTTGTTTGGTTTTGAGGAGACTTGAAGAATTTTGAGGAAATTTTCTTAGATTTTGTGGAAACTTGTGGAGGTTTTGTGTGATTTTTGTGTGATTTTGTGGGATATTGAGGCGATTTAGGGATCTTGAGGGATTTTTCATGTATTTTGTGGGAATTTGGTGAGATTTGGTGGGATATTTTTCTAGAATTTGGTCGTGTTTTGAGAAGATTTAGGGAATTTTGTGGGATTTTTCCTGGAATTTTGTTGGATATTAGGGAGATTTTGTGGGATGCTTGTGGAACTTTGAGGGACTTTTCTGGAATTTGGTGAGATTCTGTAGAGAACTGAAGAATTATCAGGGATTTTTCATGTATTCTGTGGGAATTTGTGGAGATTTGGTGGGATTTTTGTGGATTTTGGCCGTGTTTTGAGAAGATTTAGGGAATTTTGTGTGATTTTTCTGGGATTTAGTGGGCCTTTTTGAAGGACTTTGTGTGGTTTTGACGAGACTTGAAAAATTTTGAGGATTTTTTCTTAGATTTTGTACAAACCTGTGGAGGTTTTGTGTGATTTTTGTGGAATTTTGTGGGATATTGTGGCAATTTAGGGATCTTGAGGGATTTTTCATGTATTCTGTGGGAATTTGGTGAGATTTGGTGGGATATTTTTCTAGAATTTGGTCGTGTTTTGAGAAGATTTAGGGAATTTTGTGGGATTTTTCTGGAATTTTGTTGGATATTAGGAAGATTTTGTGGGATGCTTGTGGAACTTTGAGGGACTTTTCTGGAATTTGGTGAGATTCTGTAGAGAACTGACGAATTATCAGGGATTTTTCATGTATTCTGTGGGAATTTGTGGAGATTTGGTGGGATTTTTCTGGAATTTGGTGGAGTTTTGAGAAGATTTATGGAATTTTGTGGAGTTTTTTCTTGAATTTTGTGGGAAACTGTGCTGATTTTATGGGGCGTTTCTGGAATTTGGTCAAGTTTTCAGAAGATTTAGGGAATTTTGTGAGATTTTTCCTGGAATTTTGTTGGATATTAGGGAGATTTTGTGGGATGCTTGTGGAACTTTGAGGGACTTTTCTGGAATTTGGTGAGATTCTGTAGAGAACTGTCGAATTATCAGGGATTTTTCATGTATTCTGTGGGAATTTGTGGAGATTTGGTGGGATTTTTGTGGATTTTGTCCGTGTTTTGAGAAGATTTAGGGAATTTTGTGTGATTTTTCTGGGATTTAGTGGGCCTTTTTGAAGGACTTTGTGTGGTTTTGAGGAGACTTGAAGAATTGTGAGGAATTTTTCTTAGATTTTGTGGAAACTTGTGGAGGTTTTGTGTGATTTTTGTGGGATTTTGTGGGATATTGAGGCGATTTAGGGATCTTGAGGGATTTTTCATGTATTTTGTGGGAATTTGTGGAGATTTGGTGGGATATTTTTCTAGAATTTGGTCGTGTTTTGAGAAGATTTAGGGAATTTTGTGGGATTTTTCCTGGAATTTTGTTGGATATTGAGGAGATTTTGTGGGGTGTTTGTGGAACTTTGAGGGACTTTTCTGGAATTTGGTGAGATTTTGTAGAGAACTGACGAATTATCAGGGATTTTTCATGTATTCTGTGGGAATTTGTGGAGATTTGGTGGGATTTTTCTGGAATTTGGTAGAGTTTTGAGAAGATTTAGGGAATTTTGTGGGATTTTTCCTGGAATTTTGTTGGATATTGAGGAGATTTTGTGTGGTGTTTGTGGAACTTTGAGGGACTCTTCTGGAATTTGGTGAGATTCTGTAGAGAACTGACGAATTATCAGGGATTTTTCATGTATTCTGTGGGAATTTGTGGAGATTTGGTGGGATTTTTCTGGAATTTGGTAGAGTTTTGAGAAGATTTAGGGAATTCTGTAAGATTTTTCTGGAATTTGGTGGGCCTCTTTGAAGGACTTTGTGTGGTTTTGAGGAGACTTGAAGAATTTTGAGGAATTTTTCTTAGATTCTGTGGAAACTTGTGGAGGTTTTGTGGGATTTTTGTGGAATTTTGTGGGATATTGAGGCGATTTAGGGATCTTGAGGGATTTTTCATGTATTTTGTGGGAATTTGTGGAGATTCGGTGGGATATTTTTCTAGAAATTTGTCATGTTTTGAGAAGATTTATGGAATTTTGTGGGATTTTTCCTGGAATTTTGTTGGATACTGGGGAGATTTTGTGGGATGCTTGTGGAACTTTGAGGGACTCTTCTGGAATTTGGTGAGATTCTGTAGAGAACTGACAAATTATCAGGGATTTTTCATGTATTCTGTGGGAATTTGTGGAGATTTGGTGGGATTTTTGTGGATTTTGGCCGTGTTTTGAGAAGATTTAGGGAATTTTGTGTGATTTTTCTGGGATTTTGTTGGGTATTGAGGACATTTTGTGGGATGTTTCTGGAATTTGGTGGGGCTTTTCAAGAATTTTGTGGTATTTTGAAAAGATTTAGGGAATTTTGTGGTGTTTTTTCTTGAATTTTGAGGGAAACTGTGCTGATTTTATGGAGCGTTTCTGGAATTTGGTCGAGTTTTCAGAAGATTTAGGGATTTTTGTGAGATTTTTGTGGGATGTTCTGGGAATTGGTGGAGATTTTGTGGGACATTCCTGTGAATTGGTAGGGTTTTGAAATGATTTAGGGAGTTTTGTGGGACTTCTCTGTAATTTTGTGGGTTTTTTCTGGAATTGTGTGGGATTCTGAGGAGACTTGAAGAATTTTGAGGAATTTGTTTTAGATTTTGTGGGAATTGTTGGAGATTCTGTGGGATTTTTCTGGAATTTGGTGGGCCTTTTCAAGGACTTTGTGTGGTTTTGAGGAGACTTGAAGAATTTTGAGGATTTTTTTTTATATTTTGTGGAAACTTGTGGAGGTTTTGTGTGATTTTTGTGGGATTTTGTGGGATATTGAGGCGATTTAGGGATCTTGAGGGATTTTTCATGTATTTTGTGGGAATTTGTGGAGATTTGGTGGGATATTTTTCTAGAATTTGGTCGTGTTTTGAGAAGATTTAGGGAATTTTGTGGGATTTTTCCTGGAATTTTGTTGGATACTGGGGAGATTTTGTGGGATGCTTGTGGAACTTGGAGGGACTTTTCTGGAATTTGGTGAGATTCTGTAGAGAACTGACGAATTATCAGGGATTTTTCATGTATTCTGTGGGAATTTGTGGAGATTTGGTGGGATATTTTTCTAGAATTTGGTCGTGTTTTGAGAAGATTTAGGGAATTTGGTGGGATTTTTCCTGGAATTTTATTGGATACTGGGGAGATTTTGTGGGATGTTTGTGGAACTTTGAGGGACTCTTCTGGAATTTGGTGAGATTCTGTAGAGAACTGACGAATTATCAGGGATTTTTCATGTATTCTGTGGGAATTTGTGGAGATTTGGTGGGATTTTTCTGGAATTTGGTAGAGTTTTGAGAAGATTTAGGGAATTTTGTGGGATTTTTCCTGGAATTTTGTTGGATATTGAGGAGATTTTGTGTGGTGTTTGTGGAACTTTGAGGGACTCTTCTGGAATTTGGTGAGATTCTGTAGAGAACTGACGAATTATCAGGGATTTTTCATGTATTCTGTGGGAATTTGTGGAGATTTGGTGGGATTTTTCTGGAATTTGGTAGAGTTTTGAGAAGATTTAGGGAATTTTGTGGGATTTTTCCTGGAATTTTGTTGGATATTGAGGAGATTTTGTGGGGTGTTTGTGGAACTTTGAGGGACTCTTCTGGAATTTGGTGAGATTCTGTAGAGAACTGACGAATTATCAGGGATTTTTCATGTATTCTGTGGGAATTTGTGGAGATTTGGTGGGATTTTTCTGGAATTTGGTAGAGTTTTGAGAAGATTTAGGGAATTCTGTAAGATTTTTCTGGAATTTGGTGGGCCTCTTTGAAGGACTTTGTGTGGTTTTGAGGAGACTTGAAGAATTTTGAGGAATTTTTCTTAGATTCTGTGGAAACTTGTGGAGGTTTTGTGGGATTTTTGTGGAATTTTGTGGGATATTGAGGCGATTTAGGGATCTTGAGGGATTTTTCATATATTTTGTGGGAATTTGTGGAGATTCGGTGGGATATTTTTCTAGAATTTTGTCATGTTTTGAGAAGATTTATGGAATTTTGTGGGATTTTTCCTGGAATTTTATTGGATACTGGGGAGATTTTGTGGGATGCTTGTGGAACTTTGAGGGACTCTTCTGGAATTTTGTGAGATTCTGTAGAGAACTGACGAATTATCAGGGATTTTCATGTATTCTGTGGGAATTTGTGGAGATTCGGTGGGATATTTTTCTAGAATTTGGTCATGTTTTGAGAAGATTTAGGGAATTTTGTGGGGTTTTTCCTGGAATTTTGTTGGATACTGGGGAGATTTTGTGGGATGTTTGTGGAACTTTGAAAGACTTTTCTGGAATTTGGTGAGATTCTGTAGAGAACTGACGAATTATCAGGGATTTTTCATGTATTTTGTGGGAATTTGTGGAGATTTGGTGGGATATTTTTCTAGAATTTGGTCATGTTTTGAGAAGATTTAGGGAATTTTGTGGGATTTTTCTGGGATTTTGTTGGATACTGTGCTGATTTTATGGGGCGTTTCTGGAATTTCTTCAAGTTTTCAGAAGATTTAGGGAATTTTGTGGGATTTTTCTGGGATTTTGTTGGGTATTGAGGACATTTTGTGGGATGTTTCTGGAATTTGGTGGGGCTTTTCAAGAATTCTGTGGTATTTTGAAAAGATTTAGGGAATTTTTTGGTGTTTTTTCTTGAATTTTGTGGGAAACTGTGCTGTTTTTATGGGGCGTTTCTGGAATTTGGGCGAGTTTTCAGAAGATTTAGGGATTTTTGTGAGATTTTTTTGGGATGTTCTGGGAATTGGTAGAGATTTTGTGGGACTTTCCTGTGAATTGGTAGGGCTTTGAAATGATTTAGGGAGTTTTGTGGGACTTCTCTGGAATTTTGTGGGTTTTTTTCTGGAATTGTGTGGGATTCTGAGGAGACTTGAAGAATTTTGAGGAATTTGTTTTAGATTTTTGGGAATTTGTTTAGATTCTGTGGGATTTTTCTGGAATTTGGTGGGCCTTTTCAAGGACTTTGTGTGGTTTTGAGGAGACTTGAAGAATTTTGAGGATTTTTTTTTATATTTTGTGGAAACTTGTGGAGGTTTTGTGTGATTTTTGTGGGATTTTGTGGGATATTGAGGCGATTTAGGGATCTTGAGGGATTTTTCATGTATTTTGTGGGAATTTGTGGAGATTTGGTGGGATATTTTTCTAGAATTTGGTCGTGTTTTGTGAAGATTTAGGGAATTTTGTGGGATTTTTCTTGAATTTTGTTGGATATTGAGTAGATTTTGTGGAACTTTGAGGGACTTTTCTGGAATTTGGTGAGATTCTGTAGAGAACTGAAGAATTATCAGGGATTTTTCATGTATTCTGTGGGAATTTGTGGAGATTTGGTGGGATTTTTCTGGAATTTGGTAGAGTTTTGAGAAGATTTAGGGAATTTTGTGGGATTTTTCCTGGAATTTTGTTGGATATTGAGGAGATTTTGTGGGGTGTTTGTGGAACTTTGAGGGACTCTTCTGGAATTTGGTGAGATTCTGTAGAGAACTGACGAATTATCAGGGATTTTTCATGTATTCTGTGGGAATTTGTGGAGATTTGGTGGGATTTTTGTGGATTTTGGCCGTGTTTTGAGAAGATTTAGGGAATTTTGTGTGATTTTTCTGGGATTTTGTTGGGTATTGAGGACATTTTGTGGGATGTTTCTGGAATTTGGTGGGGCTTTTCAAGAATTTTGTGGTATTTTGAAAAGATTTAGGGAATTTTGTGGTGTTTTTTCTTGAATTTTGAGGGAAACTGTGCTGATTTTATGGAGCGTTTCTGGAATTTGGTCGAGTTTTCAGAAGATTTAGGGATTTTTGTGAGATTTTTCTGGGATGTTCTGGGAATTGGTGGAGATTTTGTGGGACATTCCTGTGAATTGGTAGGGTTTTGAAATGATTTAGGGAGTTTTGTGGGACTTCTCTGTAATTTTGTGGGTTTTTTCTGGAATTGTGTGGGATTCTGAGGAGACTTGAAGAATTTTGAGGAATTTGTTTTAGATTTTGTGGGAATTGTTGGAGATTCTGTGGGATTTTACTGGAATTTGGTGGGCCTTTTCAAGGACTTTGTGTGGTTTTGAGGAGACTTGAAGAATTTTGAGGATTTTTTCTTAGATTTTGTACAAACCTGTGGAGGTTTTGTGTGATTTTTGTGGGATTTTGTGGGATATTGAGGCGATTTAGGGATCTTGAGGGATTTTTCATGTATTTTGTGGGAATTTGTGGAGATTTGGTGGGATATTTTTCTAGAATTTGGTCGTGTTTTGTGAAGACTTAGGGAATTTTGTGGGATTTTTCCTGGAATTTTGTTGGATACTGGGGAGATTTTGTGGGATGCTTGTGGAACTTGGAGGGACTTTTCTGGAATTTGGTGAGATTCTGTAGAGAACTGACGAATTATCAGGGATTTTTCATGTATTCTGTGGGAATTTGTGGAGATTTGGTGGGATATTTTTCTAGAATTTGGTCGTGTTTTGAGAAGATTTAGGGAATTTGGTGGGATTTTTCCTGGAATTTTATTGGATACTGGGGAGATTTTGTGGGATGTTTGTGGAACTTTGAGGGACTCTTCTGGAATTTGGTGAGATTCTGTAGAGAACTGACGAATTATCAGGGATTTTTCATGTATTCTGTGGGAATTTGTGGAGATTTGGTGGGATTTTTGTGGATTTTGGCCGTGTTTTGAGAAGATTTAGGGAATTTTGTGTGATTTTTCTGGGATTTTGTTGGATACTGTGCTGATTTCATGGGGCGTTTCTGGAATTTCGTCAAGTTTTCAGAAGATTTAGGGAATTTTGTGGGATTTTTCTGGGATTTTGTTGGGTATTGAGGACATTTTGTGGGATGTTTCTGGAATTTGGTGGGGCTTTTCAAGAATTTTGTGGTATTTTGAAAAGATTTTGGGAATTTTGTGGTGTTTTTTCTTGAATTTTTTGGGAAACTGTGCTGATTTTATGGGGCGTTTCTGGAATTTGGTCGAGTTTTCAGAAGATTTAGGGATTTTTGTGAGATTTTTGTGGGATGTTCTGGGAATTGGTAGAGATTTTGTGGGACATTCCTGTGAATTGGTAGGGTTTTGAAATGATTTAGGGAGTTTTGTGGGACTTCTCTGGAATTTTGTGGGTTTTTTTCTGGAATTGTGTGGGATTCTGAGGAGACTTGAAGAATTTTGAGGAATTTGTTTTAGATTTTGTGGGAATTGTTGGAGATTCTGTGGGATTTTACTGGAATTTGGTGGGCCTTTTCAAGGACTTTGTGTGGTTTTGAGAAGACTTGAAGAATTTTGAGGATTTTTTCTTAGATTTTGTACAAACCTGTGGAGGTTTTGTGTGATTTTTTGTGGGATTTTGTGGGATATTGAGGCGATTTAGGGATCTTGAGGGATTTTTCATGTATTTTGTGGGAATTTGTGGAGATTTGGTGGGATATTTTTCTAGAATTTGGTCGTGTTTTGAGAAGATTTAGGGAATTTTGTGGGATTTTTCCTGGAATTTTGTTGGATACTGGGGAGATTTTGTGGGATGCTTGTGGAACTTTGAGGGACTTTTCTGGAATTTGGTGAGATTCTGTAGAGAACTGACGAATTATCAGGGATTTTTCATGTATTCTGTGGGAATTTGTGGAGATTTGGTGGGATATTTTTCTAGAATTTGGTCGTGTTTTGAGAAGATTTAGGGAATTTTGTGGGATTTTTCCTGGAATTTTATTGGATACTGGGGAGATTTTGTGGGATGTTTGTGGAACTTTGAGGGACTCTTCTGGAATTTGGTGAGATTCTGTAGAGAACTGACGAATTATCAGGGATTTTTCATGTATTCTGTGGGAATTTGTGGAGATTTGGTGGGATTTTTGTGGATTTTGGCCGTGTTTTGAGAAGATTTAGGGAATTTTGTGTGATTTTTCTTGGATTTTGTTGGATACTGTGCTGATTTCATGGGGCGTTTCTGGAATTTCGTCAAGTTTTCAGAAGATTTAGGGAATTTTGTGGGATTTTTCTGGGATTTTGTTGGGTATTGAGGACATTTTGTGGGATGTTTCTGGAATTTGGTGGGGCTTTTCAAGAATTTTGTGGTATTTTGAATAGATTTTGGGAATTTTGTGGTGTTTTTTCTTGAATTTTTTGGGAAACTGTGCTGATTTTATGGGGCGTTTCTGGAATTTGGTCGAGTTTTCAGAAGATTTAGGGATTTTTGTGAGATTTTTGTGGGATGTTCTGGGAATTGGTAGAGATTTTGTGGGACATTCCTGTGAATTGGTAGGGTTTTGAAATGATTTAGGGAGTTTTGTGGGACTTCTCTGGAATTTTGTGGGTTTTTTTCTGGAATTGTGTGGGATTCTGAGGAGACTTGAAGAATTTTGAGGAATTTGTTTTAGATTTTGTGGGAATTGTTGGAGATTCTGTGGGATTTTACTGGAATTTGGTGGTTTTTTTCAAGGACTTTGTGTGGTTTTGAGGAGACTTGAAGAATTTTGAGGATTTTTTTTTCTATTTTGTGGAAACTTGTGGAGGTTTTGTGTGATTTTTGTGGAATTTTGTGGGATATTGAGGCGATTTAGGGATCTTGAGGGATTTTTCATGTATTTTGTGGGAATTTGTGGAGATTTGGTGGGATATTTTTCTAGAATTTGGTCGTGTTTTGTGAAGATTTAGGGAATTTTGTGGGATTTTTCTTGAATTCTGTTGGATATTGAGTAGATTTTGTGGAACTTTGAGGGACTTTTCTGGAATTTGGTGAGATTCTGTAGAGAACTGACGAATTATCAGGGATTTGTCATGTATTCTGTGGGAATTTGTGGAGATTTGGTGGGATTTTTCTGGAATTTGGTAGAGTTTTGAGAAGATTTAGGGAATTTTGTGGGATTTTTCCTGGAATTTTGTTGGATATTGAGGAGATTTTGTGGGGTGTTTGTGGAACTTTGAGGGACTCTTCTGGAATTTGGTGAGATTCTGTAGAGAACTGACGAATTATCAGGGATTTTTCATGTATTCTGTGGGAATTTGTGGAGATTCGGTGGGATATTTTTCTAGAATTTGGTCGTGTTTTGAGAAGATTTAGGGAATTTTGTGGGATTTTTCCTGGAATTTTATTGGATACTGGGGAGATTTTGTGGGATGTTTGTGGAACTTTGAGGGACTCTTCTGGAATTTGGTGAGATTCTGTAGAGAACTGACGAATTATCAGGGATTTTTCATGTATTCTGTGGGAATTTGTGGAGATTTGGTGGGATTTTTGTGGATTTTGGCCGTGTTTTGAGAAGATTTAGGGAATTTTGTGTGATTTTTCTGGGATTTTGTTGGGTATTGAGGACATTTTGTGGGATGTTTCTGGAATTTGGTGGGGCTTTTCAAGAATTTTGTGGTATTTTGAAAAGATTTTGGGAATTTTGTGGTGTTTTTTCTTGAATTTTTTGGGAAACTGTGCTGATTTTATGGGGCGTTTCTGGAATTTGGTCGAGTTTTCAGAAGATTTAGGGATTTTTGTGAGATTTTTGTGGGATGTTCTGGGAATTGGTAGAGATTTTGTGGGACATTCCTGTGAATTGGTAGGGTTTTGAAATGATTTAGGGAGTTTTGTGGGACTTCTCTGGAATTTTGTGGGTTTTTTTCTGGAATTGTGTGGGATTCTGAGGAGACTTGAAGAATTTTGAGGAATTTGTTTTAGATTTTGTGGGAATTTGTGTAGATTCTGTGGGATTTTTCTGGAATTTGGTGGTTTTTTTCAAGGACTTTGTGTGGTTTTGAGGAGACTTGAAGAATTTTGAGGATTTTTTTTTATATTTTGTGGAAACTTGTGGAGGTTTTGTGTGATTTTTGTGGGATTTTGTGGGATATTGAGGCGATTTAGGGATCTTGAGGGATTTTTCATGTATTTTGTGGGAATTTGTGGAGATTTGGTGGGATATTTTTCTAGAATTTGGTCGTGTTTTGTGAAGATTTAGGGAATTTTGTGGGATTTTTCTTGAATTTTGTTGGATATTGAGTAGATTTTGTGGAACTTTGAGGGACTTTTCTGGAATTTGGTGAGATTCTGTAGAGAACTGAAGAATTATCAGGGATTTTTCATGTATTCTGTGGGAATTTGTGGAGATTTGGTGGGATTTTTCTGGAATTTGGTAGAGTTTTGAGAAGATTTAGGGAATTTTGTGGGATTTTTCCTGGAATTTTGTTGGATATTGAGGAGATTTTGTGGGGTGTTTGTGGAACTTTGAGGGACTCTTCTGGAATTTGGTGAGATTCTGTAGAGAACTGAAGAATTATCAGGGATTTTTCATGTATTCTGTGGGAATTTGTGGAGATTTGGTGGGATTTTTCTGGAATTTGGTAGAGTTTTGAGAAGATTTAGGGAATTTTGTGGGATTTTTCCTGGAATTTTGTTGGATATTAAGGTGATTTTGTGGGGTGTTTGTGGAACTTTGAGGGACTCTTCTGGAATTTGGTGAGATTCTGTAGAGAACTGACGAATTATCAGGGATTTTTCATGTATTCTGTGGGAATTTGTGGAGATTTGGTGGGATTTTTCTGGAATTTGGTAGAGTTTTGAGAAGATTTAGGGAATTCTGTAAGATTTTTCTGGAATTTGCTGGGCCTCTTTGAAGGACTTTGTGTGGTTTTGAGGAGACTTGAAGAATTTTGAGGAATTTTTCTTAGATTCTGTGGAAACTTGTGGAGGTTTTGTGGGATTTTTGTGGAATTTTGTGGGATATTGAGGCGATTTAGGGATCTTGAGGGATTTTTCATATATTTTGTGGGAATTTGTGGAGATTCGGTGGGATATTTTTCTAGAATTTTGTCATGTTTTGAGAAGATTTATGGAATTTTGTGGGATTTTTCCTGGAATTTTGTTGGATACTGGGGAGATTTTGTGGGATGCTTGTGGAACTTTGAGGGACTCTTCTGGAATTTGGTGAGATTCTGTAGAGAACTGACGAATTATCAGGGATTTTTCATGTATTCTGTGGGAATTTGTGGAGATTTGGTGGGATTTTTGTGGATTTTGGCCGTGTTTTGAGAAGATTTAGGGAATTTTGTGTGATTTTTCTGGGATTTTGTTGGGTATTGAGGACATTTTGTGGGATGTTTCTGGAATTTGGTGGGGCTTTTCAAGAATTTTGTGGTATTTTGAAAAGATTTAGGGAATTTTGTGGTGTTTTTTCTTGAATTTTGAGGGAAACTGTGCTGATTTTATGGAGCGTTTCTGGAATTTGGTCGAGTTTTCAGAAGATTTAGGGATTTTTGTGAGATTTTTGTGGGATGTTCTGGGAATTGGTGGAGATTTTGTGGGACATTCCTGTGAATTGGTAGGGTTTTGAAATGATTTAGGGAGTTTTGTGGGACTTCTCTGGAATTTTGTGGGTTTTTTTCTGGAATTGTGTGGGATTCTGAGGAGACTTGAAGAATTTTGAGGAATTTGTTTTAGATTTTGTGGGAATTGTTGGAGATTCTGTGGGATTTTACTGGAATTTGGTGGTTTTTTTCAAGGACTTTGTGTGGTTTTGAGGAGACTTGAAGAATTTTGAGGATTTTTTTTTCTATTTTGTGGAAACTTGTGGAGGTTTTGTGTGATTTTTGTGGAATTTTGTGGGATATTGAGGCGATTTAGGGATCTTGAGGGATTTTTCATGTATTTTGTGGGAATTTGTGGAGATTTGGTGGGATATTTTTCTAGAATTTGGTCGTGTTTTGTGAAGATTTAGGGAATTTTGTGGGATTTTTCTTGAATTTTGTTGGATATTGAGTAGATTTTGTGGAACTTTGAGGGACTTTTCTGGAATTTGGTGAGATTCTGTAGAGAACTGAAGAATTATCAGGGATTTTTCATGTATTCTGTGGGAATTTGTGGAGATTTGGTGGGATTTTTCTGGAATTTGGTAGAGTTTTGAGAAGATTTAGGGAATTTTGTGGGATTTTTCCTGGAATTTTGTTGGATATTGAGGAGATTTTGTGGGGTGTTTGTGGAACTTTGAGGGACTCTTCTGGAATTTGGTGAGATTCTGTAGAGAACTGACGAATTATCAGGGATTTTTCATGTATTCTGTGGGAATTTGTGGAGATTCGGTGGGATATTTTTCTAGAATTTGGTCGTGTTTTGAGAAGATTTAGGGAATTTTGTGGGATTTTTCCTGGAATTTTATTGGATACTGGGGAGATTTTGTGGGATGTTTGTGGAACTTTGAGGGACTCTTCTGGAATTTGGTGAGATTCTGTAGAGAACTGACGAATTATCAGGGATTTTTCATGTATTCTGTGGGAATTTGTGGAGATTTGGTGGGATTTTTGTGGATTTTGGCCGTGTTTTGAGAAGATTTAGGGAATTTTGTGTGATTTTTCTGGGATTTTGTTGGGTATTGAGGACATTTTGTGGGATGTTTCTGGAATTTGGTGGGGCTTTTCAAGAATTTTGTGGTATTTTGAAAAGATTTTGGGAATTTTGTGGTGTTTTTTCTTGAATTTTTTGGGAAACTGTGCTGATTTTATGGGGCGTTTCTGGAATTTGGTCGAGTTTTCAGAAGATTTAGGGATTTTTGTGAGATTTTTGTGGGATGTTCTGGGAATTGGTAGAGATTTTGTGGGACATTCCTGTGAATTGGTAGGGTTTTGAAATGATTTAGGGAGTTTTGTGGGACTTCTCTGGAATTTTGTGGGTTTTTTTCTGGAATTGTGTGGGATTCTGAGGAGACTTGAAGAATTTTGAGGAATTTGTTTTAGATTTTGTGGGAATTTGTGTAGATTCTGTGGGATTTTTCTGGAATTTGGTGGTTTTTTTCAAGGACTTTGTGTGGTTTTGAGGAGACTTGAAGAATTTTGAGGATTTTTTTTTATATTTTGTGGAAACTTGTGGAGGTTTTGTGTGATTTTTGTGGGATTTTGTGGGATATTGAGGCGATTTAGGGATCTTGAGGGATTTTTCATGTATTTTGTGGGAATTTGTGGAGATTTGGTGGGATATTTTTCTAGAATTTGGTCGTGTTTTGTGAAGATTTAGGGAATTTTGTGGGATTTTTCTTGAATTTTGTTGGATATTGAGTAGATTTTGTGGAACTTTGAGGGACTTTTCTGGAATTTGGTGAGATTCTGTAGAGAACTGAAGAATTATCAGGGATTTTTCATGTATTCTGTGGGAATTTGTGGAGATCTGGTGGGATTTTTCTGGAATTTGGTAGAGTTTTGAGAAGATTTAGGGAATTTGGTGGGATTTTTCCTGGAATTTTGTTGGATATTGAGGAGATTTTGTGGGGTGTTTGTGGAACTTTGAGGGACTCTTCTGGAATTTGGTGAGATTCTGTAGAGAACTGAAGAATTATCAGGGATTTTTCATGTATTCTGTGGGAATTTGTGGAGATTTGGTGGGATTTTTCTGGAATTTGGTAGAGTTTTGAGAAGATTTAGGGAATTTTGTGGGATTTTTCCTGGAATTTTGTTGGATATTAAGGTGATTTTGTGGGGTGTTTGTGGAACTTTGAGGGACTCTTCTGGAATTTGGTGAGATTCTGTAGAGAACTGACGAATTATCAGGGATTTTTCATGTATTCTGTGGGAATTTGTGGAGATTTGGTGGGATTTTTCTGGAATTTGGTAGAGTTTTGAGAAGATTTAGGGAATTCTGTAAGATTTTTCTGGAATTTGGTGGGCCTCTTTGAAGGACTTTGTGTGGTTTTGAGGAGACTTGAAGAATTTTGAGGAATTTTTCTTAGATTCTGTGGAAACTTGTGGAGGTTTTGTGGGATTTTTGTGGAATTTTGTGGGATATTGAGGCGATTTAGGGATCTTGAGGGATTTTTCATATATTTTGTGGGAATTTGTGGAGATTCGGTGGGATATTTTTCTAGAATTTTGTCATGTTTTGAGAAGATTTATGGAATTTTGTGGGATTTTTCCTGGAATTTTGTTGGATACTGGGGAGATTTTGTGGGATGCTTGTGGAACTTTGAGGGACTCTTCTGGAATTTGGTGAGATTCTGTAGAGAACTGACGAATTATCAGGGATTTTTCATGTATTCTGTGGGAATTTGTGGAGATTTGGTGGGATTTTTGTGGATTTTGGCCGTGTTTTGAGAAGATTTAGGGAATTTTGTGTGATTTTTCTGGGATTTTGTTGGGTATTGAGGACATTTTGTGGGATGTTTCTGGAATTTCGTCAAGTTTTCAGAAGATTTAGGGAATTTTGTGGGATTTTTCTGGGATTTTGTTGGGTATTGAGGACATTTTGTGGGATGTTTCTGGAATTTGGTGGGGCTTTTCAAGAATTTTGTGGTATTTTGAAAAGATTTTGGGAATTTTGTGGTGTTTTTTCTTGAATTTTTTGGGAAAGTGTGCTGATTTTATGGGGCGTTTCTGGAATTTGGTCGAGTTTTCAGAAGATTTAGGGATTTTTGTGAGATTTTTGTGGGATGTTCTGGGAATTGGTAGAGATTTTGTGGGACATTCCTGTGAATTGGTAGGGTTTTGAAATGATTTAGGGAGTTTTGTGGGACTTCTCTGGAATTTTGTGGGTTTTTTTCTGGAATTGTGTGGGATTCTGAGGAGACTTGAAGAATTTTGAGGAATTTGTTTTAGATTTTGTGGGAATTGTTGGAGATTCTGTGGGATTTTACTGGAATTTGGTGGTTTTTTTCAAGGACTTTGTGTGGTTTTGAGGAGACTTGAAGAATTTTGAGGATTTTTTTTTATATTTTGTGGAAACTTGTGGAGGTTTTGTGTGATTTTTGTGGGATTTTGTGGGATATTGAGGCGATTTAGGGATCTTGAGGGATTTTTCATGTATTTTGTGGGAATTTGTGGAGATTTGGTGGGATATTTTTCTAGAATTTGGTCGTGTTTTGTGAAGATTTAGGGAATTTTGTGGGATTTTTCTTGAATTTTGTTGGATATTGAGTAGATTTTGTGGAACTTTGAGGGACTTTTCTGGAATTTGGTGAGATTCTGTAGAGAACTGAAGAATTATCAGGGATTTTTCATGTATTCTGTGGGAATTTGTGGAGATTTGGTGGGATTTTTCTGGAATTTGGTAGAGTTTTGAGAAGATTTAGGGAATTTTGTGGGATTTTTCCTGGAATTTTGTTGGATATTGAGGAGATTTTGTGGGGTGTTTGTGGAACTTTGAGGGACTCTTCTGGAATTTGGTGAGATTCTGTAGAGAACTGACGAATTATCAGGGATTTTTCATGTATTCTGTGGGAATTTGTGGAGATTTGGTGGGATTTTTCTGGAATTTGGTAGAGTTTTGAGAAGATTTAGGGAATTCTGTAAGATTTTTCTGGAATTTGCTGGGCCTCTTTAAAGGACTTTGTGTGGTTTTGAGGAGACTTGAAGAATTTTGAGGAATTTTTCTTAGATTCTGTGGAAACTTGTGGAGGTTTTGTGGGATTTTTGTGGAATTTTGTGGGATATTGAGGCGATTTAGGGATCTTGAGGGATTTTTCATATATTTTGTGGGAATTTGTGGAGATTCGGTGGGATATTTTTCTAGAATTTTGTCATGTTTTGAGAAGATTTATGGAATTTTGTGGGATTTTTCCTGGAATTTTGTTGGATACTGGGGAGATTTTGTGGGATGCTTGTGGAACTTTGAGGGACTCTTCTGGAATTTGGTGAGATTCTGTAGAGAACTGACGAATTATCAGGGATTTTTCATGTATTCTGTGGGAATTTGTGGAGATTTGGTGGGATTTTTGTGGATTTTGGCCGTGTTTTGAGAAGATTTAGGGAATTTTGTGTGATTTTTCTGGGATTTTGTTGGGTATTGAGGACATTTTGTGGGATGTTTCTGGAATTTGGTGGGGCTTTTCAAGAATTTTGTGGTATTTTGAAAAGATTTAGGGAATTTTGTGGTGTTTTTTCTTGAATTTTGAGGGAAACTGTGCTGATTTTATGGAGCGTTTCTGGAATTTGGTCGAGTTTTCAGAAGATTTAGGGATTTTTGTGAGATTTTTGTGGGATGTTCTGGGAATTGGTGGAGATTTTGTGGGACATTCCTGTGAATTGGTAGGGTTTTGAAATGATTTAGGGAGTTTTGTGGGACTTCTCTGGAATTTTGTGGGTTTTTTCTGGAATTGTGTGGGATTCTGAGGAGACTTGAAGAATTTTGAGGAATTTGTTTTAGATTTTGTGGGAATTGTTGGAGATTCTGTGGGATTTTACTGGAATTTGGTGGGCCTTTTCAAGGACTTTGTGTGGTTTTGAGGAGACTTGAAGAATTTTGAGGATTTTTTCTTAGATTTTGTACAAACCTGTGGAGGTTTTGTGTGATTTTTGTGGGATTTTGTGGGATATTGAGGCGATTTAGGGATCTTGAGGGATTTTTCATGTATTTTGTGGGAATTTGTGGAGATTTGGTGGGATATTTTTCTAGAATTTGGTCGTGTTTTGAGAAGATTTAGGGAATTTTGTGGGATTTTTCCTGGAATTTTGTTGGATACTGGGGAGATTTTGTGGGATGCTTGTGGAACTTGGAGGGACTTTTCTGGAATTTGGTGAGATTCTGTAGAGAACTGACGAATTATCAGGGATTTTTCATGTATTCTGTGGGAATTTGTGGAGATTTGGTGGGATATTTTTCTAGAATTTGGTCGTGTTTTGAGAAGATTTAGGGAATTTGGTGGGATTTTTCCTGGAATTTTATTGGATACTGGGGAGATTTTGTGGGATGTTTGTGGAACTTTGAGGGACTCTTCTGGAATTTGGTGAGATTCTGTAGAGAACTGACGAATTATCAGGGATTTTTCATGTATTCTGTGGGAATTTGTGGAGATTTGGTGGGATTTTTGTGGATTTTGGCCGTGTTTTGAGAAGATTTAGGGGAATTTTGTGTGATTTTTCTGGGATTTTGTTGGGTATTGAGGACATTTTGTGGGATGTTTCTGGAATTTGGTGGGGCTTTTCAAGAATTTTGTGGTATTTTGAAAAGATTTTGGGAATTTTGTGGTGTTTTTTCTTGAATTTTTTGGGAAACTGTGCTGATTTTATGGGGCGTTTCTGGAATTTGGTCGAGTTTTCAGAAGATTTAGGGATTTTTGTGAGATTTTTGTGGGATGTTCTGGGAATTGGTAGAGATTTTGTGGGACATTCCTGTGAATTGGTAGGGTTTTGAAATGATTTAGGGAGTTTTGTGGGACTTCTCTGGAATTTTGTGGGTTTTTTTCTGGAATTGTGTGGGATTCTGAGGAGACTTGAAGAATTTTGAGGAATTTGTTTTAGATTTTGTGGGAATTGTTGGAGATTCTGTGGGATTTTACTGGAATTTGGTGGTTTTTTTCAAGGACTTTGTGTGGTTTTGAGGAGACTTGAAGAATTTTGAGGATTTTTTTTTCTATTTTGTGGAAACTTGTGGAGGTTTTGTGTGATTTTTGTGGAATTTTGTGGGATATTGAGGCGATTTAGGGATCTTGAGGGATTTTTCATGTATTTTGTGGGAATTTGTGGAGATTTGGTGGGATATTTTTCTAGAATTTGGTCGTGTTTTGTGAAGATTTAGGGAATTTTGTGGGATTTTTCTTGAATTTTGTTGGATATTGAGTAGATTTTGTGGAACTTTGAGGGACTTTTCTGGAATTTGGTGAGATTCTGTAGAGAACTGAAGAATTATCAGGGATTTTTCATGTATTCTGTGGGAATTTGTGGAGATTTGGTGGGATTTTTCTGGAATTTGGTAGAGTTTTGAGAAGATTTAGGGAATTTTGTGGGATTTTTCCTGGAATTTTGTTGGATATTGAGGAGATTTTGTGGGGTGTTTGTGGAACTTTGAGGGACTCTTCTGGAATTTGGTGAGATTCTGTAGAGAACTGACGAATTATCAGGGATTTTTCATGTATTCTGTGGGAATTTGTGGAGATTTGGTGGGATTTTTCTGGAATTTGGTAGAGTTTTGAGAAGATTTAGGGAATTCTGTAAGATTTTTCTGGAATTTGGTGGGCCTCTTTGAAGGACTTTGTGTGGTTTTGAGGAGACTTGAAGAATTTTGAGGAATTTTTCTTAGATTCTGTGGAAACTTGTGGAGGTTTTGTGGGATTTTTGTGGAATTTTGTGGGATATTGAGGCGATTTAGGGATCTTGAGGGATTTTTCATATATTTTGTGGGAATTTGTGGAGATTCGGTGGGATATTTTTCTAGAATTTTGTCATGTTTTGAGAAGATTTATGGAATTTTGTGGGATTTTTCCTGGAATTTTGTTGGATACTGGGGAGATTTTGTGGGATGCTTGTGGAACTTTGAGGGACTCTTCTGGAATTTGGTGAGATTCTGTAGAGAACTGACGAATTATCAGGGATTTTTCATGTATTCTGTGGGAATTTGTGGAGATTTGGTGGGATTTTTGTGGATTTTGGCCGTGTTTTGAGAAGATTTAGGGAATTTTGTGTGATTTTTCTGGGATTTTGTTGGGTATTGAGGACATTTTGTGGGATGTTTCTGGAATTTCGTCAAGTTTTCAGAAGATTTAGGGAATTTTGTGGGATTTTTCTGGGATTTTGTTGGGTATTGAGGACATTTTGTGGGATGTTTCTGGAATTTGGTGGGGCTTTTCAAGAATTTTGTGGTATTTTGAAAAGATTTTGGGAATTTTGTGGTGTTTTTTCTTGAATTTTTTGGGAAACTGTGCTGATTTTATGGGGCGTTTCTGGAATTTGGTCGAGTTTTCAGAAGATTTAGGGATTTTTGTGAGATTTTTGTGGGATGTTCTGGGAATTGGTAGAGATTTTGTGGGACATTCCTGTGAATTGGTAGGGTTTTGAAATGATTTAGGGAGTTTTGTGGGACTTCTCTGGAATTTTGTGGGTTTTTTTCTGGAATTGTGTGGGATTCTGAGGAGACTTGAAGAATTTTGAGGAATTTGTTTTAGATTTTGTGGGAATTGTTGGAGATTCTGTGGGATTTTACTGGAATTTGGTGGTTTTTTTCAAGGACTTTGTGTGGTTTTGAGGAGACTTGAAGAATTTTGAGGATTTTTTTTTATATTTTGTGGAAACTTGTGGAGGTTTTGTGTGATTTTTGTGGGATTTTGTGGGATATTGAGGCGATTTAGGGATCTTGAGGGATTTTTCATGTATTTTGTGGGAATTTGTGGAGATTTGGTGGGATATTTTTCTAGAATTTGGTCGTGTTTTGTGAAGATTTAGGGAATTTTGTGGGATTTTTCTTGAATTTTGTTGGATATTGAGTAGATTTTGTGGAACTTTGAGGGACTTTTCTGGAATTTGGTGAGATTCTGTAGAGAACTGAAGAATTATCAGGGATTTTTCATGTATTCTGTGGGAATTTGTGGAGATTTGGTGGGATTTTTCTGGAATTTGGTAGAGTTTTGAGAAGATTTAGGGAATTTTGTGGGATTTTTCCTGGAATTTTGTTGGATATTGAGGAGATTTTGTGGGGTGTTTGTGGAACTTTGAGGGACTCTTCTGGAATTTGGTGAGATTCTGTAGAGAACTGACGAATTATCAGGGATTTTTCATGTATTCTGTGGGAATTTGTGGAGATTTGGTGGGATTTTTCTGGAATTTGGTAGAGTTTTGAGAAGATTTAGGGAATTTTGTGGGATTTTTCCTGGAATTTTGTTGGATATTGAGGAGATTTTGTGGGGTGTTTGTGGAACTTTGAGGGACTCTTCTGGAATTTGGTGAGATTCTGTAGAGAACTGACGAATTATCAGGGATTTTTCATGTATTCTGTGGGAATTTGTGGAGATTTGGTGGGATTTTTCTGGAATTTGGTAGAGTTTTGAGAAGATTTAGGGAATTCTGTAAGATTTTTCTGGAATTTGCTGGGCCTCTTTGAAGGACTTTGTGTGGTTTTGAGGAGACTTGAAGAATTTTGAGGAATTTTTCTTAGATTCTGTGGAAACTTGTGGAGGTTTTGTGGGATTTTTGTGGAATTTTGTGGGATATTGAGGCGATTTAGGGATCTTGAGGGATTTTTCATATATTTTGTGGGAATTTGTGGAGATTCGGTGGGATATTTTTCTAGAATTTTGTCATGTTTTGAGAAGATTTATGGAATTTTGTGGGATTTTTCCTGGAATTTTGTTGGATACTGGGGAGATTTTGTGGGATGCTTGTGGAACTTTGAGGGACTCTTCTGGAATTTTGTGAGATTCTGTAGAGAACTGACGAATTATCAGGGATTTTTCATGTATTCTGTGGGAATTTGTGGAGATTTGGTGGGATTTTTGTGGATTTTGGCCGTGTTTTGAGAAGATTTAGGGAATTTTGTGTGATTTTTCTGGGATTTTGTTGGGTATTGAGGACATTTTGTGGGATGTTTCTGGAATTTGGTGGGGCTTTTCAAGAATTTTGTGGTATTTTGAAAAGATTTAGGGAATTTTGTGGTGTTTTTTCTTGAATTTTGAGGGAAACTGTGCTGATTTTATGGAGCGTTTCTGGAATTTGGTCGAGTTTTCAGAAGATTTAGGGATTTTTGTGAGATTTTTGTGGGATGTTCTGGGAATTGGTGGAGATTTTGTGGGACATTCCTGTGAATTGGTAGGGTTTTGAAATGATTTAGGGAGTTTTGTGGGACTTCTCTGGAATTTTGTGGGTTTTTTCTGGAATTGTGTGGGATTCTGAGGAGACTTGAAGAATTTTGAGGAATTTGTTTTAGATTTTGTGGGAATTTGTGTAGATTCTGTGGGATTTTACTGGAATTTGGTGGGCCTTTTCAAGGACTTTGTGTGGTTTTGAGGAGACTTGAAGAATTTTGAGGATATTTTCTTAGATTTTGTACAAACCTGTGGAGGTTTTGTGTGATTTTTGTGGGATTTTGTGGGATATTGAGGCGATTTAGGGATCTTGAGGGATTTTTCATGTATTTTGTGGGAATTTGTGGAGATTTGGTGGGATATTTTTCTAGAATTTGGTCGTGTTTTGAGAAGATTTAGGGAATTTTGTGGGATTTTTCCTGGAATTTTGTTGGATACTGGGGAGATTTTGTGGGATGCTTGTGGAACTTGGAGGGACTTTTCTGGAATTTGGTGAGATTCTGTAGAGAACTGACGAATTATCAGGGATTTTTCATGTATTCTGTGGGAATTTGTGGAGATTTGGTGGGATTTTTGTGGATTTTGGCCGTGTTTTGAGAAGATTTAGGGAATTTTGTGTGATTTTTCTGGGATTTTGTTGGGTATTGAGGACATTTTGTGGGATGTTTCTGGAATTTGGTGGGGCTTTTCAAGAATTTTGTGGTATTTTGAAAAGATTTAGGGAATTTTGTGGTGTTTTTTCTTGAATTTTGTGGGAAACTGTGCTGTTTTTATGGGGCGTTTCTGGAATTTGGTCGAGTTTTCAGAAGATTTAGGGATTTTTGTGAGATTTTTGTGGGATGTTCTGGGAATTGGTGGAGATTTTGTGGGACATTCCTGTGAATTGGTAGGGTTTTGAAATGATTTAGGGAGTTTTGTGGGACTTCTCTGTAATTTTGTGGGTTTTTTCTGGAATTGTGTGGGATTCTGAGGAGACTTGAAGAATTTTGAGGAATTTGTTTTAGATTTTGTGGGAATTGTTGGAGATTCTGTGGGATTTTACTGGAATTTGGTGGGCCTTTTCAAGGACTTTGCGTGGTTTTGAGGAGACTTGAAGAATTTTGAGGATTTTTTCTTAGATTTTGTACAAACCTGTGGAGGTTTTGTGTGATTTTTGTGGGATTTTGTGGGATATTGAGGCGATTTAGGGATCTTGAGGGATTTTTCATGTATTTTGTGGGAATTTGTGGAGATTTGGTGGGATATTTTTCTAGAATTTGGTCGTGTTTTGAGAAGATTTAGGGAATTTTGTGGGATTTTTCCTGGAATTTTGTTGGATACTGGGGAGATTTTGTGGGATGCTTCTGGAACTTTGAGGGACTTTTCTGGAATTTGGTGAGATTCTGTAGAGAACTGACGAATTATCAGGGATTTTTCATGTATTCTGTGGGAATTTGTGGAGATTTGGTGGGATTTTTGTGGATTTTGGCCGTGTTTTGAGAAGATTTAGGGGAATTTTGTGTGATTTTTCTTGGATTTTGTTGGATACTGTGCTGATTTCATGGGGCATTTCTGGAATTTCGTCAAGTTTTCAGAAGATTTAGGGAATTTTGTGGGATTTTTCTGGGATTTTGTTGGGTATTGAGGACATTTTGTGGGATGTTTCTGGAATTTGGTGGGGCTTTTCAAGAATTTTGTGGTATTTTGAAAAGATTTTGGGAATTTTGTGGTGTTTTTTCTTGAATTTTTTGGGAAACTGTGCTGATTTTATGGGGCGTTTCTGGAATTTGGTCGAGTTTTCAGAAGATTTAGGGATTTTTGTGAGATTTTTGTGGGATGTTCTGGGAATTGGTAGAGATTTTGTGGGACATTCCTGTGAATTGGTAGGGTTTTGAAATGATTTAGGGAGTTTTGTGTGACTTCTCTGGAATTTTGTGGGTTTTTTTCTGGAATTGTGTGGGATTCTGAGGAGACTTGAAGAATTTTGAGGAATTTGTTTTAGATTTTGTGGGAATTGTTGGAGATTCTGTGGGATTTTACTGGAATTTGGTGGTTTTTTTCAAGGACTTTGTGTGGTTTTGAGGAGACTTGAAGAATTTTGAGGATTTTTTTTTCTATTTTGTGGAAACTTGTGGAGGTTTTGTGTGATTTTTGTGGAATTTTGTGGGATATTGAGGCGATTTAGGGATCTTGAGGGATTTTTCATGTATTTTGTGGGAATTTGTGGAGATTTGGTGGGATATTTTTCTAGAATTTGGTCGTGTTTTGTGAAGATTTAGGGAATTTTGTGGGATTTTTCTTGAATTTTGTTGGATATTGAGTAGATTTTGTGGAACTTTGAGGGACTTTTCTGGAATTTGGTGAGATTCTGTAGAGAACTGAAGAATTATCAGGGATTTTTCATGTATTCTGTGGGAATTTGTGGAGATTTGGTGGGATTTTTCTGGAATTTGGTAGAGTTTTGAGAAGATTTAGGGAATTTTGTGGGATTTTTCCTGGAATTTTGTTGGATATTGAGGAGATTTTGTGGGGTGTTTGTGGAACTTTGAGGGACTCTTCTGGAATTTGGTGAGATTCTGTAGAGAACTGACGAATTATCAGGGATTTTTCATGTATTCTGTGGGAATTTGTGGAGATTTGGTGGGATTTTTCTGGAATTTGGTAGAGTTTTGAGAAGATTTAGGGAATTTTGTGGGATTTTTCCTGGAATTTTGTTGGATATTGAGGAGATTTTGTGGGGTGTTTGTGGAACTTTGAGGGACTCTTCTGGAATTTGGTGAGATTCTGTAGAGAACTGACGAATTATCAGGGATTTTTCATGTATTCTGTGGGAATTTGTGGAGATTTGGTGGGATTTTTCTGGAATTTGGTAGAGTTTTGAGAAGATTTAGGGAATTCTGTAAGATTTTTCTGGAATTTGGTGGGCCTCTTTGAAGGACTTTGTGTGGTTTTGAGGAGACTGGAAGAATTTTGAGGAATTTTTCTTAGATTCTGTGGAAACTTGTGGAGGTTTTGTGGGATTTTTGTGGAATTTTGTGGGATATTGAGGCGATTTAGGGATCTTGAGGGATTTTTCATATATTTTGTGGGAATTTGTGGAGATTCGGTGGGATATTTTTCTAGAATTTTGTCATGTTTTGAGAAGATTTATGGAATTTTGTGGGATTTTTCCTGGAATTTTGTTGGATACTGGGGAGATTTTGTGGGATGCTTGTGGAACTTTGAGGGACTCTTCTGGAATTTTGTGAGATTCTGTAGAGAACTGACGAATTATCAGGGATTTTTCATGTATTCTGTGGGAATTTGTGGAGATTTGGTGGGATTTTTGTGGATTTTGGCCGTGTTTTGAGAAGATTTAGGGAATTTTGTGTGATTTTTCTGGGATTTTGTTGGGTATTGAGGACATTTTGTGGGATGTTTCTGGAATTTGGTGGGGCTTTTCAAGAATTTTGTGGTATTTTGAAAAGATTTAGGGAATTTTGTGGTGTTTTTTCTTGAATTTTGAGGGAAACTGTGCTGATTTTATGGAGCGTTTCTGGAATTTGGTCGAGTTTTCAGAAGATTTAGGGATTTTTGTGAGATTTTTGTGGGATGTTCTGGGAATTGGTGGAGATTTTGTGGGACATTCCTGTGAATTGGTAGGGTTTTGAAATGATTTAGGGAGTTTTGTGGGACTTCTCTGGAATTTTGTGGGTTTTTTTCTGGAATTGTGTGGGATTCTGAGGAGACTTGAAGAATTTTGAGGAATTTGTTTTAGATTTTGTGGGAATTGTTGGAGATTCTGTGGGATTTTACTGGAATTTGGTGGTTTTTTTCAAGGACTTTGTGTGGTTTTGAGGAGACTTGAAGAATTTTGAGGATTTTTTTTTATATTTTGTGGAAACTTGTGGAGGTTTTGTGTGATTTTTGTGGGATTTTGTGGGATATTGAGGCGATTTAGGGATCTTGAGGGATTTTTCATGTATTTTGTGGGAATTTGTGGAGATTTGGTGGGATATTTTTCTAGAATTTGGTCGTGTTTTGTGAAGATTTAGGGAATTTTGTGGGATTTTTCTTGAATTTTGTTGGATATTGAGTAGATTTTGTGGAACTTTGAGGGACTTTTCTGGAATTTGGTGAGATTCTGTAGAGAACTGAAGAATTATCAGGGATTTTTCATGTATTCTGTGGGAATTTGTGGAGATTTGGTGGGATATTTTTCTAGAATTTGGTAGAGTTTTGAGAAGATTTAGGGAATTTTGTGGGATTTTTCCTGGAATTTTGTTGGATATTGAGGAGATTTTGTGGGGTGTTTGTGGAACTTTGAGGGACTCTTCTGGAATTTGGTGAGATTCTGTAGAGAACTGACGAATTATCAGGGATTTTTCATGTATTCTGTGGGAATTTGTGGAGATTCGGTGGGATATTTTTCTAGAATTTGGTCGTGTTTTGAGAAGATTTAGGGAATTTGGTGGGATTTTTCCTGGAATTTTATTGGATACTGGGGAGATTTTGTGGGATGTTTGTGGAACTTTGAGGGACTCTTCTGGAATTTGGTGAGATTCTGTAGAGAACTGACGAATTATCAGGGATTTTTCATGTATTCTGTGGGAATTTGTGGAGATTTGGTGGGATTTTTGTGGATTTTGGCCGTGTTTTGAGAAGATTTAGGGAATTTTGTGGGATTTTTCTGGGATTTTGTTGGGTATTGAGGACATTTTGTGGGATGTTTCTGGAATTTGGTGGGGCTTTTCAAGAATTTTGTGGTATTTTGAAAAGATTTTGGGAATTTTGTGGTGTTTTTTCTTGAATTTTTTGGGAAACTGTGCTGATTTTATGGGGCGTTTCTGGAATTTGGTCGAGTTTTCAGAAGATTTAGGGATTTTTGTGAGATTTTTGTGGGATGTTCTGGGAATTGGTAGAGATTTTGTGGGACATTCCTGTGAATTGGTAGGGTTTTGAAATGATTTAGGGAGTTTTGTGGGACTTCTCTGGAATTTTGTGGGTTTTTTTCTGGAATTGTGTGGGATCTGAGGAGACTTGAAGAATTTTGAGGAATTTGTTTTAGATTTTGTGGGAATTTGTGTAGATTCTGTGGGATTTTTCTGGAATTTGGTGGTTTTTTTCAAGGACTTTGTGTGGTTTTGAGGAGACTTGAAGAATTTTGAGGATTTTTTTTTATATTTTGTGGAAACTTGTGGAGGTTTTGTGTGATTTTTGTGGGATTTTGTGGGATATTGAGGCGATTTAGGGATCTTGAGGGATTTTTCATGTATTTTGTGGGAATTTGTGGAGATTTGGTGGGATATTTTTCTAGAATTTGGTCGTGTTTTGTGAAGATTTAGGGAATTTTGTGGGATTTTTCTTGAATTTTGTTGGATATTGAGTAGATTTTGTGGAACTTTGAGGGACTTTTCTGGAATTTGGTGAGATTCTGTAGAGAACTGAAGAATTATCAGGGATTTTTCATGTATTCTGTGGGAATTTGTGGAGATTTGGTGGGATTTTTCTGGAATTTGGTAGAGTTTTGAGAAGATTTAGGGAATTTTGTGGGATTTTTCCTGGAATTTTGTTGGATATTGAGGAGATTTTGTGGGGTGTTTGTGGAACTTTGAGGGACTCTTCTGGAATTTGGTGAGATTCTGTAGAGAACTGAAGAATTATCAGGGATTTTTCATGTATTCTGTGGGAATTTGTGGAGATTTGGTGGGATTTTTCTGGAATTTGGTAGAGTTTTGAGAAGATTTAGGGAATTTTGTGGGATTTTTCCTGGAATTTTGTTGGATATTGAGGAGATTTTGTGGGGTGTTTGTGGAACTTTGAGGGACTCTTCTGGAATTTGGTGAGATTCTGTAGAGAACTGACGAATTATCAGGGATTTTTCATGTATTCTGTGGGAATTTGTGGAGATTTGGTGGGATTTTTCTGGAATTTGGTAGAGTTTTGAGAAGATTTAGGGAATTCTGTAAGATTTTTCTGGAATTTGGTGGGCCTCTTTGAAGGACTTTGTGTGGTTTTGAGGAGACTTGAAGAATTTTGAGGAATTTTTCTTAGATTCTGTGGAAACTTGTGGAGGTTTTGTGGGATTTTTGTGGAATTTTGTGGGATATTGAGGCGATTTAGGGATCTTGAGGGATTTTTCATATATTTTGTGGGAATTTGTGGAGATTCGGTGGGATATTTTTCTAGAATTTTGTCATGTTTTGAGAAGATTTATGGAATTTTGTGGGATTTTTCCTGGAATTTTGTTGAATACTGGGGAGATTTTGTGGGATGCTTGTGGAACTTTGAGGGACTCTTCTGGAATTTGGTGAGATTCTGTAGAGAACTGACGAATTATCAGGGATTTTTCATGTATTCTGTGGGAATTTGTGGAGATTTGGTGGGATTTTTGTGGATTTTGGCCGTGTTTTGAGAAGATTTAGGGAATTTTGTGTGATTTTTCTGGGATTTTGTTGGGTATTGAGGACATTTTGTGGGATGTTTCTGGAATTTCGTCAAGTTTTCAGAAGATTTAGGGAATTTTGTGGGATTTTTCTGGGATTTTGTTGGGTATTGAGGACATTTTGTGGGATGTTTCTGGAATTTGGTGGGGCTTTTCAAGAATTTTGTGGTATTTTGAAAAGATTTAGGGAATTTTGTGGTGTTTTTTCTTGAATTTTGAGGGAAACTGTGCTGATTTTATGGGGCGTTTCTGGAATTTGGTCGAGTTTTCAGAAGATTTAGGGATTTTTGTGAGATTTTTGTGGGATGTTCTGGGAATTGGTAGAGATTTTGTGGGACATTCCTGTGAATTGGTAGGGTTTTGAAATGATTTAGGGAGTTTTGTGGGACTTCTCTGGAATTTTGTGGGTTTTTTTCTGGAATTGTGTGGGATTCTGAGGAGACTTGAAGAATTTTGAGGAATTTGTTTTAGATTTTGTGGGAACTGTTGGAGATTCTGTGGGATTTTACTGGAATTTGGTGGTTTTTTTCAAGGAATTTGTGTGGTTTTGAGGAGACTTGAAGAATTTTGAGGATTTTTTTTTATATTTTGTGGAAACTAGTGGAGGTTTTGTGTGATTTTTGTGGGATTTTGTGGGATATTGAGGCGATTTAGGGATCTTGAGGGATTTTTCATGTATTTTGTGGGAATTTGTGGAGATTTGGTGGGATATTTTTCTAGAATTTGGTCGTGTTTTGTGAAGATTTAGGGAATTTTGTGGGATTTTTCTTGAATTTTGTTGGATATTGAGTAGATTTTGTGGAACTTTGAGGGACTCTTCTGGAATTTGGTGAGATTCTGTAGAGAACTGACGAATTATCAGGGATTTTTCATGTATTCTGTGGGAATTTGTGGAGTTTTGGTGGGATTTTTCTGGAATTTGGTAGAGTTTTGAGAAGATTTAGGGAATTCTGTAAGATTTTTCTGGAATTTGCTGGGCCTCTTTGAAGGACTTTGTGTGGTTTTGAGGAGACTTGAAGAATTTTGAGGAATTTTTCTTAGATTCTGTGGAAACTTGTGGAGGTTTTGTGGGATTTTTGTGGAATTTTGTGGGATATTGAGGCGATTTAGGGATCTTGAGGGATTTTTCATATATTTTGTGGGAATTTGTGGAGATTCGGTGGGATATTTTTCTAGAATTTTGTCATGTTTTGAGAAGATTTATGGAATTTTGTGGGATTTTTCCTGGAATTTTGTTGGATACTGGGGAGATTTTGTGGGATGCTTGTGGAACTTTGAGGGACTCTTCTGGAATTTTGTGAGATTCTGTAGAGAACTGACGAATTATCAGGGATTTTTCATGTATTCTGTGGGAATTTGTGGAGATTTGGTGGGATTTTTGTGGATTTTGGCCGTGTTTTGAGAAGATTTAGGGAATTTTGTGTGATTTTTCTGGGATTTTGTTGGGTATTGAGGACATTTTGTGGGATGTTTCTGGAATTTGGTGGGGCTTTTCAAGAATTTTGTGGTATTTTGAAAAGATTTAGGGAATTTTGTGGTGTTTTTTCTTGAATTTTGAGGGAAACTGTGCTGATTTTATGGAGCGTTTCTGGAATTTGGTCGAGTTTTCAGAAGATTTAGGGATTTTTGTGAGATTTTTGTGGGATGTTCTGGGAATTGGTGGAGATTTTGTGGGACATTCCTGTGAATTGGTAGGGTTTTGAAATGATTTAGGGAGTTTTGTGGGACTTCTCTGGAATTTTGTGGGTTTTTTCTGGAATTGTGTGGGATTCTGAGGAGACTTGAAGAATTTTGAGGAATTTGTTTTAGATTTTGTGGGAATTGTTGGAGATTCTGTGGGATTTTACTGGAATTTGGTGGTTTTTTTCAAGGACTTTGTGTGGTTTTGAGGAGACTTGAAGAATTTTGAGGATTTTTTTTTATATTTTGTGGAAACTTGTGGAGGTTTTGTGTGATTTTTGTGGGATTTTGTGGGATATTGAGGCGATTTAGGGATCTTGAGGGATTTTTCATGTATTTTGTGGGAATTTGTGGAGATTTGGTGGGATATTTTTCTAGAATTTGGTCGTGTTTTGTGAAGATTTAGGGAATTTTGTGGGATTTTTCTTGAATTTTGTTGGATATTGAGTAGATTTTGTGGAACTTTGAGGGACTTTTCTGGAATTTGGTGAGATTCTGTAGAGAACTGAAGAATTATCAGGGATTTTTCATGTATTCTGTGGGAATTTGTGGAGATTTGGTGGGATTTTTCTGGAATTTGGTAGAGTTTTGAGAAGATTTAGGGAATTTTGTGGGATTTTTCCTGGAATTTTGTTGGATATTGAGGAGATTTTGTGGGGTGTTTGTGGAACTTTGAGGGACTCTTCTGGAATTTGGTGAGATTCTGTAGAGAACTGAAGAATTATCAGGGATTTTTCATGTATTCTGTGGGAATTTGTGGAGATTTGGTGGGATTTTTCTGGAATTTGGTAGAGTTTTGAGAAGATTTAGGGAATTTTGTGGGATTTTTCCTGGAATTTTGTTGGATATTGAGGAGATTTTGTGGGGTGTTTGTGGAACTTTGAGGGACTCTTCTGGAATTTGGTGAGATTCTGTAGAGAACTGACGAATTATCAGGGATTTTTCATGTATTCTGTGGGAATTTGTGGAGATTTGGTGGGATTTTTCTGGAATTTGGTAGAGTTTTGAGAAGATTTAGGGAATTCTGTAAGATTTTTCTGGAATTTGGTGGGCCTCTTTGAAGGACTTTGTGTGGTTTTGAGGAGACTTGAAGAATTTTGAGGAATTTTTCTTAGATTCTGTGGAAACTTGTGGAGGTTTTGTGGGATTTTTGTGGAATTTTGTGGGATATTGAGGCGATTTAGGGATCTTGAGGGATTTTTCATATATTTTGTGGGAATTTGTGGAGATTCGGTGGGATATTTTTCTAGAATTTTGTCATGTTTTGAGAAGATTTATGGAATTTTGTGGGATTTTTCCTGGAATTTTGTTGGATACTGGGGAGATTTTGTGGGATGCTTGTGGAACTTTGAGGGACTCTTCTGGAATTTGGTGAGATTCTGTAGAGAACTGACGAATTATCAGGGATTTTTCATGTATTCTGTGGGAATTTGTGGAGATTTGGTGGGATTTTTGTGGATTTTGGCCGTGTTTTGAGAAGATTTAGGGAATTTTGTGTGATTTTTCTGGGATTTTGTTGGGTATTGAGGACATTTTGTGGGATGTTTCTGGAATTTCGTCAAGTTTTCAGAAGATTTAGGGAATTTTGTGGGATTTTTCTGGGATTTTGTTGGGTATTGAGGACATTTTGTGGGATGTTTCTGGAATTTGGTGGGGCTTTTCAGGAATTTTGTGGTATTTTGAAAAGATTTAGGGAATTTTGTGGTGTTTTTTCTTGAATTTTTTGGGAAACTGTGCTGATTTTATGGGGCGTTTCTGGAATTTGGTCGAGTTTTCAGAAGATTTAGGGATTTTTGTGAGATTTTTGTGGGATGTTCTGGGAATTGGTAGAGATTTTGTGGGACATTCCTGTGAATTGGTAGGGTTTTGAAATGATTTAGGGAGTTTTGTGGGACTTCTCTGGAATTTTGTGGGTTTTTTTCTGGAATTGTGTGGGATTCTGAGGAGACTTGAAGAATTTTGAGGAATTTGTTTTAGATTTTGTGGGAACTGTTGGAGATTCTGTGGGATTTTACTGGAATTTGGTGGTTTTTTTCAAGGAATTTGTGTGGTTTTGAGGAGACTTGAAGAATTTTGAGGATTTTTTTTTATATTTTGTGGAAACTAGTGGAGGTTTTGTGTGATTTTTGTGGGATTTTGTGGGATATTGAGGCGATTTAGGGATCTTGAGGGATTTTTCATGTATTTTGTGGGAATTTGTGGAGATTTGGTGGGATATTTTTCTAGAATTTGGTCGTGTTTTGAGAAGATTTAGGGAATTTTGTGGGATTTTTCCTGGAATTTTGTTGGATACTGGGGAGATTTTGTGGGATGCTTCTGGAACTTTGAGGGACTTTTCTGGAATTTGGTGAGATTCTGTAGAGAACTGACGAATTATCAGGGATTTTTCATGTATTCTGTGGGAATTTGTGGAGATTTGGTGGGATTTTTGTGGATTTTGGCCGTGTTTTGAGAAGATTTAGGGGAATTTTGTGTGATTTTTCTTGGATTTTGTTGGATACTGTGCTGATTTCATGGGGCATTTCTGGAATTTCGTCAAGTTTTCAGAAGATTTAGGGAATTTTGTGGGATTTTTCTGGGATTTTGTTGGGTATTGAGGACATTTTGTGGGATGTTTCTGGAATTTGGTGGGGCTTTTCAAGAATTTTGTGGTATTTTGAAAAGATTTTGGGAATTTTGTGGTGTTTTTTCTTGAATTTTTTGGGAAACTGTGCTGATTTTATGGGGCGTTTCTGGAATTTGGTCGAGTTTTCAGAAGATTTAGGGATTTTTGTGAGATTTTTGTGGGATGTTCTGGGAATTGGTAGAGATTTTGTGGGACATTCCTGTGAATTGGTAGGGTTTTGAAATGATTTAGGGAGTTTTGTGTGACTTCTCTGGAATTTTGTGGGTTTTTTTCTGGAATTGTGTGGGATTCTGAGGAGACTTGAAGAATTTTGAGGAATTTGTTTTAGATTTTGTGGGAATTGTTGGAGATTCTGTGGGATTTTACTGGAATTTGGTGGTTTTTTTCAAGGACTTTGTGTGGTTTTGAGGAGACTTGAAGAATTTTGAGGATTTTTTTTTCTATTTTGTGGAAACTTGTGGAGGTTTTGTGTGATTTTTGTGGAATTTTGTGGGATATTGAGGCGATTTAGGGATCTTGAGGGATTTTTCATGTATTTTGTGGGAATTTGTGGAGATTTGGTGGGATATTTTTCTAGAATTTGGTCGTGTTTTGTGAAGATTTAGGGAATTTTGTGGGATTTTTCTTGAATTTTGTTGGATATTGAGTAGATTTTGTGGAACTTTGAGGGACTTTTCTGGAATTTGGTGAGATTCTGTAGAGAACTGAAGAATTATCAGGGATTTTTCATGTATTCTGTGGGAATTTGTGGAGATTTGGTGGGATTTTTCTGGAATTTGGTAGAGTTTTGAGAAGATTTAGGGAATTTTGTGGGATTTTTCCTGGAATTTTGTTGGATATTGAGGAGATTTTGTGGGGTGTTTGTGGAACTTTGAGGGACTCTTCTGGAATTTGGTGAGATTCTGTAGAGAACTGACGAATTATCAGGGATTTTTCATGTATTCTGTGGGAATTTGTGGAGATTTGGTGGGATTTTTCTGGAATTTGGTAGAGTTTTGAGAAGATTTAGGGAATTTTGTGGGATTTTTCCTGGAATTTTGTTGGATATTGAGGAGATTTTGTGGGGTGTTTGTGGAACTTTGAGGGACTCTTCTGGAATTTGGTGAGATTCTGTAGAGAACTGACGAATTATCAGGGATTTTTCATGTATTCTGTGGGAATTTGTGGAGATTTGGTGGGATTTTTCTGGAATTTGGTAGAGTTTTGAGAAGATTTAGGGAATTCTGTAAGATTTTTCTGGAATTTGGTGGGCCTCTTTGAAGGACTTTGTGTGGTTTTGAGGAGACTGGAAGAATTTTGAGGAATTTTTCTTAGATTCTGTGGAAACTTGTGGAGGTTTTGTGGGATTTTTGTGGAATTTTGTGGGATATTGAGGCGATTTAGGGATCTTGAGGGATTTTTCATATATTTTGTGGGAATTTGTGGAGATTCGGTGGGATATTTTTCTAGAATTTTGTCATGTTTTGAGAAGATTTATGGAATTTTGTGGGATTTTTCCTGGAATTTTGTTGGATACTGGGGAGATTTTGTGGGATGCTTGTGGAACTTTGAGGGACTCTTCTGGAATTTTGTGAGATTCTGTAGAGAACTGACGAATTATCAGGGATTTTTCATGTATTCTGTGGGAATTTGTGGAGATTTGGTGGGATTTTTGTGGATTTTGGCCGTGTTTTGAGAAGATTTAGGGAATTTTGTGTGATTTTTCTGGGATTTTGTTGGGTATTGAGGACATTTTGTGGGATGTTTCTGGAATTTGGTGGGGCTTTTCAAGAATTTTGTGGTATTTTGAAAAGATTTAGGGAATTTTGTGGTGTTTTTTCTTGAATTTTGAGGGAAACTGTGCTGATTTTATGGGGCGTTTCTGGAATTTGGTCGAGTTTTCAGAAGATTTAGGGATTTTTGTGAGATTTTTGTGGGATGTTCTGGGAATTGGTGGAGATTTTGTGGGACATTCCTGTGAATTGGTAGGGTTTTGAAATGATTTAGGGAGTTTTGTGGGACTTCTCTGGAATTTTGTGGGTTTTTTTCTGGAATTGTGTGGGATTCTGAGGAGACTTGAAGAATTTTGAGGAATTTGTTTTAGATTTTGTGGGAATTGTTGGAGATTCTGTGGGATTTTACTGGAATTTGGTGGTTTTTTTCAAGGACTTTGTGTGGTTTTGAGGAGACTTGAAGAATTTTGAGGATTTTTTTTTATATTTTGTGGAAACTTGTGGAGGTTTTGTGTGATTTTTGTGGGATTTTGTGGGATATTGAGGCGATTTAGGGATCTTGAGGGATTTTTCATGTATTTTGTGGGAATTTGTGGAGATTTGGTGGGATATTTTTCTAGAATTTGGTCGTGTTTTGTGAAGATTTAGGGAATTTTGTGGGATTTTTCTTGAATTTTGTTGGATATTGAGTAGATTTTGTGGAACTTTGAGGGACTTTTCTGGAATTTGGTGAGATTCTGTAGAGAACTGAAGAATTATCAGGGATTTTTCATGTATTCTGTGGGAATTTGTGGAGATTTGGTGGGATATTTTTCTAGAATTTGGTCGTGTTTTGAGAAGATTTAGGGAATTTTGTGGGATTTTTCCTGGAATTTTGTTGGATATTGAGGAGATTTTGTGGGGTGTTTGTGGAACTTTGAGGGACTCTTCTGGAATTTGGTGAGATTCTGTAGAGAACTGACGAATTATCAGGGATTTTTCATGTATTCTGTGGGAATTTGTGGAGATTCGGTGGGATATTTTTCTAGAATTTGGTCGTGTTTTGAGAAGATTTAGGGAATTTGGTGGGATTTTTCCTGGAATTTTATTGGATACTGGGGAGATTTTGTGGGATGTTTGTGGAACTTTGAGGGACTCTTCTGGAATTTGGTGAGATTCTGTAGAGAACTGACGAATTATCAGGGATTTTTCATGTATTCTGTGGGAATTTGTGGAGATTTGGTGGGATTTTTGTGGATTTTGGCCGTGTTTTGAGAAGATTTAGGGAATTTTGTGGGATTTTTCTGGGATTTTGTTGGGTATTGAGGACATTTTGTGGGATGTTTCTGGAATTTGGTGGGGCTTTTCAAGAATTTTGTGGTATTTTGAAAAGATTTTGGGAATTTTGTGGTGTTTTTTCTTGAATTTTTTGGGAAACTGTGCTGATTTTATGGGGCGTTTCTGGAATTTGGTCGAGTTTTCAGAAGATTTAGGGATTTTTGTGAGATTTTTGTGGGATGTTCTGGGAATTGGTAGAGATTTTGTGGGACATTCCTGTGAATTGGTAGGGTTTTGAAATGATTTAGGGAGTTTTGTGGGACTTCTCTGGAATTTTGTGGGTTTTTTTCTGGAATTGTGTGGGATCTGAGGAGACTTGAAGAATTTTGAGGAATTTGTTTTAGATTTTGTGGGAATTTGTGTAGATTCTGTGGGATTTTTCTGGAATTTGGTGGTTTTTTTCAAGGACTTTGTGTGGTTTTGAGGAGACTTGAAGAATTTTGAGGATTTTTTTTTATATTTTGTGGAAACTTGTGGAGGTTTTGTGTGATTTTTGTGGGATTTTGTGGGATATTGAGGCGATTTAGGGATCTTGAGGGATTTTTCATGTATTTTGTGGGAATTTGTGGAGATTTGGTGGGATATTTTTCTAGAATTTGGTCGTGTTTTGTGAAGATTTAGGGAATTTTGTGGGATTTTTCTTGAATTTTGTTGGATATTGAGTAGATTTTGTGGAACTTTGAGGGACTTTTCTGGAATTTGGTGAGATTCTGTAGAGAACTGAAGAATTATCAGGGATTTTTCATGTATTCTGTGGGAATTTGTGGAGATTTGGTGGGATTTTTCTGGAATTTGGTAGAGTTTTGAGAAGATTTAGGGAATTTTGTGGGATTTTTCCTGGAATTTTGTTGGATATTGAGGAGATTTTGTGGGGTGTTTGTGGAACTTTGAGGGACTCTTCTGGAATTTGGTGAGATTCTGTAGAGAACTGAAGAATTATCAGGGATTTTTCATGTATTCTGTGGGAATTTGTGGAGATTTGGTGGGATTTTTCTGGAATTTGGTAGAGTTTTGAGAAGATTTAGGGAATTTTGTGGGATTTTTCCTGGAATTTTGTTGGATATTGAGGAGATTTTGTGGGGTGTTTGTGGAACTTTGAGGGACTCTTCTGGAATTTGGTGAGATTCTGTAGAGAACTGACGAATTATCAGGGATTTTTCATGTATTCTGTGGGAATTTGTGGAGATTTGGTGGGATTTTTCTGGAATTTGGTAGAGTTTTGAGAAGATTTAGGGAATTCTGTAAGATTTTTCTGGAATTTGGTGGGCCTCTTTGAAGGACTTTGTGTGGTTTTGAGGAGACTTGAAGAATTTTGAGGAATTTTTCTTAGATTCTGTGGAAACTTGTGGAGGTTTTGTGGGATTTTTGTGGAATTTTGTGGGATATTGAGGCGATTTAGGGATCTTGAGGGATTTTTCATATATTTTGTGGGAATTTGTGGAGATTCGGTGGGATATTTTTCTAGAATTTTGTCATGTTTTGAGAAGATTTATGGAATTTTGTGGGATTTTTCCTGGAATTTTGTTGAATACTGGGGAGATTTTGTGGGATGCTTGTGGAACTTTGAGGGACTCTTCTGGAATTTGGTGAGATTCTGTAGAGAACTGACGAATTATCAGGGATTTTTCATGTATTCTGTGGGAATTTGTGGAGATTTGGTGGGATTTTTGTGGATTTTGGCCGTGTTTTGAGAAGATTTAGGGAATTTTGTGTGATTTTTCTGGGATTTTGTTGGGTATTGAGGACATTTTGTGGGATGTTTCTGGAATTTCGTCAAGTTTTCAGAAGATTTAGGGAATTTTGTGGGATTTTTCTGGGATTTTGTTGGGTATTGAGGACATTTTGTGGGATGTTTCTGGAATTTGGTGGGGCTTTTCAAGAATTTTGTGGTATTTTGAAAAGATTTAGGGAATTTTGTGGTGTTTTTTCTTGAATTTTGAGGGAAACTGTGCTGATTTTATGGGGCGTTTCTGGAATTTGGTCGAGTTTTCAGAAGATTTAGGGATTTTTGTGAGATTTTTGTGGGATGTTCTGGGAATTGGTAGAGATTTTGTGGGACATTCCTGTGAATTGGTAGGGTTTTGAAATGATTTAGGGAGTTTTGTGGGACTTCTCTGGAATTTTGTGGGTTTTTTTCTGGAATTGTGTGGGATTCTGAGGAGACTTGAAGAATTTTGAGGAATTTGTTTTAGATTTTGTGGGAACTGTTGGAGATTCTGTGGGATTTTACTGGAATTTGGTGGTTTTTTTCAAGGAATTTGTGTGGTTTTGAGGAGACTTGAAGAATTTTGAGGATTTTTTTTTATATTTTGTGGAAACTAGTGGAGGTTTTGTGTGATTTTTGTGGGATTTTGTGGGATATTGAGGCGATTTAGGGATCTTGAGGGATTTTTCATGTATTTTGTGGGAATTTGTGGAGATTTGGTGGGATATTTTTCTAGAATTTGGTCGTGTTTTGTGAAGATTTAGGGAATTTTGTGGGATTTTTCTTGAATTTTGTTGGATATTGAGTAGATTTTGTGGAACTTTGAGGGACTCTTCTGGAATTTGGTGAGATTCTGTAGAGAACTGACGAATTATCAGGGATTTTTCATGTATTCTGTGGGAATTTGTGGAGTTTTGGTGGGATTTTTCTGGAATTTGGTAGAGTTTTGAGAAGATTTAGGGAATTCTGTAAGATTTTTCTGGAATTTGCTGGGCCTCTTTGAAGGACTTTGTGTGGTTTTGAGGAGACTTGAAGAATTTTGAGGAATTTTTCTTAGATTCTGTGGAAACTTGTGGAGGTTTTGTGGGATTTTTGTGGAATTTTGTGGGATATTGAGGCGATTTAGGGATCTTGAGGGATTTTTCATATATTTTGTGGGAATTTGTGGAGATTCGGTGGGATATTTTTCTAGAATTTTGTCATGTTTTGAGAAGATTTATGGAATTTTGTGGGATTTTTCCTGGAATTTTGTTGGATACTGGGGAGATTTTGTGGGATGCTTGTGGAACTTTGAGGGACTCTTCTGGAATTTTGTGAGATTCTGTAGAGAACTGACGAATTATCAGGGATTTTTCATGTATTCTGTGGGAATTTGTGGAGATTTGGTGGGATTTTTGTGGATTTTGGCCGTGTTTTGAGAAGATTTAGGGAATTTTGTGTGATTTTTCTGGGATTTTGTTGGGTATTGAGGACATTTTGTGGGATGTTTCTGGAATTTGGTGGGGCTTTTCAAGAATTTTGTGGTATTTTGAAAAGATTTAGGGAATTTTGTGGTGTTTTTTCTTGAATTTTGAGGGAAACTGTGCTGATTTTATGGAGCGTTTCTGGAATTTGGTCGAGTTTTCAGAAGATTTAGGGATTTTTGTGAGATTTTTGTGGGATGTTCTGGGAATTGGTGGAGATTTTGTGGGACATTCCTGTGAATTGGTAGGGTTTTGAAATGATTTAGGGAGTTTTGTGGGACTTCTCTGGAATTTTGTGGGTTTTTTCTGGAATTGTGTGGGATTCTGAGGAGACTTGAAGAATTTTGAGGAATTTGTTTTAGATTTTGTGGGAATTGTTGGAGATTCTGTGGGATTTTACTGGAATTTGGTGGTTTTTTTCAAGGACTTTGTGTGGTTTTGAGGAGACTTGAAGAATTTTGAGGATTTTTTTTTATATTTTGTGGAAACTTGTGGAGGTTTTGTGTGATTTTTGTGGGATTTTGTGGGATATTGAGGCGATTTAGGGATCTTGAGGGATTTTTCATGTATTTTGTGGGAATTTGTGGAGATTTGGTGGGATATTTTTCTAGAATTTGGTCGTGTTTTGTGAAGATTTAGGGAATTTTGTGGGATTTTTCTTGAATTTTGTTGGATATTGAGTAGATTTTGTGGAACTTTGAGGGACTTTTCTGGAATTTGGTGAGATTCTGTAGAGAACTGAAGAATTATCAGGGATTTTTCATGTATTCTGTGGGAATTTGTGGAGATTTGGTGGGATTTTTCTGGAATTTGGTAGAGTTTTGAGAAGATTTAGGGAATTTTGTGGGATTTTTCCTGGAATTTTGTTGGATATTGAGGAGATTTTGTGGGGTGTTTGTGGAACTTTGAGGGACTCTTCTGGAATTTGGTGAGATTCTGTAGAGAACTGAAGAATTATCAGGGATTTTTCATGTATTCTGTGGGAATTTGTGGAGATTTGGTGGGATTTTTCTGGAATTTGGTAGAGTTTTGAGAAGATTTAGGGAATTTTGTGGGATTTTTCCTGGAATTTTGTTGGATATTGAGGAGATTTTGTGGGGTGTTTGTGGAACTTTGAGGGACTCTTCTGGAATTTGGTGAGATTCTGTAGAGAACTGACGAATTATCAGGGATTTTTCATGTATTCTGTGGGAATTTGTGGAGATTTGGTGGGATTTTTCTGGAATTTGGTAGAGTTTTGAGAAGATTTAGGGAATTCTGTAAGATTTTTCTGGAATTTGGTGGGCCTCTTTGAAGGACTTTGTGTGGTTTTGAGGAGACTTGAAGAATTTTGAGGAATTTTTCTTAGATTCTGTGGAAACTTGTGGAGGTTTTGTGGGATTTTTGTGGAATTTTGTGGGATATTGAGGCGATTTAGGGATCTTGAGGGATTTTTCATATATTTTGTGGGAATTTGTGGAGATTCGGTGGGATATTTTTCTAGAATTTTGTCATGTTTTGAGAAGATTTATGGAATTTTGTGGGATTTTTCCTGGAATTTTGTTGGATACTGGGGAGATTTTGTGGGATGCTTGTGGAACTTTGAGGGACTCTTCTGGAATTTGGTGAGATTCTGTAGAGAACTGACGAATTATCAGGGATTTTTCATGTATTCTGTGGGAATTTGTGGAGATTTGGTGGGATTTTTGTGGATTTTGGCCGTGTTTTGAGAAGATTTAGGGAATTTTGTGTGATTTTTCTGGGATTTTGTTGGGTATTGAGGACATTTTGTGGGATGTTTCTGGAATTTCGTCAAGTTTTCAGAAGATTTAGGGAATTTTGTGGGATTTTTCTGGGATTTTGTTGGGTATTGAGGACATTTTGTGGGATGTTTCTGGAATTTGGTGGGGCTTTTCAGGAATTTTGTGGTATTTTGAAAAGATTTAGGGAATTTTGTGGTGTTTTTTCTTGAATTTTTTGGGAAACTGTGCTGATTTTATGGGGCGTTTCTGGAATTTGGTCGAGTTTTCAGAAGATTTAGGGATTTTTGTGAGATTTTTGTGGGATGTTCTGGGAATTGGTAGAGATTTTGTGGGACATTCCTGTGAATTGGTAGGGTTTTGAAATGATTTAGGGAGTTTTGTGGGACTTCTCTGGAATTTTGTGGGTTTTTTTCTGGAATTGTGTGGGATTCTGAGGAGACTTGAAGAATTTTGAGGAATTTGTTTTAGATTTTGTGGGAACTGTTGGAGATTCTGTGGGATTTTACTGGAATTTGGTGGTTTTTTTCAAGGAATTTGTGTGGTTTTGAGGAGACTTGAAGAATTTTGAGGATTTTTTTTTATATTTTGTGGAAACTAGTGGAGGTTTTGTGTGATTTTTGTGGGATTTTGTGGGATATTGAGGCGATTTAGGGATCTTGAGGGATTTTTCATGTATTTTGTGGGAATTTGTGGAGATTTGGTGGGATATTTTTCTAGAATTTGGTCGTGTTTTGTGAAGATTTAGGGAATTTTGTGGGATTTTTCTTGAATTTTGTTGGATATTGAGTAGATTTTGTGGAACTTTGAGGGACTCTTCTGGAATTTGGTGAGATTCTGTAGAGAACTGACGAATTATCAGGGATTTTTCATGTATTCTGTGGGAATTTGTGGAGTTTTGGTGGGATTTTTCTGGAATTTGGTAGAGTTTTGAGAAGATTTAGGGAATTCTGTAAGATTTTTCTGGAATTTGGTGGGCCTCTTTGAAGGACTTTGCGTGGTTTTGAGGAGACTTGAAGAATTTTGAGGAATTTTTCTTAGATTCTGTGGAAACTTGTGGAGGTTTTGTGGGATTTTTGTGGAATTTTGTGGGATATTGAGGCGATTTAGGGATCTTGAGGGATTTTTCATATATTTTGTGGGAATTTGTGGAGATTCGGTGGGATATTTTTCTAGAATTTTGTCATGTTTTGAGAAGATTTATGGAATTTTGTGGGATTTTTCCTGGAATTTTGTTGGATACTGGGGAGATTTTGTGGGATGCTTGTGGAACTTTGAGGGACTCTTCTGGAATTTTGTGAGATTCTGTAGAGAACTGACGAATTATCAGGGATTTTTCATGTATTCTGTGGGAATTTGTGGAGATTTGGTGGGATTTTTGTGGATTTTGGCCGTGTTTTGAGAAGATTTAGGGAATTTTGTGTGATTTTTCTGGGATTTTGTTGGGTATTGAGGACATTTTGTGGGATGTTTCTGGAATTTGGTGGGGCTTTTCAAGAATTTTGTGGTATTTTGAAAAGATTTAGGGAATTTTGTGGTGTTTTTTCTTGAATTTTGAGGGAAACTGTGCTGATTTTATGGAGCGTTTCTGGAATTTGGTCGAGTTTTCAGAAGATTTAGGGATTTTTGTGAGATTTTTGTGGGATGTTCTGGGAATTGGTGGAGATTTTGTGGGACATTCCTGTGAATTGGTAGGGTTTTGAAATGATTTAGGGAGTTTTGTGGGACTTCTCTGGAATTTTGTGGGTTTTTTCTGGAATTGTGTGGGATTCTGAGGAGACTTGAAGAATTTTGAGGAATTTGTTTTAGATTTTGTGGGAATTGTTGGAGATTCTGTGGGATTTTACTGGAATTTGGTGGTTTTTTTCAAGGACTTTGTGTGGTTTTGAGGAGACTTGAAGAATTTTGAGGATTTTTTTTTATATTTTGTGGAAACTTGTGGAGGTTTTGTGTGATTTTTGTGGGATTTTGTGGGATATTGAGGCGATTTAGGGATCTTGAGGGATTTTTCATGTATTTTGTGGGAATTTGTGGAGATTTGGTGGGATATTTTTCTAGAATTTGGTCGTGTTTTGTGAAGATTTAGGGAATTTTGTGGGATTTTTCTTGAATTTTGTTGGATATTGAGTAGATTTTGTGGAACTTTGAGGGACTTTTCTGGAATTTGGTGAGATTCTGTAGAGAACTGAAGAATTATCAGGGATTTTTCATGTATTCTGTGGGAATTTGTGGAGATTTGGTGGGATTTTTCTGGAATTTGGTAGAGTTTTGAGAAGATTTAGGGAATTTTGTGGGATTTTTCCTGGAATTTTGTTGGATATTGAGGAGATTTTGTGGGGTGTTTGTGGAACTTTGAGGGACTCTTCTGGAATTTGGTGAGATTCTGTAGAGAACTGAAGAATTATCAGGGATTTTTCATGTATTCTGTGGGAATTTGTGGAGATTTGGTGGGATTTTTCTGGAATTTGGTAGAGTTTTGAGAAGATTTAGGGAATTCTGTAAGATTTTTCTGGAATTTGGTGGGCCTCTTTGAAGGACTTTGTGTGGTTTTGAGGAGACTTGAAGAATTTTGAGGAATTTTTCTTAGATTCTGTGGAAACTTGTGGAGGTTTTGTGGGATTTTTGTGGAATTTTGTGGGATATTGAGGCGATTTAGGGATCTTGAGGGATTTTTCATATATTTTGTGGGAATTTGTGGAGATTCGGTGGGATATTTTTCTAGAATTTTGTCATGTTTTGAGAAGATTTATGGAATTTTGTGGGATTTTTCCTGGAATTTTGTTGGATACTGGGGAGATTTTGTGGGATGCTTGTGGAACTTTGAGGGACTCTTCTGGAATTTGGTGAGATTCTGTAGAGAACTGACGAATTATCAGGGATTTTTCATGTATTCTGTGGGAATTTGTGGAGATTTGGTGGGATTTTTGTGGATTTTGGCCGTGTTTTGAGAAGATTTAGGGAATTTTGTGTGATTTTTCTGGGATTTTGTTGGGTATTGAGGACATTTTGTGGGATGTTTCTGGAATTTCGTCAAGTTTTCAGAAGATTTAGGGAATTTTGTGGGATTTTTCTGGGATTTTGTTGGGTATTGAGGACATTTTGTGGGATGTTTCTGGAATTTGGTGGGGCTTTTCAGGAATTTTGTGGTATTTTGAAAAGATTTAGGGAATTTTGTGGTGTTTTTTCTTGAATTTTTTGGGAAACTGTGCTGATTTTATGGGGCGTTTCTGGAATTTGGTCGAGTTTTCAGAAGATTTAGGGATTTTTGTGAGATTTTTGTGGGATGTTCTGGGAATTGGTAGAGATTTTGTGGGACATTCCTGTGAATTGGTAGGGTTTTGAAATGATTTAGGGAGTTTTGTGGGACTTCTCTGGAATTTTGTGGGTTTTTTTCTGGAATTGTGTGGGATTCTGAGGAGACTTGAAGAATTTTGAGGAATTTGTTTTAGATTTTGTGGGAATTGTTGGAGATTCTGTGGGATTTTACTGGAATTTGGTGGTTTTTTTCAAGGACTTTGTGTGGTTTTGAGGAGACGAAGAATTTTGAGGATTTTTTTTTATATTTTGTGGAAACTTGTGGAGGTTTTGTGTGATTTTTGTGGGATTTTGTGGGATATTGAGGCGATTTAGGGATCTTGAGGGATTTTTCATGTATTTTGTGGGAATTTGTGGAGATTTGGTGGGATATTTTTCTAGAATTTGGTTGTGTTTTGTGAAGATTTAGGGAATTTTGTGGGATTTTTCTTGAATTTTGTTGGATATTGAGTAGATTTTGTGGAACTGTGAGGGACTCTTCTGGAATTTGGTGAGATTCTGTAGAGAACTGACGAATTATCAGGGATTTTTCATGTATTCTGTGGGAATTTGTGGAGATTTGGTGGGATTTTTCTGGAATTTGGTAGAGTTTTGAGAAGATTTAGGGAATTCTGTAAGATTTTTCTGGAATTTGCTGGGCCTCTTTGAAGGACTTTGTGTGGTTTTGAGGAGACTTGAAGAATTTTGAGGAATTTTTCTTAGATTCTGTGGAAACTTGTGGAGGTTTTGTGGGATTTTTGTGGAATTTTGTGGGATATTGAGGCGATTTAGGGATCTTGAGGGATTTTTCATATATTTTGTGGGAATTTGTGGAGATTCGGTGGGATATTTTTCTAGAATTTTGTCATGTTTTGAGAAGATTTATGGAATTTTGTGGGATTTTTCCTGGAATTTTGTTGGATACTGGGGAGATTTTGTGGGATGCTTGTGGAACTTTGAGGGACTCTTCTGGAATTTTGTGAGATTCTGTAGAGAACTGACGAATTATCAGGGATTTTTCATGTATTCTGTGGGAATTTGTGGAGATTTGGTGGGATTTTTGTGGATTTTGGCCGTGTTTTGAGAAGATTTAGGGAATTTTGTGTGATTTTTCTGGGATTTTGTTGGGTATTGAGGACATTTTGTGGGATGTTTCTGGAATTTGGTGGGGCTTTTCAAGAATTTTGTGGTATTTTGAAAAGATTTAGGGAATTTTGTGGTGTTTTTTCTTGAATTTTGAGGGAAACTGTGCTGATTTTATGGAGCGTTTCTGGAATTTGGTCGAGTTTTCAGAAGATTTAGGGATTTTTGTGAGATTTTTGTGGGATGTTCTGGGAATTGGTGGAGATTTTGTGGGACATTCCTGTGAATTGGTAGGGTTTTGAAATGATTTAGGGAGTTTTGTGGGACTTCTCTGGAATTTTGTGGGTTTTTTCTGGAATTGTGTGGGATTCTGAGGAGACTTGAAGAATTTTGAGGAATTTGTTTTAGATTTTGTGGGAATTTGTGTAGATTCTGTGGGATTTTTCTGGAATTTGGTGGTTTTTTTCAAGGACTTTGTGTGGTTTTGAGGAGACTTGAAGAATTTTGAGGATTTTTTTTTATATTTTGTGGAAACTTGTGGAGGTTTTGTGTGATTTTTGTGGGATTTTGTGGGATATTGAGGCGATTTAGGGATCTTGAGGGATTTTTCATGTATTTTGTGGGAATTTGTGGAGATTTGGTGGGATATTTTTCTAGAATTTGGTCGTGTTTTGTGAAGATTTAGGGAATTTTGTGGGATTTTTCTTGAATTTTGTTGGATATTGAGTAGATTTTGTGGAACTTTGAGGGACTTTTCTGGAATTTGGTGAGATTCTGTAGAGAACTGAAGAATTATCAGGGATTTTTCATGTATTCTGTGGGAATTTGTGGAGATTTGGTGGGATATTTTTCTAGAATTTGGTCGTGTTTTGAGAAGATTTAGGGAATTTTGTGGGATTTTTCCTGGAATTTTATTGGATACTGGGGAGATTTTGTGGGATGTTTGTGGAACTTTGAGGGACTCTTCTGGAATTTGGTGAGATTCTGTAGAGAACTGACGAATTATCAGGGATTTTTCATGTATTCTGTGGGAATTTGTGGAGATTTGGTGGGATTTTTGTGGATTTTGGCCGTGTTTTGAGAAGATTTAGGGAATTTTGTGTGATTTTTCTGGGATTTTGTTGGATACTGTGCTGATTTTATGGGGCGTTTCTGGAATTTCGTCAAGTTTTCAGAAGATTTAGGGAATTTTGTGGGATTTTTCTGGGATTTTGTTGGGTATTGAGGACATTTTGTGGGATGTTTCTGGAATTTGGTGGGGCTTTTCAAGAATTTTGTGGTATTTTGAAAAGATTTTGGGAATTTTGTGGTGTTTTTTCTTGAATTTTTTGGGAAACTGTGCTGATTTTATGGGGTGTTTCTGGAATTTGGTCGAGTTTTCAGAAGATTTAGGGATTTTTGTGAGATTTTTGTGGGATGTTCTGGGAATTGGTAGAGATTTTGTGGGACATTCCTGTGAATTGGTAGGGTTTTGAAATGATTTAGGGAGTTTTGTGGGACTTCTCTGGAATTTTGTGGGTTTTTTTCTGGAATTGTGTGGGATTCTGAGGAGACTTGAAGAATTTTGAGGAATTTGTTTTAGATTTTGTGGGAATTGTTGGAGATTCTGTGGGATTTTTCTGGAATTTGGTGGTTTTTTTCAAGGACTTTGTGTGGTTTTGAGGAGACTTGAAGAATTTTGAGGATTTTTTTTTATATTTTGTGGAAACTTGTGGAGGTTTTGTGTGATTTTTGTGGGATTTTGTGGGATATTGAGGCGATTTAGGGATCTTGAGGGATTTTTCATGTATTTTGTGGGAATTTGTGGAGATTTGGTGGGATATTTTTCTAGAATTTGGTCGTGTTTTGTGAAGATTTAGGGAATTTTGTGGGATTTTTCTTGAATTTTGTTGGATATTGAGTAGATTTTGTGGAACTTTGAGGGACTTTTCTGGAATTTGGGGAGATTCTGTAGAGAACTGAAGAATTATCAGGGATTTTTCATGTATTCTGTGGGAATTTGTGGAGATTTGGTGGGATTTTTCTGGAATTTGGTAGAGTTTTGAGAAGATTTAGGGAATTCTGTAAGATTTTTCTGGAATTTGGTGGGCCTCTTTGAAGGACTTTGTGTGGTTTTGAGGAGACTTGAAGAATTTTGAGGAATTTTTCTTAGATTCTGTGGAAACTTGTGGAGGTTTTGTGGGATTTTTGTGGAATTTTGTGGGATATTGAGGCGATTTAGGGATCTTGAGGGATTTTTCATATATTTTGTGGGAATTTGTGGAGATTCGGTGGGATATTTTTCTAGAATTTTGTCATGTTTTGAGAAGATTTATGGAATTTTGTGGGATTTTTCCTGGAATTTTGTTGGATACTGGGGAGATTTTGTGGGATGCTTGTGGAACTTTGAGGGACTCTTCTGGAATTTTGTGAGATTCTGTAGAGAACTGACGAATTATCAGGGATTTTTCATGTATTCTGTGGGAATTTGTGGAGATTTGGTGGGATTTTTGTGGATTTTGGCCGTGTTTTGAGAAGATTTAGGGAATTTTGTGTGATTTTTCTGGGATTTTGTTGGGTATTGAGGACATTTTGTGGGATGTTTCTGGAATTTCGTCAAGTTTTCAGAAGATTTAGGGAATTTTGTGGGATTTTTCTGGGATTTTGTTGGGTATTGAGGACATTTTGTGGGATGTTTCTGGAATTTGGTGGGGCTTTTCAAGAATTTTGTGGTATTTTGAAAAGATTTAGGGAATTTTGTGGTGTTTTTTCTTGAATTTTTTGGGAAACTGTGCTGATTTTATGGAGCGTTTCTGGAATTTGGTCGAGTTTTCAGAAGATTTAGGGATTTTTGTGAGATTTTTGTGGGATGTTCTGGGAATTGGTAGAGATTTTGTGGGACATTCCTGTGAATTGGTAGGGTTTTGAAATGATTTAGGGAGTTTTGTGGGACTTCTCTGGAATTTTGTGGGTTTTTTTCTGGAATTGTGTGGGATTCTGAGGAGACTTGAAGAATTTTGAGGAATTTGTTTTAGATTTTGTGGGAATTTGTGTAGATTCTGTGGGATTTTTCTGGAATTTGGTGGGCCTTTTCAAGGACTTTGTGTGGTTTTGAGGAGACTTGAAGAATTTTGAGGATTTTTTTTTATATTTTGTGGAAACTTGTGGAGGTTTTGTGTGATTTTTGTGGGATTTTGTGGGATATTGAGGCGATTTAGGGATCTTGAGGGAATTTTCATGTATTTTGTGGGAATTTGTGGAGATTTGGTGGGATATTTTTCTAGAATTTGGTCGTGTTTTGTGAAGATTTAGGGAATTTTGTGGGATTTTTCTTGAATTTTGTTGGATATTGAGTAGATTTTGTGGAACTTTGAGGGACTTTTCTGGAATTTGGTGAGATTCTGTAGAGAACTGAAGAATTATCAGGGATTTTTCATGTATTCTGTGGGAATTTGTGGAGATTTGGTGGGATTTTTCTGGAATTTGGTAGAGTTTTGAGAAGATTTAGGGAATTTTGTGGGATTTTTCCTGGAATTTTGTTGGATATTGAGGAGATTTTGTGGGGTGTTTGTGGAACTTTGAGGGACTCTTCTGGAATTTGGTGAGATTCTGTAGAGAACTGACGAATTATCAGGGATTTTTCATGTATTCTGTGGGAATTTGTGGAGATTTGGTGGGATTTTTCTGGAATTTGGTAGAGTTTTGAGAAGATTTAGGGAATTCTGTAAGATTTTTCTGGAATTTGGTGGGCCTCTTTGAAGGACTTTGCGTGGTATTGAGGAGACTTGAAGAATTTTGAGGAATTTTTCTTAGATTCTGTGGAAACTTGTGGAGGTTTTGTGGGATTTTTGTGGAATTTTGTGGGATATTGAGGCGATTTAGGGATCTTGAGGGATTTTTCATATATTTTGTGGGAATTTGTGGAGATTTGGTGGGATATTTTTCTAGAATTTGGTCATGTTTTGAGAAGATTTAGGGAATTTTGTGGGATTTTTCCTGGAATTTTGTTGGATACTGGGGAGATTTTGTGGGATGCTTGTGGAACTTTGAGGGACTCTTCTGGAATTTGGTGAGATTCTGTAGAGAACTGACGAATTATCAGGGATTTTTCATGTATTCTGTGGGAATTTGTGGAGATTCGGTGGGATATTTTTCTAGAATTTGGTCATGTTTTGAGAAGATTTAGGGAATTTTGTGTGATTTTTCTGGGATTTTGTTGGGTATTGAGGACATTTTGTGGGATGTTTCTGGAATTTGGTGGGGCTTTTCAAGAATTTTGTGGTATTTTGAAAAGATTTAGGGAATTTTGTGGTGTTTTTTCTTGAATTTTGAGGGAAACTGTGCTGATTTTATGGAGCGTTTCTGGAATTTGGTCGAGTTTTCAGAAGATTTAGGGATTTTTGTGAGATTTTTGTGGGATGTTCTGGGAATTGGTGGAGATTTTGTGGGACATTCCTTTGAATTGGTAGGGTTTTGAAATGATTTAGGGAGTTTTGTGGGACTTCTCTAGAATTTTGCGGGTTTTTTCTGGAATTGTGTGGGATTCTGAGGAGACTTGAAGAATTTTGAGGAATTTGTTTTAGATTTTGTGGGAATTGTTGGAGATTCTGTGGGATTTTACTGGAATTTGGTGGGCCTTTTCAAGGACTTTGTGTGGTTTTGAGGAGACTTGAAGAATTTTGAGGATTTTTTCTTAGATTTTGTACAAACCTGTGGAGGTTTTGTGTGATTTTTGTGGGATTTTGTGGGATATTGAGGCGATTTAGGGATCTTGAGGGATTTTTCATGTATTTTGTGGGAATTTGTGGAGATTTGGTGGGATATTTTTCTAGAATTTGGTCGTGTTTTGAGAAGATTTAGGGAATTTTGTGGGATTTTTCCTGGAATTTTGTTGGATACTGGGGAGATTTTGTGGGATGCTTGTGGAACTTGGAGGGATTTTTCTGGAATTTGGTGAGATTCTGTAGAGAACTGACGAATTATCAGGGATTTTTCATGTATTCTGTGGGAATTTGTGGAGATTTGGTGGGATTTTTGTGGATTTTGGCCGTGTTTTGAGAAGATTTAGGGAATTTTGTGTGATTTTTCTGGGATTTTGTTGGGTATTGAGGACATTTTGTGGGATGTTTCTGGAATTTCGTCAAGTTTTCAGAAGATTTAGGGAATTTTGTGGGATTTTTCTGGGATTTTGTTGGGTATTGAGGACATTTTGTGGGATGTTTCTGGAATTTGGTGGGGCTTTTCAGGAATTTTGTGGTATTTTGAAAAGATTTAGGGAATTTTGTGGTGTTTTTTCTTGAATTTTTTGGGAAACTGTGCTGATTTTATGGGGCGTTTCTGGAATTTGGTCGAGTTTTCAGAAGATTTAGGGATTTTTGTGAGATTTTTGTGGGATGTTCTGGGAATTGGTAGAGATTTTGTGGGACATTCCTGTGAATTGGTAGGGTTTTGAAATGATTTAGGGAGTTTTGTGGGACTTCTCTGGAATTTTGTGGGTTTTTTTCTGGAATTGTGTGGGATTCTGAGGAGACTTGAAGAATTTTGAGGAATTTGTTTTAGATTTTGTGGGAATTGTTGGAGATTCTGTGGGATTTTACTGGAATTTGGTGGTTTTTTTCAAGGACTTTGTGTGGTTTTGAGGAGACGAAGAATTTTGAGGATTTTTTTTTATATTTTGTGGAAACTTGTGGAGGTTTTGTGTGATTTTTGTGGGATTTTGTGGGATATTGAGGCGATTTAGGGATCTTGAGGGATTTTTCATGTATTTTGTGGGAATTTGTGGAGATTTGGTGGGATATTTTTCTAGAATTTGGTTGTGTTTTGTGAAGATTTAGGGAATTTTGTGGGATTTTTCTTGAATTTTGTTGGATATTGAGTAGATTTTGTGGAACTTTGAGGGACTCTTCTGGAATTTGGTGAGATTCTGTAGAGAACTGACGAATTATCAGGGATTTTTCATGTATTCTGTGGGAATTTGTGGAGATTTGGTGGGATTTTTCTGGAATTTGGTAGAGTTTTGAGAAGATTTAGGGAATTCTGTAAGATTTTTCTGGAATTTGGTGGGCCTCTTTGAAGGACTTTGTGTGGTTTTGAGGAGACTTGAAGAATTTTGAGGAATTTTTCTTAGATTCTGTGGAAACTTGTGGAGGTTTTGTGGGATTTTTGTGGAATTTTGTGGGATATTGAGGCGATTTAGGGATCTTGAGGGATTTTTCATATATTTTGTGGGAATTTGTGGAGATTCGGTGGGATATTTTTCTAGAATTTTGTCATGTTTTGAGAAGATTTATGGAATTTTGTGGGATTTTTCCTGGAATTTTGTTGGATACTGGGGAGATTTTGTGGGATGCTTGTGGAACTTTGAGGGACTCTTCTGGAATTTGGTGAGATTCTGTAGAGAACTGACGAATTATCAGGGATTTTTCATGTATTCTGTGGGAATTTGTGGAGATTTGGTGGGATTTTTGTGGATTTTGGCCGTGTTTTGAGAAGATTTAGGGAATTTTGTGTGATTTTTCTGGGATTTTGTTGGGTATTGAGGACATTTTGTGGGATGTTTCTGGAATTTGGTGGGGCTTTTCAAGAATTTTGTGGTATTTTGAAAAGATTTAGGGAATTTTGTGGTGTTTTTTCTTGAATTTTGAGGGAAACTGTGCTGATTTTATGGAGCGTTTCTGGAATTTGGTCGAGTTTTCAGAAGATTTAGGGATTTTTGTGAGATTTTTGTGGGATGTTCTGGGAATTGGTGGAGATTTTGTGGGACATTCCTGTGAATTGGTAGGGTTTTGAAATGATTTAGGGAGTTTTGTGGGACTTCTCTGGAATTTTGTGGGTTTTTTCTGGAATTGTGTGGGATTCTGAGGAGACTTGAAGAATTTTGAGGAATTTGTTTTAGATTTTGTGGGAATTTGTGTAGATTCTGTGGGATTTTTCTGGAATTTGGTGGTTTTTTTCAAGGACTTTGTGTGGTTTTGAGGAGACTTGAAGAATTTTGAGGATTTTTTTTTATATTTTGTGGAAACTTGTGGAGGTTTTGTGTGATTTTTGTGGGATTTTGTGGGATATTGAGGCGATTTAGGGATCTTGAGGGATTTTTCATGTATTTTGTGGGAATTTGTGGAGATTTGGTGGGATATTTTTCTAGAATTTGGTCGTGTTTTGTGAAGATTTAGGGAATTTTGTGGGATTTTTCTTGAATTTTGTTGGATATTGAGTAGATTTTGTGGAACTTTGAGGGACTTTTCTGGAATTTGGTGAGATTCTGTAGAGAACTGAAGAATTATCAGGGATTTTTCATGTATTCTGTGGGAATTTGTGGAAATTTGGTGGGATATTTTTCTAGAATTTGGTCGTGTTTTGAGAAGATTTAGGGAATTTTGTGGGATTTTTCCTGGAATTTTATTGGATACTGGGGAGATTTTGTGGGATGTTTGTGGAACTTTGAGGGACTCTTCTGGAATTTGGTGAGATTCTGTAGAGAACTGACGAATTATCAGGGATTTTTCATGTATTCTGTGGGAATTTGTGGAGATTTGGTGGGATTTTTGTGGATTTTGGCCGTGTTTTGAGAAGATTTAGGGAATTTTGTGTGATTTTTCTGGGATTTTGTTGGATACTGTGCTGATTTTATGGGGCGTTTCTGGAATTTCGTCAAGTTTTCAGAAGATTTAGGGAATTTTGTGGGATTTTTCTGGGATTTTGTTGGGTATTGAGGACATTTTGTGGGATGTTTCTGGAATTTGGTGGGGCTTTTCAAGAATTTTGTGGTATTTTGAAAAGATTTTGGGAATTTTGTGGTGTTTTTTCTTGAATTTTTTGGGAAACTGTGCTGATTTTATGGGGTGTTTCTGGAATTTGGTCGAGTTTTCAGAAGATTTAGGGATTTTTGTGAGATTTTTGTGGGATGTTCTGGGAATTGGTAGAGATTTTGTGGGACATTCCTGTGAATTGGTAGGGTTTTGAAATGATTTAGGGAGTTTTGTGGGACTTCTCTGGAATTTTGTGGGTTTTTTTCTGGAATTGTGTGGGATTCTGAGGAGACTTGAAGAATTTTGAGGAATTTGTTTTAGATTTTGTGGGAATTGTTGGAGATTCTGTGGGATTTTTCTGGAATTTGGTGGTTTTTTTCAAGGACTTTGTGTGGTTTTGAGGAGACTTGAAGAATTTTGAGGATTTTTTTTTATATTTTGTGGAAACTTGTGGAGGTTTTGTGTGATTTTTGTGGGATTTTGTGGGATATTGAGGCGATTTAGGGATCTTGAGGGATTTTTCATGTATTTTGTGGGAATTTGTGGAGATTTGGTGGGATATTTTTCTAGAATTTGGTCGTGTTTTGTGAAGATTTAGGGAATTTTGTGGGATTTTTCTTGAATTTTGTTGGATATTGAGTAGATTTTGTGGAACTTTGAGGGACTTTTCTGGAATTTGGGGAGATTCTGTAGAGAACTGAAGAATTATCAGGGATTTTTCATGTATTCTGTGGGAATTTGTGGAGATTTGGTGGGATTTTTCTGGAATTTGGTAGAGTTTTGAGAAGATTTAGGGAATTCTGTAAGATTTTTCTGGAATTTGGTGGGCCTCTTTGAAGGACTTTGTGTGGTTTTGAGGAGACTTGAAGAATTTTGAGGAATTTTTCTTAGATTCTGTGGAAACTTGTGGAGGTTTTGTGGGATTTTGTGGGAATTTTGTGGGATATTGAGGCGATTTAGGGATCTTGAGGGATTTTTCATATATTTTGTGGGAATTTGTGGAGATTCGGTGGGATATTTTTCTAGAATTTTGTCATGTTTTGAGAAGATTTATGGAATTTTGTGGGATTTTTCCTGGAATTTTGTTGGATACTGGGGAGATTTTGTGGGATGCTTGTGGAACTTTGAGGGACTCTTCTGGAATTTGGTGAGATTCTGTAGAGAACTGACGAATTATCAGGGATTTTTCATGTATTCTGTGGGAATTTGTGGAGATTTGGTGGGATTTTTGTGGATTTTGGCCGTGTTTTGAGAAGATTTAGGGAATTTTGTGTGATTTTTCTGGGATTTTGTTGGGTATTGAGGACATTTTGTGGGATGTTTCTGGAATTTCGTCAAGTTTTCAGAAGATTTAGGGAATTTTGTGGGATTTTTCTGGGATTTTGTTGGGTATTGAGGACATTTTGTGGGATGTTTCTGGAATTTGGTGGGGCTTTTCAAGAATTTTGTGGTATTTTGAAAAGATTTAGGGAATTTTGTGGTGTTTTTTCTTGAATTTTTTGGGAAACTGTGCTGATTTTATGGAGCGTTTCTGGAATTTGGTCGAGTTTTCAGAAGATTTAGGGATTTTTGTGAGATTTTTGTGGGATGTTCTGGGAATTGGTAGAGATTTTGTGGGACATTCCTGTGAATTGGTAGGGTTTTGAAATGATTTAGGGAGTTTTGTGGGACTTCTCTGGAATTTTGTGGGTTTTTTTCTGGAATTGTGTGGGATTCTGAGGAGACTTGAAGAATTTTGAGGAATTTGTTTTAGATTTTGTGGGAATTTGTGTAGATTCTGTGGGATTTTTCTGGAATTTGGTGGGCCTTTTCAAGGACTTTGTGTGGTTTTGAGGAGACTTGAAGAATTTTGAGGATTTTTTTTTATATTTTGTGGAAACTTGTGGAGGTTTTGTGTGATTTTTGTGGGATTTTGTGGGATATTGAGGCGATTTAGGGATCTTGAGGGATTTTTCATGTATTTTGTGGGAATTTGTGGAGATTTGGTGGGATATTTTTCTAGAATTTGGTCGTGTTTTGTGAAGATTTAGGGAATTTTGTGGGATTTTTCTTGAATTTTGTTGGATATTGAGTAGATTTTGTGGAACTTTGAGGGACTTTTCTGGAATTTGGTGAGATTCTGTAGAGAACTGAAGAATTATCAGGGATTTTTCATGTATTCTGTGGGAATTTGTGGAGATTTGGTGGGATTTTTCTGGAATTTGGTAGAGTTTTGAGAAGATTTAGGGAATTTTGTGGGATTTTTCCTGGAATTTTGTTGGATATTGAGGAGATTTTGTGGGGTGTTTGTGGAACTTTGAGGGACTCTTCTGGAATTTGGTGAGATTCTGTAGAGAACTGACGAATTATCAGGGATTTTTCATGTATTCTGTGGGAATTTGTGGAGATTTGGTGGGATTTTTCTGGAATTTGGTAGAGTTTTGAGAAGATTTAGGGAATTCTGTAAGATTTTTCTGGAATTTGGTGGGCCTCTTTGAAGGACTTTGCGTGGTATTGAGGAGACTTGACGAATTTTGAGGAATTTTTCTTAGATTCTGTGGAAACTTGTGGAGGTTTTGTGGGATTTTTGTGGAATTTTGTGGGATATTGAGGCGATTTAGGGATCTTGAGGGATTTTTCATATATTTTGTGGGAATTTGTGGAGATTTGGTGGGATATTTTTCTAGAATTTGGTCATGTTTTGAGAAGATTTAGGGAATTTTGTGGGATTTTTCCTGGAATTTTGTTGGATACTGGGGAGATTTTGTGGGATGCTTGTGGAACTTTGAGGGACTCTTCTGGAATTTGGTGAGATTCTGTAGAGAACTGACGAATTATCAGGGATTTTTCATGTATTCTGTGGGAATTTGTGGAGATTCGGTGGGATATTTTTCTAGAATTTGGTCATGTTTTGAGAAGATTTAGGGAATTTTGTGTGATTTTTCTGGGATTTTGTTGGGTATTGAGGACATTTTGTGGGATGTTTCTGGAATTTGGTGGGGCTTTTCAAGAATTTTGTGGTATTTTGAAAAGATTTAGGGAATTTTGTGGTGTTTTTTCTTGAATTTTGAGGGAAACTGTGCTGATTTTATGGAGCGTTTCTGGAATTTGGTCGAGTTTTCAGAAGATTTAGGGATTTTTGTGAGATTTTTGTGGGATGTTCTGGGAATTGGTGGAGATTTTGTGGGACATTCCTTTGAATTGGTAGGGTTTTGAAATGATTTAGGGAGTTTTGTGGGACTTCTCTAGAATTTTGCGGGTTTTTTCTGGAATTGTGTGGGATTCTGAGGAGACTTGAAGAATTTTGAGGAATTTGTTTTAGATTTTGTGGGAATTGTTGGAGATTCTGTGGGATTTTACTGGAATTTGGTGGGCCTTTTCAAGGACTTTGTGTGGTTTTGAGGAGACTTGAAGAATTTTGAGGATTTTTTCTTAGATTTTGTACAAACCTGTGGAGGTTTTGTGTGATTTTTGTGGGATTTTGTGGGATATTGAGGCGATTTAGGGATCTTGAGGGATTTTTCATGTATTTTGTGGGAATTTGTGGAGATTTGGTGGGATATTTTTCTAGAATTTGGTCGTGTTTTGAGAAGATTTAGGGAATTTTGTGGGATTTTTCCTGGAATTTTGTTGGATACTGGGGAGATTTTGTGGGATGCTTGTGGAACTTGGAGGGACTTTTCTGGAATTTGGTGAGATTCTGTAGAGAACTGACGAATTATCAGGGATTTTTCATGTATTCTGTGGGAATTTGTGGAGATTTGGTGGGATATTTTTCTAGAATTTGGTCGTGTTTTGAGAAGATTTAGGGAATTTGGTGGGATTTTTCCTGGAATTTTATTGGATACTGGGGAGATTTTGTGGGATGTTTGTGGAACTTTGAGGGACTCTTCTGGAATTTGGTGAGATTCTGTAGAGAACTGACGAATTATCAGGGATTTTTCATGTATTCTGTGGGAATTTGTGGAGATTTGGTGGGATTTTTGTGGATTTTGGCCGTGTTTTGAGAAGATTTAGGGAATTTTGTGTGATTTTTCTGGGATTTTGTTGGATACTGTGCTGATTTTATGGGGCGTTTCTGGAATTTCGTCAAGTTTTCAGAAGATTTAGGGAATTTTGTGGGTTTTTTCTGGGATTTTGTTGGGTATTGAGGACATTTTGTGGGATGTTTCTGGAATTTGGTGGGGCTTTTCAAGAATTTTGTGGTATTTTGAAAAGATTTTGGGAATTTTGTGGTGTTTTTTCTTGAATTTTTTGGGAAACTGTGCTGATTTTATGGGGCGTTTCTGGAATTTGGTCGAGTTTTCAGAAGATTTAGGGATTTTTGTGAGATTTTTGTGGGATGTTCTGGGAATTGGTAGAGATTTTGTGGGACATTCCTGTGAATTGGTAGGGTTTTGAAATGATTTAGGGAGTTTTGTGGGACTTCTCTGGAATTTTGTGGGTTTTTTTCTGGAATTGTGTGGGATTCTGAGGAGACTTGAAGAATTTTGAGGAATTTGTTTTAGATTTTGTGGGAATTGTTGGAGATTCTGTGGGATTTTACTGGAATTTGGTGGTTTTTTTCAAGGACTTTGTGTGGTTTTGAGGAGACTTGAAGAATTTTGAGGATTTTTTTTTATATTTTGTGGAAACTTGTGGAGGTTTTGTGTGATTTTTGTGGGATTTTGTGGGATATTGAGGCGATTTAGGGATCTTGAGGGATTTTTCATGTATTTTGTGGGAATTTGTGGAGATTTGGTGGGATATTTTTCTAGAATTTGGTCGTGTTTTGTGAAGATTTAGGGAATTTTGTGGGATTTTTCTTGAATTTTGTTGGATATTGAGTAGATTTTGTGGAACTTTGAGGGACTTTTCTGGAATTTGGTGAGATTCTGTAGAGAACTGAAGAATTATCAGGGATTTTTCATGTATTCTGTGGGAATTTGTGGAGATTTGGTGGGATTTTTCTGGAATTTGGTAGAGTTTTGAGAAGATTTAGGGAATTTTGTGGGATTTTTCCTGGAATTTTGTTGGATATTGAGGAGATTTTGTGGGGTGTTTGTGGAACTTTGAGGGACTCTTCTGGAATTTGGTGAGATTCTGTAGAGAACTGACGAATTATCAGGGATTTTTCATGTATTCTGTGGGAATTTGTGGAGATTTGGTGGGATTTTTCTGGAATTTGGTAGAGTTTTGAGAAGATTTAGGGAATTTTGTGGGATTTTTCCTGGAATTTTGTTGGATATTGAGGAGATTTTGTGGGGTGTTTGTGGAACTTTGAGGGACTCTTCTGGAATTTGGTGAGATTCTGTAGAGAACTGACGAATTATCAGGGATTTTTCATGTATTCTGTGGGAATTTGTGGAGATTTGGTGGGATTTTTCTGGAATTTGGTAGAGTTTTGAGAAGATTTAGGGAATTCTGTAAGATTTTTCTGGAATTTGGTGGGCCTCTTTGAAGGACTTTGTGTGGTTTTGAGGAGACTTGAAGAATTTTGAGGAATTTTTCTTAGATTCTGTGGAAACTTGTGGAGGTTTTGTGGGATTTTTGTGGAATTTTGTGGGATATTGAGGCGATTTAGGGATCTTGAGGGATTTTTCATGTATTTTGTGGGAATTTGTGGAGATTTGGTGGGATATTTTTCTGGAATTTGGTCATGTTTTGAGAAGATTTAGGGAATTTTGTGGGATTTTTCCTGGAATTTTGTTGGATACTGGGGAGATTTTGTGGAATGTTTGTGGAACTTTGAGGGACTCTTCTGGAATTTTGTGAGATTCTGTGGAGAACTGACGAATTATCAGGGATTTTTCATGTATTCTGTGGGAATTTGTGGAGATTCGGTGGGATATTTTTCTAGAATTTTGTCATGTTTTGAGAAGATTTAGGGAATTTTGTGGGATTTTTCCTGGAATTTTGTTGGATACTGGGGAGATTTTGTGGGATGCTTGTGGAACTTTGAGGGACTCTTCTGGAATTTTGTGAGATTCTGTAGAGAACTGACGAATTATCAGGGATTTTTCATGTATTCTGTGGGAATTTGTGGAGATTTGGTGGGATTTTTGTGGATTTTGGCCGTGTTTTGAGAAGATTTAGGGAATTTTGTGGGATTTTTCTGGGATTTTGTTGGGTATTGAGGACATTTTGTGGGATGTTTCTGGAATTTGGTGGGGCTTTTCAAGAATTTTGTGGTATTTTGAAAAGATTTAGGGAATTTTGTGGTGTTTTTTCTTGAATTTTGAGGGAAACTGTGCTGATTTTAGGGAGCGTTTCTGGAATTTGGTCGAGTTTTCAGAAGATTTAGGGATTTTTGTGAGATTTTTGTGGGATGTTCTGGGAATTGGTGGAGATTTTGTGGGACATTCCTGTGAATTGGTAGGGTTTTGAAATGATTTAGGGAGTTTTGTGGGACTTCTCTGGAATTTTGTGGGTTTTTTCTGGAATTGTGTGGGATTCTGAGGAGACTTGAAGAATTTTGAGGAATTTGTTTTAGATTTTGTGGGAATTGTTGGAGATTCTGTGGGATTTTACTGGAATTTGGTGGGCCTTTTCAAGGACTTTGTGTGGTTTTGAGGAGACTTGAAGAATTTTGAGGATTTTTTCTTAGATTTTGTACAAACCTGTGGAGGTTTTGTGTGATTTTTGTGGGATTTTGTGGGATATTGAGGCGATTTAGGGATCTTGAGGGATTTTTCATGTATTTTGTGGGAATTTGTGGAGATTTGGTGGGATATTTTTCTAGAATTTGGTCGTGTTTTGAGAAGATTTAGGGAATTTTGTGGGATTTTTCCTGGAATTTTGTTGGATACTGGGGAGATTTTGTGGGATGCTTGTGGAACTTGGAGGGACTCTTCTGGAATTTGGTGAGATTCTGTAGAGAACTGAAGAATTATCAGGGATTTTTCATGTATTCTGTGGGAATTTGTGGAGATTCGGTGGGATATTTTTCTAGAATTTGGTCGTGTTTTGAGAAGATTTAGGGAATTTGGTGGGATTTTTCCTGGAATTTTATTGGATACTGGGGAGATTTTGTGGGATGTTTGTGGAACTTTGAGGGACTCTTCTGGAATTTGGTGAGATTCTGTAGAGAACTGACGAATTATCAGGGATTTTTCATGTATTCTGTGGGAATTTGTGGAGATTTGGTGGGATTTTTGTGGATTTTGGCCGTGTTTTGAGAAGATTTAGGGAATTTTGTGTGATTTTTCTGGGATTTTGTTGGATACTGTGCTGATTTTATGGGGCGTTTCTGGAATTTCGTCAAGTTTTCAGAAGATTTAGGGAATTTTGTGGGATTTTTCTGGGATTTTGTTGGGTATTGAGGACATTTTGTGGGATGTTTCTGGAATTTGGTGGGGCTTTTCAAGAATTTTGTGGTATTTTGAAAAGATTTTGGGAATTTTGTGGTGTTTTTTCTTGAATTTTTTGGGAAACTGTGCTGATTTTATGGGGCGTTTCTGGAATTTGGTCGAGTTTTCAGAAGATTTAGGGATTTTTGTGAGTTTTTTGTGGGATGTTCTGGGAATTGGTAGAGATTTTGTGGGACATTCCTGTGAATTGGTAGGGTTTTGAAATGATTTAGGGAGTTTTGTGGGACTTCTCTGGAATTTTGTGGGTTTTTTCTGGAATTGTGTGGGATTCTGAGGAGACTTGAAGAATTTTGAGGAATTTGTTTTAGATTTTGTGGGAATTGTTGGAGATTCTGTGGGATTTTACTGGAATTTGGTGGTTTTTTTCAAGGACTTTGTGTGGTTTTGAGGAGACTTGAAGAATTTTGAGGATTTTTTTTTATATTTTGTGGAAACTTGTGGAGGTTTTGTGTGATTTTTGTGGGATTTTGTGGGATATTGAGGCGATTTAGGGATCTTGAGGGATTTTTCATGTATTTTGTGGGAATTTGTGGAGATTTGGTGGGATATTTTTCTAGAATTTGGTCGTGTTTTGTGAAGATTTAGGGAATTTTGTGGGATTTTTCTTGAATTTTGTTGGATATTGAGTAGATTTTGTGGAACTTTGAGGGACTTTTCTGGAATTTGGTGAGATTCTGTAGAGAACTGAAGAATTATCAGGGATTTTTCATGTATTCTGTGGGAATTTGTGGAGATTTGGTGGGATTTTTCTGGAATTTGGTAGAGTTTTGAGAAGATTTAGGGAATTTTGTGGGATTTTTCCTGGAATTTTGTTGGATATTGAGGAGATTTTGTGGGGTGTTTGTGGAACTTTGAGGGACTCTTCTGGAATTTGGTGAGATTCTGTAGAGAACTGACGAATTATCAGGGATTTTTCATGTATTCTGTGGGAATTTGTGGAGATTTGGTGGGATTTTTCTGGAATTTGGTAGAGTTTTGAGAAGATTTAGGGAATTCTGTAAGATTTTTCTGGAATTTGGTGGGCCTCTTTGAAGGACTTTGCGTGGTTTTGAGGAGACTTGAAGAATTTTGAGGAATTTTTCTTAGATTCTGTGGAAACTTGTGGAGGTTTTGTGGGATTTTTGTGGAATTTTGTGGGATATTGAGGCGATTTAGGGATCTTGAGGGATTTTTCATGTATTTTGTGGGAATTTGTGGAGATTTGGTGGGATATTTTTCTGGAATTTTGTCATGTTTTGAGAAGATTTAGGGAATTTTGTGGGATTTTTCCGGGAATTTTGTTGGATACTGGGGAGATTTTGTGGAATGTTTGTGGAACTTTGAGGGACTCTTCTGGAATTTGGTGAGATTCTGTAGAGAACTGACGAATTATCAGGGATTTTTCATGTATTCTGTGGGAATTTGTGGAGATTCGGTGGGATATTTTTCTAGAATTTTGTCACGTTTTGAGAAGATTTATGGAATTTTGTGGGATTTTTCCTGGAATTTTGTTGGATACTGGGGAGATTTTGTGGGATGCTTGTGGAACTTTGAGGGACTTTTCTGGAATTTGGTGAGATTCTGTAGAGAACTGACGAATTATCAGGGATTTTTCATGTATTCTGTGGGAATTTGTGGAGATTTGGTGGGATTTTTGTGGATTTTGGCCGTGTTTTGAGAAGATTTAGGGAATTTTGTGTGATTTTTCTGGGATTTTGTTGGATACTGTGCTGATTTTATGGGGCGTTTCTGGAATTTCGTCAAGTTTTCAGAAGATTTAGGGAATTTTGTGGGATTTTTCTGGGATTTTGTTGGGTATTGAGGACATTTTGTGGGATGTTTCTGGAATTTGGTGGGGCTTTTCAAGAATTTTGTGGTATTTTGAAAAGATTTAGGGAATTTTGTGGTGTTTTTTCTTGAATTTTTTGGGAAACTGTGCTGATTTTATGGGGCGTTTCTGGAATTTGGTCGAGTTTTCAGAAGATTTAGGGATTTTTGTGAGTTTTTTGTGGGATGTTCTGGGAATTGGTAGAGATTTTGTGGGACATTCCTGTGAATTGGTAGGGTTTTGAAATGATTTAGGGAGTTTTGTGGGACTTCTCTGGAATTTTGTGGGTTTTTTCTGGAATTGTGTGGGATTCTGAGGAGACTTGAAGAATTTTGAGGAATTTGTTTTAGATTTTGTGGGAATTGTTGGAGATTCTGTGGGATTTTACTGGAATTTGGTGGTTTTTTTCAAGGACTTTGTGTGGTTTTGAGGAGACTTGAAGAATTTTGAGGATTTTTTTTTATATTTTGTGGAAACTTGTGGAGGTTTTGTGTGATTTTTGTGGGATTTTGTGGGATATTGAGGCGATTTAGGGATCTTGAGGGATTTTTCATGTATTTTGTGGGAATTTGTGGAGATTTGGTGGGATATTTTTCTAGAATTTGGTCGTGTTTTGTGAAGATTTAGGGAATTTTGTGGGATTTTTCTTGAATTTTGTTGGATATTGAGTAGATTTTGTGGAACTTTGAGGGACTTTTCTGGAATTTGGTGAGATTCTGTAGAGAACTGAAGAATTATCAGGGATTTTTCATGTATTCTGTGGGAATTTGTGGAGATTTGGTGGGATTTTTCTGGAATTTGGTAGAGTTTTGAGAAGATTTAGGGAATTTTGTGGGATTTTTCCTGGAATTTTGTTGGATATTGAGGAGATTTTGTGGGGTGTTTGTGGAACTTTGAGGGACTCTTCTGGAATTTGGTGAGATTCTGTAGAGAACTGACGAATTATCAGGGATTTTTCATGTATTCTGTGGGAATTTGTGGAGATTTGGTGGGATTTTTCTGGAATTTGGTAGAGTTTTGAGAAGATTTAGGGAATTCTGTAAGATTTTTCTGGAATTTGGTGGGCCTCTTTGAAGGACTTTGCGTGGTTTTGAGGAGACTTGAAGAATTTTGAGGAATTTTTCTTAGATTCTGTGGAAACTTGTGGAGGTTTTGTGGGATTTTTGTGGAATTTTGTGGGATATTGAGGCGATTTAGGGATCTTGAGGGATTTTTCATGTATTTTGTGGGAATTTGTGGAGATTTGGTGGGATATTTTTCTGGAATTTTGTCATGTTTTGAGAAGATTTAGGGAATTTTGTGGGATTTTTCCGGGAATTTTGTTGGATACTGGGGAGATTTTGTGGAATGTTTGTGGAACTTTGAGGGACTCTTCTGGAATTTGGTGAGATTCTGTAGAGAACTGACGAATTATCAGGGATTTTTCATGTATTCTGTGGGAATTTGTGGAGATTCGGTGGGATATTTTTCTAGAATTTTGTCACGTTTTGAGAAGATTTATGGAATTTTGTGGGATTTTTCCTGGAATTTTGTTGGATACTGGGGAGATTTTGTGGGATGCTTGTGGAACTTTGAGGGACTTTTCTGGAATTTGGTGAGATTCTGTAGAGAACTGACGAATTATCAGGGATTTTTCATGTATTCTGTGGGAATTTGTGGAGATTTGGTGGGATTTTTGTGGATTTTGGCCGTGTTTTGAGAAGATTTAGGGAATTTTGTGTGATTTTTCTGGGATTTTGTTGGATACTGTGCTGATTTTATGGGGCGTTTCTGGAATTTCGTCAAGTTTTCAGAAGATTTAGGGAATTTTGTGGGATTTTTCTGGGATTTTGTTGGGTATTGAGGACATTTTGTGGGATGTTTCTGGAATTTGGTGGGGCTTTTCAAGAATTTTGTGGTATTTTGAAAAGATTTAGGGAATTTTGTGGTGTTTTTTCTTGAATTTTTTGGGAAACTGTGCTGATTTTATGGGGCGTTTCTGGAATTTGGTCGAGTTTTCAGAAGATTTAGGGATTTTTGTGAGTTTTTTGTGGGATGTTCTGGGAATTGGTAGAGATTTTGTGGGACATTCCTGTGAATTGGTAGGGTTTTGAAATGATTTAGGGAGTTTTGTGGGACTTCTCTGGAATTTTGTGGGTTTTTTCTGGAATTGTGTGGGATTCTGAGGAGACTTGAAGAATTTTGAGGAATTTGTTTTAGATTTTGTGGGAATTGTTGGAGATTCTGTGGGATTTTACTGGAATTTGGTGGTTTTTTTCAAGGACTTTGTGTGGTTTTGAGGAGACTTGAAGAATTTTGAGGATTTTTTTTTATATTTTGTGGAAACTTGTGGAGGTTTTGTGTGATTTTTGTGGGATTTTGTGGGATATTGAGGCGATTTAGGGATCTTGAGGGATTTTTCATGTATTTTGTGGGAATTTGTGGAGATTTGGTGGGATATTTTTCTAGAATTTGGTCGTGTTTTGTGAAGATTTAGGGAATTTTGTGGGATTTTTCTTGAATTTTGTTGGATATTGAGTAGATTTTGTGGAACTTTGAGGGACTTTTCTGGAATTTGGTGAGATTCTGTAGAGAACTGAAGAATTATCAGGGATTTTTCATGTATTCTGTGGGAATTTGTGGAGATTTGGTGGGATTTTTCTGGAATTTGGTAGAGTTTTGAGAAGATTTAGGGAATTTTGTGGGATTTTTCCTGGAATTTTGTTGGATATTGAGGAGATTTTGTGGGGTGTTTGTGGAACTTTGAGGGACTCTTCTGGAATTTGGTGAGATTCTGTAGAGAACTGACGAATTATCAGGGATTTTTCATGTATTCTGTGGGAATTTGTGGAGATTTGGTGGGATTTTTCTGGAATTTGGTAGAGTTTTGAGAAGATTTAGGGAATTCTGTAAGATTTTTCTGGAATTTGGTGGGCCTCTTTGAAGGACTTTGCGTGGTTTTGAGGAGACTTGAAGAATTTTGAGGAATTTTTCTTAGATTCTGTGGAAACTTGTGGAGGTTTTGTGGGATTTTTGTGGAATTTTGTGGGATATTGAGGCGATTTAGGGATCTTGAGGGATTTTTCATGTATTTTGTGGGAATTTGTGGAGATTTGGTGGGATATTTTTCTGGAATTTTGTCATGTTTTGAGAAGATTTAGGGAATTTTGTGGGATTTTTCCGGGAATTTTGTTGGATACTGGGGAGATTTTGTGGAATGTTTGTGGAACTTTGAGGGACTCTTCTGGAATTTGGTGAGATTCTGTAGAGAACTGACGAATTATCAGGGATTTTTCATGTATTCTGTGGGAATTTGTGGAGATTCGGTGGGATATTTTTCTAGAATTTTGTCACGTTTTGAGAAGATTTATGGAATTTTGTGGGATTTTTCCTGGAATTTTGTTGGATACTGGGGAGATTTTGTGGGATGCTTGTGGAACTTTGAGGGACTCTTCTGGAATTTTGTGAGATTCTGTAGAGAACTGACGAATTATCAGGGATTTTTCATGTATTCTGTGGGAATTTGTGGAGATTTGGTGGGATTTTTGTGGATTTTGGCCGTGTTTTGAGAAGATTTAGGGAATTTTGTGTGATTTTTCTGGGATTTTGTTGGGTATTGAGGACATTTTGTGGGATGTTTCTGGAATTTGGTGGGGCTTTTCAAGAATTTTGTGGTATTTTGAAAAGATTTAGGGAATTTTGTGGTGTTTTTTCTTGAATTTTGAGGGAAACTGTGCTGATTTTATGGAGCGTTTCTGGAATTTGGTCGAGTTTTCAGAAGATTTAGGGATTTTTGTGAGATTTTTGTGGGATGTTCTGGGAATTGGTGGAGATTTTGTGGGACATTCCTTTGAATTGGTAGGGTTTTGAAATGATTTAGGGAGTTTTGTGGGACTTCTCTGGAATTTTGTGGGTTTTTTTCTGGAATTGTGTGGGATTCTGAGGAGACTTGAAGAATTTTGAGGAATTTGTTTTAGATTTTGTGGGAATTGTTGGAGATTCTGTGGGATTTTACTGGAATTTGGTGGTTTTTTTCAAGGACTTTGTGTGGTTTTGAGGAGACTTGAAGAATTTTGAGGATTTTTTTTTATATTTTGTGGAAACTTGTGGAGGTTTTGTGTGATTTTTGTGGGATTTTGTGGGATATTGAGGCGATTTAGGGATCTTGAGGGATTTTTCATGTATTTTGTGGGAATTTGTGGAGATTTGGTGGGATATTTTTCTAGAATTTGGTCGTGTTTTGTGAAGATTTAGGGAATTTTGTGGGATTTTCCTTGAATTTTGTTGGATATTGAGTAGATTTTGTGGAACTTTGAGGGACTTTTCTGGAATTTGGTGAGATTCTGTAGAGAACTGAAGAATTATCAGGGATTTTTCATGTATTCTGTGGGAATTTGTGGAGATTTGGTGGGATTTTTCTGGAATTTGGTAGAGTTTTGAGAAGATTTAGGGAATTTTGTGGGATTTTTCCTGGAATTTTGTTGGATACTGGGGAGATTTTGTGGGGTGTTTGTGGAACTTTGAGGGACTCTTCTGGAATTTGGTGAGATTCTGTAGAGAACTGAAGAATTATCAGGGATTTTTCATGTATTCTGTGGGAATTTGTGGAGATTTGGTGGGATTTTTCTGGAATTTGGTAGAGTTTTGAGAAGATTTAGGGAATTTTGTGGGATTTTTCCTGGAATTTTATTGGATACTGTACTGATTTTATGGGGCGTTTCTGGAATTTCGTCAAGTTTTCAGAAGATTTAGGGAATTTTGTGGGATTTTTCTGGGATTTTGTTGGGTATTGAGGACATTTTGTGGGATGTTTCTGGAATTTGGTGGGGCTTTTCAAGAATTTTGTGGTATTTTGAAAAGATTTAGGGAATTTTGTGGTGTTTTTTCTTGAATTTTGAGGGAAACTGTGCTGATTTTATGGGGCGTTTCTGGAATTTGGTCGAGTTTTCAGAAGATTTAGGGATTTTTGTGAGATTTTTGTGGGATGTTCTGGGAATTGGTAGAGATTTTGTGGGACATTCCTGTGAATTGGTAGGGTTTTGAAATGATTTAGGGAGTTTTGTGGGACTTCTCTGGAATTTTGTTGGTTTTTTTCTGGAATTGTGTGGGATTCTGAGGAGACTTGAAGAATTTTGAGGAATTTGTTTTAGATTTTGTGGGAATTGTTGGAGATTCTGTGGGATTTTACTGGAATTTGGTGGTTTTTTTCAAGGACTTTGTGTGGTTTTGAGGAGACTTGAAGAATTTTGAGGATTTTTTTTATATTTTGTGGAAACTTGTGGAGGTTTTGTGTGATTTTTGTGGGATTTTGTAGGATATTGAGGCGATTTAGGGATCTTGAGGGATTTTTCATGTATTTTGTGGGAATTTGTGGAGATTTGGTGGGATATTTTTCTAGAATTTGGTCGTGTTTTGTGAAGATTTAGGGAATTTTGTGGGATTTTTCTTGAATTTTGTTGGATATTGAGTAGATTTTGTGGAACTTTGAGGGACTTTTCTGGAATTTGGTGAGATTCTGTAGAGAACTGACGAATTATCAGGGATTTTTCATGTATTCTGTGGGAATTTGTGGAGATTTGGTGGGATTTTTCTGGAATTTGGTAGAGTTTTGAGAAGATTTAGGGAATTCTGTAAGATTTTTCTGGAATTTGGTGGGCCTCTTTGAAGGACTTTGCGTGGTTTTGAGGAGACTTGAAGAATTTTGAGGAATTTTTCTTAGATTCTGTGGAAACTTGTGGAGGTTTTGTGGGATTTTTGTGGAATTTTGTGGGATATTGAGGCGATTTAGGGATCTTGAGGGATTTTTCATGTATTTTGTGGGAATTTGTGGAGATTTGGTGGGATATTTTTCTGGAATTTGGTCATGTTTTGAGAAGATTTAGGGAATTTTGTGGGATTTTTCCGGGAATTTTGTTGGATACTGGGGAGATTTTGTGGAATGTTTGTGGAACTTTGAGGGACTCTTCTGGAATTTTGTGAGATTCTGTAGAGAACTGACGAATTATCAGGGATTTTTCATGTATTCTGTGGGAATTTGTGGAGATTCGGTGGGATATTTTTCTAGAATTTTGTCACGTTTTGAGAAGGTTTATGGAATTTTGTGGGATTTTTCCTGGAATTTTGTTGGATACTGGGGAGATTTTGTGGGATGCTTGTGGAACTTTGAGGGACTCTTCTGGAATTTTGTGAGATTCTGTAGAGAACTGACGAATTATCAGGGATTTTTCATGTATTCTGTGGGAATTTGTGGAGATTTGGTGGGATTTTTGTGGATTTTGGCCGTGTTTTGAGAAGATTTAGGGAATTTTGTGTGATTTTTCTGGGATTTTGTTGGGTATTGAGGACATTTTGTGGGATGTTTCTGGAATTTGGTGGGGCTTTTCAAGAATTTTGTGGTATTTTGAAAAGATTTAGGGAATTTTGTGGTGTTTTTTCTTGAATTTTGAGGGAAACTGTGCTGATTTTATGGAGCGTTTCTGGAATTTGGTCGAGTTTTCAGAAGATTTAGGGATTTTTGTGAGATTTTTGTGGGATGTTCTGGGAATTGGTGGAGATTTTGTGGGACATTCCTTTGAATTGGTAGGGTTTTGAAATGATTTAGGGAGTTTTGTGGGACTTCTCTGGAATTTTGTGGGTTTTTTTCTGGAATTGTGTGGGATTCTGAGGAGACTTGAAGAATTTTGAGGAATTTGTTTTAGATTTTGTGGGAATTGTTGGAGATTCTGTGGGATTTTACTGGAATTTGGTGGTTTTTTTCAAGGACTTTGTGTGGTTTTGAGGAGACTTGAAGAATTTTGAGGATTTTTTTTTATATTTTGTGGAAACTTGTGGAGGTTTTGTGTGATTTTTGTGGGATTTTGTGGGATATTGAGGCGATTTAGGGATCTTGAGGGATTTTTCATGTATTTTGTGGGAATTTGTGGAGATTTGGTGGGATATTTTTCTAGAATTTGGTCGTGTTTTGTGAAGATTTAGGGAATTTTGTGGGATTTTTCTTGAATTTTGTTGGATATTGAGTAGATTTTGTGGAACTTTGAGGGACTTTTCTGGAATTTGGTGAGATTCTGTAGAGAACTGAAGAATTATCAGGGATTTTTCATGTATTCTGTGGGAATTTGTGGAGATTTGGTGGGATTTTTCTGGAATTTGGTAGAGTTTTGAGAAGATTTAGGGAATTTTGTGGGATTTTTCCTGGAATTTTGTTGGATATTGAGGAGATTTTGTGGGGTGTTTGTGGAACTTTGAGGGACTCTTCTGGAATTTGGTGAGATTCTGTAGAGAACTGACGAATTATCAGGGATTTTTCATGTATTCTGTGGGAATTTGTGGAGATTTGGTGGGATTTTTCTGGAATTTGGTAGAGTTTTGAGAAGATTTAGGGAATTTTGTGGGATTTTTCCTGGAATTTTGTTGGATATTGAGGAGATTTTGTGGGGTGTTTGTGGAACTTTGAGGGACTCTTCTGGAATTTGGTGAGATTCTGTAGAGAACTGACGAATTATCAGGGATTTTTCATGTATTCTGTGGGAATTTGTGGAGATTTGGTGGGATTTTTCTGGAATTTGGTAGAGTTTTGAGAAGATTTAGGGAATTCTGTAAGATTTTTCTGGAATTTGGTGGGCCTCTTTGAAGGACTTTGCGTGGTTTTGAGGAGACTTGAAGAATTTTGAGGAATTTTTCTTAGATTCTGTGGAAACTTGTGGAGGTTTTGTGGGATTTTTGTGGAATTTTGTGGGATATTGAGGCGATTTAGGGATCTTGAGGGATTTTTCATGTATTTTGTGGGAATTTGTGGAGATTTGGTGGGATATTTTTCTGGAATTTGGTCATGTTTTGAGAAGATTTAGGGAATTTTGTGGGATTTTTCCGGGAATTTTGTTGGATACTGGGGAGATTTTGTGGAATGTTTGTGGAACTTTGAGGGACTCTTCTGGAATTTTGTGAGATTCTGTAGAGAACTGACGAATTATCAGGGATTTTTCATGTATTCTGTGGGAATTTGTGGAGATTCGGTGGGATATTTTTCTAGAATTTTGTCACGTTTTGAGAAGGTTTATGGAATTTTGTGGGATTTTTCCTGGAATTTTGTTGGATACTGGGGAGATTTTGTGGGATGCTTGTGGAACTTTGAGGGACTCTTCTGGAATTTTGTGAGATTCTGTAGAGAACTGACGAATTATCAGGGATTTTTCATGTATTCTGTGGGAATTTGTGGAGATTTGGTGGGATTTTTGTGGATTTTGGCCGTGTTTTGAGAAGATTTAGGGAATTTTGTGTGATTTTTCTGGGATTTTGTTGGGTATTGAGGACATTTTGTGGGATGTTTCTGGAATTTGGTGGGGCTTTTCAAGAATTTTGTGGTATTTTGAAAAGATTTAGGGAATTTTGTGGTGTTTTTTCTTGAATTTTGAGGGAAACTGTGCTGATTTTATGGAGCGTTTCTGGAATTTGGTCGAGTTTTCAGAAGATTTAGGGATTTTTGTGAGATTTTTGTGGGATGTTCTGGGAATTGGTGGAGATTTTGTGGGACATTCCTTTGAATTGGTAGGGTTTTGAAATGATTTAGGGAGTTTTGTGGGACTTCTCTGGAATTTTGTGGGTTTTTTTCTGGAATTGTGTGGGATTCTGAGGAGACTTGAAGAATTTTGAGGAATTTGTTTTAGATTTTGTGGGAATTGTTGGAGATTCTGTGGGATTTTACTGGAATTTGGTGGTTTTTTTCAAGGACTTTGTGTGGTTTTGAGGAGACTTGAAGAATTTTGAGGATTTTTTTTTATATTTTGTGGAAACTTGTGGAGGTTTTGTGTGATTTTTGTGGGATTTTGTGGGATATTGAGGCGATTTAGGGATCTTGAGGGATTTTTCATGTATTTTGTGGGAATTTGTGGAGATTTGGTGGGATATTTTTCTAGAATTTGGTCGTGTTTTGTGAAGATTTAGGGAATTTTGTGGGATTTTTCTTGAATTTTGTTGGATATTGAGTAGATTTTGTGGAACTTTGAGGGACTTTTCTGGAATTTGGTGAGATTCTGTAGAGAACTGAAGAATTATCAGGGATTTTTCATGTATTCTGTGGGAATTTGTGGAGATTTGGTGGGATTTTTCTGGAATTTGGTAGAGTTTTGAGAAGATTTAGGGAATTTTGTGGGATTTTTCCTGGAATTTTGTTGGATATTGAGGAGATTTTGTGGGGTGTTTGTGGAACTTTGAGGGACTCTTCTGGAATTTGGTGAGATTCTGTAGAGAACTGAAGAATTATCAGGGATTTTTCATGTATTCTGTGGGAATTTGTGGAGATTTGGTGGGATTTTTCTGGAATTTGGTAGAGTTTTGAGAAGATTTAGGGAATTTTGTGGGATTTTTCCTGGAATTTTGTTGGATATTGAGGAGATTTTGTGGGGTGTTTGTGGAACTTTGAGGGACTCTTCTGGAATTTGGTGAGATTCTGTAGAGAACTGACGAATTATCAGGGATTTTTCATGTATTCTGTGGGAATTTGTGGAGATTTGGTGGGATTTTTCTGGAATTTGGTAGAGTTTTGAGAAGATTTAGGGAATTCTGTAAGATTTTTCTGGAATTTGGTGGGCCTCTTTGAAGGACTTTGCGTGGTTTTGAGGAGACTTGAAGAATTTTGAGGAATTTTTCTTAGATTCTGTGGAAACTTGTGGAGGTTTTGTGGGATTTTTGTGGAATTTTGTGGGATATTGAGGCGATTTAGGGATCTTGAGGGATTTTTCATATATTTTGTGGGAATTTGTGGAGATTCGGTGGGATATTTTTCTAGAATTTTGTCATGTTTTGAGAAGATTTATGGAATTTTGTGGGATTTTTCCTGGAATTTTGTTGGATACTGGGGAGATTTTGTGGGATGCTTGTGGAACTTTGAGGGACTTTTCTGGAATTTGGTGAGATTCTGTAGAGAACTGACGAATTATCAGGGATTTTTCATGTATTCTGTGGGAATTTGTTGAGATTTGGTGGGATTTTTGTGGATTTTGGCCGTGTTTTGAGAAGATTTAGGGAATTTTGTGGGATTTTTCTGGGATTTTGTTGGGTATTGAGGACATTTTGTGGGATGTTTCTGGAATTTGGTGGGGCTTTTCAAGAATTTTGTGGTATTTTGAAAAGATTTTGGGAATTTTGTGGTGTTTTTTCTTGAATTTTTTGGGAAACTGTGCTGATTTTATGGGGCGTTTCTGGAATTTGGTCGAGTTTTCAGAAGATTTAGGGATTTTTGTGAGATTTTTGTGGGATGTTCTGGGAATTGGTAGAGATTTTGTGGGACATTCCTGTGAATTGGTAGGGTTTTGAAATGATTTAGGGAGTTTTGTGGGACTTCTCTGGAATTTTCTGGGTTTTTTTCTGGAATTGTGTGGGATTCTGAGGAGACTTGAAGAATTTTGAGGAATTTGTTTTAGATTTTGTGGGAATTGTTGGAGATTCTGTGGGATTTTACTGGAATTTGGTGGTTTTTTTCAAGGACTTTGTGTGGTTTTGAGGAGACTTGAAGAATTTTGAGGATTTTTTTTTATATTTTGTGGAAACTTGTGGAGGTTTTGTGTGATTTTTGTGGGATTTTGTGGGATATTGAGGCGATTTAGGGATCTTGAGGGATTTTTCATGTATTTTGTGGGAATTTGTGGAGATTTGGTGGGATATTTTTCTAGAATTTGGTCGTGTTTTGTGAAGATTTAGGGAATTTTGTGGGATTTTTCTTGAATTTTGTTGGATATTGAGTAGATTTTGTGGAACTTTGAGGGACTTTTCTGGAATTTGGTGAGATTCTGTAGAGAACTGAAGAATTATCAGGGATTTTTCATGTATTCTGTGGGAATTTGTGGAGATTTGGTGGGATTTTTCTGGAATTTGGTAGAGTTTTGAGAAGATTTAGGGAATTCTGTAAGATTTTTCTGGAATTTGGTGGGCCTCTTTGAAGGACTTTGCGTGGTTTTGAGGAGACTTGAAGAATTTTGAGGAATTTTTCTTAGATTCTGTGGAAACTTGTGGAGGTTTTGTGGGATTTTTGTGGAATTTTGTGGGATATTGAGGCGATTTAGGGATCTTGAGGGATTTTTCATATATTTTGTGGGAATTTGTGGAGATTCGGTGGGATATTTTTCTAGAATTTTGTCATGTTTTGAGAAGATTTAGGGAATTTTGTGGGATTTTTCCGGGAATTTTGTTGGATACTGGGGAGATTTTGTGGAATGTTTGTGGAACTTTGAGGGACTCTTCTGGAATTTGGTGAGATTCTGTAGAGAACTGACGAATTATCAGGGATTTTTCATGTATTCTGTGGGAATTTGTGGAGATTCGGTGGGATATTTTTCTAGAATTTTGTCACGTTTTGAGAAGATTTATGGAATTTTGTGGGATTTTTCCTGGAATTTTGTTGGATACTGGGGAGATTTTGTGGGATGCTTGTGGAACTTTGAGGGACTCTTCTGGAATTTTGTGAGATTCTGTAGAGAACTGACGAATTATCAGGGATTTTTCATGTATTCTGTGGGAATTTGTGGAGATTTGGTGGGATTTTTGTGGATTTTGGCCGTGTTTTGAGAAGATTTAGGGAATTTTGTGTGATTTTTCTGGGATTTTGTTGGGTATTGAGGACATTTTGTGGGATGTTTCTGGAATTTGGTGGGGCTTTTCAAGAATTTTGTGGTATTTTGAAAAGATTTAGGGAATTTTGTGGTGTTTTTTCTTGAATTTTGAGGGAAACTGTGCTGATTTTATGGAGCGTTTCTGGAATTTGGTCGAGTTTTCAGAAGATTTAGGGATTTTTGTGAGATTTTTGTGGGATGTTCTGGGAATTGGTGGAGATTTTGTGGGACATTCCTTTGAATTGGTAGGGTTTTGAAATGATTTAGGGAGTTTTGTGGGACTTCTCTGGAATTTTGCGGGTTTTTTCTGGAATTGTGTGGGATTCTGAGGAGACTTGAAGAATTTTGAGGAATTTGTTTTAGATTTTGTGGGAATTGTTGGAGATTCTGTGGGATTTTACTGGAATTTGGTGGGCCTTTTCAAGGACTTTGTGTGGTTTTGAGGAGACTTGAAGAATTTTGAGGATTTTTTCTTAGCTTTTGTACAAACCTGTGGAGGTTTTGTGTGATTTTTGTGGGATTTTGTGGGATATTGAGGCGATTTAGGGATCTTGAGGGATTTTTCATGTATTTTGTGGGAATTTGTGGAGATTTGGTGGGATATTTTTCTAGAATTTGGTCGTGTTTTGAGAAGATTTAGGGAATTTTGTGGGATTTTTCCTGGAATTTTGTTGGATACTGGGGAGATTTTGTGGGATGCTTGTGGAACTTGAAGGGACTTTTCTGGAATTTTGTGAGATTCTGTAGAGAACTGACGAATTATCAGGGATTTTTCATGTATTCTGTGGGAATTTGTGGAGATTCGGTGGGATATTTTTCTAGAATTTGGTCGTGTTTTGAGAAGATTTAGGGAATTTGGTGGGATTTTTCCTGGAATTTTATTGGATACTGGGGAGATTTTGTGGGATGTTTGTGGAACTTTGAGGGACTCTTCTGGAATTTGGTGAGATTCTGTAGAGAACTGACGAATTATCAGGGATTTTTCATGTATTCTGTGGGAATTTGTGGAGATTTGGTGGGATTTTTGTGGATTTTGGCCGTGTTTTGAGAAGATTTAGGGAATTTTGTGTGATTTTTCTGGGATTTTGTTGGGTATTGAGGACATTTTGTGGGATGTTTCTGGAATTTGGTGGGGCTTTTCAAGAATTTTGTGGTATTTTGAAAAGATTTTGGGAATTTTGTGGTGTTTTTTCTTGAATTTTTTGGGAAACTGTGCTGATTTTATGGGGCGTTTCTGGAATTTGGTCGAGTTTTCAGAAGATTTAGGGATTTTTGTGAGATTTTTGTGGGATGTTCTGGGAATTGGTAGAGATTTTGTGGGACATTCCTGTGAATTGGTAGGGTTTTGAAATGATTTAGGGAGTTTTGTGGGACTTCTCTGGAATTTTCTGGGTTTTTTTCTGGAATTGTGTGGGATTCTGAGGAGACTTGAAGAATTTTGAGGAATTTGTTTTAGATTTTGTGGGAATTGTTGGAGATTCTGTGGGATTTTACTGGAATTTGGTGGTTTTTTTCAAGGACTTTGTGTGGTTTTGAGGAGACTTGAAGAATTTTGAGGATTTTTTTTTATATTTTGTGGAAACTTGTGGAGGTTTTGTGTGATTTTTGTGGGATTTTGTGGGATATTGAGGCGATTTAGGGATCTTGAGGGATTTTTCATGTATTTTGTGGGAATTTGTGGAGATTTGGTGGGATATTTTTCTAGAATTTGGTCGTGTTTTGTGAAGATTTAGGGAATTTTGTGGGATTTTTCTTGAATTTTGTTGGATATTGAGTAGATTTTGTGGAACTTTGAGGGACTTTTCTGGAATTTGGTGAGATTCTGTAGAGAACTGAAGAATTATCAGGGATTTTTCATGTATTCTGTGGGAATTTGTGGAGATTTGGTGGGATTTTTCTGGAATTTGGTAGAGTTTTGAGAAGATTTAGGGAATTTTGTGGGATTTTTCCTGGAATTTTGTTGGATATTGAGGAGATTTTGTGGGGTGTTTGTGGAACTTTGAGGGACTCTTCTGGAATTTGGTGAGATTCTGTAGAGAACTGACGAATTATCAGGGATTTTTCATGTATTCTGTGGGAATTTGTGGAGATTTGGTGGGATTTTTCTGGAATTTGGTAGAGTTTTGAGAAGATTTAGGGAATTCTGTAAGATTTTTCTGGAATTTGGTGGGCCTCTTTGAAGGACTTTGCGTGGTTTTGAGGAGACTTGAAGAATTTTGAGGAATTTTTCTTAGATTCTGTGGAAACTTGTGGAGGTTTTGTGGGATTTTTGTGGAATTTTGTGGGATATTGAGGCGATTTAGGGATCTTGAGGGATTTTTCATATATTTTGTGGGAATTTGTGGAGATTCGGTGGGATATTTTTCTAGAATTTTGTCATGTTTTGAGAAGATTTAGGGAATTTTGTGGGATTTTTCCGGGAATTTTGTTGGATACTGGGGAGATTTTGTGGAATGTTTGTGGAACTTTGAGGGACTCTTCTGGAATTTGGTGAGATTCTGTAGAGAACTGACGAATTATCAGGGATTTTTCATGTATTCTGTGGGAATTTGTGGAGATTCGGTGGGATATTTTTCTAGAATTTTGTCACGTTTTGAGAAGATTTATGGAATTTTGTGGGATTTTTCCTGGAATTTTGTTGGATACTGGGGAGATTTTGTGGGATGCTTGTGGAACTTTGAGGGACTCTTCTGGAATTTTGTGAGATTCTGTAGAGAACTGACGAATTATCAGGGATTTTTCATGTATTCTGTGGGAATTTGTGGAGATTTGGTGGGATTTTTGTGGATTTTGGCCGTGTTTTGAGAAGATTTAGGGAATTTTGTGTGATTTTTCTGGGATTTTGTTGGGTATTGAGGACATTTTGTGGGATGTTTCTGGAATTTGGTGGGGCTTTTCAAGAATTTTGTGGTATTTTGAAAAGATTTAGGGAATTTTGTGGTGTTTTTTCTTGAATTTTGAGGGAAACTGTGCTGATTTTATGGAGCGTTTCTGGAATTTGGTCGAGTTTTCAGAAGATTTAGGGATTTTTGTGAGATTTTTGTGGGATGTTCTGGGAATTGGTGGAGATTTTGTGGGACATTCCTTTGAATTGGTAGGGTTTTGAAATGATTTAGGGAGTTTTGTGGGACTTCTCTGGAATTTTGCGGGTTTTTTCTGGAATTGTGTGGGATTCTGAGGAGACTTGAAGAATTTTGAGGAATTTGTTTTAGATTTTGTGGGAATTGTTGGAGATTCTGTGGGATTTTACTGGAATTTGGTGGGCCTTTTCAAGGACTTTGTGTGGTTTTGAGGAGACTTGAAGAATTTTGAGGATTTTTTCTTAGCTTTTGTACAAACCTGTGGAGGTTTTGTGTGATTTTTGTGGGATTTTGTGGGATATTGAGGCGATTTAGGGATCTTGAGGGATTTTTCATGTATTTTGTGGGAATTTGTGGAGATTTGGTGGGATATTTTTCTAGAATTTGGTCGTGTTTTGAGAAGATTTAGGGAATTTTGTGGGATTTTTCCTGGAATTTTGTTGGATACTGGGGAGATTTTGTGGGATGCTTGTGGAACTTGAAGGGACTTTTCTGGAATTTTGTGAGATTCTGTAGAGAACTGACGAATTATCAGGGATTTTTCATGTATTCTGTGGGAATTTGTGGAGATTCGGTGGGATATTTTTCTAGAATTTGGTCGTGTTTTGAGAAGATTTAGGGAATTTGGTGGGATTTTTCCTGGAATTTTATTGGATACTGGGGAGATTTTGTGGGATGTTTGTGGAACTTTGAGGGACTCTTCTGGAATTTGGTGAGATTCTGTAGAGAACTGACGAATTATCAGGGATTTTTCATGTATTCTGTGGGAATTTGTGGAGATTTGGTGGGATTTTTGTGGATTTTGGCCGTGTTTTGAGAAGATTTAGGGAATTTTGTGTGATTTTTCTGGGATTTTGTTGGATACCGTGCTGATTTTATGGGGCGTTTCTGGAATTTCGTCAAGTTTTCAGAAGATTTAGGGAATTTTGTGGGATTTTTCTGGGATTTTGTTGGGTATTGAGGACATTTTGTGGGATGTTTCTGGAATTTGGTGGGGCTTTTCAAGAATTTTGTGGTATTTTGAAAAGATTTTGGGAATTTTGTGGTGTTTTTTCTTGAATTTTTTGGGAAACTGTGCTGATTTTATGGGGCGTTTCTGGAATTTGGTCGAGTTTTCAGAAGATTTAGGGATTTTTGTGAGATTTTTGTGGGATGTTCTGGGAATTGGTAGAGATTTTGTGGGACATTCCTGTGAATTGGTAGGGTTTTGAAATGATTTAGGGAGTTTTGTGGGACTTCTCTGGAATTTTCTGGGTTTTTTTCTGGAATTGTGTGGGATTCTGAGGAGACTTGAAGAATTTTGAGGAATTTGTTTTAGATTTTGTGGGAATTGTTGGAGATTCTGTGGGATTTTACTGGAATTTGGTGGTTTTTTTCAAGGACTTTGTGTGGTTTTGAGGAGACTTGAAGAATTTTGAGGATTTTTTTTTATATTTTGTGGAAACTTGTGGAGGTTTTGTGTGATTTTTGTGGGATTTTGTGGGATATTGAGGCGATTTAGGGATCTTGAGGGATTTTTCATGTATTTTGTGGGAATTTGTGGAGATTTGGTGGGATATTTTTCTAGAATTTGGTCGTGTTTTGTGAAGATTTAGGGAATTTTGTGGGATTTTTCTTGAATTTTGTTGGATATTGAGTAGATTTTGTGGAACTTTGAGGGACTTTTCTGGAATTTGGTGAGATTCTGTAGAGAACTGAAGAATTATCAGGGATTTTTCATGTATTCTGTGGGAATTTGTGGAGATTTGGTGGGATTTTTCTGGAATTTGGTAGAGTTTTGAGAAGATTTAGGGAATTTTGTGGGATTTTTCCTGGAATTTTGTTGGATATTGAGGAGATTTTGTGGGGTGTTTGTGGAACTTTGAGGGACTCTTCTGGAATTTGGTGAGATTCTGTAGAGAACTGACGAATTATCAGGGATTTTTCATGTATTCTGTGGGAATTTGTGGAGATTTGGTGGGATTTTTCTGGAATTTGGTAGAGTTTTGAGAAGATTTAGGGAATTCTGTAAGATTTTTCTGGAATTTGGTGGGCCTCTTTGAAGGACTTTGCGTGGTTTTGAGGAGACTTGAAGAATTTTGAGGAATTTTTCTTAGATTCTGTGGAAACTTGTGGAGGTTTTGTGGGATTTTTGTGGAATTTTGTGGGATATTGAGGCGATTTAGGGATCTTGAGGGATTTTTCATATATTTTGTGGGAATTTGTGGAGATTCGGTGGGATATTTTTCTAGAATTTTGTCATGTTTTGAGAAGATTTAGGGAATTTTGTGGGATTTTTCCGGGAATTTTGTTGGATACTGGGGAGATTTTGTGGAATGTTTGTGGAACTTTGAGGGACTCTTCTGGAATTTGGTGAGATTCTGTAGAGAACTGACGAATTATCAGGGATTTTTCATGTATTCTGTGGGAATTTGTGGAGATTCGGTGGGATATTTTTCTAGAATTTTGTCACGTTTTGAGAAGATTTATGGAATTTTGTGGGATTTTTCCTGGAATTTTGTTGGATACTGGGGAGATTTTGTGGGATGCTTGTGGAACTTTGAGGGACTCTTCTGGAATTTTGTGAGATTCTGTAGAGAACTGACGAATTATCAGGGATTTTTCATGTATTCTGTGGGAATTTGTGGAGATTTGGTGGGATTTTTGTGGATTTTGGCCGTGTTTTGAGAAGATTTAGGGAATTTTGTGTGATTTTTCTGGGATTTTGTTGGGTATTGAGGACATTTTGTGGGATGTTTCTGGAATTTGGTGGGGCTTTTCAAGAATTTTGTGGTATTTTGAAAAGATTTAGGGAATTTTGTGGTGTTTTTTCTTGAATTTTGAGGGAAACTGTGCTTATTTTATGGAGCGTTTCTGGAATTTGGTCGAGTTTTCAGAAGATTTAGGGATTTTTGTGAGATTTTTGTGGGATGTTCTGGGAATTGGTGGAGATTTTGTGGGACATTCCTTTGAATTGGTAGGGTTTTGAAATGATTTAGGGAGTTTTGTGGGACTTCTCTGGAATTTTGCGGGTTTTTTCTGGAATTGTGTGGGATTCTGAGGAGACTTGAAGAATTTTGAGGAATTTGTTTTAGATTTTGTGGGAATTGTTGGAGATTCTGTGGGATTTTACTGGAATTTGGTGGGCCTTTTCAAGGACTTTGTGTGGTTTTGAGGAGACTTGAAGAATTTTGAGGATTTTTTCTTAGCTTTTGTACAAACCTGTGGAGGTTTTGTGTGATTTTTGTGGGATTTTGTGGGATATTGAGGCGATTTAGGGATCTTGAGGGATTTTTCATGTATTTTGTGGGAATTTGTGGAGATTTGGTGGGATATTTTTCTAGAATTTGGTCGTGTTTTGAGAAGATTTAGGGAATTTTGTGGGATTTTTCCTGGAATTTTGTTGGATACTGGGGAGATTTTGTGGGATGCTTGTGGAACTTGAAGGGACTTTTCTGGAATTTTGTGAGATTCTGTAGAGAACTGACGAATTATCAGGGATTTTTCATGTATTCTGTGGGAATTTGTGGAGATTCGGTGGGATATTTTTCTAGAATTTGGTCGTGTTTTGAGAAGATTTAGGGAATTTGGTGGGATTTTTCCTGGAATTTTATTGGATACTGGGGAGATTTTGTGGGATGTTTGTGGAACTTTGAGGGACTCTTCTGGAATTTGGTGAGATTCTGTAGAGAACTGACGAATTATCAGGGATTTTTCATGTATTCTGTGGGAATTTGTGGAGATTTGGTGGGATTTTTGTGGATTTTGGCCGTGTTTTGAGAAGATTTAGGGAATTTTGTGGGATTTTTCTGGGATTTTGTTGGATACTGTGCTGATTTTATGGGGCGTTTCTGGAATTTCGTCAAGTTTTCAGAAGATTTAGGGAATTTTGTGGGATTTTTCTGGGATTTTGTTGGGTATTGAGGACATTTTGTGGGATGTTTCTGGAATTTGGTGGGGCTTTTCAAGAATTTTGTGGTATTTTGAAAAGATTTTGGGAATTTTGTGGTGTTTTTTCTTGAATTTTTTGGGAAACTGTGCTGATTTTATGGGGCGTTTCTGGAATTTGGTCGAGTTTTCAGAAGATTTAGGGATTTTTGTGAGATTTTTGTGGGATGTTCTGGGAATTGGTAGAGATTTTGTGGGACATTCCTGTGAATTGGTAGGGTTTTGAAATGATTTAGGGAGTTTTGTGGGACTTCTCTGGAATTTTGTGGGTTTTTTTCTGGAATTGTGTGGGATTCTGAGGAGACTTGAAGAATTTTGAGGAATTTGTTTTAGATTTTGTGGGAATTGTTGGAGATTCTGTGGGATTTTACTGGAATTTGGTGGTTTTTTTCAAGGACTTTGTGTGGTTTTGAGGAGACTTGAAGAATTTTGAGGATTTTTTTTTATATTTTGTGGAAACTTGTGGAGGTTTTGTGTGATTTTTGTGGGATTTTGTGGGATATTGAGGCGATTTAGGGATCTTGAGGGATTTTTCATGTATTTTGTGGGAATTTGTGGAGATTTGGTGGGATATTTTTCTAGAATTTGGTCGTGTTTTGTGAAGATTTAGGGAATTTTGTGGGATTTTTCTTGAATTTTGTTGGATATTGAGTAGATTTTGTGGAACTTTGAGGGACTTTTCTGGAATTTTGTGAGATTCTGTAGAGAACTGACGAATTATCAGGGATTTTTCATGTATTCTGTGGGAATTTGTGGAGATTTGGTGGGATTTTTCTGGAATTTGGTAGAGTTTTGAGAAGATTTAGGGTATTTTGTGGGATTTTTCCTGGAATTTTGTTGGATTCTGGGGAGATTTTGTGGGATGTTTGTGGAACTTTGAGGGACTCTTCAGGAATTTGGTGAGATTCTGTAGAGAACTGACGAATTATCAGGGATTTTTCATGTATTCTGTGGGAATTTGTGGAGATTTGGTGGGATTTTTCTGGAATTTGGTAGAGTTTTGAGAAGATTTAGGGAATTTTGTGGGATTTTTCCTGGAATTTTGTTGGATATTGAGGAGATTTTGTGGGGTGTTTGTGGAACTTTGAGGGACTCTTCTGGAATTTGGTGAGATTCTGTAGAGAACTGACGAATTATCAGGGATTTTTCATGTATTCTGTGGGAATTTGTGGAGATTTGGTGGGATTTTTCTGGAATTTGGTAGAGTTTTGAGAAGATTTAGGGAATTCTGTAAGATTTTTCTGGAATTTGGTGGGCCTCTTTGAAGGACTTTGTGTGGTTTTGAGGAGACTTGAAGAATTTTGAGGAATTTGTTTTAGATTTTGTGGGAATTGTTGGAGATTCTGTGGGATTTTACTGGAATTTGGTGGTTCTTTTCAAGGACTTTGTGTGGTTTTGAGGAGACTTGAAGAATTTTGAGGATTTTTTTTTATATTTTGTGGAAACTTGTGGAGGTTTTGTGTGATTTTTGTGGGATTTTGTGGGATATTGAGGCGATTTAGGGATCTTGAGGGATTTTTCATGTATTTTGTGGGAATTTGTGGAGATTTGGTGGGATATTTTTCTAGAATTTGGTCGTGTTTTGTGAAGATTTAGGGAATTTTGTGGGATTTTTCTTGAATTTTGTTGGATATTGAGTAGATTTTGTGGAACTTTGAGGGACTTTTCTGGAATTTGGTGAGATTCTGTAGAGAACTGAAGAATTATCAGGGATTTTTCATGTATTCTGTGGGAATTTGTGGAGATTTGGTGGGATTTTTCTGGAATTTGGTAGAGTTTTGAGAAGATTTAGGGAATTTTGTGGGATTTTTCCTGGAATTTTGTTGGATATTGAGGAGATTTTGTGGGGTGTTTGTGGAACTTTGAGGGACTCTTCTGGAATTTGGTGAGATTCTGTAGAGAACTGAAGAATTATCAGGGATTTTTCATGTATTCTGTGGGAATTTGTGGAGATTTGGTGGGATTTTTCTGGAATTTGGTAGAGTTTTGAGAAGATTTAGGGAATTTTGTGGGATTTTTCCTGGAATTTTGTTGGATATTGAGGAGATTTTGTGGGGTGTTTGTGGAACTTTGAGGGACTCTTCTGGAATTTGGTGAGATTCTGTAGAGAACTGACGAATTATCAGGGATTTTTCATGTATTCTGTGGGAATTTGTGGAGATTTGGTGGGATTTTTCTGGAATTTGGTAGAGTTTTGAGAAGATTTAGGGAATTCTGTAAGATTTTTCTGGAATTTGGTGGGCCTCTTTGAAGGACTTTGTGTGGTTTTGAGGAGACTTGAAGAATTTTGAGGAATTTTTCTTAGATTCTGTGGAAACTTGTGGAGGTTTTGTGGGATTTTTGTGGAATTTTGTGGGATATTGAGGCGATTTAGGGATCTTGAGGGATTTTTCATATATTTTGTGGGAATTTGTGGAGATTCGGTGGGATATTTTTCTAGAATTTTGTCATGTTTTGAGAAGATTTATGGAATTTTGTGGGATTTTTCCTGGAATTTTGTTGGATACTGGGGAGATTTTGTGGGATGCTTGTGGAACTTTGAGGGACTCTTCTGGAATTTTGTGAGATTCTGTAGAGAACTGACGAATTATCAGGGATTTTTCATGTATTCTGTGGGAATTTGTGGAGATTTGGTGGGATTTTTGTGGATTTTGGCCGTGTTTTGAGAAGATTTAGGGAATTTTGTGTGATTTTTCTGGGATTTTGTTGGGTATTGAGGACATTTTGTGGGATGTTTCTGGAATTTGGTGGGGCTTTTCAAGAATTTTGTGGTATTTTGAAAAGATTTAGGGAATTTTGTGGTGTTTTTTCTTGAATTTTGAGGGAAACTGTGCTGATTTTATGGAGCGTTTCTGGAATTTGGTCGAGTTTTCAGAAGATTTAGGGATTTTTGTGAGATTTTTGTGGGATGTTCTGGGAATTGGTGGAGATTTTGTGGGACATTCCTGTGAATTGGTAGGGTTTTGAAATGATTTAGGGAGTTTTGTGGGACTTCTCTGGAATTTTGTGGGTTTTTTCTGGAATTGTGTGGGATTCTGAGGAGACTTGAAGAATTTTGAGGAATTTGTTTTAGATTTTGTGGGAATTGTTGGAGATTCTGTGGGATTTTACTGGAATTTGGTGGGCCTTTTCAAGGACTTTGTGTGGTTTTGAGGAGACTTGAAGAATTTTGAGGAAATTTTCTTAGATTTTGTACAAACCTGTGGAGGTTTTGTGTGATTTTTGTGGGATTTTGTGGGATATTGAGGCGATTTAGGGATCTTGAGGGATTTTTCATGTATTTTGTGGGAATTTGTGGAGATTTGGTGGGATATTTTTCTAGAATTTGGTCGTGTTTTGAGAAGATTTAGGGAATTTGGTGGGATTTTTCCTGGAATTTTATTGGATACTGGGGAGATTTTGTGGGATGTTTGTGGAACTTTGAGGGACTCTTCTGGAATTTGGTGAGATTCTGTAGAGAACTGACGAATTATCAGGGATTTTTCATGTATTCTGTGGGAATTTGTGGAGATTTGGTGGGATTTTTGTGGATTTTGGCCGTGTTTTGAGAAGATTTAGGGAATTTTGTGTGATTTTTCTGGGATTTTGTTGGATACTGTGCTGATTTTATGGGGCGTTTCTGGAATTTCGTCAAGTTTTCAGAAGATTTAGGGAATTTTGTGGGATTTTTCTGGGATTTTGTTGGGTATTGAGGACATTTTGTGGGATGTTTCTGGAATTTGGTGGGGCTTTTCAAGAATTTTGTGGTATTTTGAAAAGATTTAGGGAATTTTGTGGTGTTTTTTCTTGAATTTTTTGGGAAACTGTGCTGATTTTATGGGGCGTTTCTGGAATTTGGTCGAGTTTTCAGAAGATTTAGGGATTTCTGTGAGATTTTTGTGGGATGTTCTGGGAATTGGTAGAGATTTTGTGGGACTTTCCTGTGAATTGGTAGGGTTTTGAAATGATTTAGGGAGTTTTGTGGGACTTCTCTGGAATTTTGTGGGTTTTTTTCTGGAATTGTGTGGGATTCTGAGGAGACTTGAAGAATTTTGAGGAATTTGTTTTAGATTTTGTGGGAATTGTTGGAGATTCTGTGGGATTTTACTGGAATTTGGTGGTTTTTTTCAAGGACTTTGTGTGGTTTTGAGGAGACTTGAAGAATTTTGAGGATTTTTTTTTATATTTTGTGGAAACTTGTGGAGGTTTTGTGTGATTTTTGTGGGATTTTGTGGGATATTGAGGCGATTTAGGGATCTTGAGGGATTTTTCATGTATTTTGTGGGAATTTGTGGAGATTTGGTGGGATATTTTTCTAGAATTTGGTCGTGTTTTGGGAAGATTTAGGGAATTTTGTGGGATTTTTCTTGAATTTTGTTGGATATTGAGTAGATTTTGTGGAACTTTGAGGGACTTTTCTGGAATTTGGTGAGATTCTGTAGAGAACTGAAGAATTATCAGGGATTTTTCATGTATTCTGTGGGAATTTGTGGAGATTTGGTGGGATTTTTCTGGAATTTGGTAGAGTTTTGAGAAGATTTAGGGAATTTTGTGGGATTTTTCCTGGAATTTTGTTGGATATTGAGGAGATTTTGTGGGGTGTTTGTGGAACTTTGAGGGACTCTTCTGGAATTTGGTGAGATTCTGTAGAGAACTGACGAATTATCAGGGATTTTTCATGTATTCTGTGGGAATTTGTGGAGATTTGGTGGGATTTTTCTGGAATTTGGTAGAGTTTTGAGAAGATTTAGGGAATTTTGTGTGATTTTTCTGGGATTTTGTTGGGTATTGAGGACATTTTGTGGGATGTTTCTGGAATTTGGTGGGGCTTTTCAAGAATTTTGTGGTATTTTGAAAAGATTTAGGGAATTTTGTGGTGTTTTTTCTTGAATTTTTTGGGAAACTGTGCTGATTTTATGGAGCGTTTCTGGAATTTGGTCGAGTTTTCAGAAGATTTAGGGATTTTTGTGAGATTTTTGTGGGATGTTCTGGGAATTGGTGGAGATTTTGTGGGACATTCCTGTGAATTGGTAGGGTTTTGAAATGATTTAGGGAGTTTTGTGGGACTTCTCTGGAATTTTGTGGGTTTTTTCTGGAATTGTGTGGGATTCTGAGGAGACTTGAAGAATTTTGAGGAATTTGTTTTAGATTTTGTGGGAATTGTTGGAGATTCTGTGGGATTTTACTGGAATTTGGTGGGCCTTTTCAAGGACTTTGTGTGGTTTTGAGGAGACTTGAAGAATTTTGAGGAAATTTTCTTAGATTTTGTACAAACCTGTGGAGGTTTTGTGTGATTTTTGTGGGATTTTGTGGGATATTGAGGCGATTTAGGGATCTTGAGGGATTTTTCATGTATTTTGTGGGAATTTGTGGAGATTTGGTGGGATATTTTTCTAGAATTTGGTCGTGTTTTGAGAAGATTTAGGGAATTTGGTGGGATTTTTCCTGGAATTTTATTGGATACTGGGGAGATTTTGTGGGATGTTTGTGGAACTTTGAGGGACTCTTCTGGAATTTGGTGAGATTCTGTAGAGAACTGACGAATTATCAGGGATTTTTCATGTATTCTGTGGGAATTTGTGGAGATTTGGTGGGATTTTTGTGGATTTTGGCCGTGTTTTGAGAAGATTTAGGGAATTTTGTGTGATTTTTCTGGGATTTTGTTGGATACTGTGCTGATTTTATGGGGCGTTTCTGGAATTTCGTCAAGTTTTCAGAAGATTTAGGGAATTTTGTGGGATTTTTCTGGGATTTTGTTGGGTATTGAGGACATTTTGTGGGATGTTTCTGGAATTTGGTGGGGCTTTTCAAGAATTTTGTGGTATTTTGAAAAGATTTAGGGAATTTTGTGGTGTTTTTTCTTGAATTTTTTGGGAAACTGTGCTGATTTTATGGGGCGTTTCTGGAATTTGGTCGAGTTTTCAGAAGATTTAGGGATTTTTGTGAGATTTTTGTGGGATGTTCTGGGAATTGGTAGAGATTTTGTGGGACATTCCTGTGAATTGGTAGGGTTTTGAAATGATTTAGGGAGTTTTGTGGGACTTCTCTGGAATTTTCTGGGTTTTTTTCTGGAATTGTGTGGGATTCTGAGGAGACTTGAAGAATTTTGAGGAATTTGTTTTAGATTTTGTGGGAATTGTTGGAGATTCTGTGGGATTTTACTGGAATTTGGTGGTTTTTTTCAAGGACTTTGTGTGGTTTTGAGGAGACTTGAAGAATTTTGAGGATTTTTTTTTATATTTTGTGGAAACTTGTGGAGGTTTTGTGTGATTTTTGTGGGATTTTGTGGGATATTGAGGCGATTTAGGGATCTTGAGGGATTTTTCATGTATTTTGTGGGAATTTGTGGAGATTTGGTGGGATATTTTTCTAGAATTTGGTCGTGTTTTGTGAAGATTTAGGGAATTTTGTGGGATTTTTCTTGAATTTTGTTGGATATTGAGTAGATTTTGTGGAACTTTGAGGGACTTTTCTGGAATTTGGTGAGATTCTGTAGAGAACTGACGAATTATCAGGGATTTTTCATGTATTCTGTGGGAATTTGTGGAGATTTGGTGGGATTTTTCTGGAATTTGGTAGAGTTTTGAGAAGATTTAGGGAATTTTGTGGGATTTTTCCTGGAATTTTGTTGGATATTGAGGAGATTTTGTGGGGTGTTTGTGGAACTTTGAGGGACTCTTCTGGAATTTGGTGAGATTCTGTAGAGAACTGACGAATTATCAGGGATTTTTCATGTATTCTGTGGGAATTTGTGGAGATTTGATGGGATTTTTCTGGAATTTGGTAGAGTTTTGAGAAGATTTAGGGAATTCTGTAAGATTTTTCTGGAATTTGGTGGGCCTCTTTGAAGGACTTTGCGTGGTTTTGAGGAGACTTGAAGAATTTTGAGGAATTTTTCTTAGATTCTGTGGAAACTTGTGGAGGTTTTGTGGGATTTTTGTGGAATTTTGTGGGATATTGAGGCGATTTAGGGATCTTGAGGGATTTTTCATATATTTTGTGGGAATTTGTGGAGATTCGGTGGGATATTTTTCTAGAATTTTGTCATGTTTTGAGAAGATTTAGGGAATTTTGTGGGATTTTTCCGGGAATTTTGTTGGATACTGGGGAGATTTTGTGGAATGTTTGTGGAACTTTGAGGGACTCTTCTGGAATTTTGTGAGATTCTGTAGAGAACTGACGAATTATCAGGGATTTTTCATGTATTCTGTGGGAATTTGTGGAGATTCGGTGGGATATTTTTCTAGAATTTTGTCACGTTTTGAGAAGATTTATGGAATTTTGTGGGATTTTTCCTGGAATTTTGTTGGATACTGGGGAGATTTTGTGGGATGCTTGTGGAACTTTGAGGGACTTTTCTGGAATTTGGTGAGATTCTGTAGAGAACTGACGAATTATCAGGGATTTTTCATGTATTCTGTGGGAATTTGTGGAGATTTGGTGGGATTTTTGTGGATTTTGGCCGTGTTTTGAGAAGATTTAGGGAATTTTGTGTGATTTTTCTGGGATATTGTTGGGTATTGAGGACATTTTGTGGGATGTTTCTGGAATTTGGTGGGGCTTTTCAAGAATTTTGTGGTATTTTGAAAAGATTTTGGGAATTTTGTGGTGTTTTTTCTTGAATTTTTTGGGAAACTGTGCTGATTTTATGGGGCGTTTCTGGAATTTGGTCGAGTTTTCAGAAGATTTAGGGATTTTTGTGAGATTTTTGTGGGATGTTCTGGGAATTGGTAGAGATTTTGTGGGACATTCCTGTGAATTGGTAGGGTTTTGAAATGATTTAGGGAGTTTTGTGGGACTTCTCTGGAATTTTGTGGGTTTTTTTCTGGAATTGTGTGGGATTCTGAGGAGACTTGAAGAATTTTGAGGAATTTGTTTTAGATTTTGTGGGAATTGTTGGAGATTCTGTGGGATTTTACTGGAATTTGGTGGTTTTTTTCAAGGACTTTGTGTGGTTTTGAGGAGACTTGAAGAATTTTGAGGATTTTTTTTTATATTTTGTGGAAACTTGTGGAGGTTTTGTGTGATTTTTGTGGGATTTTGTGGGATATTGAGGCGATTTAGGGATCTTGAGGGATTTTTCATGTATTTTGTGGGAATTTGTGGAGATTTGGTGGGATATTTTTCTAGAATTTGGTCGTGTTTTGTGAAGATTTAGGGAATTTTGTGGGATTTTTCTTGAATTTTGTTGGATATTGAGTAGATTTTGTGGAACTTTGAGGGACTTTTCTGGAATTTGGTGAGATTCTGTAGAGAACTGAAGAATTATCAGGGATTTTTCATGTATTCTGTGGGAATTTGTGGAGATTTGGTGGGATTTTTCTGGAATTTGGTAGAGTTTTGAGAAGATTTAGGGAATTTTGTGGGATTTTTCCTGGAATTTTGTTGGATATTGAGGAGATTTTGTGGGGTGTTTGTGGAACTTTGAGGGACTCTTCTGGAATTTGGTGAGATTCTGTAGAGAACTGACGAATTATCAGGGATTTTTCATGTATTCTGTGGGAATTTGTGGAGATTTGGTGGGATTTTTCTGGAATTTGGTAGAGTTTTGAGAAGATTTAGGGAATTCTGTAAGATTTTTCTGGAATTTGGTGGGCCTCTTTGAAGGACTTTGCGTGGTTTTGAGGAGACTTGAAGAATTTTGAGGAATTTTTCTTAGATTCTGTGGAAACTTGTGGAGGTTTTGTGGGATTTTTGTGGAATTTTGTGGGATATTGAGGCGATTTAGGGATCTTGAGGGATTTTTCATATATTTTGTGGGAATTTGTGGAGATTCGGTGGGATATTTTTCTAGAATTTTGTCATGTTTTGAGAAGATTTAGGGAATTTTGTGGGATTTTTCCGGGAATTTTGTTGGATACTGGGGAGATTTTGTGGAATGTTTGTGGAACTTTGAGGGACTCTTCTGGAATTTTGTGAGATTCTGTAGAGAACTGACGAATTATCAGGGATTTTTCATGTATTCTGTGGGAATTTGTGGAGATTCGGTGGGATATTTTTCTAGAATTTTGTCACGTTTTGAGAAGATTTATGGAATTTTGTGGGATTTTTCCTGGAATTTTGTTGGATACTGGGGAGATTTTGTGGGATGCTTGTGGAACTTTGAGGGACTCTTCTGGAATTTGGTGAGATTCTGTAGAGAACTGACGAATTATCAGGGATTTTTCATGTATTCTGTGGGAATTTGTGGAGATTTGGTGGGATTTTTGTGGATTTTGGCCGTGTTTTGAGAAGATTTAGGGAATTTTGTGTGATTTTTCTGGGATTTTGTTGGATACTGTGCTGATTTTATGGGGCGTTTCTGGAATTTCGTCAAGTTTTCAGAAGATTTAGGGAATTTTGTGGGATTTTTCTGGGATTTTGTTGGGTATTGAGGACATTTTGTGGGATGTTTCTGGAATTTGGTGGGGCTTTTCAAGAATTTTGTGGTATTTTGAAAAGATTTTGGGAATTTTGTGGTGTTTTTTCTTGAATTTTTTGGGAAACTGTGCTGATTTTATGGGGCGTTTCTGGAATTTGGTCGAGTTTTCAGAAGATTTAGGGATTTTTGTGAGATTTTTGTGGGATGTTCTGGGAATTGGTAGAGATTTTGTGGGACATTCCTGTGAATTGGTAGGGTTTTGAAATGATTTAGGGAGTTTTGTGGGACTTCTCTGGAATTTTGTGGGTTTTTTTCTGGAATTGTGTGGGATTCTGAGGAGACTTGAAGAATTTTGAGGAATTTGTTTTAGATTTTGTGGGAATTGTTGGAGATTCTGTGGGATTTTACTGGAATTTGGTGGTTTTTTTCAAGGACTTTGTGTGGTTTTGAGGAGACTTGAAGAATTTTGAGGATTTTTTTTTATATTTTGTGGAAACTTGTGGAGGTTTTGTGTGATTTTTGTGGGATTTTGTGGGATATTGAGGCGATTTAGGGATCTTGAGGGATTTTTCATGTATTTTGTGGGAATTTGTGGAGATTTGGTGGGATATTTTTCTAGAATTTGGTCGTGTTTTGTGAAGATTTAGGGAATTTTGTGGGATTTTTCTTGAATTTTGTTGGATATTGAGTAGATTTTGTGGAACTTTGAGGGACTTTTCTGGAATTTGGTGAGATTCTGTAGAGAACTGAAGAATTATCAGGGATTTTTCATGTATTCTGTGGGAATTTGTGGAGATTTGGTGGGATTTTTCTGGAATTTGGTAGAGTTTTGAGAAGATTTAGGGAATTTTGTGGGATTTTTCCTGGAATTTTGTTGGATATTGAGGAGATTTTGTGGGGTGTTTGTGGAACTTTGAGGGACTCTTCTGGAATTTGGTGAGATTCTGTAGAGAACTGACGAATTATCAGGGATTTTTCATGTATTCTGTGGGAATTTGTGGAGATTTGGTGGGATTTTTCTGGAATTTGGTAGAGTTTTGAGAAGATTTAGGGAATTCTGTAAGATTTTTCTGGAATTTGGTGGGCCTCTTTGAAGGACTTTGCGTGGTTTTGAGGAGACTTGAAGAATTTTGAGGAATTTTTCTTAGATTCTGTGGAAACTTGTGGAGGTTTTGTGGGATTTTTGTGGAATTTTGTGGGATATTGAGGCGATTTAGGGATCTTGAGGGATTTTTCATATATTTTGTGGGAATTTGTGGAGATTCGGTGGGATATTTTTCTAGAATTTTGTCATGTTTTGAGAAGATTTAGGGAATTTTGTGGGATTTTTCCGGGAATTTTGTTGGATACTGGGGAGATTTTGTGGAATGTTTGTGGAACTTTGAGGGACTCTTCTGGAATTTTGTGAGATTCTGTAGAGAACTGACGAATTATCAGGGATTTTTCATGTATTCTGTGGGAATTTGTGGAGATTCGGTGGGATATTTTTCTAGAATTTTGTCACGTTTTGAGAAGATTTATGGAATTTTGTGGGATTTTTCCTGGAATTTTGTTGGATACTGGGGAGATTTTGTGGGATGCTTGTGGAACTTTGAGGGACTCTTCTGGAATTTGGTGAGATTCTGTAGAGAACTGACGAATTATCAGGGATTTTTCATGTATTCTGTGGGAATTTGTGGAGATTTGGTGGGATTTTTGTGGATTTTGGCCGTGTTTTGAGAAGATTTAGGGAATTTTGTGTGATTTTTCTGGGATTTTGTTGGATACTGTGCTGATTTTATGGGGCGTTTCTGGAATTTCGTCAAGTTTTCAGAAGATTTAGGGAATTTTGTGGGATTTTTCTGGGATTTTGTTGGGTATTGAGGACATTTTGTGGGATGTTTCTGGAATTTGGTGGGGCTTTTCAAGAATTTTGTGGTATTTTGAAAAGATTTTGGGAATTTTGTGGTGTTTTTTCTTGAATTTTTTGGGAAACTGTGCTGATTTTATGGGGCGTTTCTGGAATTTGGTCGAGTTTTCAGAAGATTTAGGGATTTTTGTGAGATTTTTGTGGGATGTTCTGGGAATTGGTAGAGATTTTGTGGGACATTCCTGTGAATTGGTAGGGTTTTGAAATGATTTAGGGAGTTTTGTGGGACTTCTCTGGAATTTTGTGGGTTTTTTTCTGGAATTGTGTGGGATTCTGAGGAGACTTGAAGAATTTTGAGGAATTTGTTTTAGATTTTGTGGGAATTGTTGGAGATTCTGTGGGATTTTACTGGAATTTGGTGGTTTTTTTCAAGGACTTTGTGTGGTTTTGAGGAGACTTGAAGAATTTTGAGGATTTTTTTTTATATTTTGTGGAAACTTGTGGAGGTTTTGTGTGATTTTTGTGGGATTTTGTGGGATATTGAGGCGATTTAGGGATCTTGAGGGATTTTTCATGTATTTTGTGGGAATTTGTGGAGATTTGGTGGGATATTTTTCTAGAATTTGGTCGTGTTTTGTGAAGATTTAGGGAATTTTGTGGGATTTTTCTTGAATTTTGTTGGATATTGAGTAGATTTTGTGGAACTTTGAGGGACTTTTCTGGAATTTGGTGAGATTCTGTAGAGAACTGAAGAATTATCAGGGATTTTTCATGTATTCTGTGGGAATTTGTGGAGATTTGGTGGGATTTTTCTGGAATTTGGTAGAGTTTTGAGAAGATTTAGGGAATTTTGTGGGATTTTTCCTGGAATTTTGTTGGATATTGAGGAGATTTTGTGGGGTGTTTGTGGAACTTTGAGGGACTCTTCTGGAATTTGGTGAGATTCTGTAGAGAACTGACGAATTATCAGGGATTTTTCATGTATTCTGTGGGAATTTGTGGAGATTTGGTGGGATTTTTCTGGAATTTGGTAGAGTTTTGAGAAGATTTAGGGAATTCTGTAAGATTTTTCTGGAATTTGGTGGGCCTCTTTGAAGGACTTTGCGTGGTTTTGAGGAGACTTGAAGAATTTTGAGGAATTTTTCTTAGATTCTGTGGAAACTTGTGGAGGTTTTGTGGGATTTTTGTGGAATTTTGTGGGATATTGAGGCGATTTAGGGATCTTGAGGGATTTTTCATATATTTTGTGGGAATTTGTGGAGATTCGGTGGGATATTTTTCTAGAATTTTGTCATGTTTTGAGAAGATTTAGGGAATTTTGTGGGATTTTTCCGGGAATTTTGTTGGATACTGGGGAGATTTTGTGGAATGTTTGTGGAACTTTGAGGGACTCTTCTGGAATTTTGTGAGATTCTGTAGAGAACTGACGAATTATCAGGGATTTTTCATATATTTTGTGGGAATTTGTGGAGATTCGGTGGGATATTTTTCTAGAATTTTGTCACGTTTTGAGAAGATTTATGGAATTTTGTGGGATTTTTCCTGGAATTTTGTTGGATACTGGGGAGATTTTGTGGGATGCTTGTGGAACTTTGAGGGACTCTTCTGGAATTTTGTGAGATTCTGTAGAGAACTGACGAATTATCAGGGATTTTTCATGTATTCTGTGGGAATTTGTGGAGATTTGGTGGGATTTTTGTGGATTTTGGCCGTGTTTTGAGAAGATTTAGGGAATTTTGTGTGATTTTTCTGGGATATTGTTGGGTATTGAGGACATTTTGTGGGATGTTTCTGGAATTTGGTGGGGCTTTTCAAGAATTTTGTGGTATTTTGAAAAGATTTTGGGAATTTTGTGGTGTTTTTTCTTGAATTTTTTGGGAAACTGTGCTGATTTTATGGGGCGTTTCTGGAATTTGGTCGAGTTTTCAGAAGATTTAGGGATTTTTGTGAGATTTTTGTGGGATGTTCTGGGAATTGGTAGAGATTTTGTGGGACATTCCTGTGAATTGGTAGGGTTTTGAAATGATTTAGGGAGTTTTGTGGGACTTCTCTGGAATTTTGTGGGTTTTTTTCTGGAATTGTGTGGGATTCTGAGGAGACTTGAAGAATTTTGAGGAATTTGTTTTAGATTTTGTGGGAATTGTTGGAGATTCTGTGGGATTTTACTGGAATTTGGTGGTTTTTTTCAAGGACTTTGTGTGGTTTTGAGGAGACTTGAAGAATTTTGAGGATTTTTTTTTATATTTTGTGGAAACTTGTGGAGGTTTTGTGTGATTTTTGTGGGATTTTGTGGGATATTGAGGCGATTTAGGGATCTTGAGGGATTTTTCATGTATTTTGTGGGAATTTGTGGAGATTTGGTGGGATATTTTTCTAGAATTTGGTCGTGTTTTGTGAAGATTTAGGGAATTTTGTGGGATTTTTCTTGAATTTTGTTGGATATTGAGTAGATTTTGTGGAACTTTGAGGGACTTTTCTGGAATTTGGTGAGATTCTGTAGAGAACTGAAGAATTATCAGGGATTTTTCATGTATTCTGTGGGAATTTGTGGAGATTTGGTGGGATTTTTCTGGAATTTGGTAGAGTTTTGAGAAGATTTAGGGAATTTTGTGGGATTTTTCCTGGAATTTTGTTGGATATTGAGGAGATTTTGTGGGGTGTTTGTGGAACTTTGAGGGACTCTTCTGGAATTTGGTGAGATTCTGTAGAGAACTGACGAATTATCAGGGATTTTTCATGTATTCTGTGGGAATTTGTGGAGATTTGGTGGGATTTTTCTGGAATTTGGTAGAGTTTTGAGAAGATTTAGGGAATTCTGTAAGATTTTTCTGGAATTTGGTGGGCCTCTTTGAAGGACTTTGCGTGGTTTTGAGGAGACTTGAAGAATTTTGAGGAATTTTTCTTAGATTCTGTGGAAACTTGTGGAGGTTTTGTGGGATTTTTGTGGAATTTTGTGGGATATTGAGGCGATTTAGGGATCTTGAGGGATTTTTCATATATTTTGTGGGAATTTGTGGAGATTCGGTGGGATATTTTTCTAGAATTTTGTCATGTTTTGAGAAGATTTAGGGAATTTTGTGGGATTTTTCCGGGAATTTTGTTGGATACTGGGGAGATTTTGTGGAATGTTTGTGGAACTTTGAGGGACTCTTCTGGAATTTTGTGAGATTCTGTAGAGAACTGACGAATTATCAGGGATTTTTCATGTATTCTGTGGGAATTTGTGGAGATTCGGTGGGATATTTTTCTAGAATTTTGTCACGTTTTGAGAAGATTTATGGAATTTTGTGGGATTTTTCCTGGAATTTTGTTGGATACTGGGGAGATTTTGTGGGATGCTTGTGGAACTTTGAGGGACTCTTCTGGAATTTGGTGAGATTCTGTAGAGAACTGACGAATTATCAGGGATTTTTCATGTATTCTGTGGGAATTTGTGGAGATTTGGTGGGATTTTTGTGGATTTTGGCAGAAGATTTAGGGAATTTTGTGTGATTTTTCTGGGATATTGTTGGGTATTGAGGACATTTTGTGGGATGTTTCTGGAATTTGGTGGGGCTTTTCAAGAATTTTGTGGTATTTTGAAAAGATTTAGGGAATTTTGTGGTGTTTTTTCTTGAATTTTTTGGGAAACTGTGCTGATTTTATGGGGCGTTTCTGGAATTTGGTCGAGTTTTCAGAAGATTTAGGGATTTTTGTGAGATTTTTGTGGGATGTTCTGGGAATTGGTAGAGATTTTGTGGGACATTCCTGTGAATTGGTAGGGTTTTGAAATGATTTAGGGAGTTTTGTGGGACTTCTCTGGAATTTTGTGGGTTTTTTTCTGGAATTGTGTGGGATTCTGAGGAGACTTGAAGAATTTTGAGGAATTTGTTTTAGATTTTGTGGGAATTGTTGGAGATTCTGTGGGATTTTACTGGAATTTGGTGGTTTTTTTCAAGGACTTTGTGTGGTTTTGAGGAGACTTGAAGAATTTTGAGGATTTTTTTTTATATTTTGTGGAAACTTGTGGAGGTTTTGTGTGATTTTTGTGGGATTTTGTGGGATATTGAGGCGATTTAGGGATCTTGAGGGATTTTTCATGTATTTTGTGGGAATTTGTGGAGATTTGGTGGGATATTTTTCTAGAATTTGGTCGTGTTTTGTGAAGATTTAGGGAATTTTGTGGGATTTTTCTTGAATTTTGTTGGATATTGAGTAGATTTTGTGGAACTTTGAGGGACTTTTCTGGAATTTGGTGAGATTCTGTAGAGAACTGAAGAATTATCAGGGATTTTTCATGTATTCTGTGGGAATTTGTGGAGATTTGGTGGGATTTTTCTGGAATTTGGTAGAGTTTTGAGAAGATTTAGGGAATTTTGTGGGATTTTTCCTGGAATTTTGTTGGATATTGAGGAGATTTTGTGGGGTGTTTGTGGAACTTTGAGGGACTCTTCTGGAATTTGGTGAGATTCTGTAGAGAACTGACGAATTATCAGGGATTTTTCATGTATTCTGTGGGAATTTGTGGAGATTTGGTGGGATTTTTCTGGAATTTGGTAGAGTTTTGAGAAGATTTAGGGAATTCTGTAAGATTTTTCTGGAATTTGGTGGGCCTCTTTGAAGGACTTTGCGTGGTTTTGAGGAGACTTGAAGAATTTTGAGGAATTTTTCTTAGATTCTGTGGAAACTTGTGGAGGTTTTGTGGGATTTTTGTGGAATTTTGTGGGATATTGAGGCGATTTAGGGATCTTGAGGGATTTTTCATATATTTTGTGGGAATTTGTGGAGATTCGGTGGGATATTTTTCTAGAATTTTGTCATGTTTTGAGAAGATTTAGGGAATTTTGTGGGATTTTTCCGGGAATTTTGTTGGATACTGGGGAGATTTTGTGGAATGTTTGTGGAACTTTGAGGGACTCTTCTGGAATTTTGTGAGATTCTGTAGAGAACTGACGAATTATCAGGGATTTTTCATATATTTTGTGGGAATTTGTGGAGATTCGGTGGGATATTTTTCTAGAATTTTGTCACGTTTTGAGAAGATTTATGGAATTTTGTGGGATTTTTCCTGGAATTTTGTTGGATACTGGGGAGATTTTGTGGGATGCTTGTGGAACTTTGAGGGACTCTTCTGGAATTTTGTGAGATTCTGTAGAGAACTGACGAATTATCAGGGATTTTTCATGTATTCTGTGGGAATTTGTGGAGATTTGGTGGGATTTTTGTGGATTTTGGCCGTGTTTTGAGAAGATTTAGGGAATTTTGTGTGATTTTTCTGGGATATTGTTGGGTATTGAGGACATTTTGTGGGATGTTTCTGGAATTTGGTGGGGCTTTTCAAGAATTTTGTGGTATTTTGAAAAGATTTTGGGAATTTTGTGGTGTTTTTTCTTGAATTTTTTGGGAAACTGTGCTGATTTTATGGGGCGTTTCTGGAATTTGGTCGAGTTTTCAGAAGATTTAGGGATTTTTGTGAGATTTTTGTGGGATGTTCTGGGAATTGGTAGAGATTTTGTGGGACATTCCTGTGAATTGGTAGGGTTTTGAAATGATTTAGGGAGTTTTGTGGGACTTCTCTGGAATTTTGTGGGTTTTTTTCTGGAATTGTGTGGGATTCTGAGGAGACTTGAAGAATTTTGAGGAATTTGTTTTAGATTTTGTGGGAATTGTTGGAGATTCTGTGGGATTTTACTGGAATTTGGTGGTTTTTTTCAAGGACTTTGTGTGGTTTTGAGGAGACTTGAAGAATTTTGAGGATTTTTTTTTATATTTTGTGGAAACTTGTGGAGGTTTTGTGTGATTTTTGTGGGATTTTGTGGGATATTGAGGCGATTTAGGGATCTTGAGGGATTTTTCATGTATTTTGTGGGAATTTGTGGAGATTTGGTGGGATATTTTTCTAGAATTTGGTCGTGTTTTGTGAAGATTTAGGGAATTTTGTGGGATTTTTCTTGAATTTTGTTGGATATTGAGTAGATTTTGTGGAACTTTGAGGGACTTTTCTGGAATTTGGTGAGATTCTGTAGAGAACTGAAGAATTATCAGGGATTTTTCATGTATTCTGTGGGAATTTGTGGAGATTTGGTGGGATATTTTTCTAGAATTTGGTCGTGTTTTGGGAAGATTTAGGGAATTTTGTGGGATTTTTCCTGGAATTTTATTGGATACTGGGGAGATTTTGTGGAATGTTTGTGGAACTTTGAGGGACTCTTCTGGAATTTGGTGAGATTCTATAGAGAACTGAAGAATTATCAGGGATTTTTCAAGTATCCTGTGGGAATTTGTGGAGATTTGGTGGGATTTTTCTGGAATTTGGTAGAGTTTTGAGAAGATTTAGGGAATTCTGTAAGATTTTTCTGGAATTTGGTGGGCCTCTTTGAAGGACTTTGCGTGGTTTTGAGGAGACTTGAAGAATTTTGAGGAATTTTTCTTAGATTCTGTGGAAACTTGTGGAGGTTTTGTGGGATTTTTGTGGAATTTTGTGGGATATTGAGGCGATTTAGGGATCTTGAGGGATTTTTCATATATTTTGTGGGAATTTGTGGAGATTCGGTGGGATATTTTTCTAGAATTTTGTCATGTTTTGAGAAGATTTAGGGAATTTTGTGGGATTTTTCCGGGAATTTTGTTGGATACTGGGGAGATTTTGTGGAATGTTTGTGGAACTTTGAGGGACTCTTCTGGAATTTTGTGAGATTCTGTAGAGAACTGACGAATTATCAGGGATTTTTCATGTATTCTGTGGGAATTTGTGGAGATTCGGTGGGATATTTTTCTAGAATTTTGTCACGTTTTGAGAAGATTTATGGAATTTTGTGGGATTTTTCCTGGAATTTTGTTGGATACTGGGGAGATTTTGTGGGATGCTTGTGGAACTTTGAGGGACTCTTCTGGAATTTGGTGAGATTCTGTAGAGAACTGACGAATTATCAGGGATTTTTCATGTATTCTGTGGGAATTTGTGGAGATTTGGTGGGATTTTTGTGGATTTTGGCCGTGTTTTGAGAAGATTTAGGGAATTTTGTGTGATTTTTCTGGGATATTGTTGGGTATTGAGGACATTTTGTGGGATGTTTCTGGAATTTGGTGGGGCTTTTCAAGAATTTTGTGGTATTTTGAAAAGATTTAGGGAATTTTGTGGTGTTTTTTCTTGAATTTTGAGGGAAACTGTGCTGATTTTATGGAGCGTTTCTGGAATTTGGTCGAGTTTTCAGAAGATTTAGGGATTTTTGTGAGATTTTTGTGGGATGTTCTGGGAATTGGTGGAGATTTTGTGGGACATTCCTTTGAATTGGTAGGGTTTTGAAATGATTTAGGGAGTTTTGTGGGACTTCTCTGGAATTTTGCGGGTTTTTTCTGGAATTGTGTGGGATTCTGAGGAGACTTGAAGAATTTTGAGGAATTTGTTTTAGATTTTGTGGGAATTGTTGGAGATTCTGTGGGATTTTACTGGAATTTGGTGGGCCTTTTCAAGGACTTTGTGTGGTTTTGAGGAGACTTGAAGAATTTTGAGGATTTTTTCTTAGCTTTTGTACAAACCTGTGGAGGTTTTGTGTGATTTTTGTGGGATTTTGTGGGATATTGAGGCGATTTAGGGATCTTGAGGGATTTTTCATGTATTTTGTGGGAATTTGTGGAGATTTGGTGGGATATTTTTCTAGAATTTGGTCGAGTTTTGAGAAGATTTAGGGAATTTTGTGGGATTTTTCCTGGAATTTTGTTGGATACTGGGGAGATTTTGTGGGATGCTTGTGGAACTTGAAGGGACTTTTCTGGAATTTTCTGAGATTCTGTAGAGAACTGACGAATTATCAGGGATTTTTCATGTATTCTGTGGGAATTTGTGGAGATTCGGTGGGATATTTTTCTAGAATTTGGTCGTGTTTTGAGAAGATTTAGGGAATTTGGTGGGATTTTTCCTGGAATTTTATTGGATACTGGGGAGATTTTGTGGGATGTTTGTGGAACTTTGAGGGACTCTTCTGGAATTTGGTGAGATTCTGTAGAGAACTGACGAATTATCAGGGATTTTTCATATATTTTGTGGGAATTTGTGGAGATTCGGTGGGATATTTTTCTAGAATTTTGTCACGTTTTGAGAAGATTTATGGAATTTTGTGGGATTTTTCCTGGAATTTTGTTGGATACTGGGGAGATTTTGTGGGATGCTTGTGGAACTTTGAGGGACTCTTCTGGAATTTTGTGAGATTCTGTAGAGAACTGACGAATTATCAGGGATTTTTCATGTATTCTGTGGGAATTTGTGGAGATTTGGTGGGATTTTTGTGGATTTTGGCCGTGTTTTGAGAAGATTTAGGGAATTTTGTGTGATTTTTCTGGGATATTGTTGGGTATTGAGGACATTTTGTGGGATGTTTCTGGAATTTGGTGGGGCTTTTCAAGAATTTTGTGGTATTTTGAAAAGATTTTGGGAATTTTGTGGTGTTTTTTCTTGAATTTTTTGGGAAACTGTGCTGATTTTATGGGGCGTTTCTGGAATTTGGTCGAGTTTTCAGAAGATTTAGGGATTTTTGTGAGATTTTTGTGGGATGTTCTGGGAATTGGTAGAGATTTTGTGGGACATTCCTGTGAATTGGTAGGGTTTTGAAATGATTTAGGGAGTTTTGTGGGACTTCTCTGGAATTTTGTGGGTTTTTTTCTGGAATTGTGTGGGATTCTGAGGAGACTTGAAGAATTTTGAGGAATTTGTTTTAGATTTTGTGGGAATTGTTGGAGATTCTGTGGGATTTTACTGGAATTTGGTGGTTTTTTTCAAGGACTTTGTGTGGTTTTGAGGAGACTTGAAGAATTTTGAGGATTTTTTTTTATATTTTGTGGAAACTTGTGGAGGTTTTGTGTGATTTTTGTGGGATTTTGTGGGATATTGAGGCGATTTAGGGATCTTGAGGGATTTTTCATGTATTTTGTGGGAATTTGTGGAGATTTGGTGGGATATTTTTCTAGAATTTGGTCGTGTTTTGTGAAGATTTAGGGAATTTTGTGGGATTTTTCTTGAATTTTGTTGGATATTGAGTAGATTTTGTGGAACTTTGAGGGACTTTTCTGGAATTTGGTGAGATTCTGTAGAGAACTGAAGAATTATCAGGGATTTTTCATGTATTCTGTGGGAATTTGTGGAGATTTGGTGGGATTTTTCTGGAATTTGGTAGAGTTTTGAGAAGATTTAGGGAATTTTGTGGGATTTTTCCTGGAATTTTGTTGGATATTGAGGAGATTTTGTGGGGTGTTTGTGGAACTTTGAGGGACTCTTCTGGAATTTGGTGAGATTCTGTAGAGAACTGACGAATTATCAGGGATTTTTCATGTATTCTGTGGGAATTTGTGGAGATTTGGTGGGATTTTTCTGGAATTTGGTAGAGTTTTGAGAAGATTTAGGGAATTCTGTAAGATTTTTCTGGAATTTGGTGGGCCTCTTTGAAGGACTTTGCGTGGTTTTGAGGAGACTTGAAGAATTTTGAGGAATTTTTCTTAGATTCTGTGGAAACTTGTGGAGGTTTTGTGGGATTTTTGTGGAATTTTGTGGGATATTGAGGCGATTTAGGGATCTTGAGGGATTTTTCATATATTTTGTGGGAATTTGTGGAGATTCGGTGGGATATTTTTCTAGAATTTTGTCATGTTTTGAGAAGATTTAGGGAATTTTGTGGGATTTTTCCGGGAATTTTGTTGGATACTGGGGAGATTTTGTGGAATGTTTGTGGAACTTTGAGGGACTCTTCTGGAATTTTGTGAGATTCTGTAGAGAACTGACGAATTATCAGGGATTTTTCATGTATTCTGTGGGAATTTGTGGAGATTCGGTGGGATATTTTTCTAGAATTTTGTCACGTTTTGAGAAGATTTATGGAATTTTGTGGGATTTTTCCTGGAATTTTGTTGGATACTGGGGAGATTTTGTGGGATGCTTGTGGAACTTTGAGGGACTCTTCTGGAATTTGGTGAGATTCTGTAGAGAACTGACGAATTATCAGGGATTTTTCATGTATTCTGTGGGAATTTGTGGAGATTTGGTGGGATTTTTGTGGATTTTGGCAGAAGATTTAGGGAATTTTGTGTGATTTTTCTGGGATATTGTTGGGTATTGAGGACATTTTGTGGGATGTTTCTGGAATTTGGTGGGGCTTTTCAAGAATTTTGTGGTATTTTGAAAAGATTTAGGGAATTTTGTGGTGTTTTTTCTTGAATTTTTTGGGAAACTGTGCTGATTTTATGGGGCGTTTCTGGAATTTGGTCGAGTTTTCAGAAGATTTAGGGATTTTTGTGAGATTTTTGTGGGATGTTCTGGGAATTGGTAGAGATTTTGTGGGACATTCCTGTGAATTGGTAGGGTTTTGAAATGATTTAGGGAGTTTTGTGGGACTTCTCTGGAATTTTGTGGGTTTTTTTCTGGAATTGTGTGGGATTCTGAGGAGACTTGAAGAATTTTGAGGAATTTGTTTTAGATTTTGTGGGAATTGTTGGAGATTCTGTGGGATTTTACTGGAATTTGGTGGTTTTTTTCAAGGACTTTGTGTGGTTTTGAGGAGACTTGAAGAATTTTGAGGATTTTTTTTTATATTTTGTGGAAACTTGTGGAGGTTTTGTGTGATTTTTGTGGGATTTTGTGGGATATTGAGGCGATTTAGGGATCTTGAGGGATTTTTCATGTATTTTGTGGGAATTTGTGGAGATTTGGTGGGATATTTTTCTAGAATTTGGTCGTGTTTTGTGAAGATTTAGGGAATTTTGTGGGATTTTTCTTGAATTTTGTTGGATATTGAGTAGATTTTGTGGAACTTTGAGGGACTTTTCTGGAATTTGGTGAGATTCTGTAGAGAACTGAAGAATTATCAGGGATTTTTCATGTATTCTGTGGGAATTTGTGGAGATTTGGTGGGATTTTTCTGGAATTTGGTAGAGTTTTGAGAAGATTTAGGGAATTTTGTGGGATTTTTCCTGGAATTTTGTTGGATATTGAGGAGATTTTGTGGGGTGTTTGTGGAACTTTGAGGGACTCTTCTGGAATTTGGTGAGATTCTGTAGAGAACTGACGAATTATCAGGGATTTTTCATGTATTCTGTGGGAATTTGTGGAGATTTGGTGGGATTTTTCTGGAATTTGGTAGAGTTTTGAGAAGATTTAGGGAATTCTGTAAGATTTTTCTGGAATTTGGTGGGCCTCTTTGAAGGACTTTGCGTGGTTTTGAGGAGACTTGAAGAATTTTGAGGAATTTTTCTTAGATTCTGTGGAAACTTGTGGAGGTTTTGTGGGATTTTTGTGGAATTTTGTGGGATATTGAGGCGATTTAGGGATCTTGAGGGATTTTTCATATATTTTGTGGGAATTTGTGGAGATTCGGTGGGATATTTTTCTAGAATTTTGTCATGTTTTGAGAAGATTTAGGGAATTTTGTGGGATTTTTCCGGGAATTTTGTTGGATACTGGGGAGATTTTGTGGAATGTTTGTGGAACTTTGAGGGACTCTTCTGGAATTTTGTGAGATTCTGTAGAGAACTGACGAATTATCAGGGATTTTTCATATATTTTGTGGGAATTTGTGGAGATTCGGTGGGATATTTTTCTAGAATTTTGTCACGTTTTGAGAAGATTTATGGAATTTTGTGGGATTTTTCCTGGAATTTTGTTGGATACTGGGGAGATTTTGTGGGATGCTTGTGGAACTTTGAGGGACTCTTCTGGAATTTTGTGAGATTCTGTAGAGAACTGACGAATTATCAGGGATTTTTCATGTATTCTGTGGGAATTTGTGGAGATTTGGTGGGATTTTTGTGGATTTTGGCCGTGTTTTGAGAAGATTTAGGGAATTTTGTGTGATTTTTCTGGGATATTGTTGGGTATTGAGGACATTTTGTGGGATGTTTCTGGAATTTGGTGGGGCTTTTCAAGAATTTTGTGGTATTTTGAAAAGATTTTGGGAATTTTGTGGTGTTTTTTCTTGAATTTTTTGGGAAACTGTGCTGATTTTATGGGGCGTTTCTGGAATTTGGTCGAGTTTTCAGAAGATTTAGGGATTTTTGTGAGATTTTTGTGGGATGTTCTGGGAATTGGTAGAGATTTTGTGGGACATTCCTGTGAATTGGTAGGGTTTTGAAATGATTTAGGGAGTTTTGTGGGACTTCTCTGGAATTTTGTGGGTTTTTTTCTGGAATTGTGTGGGATTCTGAGGAGACTTGAAGAATTTTGAGGAATTTGTTTTAGATTTTGTGGGAATTGTTGGAGATTCTGTGGGATTTTACTGGAATTTGGTGGTTTTTTTCAAGGACTTTGTGTGGTTTTGAGGAGACTTGAAGAATTTTGAGGATTTTTTTTTATATTTTGTGGAAACTTGTGGAGGTTTTGTGTGATTTTTGTGGGATTTTGTGGGATATTGAGGCGATTTAGGGATCTTGAGGGATTTTTCATGTATTTTGTGGGAATTTGTGGAGATTTGGTGGGATATTTTTCTAGAATTTGGTCGTGTTTTGTGAAGATTTAGGGAATTTTGTGGGATTTTTCTTGAATTTTGTTGGATATTGAGTAGATTTTGTGGAACTTTGAGGGACTTTTCTGGAATTTGGTGAGATTCTGTAGAGAACTGAAGAATTATCAGGGATTTTTCATGTATTCTGTGGGAATTTGTGGAGATTTGGTGGGATATTTTTCTAGAATTTGGTCGTGTTTTGGGAAGATTTAGGGAATTTTGTGGGATTTTTCCTGGAATTTTATTGGATACTGGGGAGATTTTGTGGAATGTTTGTGGAACTTTGAGGGACTCTTCTGGAATTTGGTGAGATTCTATAGAGAACTGAAGAATTATCAGGGATTTTTCAAGTATCCTGTGGGAATTTGTGGAGATTTGGTGGGATTTTTCTGGAATTTGGTAGAGTTTTGAGAAGATTTAGGGAATTCTGTAAGATTTTTCTGGAATTTGGTGGGCCTCTTTGAAGGACTTTGCGTGGTTTTGAGGAGACTTGAAGAATTTTGAGGAATTTTTCTTAGATTCTGTGGAAACTTGTGGAGGTTTTGTGGGATTTTTGTGGAATTTTGTGGGATATTGAGGCGATTTAGGGATCTTGAGGGATTTTTCATATATTTTGTGGGAATTTGTGGAGATTCGGTGGGATATTTTTCTAGAATTTTGTCATGTTTTGAGAAGATTTAGGGAATTTTGTGGGATTTTTCCGGGAATTTTGTTGGATACTGGGGAGATTTTGTGGAATGTTTGTGGAACTTTGAGGGACTCTTCTGGAATTTTGTGAGATTCTGTAGAGAACTGACGAATTATCAGGGATTTTTCATGTATTCTGTGGGAATTTGTGGAGATTCGGTGGGATATTTTTCTAGAATTTTGTCACGTTTTGAGAAGATTTATGGAATTTTGTGGGATTTTTCCTGGAATTTTGTTGGATACTGGGGAGATTTTGTGGGATGCTTGTGGAACTTTGAGGGACTCTTCTGGAATTTGGTGAGATTCTGTAGAGAACTGACGAATTATCAGGGATTTTTCATGTATTCTGTGGGAATTTGTGGAGATTTGGTGGGATTTTTGTGGATTTTGGCCGTGTTTTGAGAAGATTTAGGGAATTTTGTGTGATTTTTCTGGGATATTGTTGGGTATTGAGGACATTTTGTGGGATGTTTCTGGAATTTGGTGGGGCTTTTCAAGAATTTTGTGGTATTTTGAAAAGATTTAGGGAATTTTGTGGTGTTTTTTCTTGAATTTTGAGGGAAACTGTGCTGATTTTATGGAGCGTTTCTGGAATTTGGTCGAGTTTTCAGAAGATTTAGGGATTTTTGTGAGATTTTTGTGGGATGTTCTGGGAATTGGTGGAGATTTTGTGGGACATTCCTTTGAATTGGTAGGGTTTTGAAATGATTTAGGGAGTTTTGTGGGACTTCTCTGGAATTTTGCGGGTTTTTTCTGGAATTGTGTGGGATTCTGAGGAGACTTGAAGAATTTTGAGGAATTTGTTTTAGATTTTGTGGGAATTGTTGGAGATTCTGTGGGATTTTACTGGAATTTGGTGGGCCTTTTCAAGGACTTTGTGTGGTTTTGAGGAGACTTGAAGAATTTTGAGGATTTTTTCTTAGCTTTTGTACAAACCTGTGGAGGTTTTGTGTGATTTTTGTGGGATTTTGTGGGATATTGAGGCGATTTAGGGATCTTGAGGGATTTTTCATGTATTTTGTGGGAATTTGTGGAGATTTGGTGGGATATTTTTCTAGAATTTGGTCGAGTTTTGAGAAGATTTAGGGAATTTTGTGGGATTTTTCCTGGAATTTTGTTGGATACTGGGGAGATTTTGTGGGATGCTTGTGGAACTTGAAGGGACTTTTCTGGAATTTTCTGAGATTCTGTAGAGAACTGACGAATTATCAGGGATTTTTCATGTATTCTGTGGGAATTTGTGGAGATTCGGTGGGATATTTTTCTAGAATTTGGTCGTGTTTTGAGAAGATTTAGGGAATTTGGTGGGATTTTTCCTGGAATTTTATTGGATACTGGGGAGATTTTGTGGGATGTTTGTGGAACTTTGAGGGACTCTTCTGGAATTTGGTGAGATTCTGTAGAGAACTGACGAATTATCAGGGATTTTTCATGTATTCTGTGGGAATTTGTGGAGATTTGGTGGGATTTTTGTGGATTTTGGCCGTGTTTTGAGAAGATTTAGGGAATTTTGTGGGATTTTTCTGGGATTTTGTTGGATACTGTGCTGATTTTATGGGGCGTTTCTGGAATTTCGTCAAGTTTTCAGAAGATTTAGGGAATTTTGTGGGATTTTTCTGGGATTTTGTTGGGTATTGAGGACATTTTGTGGGATGTTTCTGGAATTTGGTGGGGCTTTTCAAGAATTTTGTGGTATTTTGAAAAGATTTTGGGAATTTTGTGGTGTTTTTTCTTGAATTTTTTGGGAAACTGTGCTGATTTTATGGGGCGTTTCTGGAATTTGGTCGAGTTTTCAGAAGATTTAGGGATTTTTGTGAGATTTTTGTGGGATGTTCTGGGAATTGGTAGAGATTTTGTGGGACATTCCTGTGAATTGGTAGGGTTTTGAAATGATTTAGGGAGTTTTGTGGGACTTCTCTGGAATTTTGTGGGTTTTTTTCTGGAATTGTGTGGGATTCTGAGGAGACTTGAAGAATTTTGAGGAATTTGTTTTAGATTTTGTGGGAATTGTTGGAGATTCTGTGGGATTTTACTGGAATTTGGTGGTTTTTTTCAAGGACTTTGTGTGGTTTTGAGGAGACTTGAAGAATTTTGAGGATTTTTTTTTATATTTTGTGGAAACTTGTGGAGGTTTTGTGTGATTTTTGTGGGATTTTGTGGGATATTGAGGCGATTTAGGGATCTTGAGGGATTTTTCATGTATTTTGTGGGAATTTGTGGAGATTTGGTGGGATATTTTTCTAGAATTTGGTCGTGTTTTGTGAAGATTTAGGGAATTTTGTGGGATTTTTCTTGAATTTTGTTGGATATTGAGTAGATTTTGTGGAACTTTGAGGGACTTTTCTGGAATTTTGTGAGATTCTGTAGAGAACTGACGAATTATCAGGGATTTTTCATGTATTCTGTGGGAATTTGTGGAGATTTGGTGGGATTTTTCTGGAATTTGGTAGAGTTTTGAGAAGATTTAGGGAATTTTGTGGGATTTTTCCTGGAATTTTGTTGGATTCTGGGGAGATTTTGTGGGATGTTTGTGGAACTTTGAGGGACTCTTCTGGAATTTGGTGAGATTCTGTAGAGAACTGACGAATTATCAGGGATTTTTCATGTATTCTGTGGGAATTTGTGGAGATTTGGTGGGATTTTTCTGGAATTTGGTAGAGTTTTGAGAAGATTTAGGGAATTTTGTGGGATTTTTCCTGGAATTTTGTTGGATATTGAGGAGATTTTGTGGGGTGTTTGTGGAACTTTGAGGGACTCTTCTGGAATTTGGTGAGATTCTGTAGAGAACTGACGAATTATCAGGGATTTTTCATGTATTCTGTGGGAATTTGTGGAGATTTGGTGGGATTTTTCTGGAATTTGGTAGAGTTTTGAGAAGATTTAGGGAATTCTGTAAGATTTTTCTGGAATTTGGTGGGCCTCTTTGAAGGACTTTGTGTGGTTTTGAGGAGACTTGAAGAATTTTGAGGAATTTTTCTTAGATTCTGTGGAAACTTGTGGAGGTTTTGTGGGATTTTTGTGGAATTTTGTGGGATATTGAGGCGATTTAGGGATCTTGAGGGATTTTTCATATATTTTGTGGGAATTTGTGGAGATTCGGTGGGATATTTTTCTAGAATTTTGTCATGTTTTGAGAAGATTTATGGAATTTTGTGGGATTTTTCCTGGAATTTTGTTGGATACTGGGGAGATTTTGTGGGATGCTTGTGGAACTTTGAGGGACTTTTCTGGAATTTAGTGAGATTCTGTAGAGAACTGACGAATTATCAGGGATTTTTCATGTATTCTGTGGGAATTTGTGGAGATTTGGTGGGATTTTTGTGGATTTTGGCCGTGTTTTGAGAAGATTTAGGGAATTTTGTGTGATTTTTCTGGGATTTTGTTGGGTATTGAGGACATTTTGTGGGATGTTTCTGGAATTTGGTGGGGCTTTTCAAGAATTTTGTGGTATTTTGAAAAGATTTAGGGAATTTTGTGGTGTTTTTTCTTGAATTTTGAGGGAAACTGTGCTGATTTTATGGAGCGTTTCTGGAATTTGGTCGAGTTTTCAGAAGATTTAGGGATTTTTGTGAGATTTTTGTGGGATGTTCTGGGAATTGGTGGAGATTTTGTGGGACATTCCTGTGAATTGGTAGGGTTTTGAAATGATTTAGGGAGTTTTGTGGGACTTCTCTGGAATTTTGTGGGTTTTTTTCTGGAATTGTGTGGGATTCTGAGGAGACTTGAAGAATTTTGAGGAATTTGTTTTAGATTTTGTGGGAATTGTTGGAGATTCTGTGGGATTTTACTGGAATTTGGTGGTTTTTTTCAAGGACTTTGTGTGGTTTTGAGGAGACTTGAAGAATTTTGAGGATTTTTTTTTATATTTTGTGGAAACTTGTGGAGGTTTTGTGTGATTTTTGTGGGATTTTGTGGGATATTGAGGCGATTTAGGGATCTTGAGGGATTTTTCATGTATTTTGTGGGAATTTGTGGAGATTTGGTGGGATATTTTTCTAGAATTTGGTCGTGTTTTGAGAAGATTTAGGGAATTTTGTGGGATTTTTCTTGAATTTTGTTGGATATTGAGTAGATTTTGTGGAACTTTGAGGGACTTTTCTGGAATTTGGTGAGATTCTGTAGAGAACTGAAGAATTATCAGGGATTTTTCATGTATTCTGTGGGAATTTGTGGAGATTTGGTGGGATTTTTCTGGAATTTGGTAGAGTTTTGAGAAGATTTAGGGAATTTTGTGGGATTTTTCCTGGAATTTTGTTGGATACTGGGGAGATTTTGTGGGATGTTTGTGGAACTTTGAGGGACTTTTCTGGAATTTGGTGAGATTTTGTAGAGAACTGAAGAATTATCAGGGATTTTTCATGTATTCTGTGGAAATTTGTGGAGATTCTGTGGGATTTTTCTGGAATTTGGTCATGTTTTGAGAAGATTTAGGGAATTTTGTTGGATTTTTCCTGGAATTTTGTTGGATACTTGGGAGATTTTGTGGGATGCTTGTGGAACTTTGAGGGACTCTTCTGGAATTTGGTGAGATTCTGTAGAGAACTGACGAATTATCAGGGATTTTTCATGTATTCTGTGGGAATTTGTGGAGATTTGGTGGGATTTTTGTGGATTTTGGCCATGTTTTGAGAAGATTTAGGGAATTTTGTGGGATTTTTCTGGGATTTTGTTGGGTATTGAGGACATTTTGTGGGATGTTTCTGGAATTTGGTGGGGCTTTTCAAGAATTTTGTGGTATTTTAAAAAGATTTTGGGAATTTTGTGGTGTTTTTTCATGAATTTTGTGGGAATCTGTGCTGATTTTATGGGGCGTTTCTGGAATTCGGTCGAGTTTTCAGAAGATTACGGATTTTTGTGAGATTTTTGTGGGATGTTCTGGGAATTGGTGGAGATTTTGTGGGACATTCCTGTGAATTGGTAGGGTTTTGAAATGATTTAGGGAGTTTTGTGGGACTTCTCTGGAATTTTGTGGGTATTTTCTGGAATTGTGTGGGATTCTGAGGAGACTTGAAAAATTTTGAGGAATTTGTTTTAGATTTTGTGGGAATTTGTGTAGATTCTGTGGAATTTTTCTGGAATTTGGTGGGCCTTTTCAAGGACTTTGTGTGGTTTTGAGGAGACTTGAAGAATTTTGAGGATTTTTTCTTAGATTTTGTACAAACCTGTGGAGGTTTTGTGTGATTTTTGTGGGATTTTGTGGGATATTGGGGCGATTTAGGGATCTTGAGGGATTTTTCATGTATTTTGTGGGAATTTGTGGAGATTTGGTGGGATATTTTTCTAGAATTTGGTCATGTTTTGAGAAGATTTAGGGAATTTTGTGGGATTTTTCCTGGAATTTTGTTGGATACTGGGGAGATTTTGCGGGATGCTTCTGGAACTTTGAGGGACTTTTCTGGAATTTGGTGAGATTCTGTAGAGAACTGACGAATTATCAGGGATTTTTCATGTATTCTGTGGGAATTTGTGGAGATTCGGTGGGATATTTTTCTAGAATTTTGTCATGTTTTGAGAAGATTTAGGGAATTTTGTGGGATTTTTCCTGGAATTTTATTGGATACTGGGGAGATTTTGTGGGATGTTTGTGGAACTTTGAGGGTCTCTTCTGGAATTTGGTGAGATTCTGTAGAGAACTAACGAATTATCAGGGATTTTTCATGTATTCTGTGGGAATTTGTGGAGATTTGGTGAGATTTTTCTGGAATTTGGTAGAGTTTTGAGAAGATTTAGGGAATTCTGTAAGATTTTTCTGGAATTTGGTGGGCCTCTTTGAAGGACTTTGTGTGGTTTTGAGGAGACTTGAAGAATTTTGAGGAATTTTTCTTAGATTCTGTGGAAACTTGTGGAGGTTTTGTGGGATTTTTGTGGAATTTTGTGGGATATTGAGGCGATTTAGGGATCTTGAGGGATTTTTCATGTATTTTGTGGGAATTTGTGGAGATTTGGTGGGATTTTTCTGGAACTTGGTAGAGTTTTGAGAAGATTTAGGGAATTCTGCAAGATATTTCTGGAATTTGGTAGGCCTTTTTGAAGGACTTTATGTGGTTTTGAGGAGACTTGAAGAATTTTGAGGAATTTTTCTTAGATTCTGTGGAAACTTGTGGAGGTTTTGTGGGATTTTTGTGGAATTTTGTGGGATATTGAGGCGATTTAGGCATCTTGAGGGAATTTACATGTATTTTGTGGGAATTTGTGGAGATATTTTTCTAGAATTTGGTCGTGTTTTGAGAAGATTTAGGGAATTTTGTGGGATTTTTCCTGGAATTTTATTGGATACTGGGGAGATTTTGTGGAATGTTTGTGGAACTTTGAGGGACTCTTCTGGAATTTGGTGAGATTCTATAGAGAACTGAAGAATTATCAGGGATTTTTCATGTATCCTGTGGGAATTTGTGGAGATTTGGTGGGATTTTTCTGGAATTTGGTAGAGTTTTGAGAAGATTTAGGGAATTTTGTAAGATTTTTCTGGAATTTGGTGGGCCTTTTCAAGGACTTTGTGTGGTTTTGAGGAGACTTGAAGAATTTTCAGGGATTTTTCTTAGATTTTGTGGAAACTTGTGGAGGTTTTGTGTGATTTTTGTGGGATTTTGTGGGATATTGAGGCGATTTAGGGATCTTGAGGGATTTTTCATGTATTTTGTGGGAATTTGTGGAGATTTGTTGGGATATTTTTCTAGAATTTGGTCGTGTTTTGGGAAGATTTAGGGAATCTTGTAGGATTTTTCCTGGAATTTTGTTGGATACTGGGGAGATTTTGTGAGATGTTTGTGGAACTTTGAGGGACTTTTCTGGAATTTGGTGAGATTCTGTAGAGAACTGACGAATTATCAGGGATTTTTCATGTATTCTGTGGGAATTTGTTGAGATTTGGTGGGATTTTTGTGGATTTTGGCCGTGTTTTGAGAAGATTTAGGGAATTTTGTGTGATTTTTCTGGGATTTTGTTGGGTATTGAGGACATTTTGTGGGATGTTTCTGGAATTTGGTGGGGCTTTTCAAGAATTTTGTGGTATTTTTAAAAGATTTAGGAAATTTTGTGGTGTATTTTCTTGAATTTTGTGGGAAACTGCTGATTTTATGGGGCGTTTCTGGAATTTGGTCGAGTTTTCAGAAGATTTAGGGATTTTTGTGAGATTTTTGTGGGATGTTCTGGGAATTGGTGGAGATTTTGTGGGACATTCCTGTGAATTGGTAGGGTTTTGAAATGATTTAGGGAGTTTTGTGGGACTTCTCTGGAATTTTGTGGGTTTTTTCTGGAATTGTGTGGGATTCTGAGGAGACTTGAAAAATTTTGAGGAATTTGTTTTAGATTTTGTGGGAATTTGTGTAGATTCTGTGGGATTTTTCTGGAATTTGGTGGGCCTTTTCAAGGACTTTGTGTGGTTTTGAGGAGACTTGAAGAATTTTAAGGATTTGTTTTTATATTTTGTGAAAACTTGTGGAGGTTTTGTGTGATTTTTGTGGGATTTTGTGGGATATTGAGGCGATTTAGGGATCTTGAGGGATTTTTCATGTATTTAGTGGGATTTTGTGGAGATTTGGTGGGATATTTTTCTAGAATTTGGTCATGTTTTGGGAAGATTTAGGGAATTTTGTGGGATTTTTTCTGGAATTTTATTGGATACTGGGGAGATTTTGTGGAATGTTTGTGGAACTTTGAGGGACTTTTCTGGAATTTGGTGAGATTCTGTAGAGAACTGACGAATTATCAGGGATTTTTCATGTATTCTGTGGGAATTTGTGGAGATTTGGTGGGATTTTTCTGGAATTTGGTAGAGTTTTGAGAAGATTTAGGGAATTCTGCAAGATATTTCTGGAATTTGGTAGGCCTTTTTGAAGGACGTTTTGTGGTTTTGAGGAGACTTGAAGAATTTTGAGGAATTTTTCTTAGATTTTGTGGAAACTTGTGGAGGTTTTGTGGGATTTTTGTGTGATTTTGTGGGATATTGAGGCGATTTAGGGATCTTGAGGGATTTTTCATGTATTCTGTGGGAATTTGTGGAGATTCGGTGGGATTTTTGTGGATTTTAGCCGTATTTTGAGAAGATTTAGGGAATTTTGTGTGATTTTTCCTGGAATTTTCTTGGATACTGGGGAGATTTTGTGGAATATTTGTGGAACTTTGAGGGACTTTTCTGGAATTTGGTGAGATTCTGTAGAGAACTGACGAATTATCAGGGATTTTTCATGTAGTCTGTGGGAATTTGTGGAGATTTGGTCGGATTTTTCTGGAATTTGGTAGAGTTTTGAGAAGATTTAGGGAATTCTGCAAGATATTTCTGGAATTTGGTAGGCCTTTTTGAAGGACTTTTTGTGGTTTTGAGGAGACTTGAAGAATTTTCAGGGATTTTTCTTAGATTTTGTGGAAACTTGTGGAGGTTTTGTGTGATTTTTGTGGGATTTTGTGGGATATTGAGGCGATTTAGGGATCTTGAGGGATTTTTCATGTATTTTGTGGGAATTTGTGGAGATTTGTTGGGATATTTTTCTAGAATTTGGTCGTGTTTTGAGAAGATTTAGGGAATTTTGTAGGATTTTTCCTGGAATTTTGTTGGATACTGGGGAGATTTTGTGGGATGCTTGTGGAACTTGGAGGGACTTTTCTGGAATTTTGTGAGATTCTGTAGAGAACTGACGTATTATCAGGGATTTTTCATGTATTCTGTGGGAATTTGTGGAGATTTGGTGGGATATTTTTCTAGAATTTGGTCGTGTTTTGAGAAGATTTAGGGAATTTTGTGGGATTTTTCCTGGAATTTTGTTGGATACTGTGGAGATTTTGTGGGATGCTTGTGGAACTTTGAGGGACTTTTCTGGAATTTGGTGAGATTCTGTAGAGAACTGAAGAATTATCAGGGATTTTTCATGTATTCTGTGGGAATTTGTGGAGATTCGGTGGGATATTTTTCTAGAATTTGGTTGTGTTTTGAGAAGATTTAAGGAATTTTGTGGGATTTTTCCTGGAATTTTGTTGGATACTGGGGAGATTTTGTGGGATATTTGTGGAATTTGGTGGGGCTTTTCAAGAATTTTGTGGTATTTTGAAAAGATTTTGGGAATTTTGTGGTGTTTTTTCTTGAATTTTTTGGGAAACTGTGCTGATTTTATGGGGCGTTTCTGGAATTTGGTCGAGTTTTCAGAAGATTTAGGGATTTTTGTGAGATTTTTGTGGGATGTTCTGGGAATTGGTAGAGATTTTGTGGGACTTTCCTGTGAATTGGTAGGGTTTTGAAATGATTTAGGGAGTTTTGTGGGACTTCTCTGGAATTTTGAGGGTTTTTTCTGGAATTGTGTGGGATTCTGAGGAGACTTGAAGAATTTTGAGGAATTTGTTTTAGATTTTGTGGGAATTTGTGGAGATTCTGTGAGATTTTTCTGGAATTTGGTGGGCCTTTTCAAGGACTTTGTGTGGTTTTGAGGAGACTTGAAGAATTTTGAGGAAATTTTCTTAGATTTTGTGGAAACTTGTGGAGGTTTTGTGTGATTTTTGTGGGATTTTGTGGGATATTGAGGCGATTTAGGGATCTTGAGGGATTTTTCATGTATTTTGTGGGAATTTGTGGAGATTTGGTGGGATATTTTTCTAGAAATTGGTCGTGTTTGAGAAGATTTAGGGAATTTTGTGGGATTTTTCCTGGAATTTTGTTGGGTATTGAGGACATTTTGTGGGATGTTTCTGGAATTTGGTGGGGCTTTTCAAGAATTTTGTGGTATTTTGAAAAGATTTAGGGAATTTTGTGGTGTTTTTTCTTGAATTTTGTGGGAATCTGTGCTGATTTTATGGGGCGTTTCTGGAATTTGGTCGAGTTTTCAGAAGATTTAGGGATTTTTGTGAGATTTTTGGCGGCATGTTCTGGGAATTGGTGGAGATTTTGTGGGACATTCCTGTGAATTGGTAGGGTTTTGTAATGATTTAGGGAGTTTTGTGGGACTTCTCTGGAATTTTGTGGGTTTTTTCTGGAATTGTGTGGAATTCTGAGGAGACTTGAAGAATTTTGAGGAATTTGTTTTAGATTTTTGGGAATTTGTGTAGATTCTGTGGGATTTTTCTGGAATTTGGTGGGCCTTTTCAAAACTTTGTGTGGTTTTGAGGAGACTTGAAGAATTTTGAGGATTTTTTTTTATATTTTGTGGAAACTTGTGGACGTTTTGTGTGATTTTTGTGGGATTTTGTGGGATATTGAGGCGACTTAGGGATCTTGTGGGATTTTTCATGTATTTTGTGGGAATTTGTGGAGATTTGTTGGGATATTTTTCTAGAATTTGGTCGTGTTTTGAGAAGATTTAGGGAATTTTGTGGGATTTTTCCTGGAATTTTGTTGGATACTGGGGAGATTTTGTGGGATGTTTGTGGAACTTTGAGGGACTTTTCTGGAATTTGTCAGAGTCTTCTTGAATTTTGTGGAAATTTCCGGAGATTTTGTGAGATGTTGCAGGAATTTTGTGGGATTTTTGTGGAATTTTGAGGAATTCTCTTGAATTTTGTGGGATTTGGAGGAGACTTGAAGAAGTTGGAGGGATTTTTCCTAAATGTTGTGGAAATTGGTGGAGATTTTGTGAGATGTTTCAGGAATTTGTTTGGATTTTGAGAAGATGTAGGGAATTTTGTTGGATTTTTGTGGAATTTTGAGGATTTCTCTTGAATTTTGTGGGATTTGGAGGAGACTTGAAGAATTTTGCGGGAATTTTCTTAGATTTTGTGGAAATGTGTGGAGATTTTGTGAGATGTCTGTAGAATTTTGTAATGTTTTGAGAAGATGTAGGGAATTTTGTGGCATTTTTCTGGAATTTTGAGGGGCTTTCAAGAACTTTGTGAGAGTTTTTTTCAATTTTTTGGAAATTTGTTGAGATTTTGTGAGATGGTTCTGGAGTTTGGTGGGATATTGAGGAAATTCAGTGAATTTGGAGGGAATTTTCTTGAATTTTGTGGAAATTGTTGGAGATTTTGTGGGATGTTGCAGGAATGTGGTTGGGTTCTGAGAAGATTTAGGGAATTGTGTGGGGCTTGTACAGAATTTGGTGGGATTTCTCTTGAATTTTGTGGGATTTCTATTGAATTTTATGGGATGTTTGTGGGATGTTTGTGAGATGTTTGTAGGATGTTTGTGGTATTTGGAGGAGACTTGAAGAATTTTGCGGGATTTTTCTTGAAATGTTTGGAAATTGGTGGAGATTTTGTGAGATGTTGCAGGAATTTGTTTGGGTTCTGAGAAGATGGAAGGAATTTTGTGGGATTTTTGTGGAATTTTGAGGATTTCTCTTGAATTTTGTGGGATTTGGAGGAGACTTGAAGAATTTGGAGGGAATTTTCTTAGATTTAGTGGAAATTTGTTGAGATTTTGTGAGATGGTTCTGGAATTTGGTGGGATATTGAGGAAATTCAGTGAATTTTGAGGGATTTTTCTTGAATTTTGTGGAAATTGTTGGAGATTTTGTGGGATGTTGCAGGAATTGGGTAGGGTTTTGAGAAGGTTTAGGGAATTTTGTGGCATTTTTCTGCAATTTTGTGAGGCTTTTCCAGAATTTTTGGTGATATTGAGGTGATTTGGTGGGATGTTTCTGGAATTTTGTGGGATTTTTCTGGGATTTGTACGAGACTTGAAGAATTTTGCGGGATTTTTCTTGAAATGTTTGGAAATTGGTGGAGATTTTGTGAGATGTTGCAGGAATTTGTTTGGGTTTTGAGAAGATGGAAGGAATTTTGTGGGATTTTTGTGGAATTTTGAGGATTTGTCTTGAATTTTGTGGGATTTGGAGGAGACTTGAAGAATTTGGAGGGAATTTTCTTAGATTTTCTGGAAATTTGTTGAGATTTTGTGAGATGGTTCTGGAATTTGGTGGGAATTTTGTGGGATTTTGAGGATTTGTCTTGAATTTTGTGGGATTTGGAGGAGACTTAAAGAATTTGGAGGGAATTTTCTTGAATTTTTTGGATATTGGTGGAGATTTTGTGAGATGCTGCAGGAATGTGGTTGGGTTTTGAGAAGATTTAGGGATTTTTGTGGGATTTTCGTGGAATTTTCAGCAGCTTTCAAGTTTTTTGTGTGAGTCTTCTTGAATTTTGTGGAAATTTCCAGAGATTTTGTGGGATGTTGCAGGAGTTTGTTTGGGTTTTGAGAAGATGTAGGGAATTTTGTGGCATTTTTCTGGAATTTTGAGGGGCTTTCAAGAACTTTGTGAGTGTTTTTTTTTAATTTTTTTGAAATTTGTTGAGATTTTGTGAGATGGTTCTGGAGTTTGGTGGGATATTGAGGAAATTCAGTGAATTTGGAGGGAATTTTCTTGAATTTTGTGGAAATTGTTGGAGGTTTTGTGGGATGTTGCAGGAATGTGGTTGGGTTCTGAGAAGATTTAGGGAATTGTGTGGGGCTTGTACAGAATTTGGTGGGATTTCTCTTGAATTTTGTGGGATTTCTATTGAATTTTATGGAATGTTTGTGGGATGTTTGTGAGATGTTTGTAGGATGTTTGTGGTATTTGGAGGAGACTTGAAGAATTTTGCGGGATTTTTCTTGAAATGTTTGGAAATTGGTGGAGATTTTGTGAGATGTTGCAGGAATTTGTTTGGGTTTTGAGAAGATGGAAGAAATTTTGTGGGATTTTTGTGGAATTTTGAGGATTTCTCTTGAATTTTGTGGGATTTGGAGGAGACTTGAAGAATTTGGAGGGAATTTTCTTAGATTTTGTGGAAATTTGTTGAGATTTTGTGAGATGGTTCTGGAATTTGGTGGGATATTGAGGAAATTCAGTGAATTTTGAGGGATTTTTCTTGAATTTTGTGGAAATTGTTGGAGATTTTGTGGGATGTTGCAGGAATTGGGTAGGGTTTTGAGAAGGTTTAGGGAATTTTGTGGCATTTTTCTTCAATTTTGTGAGGCTTTCCCAGAATTTTTGGTGATATTGAGGTGATTTGGTGGGATGTTTCTGGAATTTTGTGGGATTTTTCTGGGATTTGTACGAGACTTGAAGAATTTTGCGGGATTTTTCTTGAATTGTTTGGAAATTGGTGGAGATTTTGTGAGATGTTGCAGGAGTTTGTTTGGGTTTTGAGAAGATGTAGGGAAGTTTGTGGCATTTTTCTGGAATTTTGAGGGGCTTTCAAGAACTTTGTGAGAGTTTTCTTGAATTTAGTGGAAATTTGTTGAGATTTTGTGAGATGGTTCTGGAATTTGGTGGGATTTTTATGGGATTTTGAGGATTTGTCTTGAATTTTGTGGGATTTGGAGGAGACTTGAAGAATTTGGAGGGAATTTTCTTGAATTTTTTGGATATTGGTGGAGATTTTGTGAGATGCTGCAGGAATGTGGTTGGGTTTTGAGAAGATTTAGGGATTTTTGTGGGATATTCGTGGAATTTTCAGCAGCTTTCAAGTTTTTTGTGTGAGTTCTCTTGAATTTTGTGGAAATTTCCAGAGATTTTGTGGGATGTTGCAGGAATGTTGTTGGGTTCTGAGAAGATTTAGGGAATTGTGTGGGGCTTGTACAGGATTTTGTGCGATTTCTTTTGAATTTTGTGGGATTTCTCTTGAATTTTGTGGGATGTTTGTGGTATTTGGAGGAGACTTGAAGAATTTTGCGGGATTTTTCTTGAATTGTTTGGAAATTGGTGGAGATTTTGTGAGATGTTGCAGGAGTTTGTTTGGGTTCTGAGAAGATGGAAGGAATTTTGGGGGATTTTTGTGGAATTTTGAGGATTTGTCTTGAATTTTGTGGGATTTGGAGGAGACTTGAAGAATTTTGCGGGAATTTTCTTAGATTTAGTGGAAATTTGTTGAGATTTTGTGAGATGGTTCTGGAATCTGGTGGGATATTGAGGAAATTCAGTGAATTTTGAGGGATTTTTCTTGAATTTTGTGGAAATTGTTGGAGATTTTGTGGGATGTTGCAGGAATTGGGTAGGGTTTTGAGAAGGTTTAGGGAATTTTGTGGCATTTTTCTGCAATTTTGTGAGGCTTTTCCAGAATTTTTGGTGATATTGAGGTGATTTGGTGGGATGTTTCTGGAATTTTGTGGGATTTTTCTGGGATTTGTAGGAGACTTGAAGAATTTTGCGGGATTTTTCTTGAATTGTTTGGAAATTGGTGGAGATTTTGTGAGATGTTGCAGGAGTTTGTTTGGGTTTTGAGAAGATGTAGGGAAGTTTGTGGCATTTTTCTGGAATTTTGAGGGGCTTTCAAGAACTTTGTGAGAGTTTTCTTGAATTTAGTGGAAATTTGTTGAGATTTTGTGAGATGGTTCTGGAATTTGGTGGGATTTTTGTGGGATTTTGAGGATTTGTCTTGAATTTTGTGGGATTTGGAGGAGACTTGAAGAATTTGGAGGGAATTTTCTTGAATTTTTTGGATATTGGTGGAGATTTTGTGAGATGCTGCAGGAATGTGGTTGGGTTTTGAGAAGATTTAGGGATTTTTGTGGGATTTTCGTGGAATTTTCAGCAGCTTTCAAGTTTTTTGTGTGAGTCTTCTTGAATTTTGTGGAAATTTCCAGAGATTTTGTGGGATGTTGCAGGAGTTTGTTTGGGTTTTGAGAAGATGTAGGGAATTTTGTGGCATTTTTCTGGAATTTTGAGGGGCTTTCAAGAACTTTGTGAGTGTTTTTTTTGAATTTTTTTGAAATTTGTTGAGATTTTGTGAGATGGTTCTGGAGTTTGGTGGGATATTGAGGAAATTCAGTGAATTTGGAGGGAATTTTCTTGAATTTTGTGGAAATTGTTGGAGGTTTTGTGGGATGTTGCAGGAATGTGGTTGGGTTCTGAGAAGATTTAGGGAATTGTGTGGGGCTTGTACAGAATTTGGTGGGATTTCTCTTGAATTTTGTGGGATTTCTATTGAATTTTATGGAATGTTTGTGGGATGTTTGTGGGATGTTTGTAGGATGTTTGTGGTATTTGGAGGAGACTTGAAGAATTTTGCGGGATTTTTCTTGAAATGTTTGGAAATTGGTGGAGATTTTGTGAGATGTTGCAGGAATTTGTTTGGGTTTTGAGAAGATGGAAGAAATTTTGTGGGATTTTTGTGGAATTTTGAGGATTTCTCTTGAATTTTGTGGGATTTGGAGGAGACTTGAAGAATTTGGAGGGAATTTTCTTAGATTTTGTGGAAATTTGTTGAGATTTTGTGAGATGGTTCTGGAATTTGGTGGGATATTGAGGAAATTCAGTGAATTTTGAGGGATTTTTCTTGAATTTTGTGGAAATTGTTGGAGATTTTGTGGGATGTTGCAGGAATTGGGTAGGGTTTTGAGAAGGTTTAGGGAATTTTGTGGCATTTTTCTGCAATTTTGTGAGGCTTTCCCAGAATTTTTGGTGATATTGAGGTGATTTGGTGGGATGTTTCTGGAATTTTGTGGGATTTTTCTGGGATTTGTAGGAGACTTGAAGAATTTGGAGGGATTTTTCTTGAATTGTTTGGAAATTGGTGGAGATTTTGTGAGATGTTGCAGGAGTTTGTTTGGGTTTTGAGAAGATGTAGGGAAGTTTGTGGCATTTTTCTGGAATTTTGAGGGGCTTTCAAGAACTTTGTGAGAGTTTTCTTGAATTTTGTGGAAATTTGTTGAGATTTTGTGAGATGGTTCTGGAATTTGGTGGGATTTTTGTGGGATTTTGAGGATTTGTCTTGAATTTTGTGGGATTTGGAGGAGACTTGAAGAAGTTGGAGGGATTTTTCCTAAATGTTGTGGAAATTGGTGGAGATTTTGTGAGATGTTTCAGGAATTTGTTTGGATTTTTAGAAGATGTAGGGAATTTTGTTGGATTTTTGTGGAACTTTGAGGATTTCTCTTGAATTTTGTGGGATTTGGAGGAGACTTGAAGAATTTTGCGGGAATTTTCTTAGATTTTGTGGAAATGTGTGGAGATTTTGTGAGATGTCTGTAGAATTTTGTAATGTTTTGAGAAGATGTAGGGAATTTTGTGGCATTTTTCTGGAATTTTGAGGGGCTTTCAAGAACTTTGTGAGAGTTTTTTTGAATTTTTTGGAAATTTGTTGAGATTTTGTGAGATGGTTCTGGAGTTTGGTGGGATATTGAGGAAATTCAGTGAATTTGGAGGGAATTTTCTTGAATTTTGTGGAAATTGTTGGAGATTTTGTGGGATGTTGCAGGAATGTGGTTGGGTTCTGAGAAGATTTAGGGAATTGTGTGGGGCTTGTACAGAATTTGGTGGGATTTCTCTTGAATTTTGTGGGATTTCTATTGAATTTTATGGGATGTTTGTGGGATGTTTGTGAGATGTTTGTAGGATGTTTGTGGTATTTGGAGGAGACTTGAAGAATTTTGCAGGATTTTTCTTGAAATGTTTGGAAATTGGTGGAGATTTTGTGAGATGTTGCAGGAATTTGTTTGGGTTCTGAGAAGATGGAAGGAATTTTGTGGGATTTTTGTGGAATTTTGAGGATTTCTCTTGAATTTTGTGGGATTTGGAGGAGACTTGAAGAATTTTGCGGGAATTTTCTTAGATTTTGTGGAAATTTGTTGAGATTTTGTGAGATGGTTCTGGAATTTGGTGGGGTATTGAGGAAATTCAGTGAATTTTGAGGGATTTTTCTTGAATTTTGTGGAAATTGTTGGAGATTTTGTGGGATGTTGCAGGAATTGGGTAGGGTTTTGAGAAGGTTTAGGGAATTTTGTGGCATTTTTCTGCAATTTTGTGAGGCTTTTCCAGAATTTTTGGTGATATTGAGGTGATTTGGTGGGATGTTTCTGGAATTTTGTGGGATTTTTCTGGGATTTGTAGGAGACTTGAAGAATTTTGCGGGATTTTTCTTGAATTGTTTGGAAATTGGTGGAGATTTTGTGAGATGTTGCAGGAGTTTGTTTGGGTTTTGAGAAGATGTAGGGAAGTTTGTGGCATTTTTCTGGAATTTTGAGGGGCTTTCAAGAACTTTGTGAGAGTTTTCTTGAATTTAGTGGAAATTTGTTGAGATTTTGTGAGATGGTTCTGGAATTTGGTGGGATTTTTGTGAGATTTTGAGAATTTGTCTTGAATTTTGTGGGATTTGGAGGAGACTTGAAGAATTTGGAGGGAATTTTCTTGAATTTTTTGGATATTGGTGGAGATTTTGTGAGATGCTGCAGGAATGTGGTTGGGTTTTGAGAAGATTTAGGGATTTTTGTGGGATTTTCGTGGAATTTTCAGCAGCTTTCAAGTATTTTGTGAGAGTCTTCTTGAATTTTGTGGAAATTGTTGGAGATTTTGTGGGATGTTGCAGGAATGTGGTTGGGTTTTGAGAAGATTTAGGGAATTGTGTGGGGCTTGTACAGGATTTTGTGCGATTTCTTTTGAATTTTGTGGGATTTCTATTGAATTTTGTGGGATGTTTGTGGGATGTTTGTGGGATGTTTGTGGTATTTGGAGGAGACTTGAAGAATTTTGCGGGATTTTTCTTGAATTGTTTGGAAATTGGTGGAGATTTTGTGAGATGTTGCAGGAGTTTGTTTGGGTTCTGAGAAGATGGAAGGAATTTTGGGGGATTTTTGTGGAATTTTGAGGATTTGTCTTGAATTTTGTGGGATTTGGAGGAGACTTGAAGAATTTTGTGGAATTTTCTTAGATTTTGTGGAAATTTGTTGAGATTTTGTGAGATGGTTCTGGAATTTGGTGGGATATTGAGGAAATTCAGTGAATTTTGAGGGATTTGTTTTAGATTTTGTGGGAATTTGTGTAGATTCTGTGGGATTTTTCTGGAATTTGGTGGGCCTTTTCAAGGACTTCGTGTGGTTTTGAGGAGACTTGAAGAATTTTGAGGATTTTTTTTTATATTTTGTGGAAACTTGTGGAGGTTTTGTGTGATTTTTGTGGGATTTTGTGGGATATTGAGGCGATTTAGGGATCTTGAGGGATTTTTCATGTATTTTGTGGGAATTTGTGGAGATTTGGTGGGATATTTTTCTAGAATTTAGTCGTGTTTTGAGAAGATTTAGGGAATTTTGTGGGATTTTTCCTGGAATTTTGTTGGATACTGGGGAGATTTTGTGGGATATTTCTGGAACTTGGAGGGACTTTTCTGGAATTTGGTGAGATTCTGTAGAGAACTGACGAATTTTCAGGGATTTTTCATGTATTCTGTGGAAATTAGTGGAGATTTGGTGGGATTTTTCTGGAATTTGGTAGAGTTTTGAGAAGATTTAGGGAATTCTGTAAGATTTTTCTGGAATTTGGTGGGCCTTTTTGAAGGACTTTGTGTGGTTTTGAGGAGACTTGAAGAATTTTGAGGGATTTTTCTTAGATTTTGTGGAAACTTGTAAAGGTTTGGTGGGATTTTTGTGGAATTTTGTGGGATATTGAGGCGATTTAGGGATCTTGAGGGATTTTTCATGTATTTTGTGGGAATTTGTGGAGATTTGGTGGGATATTTTTCTAGAATTTGGTCGTGTTTTGGGAAGATTTAGGGAATTTTGTGGGATTTTCCCTGGAATTTTATTGGATACTGGGGAGATTTTGTGGGACATTTCTGGAACTTCGAGGGACTTTTCTGGAATTTGGTGAGATTCTGTAGAGAACTGACGAATTATCAGGGATTTTTCATGTATTCTGTGGGAATTTGTGGAGATTCGGTGGGATATTTTTCTAGAATTTGGTCATGTTTTGAGAAGATTTAGGGAATTTTGTGTGATTTTTCTGGGATTTTGTTGGGTATTGAGGACATTTTGTGGGATGTTTCTGGAATTTGGTGGGGCTTTTCAAGAATTTTGTGGTATTTTGAAAAGATTTTGGGAATTTTGTGTTGTTTTTTCTTGAATTTTGTGGGAAACTGTGCTGATTTTATGGGACGTTTCTGGAATTTGGTCGAGTTTTCAGAAGATTTAGGGATTTTTGTGAGATTTTTGTGGGATGTTCTGGGAATTGGTGGAGATTTTGTGGGACATTCCTGTGAATTGGTAGGGTTTTGAAATGATTTAGGGAGTTTTGTGGGACTTCTCTGGAATTTTGCGGGTTTTTTCTGGAATTGTGTGGGATTCTGAGGAGACTTGAAGAAGTTGGAGGGATTTTTCCTAAATGTTGTGGAAATTGGTGGAGATTTTGTGAGATGTTTCCGGAATTTGTTTGGATTTTGAGAAGATGTAGGGAATTTTGTTGGATTTTTGTGGAATTTTGAGGATTTCTCTTGAATTTTGTTGTATTTGGAGGAGACTTGAAGAATTTTGCGGGAATTTTCTTAGATTTTGTGGAAATGTGTGGAGATTTTGTGAGATGTCTGTAGAATTTTGTAATGTTTTGAGAAGATGTAGGGAATTTTGTGGCATTTTTCTGGAATTTTGAGGGGCTTTCAAGAACTTTGTGAGAGTTTTTTTGAATTTTTTTGAAATTTGTTGAGATTTTGTGAGATGGTTCTGGAGTTTGGTGGGATATTGAGGAAATTCAGTGAATTTGGAGGGAATTTTCTTGAATTTTGTGGAAATTGTTGGAGATTTTGTGGGATGTTGCAGGAATGTGGTTGGGTTCTGAGAAGATTTAGGGAATTGTGTGGGGCTTGTACAGAATTTGGTGGGATTTCTCTTGAATTTTGTGGGATTTCTATTGAATTTTATGGGATGTTTGTGGGATGTTTGTGAGATGTTTGTAGGATGTTTGTGGTATTTGGAGGAGACTTGAAGAATTTTGCGGGATTTTTCTTGAAATGTTTGGAAATTGGTGGAGATTTTGTGAGATGTTGCAGGAATTTGTTTGGGTTCTGAGAAGATGGAAGGAATTTTGTGGGATTTTTGTGGAATTTTGAGGATTTCTCTTGAATTTTGTGGGATTTGGAGGAGACTTGAAGAATTTGGAGGGAATTTTCTTAGATTTAGTGGAAATTTGTTGAGATTTTGTGAGATGGTTCTGGAATTTGGTGGGATATTGAGGAAATTCAGTGAATTTTGAGGGATTTTTCTTGAATTTTGTGGAAATTGTTGGAGATTTTGTGGGATGTTGCAGGAATTGGGTAGGGTTTTGAGAAGGTTTAGGGAATTTTGTGGCATTTTTCTGCAATTTTGTGAGGCTTTTCCAGAATTTTTGGTGATATTGAGGTGATTTGGTGGGATGTTTCTGGAATTTTGTGGGATTTTTCTGGGATTTGTACGAGACTTGAAGAATTTTGCGGGATTTTTCTTGAATTGTTTGGAAATTGGTGGAGATTTTGTGAGATGTTGCAGGAGTTTGTTTGGGTTTTGAGAAGATGTAGGGAAGTTTGTGGCATTTTTCTGGAATTTTGAGGGGCTTTCAAGAACTTTGTGAGAGTTTTCTTGAATTTAGTGGAAATTTGTTGAGATTTTGTGAGATGGTTCTGGAATTTGGTGGGATTTTTGTGGGATTTTGAGGATTTGTCTTGAATTTTGTGGGATTTGGAGGAGACTTGAAGAATTTGGAGGGAATTTTCTTGAATTTTTTGGATATTGGTGGAGATTTTGTGAGATGCTGCAGGAATGTGGTTGGGTTTTGAGAAGATTTAGGGATTTTTGTGGGATATTCGTGGAATTTTCAGCAGCTTTCAAGTATTTTGTGAGAGTCTTCTTGAATTTTGTGGAAATTTCCGGAGATTTTGTGAGATGTTGCAGGAATTTTGTGGGATTTTTCTGGAATTTTGAGGAATTCTCTTGAATTTTGTGGGATTTGGAGGAGACTTGAAGAAGTTGGAGGGATTTTTCCTAAATGTTGTGGAAATTGGTGGAGATTTTGTGAGATGTTTCAGGAATTTGTTTGGATTTTGAGAAGATGTAGGGAATTTTGTTGGATTTTTGTGGAATTTTGAGGATTTCTCTTGAATTTTGTGGGATTTGGAGGAGACTTGAAGAATTTGGAGGGAATTTTCTTGAATTTTTTGGATATTGGTGGAGATTTTGTGAGATGTCTGTAGAATTTTGTAATGTTTTGAGACGATGTAGGGAATTTTGTGGCATTTTTCTGGAATTTTGAGGGGCTTTCAAGAACTTTGTGAGAGTTTTTTTGAATTTTTTTGAAATTTGTTGAGATTTTGTGAGATGGTTCTGGAGTTTGGTGGGATATTGAGGAAATTCAGTGAATTTGGAGGGAATTTTCTTGAATTTTGTGGAAATTGTTGGAGATTTTGTGGGATGTTGCAGGAATGTGGTTGGGTTTTGAGAAGATTTAGGGAATTGTGTGGGGCTTGTACAGGATTTTGTGCGATTTCTTTTGAATTTTGTGGGATGTTTGTGGGATGTTTGTGGGATGTTTGTGGTATTTGGAGGAGACTTGAAGAATTTTGCGGGATTTTTCTTGAATTGTTTGGAAATTGGTGGAGATTTTGTGAGATGTTGCAGGAGTTTGTTTGGGTTCTGAGAAGATGGAAGGAATTTTGTGGGATTTTTGTGGAATTTTGAGGATTTGTCTTGAATTTTGTGGGATTTGGAGGAGACCTGAAGAATTTTGCGGAATTTTCTTAGATTTTGTGGAAATTTGTTGAGATTTTGTGAGATGCTTCTGGAATTTGGTGGGATATTGAGGAAATTCAGTGAATTTTGAGGGATTTGTTTTAGATTTTGTGGGAATTTGTGTAGATTCTGTGGGATTTTTCTGGAATTTGGTGGTCCTTTTCAAGGACTTTGTTTGGTTTTGAGGAGACTTGAAGAATTTTGAGGGATTTTTCTTAGATTTTGTGGAAACTTGTGGAGGTTTTGTGTGATTTTTGTGGGATTTTGTGGGATATTGAGGCGATTTAGGGATCTTGAGGGATTTTTCATGTATTTTGTGGGAATTTGTGGAGATTTGGTGGGATATTTTTCTAGAATTTGGTCGTGTTTTGGGAAGATTTAGGGAATTTTGTGGGATTTTCCCTGGAATTTTATTGGATACTGGGGAGATTTTGTGGGACATTTCTGGAACTTCGAGGGACTTTTCTGGAATTTGGTGAGATTCTGTAGAGAACTGACGAATTATCAGGGATTTTTCATGTATTCTGTGGGAATTTGTGGAGATTCGGTGGGATATTTTTCTAGAATTTGGTCATGTTTTGAGAAGATTTAGGGAATTTTGTGTGATTTTTCTGGGATTTTGTTGGGTATTGAGGACATTTTGTGGGATGTTTCTGGAATTTGGTGGGGCTTTTCAAGAATTTTGTGGTATTTTGAAAAGATTTTGGGAATTTTGTGTTGTTTTTTCTTGGATTTTGTGGGAAACTGTGCTGATTTTATGGGGCGTTTCTGGAATTTGGTCGAGTTTTCAGAAGATTTAGGGATTTTTGTGAGATTTTTGTGGGATGTTCTGGGAATTGGTGGAGATTTTGTGGGACATTCCTGTGAATTGGTAGGGTTTTGAAATGATTTAGGGAGTTTTGTGGGACTTCTCTGGAATTTTGTGGGGTTTTTCTGGAATTGTGTGGGATTCTGAGGAGACTTGAAGAATTTTGAGGAATTTGTTTTAGATTTTGTGGGAATTTGTGGAGATTCTGTGGGATTTTACTGGAATTTGGTGGGCCTTTTCAAGAACTTCGTGTGGTTTTGAGGAGACTTGAAGGATTTTGAGGATTTTTTTTTTTATATTTTGTGGAAACTTGTGGAGGTTTTGTGTGATTTTTGTGGGATTTTGTGGGATATTGAGGCGATTTAGGGATCTTGAGGGATTTTTCATGTATTTTGTGGGAATTTGTGGAGATTTGGTGGGATATTTTTCTAGAATTTGGTCGTGTTTTTGGGAAGACTTATCTATCTATCTATCTACCTATCTCCCTCTCTATATATCTCCCTATCTATATATCTCCCTATCTATCACCCTATATGCATTTCTTTATTATAGATTTGTATATTTTAATTTCTATATTATTCATTTAAATGCCAAGCTTTTAAATAAATAGGGGAACCGAGTGAGAGGAGTGGCAGCATGGTACGGGTCGTCGCGAGTGCCAGAAGCCCGAAAAAGCGGCCGCGTCAAGGACCCCGGCAGAGTGCGGCGTCGTCACCGCTGCCTGTCGGCACCCGACCGGCTCGCGCTCGGCCCCGGTGCCGCCGAGCACACAGCCCGTGTCCGCACGGCTGGAACAACCGTGGAAAATTGCGACGGGGCGGCGTCGACGCTGGGGTGTTTGTCAGGCAGTCGAATTCACGCACCCACTACCCGGGGTCCTTCCATTTTCCCGCCTTTTTGGCCGCCATCCTTGGAAGGACAAGCCGGCCGCGACCTGGCAGCCATCTTCTGCGTGGCGTGACGTACTTTCCGCCCTTCCTGGCCGCCATCTTTGCTGTGGCTGAAGCCACTTCCGGTAGAGCGGCCATCTTTGTTATGGCACAATTAAGGCCCCCGCTGCTCTCAGCGCGTCTGTCTAACTTACATGCCTGAACGAAAAACCTGCCGACGCCGACCGACTCCGAGCATTCCGCCCGATTTTCGCGTGCCAGATGCCTGTTCAACACCTTCCTTATTCGCCTGCCCGCAGCGCTCGCGCTTTCCCCCGCCCGCGCGCTGACCGGCACTCTCCCTCAGACATACATGGGAAGTTGGCCGGTTGCCAAGAGCTCCGGAATGCAGCTTCTGCCGAAGGAGGCTCGCCTCTTGCGGTTACCTTCTCCGAACTGCGGAGTCGCGGCTTCTGCTTTTCTTTGCTCTTAATGCAAGCGGAAAGCTTTTGCTCTGCGTCTGGCGAGGAGAACGTGTGACAGGAGAGCACATGTTTGTGCAGCTTACCCCTGCCACTGACACAAGCACGGATTTGCAGCACCCTATTCCACCCATGGGGTGACAGCTTTCTGTGCTGCCCAGGGCATTTCTCTGCATCTGGGAGTCCAAGGGAAAGCGCAATTGTTGTGGCAGAGGGTAGCAACAGCAGTAGGGAGCAGCAGAAGGAAGTCATGGCCGTACTTGTTCCACACGGCAACTAGCGACTAATCAGCAAGCGTGCGAGCAGCAGCTAAGTTCCACTTGCAGTCTGAAAGTTTCGCGTGCCAGATGCCTGTTCAACACCTTCCTTATTCGCCTGCCCGCAGCGCTCGCGCTTTCCCCCGCCCGCGCGCTGACCGGCACTCTCCCTCAGACATACATGGGAAGTTGGCCGGTTGCCAAGAGCTCCGGAAAGCAGCTTCTGCCGAAGGAGGCTCGCCTCTTGCGGTTACCTTCTCCGAACTGCGGAGTCGCGGCTTCTGCTTTTCTTTGCTCTTAATGCAAGCGGAAAGTACGGCCACGACTTCCTTCTGCTTCTCCCTACTGCTGTTGCTGCTCTCTGCGACAACAATTTTACTTTCCCTTGGACTCCCAGATGCAGAGAAATGCCCTGCACAGCGCAGAAACCTGTGACACCATGGGTGGAATAGGGTGCTGCAAATCCGTGCTTGTGTCAGTGGCAGGGGTGAGCTGCACAAACATGTGCTGTCCTGTCACACGTTCTCCTCGCCAGACGCAGTGCAAAAGCTTTCTGCTTGCATTAAGAGCAAGAAAGGCAGAAGCCAGGACTCCGGAGCTCAGAGAAGGTAACCGCAAGAGGCGAGCCTCCTTCGGCAGAAGCTGCTTTCCGGAGCTCTTGGCAACCGGCCAAGGAACCATGTGTGTCAGAGGGAGAGTGCCGGTCAGAGCGCAAGCGGGGGAAAGCGCGAGCGCTGCGGGCAGGAGAATAAGGAAGGTGTTGAACAGGCATCTGGCACGCGAAACTTTCAGACTGCAAGTGGAACGTAGATGCTGCTCAGCCGCTTGCTGACAAGTCTCTAGTTGTCTTGTAGAAGAAGTACGGCCACGAGTTCCTTCTGCTGCTCCCTACTGCTGTTGCTGCTCTCTGCGACAACAATTTTACTTTCCCTTGGACTCCCAGATGCAGAGAAATGCCCTGCACAGCGCAGAAACCTGTCACCCCATGGGTGGAATAGGGTGCTGCAAATCCGTGCTTGTGTCAGTGGCAGGGGTGAGCTGCACAAACATGTGCTGTCCTGTCACACGTTCTCCTCGCCAGACGCAGTGCAAAAGCTTTCTGCTTGCATTAAGAGCAAGAAAGGCAGAAGCCAGGACTCCGGAGCTCAGAGAAGGTAACCGCAAGAGGCGAGCCTCCTTCGGCAGAAGCTGCTTTCCGGAGCTCTGCGTCTGGCGAGGAGAACGTGTGACAGGAGAGCACATGTTTGTGCAGCTTACCCCTGCCACTGACACAAGCACGGATTTGCAGCACCCTATTCCACCCATGGGGTGACAGCTTTCTGTGCTGCCCAGGGCATTTCTCTGCATCTGGGAGTCCAAGGGAAAGCGCAATTGTTGTGGCAGAGGGTAGCAACAGCAGTAGGGAGCAGCAGAAGGAAGTCATGGCCGTACTTGTTCCACACGACAACTAGCGACTAATCAACAAGCGTGCGAGCAGCAGCTAAGTTCCACTTGCAGTCTGAAAGTTTCGCGTGCCAGATGCCTGTTCAACACCTTCCTTATTCGCCTGCCCGCAGCGCTCGCGCTTTCCCCCGCCCGCGCGCTGACCGGCACTCTCCCTCAGACATACATGGGAAGTTGGCCGGTTGCCAAGAGCTCCGGAATGCAGCTTCTGCCGAAGGAGGCTCGCCTCTTGCGGTTACCTTCTCCGAACTGCGGAGTCGCGGCTTCTGCTTTTCTTTGCTCTTAATACAAGCGGAAAGCTTTTGCTCTGCGTCTGGCGAGGAGAACGTGTGACAGGAGAGCACATGTTTGTGCAGCTTACCCCTGCCACTGACACAAGCACGGATTTGCAGCACCCTATTCCACCCATGGGGTGACAGCTTTCTGTGCTGCCCAGGGCATTTCTCTGCATCTGGGAGTCCAAGGGAAAGCGCAATTGTTGTGGCAGAGGGTAGCAACAGCAGTAGGGAGCAGCAGAAGGAAGTCATGGCCGTACTTGTTCCACACGGCAACTAGCGACTAATCAACAAGCGTGCGAGCAGCAGCTAAGTTCCACTTGCAGTCTGAAAGTTTCGCGTGCCAGATGCCTGTTCAACACCTTCCTTATTCGCCTGCCCGCAGCGCTCGCGCTTTCCCCCGCCCGCGCGCTGACCGGCACTCTCCCTCAGACATACATGGGAAGTTGGCCGGTTGCCAAGAGCTCCGGAATGCAGCTTCTGCCGAAGGAGGCTCGCCTCTTGCGGTTACCTTCTCCGAACTGCGGAGTCGCGGCTTCTGCTTTTCTTTGCTCTTAATGCAAGCGGAAAGCTTTTGCTCTGCGTCTGGCGAGGAGAACGTGTGACAGGAGAGCACATGTTTGTGCAGCTTACCCCTGCCACTGACACAAGCACGGATTTGCAGCACCCTATTCCACCCATGGGGTGACAGCTTTCTGTGCTGCCCAGGGCATTTCTCTGCATCTGGGAGTCCAAGGGAAAGCGCAATTGTTGTGGCAGAGGGTAGCAACAGCAGTAGGGAGCAGCAGAAGGAAGTCATGGCCGTACTTGTTCCACACGGCAACTAGCGACTAATCAACAAGCGTGCGAGCAGCAGCTAAGTTCCACTTGCAGTCTGAAAGTTTCGCGTGCCAGATGCCTGTTCAACACCTTCCTTATTCGCCTGCCCGCAGCGCTCGCGCTTTCCCCCCGCCCGCGCGCTGACCGGCACTCTCCCTCAGACATACATGGGAAGTTGGCCGGTTGCCAAGAGCTCCGGAATGCAGCTTCTGCCGAAGGAGGCTCGCCTCTTGCGGTTACCTTCTCCGAACTGCGGAGTCGCGGCTTCTGCTTTTCTTTGCTCTTAATGCAAGCGGAAAGCTTTTGCTCTGCGTCTGGCGAGGAGAACGTGTGACAGGAGAGCACATGTTTGTGCAGCTTACCCCTGCCACTGACACAAGCACGGATTTGCAGCACCCTATTCCACCCATGGGGTGACAGCTTTCTGTGCTGCCCAGGGCATTTCTCTGCATTTGGGAGTCCAAGGGAAAGCGCAATTGTTGTGGCAGAGGGTAGCAACAGCAGTAGGGAGCAGCAGAAGGAAGTCATGGCCGTACTTGTTCCACACGGCAACTAGCGACTAATCAACAAGCGTGCGAGCAGCAGCTAAGTTCCACTTGCAGTCTGAAAGTTTCGCGTGCCAGATGCCTGTTCAACACCTTCCTTATTCGCCTGCCCGCAGCGCTCGCGCTTTCCCCCGCCCGCGCGCTGACCGGCACTCTCCCTCAGACATACATGGGAAGTTGGCCGGTTGCCAAGAGCTCCGGAATGCAGCTTCTGCCGAAGGAGGCTCGCCTCTTGCGGTTACCTTCTCTGAGCTCCGGAGTCCTGGCTTCTGCCTTTCTTGCTCTTAATGCAAGCAGAAAGCTTTTGCACTGCGTCTGGCGAGGAGAACTTGTGACAGGACAGCACATGTTTGTGCAGCTCACCCCTGCCACTGACACAAGCACGGATTTGCAGCACCCTATTCCACCCATGGTGTGACAGGTTTCTGCGCTGTGCAGGGCATTTCTCTGCATCTGGGAGTCCAAGGGAAAGTAAAATTGTTGTCGCAGAGAGCAGCAACAGCAGTAGGGAGCAGCAGAAGGAACTCGTGGCCGTACTTCTTCTACAAGACAACTAGAGACTTGTCAGCAAGCGGCTGAGCAGCATCTACGTTCCACTTGCAGTCTGAAAGTTTCGCGTGCCAGATGCCTGTTCAACACCTTCCTTATTCGCCTGCCCGCAGCGCTCGCGCTTTCCCCCGCCCGCGCTCTGACCGGCACTCTCCCTCAGACATACATGGGAAGTTGGCCGGTTGCCAAGAGCTCCGGAAAGCAGCTTCTGCCGAAGGAGGCTCGCCTCTTGCGGTTACCTTCTCCGAACTGCGGAGTCGCGGCTTCTGCTTTTCTTTGCTCTTAATGCAAGCGGAAAGCTTTTGCTCTGCGTCTGGCGAGGAGAACGTGTGACAGGAGAGCACATGTTTGTGCAGCTTACCCCTGCCACTGACACAAGCACGGATTTGCAGCACCCTATTCCACCCATGGGGTGACAGCTTTCTGTGCTGCCCAGGGCATTTCTCTGCATCTGGGAGTCCAAGGGAAAGCGCAATTGTTGTGGCAGAGGGTAGCAACAGCAGTAGGGAGCAGCAGAAGGAAGTCATGGCCGTACTTGTTCCACACGACAACTAGCGACTAATCAACAAGCGTGCGAGCAGCAGCTAAGTTCCACTTGCAGTCTGAAAGTTTCGCGTGCCAGATGCCTGTTCAACACCTTCCTTATTCGCCTGCCCGCAGCGCTCGCGCTTTCCCCCGCCCGCGCGCTGACCGGCACTCTCCCTCAGACATACATGGGAAGTTGGCCGGTTGCCAAGAGCTCCGGATTGCAGCTTCTGCCGAAGGAGGCTCGCCTCTTGTGGTTACCTTCTCCGAACTGCGGAGTCGCGGCTTCTGCTTTTCTTTGCTCTTAATGCAAGCGGAAAGCTTTTGCTCTGCGTCTGGCGAGGAGAACGTGTGACAGGAGAGCACATGTTTGTGCAGCTTACCCCTGCCACTGACACAAGCACGGATTTGCAGCACCCTATTCCACCCATGGGGTGACAGCTTTCTGTGCTGCCCAGGGCATTTCTCTGCATCTGGGAGTCCAAGGGAAAGCGCAATTGTTGTGGCAGAGGGTAGCAACAGCAGTAGGGAGCAGCAGAAGGAAGTCATGGCCGTACTTGTTCCACACGACAACTAGCGACTAATCAACAAGCGTGCGAGCAGCAGCTAAGTTCCACTTGCAGTCTGAAAGTTTCGCGTGCCAGATGCCTGTTCAACACCTTCCTTATTCGCCTGCCCGCAGCGCTCGCGCTTTCCCCCGCCCGCGCGCTGACCGGCACTCTCCCTCAGACATACATGGGAAGTTGGCCGGTTGCCAAGAGCTCCGGAATGCAGCTTCTGCCGAAGGAGGCTCGCCTCTTGCGGTTACCTTCTCCGAACTGCGGAGTCGCGGCTTCTGCTTTTCTTTGCTCTTAATGCAAGCGGAAAGCTTTTGCTCTGCGTCTGGCGAGGAGAACGTGTGACAGGAGAGCACATGTTTGTGCAGCTTACCCCTGCCACTGACACAAGCACGGATTTGCATCACCCTATTCCACCCATGGGGTGACAGCTTTCTGTGCTGCCCAGGGCATTTCTCTGCATCTGGGAGTCCAAGGGAAAGCGCAATTGTTGTGGCAGAGGGTAGCAACAGCAGTAGGGAGCAGCAGAAGGAAGTCATGGCCGTACTTGTTCCACACGGCAACTAGCGACTAATCAACAAGCGTGCGAGCAGCAGCTAAGTTCCACTTGCAGTCTGAAAGTTTCGCGTGCCAGATGCCTGTTCAACACCTTCCTTATTCGCCTGCCCGCAGCGCTCGCGCTTTCCCCCGCCCGCGCGCTGACCGGCACTCTCCCTCAGACATACATGGGAAGTTGGCCGGTTGCCAAGAGCTCCGGAATGCAGCTTCTGCCGAAGGAGGCTCGCCTCTTGCGGTTACCTTCTCCGAACTGCGGAGTCGCGGCTTCTGCTTTTCTTTGCTCTTAATGCAAGCGGAAAGCTTTTGCTCTGCGTCTGGCGAGGAGAACGTGTGACAGGACAGCACATGTTTGTGCAGCTTACCCCTGCCACTGACACAAGCACGGATTTGCAGCACCCTATTCCACCCATGGGGTGACAGCTTTCTGTGCTGCCCAGGGCATTTCTCTGCATCTGGGAGTCCAAGGGAAAGCGCAATTGTTGTGGCAGAGGGTAGCAACAGCAGTAGGGAGCAGCAGAAGGAAGTCTTGCCCGTACTTCTTCTACAAGACAACTAGAGACTTGTCAGCAAGCGGCTGAGCAGCAGCTAAGTTCCACTTGCAGTCTGAAAGTTTCGCGTGCCACATGCCTGTTCAACACCTTCCTTATTCGCCTGCCCGCAGCGCTCGCGCTTTCCCCCGCCCGCGCTCTGACCGGCACTCTCCCTCTGACACACATGGTTCCTTGGCCGGTTGCCAAGAGCTCCGGAAAGCAGCTTCTGCCGAAGGAGGCTCGCCTCTTGCGGTTACCTTCTCTGAGCTCCGGAGTCCTGGCTTCTGCCTTTCTTGCTCTTAATGCAAGCAGAAAGCTTTTGCACTGCGTCTGGCGAGGAGAACGTGTGACAGGACAGCACATGTTTGTGCAGCTCACCCCTGCCACTGACACAAGCACGGATTTGCAGCACCCTATTCCACCATGGTGTCCCATGGTTTCTGCGCTGTGCAGGGCATTTCTCTGCATCTGGGAGTCCAAGGGAAAGTAAAATTGTTGTCGCAGAGAGCAGCAACAGCAGTAGGGAGCAGCAGAAGGAACTCGTGGCCGTACTTCTTCTACAAGACAACTAGAGACTTGTCAGCAAGCGGCTGAGCAGCATCTACGTTCCACTTGCAGTCTGAAAGTTTCGCGTGCCAGATGCCTGTTCAACACCTTCCTTATTCGCCTGCCCGCAGCGCTCGCGCTTTCCCCCGCCCGCGCGCTGACCGGCACTCTCCCTCAGACATACATGGGAAGTTGGCCGGTTGCCAAGAGCTCCGGAATGCAGCTTCTGCCGAAGGAGGCTCGCCTCTTGCGGTTACCTTCTCCGAACTGCGGAGTCGCGGCTTCTGCTTTTCTTTGCTCTTAATGCAAGCGGAAAGCTTTTGCTCTGCGTCTGGCGAGGAGAACGTGTGACAGGAGAGCACATGTTTGTGCAGCTTACCCCTGCCACTGACACAAGCACGGATTTGCAGCACCCTATTCCACCCATGGGGTGACAGCTTTCTGTGCTGCCCAGGGCATTTCTCTGCATCTGGGAGTCCAAGGGAAAGCGCAATTGTTGTGGCAGAGGGTAGCAACAGCAGTAGGGAGCAGCAGAAGGAAGTCATGGCCGTACTTGTTCCACACGACAACTAGCGACTAATCAACAAGGGAAACTCTCCCTCAGACATACATGGGAAGTTGGCCGGTTGCCAAGAGCTCCGGAATGCAGCTTCTGCCGAAGGAGGCTCGCCTCTTGCGGTTACCTTCTCCGAACTGCGGAGTCGCGGCTTCTGCTTTTCTTTGCTCTTAATGCAAGCGGAAAGCTTTTGCTCTGCGTCTGGCGAGGAGAACGTGTGACAGGAGAGCACATGTTTGTGCAGCTTACCCCTGCCACTGACACAAGCACGGATTTGCAGCACCCTATTCCACCCATGGGGTGACAGCTTTCTGTGCTGCCCAGGGCATTTCTCTGCATCTGGGAGTCCAAGGGAAAGCGCAATTGTTGTGGCAGAGGGTAGCAACAGCAGTAGGGAGCAGCAGAAGGAAGTCTTGCCCGTACTTCTTCTACAAGACAACTAGAGACTTGTCAGCAAGCGGCTGAGCAGCAGCTAAGTTCCACTTGCAGTCTGAAAGTTTCCCGTGCCACATGCCTGTTCAACACCTTCCTTATTCGCCTGCCCGCAGCGCTCGCGCTTTCCCCCGCCCGCGCTCTGACCGGCACTCTCCCTCTGACACACATGGTTCCTTGGCCGGTTGCCAAGAGCTCCGGAAAGCAGCTTCTGCCGAAGGAGGCTCGCCTCTTGCGGTTACCTTCTCTGAGCTCCGGAGTCCTGGCTTCTGCCTTTCTTGCTCTTAATGCAAGCAGAAAGCTTTTGCACTGCGTCTGGCGAGGAGAACGTGTGACAGGACAGCACATGTTTGTGCAGCTCACCCCTGCCACTGACACAAGCACGGATTTGCAGCACCCTATTCCACCCATGGTGTCACAGGTTTCTGCGCTGTGCAGGGCATTTCTCTGCATCTGGGAGTCCAAGGGAAAGTAATATTGTTGTCGCAGAGAGCAGCAACAGAAGTAGGGAGCAGCAGAAGGAACTCGTGGCCGTACTTCTTCTACAAGACAACTAGAGACTTGTCAGCAAGCGGCTGAGCAGCATCTACGTTCCACTTGCAGTCTGAAAGTTTCGCGTGCCAGATGCCTGTTCAACACCTTCCTTATTCGCCTGCCCGCAGCGCTCGCGCTTTCCCCCGCCCGCGCGCTGACCGGCACTCTCCCTCAGACATACATGGGAAGTTGGCCGGTTGCCAAGAGCTCCGGAATGCAGCTTCTGCCGAAGGAGGCTCGCCTCTTGCGGTTACCTTCTCCGAACTGCGGAGTCGCGGCTTCTGCTTTTCTTTGCTCTTAATGCAAGCGGAAAGCTTTTGCTCTGCGTCTGGCGAGGAGAACGTGTGACAGGAGAGCACATGTTTGTGCAGCTTACCCCTGCCACTGACACAAGCACGGATTTGCAGCACCCTATTCCACCCATGGGGTGACAGCTTTCTGTGCTGCCCAGGGCATTTCTCTGCATCTGGGAGTCCAAGGGAAAGCGCAATTGTTGTGGCAGAGGGTAGCAACAGCAGTACGGAGCAGCAGAAGGAAGTCATGGCCGTACTTGTTCCACACGACAACTAGCGACTAATCAACAAGCGTGCGAGCAGCAGCTAAGTTCCACTTGCAGTCTGAAAGTTTCGCGTGCCAGATGCCTGTTCAACACCTTCCTTATTCGCCTGCCCGCAGCGCTCGCGCTTTCCCCCGCCCGCGCGCTGACCGGCACTCTCCCTCAGACATACATGGGAAGTTGGCCGGTTGCCAAGAGCTCCGGAATGCAGCTTCTGCCGAAGGAGGCTCGCCTCTTGTGGTTACCTTCTCCGAACTGCGGAGTCGCGGCTTCTGCTTTTCTTTGCTCTTAATGCAAGCGGAAAGCTTTTGCTCTGCGTCTGGCGAGGAGAACGTGTGACAGGAGAGCACATGTTTGTGCAGCTTACCCCTGCCACTGACACAAGCACGGATTTGCATCACCCTATTCCACCCATGGGGTGACAGCTTTCTGTGCTGCCCAGGGCATTTCTCTGCATCTGGGAGTCCAAGGGAAAGCGCAATTGTTGTGGCAGAGGGTAGCAACAGCAGTAGGGAGCAGCAGAAGGAAGTCATGGCCGTACTTGTTCCACACGACAACTAGCGACTAATCAACAAGCGTGCGAGCAGCAGCTAAGTTCCACTTGCAGTCTGAAAGTTTCGCGTGCCAGATGCCTGTTCAACACCTTCCTTATTCGCCTGCCCGCAGCGCTCGCGCTTTCCCCCGCCCGCGCGCTGACCGGCACTCTCCCTCAGACATACATGGGAAGTTGGCCGGTTGCCAAGAGCTCCGGAATGCAGCTTCTGCCGAAGGAGGCTCGCCTCTTGCGGTTACCTTCTCCGAACTGCGGAGTCGCGGCTTCTGCTTTTCTTTGCTCTTAATGCAAGCGGAAAGCTTTTGCTCTGCGTCTGGCGAGGAGAACGTGTGACAGGAGAGCACATGTTTGTGCAGCTTACCCCTGCCACTGACACAAGCACGGATTTGCAGCACCCTATTCCACCCATGGGGTGACAGCTTTCTGTGCTGCCCAGGGCATTTCTCTGCATCTGGGAGTCCAAGGGAAAGCGCAATTGTTGTGGCAGAGGGTAGCAACAGCAGTAGGGAGCAGCAGAAGGAAGTCATGGCCGTACTTGTTCCACACGGCAACTAGCGACTAATCAACAAGCGTGCGAGCAGCAGCTAAGTTCCACTTGCAGTCTGAAAGTTTCGCGTGCCAGATGCCTGTTCAACACCTTCCTTATTCGCCTGCCCGCAGCGCTCGCGCTTTCCCCCGCCCGCGCGCTGACCGGCACTCTCCCTCAGACATACATGGGAAGTTGGCCGGTTGCCAAGAGCTCCGGAATGCAGCTTCTGCCGAAGGAGGCTCGCCTCTTGCGGTTACCTTCTCCGAACTGCGGAGTCGCGGCTTCTGCTTTTCTTTGCTCTTAATGCAAGCGGAAAGCTTTTGCTCTGCGTCTGGCGAGGAGAACGTGTGACAGGACAGCACATGTTTGTGCAGCTTACCCCTGCCACTGACACAAGCACGGATTTGCAGCACCCTATTCCACCCATGGGGTGACAGCTTTCTGTGCTGCCCAGGGCATTTCTCTGCATCTGGGAGTCCAAGGGAAAGCGCAATTGTTGTGGCAGAGGGTAGCAACAGCAGTAGGGAGCAGCAGAAGGAAGTCTTGCCCGTACTTTTTCTACAAGACAACTAGAGACTTGTCAGCAAGCGGCTGAGCAGCAGCTAAGTTCCACTTGCAGTCTGAAAGTTTCCCGTGCCACATGCCTGTTCAACACCTTCCTTATTCGCCTGCCCGCAGCGCTCGCGCTTTCCCCCGCCCGCGCTCTGACCGGCACTCTCCCTCTGACACACATGGTTCCTTGGCCGGTTGCCAAGAGCTCCGGAAAGCAGCTTCTGCCGAAGGAGGCTCGCCTCTTGCGGTTACCTTCTCTGAGCTCCGGAGTCCTGGCTTCTGCCTTTCTTGCTCTTAATGCAAGCAGAAAGCTTTTGCACTGCGTCTGGCGAGGAGAACGTGTGACAGGACAGCACATGTTTGTGCAGCTCACCCCTGCCACTGACACAAGCACGGATTTGCAGCACCCTATTCCACCATGGTGTCCCATGGTTTCTGCGCTGTGCAGGGCATTTCTCTGCATCTGGGAGTCCAAGGGAAAGTAAAATTGTTGTCGCAGAGAGCAGCAACAGCAGTAGGGAGCAGCAGAAGGAACTCGTGGCCGTACTTCTTCTACAAGACAACTAGAGACTTGTCAGCAAGCGGCTGAGCAGCATCTACGTTCCACTTGCAGTCTGAAAGTTTCGCGTGCCAGATGCCTGTTCAACACCTTCCTTATTCGCCTGCCCGCAGCGCTCGCGCTTTCCCCCGCCCGCGCGCTGACCGGCACTCTCCCTCAGACATACATGGGAAGTTGGCCGGTTGCCAAGAGCTCCGGAATGCAGCTTCTGCCGAAGGAGGCTCGCCTCTTGCGGTTACCTTCTCCGAACTGCGGAGTCGCGGCTTCTGCTTTTCTTTGCTCTTAATGCAAGCGGAAAGCTTTTGCTCTGCGTCTGGCGAGGAGAACGTGTGACAGGAGAGCACATGTTTGTGCAGCTTACCCCTGCCACTGACACAAGCACGGATTTGCAGCACCCTATTCCACCCATGGGGTGACAGCTTTCTGTGCTGCCCAGGGCATTTCTCTGCATCTGGGAGTCCAAGGGAAAGCGCAATTGTTGTGGCAGAGGGTAGCAACAGCAGTAGGGAGCAGCAGAAGGAAGTCATGGCCGTACTTGTTCCACACGACAACTAGCGACTAATCAACAAGGGAAACTCTCCCTCAGACATACATGGGAAGTTGGCCGGTTGCCAAGAGCTCCGGAATGCAGCTTCTGCCGAAGGAGGCTCGCCTCTTGCGGTTACCTTCTCCGAACTGCGGAGTCGCGGCTTCTGCTTTTCTTTGCTCTTAATGCAAGCGGAAAGCTTTTGCTCTGCGTCTGGCGAGGAGAACGTGTGACAGGAGAGCACATGTTTGTGCAGCTTACCCCTGCCACTGACACAAGCACGGATTTGCAGCACCCTATTCCACCCATGGGGTGACAGCTTTCTGTGCTGCCCAGGGCATTTCTCTGCATCTGGGAGTCCAAGGGAAAGCGCAATTGTTGTGGCAGAGGGTAGCAACAGCAGTAGGGAGCAGCAGAAGGAAGTCTTGCCCGTACTTCTTCTACAAGACAACTAGAGACTTGTCAGCAAGCGGCTGAGCAGCAGCTAAGTTCCACTTGCAGTCTGAAAGTTTCCCGTGCCACATGCCTGTTCAACACCTTCCTTATTCGCCTGCCCGCAGCGCTCGCGCTTTCCCCCGCCCGCGCTCTGACCGGCACTCTCCCTCTGACACACATGGTTCCTTGGCCGGTTGCCAAGAGCTCCGGAAAGCAGCTTCTGCCGAAGGAGGCTCGCCTCTTGCGGTTACCTTCTCTGAGCTCCGGAGTCCTGGCTTCTGCCTTTCTTGCTCTTAATGCAAGCAGAAAGCTTTTGCACTGCGTCTGGCGAGGAGAACGTGTGACAGGACAGCACATGTTTGTGCAGCTCACCCCTGCCACTGACACAAGCACGGATTTGCAGCACCCTATTCCACCCATGGTGTCACAGGTTTCTGCGCTGTGCAGGGCATTTCTCTGCATCTGGGAGTCCAAGGGAAAGTAAAATTGTTGTCGCAGAGAGCAGCAACAGAAGTAGGGAGCAGCAGAAGGAACTCGTGGCCGTACTTCTTCTACAAGACAACTAGAGACTTGTCAGCAAGCGGCTGAGCAGCATCTACGTTCCACTTGCAGTCTGAAAGTTTCGCGTGCCAGATGCCTGTTCAACACCTTCCTTATTCGCCTGCCCGCAGCGCTCGCGCTTTCCCCCGCCCGCGCGCTGACCGGCACTCTCCCTCAGACATACATGGGAAGTTGGCCGGTTGCCAAGAGCTCCGGAATGCAGCTTCTGCCGAAGGAGGCTCGCCTCTTGTGGTTACCTTCTCCGAACTGCGGAGTCGCGGCTTCTGCTTTTCTTTGCTCTTAATGCAAGCGGAAAGCTTTTGCTCTGCGTCTGGCGAGGAGAACGTGTGACAGGAGAGCACATGTTTGTGCAGCTTACCCCTGCCACTGACACAAGCACGGATTTGCAGCACCCTATTCCACCCATGGGGTGACAGCTTTCTGTGCTGCCCAGGGCATTTCTCTGCATCTGGGAGTCCAAGGGAAAGCGCAATTGTTGTGGCAGAGGGTAGCAACAGCAGTAGGGAGCAGCAGAAGGAAGTCATGGCCGTACTTGTTCCACACGGCAACTAGCGACTAATCAACAAGCGTGCGAGCAGCAGCTAAGTTCCACTTGCAGTCTGAAAGTTTCGCGTGCCAGATGCCTGTTCAACACCTTCCTTATTCGCCTGCCCGCAGCGCTCGCGCTTTCCCCCGCCCGCGCGCTGACCGGCACTCTCCCTCAGACATACATGGGAAGTTGGCCGGTTGCCAAGAGCTCCGGAATGCAGCTTCTGCCGAAGGAGGCTCGCCTCTTGCGGTTACCTTCTCCGAACTGCGGAGTCGCGGCTTCTGCTTTTCTTTGCTCTTAATGCAAGCGGAAAGCTTTTGCTCTGCGTCTGGCGAGGAGAACGTGTGACAGGAGAGCACATGTTTGTGCAGCTCACCCCTGCCACTGACACAAGCACGGATTTGCAGCACCCTATTCCACCCATGGGGTGACAGCTTTCTGTGCTGCCCAGGGCATTTCTCTGCATCTGGGAGTCCAAGGGAAAGCGCAATTGTTGTGGTAGAGAGCAGCAACAGCAGTAGGGAGCAGCAGAAGGAACTCGTGGCCGTACTTCTTCTACAAGACAACTAGAGACTTGTCAGCAAGCGGCTGAGCAGCATCTACGTTCCACTTGCAGTCTGAAAGTTTCCCGTGCCACATGCCTGTTCAACACCTTCCTTATTCGCCTGCCCGCAGCGCTCGCGCTTTCCCCCGCCCGCGCTCTGACCGGCACTCTCCCTCTGACACACATGGTTCCTTGGCCGGTTGCCAAGAGCTCCGGAAAGCAGCTTCTGCCGAAGGAGGCTCGCCTCTTGCGGTTACCTTCTCTGAGCTCCGGAGTCCTGGCTTCTGCCTTTCTTGCTCTTAATGCAAACAGAAAGCTTTTGCACTGCGTCTGGCGAGGAGAACGTGTGACAGGACAGCACAAGTTTGTGCAGCTCACCCCTGCCACTGACACAAGCACGGATTTGCAGCACCCTATTCCACCCTTAGTGTGACAGGTTTCTGCGCTGTGCAGGGCATTTCTCTGCATCTGGGAGTCCAAGAGAAAGTAAAATTGTTGCCGCAGAGAGCAGCAACAGCAGTAGGGAGCAGCAGAAGGAAGTCGTTTCAGTACTTCTTCCACACGACATCTAGCAACTAATCAGCAAGCGTGCGAGCGGCAGCTATGTTCCACTTGCAATATGAAAGTTTCGCCTGCCAGATACCTGTTCAACACCTTCCTTATTCGCCTGCCCGCAGCGCTCGCTCTTTCCCCCGCCAGCGCGCTGATCGGCACGCTCCCTCTGACACACATGGTTCCTAGGCCGGTTGCCAAGAGCTCCGGAAAGCAACTTCTGCCGAAGGAGGCTCGCCTCTTGCGGTTACCTTCTCTGAGCTCCGGAGTCCTGGCTTCTGCCTTTCTTGCTCTTAATGCAAGCAGAAAGCTTTTGCACTGCGTCTGGCGAGGAGAACGTGTGACAGGACAGCACATGTTTGTGCAGCTCACCCCTGCCACTGACACAAGCACGGATTTGCAGCACCCTATTCCACCCATGGTGTCACAGGTTTCTGCGCTGTGCAGGGCATTTCTCTGCATCTGGGAGTCCAAGAGAAAGTAAAATTGTTGCCGCAGAGAGCAGCAACAGCAGTAGGGAGCAGCAGAAGGAAGTCTTGCCCGTACTTCTTCTACAAGACAACTAGAGACTTGTCAGCAAGCGGCTGAGCAGCATCTACGTTCCACTTGCAGTCTGAAAGTTTCCCGTGCGAGATGCCTGTTCAACACCTTCCTCATTCACCTGCCCGCAGCGCTCGCTCTTTCCCCCGCCAGCGCGCTGATCGGCACGCTCCCTCTGACACACATGGTTCCTTGGCCGGTTGCCAAGAGCTCCGGAAAGCAGCTTCTGCCGAAGGAGGCTCGCCTCTTGCGGTTACCTTCTCTGAGCTCCGGAGTCCTGGCTTCTGCCTTTCTTGCTCTTAATGCAAGCAGAAAGCTTTTGCACTGCGTCTGGCGAGGAGAACGTGTGACAGGACAGCACATGTTTGTGCAGCTCACCCCTGCCACTGACACAAGCACGGATTTGCAGCACCCTATTCCACCCATGGTGTGACAGGTTTCTGCGCTGTGCAGGGCATTTCTCTGCATCTGGGAGTCCAAGGGAAAGTAAAATTGTTGCCGCAGAGAGCAGCAACAGCAGTAGGGAGCAGCAGAAGGAACTCGTGGCCGTACTTCTTCTACAAGACAACTAGAGACTTGTCAGCAAGCGGCTGAGCAGCATCTACGTTCCACTTGCAGTCTGAAAGTTTCCCGTGCCACATGCCTGTTCAACACCTTCCTTATTCGCCTGCCCGCAGCGCTCGCGCTTTCCCCCGCCCGCGCTCTGACCGGCACTCTCCCTCTGACACACATGGTTCCTTGGCCGGTTGCCAAGAGCTCCGGAAAGCAGCTTCTGCCGAAGGAGGCTCGCCTCTTGCGGTTACCTTCTCTGAGCTCCGGAGTCCTGGCTTCTGCCTTTCTTGCTCTTAATGCAAGCAGAAAGCTTTTGCACTGCGTCTGGCGAGGAGAACGTGTGACAGGAGAGCACAAGTTTGTGCAGCTCACCCCTGCCACTGACACAAGCACGGATTTGCAGCACCCTATTCCACCCTTAGTGTGACAGGTTTCTGCGCTGTGCAGGGCATTTCTCTGCATCTGGGAGTCCAAGAGAAAGTAAAATTGTTGCCGCAGAGAGCAGCAACAGCAGTAGGGAGCAGCAGAAGGAAGTCGTTTCAGTACTTCTTCCACACGACATCTAGCAACTAATCAGCAAGCGTGCGAGCGGCAGCTATGTTCCACTTGCAATATGAAAGTTTCGCCTGCCAGATACCTGTTCAACACCTTCCTTATTCGCCTGCCCGCAGCGCTCGCTCTTTCCCCCGCCAGCGCGCTGATCGGCACGCTCCCTCTGACACACATGGTTCCTAGGCCGGTTGCCAAGAGCTCCGGAAAGCAACTTCTGCCGAAGGAGGCTCGCCTCTTCCGGTTACCTTCTCTGAGCTCCGGAGTCCTGGCTTCTGCCTTTCTTGCTCTTAATGCAAGCAGAAAGCTTTTGCACTGCGTCTGGCGAGGAGAACGTGTGACAGGACAGCACATGTTTGTGCAGCTCACCCCTGCCACTGACACAAGCACGGATTTGCAGCACCCTATTCCACCCATGGTGTCACAGGTTTCTGCGCTGTGCAGGGCATTTCTCTGCATCTGGGAGTCCAAGGGAAAGTAAAATTGTTGCCGCAGAGAGCAGCAACAGCAGTAGGGAGCAGCAGAAGGCAGTCTTGCCCGTACTTCTTCTACAAGACAACTAGAGACTTGTCAGCAAGCGGCTGAGCAGCATCTACGTTCCACTTGCAGTCTGAAAGTTTCCCGTGCGAGATGCCTGTTCAACACCTTCCTCATTCACCTGCCCGCAGCGCTCGCTCTTTCCCCCGCCAGCGCGCTGATCGGCACGCTCCCTCTGACACACATGGTTCCTTGGCCGGTTGCCAAGAGCTCCGGAAAGCAGCTTCTGCCGAAGGAGGCTCGCCTCTTGCGGTTACCTTCTCTGAGCTCCGGAGTCCTGGCTTCTGCCTTTCTTGCTCTTAATGCAAGCAGAAAGCTTTTGCACTGCGTCTGGCGAGGAGAACGTGTGACAGGACAGCACATGTTTGTGCAGCTCACCCCTGCCACTGACACAAGCACGGATTTGCAGCACCCTATTCCACCCATGGTGTCACAGGTTTCTGCGCTGTGCAGGGCATTTCTCTGCATCTGGGAGTCCAAGGGAAAGTAAAATTGTTGTCGCAGAGAGCAGCAACAGCAGTAGGGAGCAGCAGAAGGAACTCGTGCCCGTACTTCTTCTACAAGACAACTAGAGACTTGTCAGGAAGCGGCTGAGCAGCATCTACGTTCCACTTGCAGTCTGAAAGTTTCCCGTGCCACATGCCTGTTCAACACCTTCCTTATTCGCCTGCCCGCAGCGCTCGTGCTTTCCCCCGCCCGCGCTCTGACCGGCACTCTCCCTCTGACACACATGGTTCCTTGGCCGGTTGCCAAGAGCTCCGGAAAGCAGCTTCTGCCGAAGGAGGCTCGCCTCTTGCGGTTACCTTCTCTGAGCTCCGGAGTCCTGGCTTCTGCCTTTCTTGCTCTTAATGCAAGCAGAAAGCTTTTGCACTGCGTCTGGCGAGGAGAACGTGTGACAGGACAGCACATGTTTGTGCAGCTCACCCCTGCCACTGACACAAGCACGGATTTGCAGCACCCTATTCCACCCTTAGTGTGACAGGTTTCTGCGCTGTGCAGGGCATTTCTCTGCATCTGGGAGTCCAAGGGAAAGTAAAATTGTTGTCGCAGAGAGCAGCAACAGCAGTAGGGAGCAGCAGAAAGAAGTCTTGCCCGTACTTCTACAAGACAACTAGAGACTTGTCAGCAAGCGGCTGAGCAGCATCTACGTTCCACTTGCAGTCTGAAAGTTTCCCGTGCCACATGCCTGTTCAACACCTTCCTTATTCGCCTGCCCGCAGCGCTCGCGCTTTCCCCCGCCCGCGCTCTGACCGGCACTCTCCCTCTGACACACATGGTTCCTTGGCCGGTTGCCAAGAGCTCCGGAAAGCAGCTTCTGCCGAAGGAGGCTCGCCTCTTGCGGTTACCTTCTCTGAGCTCCGGAGTCCTGGCTTCTGCCTTTCTTGCTCTTAATGCAAGCAGAAAGCTTTTGCACTGCGTCTGGCGAGGAGAACGTGTGACAGGACAGCACATGTTTGTGCAGCTCACCCCTGCCACTGACACAAGCACGGATTTGCAGCACCCTATTCCACCCACGGTGTCACAGGTTTCTGCGCTGTGCAGGGCATTTCTCTGCATCTGGGAGTCCAAGGGAAAGTAAAATTGTTGTCGCAGAGAGCAGCAACAGCAGTAGGGAGCAGCAGAAGGAAGTCGTGGCCGTACTTCTTCTACAAGACAACTAGAGACTTGTCAGCAAGCGGCTGAGCAGCATCTACGTTCCACTTGCAGTCTGAAAGTTTCCCGTGCCACATGCCTGTTCAACACCTTCCATATTCGCCTGCCCGCAGCGCTCGCGCTTTCCCCCGCCCGCGCTCTGACCGGCACTCTCCCTCTGACACACATGGTTCCTTGGCCGGTTGCCAAGAGCTCCGGAAAGCAGCTTCTGCCGAAGGAGGCTCGCCTCTTGCGGTTACCTTCTCTGAGCTCCGGAGTCCTGGCTTCTGCCTTTCTTGCTCTTAATGCAAGCAGAAAGCTTTTGCACTGCGTCTGGCGAGGAGAACGTGTGACAGGAGAGCACAAGTTTGTGCAGCTCACCCCTGCCACTGACACAAGCACGGATTTGCAGCACCCTATTCCACCCTTAGTGTGACAGGTTTCTGCGCTGTGCAGGGCATTTCTCTGCATCTGGGAGTCCAAGAGAAAGTAAAATTGTTGCCGCAGAGAGCAGCAACAGCAGTAGGGAGCAGCAGAAGGAAGTCGTTTCAGTACTTCTTCCACACGACATCTAGCAACTAATCAGCAAGCGTGCGAGCGGCAGCTATGTTCCACTTGCAATATGAAAGTTTCGCCTGCCAGATACCTGTTCAACACCTTCCTTATTCGCCTGCCCGCAGCGCTCGTGCTTTCCCCCGCCAGCGCGCTGATCGGCACGCTCCCTCTGACACACATGGTTCCTTGGCCGGTTGCCAAGAGCTCCGGAAAGCAGCTTCTGCCGAAGGAGGCTCGCCTCTTGCGGTTACCTTCTCTGAGCTCCGGAGTCCTGGCTTCTGCCTTTCTTGCTCTTAATGCAAGCAGAAAGCTTTTGCACTGCGTCTGGCGAGGAGAACGTGTGACAGGACAGCACATGTTTGTGCAGCTCACCCCTGCCACTGACACAAGCACGGATTTGCAGCACCCTATTCCACCCTTAGTGTGACAGGTTTCTGCGCTGTGCAGGGCATTTCTCTGCATCTGGGAGTCCAAGGGAAAGTAAAATTGTTGTCGCAGAGAGCAGCAACAGCAGTAGGGAGCAGCAGAAGGAAGTCTTGCCCGTACTTCTACAAGACAACTAGAGACTTGTCAGCAAGCGGCTGAGCAGCATCTACGTTCCACTTGCAGTCTGAAAGTTTCCCGTGCCACATGCCTGTTCAACACCTTCCTTATTCGCCTGCCCGCAGCGCTCGCGCTTTCCCCCGCCCGCGCTCTGACCGGCACTCTCCCTCTGACACACATGGTTCCTTGGCCGGTTGCCAAGAGCTCCGGAAAGCAGCTTCTGCCGAAGGAGGCTCGCCTCTTGCGGTTACCTTCTCTGAGCTCCGGAGTCCTGGCTTCTGCCTTTCTTGCTCTTAATGCAAGCAGAAAGCTTTTGCACTGCGTCTGGCGAGGAGAACGTGTGACAGGACAGCACATGTTTGTGCAGCTCACCCCTGCCACTGACACAAGCACGGATTTGCAGCACCCTATTCCACCCACGGTGTCACAGGTTTCTGCGCTGTGCAGGGCATTTCTCTGCATCTGGGAGTCCAAGGGAAAGTAAAATTGTTGTCGCAGAGAGCAGCAACAGCAGTAGGGAGCAGCAGAAGGAAGTCTTGCCCGTACTTCTTCTACAAGACAACTAGAGACTTGTCAGCAAGCGGCTGAGCAGCATCTACGTTCCACTTGCAGTCTGAAAGTTTCCCGTGCCACATGCCTGTTCAACACCTTCCATATTCGCCTGCCCGCAGCGCTCGCGCTTTCCCCCGCCCGCGCTCTGACCGGCACTCTCCCTCTGACACACATGGTTCCTTGGCCGGTTGCCAAGAGCTCCGGAAAGCAGCTTCTGCCGAAGGAGGCTCGCCTCTTGCGGTTACCTTCTCTGAGCTCCGGAGTCCTGGCTTCTGCCTTTCTTGCTCTTAATGCAAGCAGAAAGCTTTTGCACTGCGTCTGGCGAGGAGAACGTGTGACAGGACAGCACATGTTTGTGCAGCTCACCCCTGCCACTGACACAAGCACGGATTTGCAGCACCCTATTCCACCCATGGTGTGACAGGTTTCTGCGCTGTGCAGGGCATTTCTCTGCATCTGGGAGTCCAAGGGAAAGTAAAATTGTTGTCGCAGAGAGCAGCAACAGCAGTAGGGAGCAGCAGAAGGAAGTCTTGCCCGTACTTCTTCTACAAGACAACTAGAGACTTGTCAGCAAGCGGCTGAGCAGCATCTACGTTCCACTTGCAGTCTGAAAGTTTCCCGTGCCACATGCCTGTTCAACACCTTCCTTATTCGCCTGCCCGCAGCGCTCGCGCTTTCCCCCGCCCGCGCTCTGACCGGCACTCTCCCTCTGACACACATGGTTCCTTGGCCGCTTGCCAAGAGCTCCGGAAAGCAGCTTCTGCCGAAGGAGGCTCGCCTCTTGCGGTTACCTTCTCTGAGCTCCGGAGTCCTGGCTTCTGCCTTTCTTGCTCTTAATGCAAGCAGAAAGCTTTTGCACTGCGTCTGGCGAGGAGAACGTGTGACAGGACAGCACAAGTTTGTGCAGCTCACACCTGCCACTGACACAAGCACGGATTTGCAGCACCCTATTCCACCCATGGTGTGACAGGTTTCTGCGCTGTGCAGGGCATTTCTCTGCATCTGGGAGTCCAAGGGAAAGTAAAATTGTTGCCGCAGAGAGCAGCAACAGCAGTAGGGAGCAGCAGAAGGCAGTCTTGCCCGTACTTCTTCTACAAGACAACTAGAGACTTGTCAGCAAGCGGCTGAGCAGCATCTACGTTCCACTTGCAGTCTGAAAGTTTCCCGTGCGAGATGCCTGTTCAACACATTCCTTATTCGCCTGCCCGCAGCGCTCGCTCTTTCCCCCGCCAGAGCGCTGATCGGCACGCTCCCTCAGACATACATGGGAAGTTGGCCGGTTGCCAAGAGCTCCGGAAAGCAGCTTCTGCCGAAGGAGGCTCGCCTCTTGCGGTTACCTTCTCCGAACTGCGGAGTCGCGGCTTCTGCTTTTCTTTGCTCTTAATGCAAGCGGAAAGCTTTTGCTCTGCGTCTGGCGAGGAGAACGTGTGACAGGAGAGCACATGTTTGTGCAGCTTACCCCTGCCACTGACACAAGCACGGATTTGCAGCACCCTATTCCACCCATGGGGTGACAGCTTTCTGTGCTGCCCAGGGCATTTCTCTGCATCTGGGAGTCCAAGGGAAAGCGCAATTGTTGTGGCAGAGGGTAGCAACAGCAGTAGGGAGCAGCAGAAGGAAGTCATGGCCGTACTTGTTCCACACGACAACTAGCGACTAATCAACAAGCGTGCGAGCAGCAGCTAAGTTCCACTTGCAGTCTGAAAGTTTCGCGTGCCAGATGCCTGTTCAACACCTTCCTTATTCGCCTGCCCGCAGCGCTCGCGCTTTCCCCCGCCCGCGCGCTGACCGGCACTCTCCCTCAGACATACATGGTTCCTTGGCCGGTTGCCAAGAGCTCCGGAATGCAGCTTCTGCCGAAGGAGGCTCGCCTCTTGTGGTTACCTTCTCCGAACTGCGGAGTCGCGGCTTCTGCTTTTCTTTGCTCTTAATGCAAGCGGAAAGCTTTTGCTCTGCGTCTGGCGAGGAGAACGTGTGACAGGAGAGCACATGTTTGTGCAGCTTACCCCTGCCACTGACACAAGCACGGATTTGCAGCACCCTATTCCACCCATGGGGTGACAGCTTTCTGTGCTGCCCAGGGCATTTCTCTGCATCTGGGAGTCCAAGGGAAAGCGCAATTGTTGTGGCAGAGGGTAGCAACAGCAGTAGGGAGCAGCAGAAGGAAGTCATGGCCGTACTTGTTCCACACGACAACTAGCGACTAATCAACAAGCGTGCGAGCAGCAGCTAAGTTCCACTTGCAGTCTGAAAGTTTCGCGTGCCAGATGCCTGTTCAACACCTTCCTTATTCGCCTGCCCGCAGCGCTCGCGCTTTCCCCCGCCCGCGCGCTGACCGGCACTCTCCCTCAGACATACATGGGAAGTTGGCCGGTTGCCAAGAGCTCCGGAATGCAGCTTCTGCCGAAGGAGGCTCGCCTCTTGCGGTTACCTTCTCCGAACTGCGGAGTCGCGGCTTCTGCTTTTCTTTGCTCTTAATGCAAGCGGAAAGCTTTTGCTCTGCGTCTGGCGAGGAGAACGTGTGACAGGAGAGCACATGTTTGTGCAGCTTACCCCTGCCACTGACACAAGCACGGATTTGCAGCACCCTATTCCACCCATGGGGTGACAGCTTTCTGTGCTGCCCAGGGCATTTCTCTGCATCTGGGAGTCCAAGGGAAAGCGCAATTGTTGTGGCAGAGGGTAGCAACAGCAGTAGGGAGCAGCAGAAGGAAGTCATGGCCGTACTTGTTCCACACGGCAACTAGCGACTAATCAACAAGCGTGCGAGCAGCAGCTAAGTTCCACTTGCAGTCTGAAAGTTTCGCGTGCCAGATGCCTGTTCAACACCTTCCTTATTCGCCTGCCCGCAGCGCTCGCGCTTTCCCCCGCCCGCGCGCTGACCGGCACTCTCCCTCAGACATACATGGGAAGTTGGCCGGTTGCCAAGAGCTCCGGAATGCAGCTTCTGCCGAAGGAGGCTCGCCTCTTGCGGTTACCTTCTCCGAACTGCGGAGTCGCGGCTTCTGCTTTTCTTTGCTCTTAATGCAAGCGGAAAGCTTTTGCTCTGCGTCTGGCGAGGAGAACGTGTGACAGGACAGCACATGTTTGTGCAGCTTACCCCTGCCACTGACACAAGCACGGATTTGCAGCACCCTATTCCACCCATGGGGTGACAGCTTTCTGTGCTGCCCAGGGCATTTCTCTGCATCTGGGAGTCCAAGGGAAAGCGCAATTGTTGTGGCAGAGGGTAGCAACAGCAGTAGGGAGCAGCAGAAGGAAGTCTTGCCCGTACTTTTTCTACAAGACAACTAGAGACTTGTCAGCAGGCGGCTGAGCAGCAGCTAAGTTCCACTTGCAGTCTGAAAGTTTCCCGTGCCACATGCCTGTTCAACACCTTCCTTATTCGCCTGCCCGCAGCGCTCGCGCTTTCCCCCGCCCGCGCTCTGACCGGCACTCTCCCTCTGACACACATGGTTCCTTGGCCGGTTGCCAAGAGCTCCGGAAAGCAGCTTCTGCCGAAGGAGGCTCGCCTCTTGCGGTTACCTTCTCTGAGCTCCGGAGTCCTGGCTTCTGCCTTTCTTGCTCTTAATGCAAGCAGAAAGCTTTTGCACTGCGTCTGGCGAGGAGAACGTGTGACAGGACAGCACATGTTTGTGCAGCTCACCCCTGCCACTGACACAAGCACGGATTTGCAGCACCCTATTCCACCATGGTGTCCCATGGTTTCTGCGCTGTGCAGGGCATTTCTCTGCATCTGGGAGTCCAAGGGAAAGTAAAATTGTTGTCGCAGAGAGCAGCAACAGCAGTAGGGAGCAGCAGAAGGAACTCGTGGCCGTACTTCTTCTACAAGACAACTAGAGACTTGTCAGCAAGCGGCTGAGCAGCATCTACGTTCCACTTGCAGTCTGAAAGTTTCGCGTGCCAGATGCCTGTTCAACACCTTCCTTATTCGCCTGCCCGCAGCGCTCGCGCTTTCCCCCGCCCGCGCGCTGACCGGCACTCTCCCTCAGACATACATGGGAAGTTGGCCGGTTGCCAAGAGCTCCGGAATGCAGCTTCTGCCGAAGGAGGCTCGCCTCTTGCGGTTACCTTCTCCGAACTGCGGAGTCGCGGCTTCTGCTTTTCTTTGCTCTTAATGCAAGCGGAAAGCTTTTGCTCTGCGTCTGGCGAGGAGAACGTGTGACAGGAGAGCACATGTTTGTGCAGCTTACCCCTGCCACTGACACAAGCACGGATTTGCAGCACCCTATTCCACCCATGGGGTGACAGCTTTCTGTGCTGCCCAGGGCATTTCTCTGCATCTGGGAGTCCAAGGGAAAGCGCAATTGTTGTGGCAGAGGGTAGCAACAGCAGTAGGGAGCAGCAGAAGGAAGTCATGGCCGTACTTGTTCCACACGACAACTAGCGACTAATCAACAAGGGAAACTCTCCCTCAGACATACATGGGAAGTTGGCCGGTTGCCAAGAGCTCCGGAATGCAGCTTCTGCCGAAGGAGGCTCGCCTCTTGCGGTTACCTTCTCCGAACTGCGGAGTCGCGGCTTCTGCTTTTCTTTGCTCTTAATGCAAGCGGAAAGCTTTTGCTCTGCGTCTGGCGAGGAGAACGTGTGACAGGAGAGCACATGTTTGTGCAGCTTACCCCTGCCACTGACACAAGCACGGATTTGCAGCACCCTATTCCACCCATGGGGTGACAGCTTTCTGTGCTGCCCAGGGCATTTCTCTGCATCTGGGAGTCCAAGGGAAAGCGCAATTGTTGTGGCAGAGGGTAGCAACAGCAGTACGGAGCAGCAGAAGGAAGTCATGGCCGTACTTGTTCCACACGACAACTAGCGACTAATCAACAAGCGTGCGAGCAGCAGCTAAGTTCCACTTGCAGTCTGAAAGTTTCGCGTGCCAGATGCCTGTTCAACACCTTCCTTATTCGCCTGCCCGCAGCGCTCGCGCTTTCCCCCGCCCGCGCGCTGACCGGCACTCTCCCTCAGACATACATGGGAAGTTGGCCGGTTGCCAAGAGCTCCGGAATGCAGCTTCTGCCGAAGGAGGCTCGCCTCTTGTGGTTACCTTCTCCGAACTGCGGAGTCGCGGCTTCTGCTTTTCTTTGCTCTTAATGCAAGCGGAAAGCTTTTGCTCTGCGTCTGGCGAGGAGAACGTGTGACAGGAGAGCACATGTTTGTGCAGCTTACCCCTGCCACTGACACAAGCACGGATTTGCAGCACCCTATTCCACCCATGGGGTGACAGCTTTCTGTGCTGCCCAGGGCATTTCTCTGCATCTGGGAGTCCAAGGGAAAGCGCAATTATTGTGGCAGAGGGTAGCAACAGCAGTAGGGAGCAGCAGAAGGAAGTCATGGCCGTACTTGTTCCACACGACAACTAGCGACTAATCAACAAGTGTGCGAGCAGCAGCTAAGTTCCACTTGCAGTCTGAAAGTTTCGCGTGCCAGATGCCTGTTCAACACCTTCCTTATTCGCCTGCCCGCAGCGCTCGCGCTTTCCCCCGCCCGCGCGCTGACCGGCACTCTCCCTCAGACATACATGGGAAGTTGGCCGGTTGCCAAGAGCTCCGGAATGCAGCTTCTGCCGAAGGAGGCTCGCCTCTTGCGGTTACCTTCTCCGAACTGCGGAGTCGCGGCTTCTGCTTTTCTTTGCTCTTAATGCAAGCGGAAAGCTTTTGCTCTGCGTCTGGCGAGGAGAACGTGTGACAGGAGAGCACATGTTTGTGCAGCTTACCCCTGCCACTGACACAAGCACGGATTTGCAGCACCCTATTCCACCCATGGGGTGACAGCTTTCTGTGCTGCCCAGGGCATTTCTCTGCATCTGGGAGTCCAAGGGAAAGCGCAATTGTTGTGGCAGAGGGTAGCAACAGCAGTAGGGAGCAGCAGAAGGAAGTCATGGCCGTACTTGTTCCACACGGCAACTAGCGACTAATCAACAAGCGTGCGAGCAGCAGCTAAGTTCCACTTGCAGTCTGAAAGTTTCGCGTGCCAGATGCCTGTTCAACACCTTCCTTATTCGCCTGCCCGCAGCGCTCGCGCTTTCCCCCGCCCGCGCGCTGACCGGCACTCTCCCTCAGACATACATGGGAAGTTGGCCGGTTGCCAAGAGCTCCGGAATGCAGCTTCTGCCGAAGGAGGCTCGCCTCTTGCGGTTACCTTCTCCGAACTGCGGAGTCGCGGCTTCTGCTTTTCTTTGCTCTTAATGCAAGCGGAAAGCTTTTGCTCTGCGTCTGGCGAGGAGAACGTGTGACAGGACAGCACATGTTTGTGCAGCTTACCCCTGCCACTGACACAAGCACGGATTTGCAGCACCCTATTCCACCCATGGGGTGACAGCTTTCTGTGCTGCCCAGGGCATTTCTCTGCATCTGGGAGTCCAAGGGAAAGCGCAATTGTTGTGGCAGAGAGCAGCAACAGCAGTAGGGAGCAGCAGAAGGAACTCGTGGCCGTACTTCTTCTACAAGACAACTAGAGACTTGTCAGCAAGCGGCTGAGCAGCATCTACGTTCCACTTGCAGTCTGAAAGTTTCCCGTGCCACATGCCTGTTCAACACCTTCCTTATTCGCCTGCCCGCAGGGCTCGCGCTTTCCTCCGCCCGCGCTCTGACCGGCACTCTCCCTCTGACACACATGGTTCCTTGGCCGGTTGCCAAGAGCTCCGGAAAGCAGCTTCTGCCGAAGGAGGCTCGCCTCTTGCGGTTACCTTCTCTGAGCTCCGGAGTCCTGGCTTCTGCCTTTCTTGCTCTTAATGCAAACAGAAAGCTTTTGCACTGCGTCTGGCGAGGAGAACGTGTGACAGGACAGCACAAGTTTGTGCAGCTCACCCCTGCCACTGACACAAGCACGGATTTGCAGCACCCTATTCCACCCTTAGTGTGACAGGTTTCTGCGCTGTGCAGGGCATTTCTCTGCATCTGGGAGTCCAAGAGAAATTAAAATTGTTGCCGCAGAGAGCAGCAACAGCAGTAGGGAGCAGCAGAAGGAAGTCGTTTCAGTACTTCTTCCACACGACATCTAGCAACTAATCAGCAAGCGTGCGAGCGGCAGCTATGTTCCACTTGCAGTCTGAAAGTTTCCCGTGCCACATGCCTGTTCAACACCTTCCTTATTCGCCTGCCCGCAGCGCTCGCGCTTTCCCCCGCCCGCGCTCTGACCGGCACTCTCCCTCTGACACACATGGTTCCTTGGCCGGTTGCCAAGAGCTCCGGAAAGCAGCTTCTGCCGAAGGAGGCTCGCCTCTTGCGGTTACCTTCTCTGAGCTCCGGAGTCCTGGCTTCTGCCTTTCTTGCTCTTAATGCAAACAGAAAGCTTTTGCACTGCGTCTGGCGAGGAGAACGTGTGACAGGAGAGCACAAGTTTGTGCAGCTCACCCCTGCCACTGACACAAGCACGGATTTGCAGCACCCTATTCCACCCCTAGTGTGACAGGTTTCTGCGCTGTGCAGGGCATTTCTCTGCATCTGGGAGTCCAAGAGAAAGTAAAATTGTTGCCGCAGAGAGCAGCAACAGCAGTAGGGAGCAGCAGAAGGAAGTCGTTTCAGTACTTCTTCCACACGACATCTAGCAACTAATCAGCAAGCGTGCGAGCGGCAGCTATGTTCCACTTGCAGTCTGAAAGTTTCCCGTGCCACATGCCTGTTCAACACCTTCCTTATTCGCCTGCCCGCAGCGCTCGCGCTTTCCCCCGCCCGCGCTCTGACCGGCACTCTCCCTCTGACACACATGGTTCCTTGGCCGGTTGCCAAGAGCTCCGGAAAGCAGCTTCTGCCGAAGGAGGCTCGCCTCTTGCGGTTACCTTCTCTGAGCTCCGGAGTCCTGGCTTCTGCCTTTCTTGCTCTTAATGCAAGCAGAAAGCTTTTGCACTGCGTCTGGCGAGGAGAACGTGTGACAGGACAGCACATGTTTGTGCAGCTCACCCCTGCCACTGACACAAGCACGGATTTGCAGCACCCTATTCCACCCATGGTGTCACAGGTTTCTGCGCTGTGCAGGGCATTTCTCTGCATCTGGGAGTCCAAGGGAAAGTAAAATTGTTGTCGCAGAGAGCAGCAACAGCAGTAGGGAGCAGCAGAAGGAACTCGTGGCCGTACTTCTTCTACAAGACAACTAGAGACTTGTCAGCAAGCGGCTGAGCAGCATCTACGTTCCACTTGCAGTCTGAAAGTTTCCCGTGCCAGATACCTGTTCAACACCTTCCTTATTCGCCTGCCCGCAGCGCTCGCGCTTTCCCCCGCCCGCGCTCTGACCGGCACTCTCCCTCTGACACACATGGTTCATTGGCCGGTTGCCAAGAGCTCCGGAAAGCAGCTTCTGCCGAAGGAGGCTCGCCTCTTGCGGTTACCTTCTCTGAGCTCCGGAGTCCTGGCTTCTGCCTTTCTTGCTCTTAATGCAAGCAGAAAGCTTTTGCACTGCGTCTGGCGAGGAGAACGTGTGACAGGACAGCACATGTTTGTGCAGCTCACCCCTGCCACTGACACAAGCACGGATTTGCAGCACCCTATTCCACCCATGGTGTGACAGGTTTCTGCGCTGTGCAGGGCATTTCTCTGCATCTGGGAGTCCAAGGGAAAGTAAAATTGTTGTCGCAGAGAGCAGCAACAGCAGTAGGGAGCAGCAGAAGGAACTCGTGGCCGTACTTCTTCTACAAGACAACTAGAGACTTGTCAGCAAGCGGCTGAGCAGCATCTACGTTCCACTTGCAGTCTGAAAGTTTCCCGTGCCACATGCCTGTTCAACACCTTCCTTATTCGCCTGCCCGCAGCGCTCGCGCTTTCCCCCGCCCGCGCTCTGACCGGCACTCTCCCTCTGACACACATGGTTCCTTGGCCGGTTGCCAAGAGCTCCGGAAAGCAGCTTCTGCCGAAGGAGGCTCGCCTCTTGCGGTTACCTTCTCTGAGCTCCGGAGTCCTGGCTTCTGCCTTTCTTGCTCTTAATGCAAACAGAAAGCTTTTGCACTGCGTCTGGCGAGGAGAACGTGTGACAGGAGAGCACAAGTTTGTGCAGCTCACCCCTGCCACTGACACAAGCACGGATTTGCAGCACCCTATTCCACCCTTAGTGTGACAGGTTTCTGCGCTGTGCAGGGCATTTCTCTGCATCTGGGAGTCCAAGAGAAAGTAAAATTGTTGCCGCAGAGAGCAGCAACAGCAGTAGGGAGCAGCAGAAGGAAGTCGTTTCAGTACTTCTTCCACACGACATCTAGCAACTAATCAGCAAGCGTGCGAGCGGCAGCTATGTTCCACTTGCAATATGAAAGTTTCGCCTGCCAGATACCTGTTCAACACCTTCCTTATTCGCCTGCCCGCAGCGCTCGCTCTTTCCCCCGCCAGCGCGCTGATCGGCACGCTCCCTCTGACACACATGGTTCCTTGGCCGGTTGCCAAGAGCTCCGGAAAGCAGCTTCTGCCGAAGGAGGCTCGCCTCTTGCGGTTACCTTCTCTGAGCTCCGGAGTCCTGGCTTCTGCCTTTCTTGCTCTTAATGCAAGCAGAAAGCTTTTGCACTGCGTCTGGCGAGGAGAACGTGTGACAGGACAGCACATGTTTGTGCAGCTCACCCCTGCCACTGACACAAGCACGGATTTGCAGCACCCTATTCCACCCATGGTGTGACAGGTTTCTGCGCTGTGCAGGGCATTTCTCTGCATCTGGGAGTCCAAGGGAAAGTAAAATTGTTGTCGCAGAGAGCAGCAACAGCAGTAGGGAGCAGCAGAAGGAACTCGTGGCCGTACTTCTTCTACAAGACAACTAGAGACTTGTCAGCAAGCGGCTGAGCAGCATCTACGTTCCACTTGCAGTCTGAAAGTTTCCCGTGCCAGATGCCTGTTCAACACCTTCCTTATTCGCCTGCCCGCAGCGCTCGCGCTTTTCCCCGCCCGCGCTCTGACCGGCACTCTCCCTCTGACACACATGGTTCCTTGGCCGGTTGCCAAGAGCTCCGGAAAGCAGCTTCTGCCGAAGGAGGCTCGCCTCTTGCGGTTACCTTCTCTGAGCTCCGGAGTCCTGGCTTCTGCCTTTCTTGCTCTTAATGCAAGCAGAAAGCTTTTGCACTGCGTCTGGCGAGGAGAACGTGTGACAGGACAGCACATGTTTGTGCAGCTCACCCCTGCCACTGACACAAGCACGGATTTGCAGCACCCTATTCCACCCATGGTGTCACAGGTTTCTGCGCTGTGCAGGGCATTTCTCTGCATCTGGGAGTCCAAGGGAAAGTAAAATTGTTGTCGCAGAGAGCAGCAACAGCAGTAGGGAGCAGCAGAAGGAACTCGTGGCCGTACTTCTTCTACAAGACAACTAGAGACTTGTCAGCAAGCGGCTGAGCAGCATCTACGTTCCACTTGCAGTCTGAAAGTTTCCCGTGCCACATGCCTGTTCAACACCTTCCTTATTCGCCTGCCCGCAGCGCTCGCGCTTTCCCCCGCCCGCGCTCTGACCGGCACTCTCCCTCTGACACACATGGTTCCTTGGCCGGTTGCCAAGAGCTCCGGAAAGCAGCTTCTGCCGAAGGAGGCTCGCCTCTTGCGGTTACCTTCTCTGAGCTCCGGAGTCCTGGCTTCTGCCTTTCTTGCTCTTAATGCAAGCAGAAAGCTTTTGCACTGCGTCTGGCGAGGAGAACGTGTGACAGGAGAGCACAAGTTTGTGCAGCTCACCCCTGCCACTGACACAAGCACGGATTTGCAGCACCCTATTCCACCCTTAGTGTGACAGGTTTCTGCGCTGTGCAGGGCATTTCTCTGCATCTGGGAGTCCAAGAGAAAGTAAAATTGTTGCCGCAGAGAGCAGCAACAGCAGTAGGGAGCAGCAGAAGGAAGTCGTTTCAGTACTTCTTCCACACGACATCTAGCAACTAATCAGCAAGCGTGCGAGCGGCAGCTATGTTCCACTTGCAATATGAAAGTTTCGCCTGCCAGATACCTGTTCAACACCTTCCTTATTCGCCTGCCCGCAGCGCTCGCTCTTTCCCCCGCCATCGCGCTGATCGGCACGCTCCCTCTGACACACATGGTTCCTAGGCCGGTTGCCAAGAGCTCCGGAAAGCAGCTTCTGCCGAAGGAGGCTCGCCTCTTCCGGTTACCTTCTCTGAGCTCCGGAGTCCTGGCTTCTGCCTTTCTTGCTCTTAATGCAAGCAGAAAGCTTTTGCACTGCGTCTGGCGAGGAGAACGTGTGACAGGACAGCACATGTTTGTGCAGCTCACCCCTGCCACTGACACAAGCACGGATTTGCAGCACCCTATTCCACCCATGGTGTCACAGGTTTCTGCGCTGTGCAGGGCATTTCTCTGCATCTGGGAGTCCAAGGGAAAGTAAAATTGTTGCCGCAGAGAGCAGCAACAGCAGTAGGGAGCAGCAGAAGGCAGTCTTGCCCGTACTTCTTCTACAAGACAACTAGAGACTTGTCAGCAAGCGGCTGAGCAGCATCTACGTTCCACTTGCAGTCTGAAAGTTTCCCGTGCGAGATGCCTGTTCAACACCTTCCTCATTCGCCTGCCCGCAGCGCTCGCTCTTTCCCCCGCCAGCGCGCTGATCGGCACGCTCCCTCTGACACACATGGTTCCTTGGCCGGTTGCCAAGAGCTCCGGAAAGCAGCTTCTGCCGAAGGAGGCTCGCCTCTTGCGGTTACCTTCTCTGAGCTCCGGAGTCCTGGCTTCTGCCTTTCTTGCTCTTAATGCAAGCAGAAAGCTTTTGCACTGCGTCTGGCGAGGAGAACGTGTGACAGGACAGCACATGTTTGTGCAGCTCACCCCTGCCACTGACACAAGCACGGATTTGCAGCACCCTATTCCACCCACGGTGTCACAGGTTTCTGCGCTGTGCAGGGCATTTCTCTGCATCTGGGAGTCCAAGGGAAAGTAAAATTGTTGTCACAGAGAGCAGCAACAGCAGTAGGGAGCAGCAGAAGGAACTCGTGCCCGTACTTCTTCTACAAGACAACTAGAGACTTGTCAGGAAGCGGCTGAGCAGCATCTACGTTCCACTTGCAGTCTGAAAGTTTCCCGTGCCACATGCCTGTTCAACACCTTCCTTATTCGCCTGCCCGCAGCGCTCGCGCTTTCCCCCGCCCGCGCTCTGACCGGCACTCTCCCTCTGACACACATGGTTCCTTGGCCGGTTGCCAAGAGCTCCGGAAAGCAGCTTCTGCCGAAGGAGGCTCGCCTCTTGCGGTTACCTTCTCTGAGCTCCGGAGTCCTGGCTTCTGCCTTTCTTGCTCTTAATGCAAGCAGAAAGCTTTTGCACTGCGTCTGGCGAGGAGAACGTGTGACAGGAGAGCACAAGTTTGTGCAGCTCACCCCTGCCACTGACACAAGCACGGATTTGCAGCACCCTATTCCACTCTTAGTGTGACAGGTTTCTGCGCTGTGCAGGGCATTTCTCTGCATCTGGGAGTCCAAGAGAAAGTAAAATTGTTGCCGCACAGAGCAGCAACAGCAGTAGGGAGCAGCAGAAGGAAGTCGTTTCAGTACTTCTTCCACACGACATCTAGCAACTAATCAGCAAGCGTGCGAGCGGCAGCTATGTTCCACTTGCAATATGAAAGTTTCGCCTGCCAGATACCTGTTCAACACCTTCCTTATTCGCCTGCCCGCAGGGCTCGCGCTTTCCCCCGCCCGCGCTCTGACCGGCACTCTCCCTCTGACACACATGGTTCCTTGGCCGGTTGCCAAGAGCTCCGGAAAGCAGCTTCTGCCGAAGGAGGCTCGCCTCTTGCGGTTACCTTCTCTGAGCTCCGGAGTCCTGGCTTCTGCCTTTCTTGCTCTTAATGCAAGCAGAAAGCTTTTGCACTGCGTCTGGCGAGGAGAACGTGTGACAGGAGAGCACAAGTTTGTGCAGCTCACCCCTGCCACTGACACAAGCACGGATTTGCAGCACCCTATTCCACCCTTAGTGTGACAGGTTTCTGCGCTGTGCAGGGCATTTCTCTGCATCTGGGAGTCCAAGAGAAAGTAAAATTGTTGCCGCAGAGAGCAGCAACAGCAGTAGGGAGCAGCAGAAGGAAGTCGTTTCAGTACTTCTTCCACACGACATCTAGCAACTAATCAGCAAGCGTGCGAGCGGCAGCTATGTTCCACTTGCAATATGAAAGTTTCGCCTGCCAGATACCTGTTCAACACCTTCCTTATTCGCCTGCCCGCAGCGCTCGCTCTTTCCCCCGCCAGCGCGCTGATCGGCACGCTCCCTCTGACACACATGGTTCCTTGGCCGGTTGCCAAGAGCTCCGGAAAGCAGCTTCTGCCGAAGGAGGCTCGCCTCTTGCGGTTACCTTCTCTGAGCTCCGGAGTCCTGGCTTCTGCCTTTCTTGCTCTTAATGCAAGCAGAAAGCTTTTGCACTGCGTCTGGCGAGGAGAACGTGTGACAGGACAGCACATGTTTGTGCAGCTCACCCCTGCCACTGACACAAGCACGGATTTGCAGCACCCTATTCCACCCTTAGTGTGACAGGTTTCTGCGCTGTGCAGGGCATTTCTCTGCATCTGGGAGTCCAAGGGAAAGTAAAATTGTTGTCGCAGAGAGCAGCAACAGCAGTAGGGAGCAGCAGAAGGAAGTCTTGCCCGTACTTCTACAAGACAACTAGAGACTTGTCAGCAAGCGGCTGAGCAGCATCTACGTTCCACTTGCAGTCTGAAAGTTTCCCGTGCCACATGCCTGTTCAACACCTTCCTTATTCGCCTGCCCGCAGCGCTCGCGCTTTCCCCCGCCCGCGCTCTGACCGGCACTCTCCCTCTGACACACATGGTTCCTTGGCCGGTTGCCAAGAGCTCCGGAAAGCAGCTTCTGCCGAAGGAGGCTCGCCTCTTGCGGTTACCTTCTCTGAGCTCCGGAGTCCTGGCTTCTGCCTTTCTTGCTCTTAATGCAAGCAGAAAGCTTTTGCACTGCGTCTGGCGAGGAGAACGTGTGACAGGACAGCACATGTTTGTGCAGCTCACCCCTGCCACTGACACAAGCACGGATTTGCAGCACCCTATTCCACCCACGGTGTCACAGGTTTCTGCGCTGTGCAGGGCATTTCTCTGCATCTGGGAGTCCAAGGGAAAGTAAAATTGTTGTCGCAGAGAGCAGCAACAGCAGTAGGGAGCAGCAGAAGGAAGTCTTGCCCGTACTTCTTCTACAAGACAACTAGAGACTTGTCAGCAAGCGGCTGAGCAGCATCTACGTTCCACTTGCAGTCTGAAAGTTTCCCGTGCCACATGCCTGTTCAACACCTTCCATATTCGCCTGCCCGCAGCGCTCGCGCTTTCCCCCGCCCGCGCTCTGACCGGCACTCTCCCTCTGACACACATGGTTCCTTGGCCGGTTGCCAAGAGCTCCGGAAAGCAGCTTCTGCCGAAGGAGGCTCGCCTCTTGCGGTTACCTTCTCTGAGCTCCGGAGTCCTGGCTTCTGCCTTTCTTGCTCTTAATGCAAGCAGAAAGCTTTTGCACTGCGTCTGGCGAGGAGAACGTGTGACAGGACAGCACATGTTTGTGCAGCTCACCCCTGCCACTGACACAAGCACGGATTTGCAGCACCCTATTCCACCCATGGTGTGACAGGTTTCTGCGCTGTGCAGGGCATTTCTCTGCATCTGGGAGTCCAAGGGAAAGTAAAATTGTTGTCGCAGAGAGCAGCAACAGCAGTAGGGAGCGGCAGAAGGAAGTCTTGCCCGTACTTCTTCTACAAGACAACTAGAGACTTGTCAGCAAGCGGCTGAGCAGCATCTACGTTCCACTTGCAGTCTGAAAGTTTCCCGTGCCACATGCCTGTTCAACACCTTCCTTATTCGCCTGCCCGCAGCGCTCGCGCTTTCCCCCGCCCGCGCTCTGACCGGCACTCTCCCTCTGACACACATGGTTCCTTGGCCGCTTGCCAAGAGCTCCGGAAAGCAGCTTCTGCCGAAGGAGGCTCGCCTCTTGCGGTTACCTTCTCTGAGCTCCGGAGTCCTGGCTTCTGCCTTTCTTGCTCTTAATGCAAGCAGAAAGCTTTTGCACTGCGTCTGGCGAGGAGAACGTGTGACAGGACAGCACAAGTTTGTGCAGCTCACACCTGCCACTGACACAAGCACGGATTTGCAGCACCCTATTCCACCCATGGTGTGACAGGTTTCTGCGCTGTGCAGGGCATTTCTCTGCATCTGGGAGTCCAAGGGAAAGTAAAATTGTTGCCGCAGAGAGCAGCAACAGCAGTAGGGAGCAGCAGAAGGCAGTCTTGCCCGTACTTCTTCTACAAGACAACTAGAGACTTGTCAGCAAGCGGCTGAGCAGCATCTACGTTCCACTTGCAGTCTGAAAGTTTCCCGTGCGAGATGCCTGTTCAACACATTCCTTATTCGCCTGCCCGCAGCGCTCGCTCTTTCCCCCGCCAGCGCGCTGATCGGCACGCTCCCTCTGACACACATGGTTCCTTGGCCGGTTGCCAAGAGCTCCGGAAAGCAGCTTCTGCCGAAGGAGGCTCGCCTCTTGCGGTTACCTTCTCTGAGCTCCGGAGTCCTGGCTTCTGCCTTTCTTGCTCTTAATGCAAGCAGAAAGCTTTTGCACTGCGTCTGGCGAGGAGAACGTGTGACAGGACAGCACATGTTTGTGCAGCTCACCCCTGCCACTGACACAAGCACGGATTTGCAGCACCCTATTCCACCCATGGTGTGACAGGTTTCTGCGCTGTGCAGGGCATTTCTCTGCATCTGGGAGTCCAAGGGAAAGTAAAATTGTTGTCGCAGAGAGCAGCAACAGCAGTAGGGAGCAGCAGAAGGAACTCGTGGCCGTACTTCTTCTACAAGACAACTAGAGACTTGTCAGCAAGCGGCTGAGCAGCATCTACGTTCCACTTGCAGTCTGAAAGTTTCCCGTGCCACATGCCTGTTCAACACCTTCCTTATTCGCCTGCCCGCAGCGCTCGCGCTTTCCCCCGCCCGCGCTCTGACCGGCACTCTCCCTCTGACACACATGGTTCCTTGGCCGGTTGCCAAGAGCTCCGGAAAGCAGCTTCTGCCGAAGGAGGCTCGCCTCTTGCGGTTACCTTCTCTGAGCTCCAGAGTCCTGGCTTCTGCCTTTCTTGCTCTTAATGCAAGCAGAAAGCTTTTGCACTGCGTCTGGCGAGGAGAACGTGTGACAGGAGAGCACAAGTTTGTGCAGCTCACCCCTGCCACTGACACAAGCACGGATTTGCAGCACCCTATTCCACTCTTAGTGTGACAGGTTTCTGCGCTGTGCAGGGCATTTCTCTGCATCTGGGAGTCCAAGAGAAAGTAAAATTGTTGCCGCAGAGAGCAGCAACAGCAGTAGGGAGCAGCAGAAGGAAGTCGTTTCAGTACTTCTTCCACACGACATCTAGCAACTAATCAGCAAGCGTGCGAGCGGCAGCTATGTTCCACTTGCAATATGAAAGTTTCGCCTGCCAGATACCTGTTCAACACCTTCCTTATTCGCCTGCCCGCAGCGCTTGCTCTTTCCCCCGCCAGCGCGCTGATCGGCACGCTCCCTCTGACACACATGGTTCCTTGGCCGGTTGCCAAGAGCTCCGGAAAGCAGCTTCTGCCGAAGGAGGCTCGCCTCTTGCGGTTACCTTCTCTGAGCTCCGGAGTCCTGGCTTCTGCCTTTCTTGCTCTTAATGCAAGCAGAAAGCTTTTGCACTGCGTCTGGCGAGGAGAACGTGTGACAGGACAGCACATGTTTGTGCAGCTCACCCCTGCCACTGACACAAGCACGGATTTGCAGCACCCTATTCCACCCATGGTGTGACAGGTTTCTGCGCTGTGCAGGGCATTTCTCTGCATCTGGGAGTCCAAGGGAAAGTAAAATTGTTGTCGCAGAGAGCAGCAACAGCAGTAGGGAGCAGCAGAAGGAAGTCTTGCCCGTACTTCTACAAGACAACTAGAGACTTGTCAGCAAGCGGCTGAGCAGCATCTACGTTCCACTTGCAGTCTGAAAGTTTCCCGTGCCACATGCCTGTTCAACACCTTCCTTATTCGCCTGCCCGCAGCGCTCGCGCTTTCCCCCGCCCGCGCTCTGACCGGCACTCTCCCTCTGACACACATGGTTCCTTGGCCGGTTGCCAAGAGCTCCGGAAAGCAGCTTCTGCCGAAGGAGGCTCGCCTCTTGCGGTTACCTTCTCTGAGCTCCGGAGTCCTGGCTTCTGCCTTTCTTGCTCTTAATGCAAGCAGAAAGCTTTTGCACTGCGTCTGGCGAGGAGAACGTGTGACAGGACAGCACATGTTTGTGCAGCTCACCCCTGCCACTGACACAAGCACGGATTTGCAGCACCCTATTCCACCCATGGTGTGACAGGTTTCTGCGCTGTGCAGGGCATTTCTCTGCATCTGGGAGTCCAAGAGAAAGTAAAATTGTTGCCGCAGAGAGCAGCAACAGCAGTAGGGAGCAGCAGAAGGAAGTCGTTTCAGTACTTCTTCCACACGACATCTAGCAACTAATCAGCAAGCGTGCGAGCGGCAGCTATGTTCCACTTGCAATATGAAAGTTTCGCCTGCCAGATACCTGTTCAACACCTTCCTTATTCGCCTGCCCGCAGCGCTCGCTCTTTCCCCCGCCAGCGCGCTGATCGGCACGCTCCCTCTGACACACATGGTTCCTTGGCCGGTTGCCAAGAGCTCCGGAAAGCAGCTTCTGCCGAAGGAGGCTCGCCTCTTGCGGTTACCTTCTCTGAGCTCCGGAGTCCTGGCTTCTGCCTTTCTTGCTCTTAATGCAAGCAGAAAGCTTTTGCACTGCGTCTGGCGAGGAGAACGTGTGACAGGACAGCACATGTTTGTGCAGCTCACCCCTGCCACTGACACAAGCACGGATTTGCAGCACCCTATTCCACCCATGGTGTGACAGGTTTCTGCGCTGTGCAGGGCATTTCTCTGCATCTGGGAGTCCAAGGGAAAGTAAAATTGTTGTCGCAGAGAGCAGCAACAGCAGTAGGGAGCAGCAGAAGGAACTCTTGCCCGTACTTCTACAAGACAACTAGAGACTTGTCAGCAAGCGGCTGAGTAGCATCTACGTTCCACTTGCAGTCTGAAAGTTTCCCGTGCCACATGCCTGTTCAACACCTTCCTTATTCGCCTGCCCGCAGCGCTCGCGCTTTCCCCCGCCCGCGCTCTGACCGGCACTCTCCCTCTGACACACATGGTTCCTTGGCTGGTTGCCAAGAGCTCCGGAAAGCAGCTTCTGCCGAAGGAGGCTCGCCTCTTGCGGTTACCTTCTCTGAGCTCCGGAGTCCTGGCTTCTGCCTTTCTTGCTCTTAATGCAAGCAGAAAGCTTTTGCACTGCGTCTGGCGAGGAGAACGTGTGACAGGACAGCACATGTTTGTGCAGCTCACCCCTGCCACTGACACAAGCACGGATTTGCAGCACCCTATTCCACCCATGGTGTGACAGGTTTCTGCGCTGTGCAGGGCATTTCTCTGCATCTGGGAGTCCAAGAGAAAGTAAAATTGTTGCCGCAGAGAGCAGCAACAGCAGTAGGGAGCAGCAGAAGGAAGTCGTTTCAGTACTTCTTCCACACGACATCTAGCAACTAATCAGCAAGCGTGCGAGCGGCAGCTATGTTCCACTTGCAATATGAAAGTTTCGCCTGCCAGATACCTGTTCAACACCTTCCTTATTCGCCTGCCCGCAGCGCTCGCGCTTTCCCCCGCCCGCGCTCTGACCGGCACTCTCCCTCTGACACACATGATTCCTTGGCCGGTTGCCAAGAGCTCCGGAAAGCAGCTTCTGCCGAAGGAGGCTCGCCTCTTGCGGTTACCTTCTCTGAGCTCCGGAGTCCTGGCTTCTGCCTTTCTTGCTCTTAATGCAAGCAGAAAGCTTTTGCACTGCGTCTGGCGAGGAGAACGTGTGACAGGACAGCACATGTTTGTGCAGCTCACCCCTGCCACTGACACAAGCACGGATTTGCAGCACCCTATTCCACCCATGGTGTGACAGGTTTCTGCGCTGTGCAGGGCATTTCTCTGCATCTGGGAGTCCAAGGGAAAGTAAAATTGTTGCCGCAGAGAGCAGCAACAGCAGTAGGGAGCAGCAGAAGGCAGTCTTGCCCGTACTTCTTCTACAAGACAACTAGAGACTTGTCAGCAAGCGGCTGAGCAGCATCTACGTTCCACTTGCGGTCTGAAAGTTTCCCGTGCGAGATGCCTGTTCAACACCTTCCTTATTCGCCTGCCCGCAGCGCTCGCTCTTTCCCCCGCCAGCGCGCTGATCGGCATGCTCCCTCTGACACACATGGTTCCTTGGCCGGTTGCCAAGAGCTCCGGAAAGCAGCTTCTGCCGAAGGAGGCTCGCCTCTTGCGGTTACCTTCTCTGAGCTCCGGAGTCCTGGCTTCTGCCTTTCTTGCTCTTAATGCAAGCAGAAAGCTTTTGCACTGCGTCTGGCGAGGAGAACGTGTGACAGGACAGCACATGTTTGTGCAGCTCACCCCTGCCACTGACACAAGCACGGATTTGCAGCACCCTATTCCACCCATGGTGTCACAGGTTTCTGCGCTGTGCAGGGCATTTCTCTGCATCTGGGAGTCCAAGGGAAAGTAAAATTGTTGTCGCAGAGAGCAGCAACAGCAGTAGGGAGCAGCAGAAGGAACTCGTGCCCGTACTTCTTCTACAAGACAACTAGAGACTTGTCAGCAAGCGGCTGAGCAGCATCTACGTTCCACTTGCAGTCTGAAAGTTTCCCGTGCCACATGCCTGTTCAACACCTTCCTTATTCGCCTGCCCGCAGCGCTCGCGCTTTCCCCCGCCCGCGCTCTGACCGGCACTCTCCCTCTGACACACATGGTTCCTTGGCCGGTTGCCAAGAGCTCCGGAAAGCAGCTTCTGCCGAAGGAGGCTCGCCTCTTGCGGTTACCTTCTCTGAGCTCCGGAGTCCTGGCTTCTGCCTTTCTTGCTCTTAATGCAAGCAGAAAGCTTTTGCACTGCGTCTGGCGAGGAGAACGTGTGACAGGACAGCACATGTTTGTGCAGCTCACCCCTGCCACTGACACAAGCACGGATTTGCAGCACCCTATTCCACCCTTAGTGTGACAGGTTTCTGCGCTGTGCAGGGCATTTCTCTGCATCTGGGAGTCCAAGGGAAAGTAAAATTGTTGTCGCAGAGAGCAGCAACAGCAGTAGGGAGCAGCAGAAGGAACTCGTGCCCGTACTTCTTCTACAAGACAACTAGAGACTTGTCAGCAAGCGGCTGAGCAGCATCTACGTTCCACTTGCAGTCTGAAAGTTTCCCGTGCCACATGCCTGTTCAACACCTTCCTTATTCGCCTGCCCGCAGCGCTCGCGCTTTCCCCCGCCCGCGCTCTGACCGGCACTCTCCCTCTGACACACATGGTTCCTTGGCCGGTTGCCAAGAGCTCCGGAAAGCAGCTTCTGCCGAAGGAGGCTCGCCTCTTGCGGTTACCTTCTCTGAGCTCCAGAGTCCTGGCTTCTGCCTTTCTTGCTCTTAATGCAAGCAGAAAGCTTTTGCACTGCGTCTGGCGAGGAGAACGTGTGACAGGAGAGCACAAGTTTGTGCAGCTCACCCCTGCCACTGACACAAGCACGGATTTGCAGCACCCTATTCCACTCTTAGTGTGACAGGTTTCTGCGCTGTGCAGGGCATTTCTCTGCATCTGGGAGTCCAAGAGAAAGTAAAATTGTTGCCGCAGAGAGCAGCAACAGCAGTAGGGAGCAGCAGAAGGAAGTCGTTTCAGTACTTCTTCCACACGACATCTAGCAACTAATCAGCAAGCGTGCGAGCGGCAGCTATGTTCCACTTGCAATATGAAAGTTTCGCCTGCCAGATACCTGTTCAACACCTTCCTTATTCGCCTGCCCGCAGCGCTCGCGCTTTCCCCCGCCCGCGCTCTGACCGGCACTCTCCCTCTGACACACATGGTTCCTTGGCCGGTTGCCAAGAGCTCCGGAAAGCAGCTTCTGCCGAAGGAGGCTCGCCTCTTGCGGTTACCTTCTCTGAGCTCCGGAGTCCTGGCTTCTGCCTTTCTTGCTCTTAATGCAAGCAGAAAGCTTTTGCACTGCGTCTGGCGAGGAGAACGTGTGACAGGACAGCACATGTTTGTGCAGCTCACCCCTGCCACTGACACAAGCACGGATTTGCAGCACCCTATTCCACCCTTAGTGTGACAGGTTTCTGCGCTGTGCAGGGCATTTCTCTGCATCTGGGAGTCCAAGGGAAAGTAAAATTGTTGCCGCAGAGAGCAGCAACAGCAGTAGGGAGCAGCAGAAGGAAGTCGTTTCAGTACTTCTTCCACACGACATCTAGCAACTAATCAGCAAGCGTGCGAGCGGCAGCTATGTTCCACTTGCAATATGAAAGTTTCGCCTGCCAGATGCCTGTTCAACACCTTCCTTATTCGCCTGCCCGCAGGGCTCGCGCTTTCCCCCGCCCGCGCTCTGACCGGCACTCTCCCTCTGACACACATGGTTCCTTGGCCGGTTGCCAAGAGCTCCGGAAAGCAGCTTCTGCCGAAGGAGGCTCGCCTCTTGCGGTTACCTTCTCTGAGCTCCGGAGTCCTGGCTTCTGCCTTTCTTGCTCTTAATGCAAGCAGAAAGCTTTTGCACTGCGTCTGGCGAGGAGAACGTGTGACAGGACAGCACATGCTTGTGCAGCTCACCCCTGCCACTGACACAAGCACGGATTTGCAGCACCCTATTCCACCCTTAGTGTGACAGGTTTCTGCGCTGTGCAGGGCATTTCTCTGCATCTGGGAGTCCAAGGGAAAGTAAAATTGTTGTCGCAGAGAGCAGCAACAGCAGTAGGGAGCAGCAGAAGGAACTCGTGGCCGTACTTCTTCTACAAGACAACTAGAGACTTGTCAGCAAGCGGCTGAGCAGCATCTACGTTCCACTTGCAGTCTGAAAGTTTCCCGTGCCACATGCCTGTTCAACACCTTCCTTATTCGCCTGCCCGCAGCGCTCGCGCTTTCCCCCGCCCGCGCTCTGACCGGCACTCTCCCTCTGACACACATGGTTCCTTGGCCGGTTGCCAAGAGCTCCGGAAAGCAGCTTCTGCCGAAGGAGGCTCGCCTCTTGCGGTTACCTTCTCTGAGCTCCAGAGTCCTGGCTTCTGCCTTTCTTGCTCTTAATGCAAGCAGAAAGCTTTTGCACTGCGTCTGGCGAGGAGAACGTGTGACAGGAGAGCACAAGTTTGTGCAGCTCACCCCTGCCACTGACACAAGCACGGATTTGCAGCACCCTATTCCACTCTTAGTGTGACAGGTTTCTGCGCTGTGCAGGGCATTTCTCTGCATCTGGGAGTCCAAGAGAAAGTAAAATTGTTGCCGCAGAGAGCAGCAACAGCAGTAGGGAGCAGCAGAAGGAAGTCGTTTCAGTACTTCTTCCACACGACATCTAGCAACTAATCAGCAAGCGTGCGAGCGGCAGCTATGTTCCACTTGCAATATGAAAGTTTCGCCTGCCAGATACCTGTTCAACACCTTCCTTATTCGCCTGCCCGCAGCGCTCGCGCTTTCCCCCGCCCGCGCTCTGACCGGCACTCTCCCTCTGACACACATGGTTCCTTGGCCGGTTGCCAAGAGCTCCGGAAAGCAGCTTCTGCCGAAGGAGGCTCGCCTCTTGCGGTTACCTTCTCTGAGCTCCGGAGTCCTGGCTTCTGCCTTTCTTGCTCTTAATGCAAGCAGAAAGCTTTTGCACTGCGTCTGGCGAGGAGAACGTGTGACAGGACAGCACATGTTTGTGCAGCTCACCCCTGCCACTGACACAAGCACGGATTTGCAGCACCCTATTCCACCCTTAGTGTGACAGGTTTCTGCGCTGTGCAGGGCATTTCTCTGCATCTGGGAGTCCAAGGGAAAGTAAAATTGTTGCCGCAGAGAGCAGCAACAGCAGTAGGGAGCAGCAGAAGGAAGTCGTTTCAGTACTTCTTCCACACGACATCTAGCAACTAATCAGCAAGCGTGCGAGCGGCAGCTATGTTCCACTTGCAATATGAAAGTTTCGCCTGCCAGATGCCTGTTCAACACCTTCCTTATTCGCCTGCCCGCAGGGCTCGCGCTTTCCCCCGCCCGCGCTCTGACCGGCACTCTCCCTCTGACACACATGGTTCCTTGGCCGGTTGCCAAGAGCTCCGGAAAGCAGCTTCTGCCGAAGGAGGCTCGCCTCTTGCGGTTACCTTCTCTGAGCTCCGGAGTCCTGGCTTCTGCCTTTCTTGCTCTTAATGCAAGCAGAAAGCTTTTGCACTGCGTCTGGCGAGGAGAACGTGTGACAGGACAGCACATGTTTGTGCAGCTCACCCCTGCCACTGACACAAGCACGGATTTGCAGCACCCTATTCCACCCATGGTGTGACAGGTTTCTGCGCTGTGCAGGGCATTTCTCTGCATCTGGGAGTCCAAGGGAAAGTAAAATTGTTGCCGCAGAGAGCAGCAACAGCAGTAGGGAGCAGCAGAAGGCAGTCTTGCCCGTACTTCTTCTACAAGACAACTAGAGACTTGTCAGCAAGCGGCTGAGCAGCATCTACGTTCCACTTGCAGTCTGAAAGTTTCCCGTGCCACATGCCTGTTCAACACCTTCCTTATTCGCCTGCCCGCAGCGCTCGCGCTTTCCCCCGCCCGCGCTCTGACCGGCACTCTCCCTCTGACACACATGGTTCCTTGGCCGGTTGCCAAGAGCTCCGGAAAGCAGCTTCTGCCGAAGGAGGCTCGCCTCTTGCGGTTACCTTCTCTGAGCTCCGGAGTCCTGGCTTCTGCCTTTCTTGCTCTTAATGCAAGCAGAAAGCTTTTGCACTGCGTCTGGCGAGGAGAACGTGTGACAGGAGAGCACAAGTTTGTGCAGCTCACCCCTGCCACTGACACAAGCACGGATTTGCAGCACCCTATTCCACCCATGGTGTGACAGGTTTCTGCGCTGTGCAGGGCATTTCTCTGCATCTGGGAGTCCAAGGGAAAGTAAAATTGTTGCCGCAGAGAGCAGCAACAGCAGTAGGGAGCAGCAGAAGGAACTCGTGCCCGTACTTCTTCTACAAGACAACTAGAGACTTGTCAGCAAGCGGCTGAGCAGCATCTACGTTCCACTTGCAGTCTGAAAGTTTCCCGTGCCACATGCCTGTTCAACACCTTCCTTATTCGCCTGCCCGCAGCGCTCGCGCTTTCCCCCGCCCGCGCTCTGACCGGCACTCTCCCTCTGACACACATGGTTCCTTGGCCGGTTGCCAAGAGCTCCGGAAAGCAGCTTCTGCCGAAGGAGGCTCGCCTCTTGCGGTTACCTTCTCTGAGCTCCAGAGTCCTGGCTTCTGCCTTTCTTGCTCTTAATGCAAGCAGAAAGCTTTTGCACTGCGTCTGGCGAGGAGAACGTGTGACAGGAGAGCACAAGTTTGTGCAGCTCACCCCTGCCACTGACACAAGCACGGATTTGCAGCACCCTATTCCACTCTTAGTGTGACAGGTTTCTGCGCTGTGCAGGGCATTTCTCTGCATCTGGGAGTCCAAGAGAAAGTAAAATTGTTGCCGCAGAGAGCAGCAACAGCAGTAGGGAGCAGCAGAAGGAAGTCGTTTCAGTACTTCTTCCACACGACATCTAGCAACTAATCAGCAAGCGTGCGAGCGGCAGCTATGTTCCACTTGCAATATGAAAGTTTCGCCTGCCAGATACCTGTTCAACACCTTCCTTATTCGCCTGCCCGCAGCGCTCGCGCTTTCCCCCGCCCGCGCTCTGACCGGCACTCTCCCTCTGACACACATGGTTCCTTGGCCGGTTGCCAAGAGCTCCGGAAAGCAGCTTCTGCCGAAGGAGGCTCGCCTCTTGCGGTTACCTTCTCTGAGCTCCGGAGTCCTGGCTTCTGCCTTTCTTGCTCTTAATGCAAGCAGAAAGCTTTTGCACTGCGTCTGGCGAGGAGAACGTGTGACAGGACAGCACATGTTTGTGCAGCTCACCCCTGCCACTGACACAAGCACGGATTTGCAGCACCCTATTCCACCCTTAGTGTGACAGGTTTCTGCGCTGTGCAGGGCATTTCTCTGCATCTGGGAGTCCAAGGGAAAGTAAAATTGTTGCCGCAGAGAGCAGCAACAGCAGTAGGGAGCAGCAGAAGGAAGTCGTTTCAGTACTTCTTCCACACGACATCTAGCAACTAATCAGCAAGCGTGCGAGCGGCAGCTATGTTCCACTTGCAATATGAAAGTTTCGCCTGCCAGATGCCTGTTCAACACCTTCCTTATTCGCCTGCCCGCAGGGCTCGCGCTTTCCCCCGCCCGCGCTCTGACCGGCACTCTCCCTCTGACACACATGGTTCCTTGGCCGGTTGCCAAGAGCTCCGGAAAGCAGCTTCTGCCGAAGGAGGCTCGCCTCTTGCGGTTACCTTCTCTGAGCTCCGGAGTCCTGGCTTCTGCCTTTCTTGCTCTTAATGCAAGCAGAAAGCTTTTGCACTGCGTCTGGCGAGGAGAACGTGTGACAGGAGAGCACATGTTTGTGCAGCTCACCCCTGCCACTGACACAAGCACGGATTTGCAGCACCCTATTCCACCCATGGTGTCACAGGTTTCTGCGCTGTGCAGGGCATTTCTCTGCATCTGGGAGTCCAAGGGAAAGTAAAATTGTTGCCGCAGAGAGCAGCAACAGCAGTAGGGAGCAGCAGAAGGCAGTCTTGCCCGTACTTCTTCTACAAGACAACTAGAGACTTGTCAGCAAGCGGCTGAGCAGCATCTACGTTCCACTTGCAGTCTGAAAGTTTCCCGTGCCACATGCCTGTTCAACACCTTCCTTATTCGCCTGCCCGCAGCGCTCGCGCTTTCCCCCGCCCGCGCTCTGACCGGCACTCTCCCTCTGACACACATGGTTCCTTGGCCGGTTGCCAAGAGCTCCGGAAAGCAGCTTCTGCCGAAGGAGGCTCGCCTCTTGCGGTTACCTTCTCTGAGCTCCGGAGTCCTGGCTTCTGCCTTTCTTGCTCTTAATGCAAGCAGAAAGCTTTTGCACTGCGTCTGGCGAGGAGAACGTGTGACAGGAGAGCACAAGTTTGTGCAGCTCACCCCTGCCACTGACACAAGCACGGATTTGCAGCACCCTATTCCACCCATGGTGTGACAGGTTTCTGCGCTGTGCAGGGCATTTCTCTGCATCTGGGAGTCCAAGGGAAAGTAAAATTGTTGCCGCAGAGAGCAGCAACAGCAGTAGGGAGCAGCAGAAGGAACTCGTGGCCGTACTTCTTCTACAAGACAACTAGAGACTTGTCAGCAAGCGGCTGAGCAGCATCTACGTTCCACTTGCAGTCTGAAAGTTTCCCGTGCCACATGCCTGTTCAACACCTTCCTTATTCGCCTGCCCGCAGCGCTCGCGCTTTCCCCCGCCCGCGCTCTGACCGGCACTCTCCCTCTGACACACATGGTTCCTTGGCCGGTTGCCAAGAGCTCCGGAAAGCAGCTTCTGCCGAAGGAGGCTCGCCTCTTGCGGTTACCTTCTCTGAGCTCCAGAGTCCTGGCTTCTGCCTTTCTTGCTCTTAATGCAAGCAGAAAGCTTTTGCACTGCGTCTGGCGAGGAGAACGTGTGACAGGAGAGCACAAGTTTGTGCAGCTCACCCCTGCCACTGACACAAGCACGGATTTGCAGCACCCTATTCCACTCTTAGTGTGACAGGTTTCTGCGCTGTGCAGGGCATTTCTCTGCATCTGGGAGTCCAAGAGAAAGTAAAATTGTTGCCGCAGAGAGCAGCAACAGCAGTAGGGAGCAGCAGAAGGAAGTCGTTTCAGTACTTCTTCCACACGACATCTAGCAACTAATCAGCAAGCGTGCGAGCGGCAGCTATGTTCCACTTGCAATATGAAAGTTTCGCCTGCCAGATACCTGTTCAACACCTTCCTTATTCGCCTGCCCGCAGCGCTCGCGCTTTCCCCCGCCCGCGCTCTGACCGGCACTCTCCCTCTGACACACATGGTTCCTTGGCCGGTTGCCAAGAGCTCCGGAAAGCAGCTTCTGCCGAAGGAGGCTCGCCTCTTGCGGTTACCTTCTCTGAGCTCCGGAGTCCTGGCTTCTGCCTTTCTTGCTCTTAATGCAAGCAGAAAGCTTTTGCACTGCGTCTGGCGAGGAGAACGTGTGACAGGACAGCACATGTTTGTGCAGCTCACCCCTGCCACTGACACAAGCACGGATTTGCAGCACCCTATTCCACCCTTAGTGTGACAGGTTTCTGCGCTGTGCAGGGCATTTCTCTGCATCTGGGAGTCCAAGGGAAAGTAAAATTGTTGTCGCAGAGAGCAGCAACAGCAGTAGGGAGCAGCAGAAGGAAGTCTTGCCCGTACTTCTACAAGACAACTAGAGACTTGTCAGCAAGCGGCTGAGCAGCATCTACGTTCCACTTGCAGTCTGAAAGTTTCCCGTGCCACATGCCTGTTCAACACCTTCCTTATTCGCCTGCCCGCAGCGCTCGCGCTTTCCCCCGCCCGCGCTCTGACCGGCACTCTCCCTCTGACACACATGGTTCCTTGGCCGGTTGCCAAGAGCTCCGGAAAGCAGCTTCTGCCGAAGGAGGCTCGCCTCTTGCGGTTACCTTCTCTGAGCTCCGGAGTCCTGGCTTCTGCCTTTCTTGCTCTTAATGCAAGCAGAAAGCTTTTGCACTGCGTCTGGCGAGGAGAACGTGTGACAGGACAGCACATGTTTGTGCAGCTCACCCCTGCCACTGACACAAGCACGGATTTGCAGCACCCTATTCCACCCACGGTGTCACAGGTTTCTGCGCTGTGCAGGGCATTTCTCTGCATCTGGGAGTCCAAGGGAAAGTAAAATTGTTGTCGCAGAGAGCAGCAACAGCAGTAGGGAGCAGCAGAAGGAAGTCTTGCCCGTACTTCTTCTACAAGACAACTAGAGACTTGTCAGCAAGCGGCTGAGCAGCATCTACGTTCCACTTGCAGTCTGAAAGTTTCCCGTGCCACATGCCTGTTCAACACCTTCCATATTCGCCTGCCCGCAGCGCTCGCGCTTTCCCCCGCCCGCGCTCTGACCGGCACTCTCCCTCTGACACACATGGTTCCTTGGCCGGTTGCCAAGAGCTCCGGAAAGCAGCTTCTGCCGAAGGAGGCTCGCCTCTTGCGGTTACCTTCTCTGAGCTCCGGAGTCCTGGCTTCTGCCTTTCTTGCTCTTAATGCAAGCAGAAAGCTTTTGCACTGCGTCTGGCGAGGAGAACGTGTGACAGGACAGCACATGTTTGTGCAGCTCACCCCTGCCACTGACACAAGCACGGATTTGCAGCACCCTATTCCACCCATGGTGTGACAGGTTTCTGCGCTGTGCAGGGCATTTCTCTGCATCTGGGAGTCCAAGGGAAAGTAAAATTGTTGTCGCAGAGAGCAGCAACAGCAGTAGGGAGCGGCAGAAGGAAGTCTTGCCCGTACTTCTTCTACAAGACAACTAGAGACTTGTCAGCAAGCGGCTGAGCAGCATCTACGTTCCACTTGCAGTCTGAAAGTTTCCCGTGCCACATGCCTGTTCAACACCTTCCTTATTCGCCTGCCCGCAGCGCTCGCGCTTTCCCCCGCCCGCGCTCTGACCGGCACTCTCCCTCTGACACACATGGTTCCTTGGCCGCTTGCCAAGAGCTCCGGAAAGCAGCTTCTGCCGAAGGAGGCTCGCCTCTTGCGGTTACCTTCTCTGAGCTCCGGAGTCCTGGCTTCTGCCTTTCTTGCTCTTAATGCAAGCAGAAAGCTTTTGCACTGCGTCTGGCGAGGAGAACGTGTGACAGGACAGCACAAGTTTGTGCAGCTCACACCTGCCACTGACACAAGCACGGATTTGCAGCACCCTATTCCACCCATGGTGTGACAGGTTTCTGCGCTGTGCAGGGCATTTCTCTGCATCTGGGAGTCCAAGGGAAAGTAAAATTGTTGCCGCAGAGAGCAGCAACAGCAGTAGGGAGCAGCAGAAGGCAGTCTTGCCCGTACTTCTTCTACAAGACAACTAGAGACTTGTCAGCAAGCGGCTGAGCAGCATCTACGTTCCACTTGCAGTCTGAAAGTTTCCCGTGCGAGATGCCTGTTCAACACATTCCTTATTCGCCTGCCCGCAGCGCTCGCTCTTTCCCCCGCCAGCGCGCTGATCGGCACGCTCCCTCTGACACACATGGTTCCTTGGCCGGTTGCCAAGAGCTCCGGAAAGCAGCTTCTGCCGAAGGAGGCTCGCCTCTTGCGGTTACCTTCTCTGAGCTCCGGAGTCCTGGCTTCTGCCTTTCTTGCTCTTAATGCAAGCAGAAAGCTTTTGCACTGCGTCTGGCGAGGAGAACGTGTGACAGGACAGCACATGTTTGTGCAGCTCACCCCTGCCACTGACACAAGCACGGATTTGCAGCACCCTATTCCACCCATGGTGTGACAGGTTTCTGCGCTGTGCAGGGCATTTCTCTGCATCTGGGAGTCCAAGGGAAAGTAAAATTGTTGTCGCAGAGAGCAGCAACAGCAGTAGGGAGCAGCAGAAGGAACTCGTGGCCGTACTTCTTCTACAAGACAACTAGAGACTTGTCAGCAAGCGGCTGAGCAGCATCTACGTTCCACTTGCAGTCTGAAAGTTTCCCGTGCCACATGCCTGTTCAACACCTTCCTTATTCGCCTGCCCGCAGCGCTCGCGCTTTCCCCCGCCCGCGCTCTGACCGGCACTCTCCCTCTGACACACATGGTTCCTTGGCCGGTTGCCAAGAGCTCCGGAAAGCAGCTTCTGCCGAAGGAGGCTCGCCTCTTGCGGTTACCTTCTCTGAGCTCCAGAGTCCTGGCTTCTGCCTTTCTTGCTCTTAATGCAAGCAGAAAGCTTTTGCACTGCGTCTGGCGAGGAGAACGTGTGACAGGAGAGCACAAGTTTGTGCAGCTCACCCCTGCCACTGACACAAGCACGGATTTGCAGCACCCTATTCCACTCTTAGTGTGACAGGTTTCTGCGCTGTGCAGGGCATTTCTCTGCATCTGGGAGTCCAAGAGAAAGTAAAATTGTTGCCGCAGAGAGCAGCAACAGCAGTAGGGAGCAGCAGAAGGAAGTCGTTTCAGTACTTCTTCCACACGACATCTAGCAACTAATCAGCAAGCGTGCGAGCGGCAGCTATGTTCCACTTGCAATATGAAAGTTTCGCCTGCCAGATACCTGTTCAACACCTTCCTTATTCGCCTGCCCGCAGCGCTTGCTCTTTCCCCCGCCAGCGCGCTGATCGGCACGCTCCCTCTGACACACATGGTTCCTTGGCCGGTTGCCAAGAGCTCCGGAAAGCAGCTTCTGCCGAAGGAGGCTCGCCTCTTGCGGTTACCTTCTCTGAGCTCCGGAGTCCTGGCTTCTGCCTTTCTTGCTCTTAATGCAAGCAGAAAGCTTTTGCACTGCGTCTGGCGAGGAGAACGTGTGACAGGACAGCACATGTTTGTGCAGCTCACCCCTGCCACTGACACAAGCACGGATTTGCAGCACCCTATTCCACCCATGGTGTGACAGGTTTCTGCGCTGTGCAGGGCATTTCTCTGCATCTGGGAGTCCAAGGGAAAGTAAAATTGTTGTCGCAGAGAGCAGCAACAGCAGTAGGGAGCAGCAGAAGGAAGTCTTGCCCGTACTTCTACAAGACAACTAGAGACTTGTCAGCAAGCGGCTGAGCAGCATCTACGTTCCACTTGCAGTCTGAAAGTTTCCCGTGCCACATGCCTGTTCAACACCTTCCTTATTCGCCTGCCCGCAGCGCTCGCGCTTTCCCCCGCCCGCGCTCTGACCGGCACTCTCCCTCTGACACACATGGTTCCTTGGCCGGTTGCCAAGAGCTCCGGAAAGCAGCTTCTGCCGAAGGAGGCTCGCCTCTTGCGGTTACCTTCTCTGAGCTCCGGAGTCCTGGCTTCTGCCTTTCTTGCTCTTAATGCAAGCAGAAAGCTTTTGCACTGCGTCTGGCGAGGAGAACGTGTGACAGGACAGCACATGTTTGTGCAGCTCACCCCTGCCACTGACACAAGCACGGATTTGCAGCACCCTATTCCACCCATGGTGTGACAGGTTTCTGCGCTGTGCAGGGCATTTCTCTGCATCTGGGAGTCCAAGAGAAAGTAAAATTGTTGCCGCAGAGAGCAGCAACAGCAGTAGGGAGCAGCAGAAGGAAGTCGTTTCAGTACTTCTTCCACACGACATCTAGCAACTAATCAGCAAGCGTGCGAGCGGCAGCTATGTTCCACTTGCAATATGAAAGTTTCGCCTGCCAGATACCTGTTCAACACCTTCCTTATTCGCCTGCCCGCAGCGCTCGCTCTTTCCCCCGCCAGCGCGCTGATCGGCACGCTCCCTCTGACACACATGGTTCCTTGGCCGGTTGCCAAGAGCTCCGGAAAGCAGCTTCTGCCGAAGGAGGCTCGCCTCTTGCGGTTACCTTCTCTGAGCTCCGGAGTCCTGGCTTCTGCCTTTCTTGCTCTTAATGCAAGCAGAAAGCTTTTGCACTGCGTCTGGCGAGGAGAACGTGTGACAGGACAGCACATGTTTGTGCAGCTCACCCCTGCCACTGACACAAGCACGGATTTGCAGCACCCTATTCCACCCATGGTGTGACAGGTTTCTGCGCTGTGCAGGGCATTTCTCTGCATCTGGGAGTCCAAGGGAAAGTAAAATTGTTGTCGCAGAGAGCAGCAACAGCAGTAGGGAGCAGCAGAAGGAACTCTTGCCCGTACTTCTACAAGACAACTAGAGACTTGTCAGCAAGCGGCTGAGTAGCATCTACGTTCCACTTGCAGTCTGAAAGTTTCCCGTGCCACATGCCTGTTCAACACCTTCCTTATTCGCCTGCCCGCAGCGCTCGCGCTTTCCCCCGCCCGCGCTCTGACCGGCACTCTCCCTCTGACACACATGGTTCCTTGGCTGGTTGCCAAGAGCTCCGGAAAGCAGCTTCTGCCGAAGGAGGCTCGCCTCTTGCGGTTACCTTCTCTGAGCTCCGGAGTCCTGGCTTCTGCCTTTCTTGCTCTTAATGCAAGCAGAAAGCTTTTGCACTGCGTCTGGCGAGGAGAACGTGTGACAGGACAGCACATGTTTGTGCAGCTCACCCCTGCCACTGACACAAGCACGGATTTGCAGCACCCTATTCCACCCATGGTGTGACAGGTTTCTGCGCTGTGCAGGGCATTTCTCTGCATCTGGGAGTCCAAGAGAAAGTAAAATTGTTGCCGCAGAGAGCAGCAACAGCAGTAGGGAGCAGCAGAAGGAAGTCGTTTCAGTACTTCTTCCACACGACATCTAGCAACTAATCAGCAAGCGTGCGAGCGGCAGCTATGTTCCACTTGCAATATGAAAGTTTCGCCTGCCAGATACCTGTTCAACACCTTCCTTATTCGCCTGCCCGCAGCGCTCGCGCTTTCCCCCGCCCGCGCTCTGACCGGCACTCTCCCTCTGACACACATGATTCCTTGGCCGGTTGCCAAGAGCTCCGGAAAGCAGCTTCTGCCGAAGGAGGCTCGCCTCTTGCGGTTACCTTCTCTGAGCTCCGGAGTCCTGGCTTCTGCCTTTCTTGCTCTTAATGCAAGCAGAAAGCTTTTGCACTGCGTCTGGCGAGGAGAACGTGTGACAGGACAGCACATGTTTGTGCAGCTCACCCCTGCCACTGACACAAGCACGGATTTGCAGCACCCTATTCCACCCATGGTGTGACAGGTTTCTGCGCTGTGCAGGGCATTTCTCTGCATCTGGGAGTCCAAGGGAAAGTAAAATTGTTGCCGCAGAGAGCAGCAACAGCAGTAGGGAGCAGCAGAAGGCAGTCTTGCCCGTACTTCTTCTACAAGACAACTAGAGACTTGTCAGCAAGCGGCTGAGCAGCATCTACGTTCCACTTGCGGTCTGAAAGTTTCCCGTGCGAGATGCCTGTTCAACACCTTCCTTATTCGCCTGCCCGCAGCGCTCGCTCTTTCCCCCGCCAGCGCGCTGATCGGCATGCTCCCTCTGACACACATGGTTCCTTGGCCGGTTGCCAAGAGCTCCGGAAAGCAGCTTCTGCCGAAGGAGGCTCGCCTCTTGCGGTTACCTTCTCTGAGCTCCGGAGTCCTGGCTTCTGCCTTTCTTGCTCTTAATGCAAGCAGAAAGCTTTTGCACTGCGTCTGGCGAGGAGAACGTGTGACAGGACAGCACATGTTTGTGCAGCTCACCCCTGCCACTGACACAAGCACGGATTTGCAGCACCCTATTCCACCCATGGTGTCACAGGTTTCTGCGCTGTGCAGGGCATTTCTCTGCATCTGGGAGTCCAAGGGAAAGTAAAATTGTTGTCGCAGAGAGCAGCAACAGCAGTAGGGAGCAGCAGAAGGAACTCGTGCCCGTACTTCTTCTACAAGACAACTAGAGACTTGTCAGCAAGCGGCTGAGCAGCATCTACGTTCCACTTGCAGTCTGAAAGTTTCCCGTGCCACATGCCTGTTCAACACCTTCCTTATTCGCCTGCCCGCAGCGCTCGCGCTTTCCCCCGCCCGCGCTCTGACCGGCACTCTCCCTCTGACACACATGGTTCCTTGGCCGGTTGCCAAGAGCTCCGGAAAGCAGCTTCTGCCGAAGGAGGCTCGCCTCTTGCGGTTACCTTCTCTGAGCTCCGGAGTCCTGGCTTCTGCCTTTCTTGCTCTTAATGCAAGCAGAAAGCTTTTGCACTGCGTCTGGCGAGGAGAACGTGTGACAGGACAGCACATGTTTGTGCAGCTCACCCCTGCCACTGACACAAGCACGGATTTGCAGCACCCTATTCCACCCTTAGTGTGACAGGTTTCTGCGCTGTGCAGGGCATTTCTCTGCATCTGGGAGTCCAAGGGAAAGTAAAATTGTTGTCGCAGAGAGCAGCAACAGCAGTAGGGAGCAGCAGAAGGAACTCGTGCCCGTACTTCTTCTACAAGACAACTAGAGACTTGTCAGCAAGCGGCTGAGCAGCATCTACGTTCCACTTGCAGTCTGAAAGTTTCCCGTGCCACATGCCTGTTCAACACCTTCCTTATTCGCCTGCCCGCAGCGCTCGCGCTTTCCCCCGCCCGCGCTCTGACCGGCACTCTCCCTCTGACACACATGGTTCCTTGGCCGGTTGCCAAGAGCTCCGGAAAGCAGCTTCTGCCGAAGGAGGCTCGCCTCTTGCGGTTACCTTCTCTGAGCTCCAGAGTCCTGGCTTCTGCCTTTCTTGCTCTTAATGCAAGCAGAAAGCTTTTGCACTGCGTCTGGCGAGGAGAACGTGTGACAGGAGAGCACAAGTTTGTGCAGCTCACCCCTGCCACTGACACAAGCACGGATTTGCAGCACCCTATTCCACTCTTAGTGTGACAGGTTTCTGCGCTGTGCAGGGCATTTCTCTGCATCTGGGAGTCCAAGAGAAAGTAAAATTGTTGCCGCAGAGAGCAGCAACAGCAGTAGGGAGCAGCAGAAGGAAGTCGTTTCAGTACTTCTTCCACACGACATCTAGCAACTAATCAGCAAGCGTGCGAGCGGCAGCTATGTTCCACTTGCAATATGAAAGTTTCGCCTGCCAGATACCTGTTCAACACCTTCCTTATTCGCCTGCCCGCAGCGCTCGCGCTTTCCCCCGCCCGCGCTCTGACCGGCACTCTCCCTCTGACACACATGGTTCCTTGGCCGGTTGCCAAGAGCTCCGGAAAGCAGCTTCTGCCGAAGGAGGCTCGCCTCTTGCGGTTACCTTCTCTGAGCTCCGGAGTCCTGGCTTCTGCCTTTCTTGCTCTTAATGCAAGCAGAAAGCTTTTGCACTGCGTCTGGCGAGGAGAACGTGTGACAGGACAGCACATGTTTGTGCAGCTCACCCCTGCCACTGACACAAGCACGGATTTGCAGCACCCTATTCCACCCTTAGTGTGACAGGTTTCTGCGCTGTGCAGGGCATTTCTCTGCATCTGGGAGTCCAAGGGAAAGTAAAATTGTTGCCGCAGAGAGCAGCAACAGCAGTAGGGAGCAGCAGAAGGAAGTCGTTTCAGTACTTCTTCCACACGACATCTAGCAACTAATCAGCAAGCGTGCGAGCGGCAGCTATGTTCCACTTGCAATATGAAAGTTTCGCCTGCCAGATGCCTGTTCAACACCTTCCTTATTCGCCTGCCCGCAGGGCTCGCGCTTTCCCCCGCCCGCGCTCTGACCGGCACTCTCCCTCTGACACACATGGTTCCTTGGCCGGTTGCCAAGAGCTCCGGAAAGCAGCTTCTGCCGAAGGAGGCTCGCCTCTTGCGGTTACCTTCTCTGAGCTCCGGAGTCCTGGCTTCTGCCTTTCTTGCTCTTAATGCAAGCAGAAAGCTTTTGCACTGCGTCTGGCGAGGAGAACGTGTGACAGGACAGCACATGCTTGTGCAGCTCACCCCTGCCACTGACACAAGCACGGATTTGCAGCACCCTATTCCACCCTTAGTGTGACAGGTTTCTGCGCTGTGCAGGGCATTTCTCTGCATCTGGGAGTCCAAGGGAAAGTAAAATTGTTGTCGCAGAGAGCAGCAACAGCAGTAGGGAGCAGCAGAAGGAACTCGTGGCCGTACTTCTTCTACAAGACAACTAGAGACTTGTCAGCAAGCGGCTGAGCAGCATCTACGTTCCACTTGCAGTCTGAAAGTTTCCCGTGCCACATGCCTGTTCAACACCTTCCTTATTCGCCTGCCCGCAGCGCTCGCGCTTTCCCCCGCCCGCGCTCTGACCGGCACTCTCCCTCTGACACACATGGTTCCTTGGCCGGTTGCCAAGAGCTCCGGAAAGCAGCTTCTGCCGAAGGAGGCTCGCCTCTTGCGGTTACCTTCTCTGAGCTCCAGAGTCCTGGCTTCTGCCTTTCTTGCTCTTAATGCAAGCAGAAAGCTTTTGCACTGCGTCTGGCGAGGAGAACGTGTGACAGGAGAGCACAAGTTTGTGCAGCTCACCCCTGCCACTGACACAAGCACGGATTTGCAGCACCCTATTCCACTCTTAGTGTGACAGGTTTCTGCGCTGTGCAGGGCATTTCTCTGCATCTGGGAGTCCAAGAGAAAGTAAAATTGTTGCCGCAGAGAGCAGCAACAGCAGTAGGGAGCAGCAGAAGGAAGTCGTTTCAGTACTTCTTCCACACGACATCTAGCAACTAATCAGCAAGCGTGCGAGCGGCAGCTATGTTCCACTTGCAATATGAAAGTTTCGCCTGCCAGATACCTGTTCAACACCTTCCTTATTCGCCTGCCCGCAGCGCTCGCGCTTTCCCCCGCCCGCGCTCTGACCGGCACTCTCCCTCTGACACACATGGTTCCTTGGCCGGTTGCCAAGAGCTCCGGAAAGCAGCTTCTGCCGAAGGAGGCTCGCCTCTTGCGGTTACCTTCTCTGAGCTCCGGAGTCCTGGCTTCTGCCTTTCTTGCTCTTAATGCAAGCAGAAAGCTTTTGCACTGCGTCTGGCGAGGAGAACGTGTGACAGGACAGCACATGTTTGTGCAGCTCACCCCTGCCACTGACACAAGCACGGATTTGCAGCACCCTATTCCACCCTTAGTGTGACAGGTTTCTGCGCTGTGCAGGGCATTTCTCTGCATCTGGGAGTCCAAGGGAAAGTAAAATTGTTGCCGCAGAGAGCAGCAACAGCAGTAGGGAGCAGCAGAAGGAAGTCGTTTCAGTACTTCTTCCACACGACATCTAGCAACTAATCAGCAAGCGTGCGAGCGGCAGCTATGTTCCACTTGCAATATGAAAGTTTCGCCTGCCAGATGCCTGTTCAACACCTTCCTTATTCGCCTGCCCGCAGGGCTCGCGCTTTCCCCCGCCCGCGCTCTGACCGGCACTCTCCCTCTGACACACATGGTTCCTTGGCCGGTTGCCAAGAGCTCCGGAAAGCAGCTTCTGCCGAAGGAGGCTCGCCTCTTGCGGTTACCTTCTCTGAGCTCCGGAGTCCTGGCTTCTGCCTTTCTTGCTCTTAATGCAAGCAGAAAGCTTTTGCACTGCGTCTGGCGAGGAGAACGTGTGACAGGACAGCACATGTTTGTGCAGCTCACCCCTGCCACTGACACAAGCACGGATTTGCAGCACCCTATTCCACCCATGGTGTGACAGGTTTCTGCGCTGTGCAGGGCATTTCTCTGCATCTGGGAGTCCAAGGGAAAGTAAAATTGTTGCCGCAGAGAGCAGCAACAGCAGTAGGGAGCAGCAGAAGGCAGTCTTGCCCGTACTTCTTCTACAAGACAACTAGAGACTTGTCAGCAAGCGGCTGAGCAGCATCTACGTTCCACTTGCAGTCTGAAAGTTTCCCGTGCCACATGCCTGTTCAACACCTTCCTTATTCGCCTGCCCGCAGCGCTCGCGCTTTCCCCCGCCCGCGCTCTGACCGGCACTCTCCCTCTGACACACATGGTTCCTTGGCCGGTTGCCAAGAGCTCCGGAAAGCAGCTTCTGCCGAAGGAGGCTCGCCTCTTGCGGTTACCTTCTCTGAGCTCCGGAGTCCTGGCTTCTGCCTTTCTTGCTCTTAATGCAAGCAGAAAGCTTTTGCACTGCGTCTGGCGAGGAGAACGTGTGACAGGAGAGCACAAGTTTGTGCAGCTCACCCCTGCCACTGACACAAGCACGGATTTGCAGCACCCTATTCCACCCATGGTGTGACAGGTTTCTGCGCTGTGCAGGGCATTTCTCTGCATCTGGGAGTCCAAGGGAAAGTAAAATTGTTGCCGCAGAGAGCAGCAACAGCAGTAGGGAGCAGCAGAAGGAACTCGTGCCCGTACTTCTTCTACAAGACAACTAGAGACTTGTCAGCAAGCGGCTGAGCAGCATCTACGTTCCACTTGCAGTCTGAAAGTTTCCCGTGCCACATGCCTGTTCAACACCTTCCTTATTCGCCTGCCCGCAGCGCTCGCGCTTTCCCCCGCCCGCGCTCTGACCGGCACTCTCCCTCTGACACACATGGTTCCTTGGCCGGTTGCCAAGAGCTCCGGAAAGCAGCTTCTGCCGAAGGAGGCTCGCCTCTTGCGGTTACCTTCTCTGAGCTCCAGAGTCCTGGCTTCTGCCTTTCTTGCTCTTAATGCAAGCAGAAAGCTTTTGCACTGCGTCTGGCGAGGAGAACGTGTGACAGGAGAGCACAAGTTTGTGCAGCTCACCCCTGCCACTGACACAAGCACGGATTTGCAGCACCCTATTCCACTCTTAGTGTGACAGGTTTCTGCGCTGTGCAGGGCATTTCTCTGCATCTGGGAGTCCAAGAGAAAGTAAAATTGTTGCCGCAGAGAGCAGCAACAGCAGTAGGGAGCAGCAGAAGGAAGTCGTTTCAGTACTTCTTCCACACGACATCTAGCAACTAATCAGCAAGCGTGCGAGCGGCAGCTATGTTCCACTTGCAATATGAAAGTTTCGCCTGCCAGATACCTGTTCAACACCTTCCTTATTCGCCTGCCCGCAGCGCTCGCGCTTTCCCCCGCCCGCGCTCTGACCGGCACTCTCCCTCTGACACACATGGTTCCTTGGCCGGTTGCCAAGAGCTCCGGAAAGCAGCTTCTGCCGAAGGAGGCTCGCCTCTTGCGGTTACCTTCTCTGAGCTCCGGAGTCCTGGCTTCTGCCTTTCTTGCTCTTAATGCAAGCAGAAAGCTTTTGCACTGCGTCTGGCGAGGAGAACGTGTGACAGGACAGCACATGTTTGTGCAGCTCACCCCTGCCACTGACACAAGCACGGATTTGCAGCACCCTATTCCACCCTTAGTGTGACAGGTTTCTGCGCTGTGCAGGGCATTTCTCTGCATCTGGGAGTCCAAGGGAAAGTAAAATTGTTGCCGCAGAGAGCAGCAACAGCAGTAGGGAGCAGCAGAAGGAAGTCGTTTCAGTACTTCTTCCACACGACATCTAGCAACTAATCAGCAAGCGTGCGAGCGGCAGCTATGTTCCACTTGCAATATGAAAGTTTCGCCTGCCAGATGCCTGTTCAACACCTTCCTTATTCGCCTGCCCGCAGGGCTCGCGCTTTCCCCCGCCCGCGCTCTGACCGGCACTCTCCCTCTGACACACATGGTTCCTTGGCCGGTTGCCAAGAGCTCCGGAAAGCAGCTTCTGCCGAAGGAGGCTCGCCTCTTGCGGTTACCTTCTCTGAGCTCCGGAGTCCTGGCTTCTGCCTTTCTTGCTCTTAATGCAAGCAGAAAGCTTTTGCACTGCGTCTGGCGAGGAGAACGTGTGACAGGAGAGCACATGTTTGTGCAGCTCACCCCTGCCACTGACACAAGCACGGATTTGCAGCACCCTATTCCACCCATGGTGTCACAGGTTTCTGCGCTGTGCAGGGCATTTCTCTGCATCTGGGAGTCCAAGGGAAAGTAAAATTGTTGCCGCAGAGAGCAGCAACAGCAGTAGGGAGCAGCAGAAGGCAGTCTTGCCCGTACTTCTTCTACAAGACAACTAGAGACTTGTCAGCAAGCGGCTGAGCAGCATCTACGTTCCACTTGCAGTCTGAAAGTTTCCCGTGCCACATGCCTGTTCAACACCTTCCTTATTCGCCTGCCCGCAGCGCTCGCGCTTTCCCCCGCCCGCGCTCTGACCGGCACTCTCCCTCTGACACACATGGTTCCTTGGCCGGTTGCCAAGAGCTCCGGAAAGCAGCTTCTGCCGAAGGAGGCTCGCCTCTTGCGGTTACCTTCTCTGAGCTCCGGAGTCCTGGCTTCTGCCTTTCTTGCTCTTAATGCAAGCAGAAAGCTTTTGCACTGCGTCTGGCGAGGAGAACGTGTGACAGGAGAGCACAAGTTTGTGCAGCTCACCCCTGCCACTGACACAAGCACGGATTTGCAGCACCCTATTCCACCCATGGTGTGACAGGTTTCTGCGCTGTGCAGGGCATTTCTCTGCATCTGGGAGTCCAAGGGAAAGTAAAATTGTTGCCGCAGAGAGCAGCAACAGCAGTAGGGAGCAGCAGAAGGAACTCGTGCCCGTACTTCTTCTACAAGACAACTAGAGACTTGTCAGCAAGCGGCTGAGCAGCATCTACGTTCCACTTGCAGTCTGAAAGTTTCCCGTGCCACATGCCTGTTCAACACCTTCCTTATTCGCCTGCCCGCAGCGCTCGCGCTTTCCCCCGCCCGCGCTCTGACCGGCACTCTCCCTCTGACACACATGGTTCCTTGGCCGGTTGCCAAGAGCTCCGGAAAGCAGCTTCTGCCGAAGGAGGCTCGCCTCTTGCGGTTACCTTCTCTGAGCTCCAGAGTCCTGGCTTCTGCCTTTCTTGCTCTTAATGCAAGCAGAAAGCTTTTGCACTGCGTCTGGCGAGGAGAACGTGTGACAGGAGAGCACAAGTTTGTGCAGCTCACCCCTGCCACTGACACAAGCACGGATTTGCAGCACCCTATTCCACTCTTAGTGTGACAGGTTTCTGCGCTGTGCAGGGCATTTCTCTGCATCTGGGAGTCCAAGAGAAAGTAAAATTGTTGCCGCAGAGAGCAGCAACAGCAGTAGGGAGCAGCAGAAGGAAGTCGTTTCAGTACTTCTTCCACACGACATCTAGCAACTAATCAGCAAGCGTGCGAGCGGCAGCTATGTTCCACTTGCAATATGAAAGTTTCGCCTGCCAGATACCTGTTCAACACCTTCCTTATTCGCCTGCCCGCAGCGCTCGCGCTTTCCCCCGCCCGCGCTCTGACCGGCACTCTCCCTCTGACACACATGGTTCCTTGGCCGGTTGCCAAGAGCTCCGGAAAGCAGCTTCTGCCGAAGGAGGCTCGCCTCTTGCGGTTACCTTCTCTGAGCTCCGGAGTCCTGGCTTCTGCCTTTCTTGCTCTTAATGCAAGCAGAAAGCTTTTGCACTGCGTCTGGCGAGGAGAACGTGTGACAGGACAGCACATGTTTGTGCAGCTCACCCCTGCCACTGACACAAGCACGGATTTGCAGCACCCTATTCCACCCTTAGTGTGACAGGTTTCTGCGCTGTGCAGGGCATTTCTCTGCATCTGGGAGTCCAAGGGAAAGTAAAATTGTTGCCGCAGAGAGCAGCAACAGCAGTAGGGAGCAGCAGAAGGCAGTCTTGCCCGTACTTCTTCTACAAGACAACTAGAGACTTGTCAGCAAGCGGCTGAGCAGCATCTACGTTCCACTTGCAGTCTGAAAGTTTCCCGTGCCACATGCCTGTTCAACACCTTCCTTATTCGCCTGCCCGCAGCGCTCGCGCTTTCCCCCGCCCGCGCTCTGACCGGCACTCTCCCTCTGACACACATGGTTCCTTGGCCGGTTGCCAAGAGCTCCGGAAAGCAGCTTCTGCCGAAGGAGGCTCGCCTCTTGCGGTTACCTTCTCTGAGCTCCGGAGTCCTGGCTTCTGCCTTTCTTGCTCTTAATGCAAGCAGAAAGCTTTTGCACTGCGTCTGGCGAGGAGAACGTGTGACAGGAGAGCACAAGTTTGTGCAGCTCACCCCTGCCACTGACACAAGCACGGATTTGCAGCACCCTATTCCACCCATGGTGTGACAGGTTTCTGCGCTGTGCAGGGCATTTCTCTGCATCTGGGAGTCCAAGGGAAAGTAAAATTGTTGCCGCAGAGAGCAGCAACAGCAGTAGGGAGCAGCAGAAGGCAGTTTTGCCCGTACTTCTTCTACAAGACAACTAGAGACTTGTCAGCAAGCGGCTGAGCAGCATCTACGTTCCACTTGCAGTCTGAAAGTTTCCCGTGCCACATGCCTGTTCAACACCTTCCTTATTCGCCTGCCCGCAGCGCTCGCGCTTTCCCCCGCCCGCGCTCTGACCGGCACTCTCCCTCTGACACACATGGTTCCTTGGCCGGTTGCCAAGAGCTCCGGAAAGCAGCTTCTGCCGAAGGAGGCTCGCCTCTTGCGGTTACCTTCTCTGAGCTCCGGAGTCCTGGCTTCTGCCTTTCTTGCTCTTAATGCAAGCAGAAAGCTTTTGCACTGCGTCTGGCGAGGAGAACGTGTGACAGGACAGCACATGTTTGTGCAGCTCACCCCTGCCACTGACACAAGCACGGATTTGCAGCACCCTATTCCACCCATGGTGTGACAGGTTTCTGCGCTGTGCAGGGCATTTCTCTGCATCTGGGAGTCCAACGGAAAGTAAAATTATTGTCGCAGAGAGCAGCAACAGCAGTAGGGAGCAGCAGAAGGAAGTCGTTTCAGTACTTCTTCCACACGACATCTAGCAACTAATCAGCAAGCGTGCGAGCGGCAGCTATGTTCCACTTGCAATATGAAAGTTTCGCCTGCCAGATACCTGTTCAACACCTTCCTTATTCGCCTGCCCGCAGCGCTCGCTCTTTCCCCCGCCAGCGCGCTGATCGGCACGCTCCCTCTGACACACATGGTTCCTTGGCCGGTTGCCAAAGAGCTCCGGAAAGCAGCTTCTGCCGAAGGAGGCTCGCCTCTTGCGGTTACCTTCTCTGAGCTCCGGAGTCCTGGCTTCTGCCTTTCTTGCTCTTAATGCAAGCAGAAAGCTTTTGCACTGCGTCTGGCGAGGAGAACGTGTGACAGGACAGCACATGTTTGTGCAGCTCACCCCTGCCACTGACACAAGCACGGATTTGCAGCACCCTATTCCACCCATGGTGTGACAGGTTTCTGCGCTGTGCAGGGCATTTCTCTGCATCTGGGAGTCCAAGGGAAAGTAAAATTGTTGCCGCAGAGAGCAGCAACAGCAGTAGGGAGCAGCAGAAGGAAGTCGTTTCAGTACTTCTTCCACACGACATCTAGCAACTAATCAGCAAGCGTGCGAGCGGCAGCTATGTTCCACTTGCAATATGAAAGTTTCGCCTGCCAGATACCTGTTCAACACCTTCCTTATTCGCCTGCCCGCAGCGCTCGCGCTTTCCCCCGCCAGCGCGCTGATCGGCACGCTCCCTCTGACACACATGGTTCCTTGGCCGCTTGCAAAAGAGCTCCGGAAAGCAGCTTCTGCCGAAGGAGGCTCGCCTCTTGCGGTTACCTTCTCTGAGCTCCGGAGTCCTGGCTTCTGCCTTTCTTGCTCTTAATGCAAGCAGAAAGCTTTTGCACTGCGTCTGGCGAGGAGAACGTGTGACAGGAGAGCACAAGTTTGTGCAGCTCACCCCTGCCACTGACACAAGCACGGATTTGCAGCACCCTATTCCACCCATGGTGTGACAGGTTTCTGCGCTGTGCAGGGCATTTCTCTGCATCTGGGAGTCCAAGGAAAAGTAAAATTGTTGCCGCAGAGAGCAGCAACAGCAGTAGGGAGCAGCAGAAGGAAGTCGTTTCAGTACTTCTTCCACACGACATCTAGCAACTAATCAGCAAGCGTGCGAGCGGCAGCTATGTTCCACTTGCAATATGAAAGTTTCGCCTGCCAGATACCTGTTCAACACCTTCCTTATTCGCCTGCCCGCAGCGCTCGCGCTTTCCCCCGCCCGCGCTCTGACCGGCACTCTCCCTCTGACACACATGGTTCCTTGGCCGGTTGCCAAGAGCTCCGGAAAGCAGCTTCTGCCGAAGGAGGCTCGCCTCTTGCGGTTACCTTCTCTGAGCTCCGGAGTCCTGGCTTCTGCCTTTCTTGCTCTTAATGCAAGCAGAAAGCTTTTGCACTGCGTCTGGCGAGGAGAACGTGTGACAGGACAGCACATGTTTGTGCAGCTCACCCCTGCCACTGACACAAGCACGGATTTGCAGCACCCTATTCCACCCATGGTGTGACAGGTTTCTGCGCTGTGCAGGGCATTTCTCTGCATCTGGGAGTCCAACGGAAAGTAAAATTGTTGTCGCAGAGAGCAGCAACAGCAGTAGGGAGCAGCAGAAAGAAGTCTTGCCCGTACTTCTACAAGACAACTAGAGACTTGTCAGCAAGCGGCTGAGCAGCATCTACGTTCCACTTGCAGTCTGAAAGTTTCCCGTGCCAGATGCCTGTTCAACACCTTCCTTATTCGCCTGCCCGCAGCGCTCGCTCTTTCCCCCGCCAGCGCGCTGATCGGCACGCTCCCTCTGACACACATGGTTCCTTGGCCGGTTGCCAAGAGCTCCGGAAAGCAGCTTCTGCCGAAGGAGGCTCGCCTCTTGCGGTTACCTTCTCTGAGCTCCAGAGTCCTGGCTTCTGCCTTTCTTGCTCTTAATGCAAGCAGAAAGCTTTTGCACTGCGTCTGGCGAGGAGAACGTGTGACAGGAGAGCACAAGTTTGTGCAGCTCACCCCTGCCACTGACACAAGCACGGATTTGCAGCACCCTATTCCACCCATGGTGTCACAGGTTTCTGCGCTGTGCAGGGCATTTCTCTGCATCTGGGAGTCCAAGGGAAAGTAAAATTGTTGCCGCAGAGAGCAGCAACAGCAGTAGGGAGCAGCAGAAGGCAGTCTTGCCCGTACTTCTTCTACAAGACAACTAGAGACTTGTCAGCAAGCGGCTGAGCAGCATCTACGTTCCACTTGCAGTCTGAAAGTTTCCCGTGCCACATGCCTGTTCAACACCTTCCTTATTCGCCTGCCCGCAGCGCTCGCGCTTTCCCCCGCCCGCGCTCTGACCGGCACTCTCCCTCTGACACACATGGTTCCTTGGCCGGTTGCCAAGAGCTCCGGAAAGCAGCTTCTGCCGAAGGAGGCTCGCCTCTTGCGGTTACCTTCTCTGAGCTCCGGAGTCCTGGCTTCTGCCTTTCTTGCTCTTAATGCAAGCAGAAAGCTTTTGCACTGCGTCTGGCGAGGAGAACGTGTGACAGGACAGCACATGTTTGTGCAGCTCACTCCTGCCACTGACACAAGCACGGATTTGCAGCACCCTATTCCACCCATGGTGTCACAGGTTTCTGCGCTGTGCAGGGCATTTCTCTGCATCTGGGAGTCCAAGGGAAAGTAAAATTGTTGCCGCAGAGAGCAGCAACAGCAGTAGGGAGCAGCAGAAGGCAGTCTTGCCCGTACTTCTTCTACAAGACAACTAGAGACTTGTCAGCAAGCGGCTGAGCAGCATCTACGTTCCACTTGCAGTCTGAAAGTTTCCCGTGCCACATGCCTGTTCAACACCTTCCTTATTCGCCTGCCCGCAGCGCTCGCGCTTTCCCCCGCCCGCGCTCTGACCGGCACTCTCCCTCTGACACACATGGTTCCTTGGCCGCTTGCCAAGAGCTCCGGAAAGCAGCTTCTGCCGAAGGAGGCTCGCCTCTTGCGGTTACCTTCTCTGAGCTCCGGAGTCCTGGCTTCTGCCTTTCTTGCTCTTAATGCAAGCAGAAAGCTTTTGCACTGCGTCTGGCGAGGAGAACGTGTGACAGGAGAGCACAAGTTTGTGCAGCTCACCCCTGCCACTGACACAAGCACGGATTTGCAGCACCCTATTCCACCCATGGTGTGACAGGTTTCTGCGCTGTGCAGGGCATTTCTCTGCATCTGGGAGTCCAAGGGAAAGTAAAATTGTTGCCGCAGAGAGCAGCAACAGCAGTAGGGAGCAGCAGAAGGCAGTTTTGCCCGTACTTCTTCTACAAGACAACTAGAGACTTGTCAGCAAGCGGCTGAGCAGCATCTACGTTCCACTTGCAGTCTGAAAGTTTCCTGTGCCACATGCCTGTTCAACACCTTCCTTATTCGCCTGCCCGCAGCGCTCGCGCTTTCCCCCGCCCGCGCTCTGACCGGCACTCTCCCTCTGACACACATGGTTCCTTGGCCGCTTGCCAAGAGCTCCGGAAAGCAGCTTCTGCCGAAGGAGGCTCGCCTCTTGCGGTTACCTTCTCTGAGCTCCGGAGTCCTGGCTTCTGCCTTTCTTGCTCTTAATGCAAGCAGAAAGCTTTTGCACTGCGTCTGGCGAGGAGAACGTGTGACAGGAGAGCACATGTTTGTGCAGCTCACCCCTGCCACTGACACAAGCACGGATTTGCAGCACCCTATTCCACCCTTAGTGTCACAGGTTTCTGCGCTGTGCAGGGCATTTCTCTGCATCTGGGAGTCCAACGGAAAGTAAAATTGTTGTCGCAGAGAGCAGCAACAGCAGTAGGGAGCAGCAGAAGGAAGTCGTTTCAGTACTTCTTCCACACGACATCTAGCAACTAATCAGCAAGCGTGCGAGCGGCAGCTATGTTCCACTTGCAATATGAAAGTTTCGCCTGCCAGATACCTGTTCAACACCTTCCTTATTCGCCTGCCCGCAGCGCTCGCTCTTTCCCCCGCCAGCGCGCTGATCGGCACGCTCCCTCTGACACACATGGTTCCTTGGCCGGTTGCCAAAGAGCTCCGGAAAGCAGCTTCTGCCGAAGGAGGCTCGCCTCTTGCGGTTACCTTCTCTGAGCTCCGGAGTCCTGGCTTCTGCCTTTCTTGCTCTTAATGCAAGCAGAAAGCTTTTGCACTGCGTCTGGCGAGGAGAACGTGTGACAGGACAGCACATGTTTGTGCAGCTCACCCCTGCCACTGACACAAGCACGGATTTGCAGCACCCTATTCCACCCATGGTGTGACAGGTTTCTGCGCTGTGCAGGGCATTTCTCTGCATCTGGGAGTCCAAGGGAAAGTAAAATTGTTGCCGCAGAGAGCAGCAACAGCAGTAGGGAGCAGCAGAAGGAAGTCGTTTCAGTACTTCTTCCACACGACATCTAGCAACTAATCAGCAAGCGTGCGAGCGGCAGCTATGTTCCACTTGCAATATGAAAGTTTCGCCTGCCAGATACCTGTTCAACACCTTCCTTATTCGCCTGCCCGCAGCGCTCGCGCTTTCCCCCGCCAGCGCGCTGATCGGCACGCTCCCTCTGACACACATGGTTCCTTGGCCGCTTGCAAAAGAGCTCCGGAAAGCAGCTTCTGCCGAAGGAGGCTCGCCTCTTGCGGTTACCTTCTCTGAGCTCCGGAGTCCTGGCTTCTGCCTTTCTTGCTCTTAATGCAAGCAGAAAGCTTTTGCACTGCGTCTGGCGAGGAGAACGTGTGACAGGACAGCACAAGTTTGTGCAGCTCACACCTGCCACTGACACAAGCACGGATTTGCAGCACCCTATTCCACCCATGGTGTGACAGGTTTCTGCGCTGTGCAGGGCATTTCTCTGCATCTGGGAGTCCAAGGGAAAGTAAAATTGTTGCCGCAGAGAGCAGCAACAGCAGTAGGGAGCAGCAGAAGGAAGTCGTTTCAGTACTTCTTCCACACGACATCTAGCAACTAATCAGCAAGCGTGCGAGCGGCAGCTATGTTCCACTTGCAATATGAAAGTTTCGCCTGCCAGATACCTGTTCAACACCTTCCTTATTCGCCTGCCCGCAGCGCTCGCGCTTTCCCCCGCCCGCGCTCTGACCGGCACTCTCCCTCTGACACACATGGTTCCTTGGCCGGTTGCCAAGAGCTCCGGAAAGCAGCTTCTGCCGAAGGAGGCTCGCCTCTTGCGGTTACCTTCTCTGAGCTCCGGAGTCCTGGCTTCTGCCTTTCTTGCTCTTAATGCAAGCAGAAAGCTTTTGCACTGCGTCTGGCGAGGAGAACGTGTGACAGGACAGCACATGTTTGTGCAGCTCACCCCTGCCACTGACACAAGCACGGATTTGCAGCACCCTATTCCACCCTTAGTGTGACAGGTTTCTGCGCTGTGCAGGGCATTTCTCTGCATCTGGGAGTCCAACGGAAAGTAAAATTGTTGTCGCAGAGAGCAGCAACAGCAGTAGGGAGCAGCAGAAAGAAGTCTTGCCCGTACTTCTACAAGACAACTAGAGACTTGTCAGCAAGCGGCTGAGCAGCATCTACGTTCCACTTGCAGTCTGAAAGTTTCCCGTGCCAGATGCCTGTTCAACACCTTCCTTATTCGCCTGCCCGCAGCGCTCGCTCTTTCCCCCGCCAGCGCGCTGATCGGCACGCTCCCTCTGACACACATGGTTCCTTGGCCGGTTGCCAAGAGCTCCGGAAAGCAGCTTCTGCCGAAGGAGGCTCGCCTCTTGCGGTTACCTTCTCTGAGCTCCGGAGTCCTGGCTTCTGCCTTTCTTGCTCTTAATGCAAGCAGAAAGCTTTTGCACTGCGTCTGGCGAGGAGAACGTGTGACAGGACAGCACATGTTTGTGCAGCTCACCCCTGCCACTGACACAAGCACGGATTTGCAGCACCCTATTCCACCCTTAGTGTGACAGGTTTCTGCGCTGTGCAGGGCATTTCTCTGCATCTGGGAGTCCAAGGGAAAGTAAAATTGTTGCCGCAGAGAGCAGCAACAGCAGTAGGGAGCAGCAGAAGGAAGTCGTTTCAGTACTTCTTCCACACGACATCTAGCAACTAATCAGCAAGCGTGCGAGCGGCAGCTATGTTCCACTTGCAATATGAAAGTTTCGCCTGCCAGATGCCTGTTCAACACCTTCCTTATTCGCCTGCCCGCAGGGCTCGCGCTTTCCCCCGCCCGCGCTCTGACCGGCACTCTCCCTCTGACACACATGGTTCCTTGGCCGGTTGCCAAGAGCTCCGGAAAGCAGCTTCTGCCGAAGGAGGCTCGCCTCTTGCGGTTACCTTCTCTGAGCTCCGGAGTCCTGGCTTCTGCCTTTCTTGCTCTTAATGCAAGCAGAAAGCTTTTGCACTGCGTCTGGCGAGGAGAACGTGTGACAGGACAGCACATGCTTGTGCAGCTCACCCCTGCCACTGACACAAGCACGGATTTGCAGCACCCTATTCCACCCTTAGTGTGACAGGTTTCTGCGCTGTGCAGGGCATTTCTCTGCATCTGGGAGTCCAAGGGAAAGTAAAATTGTTGTCGCAGAGAGCAGCAACAGCAGTAGGGAGCAGCAGAAGGAACTCGTGGCCGTACTTCTTCTACAAGACAACTAGAGACTTGTCAGCAAGCGGCTGAGCAGCATCTACGTTCCACTTGCAGTCTGAAAGTTTCCCGTGCCACATGCCTGTTCAACACCTTCCTTATTCGCCTGCCCGCAGCGCTCGCGCTTTCCCCCGCCCGCGCTCTGACCGGCACTCTCCCTCTGACACACATGGTTCCTTGGCCGGTTGCCAAGAGCTCCGGAAAGCAGCTTCTGCCGAAGGAGGCTCGCCTCTTGCGGTTACCTTCTCTGAGCTCCAGAGTCCTGGCTTCTGCCTTTCTTGCTCTTAATGCAAGCAGAAAGCTTTTGCACTGCGTCTGGCGAGGAGAACGTGTGACAGGAGAGCACAAGTTTGTGCAGCTCACCCCTGCCACTGACACAAGCACGGATTTGCAGCACCCTATTCCACTCTTAGTGTGACAGGTTTCTGCGCTGTGCAGGGCATTTCTCTGCATCTGGGAGTCCAAGAGAAAGTAAAATTGTTGCCGCAGAGAGCAGCAACAGCAGTAGGGAGCAGCAGAAGGAAGTCGTTTCAGTACTTCTTCCACACGACATCTAGCAACTAATCAGCAAGCGTGCGAGCGGCAGCTATGTTCCACTTGCAATATGAAAGTTTCGCCTGCCAGATACCTGTTCAACACCTTCCTTATTCGCCTGCCCGCAGCGCTCGCGCTTTCCCCCGCCCGCGCTCTGACCGGCACTCTCCCTCTGACACACATGGTTCCTTGGCCGGTTGCCAAGAGCTCCGGAAAGCAGCTTCTGCCGAAGGAGGCTCGCCTCTTGCGGTTACCTTCTCTGAGCTCCGGAGTCCTGGCTTCTGCCTTTCTTGCTCTTAATGCAAGCAGAAAGCTTTTGCACTGCGTCTGGCGAGGAGAACGTGTGACAGGACAGCACATGTTTGTGCAGCTCACCCCTGCCACTGACACAAGCACGGATTTGCAGCACCCTATTCCACCCTTAGTGTGACAGGTTTCTGCGCTGTGCAGGGCATTTCTCTGCATCTGGGAGTCCAAGGGAAAGTAAAATTGTTGCCGCAGAGAGCAGCAACAGCAGTAGGGAGCAGCAGAAGGAACTCGTGCCCGTACTTCTTCTACAAGACAACTAGAGACTTGTCAGGAAGCGGCTGAGCAGCATCTACGTTCCACTTGCAGTCTGAAAGTTTCCCGTGCCACATGCCTGTTCAACACCTTCCTTATTCGCCTGCCCGCAGCGCTCGCGCTTTCCCCCGCCCGCGCTCTGACCGGCACTCTCCCTCTGACACACATGGTTCCTTGGCCGGTTGCCAAGAGCTCCGGAAAGCAGCTTCTGCCGAAGGAGGCTCGCCTCTTGCGGTTACCTTCTCTGAGCTCCGGAGTCCTGGCTTCTGCCTTTCTTGCTCTTAATGCAAGCAGAAAGCTTTTGCACTGCGTCTGGCGAGGAGAACGTGTGACAGGACAGCACATGTTTGTGCAGCTCACCCCTGCCACTGACACAAGCACGGATTTGCAGCACCCTATTCCACCCTTAGTGTGACAGGTTTCTGCGCTGTGCAGGGCATTTCTCTGCATCTGGGAGTCCAAGGGAAAGTAAAATTGTTGTCGCAGAGAGCAGCAACAGCAGTAGGGAGCAGCAGAAGGAACTCGTGCCCGTACTTCTTCTACAAGACAACTAGAGACTTGTCAGCAAGCGGCTGAGCAGCATCTACGTTCCACTTGCAGTCTGAAAGTTTCCCGTGCCACATGCCTGTTCAACACCTTCCTTATTCGCCTGCCCGCAGCGCTCGCGCTTTCCCCCGCCCGCGCTCTGACCGGCACTCTCCCTCTGACACACATGGTTCCTTGGCCGGTTGCCAAGAGCTCCGGAAAGCAGCTTCTGCCGAAGGAGGCTCGCCTCTTGCGGTTACCTTCTCTGAGCTCCAGAGTCCTGGCTTCTGCCTTTCTTGCTCTTAATGCAAGCAGAAAGCTTTTGCACTGCGTCTGGCGAGGAGAACGTGTGACAGGAGAGCACAAGTTTGTGCAGCTCACCCCTGCCACTGACACAAGCACGGATTTGCAGCACCCTATTCCACTCTTAGTGTGACAGGTTTCTGCGCTGTGCAGGGCATTTCTCTGCATCTGGGAGTCCAAGAGAAAGTAAAATTGTTGCCGCAGAGAGCAGCAACAGCAGTAGGGAGCAGCAGAAGGAAGTCGTTTCAGTACTTCTTCCACACGACATCTAGCAACTAATCAGCAAGCGTGCGAGCGGCAGCTATGTTCCACTTGCAATATGAAAGTTTCGCCTGCCAGATACCTGTTCAACACCTTCCTTATTCGCCTGCCCGCAGCGCTCGCGCTTTCCCCCGCCCGCGCTCTGACCGGCACTCTCCCTCTGACACACATGGTTCCTTGGCCGGTTGCCAAGAGCTCCGGAAAGCAGCTTCTGCCGAAGGAGGCTCGCCTCTTGCGGTTACCTTCTCTGAGCTCCGGAGTCCTGGCTTCTGCCTTTCTTGCTCTTAATGCAAGCAGAAAGCTTTTGCACTGCGTCTGGCGAGGAGAACGTGTGACAGGACAGCACATGTTTGTGCAGCTCACCCCTGCCACTGACACAAGCACGGATTTGCAGCACCCTATTCCACCCTTAGTGTGACAGGTTTCTGCGCTGTGCAGGGCATTTCTCTGCATCTGGGAGTCCAAGGGAAAGTAAAATTGTTGCCGCAGAGAGCAGCAACAGCAGTAGGGAGCAGCAGAAGGCAGTCTTGCCCGTACTTCTTCTACAAGACAACTAGAGACTTGTCAGCAAGCGGCTGAGCAGCATCTACGTTCCACTTGCAGTCTGAAAGTTTCCCGTGCCACATGCCTGTTCAACACCTTCCTTATTCGCCTGCCCGCAGCGCTCGCGCTTTCCCCCGCCCGCGCTCTGACCGGCACTCTCCCTCTGACACACATGGTTCCTTGGCCGGTTGCCAAGAGCTCCGGAAAGCAGCTTCTGCCGAAGGAGGCTCGCCTCTTGCGGTTACCTTCTCTGAGCTCCGGAGTCCTGGCTTCTGCCTTTCTTGCTCTTAATGCAAGCAGAAAGCTTTTGCACTGCGTCTGGCGAGGAGAACGTGTGACAGGAGAGCACAAGTTTGTGCAGCTCACCCCTGCCACTGACACAAGCACGGATTTGCAGCACCCTATTCCACCCATGGTGTGACAGGTTTCTGCGCTGTGCAGGGCATTTCTCTGCATCTGGGAGTCCAAGGGAAAGTAAAATTGTTGCCGCAGAGAGCAGCAACAGCAGTAGGGAGCAGCAGAAGGCAGTTTTGCCCGTACTTCTTCTACAAGACAACTAGAGACTTGTCAGCAAGCGGCTGAGCAGCATCTACGTTCCACTTGCAGTCTGAAAGTTTCCCGTGCCACATGCCTGTTCAACACCTTCCTTATTCGCCTGCCCGCAGCGCTCGCGCTTTCCCCCGCCCGCGCTCTGACCGGCACTCTCCCTCTGACACACATGGTTCCTTGGCCGGTTGCCAAGAGCTCCGGAAAGCAGCTTCTGCCGAAGGAGGCTCGCCTCTTGCGGTTACCTTCTCTGAGCTCCGGAGTCCTGGCTTCTGCCTTTCTTGCTCTTAATGCAAGCAGAAAGCTTTTGCACTGCGTCTGGCGAGGAGAACGTGTGACAGGACAGCACATGTTTGTGCAGCTCACCCCTGCCACTGACACAAGCACGGATTTGCAGCACCCTATTCCACCCACGGTGTGACAGGTTTCTGCGCTGTGCAGGGCATTTCTCTGCATCTGGGAGTCCAACGGAAAGTAAAATTATTGTCGCAGAGAGCAGCAACAGCAGTAGGGAGCAGCAGAAGGAAGTCGTTTCAGTACTTCTTCCACACGACATCTAGCAACTAATCAGCAAGCGTGCGAGCGGCAGCTATGTTCCACTTGCAATATGAAAGTTTCGCCTGCCAGATACCTGTTCAACACCTTCCTTATTCGCCTGCCCGCAGCGCTCGCTCTTTCCCCCGCCAGCGCGCTGATCGGCACGCTCCCTCTGACACACATGGTTCCTTGGCCGGTTGCCAAAGAGCTCCGGAAAGCAGCTTCTGCCGAAGGAGGCTCGCCTCTTGCGGTTACCTTCTCTGAGCTCCGGAGTCCTGGCTTCTGCCTTTCTTGCTCTTAATGCAAGCAGAAAGCTTTTGCACTGCGTCTGGCGAGGAGAACGTGTGACAGGACAGCACATGTTTGTGCAGCTCACCCCTGCCACTGACACAAGCACGGATTTGCAGCACCCTATTCCACCCATGGTGTGACAGGTTTCTGCGCTGTGCAGGGCATTTCTCTGCATCTGGGAGTCCAAGGGAAAGTAAAATTGTTGCCGCAGAGAGCAGCAACAGCAGTAGGGAGCAGCAGAAGGAAGTCGTTTCAGTACTTCTTCCACACGACATCTAGCAACTAATCAGCAAGCGTGCGAGCGGCAGCTATGTTCCACTTGCAATATGAAAGTTTCGCCTGCCAGATACCTGTTCAACACCTTCCTTATTCGCCTGCCCGCAGCGCTCGCGCTTTCCCCCGCCAGCGCGCTGATCGGCACGCTCCCTCTGACACACATGGTTCCTTGGCCGCTTGCAAAAGAGCTCCGGAAAGCAGCTTCTGCCGAAGGAGGCTCGCCTCTTGCGGTTACCTTCTCTGAGCTCCGGAGTCCTGGCTTCTGCCTTTCTTGCTCTTAATGCAAGCAGAAAGCTTTTGCACTGCGTCTGGCGAGGAGAACGTGTGACAGGAGAGCACAAGTTTGTGCAGCTCACCCCTGCCACTGACACAAGCACGGATTTGCAGCACCCTATTCCACCCATGGTGTGACAGGTTTCTGCGCTGTGCAGGGCATTTCTCTGCATCTGGGAGTCCAACGGAAAGTAAAATTGTTGTCGCAGAGAGCAGCAACAGCAGTAGGGAGCAGCAGAAAGAAGTCTTGCCCGTACTTCTACAAGACAACTAGAGACTTGTCAGCAAGCGGCTGAGCAGCATCTACGTTCCACTTGCAGTCTGAAAGTTTCCCGTGCCAGATGCCTGTTCAACACCTTCCTTATTCGCCTGCCCGCAGCGCTCGCTCTTTCCCCCGCCAGCGCGCTGATCGGCACGCTCCCTCTGACACACATGGTTCCTTGGCCGGTTGCCAAGAGCTCCGGAAAGCAGCTTCTGCCGAAGGAGGCTCGCCTCTTGCGGTTACCTTCTCTGAGCTCCGGAGTCCTGGCTTCTGCCTTTCTTGCTCTTAATGCAAGCAGAAAGCTTTTGCACTGCGTCTGGCGAGGAGAACGTGTGACAGGACAGCACATGTTTGTGCAGCTCACCCCTGCCACTGACACAAGCACGGATTTGCAGCACCCTATTCCACCCATGGTGTCACAGGTTTCTGCGCTGTGCAGGGCATTTCTCTGCATCTGGGAGTCCAAGGGAAAGTAAAATTGTTGCCGCAGAGAGCAGCAACAGCAGTAGGGAGCAGCAGAAGGCAGTCTTGCCCGTACTTCTTCTACAAGACAACTAGAGACTTGTCAGCAAGCGGCTGAGCAGCATCTACGTTCCACTTGCGGTCTGAAAGTTTCCCGTGCGAGATGCCTGTTCAACACCTTCCTTATTCGCCTGCCCGCAGCGCTCGCTCTTTCCCCCGCCAGCGCGCTGATCGGCACGCTCCCTCTGACACACATGGTTCCTTGGCCGGTTGCCAAGAGCTCCGGAAAGCAGCTTCTGCCGAAGGAGGCTCGCCTCTTGCGGTTACCTTCTCTGAGCTCCGGAGTCCTGGCTTCTGCCTTTCTTGCTCTTAATGCAAGCAGAAAGCTTTTGCACTGCGTCTGGCGAGGAGAACGTGTGACAGGACAGCACATGTTTGTGCAGCTCACCCCTGCCACTGACACAAGCACGGATTTGCAGCACCCTATTCCACCCATGGTGTCACAGGTTTCTGCGCTGTGCAGGGCATTTCTCTGCATCTGGGAGTCCAAGGGAAAGTAAAATTGTTGTCGCAGAGAGCAGCAACAGCAGTAGGGAGCAGCAGAAGGAACTCGTGCCCGTACTTCTTCTACAAGACAACTAGAGACTTGTCAGCAAGCGGCTGAGCAGCATCTACGTTCCACTTGCAGTCTGAAAGTTTCCCGTGCCACATGCCTGTTCAACACCTTCCTTATTCGCCTGCCCGCAGCGCTCGCGCTTTCCCCCGCCCGCGCTCTGACCGGCACTCTCCCTCTGACACACATGGTTCCTTGGCCGGTTGCCAAGAGCTCCGGAAAGCAGCTTCTGCCGAAGGAGGCTCGCCTCTTGCGGTTACCTTCTCTGAGCTCCGGAGTCCTGGCTTCTGCCTTTCTTGCTCTTAATGCAAGCAGAAAGCTTTTGCACTGCGTCTGGCGAGGAGAACGTGTGACAGGACAGCACATGTTTGTGCAGCTCACCCCTGCCACTGACACAAGCACGGATTTGCAGCACCCTATTCCACCCTTAGTGTGACAGGTTTCTGCGCTGTGCAGGGCATTTCTCTGCATCTGGGAGTCCAAGGGAAAGTAAAATTGTTGTCGCAGAGAGCAGCAACAGCAGTAGGGAGCAGCAGAAGGAACTCGTGCCCGTACTTCTTCTACAAGACAACTAGAGACTTGTCAGCAAGCGGCTGAGCAGCATCTACGTTCCACTTGCAGTCTGAAAGTTTCCCGTGCCACATGCCTGTTCAACACCTTCCTTATTCGCCTGCCCGCAGCGCTCGCGCTTTCCCCCGCCCGCGCTCTGACCGGCACTCTCCCTCTGACACACATGGTTCCTTGGCCGGTTGCCAAGAGCTCCGGAAAGCAGCTTCTGCCGAAGGAGGCTCGCCTCTTGCGGTTACCTTCTCTGAGCTCCAGAGTCCTGGCTTCTGCCTTTCTTGCTCTTAATGCAAGCAGAAAGCTTTTGCACTGCGTCTGGCGAGGAGAACGTGTGACAGGAGAGCACAAGTTTGTGCAGCTCACCCCTGCCACTGACACAAGCACGGATTTGCAGCACCCTATTCCACTCTTAGTGTGACAGGTTTCTGCGCTGTGCAGGGCATTTCTCTGCATCTGGGAGTCCAAGAGAAAGTAAAATTGTTGCCGCAGAGAGCAGCAACAGCAGTAGGGAGCAGCAGAAGGAAGTCGTTTCAGTACTTCTTCCACACGACATCTAGCAACTAATCAGCAAGCGTGCGAGCGGCAGCTATGTTCCACTTGCAATATGAAAGTTTCGCCTGCCAGATACCTGTTCAACACCTTCCTTATTCGCCTGCCCGCAGCGCTCGCGCTTTCCCCCGCCCGCGCTCTGACCGGCACTCTCCCTCTGACACACATGGTTCCTTGGCCGGTTGCCAAGAGCTCCGGAAAGCAGCTTCTGCCGAAGGAGGCTCGCCTCTTGCGGTTACCTTCTCTGAGCTCCGGAGTCCTGGCTTCTGCCTTTCTTGCTCTTAATGCAAGCAGAAAGCTTTTGCACTGCGTCTGGCGAGGAGAACGTGTGACAGGACAGCACATGTTTGTGCAGCTCACCCCTGCCACTGACACAAGCACGGATTTGCAGCACCCTATTCCACCCTTAGTGTGACAGGTTTCTGCGCTGTGCAGGGCATTTCTCTGCATCTGGGAGTCCAAGGGAAAGTAAAATTGTTGCCGCAGAGAGCAGCAACAGCAGTAGGGAGCAGCAGAAGGAAGTCGTTTCAGTACTTCTTCCACACGACATCTAGCAACTAATCAGCAAGCGTGCGAGCGGCAGCTATGTTCCACTTGCAATATGAAAGTTTCGCCTGCCAGATGCCTGTTCAACACCTTCCTTATTCGCCTGCCCGCAGGGCTCGCGCTTTCCCCCGCCCGCGCTCTGACCGGCACTCTCCCTCTGACACACATGGTTCCTTGGCCGGTTGCCAAGAGCTCCGGAAAGCAGCTTCTGCCGAAGGAGGCTCGCCTCTTGCGGTTACCTTCTCTGAGCTCCGGAGTCCTGGCTTCTGCCTTTCTTGCTCTTAATGCAAGCAGAAAGCTTTTGCACTGCGTCTGGCGAGGAGAACGTGTGACAGGACAGCACATGTTTGTGCAGCTCACCCCTGCCACTGACACAAGCACGGATTTGCAGCACCCTATTCCACCCATGGTGTCACAGGTTTCTGCGCTGTGCAGGGCATTTCTCTGCATCTGGGAGTCCAAGGGAAAGTAAAATTGTTGTCGCAGAGAGCAGCAACAGCAGTAGGGAGCAGCAGAAGGCAGTCTTGCCCGTACTTCTTCTACAAGACAACTAGAGACTTGTCAGCAAGCGGCTGAGCAGCATCTACGTTCCACTTGCAGTCTGAAAGTTTCCCGTGCCACATGCCTGTTCAACACCTTCCTTATTCGCCTGCCCGCAGCGCTCGCGCTTTCCCCCGCCCGCGCTCTGACCGGCACTCTCCCTCTGACACACATGGTTCCTTGGCCGGTTGCCAAGAGCTCCGGAAAGCAGCTTCTGCCGAAGGAGGCTCGCCTCTTGCGGTTACCTTCTCTGAGCTCCGGAGTCCTGGCTTCTGCCTTTCTTGCTCTTAATGCAAGCAGAAAGCTTTTGCACTGCGTCTGGCGAGGAGAACGTGTGACAGGAGAGCACAAGTTTGTGCAGCTCACCCCTGCCACTGACACAAGCACGGATTTGCAGCACCCTATTCCACCCATGGTGTGACAGGTTTCTGCGCTGTGCAGGGCATTTCTCTGCATCTGGGAGTCCAAGGGAAAGTAAAATTGTTGCCGCAGAGAGCAGCAACAGCAGTAGGGAGCAGCAGAAGGCAGTTTTGCCCGTACTTCTTCTACAAGACAACTAGAGACTTGTCAGCAAGCGGCTGAGCAGCATCTACGTTCCACTTGCAGTCTGAAAGTTTCCCGTGCCACATGCCTGTTCAACACCTTCCTTATTCGCCTGCCCGCAGCGCTCGCGCTTTCCCCCGCCCGCGCTCTGACCGGCACTCTCCCTCTGACACACATGGTTCCTTGGCCGGTTGCCAAGAGCTCCGGAAAGCAGCTTCTGCCGAAGGAGGCTCGCCTCTTGCGGTTACCTTCTCTGAGCTCCGGAGTCCTGGCTTCTGCCTTTCTTGCTCTTAATGCAAGCAGAAAGCTTTTGCACTGCGTCTGGCGAGGAGAACGTGTGACAGGAGAGCACATGTTTGTGCAGCTCACCCCTGCCACTGACACAAGCACGGATTTGCAGCACCCTATTCCACCCATGGTGTGACAGGTTTCTGCGCTGTGCAGGGCATTTCTCTGCATCTGGGAGTCCAAGGGAAAGTAAAATTGTTGCCGCAGAGAGCAGCAACAGCAGTAGGGAGCAGCAGAAGGAAGTCGTTTCAGTACTTCTTCCACACGACATCTAGCAACTAATCAGCAAGCGTGCGAGCGGCAGCTATGTTCCACTTGCAATATGAAAGTTTCGCCTGCCAGATACCTGTTCAACACCTTCCTTATTCGCCTGCCCGCAGCGCTCGCGCTTTCCCCCGCCAGCGCGCTGATCGGCACGCTCCCTCTGACACACATGGTTCCTTGGCCGCTTGCAAAAGAGCTCCGGAAAGCAGCTTCTGCCGAAGGAGGCTCGCCTCTTGCGGTTACCTTCTCTGAGCTCCGGAGTCCTGGCTTCTGCCTTTCTTGCTCTTAATGCAAGCAGAAAGCTTTTGCACTGCGTCTGGCGAGGAGAACGTGTGACAGGACAGCACAAGTTTGTGCAGCTCACACCTGCCACTGACACAAGCACGGATTTGCAGCACCCTATTCCACCCATGGTGTGACAGGTTTCTGCGCTGTGCAGGGCATTTCTCTGCATCTGGGAGTCCAAGGGAAAGTAAAATTGTTGCCGCAGAGAGCAGCAACAGCAGTAGGGAGCAGCAGAAGGAAGTCGTTTCAGTACTTCTTCCACACGACATCTAGCAACTAATCAGCAAGCGTGCGAGCGGCAGCTATGTTCCACTTGCAATATGAAAGTTTCGCCTGCCAGATACCTGTTCAACACCTTCCTTATTCGCCTGCCCGCAGCGCTCGCGCTTTCCCCCGCCCGCGCTCTGACCGGCACTCTCCCTCTGACACACATGGTTCCTTGGCCGGTTGCCAAGAGCTCCGGAAAGCAGCTTCTGCCGAAGGAGGCTCGCCTCTTGCGGTTACCTTCTCTGAGCTCCGGAGTCCTGGCTTCTGCCTTTCTTGCTCTTAATGCAAGCAGAAAGCTTTTGCACTGCGTCTGGCGAGGAGAACGTGTGACAGGACAGCACATGTTTGTGCAGCTCACCCCTGCCACTGACACAAGCACGGATTTGCAGCACCCTATTCCACCCATGGTGTGACAGGTTTCTGCGCTGTGCAGGGCATTTCTCTGCATCTGGGAGTCCAACGGAAAGTAAAATTGTTGTCGCAGAGAGCAGCAACAGCAGTAGGGAGCAGCAGAAAGAAGTCTTGCCCGTACTTCTACAAGACAACTAGAGACTTGTCAGCAAGCGGCTGAGCAGCATCTACGTTCCACTTGCAGTCTGAAAGTTTCCCGTGCCACATGCCTGTTCAACACCTTCCTTATTCGCCTGCCCGCAGCGCTCGCTCTTTCCCCCGCCAGCGCGCTGATCGGCACGCTCCCTCTGACACACATGGTTCCTTGGCCGGTTGCCAAGAGCTCCGGAAAGCAGCTTCTGCCGAAGGAGGCTCGCCTCTTGCGGTTACCTTCTCTGAGCTCCGGAGTCCTGGCTTCTGCCTTTCTTGCTCTTAATGCAAGCAGAAAGCTTTTGCACTGCGTCTGGCGAGGAGAACGTGTGACAGGACAGCACATGTTTGTGCAGCTCACCCCTGCCACTGACACAAGCACGGATTTGCAGCACCCTATTCCACCCTTAGTGTGACAGGTTTCTGCGCTGTGCAGGGCATTTCTCTGCATCTGGGAGTCCAACGGAAAGTAAAATTGTTGTCGCAGAGAGCAGCAACAGCAGTAGGGAGCAGCAGAAGGAAGTCGTTTCAGTACTTCTTCCACACGACATCTAGCAACTAATCAGCAAGCGTGCGAGCGGCAGCTATGTTCCACTTGCAATATGAAAGTTTCGCCTGCCAGATGCCTGTTCAACACCTTCCTTATTCGCCTGCCCGCAGGGCTCGCGCTTTCCCCCGCCCGCGCTCTGACCGGCACTCTCCCTCTGACACACATGGTTCCTTGGCCGGTTGCCAAGAGCTCCGGAAAGCAGCTTCTGCCGAAGGAGGCTCGCCTCTTGCGGTTACCTTCTCTGAGCTCCGGAGTCCTGGCTTCTGCCTTTCTTGCTCTTAATGCAAGCAGAAAGCTTTTGCACTGCGTCTGGCGAGGAGAACGTGTGACAGGACAGCACATGTTTGTGCAGCTCACCCCTGCCACTGACACAAGCACGGATTTGCAGCACCCTATTCCACCCATGGTGTGACAGGTTTCTGCGCTGTGCAGGGCATTTCTCTGCATCTGGGAGTCCAAGAGAAAGTAAAATTGTTGCCGCAGAGAGCAGCAACAGCAGTAGGGAGCAGCAGAAGGAAGTCGTTTCAGTACTTCTTCCACACGACATCTAGCAACTAATCAGCAAGCGTGCGAGCGGCATCTACGTTCCACTTGCAGTCTGAAAGTTTCCCGTGCCACATGCCTGTTCAACACCTTCCTTATTCGCCTGCCCGCAGCGCTCGCGCTTTCCCCCGCCCGCGCTCTGACCGGCACTCTCCCTCTGACACACATGGTTCCTTGGCCGCTTGCCAAGAGCTCCGGAAAGCAGCTTCTGCCGAAGGAGGCTCGCCTCTTGCGGTTACCTTCTCTGAGCTCCGGAGTCCTGGCTTCTGCCTTTCTTGCTCTTAATGCAAGCAGAAAGCTTTTGCACTGCGTCTGGCGAGGAGAACGTGTGACAGGACAGCACATGTTTGTGCAGCTCACCCCTGCCACTGACACAAGCACGGATTTGCAGCACCCTATTCCACCCATGGTGTGACAGGTTTCTGCGCTGTGCAGGGCATTTCTCTGCATCTGGGAGTCCAAGGGAAAGTAAAATTGTTGCCGCAGAGAGCAGCAACAGCAGTAGGGAGCAGCAGAAGGCAGTCTTGCCCGTACTTCTTCTACAAGACAACTAGAGACTTGTCAGCAAGCGGCTGAGCAGCATCTACGTTCCACTTGCAGTCTGAAAGTTTCCCGTGCGAGATGCCTGTTCAACACCTTCCTTATTCGCCTGCCCGCAGCGCTCGCTCTTTCCCCCGCCAGCGCGCTGATCGGCACGCTCCCTCTGACACACATGGTTCCTTGGCCGGTTGCCAAGAGCTCCGGAAAGCAGCTTCTGCCGAAGGAGGCTCGCCTCTTGCGGTTACCTTCTCTGAGCTCCAGAGTCCTGGCTTCTGCCTTTCTTGCTCTTAATGCAAGCAGAAAGCTTTTGCACTGCGTCTGGCGAGGAGAACGTGTGACAGGAGAGCACAAGTTTGTGCAGCTCACCCCTGCCACTGACACAAGCACGGATTTGCAGCACCCTATTCCACTCTTAGTGTGACAGGTTTCTGCGCTGTGCAGGGCATTTCTCTGCATCTGGGAGTCCAAGGGAAAGTAAAATTGTTGCCGCAGAGAGCAGCAACAGCAGTAGGGAGCAGCAGAAGGAAGTCGTTTCAGTACTTCTTCCACACGACATCTAGCAACTAATCAGCAAGCGTGCGAGCGGCAGCTATGTTCCACTTGCAATATGAAAGTTTCGCCTGCCAGATACCTGTTCAACACCTTCCTTATTCGCCTGCCCGCAGCGCTCGCGCTTTCCCCCGCCCGCGCTCTGACCGGCACTCTCCCTCTGACACACATGGTTCCTTGGCCGGTTGCCAAGAGCTCCGGAAAGCAGCTTCTGCCGAAGGAGGCTCGCCTCTTGCGGTTACCTTCTCTGAGCTCCGGAGTCCTGGCTTCTGCCTTTCTTGCTCTTAATGCAAGCAGAAAGCTTTTGCACTGCGTCTGGCGAGGAGAACGTGTGACAGGAGAGCACAAGTTTGTGCAGCTCACCCCTGCCACTGACACAAGCACGGATTTGCAGCACCCTATTCCACCCTTAGTGTGACAGGTTTCTGCGCTGTGCAGGGCATTTCTCTGCATCTGGGAGTCCAAGAGAAAGTAAAATTGTTGCCGCAGAGAGCAGCAACAGCAGTAGGGAGCAGCAGAAGGAAGTCGTTTCAGTACTTCTTCCACACGACATCTAGCAACTAATCAGCAAGCGTGCGAGCGGCAGCTATGTTCCACTTGCAATATGAAAGTTTCGCCTGCCAGATACCTGTTCAACACCTTCCTTATTCGCCTGCCCGCAGCGCTCGCTCTTTCCCCCGCCAGCGCGCTGATCGGCACGCTCCCTCTGACACACATGGTTCCTTGGCCGGTTGCCAAGAGCTCCGGAAAGCAGCTTCTGCCGAAGGAGGCTCGCCTCTTGCGGTTACCTTCTCTGAGCTCCGGAGTCCTGGCTTCTGCCTTTCTTGCTCTTAATGCAAGCAGAAAGCTTTTGCACTGCGTCTGGCGAGGAGAACGTGTGACAGGACAGCACATGTTTGTGCAGCTCACCCCTGCCACTGACACAAGCACGGATTTGCAGCACCCTATTCCACCCATGGTGTCACAGGTTTCTGCGCTGTGCAGGGCATTTCTCTGCATCTGGGAGTCCAAGGGAAAGTAAAATTGTTGTCGCAGAGAGCAGCAACAGCAGTAGGGAGCAGCAGAAGACAGTCTTGCCCGTACTTCTTCTACAAGACAACTAGAGACTTGTCAGCAAGCGGCTGAGCAGCATCTACGTTCCACTTGCAGTCTGAAAGTTTCCCGTGCCACATGCCTGTTCAACACCTTCCTTATTCGCCTGCCCGCAGCGCTCGCGCTTTCCCCCGCCCGCGCTCTGACCGGCACTCTCCCTCTGACACACATGGTTCCTTGGCCGGTTGCCAAGAGCTCCGGAAAGCAGCTTCTGCCGAAGGAGGCTCGCCTCTTGCGGTTACCTTCTCTGAGCTCCGGAGTCCTGGCTTCTGCCTTTCTTGCTCTTAATGCAAGCAGAAAGCTTTTGCACTGCGTCTGGCGAGGAGAACGTGTGACAGGAGAGCACAAGTTTGTGCAGCTCACCCCTGCCACTGACACAAGCACGGATTTGCAGCACCCTATTCCACCCATGGTGTGACAGGTTTCTGCGCTGTGCAGGGCATTTCTCTGCATCTGGGAGTCCAAGGGAAAGTAAAATTGTTGCCGCAGAGAGCAGCAACAGCAGTAGGGAGCAGCAGAAGGAAGTCGTTTCAGTACTTCTTCCACACGACATCTAGCAACTAATCAGCAAGCGTGCGAGCGGCAGCTATGTTCCACTTGCAATATGAAAGTTTCGCCTGCCAGATGCCTGTTCAACACCTTCCTTATTCGCCTGCCCGCAGCGCTCGCGCTTTCCCCCGCCAGCGCGCTGATCGGCACGCTCCCTCTGACACACATGGTTCCTTGGCCGCTTGCAAAAGAGCTCCGGAAAGCAGCTTCTGCCGAAGGAGGCTCGCCTCTTGCGGTTACCTTCTCTGAGCTCCGGAGTCCTGGCTTCTGCCTTTCTTGCTCTTAATGCAAGCAGAAAGCTTTTGCACTGCGTCTGGCGAGGAGAACGTGTGACAGGACAGCACAAGTTTGTGCAGCTCACACCTGCCACTGACACAAGCACGGATTTGCAGCACCCTATTCCACCCATGGTGTGACAGGTTTCTGCGCTGTGCAGGGCATTTCTCTGCATCTGGGAGTCCAAGGGAAAGTAAAATTGTTGCCGCAGAGAGCAGCAACAGCAGTAGGGAGCAGCAGAAGGAGGTCGTTTCAGTACTTCTTCCACACGACATCTAGCAACTAATCAGCAAGCGTGCGAGCGGCAGCTATGTTCCACTTGCAATATGAAAGTTTCGCCTGCCAGATACCTGTTCAACACCTTCCTTATTCGCCTGCCCGCAGCGCTCGCGCTTTCCCCCGCCCGCGCTCTGACCGGCACTCTCCCTCTGACACACATGGTTCCTTGGCCGGTTGCCAAGAGCTCCGGAAAGCAGCTTCTGCCGAAGGAGGCTCGCCTCTTGCGGTTACCTTCTCTGAGCTCCGGAGTCCTGGCTTCTGCCTTTCTTGCTCTTAATGCAAGCAGAAAGCTTTTGCACTGCGTCTGGCGAGGAGAACGTGTGACAGGACAGCACATGTTTGTGCAGCTCACCCCTGCCACTGACACAAGCACGGATTTGCAGCACCCTATTCCACCCATGGTGTGACAGGTTTCTGCGCTGTGCAGGGCATTTCTCTGCATCTGGGAGTCCAACGGAAAGTAAAATTGTTGTCGCAGAGAGCAGCAACAGCAGTAGGGAGCAGCAGAAAGAAGTCTTGCCCGTACTTCTACAAGACAACTAGAGACTTGTCAGCAAGCGGCTGAGCAGCATCTACGTTCCACTTGCAGTCTGAAAGTTTCCCGTGCCACATGCCTGTTCAACACCTTCCTTATTCGCCTGCCCGCAGCGCTCGCTCTTTCCCCCGCCAGCGCGCTGATCGGCACGCTCCCTCTGACACACATGGTTCCTTGGCCGGTTGCCAAGAGCTCCGGAAAGCAGCTTCTGCCGAAGGAGGCTCGCCTCTTGCGGTTACCTTCTCTGAGCTCCGGAGTCCTGGCTTCTGCCTTTCTTGCTCTTAATGCAAGCAGAAAGCTTTTGCACTGCGTCTGGCGAGGAGAACGTGTGACAGGACAGCACATGTTTGTGCAGCTCACCCCTGCCACTGACACAAGCACGGATTTGCAGCACCCTATTCCACCCTTAGTGTGACAGGTTTCTGCGCTGTGCAGGGCATTTCTCTGCATCTGGGAGTCCAACGGAAAGTAAAATTGTTGCCGCAGAGAGCAGCAACAGCAGTAGGGAGCAGCAGAAGGAAGTCGTTTCAGTACTTCTTCCACACGACATCTAGCAACTAATCAGCAAGCGTGCGAGCGGCAGCTATGTTCCACTTGCAATATGAAAGTTTCGCCTGCCAGATGCCTGTTCAACACCTTCCTTATTCGCCTGCCCGCAGGGCTCGCGCTTTCCCCCGCCCGCGCTCTGACCGGCACTCTCCCTCTGACACACATGGTTCCTTGGCCGGTTGCCAAGAGCTCCGGAAAGCAGCTTCTGCCGAAGGAGGCTCGCCTCTTGCGGTTACCTTCTCTGAGCTCCGGAGTCCTGGCTTCTGCCTTTCTTGCTCTTAATGCAAGCAGAAAGCTTTTGCACTGCGTCTGGCGAGGAGAACGTGTGACAGGACAGCACATGTTTGTGCAGCTCACCCCTGCCACTGACACAAGCACGGATTTGCAGCACCCTATTCCACCCATGGTGTGACAGGTTTCTGCGCTGTGCAGGGCATTTCTCTGCATCTGGGAGTCCAAGAGAAAGTAAAATTGTTGCCGCAGAGAGCAGCAACAGCAGTAGGGAGCAGCAGAAGGAAGTCGTTTCAGTACTTCTTCCACACGACATCTAGCAACTAATCAGCAAGCGTGCGAGCGGCATCTACGTTCCACTTGCAGTCTGAAAGTTTCCCGTGCCACATGCCTGTTCAACACCTTCCTTATTCGCCTGCCCGCAGCGCTCGCGCTTTCCCCCGCCCGCGCTCTGACCGGCACTCTCCCTCTGACACACATGGTTCCTTGGCCGCTTGCCAAGAGCTCCGTAAAGCAGCTTCTGCCGAAGGAGGCTCGCCTCTTGCGGTTACCTTCTCTGAGCTCCGGAGTCCTGGCTTCTGCCTTTCTTGCTCTTAATGCAAGCAGAAAGCTTTTGCACTGCGTCTGGCGAGGAGAACGTGTGACAGGACAGCACATGTTTGTGCAGCTCACCCCTGCCACTGACACAAGCACGGATTTGCAGCACCCTATTCCACCCATGGTGTGACAGGTTTCTGCGCTGTGCAGGGCATTTCTCTGCATCTGGGAGTCCAAGGGAAAGTAAAATTGTTGCCGCAGAGAGCAGCAACAGCAGTAGGGAGCAGCAGAAGGCAGTCTTGCCCGTACTTCTTCTACAAGACAACTAGAGACTTGTCAGCAAGCGGCTGAGCAGCATCTACGTTCCACTTGCAGTCTGAAAGTTTCCCGTGCGAGATGCCTGTTCAACACCTTCCTTATTCGCCTGCCCGCAGCGCTCGCTCTTTCCCCCGCCAGCGCGCTGATCGGCACGCTCCCTCTGACACACATGGTTCCTTGGCCGGTTGCCAAGAGCTCCGGAAAGCAGCTTCTGCCGAAGGAGGCTCGCCTCTTGCGGTTACCTTCTCTGAGCTCCGGAGTCCTGGCTTCTGCCTTTCTTGCTCTTAATGCAAGCAGAAAGCTTTTGCACTGCGTCTGGCGAGGAGAACGTGTGACAGGACAGCACATGTTTGTGCAGCTCACCCCTGCCACTGACACAAGCACGGATTTGCAGCACCCTATTCCACCCATGGTGTCACAGGTTTCTGCGCTGTGCAGGGCATTTCTCTGCATCTGGGAGTCCAAGGGAAAGTAAAATTGTTGTCGCAGAGAGCAGCAACAGCAGTAGGGAGCAGCAGAAGGAACTCGTGCCCGTACTTCTTCTACAAGACAACTAGAGACTTGTCAGGAAGCGGCTGAGCAGCATCTACGTTCCACTTGCAGTCTGAAAGTTTCCCGTGCCACATGCCTGTTCAACACCTTCCTTATTCGCCTGCCCGCAGCGCTCGCGCTTTCCCCCGCCCGCGCTCTGACCGGCACTCTCCCTCTGACACACATGGTTCCTTGGCCGGTTGCCAAGAGCTCCGGAAAGCAGCTTCTGCCGAAGGAGGCTCGCCTCTTGCGGTTACCTTCTCTGAGCTCCGGAGTCCTGGCTTCTGCCTTTCTTGCTCTTAATGCAAGCAGAAAGCTTTTGCACTGCGTCTGGCGAGGAGAACGTGTGACAGGACAGCACATGTTTGTGCAGCTCACCCCTGCCACTGACACAAGCACGGATTTGCAGCACCCTATTCCACCCTTAGTGTGACAGGTTTCTGCGCTGTGCAGGGCATTTCTCTGCATCTGGGAGTCCAACGGAAAGTAAAATTGTTGTCGCAGAGAGCAGCAACAGCAGTAGGGAGCAGCAGAAGGAAGTCGTTTCAGTACTTCTTCCACACGACATCTAGCAACTAATCAGCAAGCGTGCGAGCGGCAGCTATGTTCCACTTGCAATATGAAAGTTTCGCCTGCCAGATGCCTGTTCAACACCTTCCTTATTCGCCTGCCCGCAGCGCTCGCGCTTTCCCCCGCCCGCGCTCTGACCGGCACTCTCCCTCTGACACACATGGTTCCTTGGCCGGTTGCCAAGAGCTCCGGAAAGCAGCTTCTGCCGAAGGAGGCTCGCCTCTTGCGGTTACCTTCTCTGAGCTCCGGAGTCCTGGCTTCTGCCTTTCTTGCTCTTAATGCAAGCAGAAAGCTTTTGCACTGCGTCTGGCGAGGAGAACGTGTGACAGGACAGCACATGTTTGTGCAGCTCACCCCTGCCACTGACACAAGCACGGATTTGCAGCACCCTATTCCACCCTTAGTGTGACAGGTTTCTGCGCTGTGCAGGGCATTTCTCTGCATCTGGGAGTCCAACGGAAAGTAAAATTGTTGTCGCAGAGAGCAGCAACAGCAGTAGGGAGCAGCAGAAGGAAGTCGTTTCAGTACTTCTTCCACACGACATCTAGCAACTAATCAGCAAGCGTGCGAGCGGCAGCTATGTTCCACTTGCAATATGAAAGTTTCGCCTGCCAGATGCCTGTTCAACACCTTCCTTATTCGCCTGCCCGCAGGGCTCGCGCTTTCCCCCGCCCGCGCTCTGACCGGCACTCTCCCTCTGACACACATGGTTCCTTGGCCGGTTGCCAAGAGCTCCGGAAAGCAGCTTCTGCCGAAGGAGGCTCGCCTCTTGCGGTTACCTTCTCTGAGCTCCGGAGTCCTGGCTTCTGCCTTTCTTGCTCTTAATGCAAGCAGAAAGCTTTTGCACTGCGTCTGGCGAGGAGAACGTGTGACAGGACAGCACATGTTTGTGCAGCTCACCCCTGCCACTGACACAAGCACGGATTTGCAGCACCCTATTCCACCCATGGTGTGACAGGTTTCTGCGCTGTGCAGGGCATTTCTCTGCATCTGGGAGTCCAAGAGAAAGTAAAATTGTTGCCGCAGAGAGCAGCAACAGCAGTAGGGAGCAGCAGAAGGAAGTCGTTTCAGTACTTCTTCCACACGACATCTAGCAACTAATCAGCAAGCGTGCGAGCGGCATCTACGTTCCACTTGCAGTCTGAAAGTTTCCCGTGCCACATGCCTGTTCAACACCTTCCTTATTCGCCTGCCCGCAGCGCTCGCGCTTTCCCCCGCCCGCGCTCTGACCGGCACTCTCCCTCTGACACACATGGTTCCTTGGCCGCTTGCCAAGAGCTCCGTAAAGCAGCTTCTGCCGAAGGAGGCTCGCCTCTTGCGGTTACCTTCTCTGAGCTCCGGAGTCCTGGCTTCTGCCTTTCTTGCTCTTAATGCAAGCAGAAAGCTTTTGCACTGCGTCTGGCGAGGAGAACGTGTGACAGGACAGCACATGTTTGTGCAGCTCACCCCTGCCACTGACACAAGCACGGATTTGCAGCACCCTATTCCACCCATGGTGTGACAGGTTTCTGCGCTGTGCAGGGCATTTCTCTGCATCTGGGAGTCCAAGGGAAAGTAAAATTGTTGCCGCAGAGAGCAGCAACAGCAGTAGGGAGCAGCAGAAGGCAGTCTTGCCCGTACTTCTTCTACAAGACAACTAGAGACTTGTCAGCAAGCGGCTGAGCAGCATCTACGTTCCACTTGCAGTCTGAAAGTTTCCCGTGCGAGATGCCTGTTCAACACCTTCCTTATTCGCCTGCCCGCAGCGCTCGCTCTTTCCCCCGCCAGCGCGCTGATCGGCACGCTCCCTCTGACACACATGGTTCCTTGGCCGGTTGCCAAGAGCTCCGGAAAGCAGCTTCTGCCGAAGGAGGCTCGCCTCTTGCGGTTACCTTCTCTGAGCTCCGGAGTCCTGGCTTCTGCCTTTCTTGCTCTTAATGCAAGCAGAAAGCTTTTGCACTGCGTCTGGCGAGGAGAACGTGTGACAGGACAGCACATGTTTGTGCAGCTCACCCCTGCCACTGACACAAGCACGGATTTGCAGCACCCTATTCCACCCATGGTGTCACAGGTTTCTGCGCTGTGCAGGGCATTTCTCTGCATCTGGGAGTCCAAGGGAAAGTAAAATTGTTGTCGCAGAGAGCAGCAACAGCAGTAGGGAGCAGCAGAAGGAACTCGTGCCCGTACTTCTTCTACAAGACAACTAGAGACTTGTCAGGAAGCGGCTGAGCAGCATCTACGTTCCACTTGCAGTCTGAAAGTTTCCCGTGCCACATGCCTGTTCAACACCTTCCTTATTCGCCTGCCCGCAGCGCTCGCGCTTTCCCCCGCCCGCGCTCTGACCGGCACTCTCCCTCTGACACACATGGTTCCTTGGCCGGTTGCCAAGAGCTCCGGAAAGCAGCTTCTGCCGAAGGAGGCTCGCCTCTTGCGGTTACCTTCTCTGAGCTCCGGAGTCCTGGCTTCTGCCTTTCTTGCTCTTAATGCAAGCAGAAAGCTTTTGCACTGCGTCTGGCGAGGAGAACGTGTGACAGGACAGCACATGTTTGTGCAGCTCACCCCTGCCACTGACACAAGCACGGATTTGCAGCACCCTATTCCACCCTTAGTGTGACAGGTTTCTGCGCTGTGCAGGGCATTTCTCTGCATCTGGGAGTCCAACGGAAAGTAAAATTGTTGTCGCAGAGAGCAGCAACAGCAGTAGGGAGCAGCAGAAGGAAGTCGTTTCAGTACTTCTTCCACACGACATCTAGCAACTAATCAGCAAGCGTGCGAGCGGCAGCTATGTTCCACTTGCAATATGAAAGTTTCGCCTGCCAGATGCCTGTTCAACACCTTCCTTATTCGCCTGCCCGCAGCGCTCGCGCTTTCCCCCGCCCGCGCTCTGACCGGCACTCTCCCTCTGACACACATGGTTCCTTGGCCGGTTGCCAAGAGCTCCGGAAAGCAGCTTCTGCCGAAGGAGGCTCGCCTCTTGCGGTTACCTTCTCTGAGCTCCGGAGTCCTGGCTTCTGCCTTTCTTGCTCTTAATGCAAGCAGAAAGCTTTTGCACTGCGTCTGGCGAGGAGAACGTGTGACAGGACAGCACATGTTTGTGCAGCTCACCTCTGCCACTGACACAAGCACGGATTTGCAGCACCCTATTCCACCCTTAGTGTGACAGGTTTCTGCGCTGTGCAGGGCATTTCTCTGCATCTGGGAGTCCAACGGAAAGTAAAATTGTTGTCGCAGAGAGCAGCAACAGCAGTAGGGAGCAGCAGAAGGAAGTCGTTTCAGTACTTCTTCCACACGACATCTAGCAACTAATCAGCAAGCGTGCGAGCGGCAGCTATGTTCCACTTGCAATATGAAAGTTTCGCCTGCCAGATGCCTGTTCAACACCTTCCTTATTCGCCTGCCCGCAGGGCTCGCGCTTTCCCCCGCCCGCGCTCTGACCGGCACTCTCCCTCTGACACACATGGTTCCTTGGCCGGTTGCCAAGAGCTCCGGAAAGCAGCTTCTGCCGAAGGAGGCTCGCCTCTTGCGGTTACCTTCTCTGAGCTCCGGAGTCCTGGCTTCTGCCTTTCTTGCTCTTAATGCAAGCAGAAAGCTTTTGCACTGCGTCTGGCGAGGAGAACGTGTGACAGGACAGCACATGTTTGTGCAGCTCACCCCTGCCACTGACACAAGCACGGATTTGCAGCACCCTATTCCACCCATGGTGTGACAGGTTTCTGCGCTGTGCAGGGCATTTCTCTGCATCTGGGAGTCCAAGAGAAAGTAAAATTGTTGCCGCAGAGAGCAGCAACAGCAGTAGGGAGCAGCAGAAGGAAGTCGTTTCAGTACTTCTTCCACACGACATCTAGCAACTAATCAGCAAGCGTGCGAGCGGCATCTACGTTCCACTTGCAGTCTGAAAGTTTCCCGTGCCACATGCCTGTTCAACACCTTCCTTATTCGCCTGCCCGCAGCGCTCGCGCTTTCCCCCGCCCGCGCTCTGACCGGCACTCTCCCTCTGACACACATGGTTCCTTGGCCGCTTGCCAAGAGCTCCGGAAAGCAGCTTCTGCCGAAGGAGGCTCGCCTCTTGCGGTTACCTTCTCTGAGCTCCGGAGTCCTGGCTTCTGCCTTTCTTGCTCTTAATGCAAGCAGAAAGCTTTTGCACTGCGTCTGGCGAGGAGAACGTGTGACAGGACAGCACATGTTTGTGCAGCTCACCCCTGCCACTGACACAAGCACGGATTTGCAGCACCCTATTCCACCCATGGTGTGACAGGTTTCTGCGCTGTGCAGGGCATTTCTCTGCATCTGGGAGTCCAAGGGAAAGTAAAATTGTTGCCGCAGAGAGCAGCAACAGCAGTAGGGAGCAGCAGAAGGCAGTCTTGCCCGTACTTCTTCTACAAGACAACTAGAGACTTGTCAGCAAGCGGCTGAGCAGCATCTACGTTCCACTTGCAGTCTGAAAGTTTCCCGTGCGAGATGCCTGTTCAACACCTTCCTTATTCGCCTGCCCGCAGCGCTCGCTCTTTCCCCCGCCAGCGCGCTGATCGGCACGCTCCCTCTGACACACATGGTTCCTTGGCCGGTTGCCAAGAGCTCCGGAAAGCAGCTTCTGCCGAAGGAGGCTCGCCTCTTGCGGTTACCTTCTCTGAGCTCCGGAGTCCTGGCTTCTGCCTTTCTTGCTCTTAATGCAAGCAGAAAGCTTTTGCACTGCGTCTGGCGAGGAGAACGTGTGACAGGACAGCACATGTTTGTGCAGCTCACCCCTGCCACTGACACAAGCACGGATTTGCAGCACCCTATTCCACCCATGGTGTCACAGGTTTCTGCGCTGTGCAGGGCATTTCTCTGCATCTGGGAGTCCAAGGGAAAGTAAAATTGTTGTCGCAGAGAGCAGCAACAGCAGTAGGGAGCAGCAGAAGGAACTCGTGCCCGTACTTCTTCTACAAGACAACTAGAGACTTGTCAGGAAGCGGCTGAGCAGCATCTACGTTCCACTTGCAGTCTGAAAGTTTCCCGTGCCACATGCCTGTTCAACACCTTCCTTATTCGCCTGCCCGCAGCGCTCGCGCTTTCCCCCGCCCGCGCTCTGACCGGCACTCTCCCTCTGACACACATGGTTCCTTGGCCGGTTGCCAAGAGCTCCGGAAAGCAGCTTCTGCCGAAGGAGGCTCGCCTCTTGCGGTTACCTTCTCTGAGCTCCGGAGTCCTGGCTTCTGCCTTTCTTGCTCTTAATGCAAGCAGAAAGCTTTTGCACTGCGTCTGGCGAGGAGAACGTGTGACAGGACAGCACATGTTTGTGCAGCTCACCCCTGCCACTGACACAAGCACGGATTTGCAGCACCCTATTCCACCCATGGTGTGACAGGTTTCTGCGCTGTGCAGGGCATTTCTCTGCATCTGGGAGTCCAAGGGAAAGTAAAATTGTTGCCGCAGAGAGCAGCAACAGCAGTAGGGAGCAGCAGAAGGCAGTCTTGCCCGTACTTCTTCTACAAGACAACTAGAGACTTGTCAGCAAGCGGCTGAGCAGCATCTACGTTCCACTTGCAGTCTGAAAGTTTCCCGTGCGAGATGCCTGTTCAACACCTTCCTTATTCGCCTGCCCGCAGCGCTCGCTCTTTCCCCCGCCAGCGCGCTGATCGGCACGCTCCCTCTGACACACATGGTTCCTTGGCCGGTTGCCAAGAGCTCCGGAAAGCAGCTTCTGCCGAAGGAGGCTCGCCTCTTGCGGTTACCTTCTCTGAGCTCCGGAGTCCTGGCTTCTGCCTTTCTTGCTCTTAATGCAAGCAGAAAGCTTTTGCACTGCGTCTGGCGAGGAGAACGTGTGACAGGACAGCACATGTTTGTGCAGCTCACCCCTGCCACTGACACAAGCACGGATTTGCAGCACCCTATTCCACCCATGGTGTCACAGGTTTCTGCGCTGTGCAGGGCATTTCTCTGCATCTGGGAGTCCAAGGGAAAGTAAAATTGTTGTCGCAGAGAGCAGCAACAGCAGTAGGGAGCAGCAGAAGGAACTCGTGCCCGTACTTCTTCTACAAGACAACTAGAGACTTGTCAGGAAGCGGCTGAGCAGCATCTACGTTCCACTTGCAGTCTGAAAGTTTCCCGTGCCACATGCCTGTTCAACACCTTCCTTATTCGCCTGCCCGCAGCGCTCGCGCTTTCCCCCGCCCGCGCTCTGACCGGCACTCTCCCTCTGACACACATGGTTCCTTGGCCGGTTGCCAAGAGCTCCGGAAAGCAGCTTCTGCCGAAGGAGGCTCGCCTCTTGCGGTTACCTTCTCTGAGCTCCGGAGTCCTGGCTTCTGCCTTTCTTGCTCTTAATGCAAGCAGAAAGCTTTTGCACTGCGTCTGGCGAGGAGAACGTGTGACAGGACAGCACATGTTTGTGCAGCTCACCCCTGCCACTGACACAAGCACGGATTTGCAGCACCCTATTCCACCCTTAGTGTGACAGGTTTCTGCGCTGTGCAGGGCATTTCTCTGCATCTGGGAGTCCAAGGGAAAGTAAAATTGTTGTCGCAGAGAGCAGCAACAGCAGTAGGGAGCAGCAGAAGGAACTCGTGCCCGTACTTCTTCTACAAGACAACTAGAGACTTGTCAGCAAGCGGCTGAGCAGCATCTACGTTCCACTTGCAGTCTGAAAGTTTCCCGTGCCACATGCCTGTTCAACACCTTCCTTATTCGCCTGCCCGCAGCGCTCGCGCTTTCCCCCGCCCGCGCTCTGACCGGCACTCTCCCTCTGACACACATGGTTCCTTGGCCGGTTGCCAAGAGCTCCGGAAAGCAGCTTCTGCCGAAGGAGGCTCGCCTCTTGCGGTTACCTTCTCTGAGCTCCGGAGTCCTGGCTTCTGCCTTTCTTGCTCTTAATGCAAGCAGAAAGCTTTTGCACTGCGTCTGGCGAGGAGAACGTGTGACAGGAGAGCACAAGTTTGTGCAGCTCACCCCTGCCACTGACACAAGCACGGATTTGCAGCACCCTATTCCACCCTTAGTGTGACAGGTTTCTGCGCTGTGCAGGGCATTTCTCTGCATCTGGGAGTCCAAGAGAAAGTAAAATTGTTGCCGCAGAGAGCAGCAACAGCAGTAGGGAGCAGCAGAAGGAAGTCGTTTCAGTACTTCTTCCACACGACATCTAGCAACTAATCAGCAAGCGTGCGAGCGGCAGCTATGTTCCACTTGCAATATGAAAGTTTCGCCTGCCAGATACCTGTTCAACACCTTCCTTATTCGCCTGCCCGCAGCGCTCGCTCTTTCCCCCGCCAGCGCGCTGATCGGCACGCTCCCTCTGACACACATGGTTCCTTGGCCGGTTGCCAAGAGCTCCGGAAAGCAGCTTCTGCCGAAGGAGGCTCGCCTCTTGCGGTTACCTTCTCTGAGCTCCGGAGTCCTGGCTTCTGCCTTTCTTGCTCTTAATGCAAGCAGAAAGCTTTTGCACTGCGTCTGGCGAGGAGAACGTGTGACAGGACAGCACATGTTTGTGCAGCTCACCCCTGCCACTGACACAAGCACGGATTTGCAGCACCCTATTCCACCCTTAGTGTGACAGGTTTCTGCGCTGTGCAGGGCATTTCTCTGCATCTGGGAGTCCAGGGGAAGGAAAATTGTTGTCGCAGAGAGCAGCAACAGCAGTAGGGAGCAGCAGAAGGAAGTCTTGCCCGTACTTCTACAAGACAACTAGAGACTTGTCAGCAAGCGGCTGAGCAGCATCTACGTTCCACTTGCAGTCTGAAAGTTTCCCGTGCCACATGCCTGTTCAACACCTTTCTTATTCGCCTGCCCGCAGCGCTCGCGCTTTCCCCCGCCCGCGCTCTGACCGGCACTCTCCCTCTGACACACATGGTTCCTTGGCCGGTTGCCAAGAGCTCCGGAAAGCAGCTTCTGCCGAAGGAGGCTCGCCTCTTGCGGTTACCTTCTCTGAGCTCCGGAGTCCTGGCTTCTGCCTTTCTTGCTCTTAATGCAAGCAGAAAGCTTTTGCACTGCGTCTGGCGAGGAGAACGTGTGACAGGACAGCACATGTTTGTGCAGATCACCCCTGCCACTGACACAAGCACGGATTTGCAGCACCCTATTCCACCCACGGTGTCACAGGTTTCTGCGCTGTGCAGGGCATTTCTCTGCATCTGGGAGTCCAAGGGAAAGTAAAATTGTTGTCGCAGAGAGCAGCAACAGCAGTAGGGAGCAGCAGAAGGAACTCGTGGCCGTACTTCTTCTACAAGACAACTAGAGACTTGTCAGCAAGCGGCTGAGCAGCATCTACGTTCCACTTGCAGTCTGAAAGTTTCCCGTGCCACATGCCTGTTCAACACCTTCCTTATTCGCCTGCCCGCAGCGCTCGCGCTTTCCCCCGCCCGCGCTCTGACCGGCACTCTCCCTCTGACACACATGGTTCCTTGGCCGGTTGCCAAGAGCTCCGGAAAGCAGCTTCTGCCGAAGGAGGCTCGCCTCTTGCGGTTACCTTCTCTGAGCTCCGGAGTCCTGGCTTCTGCCTTTCTTGCTCTTAATGCAAGCAGAAAGCTTTTGCACTGCGTCTGGCGAGGAGAACGTGTGACAGGACAGCACATGTTTGTGCAGCTCACCCCTGCCACTGACACAAGCACGGATTTGCAGCACCCTATTCCACCCATGGTGTGACAGGTTTCTGCGCTGTGCAGGGCATTTCTCTGCATCTGGGAGTCCAAGGGAAAGTAAAATTGTTGCCGCAGAGAGCAGCAACAGCAGTAGGGAGCAGCAGAAGGAAGTCGTTTCAGTACTTCTTCCACACGACATCTAGCAACTAATCAGCAAGCGTGCGAGCGGCAGCTATGTTCCACTTGCAATATGAAAGTTTCGCCTGCCAGATACCTGTTCAACACCTTCCTTATTCGCCTGCCCGCAGCGCTCGCGCTTTCCCCCGCCAGCGCGCTGATCGGCACGCTCCCTCTGACACACATGGTTCCTTGGCCGCTTGCAAAAGAGCTCCGGAAAGCAGCTTCTGCCGAAGGAGGCTCGCCTCTTGCGGTTACCTTCTCTGAGCTCCGGAGTCCTGGCTTCTGCCTTTCTTGCTCTTAATGCAAGCAGAAAGCTTTTGCACTGCGTCTGGCGAGGAGAACGTGTGACAGGACAGCACATGTTTGTGCAGCTCACCCCTGCCACTGACACAAGCACGGATTTGCAGCACCCTATTCCACCCATGGTGTGACAGGTTTCTGCGCTGTGCAGGGCATTTCTCTGCATCTGGGAGTCCAAGGGAAAGTAAAATTGTTGCCGCAGAGAGCAGCAACAGCAGTAGGGAGCAGCAGAAGGAAGTCGTTTCAGTACTTCTTCCACACGACATCTAGCAACTAATCAGCAAGCGTGCGAGCGGCAGCTATGTTCCACTTGCAATATGAAAGTTTCGCCTGCCAGATACCTGTTCAACACCTTCCTTATTCGCCTGCCCGCAGCGCTCGCGCTTTCCCCCGCCCGCGCTCTGACCGGCACTCTCCCTCTGACACACATGGTTCCTTGGCCGGTTGCCAAGAGCTCCGGAAAGCAGCTTCTGCCGAAGGAGGCTCGCCTCTTGCGGTTACCTTCTCTGAGCTCCGGAGTCCTGGCTTCTGCCTTTCTTGCTCTTAATGCAAGCAGAAAGCTTTTGCACTGCGTCTGGCGAGCAGAACGTGTGACAGGAGAGCACAAGTTTGTGCAGCTCACCCCTGCCACTGACACAAGCACGGATTTGCAGCACCCTATTCCACCCATGGTGTCACAGGTTTCTGCGCTGTGCAGGGCATTTCTCTGCATCTGGGAGTCCAACGGAAAGTAAAATTGTTGTCGCAGAGAGCAGCAACAGCAGTAGGGAGCAGCAGAAGGAAGTCTTGCCCGTACTTCTACAAGACAACTAGAGACTTGTCAGCAAGCGGCTGAGCAGCATCTACGTTCCACTTGCAGTCTGAAAGTTTCCCGTGCCAGATGCCTGTTCAACACCTTCCTTATTCGCCTGCCCGCAGCGCTCGCTCTTTCCCCCGCCAGCGCGCTGATCGGCACGCTCCCTCTGACACACATGGTTCCTTGGCCGGTTGCCAAGAGCTCCGGAAAGCAGCTTCTGCCGAAGGAGGCTCGCCTCTTGCGGTTACCTTCTCTGAGCTCCGGAGTCCTGGCTTCTGCCTTCCTTGCTCTTAATGCAAGCAGAAAGCTTTTGCACTGCGTCTGGCGAGGAGAACGTGTGACAGGAGAGCACAAGTTTGTGCAGCTCACCCCTGCCACTGACACAAGCACGGATTTGCAGCACCCTATTCCACCCATGGTGTGACAGGTTTCTGCGCTGTGCAGGGCATTTCTCTGCATCTGGGAGTCCAAGGGAAAGTAAAATTGTTGCCGCAGAGAGCAGCAACAGCAGTAGGGAGCAGCAGAAGGCAGTTTTGCCCGTACTTCTTCTACAAGACAACTAGAGACTTGTCAGCAAGCGGCTGAGCAGCATCTACGTTCCACTTGCAGTCTGAAAGTTTCCCGTGCCACATGCCTGTTCAACACCTTCCTTATTCGCCTGCCCGCAGCGCTCGCGCTTTCCCCCGCCCGCGCTCTGACCGGCACTCTCCCTCTGACACACATGGTTCCTTGGCCGCTTGCCAAGAGCTCCGGAAAGCAGCTTCTGCCGAAGGAGGCTCGCCTCTTGCGGTTACCTTCTCTGAGCTCCGGAGTCCTGGCTTCTGCCTTTCTTGCTCTTAATGCAAGCAGAAAGCTTTTGCACTGCGTCTGGCGAGGAGAACGTGTGACAGGACAGCACATGTTTGTGCAGCTCACCCCTGCCACTGACACAAGCACGGATTTGCAGCACCCTATTCCACCCATGGTGTGACAGGTTTCTGCGCTGTGCAGGGCATTTCTCTGCATCTGGGAGTCCAAGGGAAAGTAAAATTGTTGCCGCAGAGAGCAGCAACAGCAGTAGGGAGCAGCAGAAGGCAGTCTTGCCCGTACTTCTTCTACAAGACAACTAGAGACTTGTCAGCAAGCGGCTGAGCAGCATCTACGTTCCACTTGCAGTCTGAAAGTTTCCCGTGCCAGATGCCTGTTCAACACCTTCCTTATTCGCCTGCCCGCAGCGCTCGCTCTTTCCCCCGCCAGCGCGCTGATCGGCACGCTCCCTCTGACACACATGGTTCCTTGGCCGGTTGCCAAGAGCTCCGGAAAGCAGCTTCTGCCGAAGGAGGCTCGCCTCTTGCGGTTACCTTCTCTGAGCTCCGGAGTCCTGGCTTCTGCCTTTCTTGCTCTTAATGCAAGCAGAAAGCTTTTGCACTGCGTCTGGCGAGGAGAACGTGTGACAGGACAGCACATGTTTGTGCAGCTCACCCCTGCCACTGACACAAGCACGGATTTGCAGCACCCTATTCCACCCATGGTGTCACAGGTTTCTGCGCTGTGCAGGGCATTTCTCTGCATCTGGGAGTCCAAGGGAAAGTAAAATTGTTGTCGCAGAGAGCAGCAACAGCAGTAGGGAGCAGCAGAAGGAACTCGTGCCCGTACTTCTTCTACAAGACAACTAGAGACTTGTCAGCAAGCGGCTGAGCAGCATCTACGTTCCACTTGCAGTCTGAAAGTTTCCCGTGCCACATGCCTGTTCAACACCTTCCTTATTCGCCTGCCCGCAGCGCTCGCGCTTTCCCCCGCCCGCGCTCTGACCGGCACTCTCCCTCTGACACACATGGTTCCTTGGCCGGTTGCCAAGAGCTCCGGAAAGCAGCTTCTGCCGAAGGAGGCTCGCCTCTTGCGGTTACCTTCTCTGAGCTCCGGAGTCCTGGCTTCTGCCTTTCTTGCTCTTAATGCAAGCAGAAAGCTTTTGCACTGCGTCTGGCGAGGAGAACGTGTGACAGGACAGCACATGTTTGTGCAGCTCACCCCTGCCACTGACACAAGCACGGATTTGCAGCACCCTATTCCACCCATGGTGTGACAGGTTTCTGCGCTGTGCAGGGCATTTCTCTGCATCTGGGAGTCCAAGGGAAAGTAAAATTGTTGTCGCAGAGAGCAGCAACAGCAGTAGGGAGCAGCAGAAGGAACTCGTGCCCGTACTTCTTCTACAAGACAACTAGAGACTTGTCAGCAAGCGGCTGAGCAGCATCTACGTTCCACTTGCAGTCTGAAAGTTTCCCGTGCCACATGCCTGTTCAACACCTTCCTTATTCGCCTGCCCGCAGCGCTCGCGCTTTCCCCCGCCCGCGCTCTGACCGGCACTCTCCCTCTGACACACATGGTTCCTTGGCCGCTTGCCAAGAGCTCCGGAAAGCAGCTTCTGCCGAAGGAGGCTCGCCTCTTGCGGTTACCTTCTCTGAGCTCCAGAGTCCTGGCTTCTGCCTTTCTTGCTCTTAATGCAAGCAGAAAGCTTTTGCACTGCGTCTGGCGAGGAGAACGTGTGACAGGACAGCACATGTTTGTGCAGCTCACCCCTGCCACTGACACAAGCACGGATTTGCAGCACCCTATTCCACCCATGGTGTGACAGGTTTCTGCGCTGTGCAGGGCATTTCTCTGCATCTGGGAGTCCAAGGGAAAGTAAAATTGTTGCCGCAGAGAGCAGCAACAGCAGTAGGGAGCAGCAGAAGGAAGTCGTTTCAGTACTTCTTCCACACGACATCTAGCAACTAATCAGCAAGCGTGCGAGCGGCAGCTATGTTCCACTTGCAATATGAAAGTTTCGCCTGCCAGATACCTGTTCAACACCTTCCTTATTCGCCTGCCCGCAGCGCTTCGCTCTTTCCCCCGCCAGCGCGCTGATCGGCACGCTCCCTCTGACACACATGGTTCCTTGGCCGGTTGCCAAGAGCTCCGGAAAGCAGCTTCTGCCGAGGGAGGCTCGCCTCTTGCGGTTACCTTCTCTGAGCTCCGGAGTCCTGGCTTCTGCCTTTCTTGCTCTTAATGCAAGCAGAAAGCTTTTGCACTGCGTCTGGCGAGGAGAACGTGTGACAGGACAGCACATGTTTGTGCAGCTCACCCCTGCCACTGACACAAGCACGGATTTGCAGCACCCTATTCCACCCATGGTGTCACAGGTTTCTGCGCTGTGCAGGGCATTTCTCTGCATCTGGGAGTCCAACGGAAAGTAAAATTGTTGTCGCAGAGAGCAGCAACAGCAGTAGGGAGCAGCAGAAGGAAGTCTTGCCCGTACTTCTACAAGACAACTAGAGACTTGTCAGCAAGCGGCTGAGCAGCATCTACGTTCCACTTGCAGTCTGAAAGTTTCCCGTGCCACATGCCTGTTCAACACCTTCCTTATTCGCCTGCCCGCAGCGCTCGCTCTTTCCCCCGCCAGCGCGCTGATCGGCACGCTCCCTCTGACACACATGGTTCCTTGGCCGGTTGCCAAGAGCTCCGGAAAGCAGCTTCTGCCGAAGGAGGCTCGCCTCTTGCGGTTACCTTCTCTGAGCTCCGGAGTCCTAGCTTCTGCCTTTCTTGCTCTTAATGCAAGCAGAAAGCTTTTGCACTGCGTCTGGCGAGGAGAACGTGTGACAGGACAGCACATGTTTGTGCAGCTCACCCCTGCCACTGACACAAGCACGGATTTGCAGCACCCTATTCCACCCATGGTGTGACAGGTTTCTGCGCTGTGCAGGGCATTTCTCTGCATCTGGGAGTCCAAGGGAAAGTAAAATTGTTGTCGCAGAGAGCAGCAACAGCAGTAGGGAGCAGCAGAAGGAACTCGTGGCCGTACTTCTTCTACAAGACAACTAGAGACTTGTCAGCAAGCGGCTGAGCAGCATCTACGTTCCACTTGCAGTCTGAAAGTTTCCCGTGCCACATGCCTGTTCAACACCTTTCTTATTCGCCTGCCCGCAGCGCTCGCGCTTTCCCCCGCCCGCGCTCTGACCGGCACTCTCCCTCTGACACACATGGTTCCTTGGCCGGTTGCCAAGAGCTCCGGAAAGCAGCTTCTGCCGAAGGAGGCTCGCCTCTTGCGGTTACCTTCTCTGAGCTCCAGAGTCCTGGCTTCTGCCTTTCTTGCTCTTAATGCAAGCAGAAAGCTTTTGCACTGCGTCTGGCGAGGAGAACGTGTGACAGGAGAGCACAAGTTTGTGCAGCTCACCCCTGCCACTGACACAAGCACGGATTTGCAGCACCCTATTCCACTCTTAGTGTGACAGGTTTCTGCGCTGTGCAGGGCATTTCTCTGCATCTGGGAGTCCAAGAGAAAGTAAAATTGTTGCCGCAGAGAGCAGCAACAGCAGTAGGGAGCAGCAGAAGGAAGTCGTTTCAGTACTTCTTCCACACGACATCTAGCAACTAATCAGCAAGCGTGCGAGCGGCAGCTATGTTCCACTTGCAATATGAAAGTTTCGCCTGCCAGATACCTGTTCAACACCTTCATTATTCGCCTGCCCGCAGCGCTCGCTCTTTCCCCCGCCAGCGCGCTGATCGGCACGCTCCCTCTGACACACATGGTTCCTTGGCCGGTTGCCAAGAGCTCCGGAAAGCAGCTTCTGCCGAAGGAGGCTCGCCTCTTGCGGTTACCTTCTCTGAGCTCCGGAGTCCTGGCTTCTGCCTTTCTTGCTCTTAATGCAAGCAGAAAGCTTTTGCACTGCGTCTGGCGAGGAGAACGTGTGACAGGAGAGCACAAGTTTGTGCAGCTCACCCCTGCCACTGACACAAGCACGGATTTGCAGCACCCTATTCCACCCTTAGTGTGACAGGTTTCTGCGCTGTGCAGGGCATTTCTCTGCATCTGGGAGTCCAAGAGAAAGTAAAATTGTTGCCGCAGAGAGCAGCAACAGCAGTAGGGAGCAGCAGAAGGAAGTCGTTTCAGTACTTCTTCCACACGACATCTAGCAACTAATCAGCAAGCGTGCGAGCGGCAGCTATGTTCCACTTGCAATATGAAAGTTTCGCCTGCCAGATACCTGTTCAACACCTTCCTTATTCGCCTGCCCGCAGCGCTCGCGCTTTCACCCGCCCGCGCTCTGACCGGCACTCTCCCTCTGACACACATGGTTCCTTGGCCGGTTGCCAAGAGCTCCGGAAAGCAGCTTCTGCCGAAGGAGGCTCGCCTCTTGCGGTTACCTTCTCTGAGCTCCGGAGTCCTGGCTTCTGCCTTTCTTGCTCTTAATGCAAGCAGAAAGCTTTTGCACTGCGTCTGGCGAGGAGAACGTGTGACAGGAGAGCACAAGTTTGTGCAGCTCACCCCTGCCACTGACACAAGCACGGATTTGCAGCACCCTATTCCACCCATGGTGTGACAGGTTTCTGCGCTGTGCAGGGCATTTCTCTGCATCTGGGAGTCCAAGGGAAAGTAAAATTGTTGCCGCAGAGAGCAGCAACAGCAGTAGGGAGCAGCAGAAGGAACTCGTGGCCGTACTTCTTCTACAAGACAACTAGAGACTTGTCAGCAAGCGGCTGAGCAGCATCTACGTTCCACTTGCAGTCTGAAAGTTTCCCGTGCGAGATGCCTGTTCAACACCTTCCTTATTCGCCTGCCCGCAGGGCTCGCGCTTTCCCCCGCCCGCGCTCTGACCGGCACTCTCCCTCTGACACACATGGTTCCATGGCCGCTTGCCAAGAGCTCCGGAAAGCAGCTTCTGCCGAAGGAGGCTCGCCTCTTGCGGTTACCTTCTCTGAGCTCCGGAGTCCTGGCTTCTGCCTTTCTTGCTCTTAATGCAAGCAGAAAGCTTTTGCACTGCGTCTGGCGAGGAGAACGTGTGACAGGACAGCACATGTTTGTGCAGCTCACCCCTGCCACTGACACAAGCACGGATTTGCAGCACCCTATTCCACCCATGGTGTGACAGGTTTCTGCGCTGTGCAGGGCATTTCTCTGCATCTGGGAGTCCAAGGGAAAGTAAAATTGTTGCCGCAGAGAGCAGCAACAGCAGTAGGGAGCAGCAGAAGGCAGTCTTGCCCGTACTTCTTCTACAAGACAACTAGAGACTTGTCAGCAAGCGGCTGAGCAGCATCTACGTTCCACTTGCAGTCTGAAAGTTTCCCGTGCCAGATGCCTGTTCAACACCTTCCTTATTCGCCTGCCCGCAGCGCTCGCTCTTTCCCCCGCCAGCGCGCTGATCGGCACGCTCCCTCTGACACACATGGTTCCTTGGCCGGTTGCCAAGAGCTCCGGAAAGCAGCTTCTGCCGAAGGAGGCTCGCCTCTTGCGGTTACCTTCTCTGAGCTCCGGAGTCCTGGCTTCTGCCTTTCTTGCTCTTAATGCAAGCAGAAAGCTTTTGCACTGCGTCTGGCGAGGAGAACGTGTGACAGGACAGCACATGTTTGTGCAGCTCACCCCTGCCACTGACACAAGCACGGATTTGCAGCACCCTATTCCACCCATGGTGTCACAGGTTTCTGCGCTGTGCAGGGCATTTCTCTGCATCTGGGAGTCCAAGGGAAAGTAAAATTGTTGTCGCAGAGAGCAGCAACAGCAGTAGGGAGCAGCAGAAGGAACTCGTGCCCGTACTTCTTCTACAAGACAACTAGAGACTTGTCAGCAAGCGGCTGAGCAGCATCTACGTTCCACTTGCAGTCTGAAAGTTTCCCGTGCCACATGCCTGTTCAACACCTTCCTTATTCGCCTGCCCGCAGCGCTCGCGCTTTCCCCCGCCCGCGCTCTGACCGGCACTCTCCCTCTGACACACATGGTTCCTTGGCCGCTTGCCAAGAGCTCCGGAAAGCAGCTTCTGCCGAAGGAGGCTCGCCTCTTGCGGTTACCTTCTCTGAGCTCCGGAGTCCTGGCTTCTGCCTTTCTTGCTCTTAATGCAAGCAGAAAGCTTTTGCACTGCGTCTGGCGAGGAGAACGTGTGACAGGACAGCACATGTTTGTGCAGCTCACCCCTGCCACTGACACAAGCACGGATTTGCAGCACCCTATTCCACCCTTAGTGTGACAGGTTTCTGCGCTGTGCAGGGCATTTCTCTGCATCTGGGAGTCCAAGGGAAAGTAAAATTGTTGTCGCAGAGAGCAGCAACAGCAGTAGGGAGCAGCAGAAGGAACTCGTGGCCGTACTTCTTCTACAAGACAACTAGAGACTTGTCAGCAAGCGGCTGAGCAGCATCTACGTTCCACTTGCAGTCTGAAAGTTTCCCGTGCCACATGCCTGTTCAACACCTTTCTTATTCGCCTGCCCGCAGCGCTCGCGCTTTCCCCCGCCCGCGCTCTGACCGGCACTCTCCCTCTGACACACATGGTTCCTTGGCCGGTTGCCAAGAGCTCCGGAAAGCAGCTTCTGCCGAAGGAGGCTCGCCTCTTGCGGTTACCTTCTCTGAGCTCCAGAGTCCTGGCTTCTGCCTTTCTTGCTCTTAATGCAAGCAGAAAGCTTTTGCACTGCGTCTGGCGAGGAGAACGTGTGACAGGAGAGCACAAGTTTGTGCAGCTCACCCCTGCCACTGACACAAGCACGGATTTGCAGCACCCTATTCCACTCTTAGTGTGACAGGTTTCTGCGCTGTGCAGGGCATTTCTCTGCATCTGGGAGTCCAAGAGAAAGTAAAATTGTTGCCGCAGAGAGCAGCAACAGCAGTAGGGAGCAGCAGAAGGAAGTCGTTTCAGTACTTCTTCCACACGACATCTAGCAACTAATCAGCAAGCGTGCGAGCGGCAGCTATGTTCCACTTGCAATATGAAAGTTTCGCCTGCCAGATACCTGTTCAACACCTTCATTATTCGCCTGCCCGCAGCGCTCGCTCTTTCCCCCGCCAGCGCGCTGATCGGCACGCTCCCTCTGACACACATGGTTCCTTGGCCGGTTGCCAAGAGCTCCGGAAAGCAGCTTCTGCCGAAGGAGGCTCGCCTCTTGCGGTTACCTTCTCTGAGCTCCGGAGTCCTGGCTTCTGCCTTTCTTGCTCTTAATGCAAGCAGAAAGCTTTTGCACTGCGTCTGGCGAGGAGAACGTGTGACAGGACAGCACATGTTTGTGCAGCTCACCCCTGCCACTGACACAAGCACTGATTTGCAGCACCCTATTCCACCCATGGTGTGACAGGTTTCTGCGCTGTGCAGGGCATTTCTCTGCATCTGGGAGTCCAAGGGAAAGTAAAATTGTTGCCGCAGAGAGCAGCAACAGCAGTAGGGAGCAGCAGAAGGAAGTCGTTTCAGTACTTCTTCCACACGACATCTAGCAACTAATCAGCAAGCGTGCGAGCGGCAGCTATGTTCCACTTGCAATATGAAAGTTTCGCCTGCCAGATACCTGTTCAACACCTTCCTTATTCGCCTGCCCGCAGCGCTCGCGCTTTCCCCCGCCCGCGCTCTGACCGGCACTCTCCCTCTGACACACATGGTTCCTTGGCCGGTTGCCAAGAGCTCCGGAAAGCAGCTTCTGCCGAAGGAGGCTCGCCTCTTGCGGTTACCTTCTCTGAGCTCCGGAGTCCTGGCTTCTGCCTTTCTTGCTCTTAATGCAAGCAGAAAGCTTTTGCACTGCGTCTGGCGAGGAGAACGTGTGACAGGAGAGCACAAGTTTGTGCAGCTCACCCCTGCCACTGACACAAGCACGGATTTGCAGCACCCTATTCCACCCATGGTGTGACAGGTTTCTGCGCTGTGCAGGGCATTTCTCTGCATCTGGGAGTCCAACGGAAAGTAAAATTGTTGTCGCAGAGAGCAGCAACAGCAGTAGGGAGCAGCAGAAAGAAGTCTTGCCCGTACTTCTACAAGACAACTAGAGACTTGTCAGCAAGCGGCTGAGCAGCATCTACGTTCCACTTGCAGTCTGAAAGTTTCCCGTGCCAGATGCCTGTTCAACACCTTCCTTATTCGCCTGCCCGCAGCGCTCGCTCTTTCCCCCGCCAGCGCGCTGATCGGCACGCTCCCTCTGACACACATGGTTCCTTGGCCGGTTGCCAAGAGCTCCGGAATGCAGCTTCTGCCGAAGGAGGCTCGCCTCTTGCGGTTACCTTCTCTGAGCTCCGGAGTCCTGGCTTCTGCCTTTCTTGCTCTTAATGCAAGCAGAAAGCTTTTGCACTGCGTCTGGCGAGGAGAACGTGTGACAGGAGAGCACAAGTTTGTGCAGCTCACCCCTGCCACTGACACAAGCACAGATTTGCAGCACCCTATTCCACCCATGGTGTGACAGGTTTCTGCGCTGTGCAGGGCATTTCTCTGCATCTGGGAGTCCAAGGGAAAGTAAAATTGTTGCCGCAGAGAGCAGCAACAGCAGTAGGGAGCAGCAGAAGGCAGTTTTGCCCGTACTTCTTCTACAAGACAACTAGAGACTTGTCAGCAAGCGGCTGAGCAGCATCTACGTTCCACTTGCAGTCTGAAAGTTTCCCGTGCCACATGCCTGTTCAACACCTTCCTTATTCGCCTGCCCGCAGCGCTCGCGCTTTCCCCCGCCCGCGCTCTGACCGGCACTCTCCCTCTGACACACATGGTTCCTTGGCCGCTTGCCAAGAGCTCCGGAAAGCAGCTTCTGCCGAAGGAGGCTCGCCTCTTGCGGTTACCTTCTCTGAGCTCCGGAGTCCTGGCTTCTGCCTTTCTTGCTCTTAATGCAAGCAGAAAGCTTTTGCACTGCGTCTGGCGAGGAGAACGTGTGACAGGACAGCACATGTTTGTGCAGCTCACCCCTGCCACTGACACAAGCACGGATTTGCAGCACCCTATTCCACCCTTAGTGTGACAGGTTTCTGCGCTGTGCAGGGCATTTCTCTGCATCTGGGAGTCCAACGGAAAGTAAAATTGTTGTCGCAGAGAGCAGCAACAGCAGTAGGGAGCAGCAGAAGGAAGTCGTTTCAGTACTTCTTCCACACGACATCTAGCAACTAATCAGCAAGCGTGCGAGCGGCAGCTATGTTCCACTTGCAATATGAAAGTTTCGCCTGCCAGATACCTGTTCAACACCTTCCTTATTCGCCTGCCCGCAGCGCTCGCTCTTTCCCCCGCCAGCGCGCTGATCGGCACGCTCCCTCTGACACACATGGTTCCTTGGCCGGTTGCCAAAGAGCTCCGGAAAGCAGCTTCTGCCGAAGGAGGCTCGCCTCTTGCGGTTACCTTCTCTGAGCTCCGGAGTCCTGGCTTCTGCCTTTCTTGCTCTTAATGCAAGCAGAAAGCTTTTGCACTGCGTCTGGCGAGGAGAACGTGTGACAGGACAGCACATGTTTGTGCAGCTCACCCCTGCCACTGACACAAGCACGGATTTGCAGCACCCTATTCCACCCATGGTGTGACAGGTTTCTGCGCTGTGCAGGGCATTTCTCTGCATCTGGGAGTCCAAGGGAAAGTAAAATTGTTGCCGCAGAGAGCAGCAACAGCAGTAGGGAGCAGCAGAAGGAAGTCGTTTCAGTACTTCTTCCACACGACATCTAGCAACTAATCAGCAAGCGTGCGAGCGGCAGCTATGTTCCACTTGCAATATGAAAGTTTCGCCTGCCAGATACCTGTTCAACACCTTCCTTATTCGCCTGCCCGCAGCGCTTCGCTCTTTCCCCCGCCAGCGCGCTGATCGGCACGCTCCCTCTGACACACATGGTTCCTTGGCCGGTTGCCAAGAGCTCCGGAAAGCAGCTTCTGCCGAGGGAGGCTCGCCTCTTGCGGTTACCTTCTCTGAGCTCCGGAGTCCTGGCTTCTGCCTTTCTTGCTCTTAATGCAAGCAGAAAGCTTTTGCACTGCGTCTGGCGAGGAGAACGTGTGACAGGACAGCACATGTTTGTGCAGCTCACCCCTGCCACTGACACAAGCACGGATTTGCAGCACCCTATTCCACCCATGGTGTCACAGGTTTCTGCGCTGTGCAGGGCATTTCTCTGCATCTGGGAGTCCAACGGAAAGTAAAATTGTTGTCGCAGAGAGCAGCAACAGCAGTAGGGAGCAGCAGAAGGAAGTCTTGCCCGTACTTCTACAAGACAACTAGAGACTTGTCAGCAAGCGGCTGAGCAGCATCTACGTTCCACTTGCAGTCTGAAAGTTTCCCGTGCCACATGCCTGTTCAACACCTTCCTTATTCGCCTGCCCGCAGCGCTCGCTCTTTCCCCCGCCAGCGCGCTGATCGGCACGCTCCCTCTGACACACATGGTTCCTTGGCCGGTTGCCAAGAGCTCCGGAAAGCAGCTTCTGCCGAAGGAGGCTCGCCTCTTGCGGTTACCTTCTCTGAGCTCCGGAGTCCTAGCTTCTGCCTTTCTTGCTCTTAATGCAAGCAGAAAGCTTTTGCACTGCGTCTGGCGAGGAGAACGTGTGACAGGACAGCACATGTTTGTGCAGCTCACCCCTGCCACTGACACAAGCACGGATTTGCAGCACCCTATTCCACCCATGGTGTGACAGGTTTCTGCGCTGTGCAGGGCATTTCTCTGCATCTGGGAGTCCAAGGGAAAGTAAAATTGTTGTCGCAGAGAGCAGCAACAGCAGTAGGGAGCAGCAGAAGGAACTCGTGCCCGTACTTCTTCTACAAGACAACTAGAGACTTGTCAGCAAGCGGCTGAGCAGCATCTACGTTCCACTTGCAGTCTGAAAGTTTCCCGTGCCACATGCCTGTTCAACACCTTCCTTATTCGCCTGCCCGCAGCGCTCGCGCTTTCCCCCGCCCGCGCTCTGACCGGCACTCTCCCTCTGACACACATGGTTCCTTGGCCGCTTGCCAAGAGCTCCGGAAAGCAGCTTCTGCCGAAGGAGGCTCGCCTCTTGCGGTTACCTTCTCTGAGCTCCGGAGTCCTGGCTTCTGCCTTTCTTGCTCTTAATGCAAGCAGAAAGCTTTTGCACTGCGTCTGGCGAGGAGAACGTGTGACAGGACAGCACATGTTTGTGCAGCTCACCCCTGCCACTGACACAAGCACGGATTTGCAGCACCCTATTCCACCCATGGTGTGACAGGTTTCTGCGCTGTGCAGGGCATTTCTCTGCATCTGGGAGTCCAAGGGAAAGTAAAATTGTTGCCGCAGAGAGCAGCAACAGCAGTAGGGAGCAGCAGAAGGAAGTCGTTTCAGTACTTCTTCCACACGACATCTAGCAACTAATCAGCAAGCGTGCGAGCGGCAGCTATGTTCCACTTGCAATATGAAAGTTTCGCCTGCCAGATACCTGTTCAACACCTTCATTATTCGCCTGCCCGCAGCGCTCGCTCTTTCCCCCGCCAGCGCGCTGATCGGCACGCTCCCTCTGACACACATGGTTCCTTGGCCGGTTGCCAAGAGCTCCGGAAAGCAGCTTCTGCCGAAGGAGGCTCGCCTCTTGCGGTTACCTTCTCTGAGCTCCGGAGTCCTGGCTTCTGCCTTTCTTGCTCTTAATGCAAGCAGAAAGCTTTTGCACTGCGTCTGGCGAGGAGAACGTGTGACAGGAGAGCACAAGTTTGTGCAGCTCACCCCTGCCACTGACACAAGCACGGATTTGCAGCACCCTATTCCACCCTTAGTGTGACAGGTTTCTGCGCTGTGCAGGGCATTTCTCTGCATCTGGGAGTCCAAGAGAAAGTAAAATTGTTGCCGCAGAGAGCAGCAACAGCAGTAGGGAGCAGCAGAAGGAAGTCGTTTCAGTACTTCTTCCACACGACATCTAGCAACTAATCAGCAAGCGTGCGAGCGGCAGCTATGTTCCACTTGCAATATGAAAGTTTCGCCTGCCAGATACCTGTTCAACACCTTCCTTATTCGCCTGCCCGCAGCGCTCGCGCTTTCACCCGCCCGCGCTCTGACCGGCACTCTCCCTCTGACACACATGGTTCCTTGGCCGGTTGCCAAGAGCTCCGGAAAGCAGCTTCTGCCGAAGGAGGCTCGCCTCTTGCGGTTACCTTCTCTGAGCTCCGGAGTCCTGGCTTCTGCCTTTCTTGCTCTTAATGCAAGCAGAAAGCTTTTGCACTGCGTCTGGCGAGGAGAACGTGTGACAGGAGAGCACAAGTTTGTGCAGCTCACCCCTGCCACTGACACAAGCACGGATTTGCAGCACCCTATTCCACCCATGGTGTGACAGGTTTCTGCGCTGTGCAGGGCATTTCTCTGCATCTGGGAGTCCAAGGGAAAGTAAAATTGTTGCCGCAGAGAGCAGCAACAGCAGTAGGGAGCAGCAGAAGGAACTCGTGGCCGTACTTCTTCTACAAGACAACTAGAGACTTGTCAGCAAGCGGCTGAGCAGCATCTACGTTCCACTTGCAGTCTGAAAGTTTCCCGTGCGAGATGCCTGTTCAACACCTTCCTTATTCGCCTGCCCGCAGGGCTCGCGCTTTCCCCCGCCCGCGCTCTGACCGGCACTCTCCCTCTGACACACATGGTTCCATGGCCGCTTGCCAAGAGCTCCGGAAAGCAGCTTCTGCCGAAGGAGGCTCGCCTCTTGCGGTTACCTTCTCTGAGCTCCGGAGTCCTGGCTTCTGCCTTTCTTGCTCTTAATGCAAGCAGAAAGCTTTTGCACTGCGTCTGGCGAGGAGAACGTGTGACAGGACAGCACATGTTTGTGCAGCTCACCCCTGCCACTGACACAAGCACGGATTTGCAGCACCCTATTCCACCCATGGTGTGACAGGTTTCTGCGCTGTGCAGGGCATTTCTCTGCATCTGGGAGTCCAAGGGAAAGTAAAATTGTTGTCGCAGAGAGCAGCAACAGCAGTAGGGAGCAGCAGAAGGAACTCGTGCCCGTACTTCTTCTACAAGACAACTAGAGACTTGTCAGCAAGCGGCTGAGCAGCATCTACGTTCCACTTGCAGTCTGAAAGTTTCCCGTGCCACATGCCTGTTCAACACCTTCCTTATTCGCCTGCCCGCAGCGCTCGCGCTTTCCCCCGCCCGCGCTCTGACCGGCACTCTCCCTCTGACACACATGGTTCCTTGGCCGGTTGCCAAGAGCTCCGGAAAGCAGCTTCTGCCGAAGGAGGCTCGCCTCTTGCGGTTACCTTCTCTGAGCTCCGGAGTCCTGGCTTCTGCCTTTCTTGCTCTTAATGCAAGCAGAAAGCTTTTGCACTGCGTCTGGCGAGGAGAACGTGTGACAGGACAGCACATGTTTGTGCAGCTCACCCCTGCCACTGACACAAGCACGGATTTGCAGCACCCTATTCCACCCATGGTGTGACAGGTTTCTGCGCTGTGCAGGGCATTTCTCTGCATCTGGGAGTCCAAGAGAAAGTAAAATTGTTGCCGCAGAGAGCAGCAACAGCAGTAGGGAGCAGCAGAAGGAAGTCGTTTCAGTACTTCTTCCACACGACATCTAGCAACTAATCAGCAAGCGTGCGAGCGGCAGCTATGTTCCACTTGCAATATGAAAGTTTCGCCTGCCAGATACCTGTTCAACACCTTCCTTATTCGCCTGCCCGCAGCGCTCGCTCTTTCCCCCGCCAGCGCGCTGATCGGCACGCTCCCTCTGACACACATGGTTCCTTGGCCGGTTGCCAAGAGCTCCGGAAAGCAGCTTCTGCCGAAGGAGGCTCGCCTCTTGCGGTTACCTTCTCTGAGCTCCGGAGTCCTGGCTTCTGCCTTTCTTGCTCTTAATGCAAGCAGAAAGCTTTTGCACTGCGTCTGGCGAGGAGAACGTGTGACAGGAGAGCACAAGTTTGTGCAGCTCACCCCTGCCACTGACACAAGCACGGATTTGCAGCACCCTATTCCACCCATGGTGTGACAGGTTTCTGCGCTGTGCAGGGCATTTCTCTGCATCTGGGAGTCCAAGGGAAAGTAAAATTGTTGCCGCAGAGAGCAGCAACAGCAGTAGGGAGCAGCAGAAGGAAGTCTTGCCCGTACTTCTACAAGACAACTAGAGACTTGTCAGCAAGCGGCTGAGCAGCATCTACGTTCCACTTGCAGTCTGAAAGTTTCCCGTGCCACATGCCTGTTCAACACCTTCCTTATTCGCCTGCCCGCAGCGCTCGCGCTTTCCCCCGCCCGCGCTCTGACCGGCACTCTCCCTCTGACACACATGGTTCCTTGGCCGGTTGCCAAGAGCTCCGGAAAGCAGCTTCTGCCGAAGGAGGCTCGCCTCTTGCGGTTACCTTCTCTGAGCTCCGGAGTCCTGGCTTCTGCCTTTCTTGCTCTTAATGCAAGCAGAAAGCTTTTGCACTGCGTCTGGCGAGGAGAACGTGTGACAGGACAGCACATGTTTGTGCAGCTCACCCCTGCCACTGACACAAGCACGGATTTGCAGCACCCTATTCCACCCATGGTGTGACAGGTTTCTGCGCTGTGCAGGGCATTTCTCTGCATCTGGGAGTCCAAGGGAAAGTAAAATTGTTGCCGCAGAGAGCAGCAACAGCAGTAGGGAGCAGCAGAAGGAAGTCGTTTCAGTACTTCTTCCACACGACATCTAGCAACTAATCAGCAAGCGTGCGAGCGGCAGCTATGTTCCACTTGCAATATGAAAGTTTCGCCTGCCAGATACCTGTTCAACACCTTCCTTATTCGCCTGCCCGCAGCGCTTCGCTCTTTCCCCCGCCAGCGCGCTGATCGGCACGCTCCCTCTGACACACATGGTTCCTTGGCCGGTTGCCAAGAGCTCCGGAAAGCAGCTTCTGCCGAGGGAGGCTCGCCTCTTGCGGTTACCTTCTCTGAGCTCCGGAGTCCTGGCTTCTGCCTTTCTTGCTCTTAATGCAAGCAGAAAGCTTTTGCACTGCGTCTGGCGAGGAGAACGTGTGACAGGACAGCACATGTTTGTGCAGCTCACCCCTGCCACTGACACAAGCACGGATTTGCAGCACCCTATTCCACCCATGGTGTCACAGGTTTCTGCGCTGTGCAGGGCATTTCTCTGCATCTGGGAGTCCAACGGAAAGTAAAATTGTTGTCGCAGAGAGCAGCAACAGCAGTAGGGAGCAGCAGAAGGAAGTCTTGCCCGTACTTCTACAAGACAACTAGAGACTTGTCAGCAAGCGGCTGAGCAGCATCTACGTTCCACTTGCAGTCTGAAAGTTTCCCGTGCCACATGCCTGTTCAACACCTTCCTTATTCGCCTGCCCGCAGCGCTCGCTCTTTCCCCCGCCAGCGCGCTGATCGGCACGCTCCCTCTGACACACATGGTTCCTTGGCCGGTTGCCAAGAGCTCCGGAAAGCAGCTTCTGCCGAAGGAGGCTCGCCTCTTGCGGTTACCTTCTCTGAGCTCCGGAGTCCTAGCTTCTGCCTTTCTTGCTCTTAATGCAAGCAGAAAGCTTTTGCACTGCGTCTGGCGAGGAGAACGTGTGACAGGACAGCACATGTTTGTGCAGCTCACCCCTGCCACTGACACAAGCACGGATTTGCAGCACCCTATTCCACCCATGGTGTGACAGGTTTCTGCGCTGTGCAGGGCATTTCTCTGCATCTGGGAGTCCAAGGGAAAGTAAAATTGTTGTCGCAGAGAGCAGCAACAGCAGTAGGGAGCAGCAGAAGGAACTCGTGGCCGTACTTCTTCTACAAGACAACTAGAGACTTGTCAGCAAGCGGCTGAGCAGCATCTACGTTCCACTTGCAGTCTGAAAGTTTCCCGTGCCACATGCCTGTTCAACACCTTTCTTATTCGCCTGCCCGCAGCGCTCGCGCTTTCCCCCGCCCGCGCTCTGACCGGCACTCTCCCTCTGACACACATGGTTCCTTGGCCGGTTGCCAAGAGCTCCGGAAAGCAGCTTCTGCCGAAGGAGGCTCGCCTCTTGCGGTTACCTTCTCTGAGCTCCAGAGTCCTGGCTTCTGCCTTTCTTGCTCTTAATGCAAGCAGAAAGCTTTTGCACTGCGTCTGGCGAGGAGAACGTGTGACAGGAGAGCACAAGTTTGTGCAGCTCACCCCTGCCACTGACACAAGCACGGATTTGCAGCACCCTATTCCACTCTTAGTGTGACAGGTTTCTGCGCTGTGCAGGGCATTTCTCTGCATCTGGGAGTCCAAGAGAAAGTAAAATTGTTGCCGCAGAGAGCAGCAACAGCAGTAGGGAGCAGCAGAAGGAAGTCGTTTCAGTACTTCTTCCACACGACATCTAGCAACTAATCAGCAAGCGTGCGAGCGGCAGCTATGTTCCACTTGCAATATGAAAGTTTCGCCTGCCAGATACCTGTTCAACACCTTCATTATTCGCCTGCCCGCAGCGCTCGCTCTTTCCCCCGCCAGCGCGCTGATCGGCACGCTCCCTCTGACACACATGGTTCCTTGGCCGGTTGCCAAGAGCTCCGGAAAGCAGCTTCTGCCGAAGGAGGCTCGCCTCTTGCGGTTACCTTCTCTGAGCTCCGGAGTCCTGGCTTCTGCCTTTCTTGCTCTTAATGCAAGCAGAAAGCTTTTGCACTGCGTCTGGCGAGGAGAACGTGTGACAGGAGAGCACAAGTTTGTGCAGCTCACCCCTGCCACTGACACAAGCACGGATTTGCAGCACCCTATTCCACCCTTAGTGTGACAGGTTTCTGCGCTGTGCAGGGCATTTCTCTGCATCTGGGAGTCCAAGAGAAAGTAAAATTGTTGCCGCAGAGAGCAGCAACAGCAGTAGGGAGCAGCAGAAGGAAGTCGTTTCAGTACTTCTTCCACACGACATCTAGCAACTAATCAGCAAGCGTGCGAGCGGCAGCTATGTTCCACTTGCAATATGAAAGTTTCGCCTGCCAGATACCTGTTCAACACCTTCCTTATTCGCCTGCCCGCAGCGCTCGCGCTTTCACCCGCCCGCGCTCTGACCGGCACTCTCCCTCTGACACACATGGTTCCTTGGCCGGTTGCCAAGAGCTCCGGAAAGCAGCTTCTGCCGAAGGAGGCTCGCCTCTTGCGGTTACCTTCTCTGAGCTCCGGAGTCCTGGCTTCTGCCTTTCTTGCTCTTAATGCAAGCAGAAAGCTTTTGCACTGCGTCTGGCGAGGAGAACGTGTGACAGGAGAGCACAAGTTTGTGCAGCTCACCCCTGCCACTGACACAAGCACGGATTTGCAGCACCCTATTCCACCCATGGTGTGACAGGTTTCTGCGCTGTGCAGGGCATTTCTCTGCATCTGGGAGTCCAAGGGAAAGTAAAATTGTTGCCGCAGAGAGCAGCAACAGCAGTAGGGAGCAGCAGAAGGAACTCGTGGCCGTACTTCTTCTACAAGACAACTAGAGACTTGTCAGCAAGCGGCTGAGCAGCATCTACGTTCCACTTGCAGTCTGAAAGTTTCCCGTGCGAGATGCCTGTTCAACACCTTCCTTATTCGCCTGCCCGCAGGGCTCGCGCTTTCCCCCGCCCGCGCTCTGACCGGCACTCTCCCTCTGACACACATGGTTCCATGGCCGCTTGCCAAGAGCTCCGGAAAGCAGCTTCTGCCGAAGGAGGCTCGCCTCTTGCGGTTACCTTCTCTGAGCTCCGGAGTCCTGGCTTCTGCCTTTCTTGCTCTTAATGCAAGCAGAAAGCTTTTGCACTGCGTCTGGCGAGGAGAACGTGTGACAGGACAGCACATGTTTGTGCAGCTCACCCCTGCCACTGACACAAGCACGGATTTGCAGCACCCTATTCCACCCATGGTGTGACAGGTTTCTGCGCTGTGCAGGGCATTTCTCTGCATCTGGGAGTCCAAGGGAAAGTAAAATTGTTGTCGCAGAGAGCAGCAACAGCAGTAGGGAGCAGCAGAAGGAACTCGTGCCCGTACTTCTTCTACAAGACAACTAGAGACTTGTCAGCAAGCGGCTGAGCAGCATCTACGTTCCACTTGCAGTCTGAAAGTTTCCCGTGCCACATGCCTGTTCAACACCTTCCTTATTCGCCTGCCCGCAGCGCTCGCGCTTTCCCCCGCCCGCGCTCTGACCGGCACTCTCCCTCTGACACACATGGTTCCTTGGCCGGTTGCCAAGAGCTCCGGAAAGCAGCTTCTGCCGAAGGAGGCTCGCCTCTTGCGGTTACCTTCTCTGAGCTCCGGAGTCCTGGCTTCTGCCTTTCTTGCTCTTAATGCAAGCAGAAAGCTTTTGCACTGCGTCTGGCGAGGAGAACGTGTGACAGGAGAGCACAAGTTTGTGCAGCTCACCCCTGCCACTGACACAAGCACGGATTTGCAGCACCCTATTCCACCCATGGTGTGACAGGTTTCTGCGCTGTGCAGGGCATTTCTCTGCATCTGGGAGTCCAAGAGAAAGTAAAATTGTTGCCGCAGAGAGCAGCAACAGCAGTAGGGAGCAGCAGAAGGAAGTCGTTTCAGTACTTCTTCCACACGACATCTAGCAACTAATCAGCAAGCGTGCGAGCGGCAGCTATGTTCCACTTGCAATATGAAAGTTTCGCCTGCCAGATACCTGTTCAACACCTTCCTTATTCGCCTGCCCGCAGCGCTCGCTCTTTCCCCCGCCAGCGCGCTGATCGGCACGCTCCCTCTGACACACATGGTTCCTTGGCCGGTTGCCAAGAGCTCCGGAAAGCAGCTTCTGCCGAAGGAGGCTCGCCTCTTGCGGTTACCTTCTCTGAGCTCCGGAGTCCTGGCTTCTGCCTTTCTTGCTCTTAATGCAAGCAGAAAGCTTTTGCACTGCGTCTGGCGAGGAGAACGTGTGACAGGAGAGCACAAGTTTGTGCAGCTCACCCCTGCCACTGACACAAGCACGGATTTGCAGCACCCTATTCCACCCATGGTGTGACAGGTTTCTGCGCTGTGCAGGGCATTTCTCTGCATCTGGGAGTCCAAGGGAAAGTAAAATTGTTGCCGCAGAGAGCAGCAACAGCAGTAGGGAGCAGCAGAAGGAAGTCTTGCCCGTACTTCTACAAGACAACTAGAGACTTGTCAGCAAGCGGCTGAGCAGCATCTACGTTCCACTTGCTGTCTGAAAGTTTCCCGTGCCACATGCCTGTTCAACACCTTCCTTATTCGCCTGCCCGCAGCGCTCGCGCTTTCCCCCGCCCGCGCTCTGACCGGCACTCTCCCTCTGACACACATGGTTCCTTGGCCGGTTGCCAAGAGCTCCGGAAAGCAGCTTCTGCCGAAGGAGGCTCGCCTCTTGCGGTTACCTTCTCTGAGCTCCGGAGTCCTGGCTTCTGCCTTTCTTGCTCTTAATACAAGCAGAAAGCTTTTGCACTGCGTCTGGCGAGCAGAACGTGTGACAGGAGAGCACATGTTTGTGCAGCTCACCCCTGCCACTGACACAAGCACGGATTTGCAGCACCCTATTCCACCCATGGTGTCACAGGTTTCTGCGCTGTGCAGGGCATTTCTCTGCATCTGGGAGTCCAAGAGAAAGTAAAATTGTTGCCGCAGAGAGCAGCAACAGCAGTAGGGAGCAGCAGAAGGAACTCGTGCCCGTACTTCTTCCACACGACATCTAGCAACTAATCAGCAAGCGTGCGAGCGGCAGCTATGTTCCACTTGCAATATGAAAGTTTCGCCTGCCAGATTCCTGTTCAACACCTTCCTTATTCGCCTGCCCGCAGCGCTCGCGCTTTCCCCCGCCAGCGCGCTGATCGGCACGCTCCCTCTGACACACATGGTTCCTTGGCCGGTTGCCAAGAGCTCCGGAAAGCAGCTTCTGCCGAAGGAGGCTCGCCTCTTGCGGTTACCTTCTCTGAGCTCCGGAGTCCTGGCTTCTGCCTTTCTTGCTCTTAATGCAAGCAGAAAGCTTTTGCACTGCGTCTGGCGAGGAGAACGTGTGACAGGACAGCACATGTTTGTGCAGCTCACCCCTGCCACTGACACAAGCACGGATTTGCAGCACCCTATTCCACCCATGGTGTGACAGGTTTCTGCGCTGTGCAGGGCATTTCTCTGCATCTGGGAGTCCAAGGGAAAGTAAAATTGTTGCCGCAGAGAGCAGCAACAGCAGTAGGGAGCAGCAGAAGGAAGTCTTGCCCGTACTTCTTCTACAAGACAACTAGAGACTTGTCAGCAAGCGGCTGAGCAGCATCTACGTTCCACTTGCAGTCTGAAAGTTTCCCGTGCCACATGCCTGTTCAACACCTTCCTTATTCGCCTGCCCGCAGCGCTCGCGCTTTCCCCCGCCCGCGCTCTGACCGGCACTCTCCCTCTGACACACATGGTTCCTTGGCCGCTTGCCAAGAGCTCCGGAAAGCAGCTTCTGCCGAAGGAGGCTCGCCTCTTGCGGTTACCTTCTCTGAGCTCCAGAGTCCTGGCTTCTGCCTTTCTTGCTCTTAATGCAAGCAGAAAGCTTTTGCACTGCGTCTGGCGAGGAGAACGTGTGACAGGACAGCACAAGTTTGTGCAGCTCACCCCTGCCACTGACACAAGCACGGATTTGCAGCACCCTATTCCACCCATGGTGTGACAGGTTTCTGCGCTGTGCAGGGCATTTCTCTGCATCTGGGAGTCCAAGGGAAAGTAAAATTGTTGCCGCAGAGAGCAGCAACAGCAGTAGGGAGCAGCAGAAGGAAGTCGTTTCAGTACTTCTTCCACACGACATCTAGCAACTAATCAGCAAGCGTGCGAGCGGCAGCTATGTTCCACTTGCAATATGAAAGTTTCGCCTGCCAGATACCTGTTCAACACCTTCCTTATTCGCCTGCCCGCAGCGCTCGCGCTTTCCCCCGCCCGCGCTCTGACCGGCACTCTCCCTCTGACACACATGGTTCCTTGGCCGGTTGCCAAGAGCTCCGGAAAGCAGCTTCTGCCGAAGGAGGCTCGCCTCTTGCGGTTACCTTCTCTGAGCTCCGGAGTCCTGGCTTCTGCCTTTCTTGCTCTTAATGCAAGCAGAAAGCTTTTGCACTGCGTCTGGCGAGCAGAACGTGTGACAGGAGAGCACAAGTTTGTGCAGCTCACCCCTGCCACTGACACAAGCACGGATTTGCAGCACCCTATTCCACCCATGGTGTCACAGGTTTCTGCGCTGTGCAGGGCATTTCTCTGCATCTGGGAGTCCAACGGAAAGTAAAATTGTTGTCGCAGAGAGCAGCAACAGCAGTAGGGAGCAGCAGAAAGAAGTCTTGCCCGTACTTCTGCAAGACAACTAGAGACTTGTCAGCAAGCGGCTGAGCAGCATCTACGTTCCACTTGCAGTCTGAAAGTTTCCCGTGCCAGATGCCTGTTCAACACCTTCCTTATTCGCCTGCCCGCAGCGCTCGCTCTTTCCCCCGCCAGCGCGCTGATCGGCACTCTCCCTCTGACACACATGGTTCCTTGGCCGGTTGCCAAGAGCTCCGGAAAGCAGCTTCTGCCGAAGGAGGCTCGCCTCTTGCGGTTACCTTCTCTGAGCTCCGGAGTCCTGGCTTCTGCCTTTCTTGCTCTTAATGCAAGCAGAAAGCTTTTGCACTGCGTCTGGCGAGGAGAACGTGTGACAGGACAGCACATGTTTGTGCAGCTCACCCCTGCCACTGACACAAGCACGGATTTGCAGCACCCTATTCCACCCATGGTGTCACAGGTTTCTGCGCTGTGCAGGGCATTTCTCTGCATCTGGGAGTCCAAGGGAAAGTAAAATTGTTGTCGCAGAGAGCAGCAACAGCAGTAGGGAGCAGCAGAAGGAACTCGTGCCCGTACTTCTTCTACAAGACAACTAGAGACTTGTCAGGAAGCGGCTGAGCAGCATCTACGTTCCACTTGCAGTCTGAAAGTTTCCCGTGCCACATGCCTGTTCAACACCTTCCTTATTCGCCTGCCCGCAGGGCTCGCGCTTTCCCCCGCCCGCGCTCTGACCGGCACTCTCCCTCTGACACACATGGTTCCTTGGCCGGTTGCCAAGAGCTCCGGAAAGCAGCTTCTGCCGAAGGAGGCTCGCCTCTTGCGGTTACCTTCTCTGAGCTCCGGAGTCCTGGCTTCTGCCTTTCTTGCTCTTAATGCAAGCAGAAAGCTTTTGCACTGCGTCTGGCGAGGAGAACGTGTGACAGGAGAGCACAAGTTTGTGCAGCTCACCCCTGCCACTGACACAAGCACGGATTTGCAGCACCCTATTCCACCCATGGTGTGACAGGTTTCTGCGCTGTGCAGGGCATTTCTCTGCATCTGGGAGTCCAAGGGAAAGTAAAATTGTTGCCGCAGAGAGCAGCAACAGCAGTAGGGAGCAGCAGAAGGAACTCGTGCCCGTACTTCTTCTACAAGACAACTAGAGACTTGTCAGCAAGCGGCTGAGCAGCATCTACGTTCCACTTGCAGTCTGAAAGTTTCCCGTGCCACATGCCTGTTCAACACCTTCCTTATTCGCCTGCCCGCAGCGCTCGCGCTTTCCCCCGCCCGCGCTCTGACCGGCACTCTCCCTCTGACACACATGGTTCCTTGGCCGGTTGCCAAGAGCTCCGGAAAGCAGCTTCTGCCGAAGGAGGCTCGCCTCTTGCGGTTACCTTCTCTGAGCTCCAGAGTCCTGGCTTCTGCCTTTCTTGCTCTTAATGCAAGCAGAAAGCTTTTGCACTGCGTCTGGCGAGGAGAACGTGTGACAGGAGAGCACAAGTTTGTGCAGCTCACCCCTGCCACTGACACAAGCACGGATTTGCAGCACCCTATTCCACTCTTAGTGTGACAGGTTTCTGCGCTGTGCAGGGCATTTCTCTGCATCTGGGAGTCCAAGAGAAAGTAAAATTGTTGCCGCAGAGAGCAGCAACAGCAGTAGGGAGCAGCAGAAGGAAGTCGTTTCAGTACTTCTTCCACACGACATCTAGCAACTAATCAGCAAGCGTGCGAGCGGCAGCTATGTTCCACTTGCAATATGAAAGTTTCGCCTGCCAGATACCTGTTCAACACCTTCCTTATTCGCCTGCCCGCAGCGCTCGCGCTTTCCCCCGCCCGCGCTCTGACCGGCACTCTCCCTCTGACACACATGGTTCCTTGGCCGGTTGCCAAGAGCTCCGGAAAGCAGCTTCTGCCGAAGGAGGCTCGCCTCTTGCGGTTACCTTCTCTGAGCTCCGGAGTCCTGGCTTCTGCCTTTCTTGCTCTTAATGCAAGCAGAAAGCTTTTGCACTGCGTCTGGCGAGGAGAACGTGTGACAGGACAGCACATGTTTGTGCAGCTCACCCCTGCCACTGACACAAGCACGGATTTGCAGCACCCTATTCCACCCTTAGTGTGACAGGTTTCTGCGCTGTGCAGGGCATTTCTCTGCATCTGGGAGTCCAAGGGAAAGTAAAATTGTTGCCGCAGAGAGCAGCAACAGCAGTAGGGAGCAGCAGAAGGAAGTCGTTTCAGTACTTCTTCCACACGACATCTAGCAACTAATCAGCAAGCGTGCGAGCGGCAGCTATGTTCCACTTGCAATATGAAAGTTTCGCCTGCCAGATGCCTGTTCAACACCTTCCTTATTCGCCTGCCCGCAGGGCTCGCGCTTTCCCCCGCCCGCGCTCTGACCGGCACTCTCCCTCTGACACACATGGTTCCTTGGCCGGTTGCCAAGAGCTCCGGAAAGCAGCTTCTGCCGAAGGAGGCTCGCCTCTTGCGGTTACCTTCTCTGAGCTCCGGAGTCCTGGCTTCTGCCTTTCTTGCTCTTAATGCAAGCAGAAAGCTTTTGCACTGCGTCTGGCGAGGAGAACGTGTGACAGGACAGCACATGTTTGTGCAGCTCACCCCTGCCACTGACACAAGCACGGATTTGCAGCACCCTATTCCACCCATGGTGTCACAGGTTTCTGCGCTGTGCAGGGCATTTCTCTGCATCTGGGAGTCCAAGGGAAAGTAAAATTGTTGTCGCAGAGAGCAGCAACAGCAGTAGGGAGCAGCAGAAGGCAGTCTTGCCCGTACTTCTTCTACAAGACAACTAGAGACTTGTCAGCAAGCGGCTGAGCAGCATCTACGTTCCACTTGCAGTCTGAAAGTTTCCCGTGCCACATGCCTGTTCAACACCTTCCTTATTCGCCTGCCCGCAGCGCTCGCGCTTTCCCCCGCCCGCGCTCTGACCGGCACTCTCCCTCTGACACACATGGTTCCTTGGCCGGTTGCCAAGAGCTCCGGAAAGCAGCTTCTGCCGAAGGAGGCTCGCCTCTTGCGGTTACCTTCTCTGAGCTCCGGAGTCCTGGCTTCTGCCTTTCTTGCTCTTAATGCAAGCAGAAAGCTTTTGCACTGCGTCTGGCGAGGAGAACGTGTGACAGGAGAGCACAAGTTTGTGCAGCTCACCCCTGCCACTGACACAAGCACGGATTTGCAGCACCCTATTCCACCCATGGTGTGACAGGTTTCTGCGCTGTGCAGGGCATTTCTCTGCATCTGGGAGTCCAAGGGAAAGTAAAATTGTTGCCGCAGAGAGCAGCAACAGCAGTAGGGAGCAGCAGAAGGCAGTTTTGCCCGTACTTCTTCTACAAGACAACTAGAGACTTGTCAGCAAGCGGCTGAGCAGCATCTACGTTCCACTTGCAGTCTGAAAGTTTCCCGTGCCACATGCCTGTTCAACACCTTCCTTATTCGCCTGCCCGCAGCGCTCGCGCTTTCCCCCGCCCGCGCTCTGACCGGCACTCTCCCTCTGACACACATGGTTCCTTGGCCGGTTGCCAAGAGCTCCGGAAAGCAGCTTCTGCCGAAGGAGGCTCGCCTCTTGCGGTTACCTTCTCTGAGCTCCGGAGTCCTGGCTTCTGCCTTTCTTGCTCTTAATGCAAGCAGAAAGCTTTTGCACTGCGTCTGGCGAGGAGAACGTGTGACAGGAGAGCACAAGTTTGTGCAGCTCACCCCTGCCACTGACACAAGCACGGATTTGCAGCACCCTATTCCACCCATGGTGTGACAGGTTTCTGCGCTGTGCAGGGCATTTCTCTGCATCTGGGAGTCCAAGGGAAAGTAAAATTGTTGCCGCAGAGAGCAGCAACAGCAGTAGGGAGCAGCAGAAGGAAGTCGTTTCAGTACTTCTTCCACACGACATCTAGCAACTAATCAGCAAGCGGGCGAGCGGCAGCTATGTTCCACTTGCAATATGAAAGTTTCGCCTGCCAGATACCTGTTCAACACCTTCCTTATTCGCCTGCCCGCAGCGCTCGCTCTTTCCCCCGCCAGCGCGCTGATCGGCACGCTCCTTCTGACACACATGGTTCCTTGGCCGGTTGCCAAGAGCTCCGGAAAGCAGCTTCTGCCGAAGGAGGCTCGCCTCTTGCGGTTACCTTCTCTGAGCTCCGGAGTCCTGGCTTCTGCCTTTCTTGCTCTTAATGCAAGCAGAAAGCTTTTGCACTGCGTCTGGCGAGGAGAACGTGTGACAGGACAGCACATGTTTGTGCAGCTCACCCCTGCCACTGACACAAGCACGGATTTGCAGCACCCTATTCCACCCTTAGTGTGACAGGTTTCTGCGCTGTGCAGGGCATTTCTCTGCATCTGGGAGTCCAACGGAAAGTAAAATTGTTGTCGCAGAGAGCAGCAACAGCAGTAGGGAGCAGCAGAAGGAAGTCGTTTCAGTACTTCTTCCACACGACATCTAGCAACTAATCAGCAAGCGTGCGAGCGGCAGCTATGTTCCACTTGCAATATGAAAGTTTCGCCTGCCAGATGCCTGTTCAACACCTTCCTTATTCGCCTGCCCGCAGCGCTCGCGCTTTCCCCCGCCCGCGCTCTGACCGGCACTCTCCCTCTGACACACATGGTTCCTTGGCCGCTTGCCAAGAGCTCCGGAAAGCAGCTTCTGCCGAAGGAGGCTCGCCTCTTGCGGTTACCTTCTCTGAGCTCCGGAGTCCTGGCTTCTGCCTTTCTTGCTCTTAATGCAAGCAGAAAGCTTTTGCACTGCGTCTGGCGAGGAGAACGTGTGACAGGACAGCACATGTTTGTGCAGCTCACCCCTGCCACTGACACAAGCACGGATTTGCAGCACCCTATTCCACCCATGGTGTGACAGGTTTCTGCGCTGTGCAGGGCATTTCTCTGCATCTGGGAGTCCAAGGGAAAGTAAAATTGTTGCCGCAGAGAGCAGCAACAGCAGTAGGGAGCAGCAGAAGGCAGTCTTGCCCGTACTTCTTCTACAAGACAACTAGAGACTTGTCAGCAAGCGGCTGAGCAGCATCTACGTTCCACTTGCAGTCTGAAAGTTTCCCGTGCGAGATGCCTGTTCAACACCTTCCTTATTCGCCTGCCCGCAGCGCTCGTTCTTTCCCCCGCCAGCGCGCTGATCGGCACGCTCCCTCTGACACACATGGTTCCTTGGCCGGTTGCCAAGAGCTCCGGAAAGCAGCTTCTGCCGAAGGAGGCTCGCCTCTTGCGGTTACCTTCTCTGAGCTCCGGAGTCCTGGCTTCTGCCTTTCTTGCTCTTAATGCAAGCAGAAAGCTTTTGCACTGCGTCTGGCGAGGAGAACGTGTGACAGGACAGCACATGTTTGTGCAGCTCACCCCTGCCACTGACACAAGCACGGATTTGCAGCACCCTATTCCACCCATGGTGTCACAGGTTTCTGCGCTGTGCAGGGCATTTCTCTGCATCTGGGAGTCCAAGGGAAAGTAAAATTGTTGTCGCAGAGAGCAGCAACAGCAGTAGGGAGCAGCAGAAGGAACTCGTGCCCGTACTTCTTCTACAAGACAACTAGAGACTTGTCAGGAAGCGGCTGAGCAGCATCTACGTTCCACTTGCAGTCTGAAAGTTTCCCGTGCCACATGCCTGTTCAACACCTTCCTTATTCGCCTGCCCGCAGCGCTCGCGCTTTCCCCCGCCCGCGCTCTGACCGGCACTCTCCCTCTGACACACATGGTTCCTTGGCCGGTTGCCAAGAGCTCCGGAAAGCAGCTTCTGCCGAAGGAGGCTCGCCTCTTGCGGTTACCTTCTCTGAGCTCCGGAGTCCTGGCTTCTGCCTTTCTTGCTCTTAATGCAAGCAGAAAGCTTTTGCACTGCGTCTGGCGAGGAGAACGTGTGACAGGACAGCACATGTTTGTGCAGCTCACCCCTGCCACTGACACAAGCACGGATTTGCAGCACCCTATTCCACCCTTAGTGTGACAGGTTTCTGCGCTGTGCAGGGCATTTCTCTGCATCTGGGAGTCCAAGGGAAAGTAAAATTGTTGTCGCAGAGAGCAGCAACAGCAGTAGGGAGCAGCAGAAGGAACTCGTGCCCGTACTTCTTCTACAAGACAACTAGAGACTTGTCAGCAAGCGGCTGAGCAGCATCTACGTTCCACTTGCAGTCTGAAAGTTTCCCGTGCCACATGCCTGTTCAACACCTTCCTTATTCGCCTGCCCGCAGCGCTCGCGCTTTCCCCCGCCCGCGCTCTGACCGGCACTCTCCCTCTGACACACATGGTTCCTTGGCCGGTTGCCAAGAGCTCCGGAAAGCAGCTTCTGCCGAAGGAGGCTCGCCTCTTGCGGTTACCTTCTCTGAGCTCCAGAGTCCTGGCTTCTGCCTTTCTTGCTCTTAATGCAAGCAGAAAGCTTTTGCACTGCGTCTGGCGAGGAGAACGTGTGACAGGAGAGCACAAGTTTGTGCAGCTCACCCCTGCCACTGACACAAGCACGGATTTGCAGCACCCTATTCCACTCTTAGTGTGACAGGTTTCTGCGCTGTGCAGGGCATTTCTCTGCATCTGGGAGTCCAAGGGAAAGTAAAATTGTTGCCGCAGAGAGCAGCAACAGCAGTAGGGAGCAGCAGAAGGAAGTCGTTTCAGTACTTCTTCCACACGACATCTAGCAACTAATCAGCAAGCGTGCGAGCGGCAGCTATGTTCCACTTGCAATATGAAAGTTTCGCCTGCCAGATACCTGTTCAACACCTTCCTTATTCGCCTGCCCGCAGCGCTCGCGCTTTCCCCCGCCCGCGCTCTGACCGGCACTCTCCCTCTGACACACATGGTTCCTTGGCCGGTTGCCAAGAGCTCCGGAAAGCAGCTTCTGCCGAAGGAGGCTCGCCTCTTGCGGTTACCTTCTCTGAGCTCCGGAGTCCTGGCTTCTGCCTTTCTTGCTCTTAATGCAAGCAGAAAGCTTTTGCACTGCGTCTGGCGAGGAGAACGTGTGACAGGAGAGCACAAGTTTGTGCAGCTCACCCCTGCCACTGACACAAGCACGGATTTGCAGCACCCTATTCCACCCTTAGTGTGACAGGTTTCTGCGCTGTGCAGGGCATTTCTCTGCATCTGGGAGTCCAAGAGAAAGTAAAATTGTTGCCGCAGAGAGCAGCAACAGCAGTAGGGAGCAGCAGAAGGAAGTCGTTTCAGTACTTCTTCCACACGACATCTAGCAACTAATCAGCAAGCGTGCGAGCGGCAGCTATGTTCCACTTGCAATATGAAAGTTTCGCCTGCCAGATACCTGTTCAACACCTTCCTTATTCGCCTGCCCGCAGCGCTCGCTCTTTCCCCCGCCAGCGCGCTGATCGGCACGCTCCCTCTGACACACATGGTTCCTTGGCCGGTTGCCAAGAGCTCCGGAAAGCAGCTTCTGCCGAAGGAGGCTCGCCTCTTGCGGTTACCTTCTCTGAGCTCCGGAGTCCTGGCTTCTGCCTTTCTTGCTCTTAATGCAAGCAGAAAGCTTTTGCACTGCGTCTGGCGAGGAGAACGTGTGACAGGACAGCACATGTTTGTGCAGCTCACCCCTGCCACTGACACAAGCACGGATTTGCAGCACCCTATTCCACCCATGGTGTCACAGGTTTCTGCGCTGTGCAGGGCATTTCTCTGCATCTGGGAGTCCAAGGGAAAGTAAAATTGTTGTCGCAGAGAGCAGCAACAGCAGTAGGGAGCAGCAGAAGGCAGTCTTGCCCGTACTTCTTCTACAAGACAACTAGAGACTTGTCAGCAAGCGGCTGAGCAGCATCTACGTTCCACTTGCAGTCTGAAAGTTTCCCGTGCCACATGCCTGTTCAACACCTTCCTTATTCGCCTGCCCGCAGCGCTCGCGCTTTCCCCCGCCCGCGCTCTGACCGGCACTCTCCCTCTGACACACATGGTTCCTTGGCCGGTTGCCAAGAGCTCCGGAAAGCAGCTTCTGCCGAAGGAGGCTCGCCTCTTGCGGTTACCTTCTCTGAGCTCCGGAGTCCTGGCTTCTGCCTTTCTTGCTCTTAATGCAAGCAGAAAGCTTTTGCACTGCGTCTGGCAAGGAGAACGTGTGACAGGAGAGCACAAGTTTGTGCAGCTCACCCCTGCCACTGACACAAGCACGGATTTGCAGCACCCTATTCCACCCATGGTGTGACAGGTTTCTGCGCTGTGCAGGGCATTTCTCTGCATCTGGGAGTCCAAGGGAAAGTAAAATTGTTGCCGCAGAGAGCAGCAACAGCAGTAGGGAGCAGCAGAAGGCAGTTTTGCCCGTACTTCTTCTACAAGACAACTAGAGACTTGTCAGCAAGCGGCTGAGCAGCATCTACGTTCCACTTGCAGTCTGAAAGTTTCCCGTGCCACATGCCTGTTCAACACCTTCCTTATTCGCCTGCCCGCAGCGCTCGCGCTTTCCCCCGCCCGCGCTCTGACCGGCACTCTCCCTCTGACACACATGGTTCCTTGGCCGGTTGCCAAGAGCTCCGGAAAGCAGCTTCTGCCGAAGGAGGCTCGCCTCTTGCGGTTACCTTCTCTGAGCTCCGGAGTCCTGGCTTCTGCCTTTCTTGCTCTTAATGCAAGCAGAAAGCTTTTGCACTGCGTCTGGCGAGGAGAACGTGTGACAGGAGAGCACATGTTTGTGCAGCTCACCCCTGCCACTGACACAAGCACGGATTTGCAGCACCCTATTCCACCCATGGTGTGACAGGTTTCTGCGCTGTGCAGGGCATTTCTCTGCATCTGGGAGTCCAAGGGAAAGTAAAATTGTTGCCGCAGAGAGCAGCAACAGCAGTAGGGAGCAGCAGAAGGAAGTCGTTTCAGTACTTCTTCCACACGACATCTAGCAACTAATCAGCAAGCGTGCGAGCGGCAGCTATGTTCCACTTGCAATATGAAAGTTTCGCCTGCCAGATACCTGTTCAACACCTTCCTTATTCGCCTGCCCGCAGCGCTCGCGCTTTCCCCCGCCAGCGCGCTGATCGGCACGCTCCCTCTGACACACATGGTTCCTTGGCCGCTTGCAAAAGAGCTCCGGAAAGCAGCTTCTGCCGAAGGAGGCTCGCCTCTTGCGGTTACCTTCTCTGAGCTCCGGAGTCCTGGCTTCTGCCTTTCTTGCTCTTAATGCAAGCAGAAAGCTTTTGCACTGCGTCTGGCGAGGAGAACGTGTGACAGGACAGCACAAGTTTGTGCAGCTCACACCTGCCACTGACACAAGCACGGATTTGCAGCACCCTATTCCACCCATGGTGTGACAGGTTTCTGCGCTGTGCAGGGCATTTCTCTGCATCTGGGAGTCCAAGGGAAAGTAAAATTGTTGCCGCAGAGAGCAGCAACAGCAGTAGGGAGCAGCAGAAGGAGGTCGTTTCAGTACTTCTTCCACACGACATCTAGCAACTAATCAGCAAGCGTGCGAGCGGCAGCTATGTTCCACTTGCAATATGAAAGTTTCGCCTGCCAGATACCTGTTCAACACCTTCCTTATTCGCCTGCCCGCAGCGCTCGCGCTTTCCCCCGCCCGCGCTCTGACCGGCACTCTCCCTCTGACACACATGGTTCCTTGGCCGGTTGCCAAGAGCTCCGGAAAGCAGCTTCTGCCGAAGGAGGCTCGCCTCTTGCGGTTACCTTCTCTGAGCTCCGGAGTCCTGGCTTCTGCCTTTCTTGCTCTTAATGCAAGCAGAAAGCTTTTGCACTGCGTCTGGCGAGGAGAACGTGTGACAGGACAGCACATGTTTGTGCAGCTCACCCCTGCCACTGACACAAGCACGGATTTGCAGCACCCTATTCCACCCATGGTGTGACAGGTTTCTGCGCTGTGCAGGGCATTTCTCTGCATCTGGGAGTCCAACGGAAAGTAAAATTGTTGTCGCAGAGAGCAGCAACAGCAGTAGGGAGCAGCAGAAAGAAGTCTTGCCCGTACTTCTACAAGACAACTAGAGACTTGTCAGCAAGCGGCTGAGCAGCATCTACGTTCCACTTGCAGTCTGAAAGTTTCCCGTGCCAGATGCCTGTTCAACACCTTCCTTATTCGCCTGCCCGCAGCGCTCGCTCTTTCCCCCGCCAGCGCGCTGATCGGCACGCTCCCTCTGACACACATGGTTCCTTGGCCGGTTGCCAAGAGCTCCGGAAAGCAGCTTCTGCCGAAGGAGGCTCGCCTCTTGCGGTTACCTTCTCTGAGCTCCGGAGTCCTGGCTTCTGCCTTTCTTGCTCTTAATGCAAGCAGAAAGCTTTTGCACTGCGTCTGGCGAGGAGAACGTGTGACAGGACAGCACATGTTTGTGCAGCTCACCCCTGCCACTGACACAAGCACGGATTTGCAGCACCCTATTCCACCCTTAGTGTGACAGGTTTCTGCGCTGTGCAGGGCATTTCTCTGCATCTGGGAGTCCAACGGAAAGTAAAATTGTTGTCGCAGAGAGCAGCAACAGCAGTAGGGAGCAGCAGAAGGAAGTCGTTTCAGTACTTCTTCCACACGACATCTAGCAACTAATCAGCAAGCGTGCGAGCGGCAGCTATGTTCCACTTGCAATATGAAAGTTTCGCCTGCCAGATGCCTGTTCAACACCTTCCTTATTCGCCTGCCCGCAGGGCTCGCGCTTTCCCCCGCCCGCGCTCTGACCGGCACTCTCCCTCTGACACACATGGTTCCTTGGCCGGTTGCCAAGAGCTCCGGAAAGCAGCTTCTGCCGAAGGAGGCTCGCCTCTTGCGGTTACCTTCTCTGAGCTCCGGAGTCCTGGCTTCTGCCTTTCTTGCTCTTAATGCAAGCAGAAAGCTTTTGCACTGCGTCTGGCGAGGAGAACGTGTGACAGGACAGCACATGTTTGTGCAGCTCACCCCTGCCACTGACACAAGCACGGATTTGCAGCACCCTATTCCACCCATGGTGTGACAGGTTTCTGCGCTGTGCAGGGCATTTCTCTGCATCTGGGAGTCCAAGAGAAAGTAAAATTGTTGCCGCAGAGAGCAGCAACAGCAGTAGGGAGCAGCAGAAGGAAGTCGTTTCAGTACTTCTTCCACACGACATCTAGCAACTAATCAGCAAGCGTGCGAGCGGCATCTACGTTCCACTTGCAGTCTGAAAGTTTCCCGTGCCACATGCCTGTTCAACACCTTCCTTATTCGCCTGCCCGCAGCGCTCGCGCTTTCCCCCGCCCTCGCGCTGACCGGCACTCTCCCTCTGACACACATGGTTCCTTGGCCGCTTGCCAAGAGCTCCGGAAAGCAGCTTCTGCCGAAGGAGGCTCGCCTCTTGCGGTTACCTTCTCTGAGCTCCGGAGTCCTGGCTTCTGCCTTTCTTGCTCTTAATGCAAGCAGAAAGCTTTTGCACTGCGTCTGGCGAGGAGAACGTGTGACAGGACAGCACATGTTTGTGCAGCTCACCCCTGCCACTGACACAAGCACGGATTTGCAGCACCCTATTCCACCCATGGTGTGACAGGTTTCTGCGCTGTGCAGGGCATTTCTCTGCATCTGGGAGTCCAAGGGAAAGTAAAATTGTTGCCGCAGAGAGCAGCAACAGCAGTAGGGAGCAGCAGAAGGCAGTCTTGCCCGTACTTCTTCTACAAGACAACTAGAGACTTGTCAGCAAGCGGCTGAGCAGCATCTACGTTCCACTTGCAGTCTGAAAGTTTCCCGTGCGAGATGCCTGTTCAACACCTTCCTTATTCGCCTGCCCGCAGCGCTCGCTCTTTCCCCCGCCAGCGCGCTGATCGGCACGCTCCCTCTGACACACATGGTTCCTTGGCCGGTTGCCAAGAGCTCCGGAAAGCAGCTTCTGCCGAAGGAGGCTCGCCTCTTGCGGTTACCTTCTCTGAGCTCCGGAGTCCTGGCTTCTGCCTTTCTTGCTCTTAATGCAAGCAGAAAGCTTTTGCACTGCGTCTGGCGAGGAGAACGTGTGACAGGACAGCACATGTTTGTGCAGCTCACCCCTGCCACTGACACAAGCACGGATTTGCAGCACCCTATTCCACCCATGGTGTCACAGGTTTCTGCGCTGTGCAGGGCATTTCTCTGCATCTGGGAGTCCAAGGGAAAGTAAAATTGTTGTCGCAGAGAGCAGCAACAGCAGTAGGGAGCAGCAGAAGGAACTCGTGCCCGTACTTCTTCTACAAGACAACTAGAGACTTGTCAGGAAGCGGCTGAGCAGCATCTACGTTCCACTTGCAGTCTGAAAGTTTCCCGTGCCACATGCCTGTTCAACACCTTCCTTATTCGCCTGCCCGCAGCGCTCGCGCTTTCCCCCGCCCGCGCTCTGACCGGCACTCTCCCTCTGACACACATGGTTCCTTGGCCGGTTGCCAAGAGCTCCGGAAAGCAGCTTCTGCCGAAGGAGGCTCGCCTCTTGCGGTTACCTTCTCTGAGCTCCGGAGTCCTGGCTTCTGCCTTTCTTGCTCTTAATGCAAGCAGAAAGCTTTTGCACTGCGTCTGGCGAGGAGAACGTGTGACAGGACAGCACATGTTTGTGCAGCTCACCCCTGCCACTGACACAAGCACGGATTTGCAGCACCCTATTCCACCCTTAGTGTGACAGGTTTCTGCGCTGTGCAGGGCATTTCTCTGCATCTGGGAGTCCAAGGGAAAGTAAAATTGTTGTCGCAGAGAGCAGCAACAGCAGTAGGGAGCAGCAGAAGGAACTCGTGCCCGTACTTCTTCTACAAGACAACTAGAGACTTGTCAGCAAGCGGCTGAGCAGCATCTACGTTCCACTTGCAGTCTGAAAGTTTCCCGTGCCACATGCCTGTTCAACACCTTCCTTATTCGCCTGCCCGCAGCGCTCGCGCTTTCCCCCGCCCGCGCTCTGACCGGCACTCTCCCTCTGACACACATGGTTCCTTGGCCGGTTGCCAAGAGCTCCGGAAAGCAGCTTCTGCCGAAGGAGGCTCGCCTCTTGCGGTTACCTTCTCTGAGCTCCAGAGTCCTGGCTTCTGCCTTTCTTGCTCTTAATGCAAGCAGAAAGCTTTTGCACTGCGTCTGGCGAGGAGAACGTGTGACAGGAGAGCACAAGTTTGTGCAGCTCACCCCTGCCACTGACACAAGCACGGATTTGCAGCACCCTATTCCACTCTTAGTGTGACAGGTTTCTGCGCTGTGCAGGGCATTTCTCTGCATCTGGGAGTCCAAGGGAAAGTAAAATTGTTGCCGCAGAGAGCAGCAACAGCAGTAGGGAGCAGCAGAAGGAAGTCGTTTCAGTACTTCTTCCACACGACATCTAGCAACTAATCAGCAAGCGTGCGAGCGGCAGCTATGTTCCACTTGCAATATGAAAGTTTCGCCTGCCAGATACCTGTTCAACACCTTCCTTATTCGCCTGCCCGCAGCGCTCGCGCTTTCCCCCGCCCGCGCTCTGACCGGCACTCTCCCTCTGACACACATGGTTCCTTGGCCGGTTGCCAAGAGCTCCGGAAAGCAGCTTCTGCCGAAGGAGGCTCGCCTCTTGCGGTTACCTTCTCTGAGCTCCGGAGTCCTGGCTTCTGCCTTTCTTGCTCTTAATGCAAGCAGAAAGCTTTTGCACTGCGTCTGGCGAGGAGAACGTGTGACAGGAGAGCACAAGTTTGTGCAGCTCACCCCTGCCACTGACACAAGCACGGATTTGCAGCACCCTATTCCACCCTTAGTGTGACAGGTTTCTGCGCTGTGCAGGGCATTTCTCTGCATCTGGGAGTCCAAGAGAAAGTAAAATTGTTGCCGCAGAGAGCAGCAACAGCAGTAGGGAGCAGCAGAAGGAAGTCGTTTCAGTACTTCTTCCACACGACATCTAGCAACTAATCAGCAAGCGTGCGAGCGGCAGCTATGTTCCACTTGCAATATGAAAGTTTCGCCTGCCAGATACCTGTTCAACACCTTCCTTATTCGCCTGCCCGCAGCGCTCGCTCTTTCCCCCGCCAGCGCGCTGATCGGCACGCTCCCTCTGACACACATGGTTCCTTGGCCGGTTGCCAAGAGCTCCGGAAAGCAGCTTCTGCCGAAGGAGGCTCGCCTCTTGCGGTTACCTTCTCTGAGCTCCGGAGTCCTGGCTTCTGCCTTTCTTGCTCTTAATGCAAGCAGAAAGCTTTTGCACTGCGTCTGGCGAGGAGAACGTGTGACAGGACAGCACATGTTTGTGCAGCTCACCCCTGCCACTGACACAAGCACGGATTTGCAGCACCCTATTCCACCCATGGTGTGACAGGTTTCTGCGCTGTGCAGGGCATTTCTCTGCATCTGGGAGTCCAAGGGAAAGTAAAATTGTTGCCGCAGAGAGCAGCAACAGCAGTAGGGAGCAGCAGAAGGCAGTCTTGCCCGTACTTCTTCTACAAGACAACTAGAGACTTGTCAGCAAGCGGCTGAGCAGCATCTACGTTCCACTTGCAGTCTGAAAGTTTCCCGTGCCAGATGCCTGTTCAACACCTTCCTTATTCGCCTGCCCGCAGCGCTCGCTCTTTCCCCCGCCAGCGCGCTGATCGGCACGCTCCCTCTGACACACATGGTTCCTTGGCCGGTTGCCAAGAGCTCCGGAAAGCAGCTTCTGCCGAAGGAGGCTCGCCTCTTGCGGTTACCTTCTCTGAGCTCCGGAGTCCTGGCTTCTGCCTTTCTTGCTCTTAATGCAAGCAGAAAGCTTTTGCACTGCGTCTGGCGAGGAGAACGTGTGACAGGACAGCACATGTTTGTGCAGCTCACCCCTGCCACTGACACAAGCACGGATTTGCAGCACCCTATTCCACCCATGGTGTCACAGGTTTCTGCGCTGTGCAGGGCATTTCTCTGCATCTGGGAGTCCAAGGGAAAGTAAAATTGTTGTCGCAGAGAGCAGCAACAGCAGTAGGGAGCAGCAGAAGGAACTCGTGCCCGTACTTCTTCTACAAGACAACTAGAGACTTGTCAGGAAGCGGCTGAGCAGCATCTACGTTCCACTTGCAGTCTGAAAGTTTCCCGTGCCACATGCCTGTTCAACACCTTCCTTATTCGCCTGCCCGCAGCGCTCGCGCTTTCCCCCGCCCGCGCTCTGACCGGCACTCTCCCTCTGACACACATGGTTCCTTGGCCGGTTGCCAAGAGCTCCGGAAAGCAGCTTCTGCCGAAGGAGGCTCGCCTCTTGCGGTTACCTTCTCTGAGCTCCGGAGTCCTGGCTTCTGCCTTTCTTGCTCTTAATGCAAGCAGAAAGCTTTTGCACTGCGTCTGGCGAGGAGAACGTGTGACAGGACAGCACATGTTTGTGCAGCTCACCCCTGCCACTGACACAAGCACGGATTTGCAGCACCCTATTCCACCCTTAGTGTGACAGGTTTCTGCGCTGTGCAGGGCATTTCTCTGCATCTGGGAGTCCAAGGGAAAGTAAAATTGTTGTCGCAGAGAGCAGCAACAGCAGTAGGGAGCAGCAGAAGGAACTCGTGCCCGTACTTCTTCTACAAGACAACTAGAGACTTGTCAGCAAGCGGCTGAGCAGCATCTACGTTCCACTTGCAGTCTGAAAGTTTCCCGTGCCACATGCCTGTTCAACACCTTCCTTATTCGCCTGCCCGCAGCGCTCGCGCTTTCCCCCGCCCGCGCTCTGACCGGCACTCTCCCTCTGACACACATGGTTCCTTGGCCGGTTGCCAAGAGCTCCGGAAAGCAGCTTCTGCCGAAGGAGGCTCGCCTCTTGCGGTTACCTTCTCTGAGCTCCAGAGTCCTGGCTTCTGCCTTTCTTGCTCTTAATGCAAGCAGAAAGCTTTTGCACTGCGTCTGGCGAGGAGAACGTGTGACAGGAGAGCACAAGTTTGTGCAGCTCACCCCTGCCACTGACACAAGCACGGATTTGCAGCACCCTATTCCACTCTTAGTGTGACAGGTTTCTGCGCTGTGCAGGGCATTTCTCTGCATCTGGGAGTCCAAGGGAAAGTAAAATTGTTGCCGCAGAGAGCAGCAACAGCAGTAGGGAGCAGCAGAAGGAAGTCGTTTCAGTACTTCTTCCACACGACATCTAGCAACTAATCAGCAAGCGTGCGAGCGGCAGCTATGTTCCACTTGCAATATGAAAGTTTCGCCTGCCAGATACCTGTTCAACACCTTCCTTATTCGCCTGCCCGCAGCGCTCGCGCTTTCCCCCGCCCGCGCTCTGACCGGCACTCTCCCTCTGACACACATGGTTCCTTGGCCGGTTGCCAAGAGCTCCGGAAAGCAGCTTCTGCCGAAGGAGGCTCGCCTCTTGCGGTTACCTTCTCTGAGCTCCGGAGTCCTGGCTTCTGCCTTTCTTGCTCTTAATGCAAGCAGAAAGCTTTTGCACTGCGTCTGGCGAGGAGAACGTGTGACAGGAGAGCACAAGTTTGTGCAGCTCACCCCTGCCACTGACACAAGCACGGATTTGCAGCACCCTATTCCACCCTTAGTGTGACAGGTTTCTGCGCTGTGCAGGGCATTTCTCTGCATCTGGGAGTCCAAGAGAAAGTAAAATTGTTGCCGCAGAGAGCAGCAACAGCAGTAGGGAGCAGCAGAAGGAAGTCGTTTCAGTACTTCTTCCACACGACATCTAGCAACTAATCAGCAAGCGTGCGAGCGGCAGCTATGTTCCACTTGCAATATGAAAGTTTCGCCTGCCAGATACCTGTTCAACACCTTCCTTATTCGCCTGCCCGCAGCGCTCGCTCTTTCCCCCGCCAGCGCGCTGATCGGCACGCTCCCTCTGACACACATGGTTCCTTGGCCGGTTGCCAAGAGCTCCGGAAAGCAGCTTCTGCCGAAGGAGGCTCGCCTCTTGCGGTTACCTTCTCTGAGCTCCGGAGTCCTGGCTTCTGCCTTTCTTGCTCTTAATGCAAGCAGAAAGCTTTTGCACTGCGTCTGGCGAGGAGAACGTGTGACAGGAGAGCACATGTTTGTGCAGCTCACCCCTGCCACTGACACAAGCACGGATTTGCAGCACCCTATTCCACCCATGGTGTCACAGGTTTCTGCGCTGTGCAGGGCATTTCTCTGCATCTGGGAGTCCAAGGGAAAGTAAAATTGTTGTCGCAGAGAGCAGCAACAGCAGTAGGGAGCAGCAGAAGGAAGTCTTGCCCGTACTTCTACAAGACAACTAGAGACTTGTCAGCAAGCGGCTGAGCAGCATCTACGTTCCACTTGCAGTCTGAAAGTTTCCCGTGCCACATGCCTGTTCAACACCTTTCTTATTCGCCTGCCCGCAGCGCTCGCGCTTTCCCCCGCCCGCGCTCTGACCGGCACTCTCCCTCTGACACACATGGTTCCTTGGCCGGTTGCCAAGAGCTCCGGAAAGCAGCTTCTGCCGAAGGAGGCTCGCCTCTTGCGGTTACCTTCTCTGAGCTCCGGAGTCCTGGCTTCTGCCTTTCTTGCTCTTAATGCAAGCAGAAAGCTTTTGCACTGCGTCTGGCGAGGAGAACGTGTGACAGGACAGCACATGTTTGTGCAGATCACCCCTGCCACTGACACAAGCACGGATTTGCAGCACCCTATTCCACCCACGGTGTCACAGGTTTCTGCGCTGTGCAGGGCATTTCTCTGCATCTGGGAGTCCAAGGGAAAGTAAAATTGTTGTCGCAGAGAGCAGCAACAGCAGTAGGGAGCAGCAGAAGGAACTCGTGGCCGTACTTCTTCTACAAGACAACTAGAGACTTGTCAGCAAGCGGCTGAGCAGCATCTACGTTCCACTTGCAGTCTGAAAGTTTCCCGTGCCACATGCCTGTTCAACACCTTCCTTATTCGCCTGCCCGCAGCGCTCGCGCTTTCCCCCGCCCGCGCTCTGACCGGCACTCTCCCTCTGACACACATGGTTCCTTGGCCGGTTGCCAAGAGCTCCGGAAAGCAGCTTCTGCCGAAGGAGGCTCGCCTCTTGCGGTTACCTTCTCTGAGCTCCGGAGTCCTGGCTTCTGCCTTTCTTGCTCTTAATGCAAGCAGAAAGCTTTTGCACTGCGTCTGGCGAGGAGAACGTGTGACAGGACAGCACATGTTTGTGCAGCTCACCCCTGCCACTGACACAAGCACGGATTTGCAGCACCCTATTCCACCCATGGTGTGACAGGTTTCTGCGCTGTGCAGGGCATTTCTCTGCATCTGGGAGTCCAAGGGAAAGTAAAATTGTTGCCGCAGAGAGCAGCAACAGCAGTAGGGAGCAGCAGAAGGAAGTCGTTTCAGTACTTCTTCCACACGACATCTAGCAACTAATCAGCAAGCGTGCGAGCGGCAGCTATGTTCCACTTGCAATATGAAAGTTTCGCCTGCCAGATACCTGTTCAACACCTTCCTTATTCGCCTGCCCGCAGCGCTCGCGCTTTCCCCCGCCAGCGCGCTGATCGGCACGCTCCCTCTGACACACATGGTTCCTTGGCCGCTTGCAAAAGAGCTCCGGAAAGCAGCTTCTGCCGAAGGAGGCTCGCCTCTTGCGGTTACCTTCTCTGAGCTCCGGAGTCCTGGCTTCTGCCTTTCTTGCTCTTAATGCAAGCAGAAAGCTTTTGCACTGCGTCTGGCGAGGAGAACGTGTGACAGGACAGCACATGTTTGTGCAGCTCACCCCTGCCACTGACACAAGCACGGATTTGCAGCACCCTATTCCACCCATGGTGTGACAGGTTTCTGCGCTGTGCAGGGCATTTCTCTGCATCTGGGAGTCCAAGGGAAAGTAAAATTGTTGCCGCAGAGAGCAGCAACAGCAGTAGGGAGCAGCAGAAGGAAGTCGTTTCAGTACTTCTTCCACACGACATCTAGCAACTAATCAGCAAGCGTGCGAGCGGCAGCTATGTTCCACTTGCAATATGAAAGTTTCGCCTGCCAGATACCTGTTCAACACCTTCCTTATTCGCCTGCCCGCAGCGCTCGCGCTTTCCCCCGCCCGCGCTCTGACCGGCACTCTCCCTCTGACACACATGGTTCCTTGGCCGGTTGCCAAGAGCTCCGGAAAGCAGCTTCTGCCGAAGGAGGCTCGCCTCTTGCGGTTACCTTCTCTGAGCTCCGGAGTCCTGGCTTCTGCCTTTCTTGCTCTTAATGCAAGCAGAAAGCTTTTGCACTGCGTCTGGCGAGCAGAACGTGTGACAGGAGAGCACAAGTTTGTGCAGCTCACCCCTGCCACTGACACAAGCACGGATTTGCAGCACCCTATTCCACCCATGGTGTCACAGGTTTCTGCGCTGTGCAGGGCATTTCTCTGCATCTGGGAGTCCAACGGAAAGTAAAATTGTTGTCGCAGAGAGCAGCAACAGCAGTAGGGAGCAGCAGAAAGAAGTCTTGCCCGTACTTCTACAAGACAACTAGAGACTTGTCAGCAAGCGGCTGAGCAGCATCTACGTTCCACTTGCAGTCTGAAAGTTTCCCGTGCCAGATGCCTGTTCAACACCTTCCTTATTCGCCTGCCCGCAGCGCTCGCTCTTTCCCCCGCCAGCGCGCTGATCGGCACGCTCCCTCTGACACACATGGTTCCTTGGCCGGTTGCCAAGAGCTCCGGAAAGCAGCTTCTGCCGAAGGAGGCTCGCCTCTTGCGGTTACCTTCTCTGAGCTCCGGAGTCCTGGCTTCTGCCTTTCTTGCTCTTAATGCAAGCAGAAAGCTTTTGCACTGCGTCTGGCGAGGAGAACGTGTGACAGGAGAGCACAAGTTTGTGCAGCTCACCCCTGCCACTGACACAAGCACGGATTTGCAGCACCCTATTCCACCCATGGTGTGACAGGTTTCTGCGCTGTGCAGGGCATTTCTCTGCATCTGGGAGTCCAAGGGAAAGTAAAATTGTTGCCGCAGAGAGCAGCAACAGCAGTAGGGAGCAGCAGAAGGCAGTTTTGCCCGTACTTCTTCTACAAGACAACTAGAGACTTGTCAGCAAGCGGCTGAGCAGCATCTACGTTCCACTTGCAGTCTGAAAGTTTCCCGTGCCACATGCCTGTTCAACACCTTCCTTATTCGCCTGCCCGCAGCGCTCGCGCTTTCCCCCGCCCGCGCTCTGACCGGCACTCTCCCTCTGACACACATGGTTCCTTGGCCGCTTGCCAAGAGCTCCGGAAAGCAGCTTCTGCCGAAGGAGGCTCGCCTCTTGCGGTTACCTTCTCTGAGCTCCGGAGTCCTGGCTTCTGCCTTTCTTGCTCTTAATGCAAGCAGAAAGCTTTTGCACTGCGTCTGGCGAGGAGAACGTGTGACAGGACAGCACATGTTTGTGCAGCTCACCCCTGCCACTGACACAAGCACGGATTTGCAGCACCCTATTCCACCCATGGTGTGACAGGTTTCTGCGCTGTGCAGGGCATTTCTCTGCATCTGGGAGTCCAAGGGAAAGTAAAATTGTTGCCGCAGAGAGCAGCAACAGCAGTAGGGAGCAGCAGAAGGCAGTCTTGCCCGTACTTCTTCTACAAGACAACTAGAGACTTGTCAGCAAGCGGCTGAGCAGCATCTACGTTCCACTTGCAGTCTGAAAGTTTCCCGTGCCAGATGCCTGTTCAACACCTTCCTTATTCGCCTGCCCGCAGCGCTCGCTCTTTCCCCCGCCAGCGCGCTGATCGGCACGCTCCCTCTGACACACATGGTTCCTTGGCCGGTTGCCAAGAGCTCCGGAAAGCAGCTTCTGCCGAAGGAGGCTCGCCTCTTGCGGTTACCTTCTCTGAGCTCCGGAGTCCTGGCTTCTGCCTTTCTTGCTCTTAATGCAAGCAGAAAGCTTTTGCACTGCGTCTGGCGAGGAGAACGTGTGACAGGAGAGCACATGTTTGTGCAGCTCACCCCTGCCACTGACACAAGCACGGATTTGCAGCACCCTATTCCACCCATGGTGTCACAGGTTTCTGCGCTGTGCAGGGCATTTCTCTGCATCTGGGAGTCCAAGGGAAAGTAAAATTGTTGTCGCAGAGAGCAGCAACAGCAGTAGGGAGCAGCAGAAGGAACTCGTGCCCGTACTTCTTCTACAAGACAACTAGAGACTTGTCAGCAAGCGGCTGAGCAGCATCTACGTTCCACTTGCAGTCTGAAAGTTTCCCGTGCCACATGCCTGTTCAACACCTTCCTTATTCGCCTGCCCGCAGCGCTCGCGCTTTCCCCCGCCCGCGCTCTGACCGGCACTCTCCCTCTGACACACATGGTTCCTTGGCCGGTTGCCAAGAGCTCCGGAAAGCAGCTTCTGCCGAAGGAGGCTCGCCTCTTGCGGTTACCTTCTCTGAGCTCCGGAGTCCTGGCTTCTGCCTTTCTTGCTCTTAATGCAAGCAGAAAGCTTTTGCACTGCGTCTGGCGAGGAGAACGTGTGACAGGACAGCACATGTTTGTGCAGCTCACCCCTGCCACTGACACAAGCACGGATTTGCAGCACCCTATTCCACCCTTAGTGTGACAGGTTTCTGCGCTGTGCAGGGCATTTCTCTGCATCTGGGAGTCCAAGGGAAAGTAAAATTGTTGTCGCAGAGAGCAGCAACAGCAGTAGGGAGCAGCAGAAGGAACTCGTGCCCGTACTTCTTCTACAAGATACCTAGAGACTTGTCAGCAAGCGGCTGAGCAGCATCTACGTTCCACTTGCAGTCTGAAAGTTTCCCGTGCCACATGCCTGTTCAACACCTTCCTTATTCGCCTGCCCGCAGCGCTCGCGCTTTCCCCCGCCCGCGCTCTGACCGGCACTCTCCCTCTGACACACATGGTTCCTTGGCCGCTTGCCAAGAGCTCCGGAAAGCAGCTTCTGCCGAAGGAGGCTCGCCTCTTGCGGTTACCTTCTCTGAGCTCCGGAGTCCTGGCTTCTGCCTTTCTTGCTCTTAATGCAAGCAGAAAGCTTTTGCACTGCGTCTGGCGAGGAGAACGTGTGACAGGACAGCACATGTTTGTGCAGCTCACCCCTGCCACTGACACAAGCACGGATTTGCAGCACCCTATTCCACCCATGGTGTGACAGGTTTCTGCGCTGTGCAGGGCATTTCTCTGCATCTGGGAGTCCAAGGGAAAGTAAAATTGTTGCCGCAGAGAGCAGCAACAGCAGTAGGGAGCAGCAGAAGGAAGTCGTTTCAGTACTTCTTCCACACGACATCTAGCAACTAATCAGCAAGCGTGCGAGCGGCAGCTATGTTCCACTTGCAATATGAAAGTTTCGCCTGCCAGATACCTGTTCAACACCTTCCTTATTCGCCTGCCCGCAGCGCTCGCGCTTTCCCCCGCCAGCGCGCTGATCGGCACGCTCCCTCTGACACACATGGTTCCTTGGCCGCTTGCAAAAGAGCTCCGGAAAGCAGCTTCTGCCGAAGGAGGCTCGCCTCTTGCGGTTACCTTCTCTGAGCTCCGGAGTCCTGGCTTCTGCCTTTCTTGCTCTTAATGCAAGCAGAAAGCTTTTGCACTGCGTCTGGCGAGGAGAACGTGTGACAGGAGAGCACAAGTTTGTGCAGCTCACCCCTGCCACTGACACAAGCACGGATTTGCAGCACCCTATTCCACCCATGGTGTGACAGGTTTCTGCGCTGTGCAGGGCATTTCTCTGCATCTGGGAGTCCAAGGGAAAGTAAAATTGTTGCCGCAGAGAGCAGCAACAGCAGTAGGGAGCAGCAGAAGGAAGTCGTTTCAGTACTTCTTCCACACGACATCTAGCAACTAATCAGCAAGCGTGCGAGCGGCATCTATGTTCCACTTGCAATATGAAAGTTTCGCCTGCCAGATACCTGTTCAACACCTTCCTTATTCGCCTGCCCGCAGCGCTCGCGCTTTCCCCCGCCCGCGCTCTGACCGGCACTCTCCCTCTGACACACATGGTTCCTTGGCCGGTTGCCAAGAGCTCCGGAAAGCAGCTTCTGCCGAAGGAGGCTCGCCTCTTGCGGTTACCTTCTCTGAGCTCCGGAGTCCTGGCTTCTGCCTTTCTTGCTCTTAATGCAAGCAGAAAGCTTTTGCACTGCGTCTGGCGAGGAGAACGTGTGACAGGAGAGCACAAGTTTGTGCAGCTCACCCCTGCCACTGACACAAGCACGGATTTGCAGCACCCTATTCCACCCATGGTGTGACAGGTTTCTGCGCTGTGCAGGGCATTTCTCTGCATCTGGGAGTCCAACGGAAAGTAAAATTGTTGTCGCAGAGAGCAGCAACAGCAGTAGGGAGCAGCAGAAAGAAGTCTTGCCCGTACTTCTACAAGACAACTAGAGACTTGTCAGCAAGCGGCTGAGCAGCATCTACGTTCCACTTGCAGTCTGAAAGTTTCCCGTGCCAGATGCCTGTTCAACACCTTCCTTATTCGCCTGCCCGCAGCGCTCGCTCTTTCCCCCGCCAGCGCGCTGATCGGCACGCTCCCTCTGACACACATGGTTCCTTGGCCGGTTGCCAAGAGCTCCGGAATGCAGCTTCTGCCGAAGGAGGCTCGCCTCTTGCGGTTACCTTCTCTGAGCTCCGGAGTCCTGGCTTCTGCCTTTCTTGCTCTTAATGCAAGCAGAAAGCTTTTGCACTGCGTCTGGCGAGGAGAACGTGTGACAGGAGAGCACAAGTTTGTGCAGCTCACCCCTGCCACTGACACAAGCACGGATTTGCAGCACCCTATTCCACCCATGGTGTCACAGGTTTCTGCGCTGTGCAGGGCATTTCTCTGCATCTGGGAGTCCAAGGGAAAGTAAAATTGTTGCCGCAGAGAGCAGCAACAGCAGTAGGGAGCAGCAGAAGGCAGTTTTGCCCGTACTTCTTCTACAAGACAACTAGAGACTTGTCAGCAAGCGGCTGAGCAGCATCTACGTTCCACTTGCAGTCTGAAAGTTTCCCGTGCCACATGCCTGTTCAACACCTTCCTTATTCGCCTGCCCGCAGCGCTCGCGCTTTCCCCCGCCCGCGCTCTGACCGGCACTCTCCCTCTGACACACATGGTTCCTTGGCCGGTTGCCAAGAGCTCCGGAAAGCAGCTTCTGCCGAAGGAGGCTCGCCTCTTGCGGTTACCTTCTCTGAGCTCCGGAGTCCTGGCTTCTGCCTTTCTTGCTCTTAATGCAAGCAGAAAGCTTTTGCACTGCGTCTGGCGAGGAGAACGTGTGACAGGACAGCACATGTTTGTGCAGCTCACCCCTGCCACTGACACAAGCACGGATTTGCAGCACCCTATTCCACCCATGGTGTGACAGGTTTCTGCGCTGTGCAGGGCATTTCTCTGCATCTGGGAGTCCAAGGGAAAGTAAAATTGTTGTCGCAGAGAGCAGCAACAGCAGTAGGGAGCAGCAGAAGGAAGTCGTTTCAGTACTTCTTCCACACGACATCTAGCAACTAATCAGCAAGCGTGCGAGCGGCAGCTATGTTCCACTTGCAATATGAAAGTTTCGCCTGCCAGATACCTGTTCAACACCTTCCTTATTCGCCTGCCCGCAGCGCTCGCTCTTTCCCCCGCCAGCGCGCTGATCGGCACGCTCCCTCTGACACACATGGTTCCTTGGCCGGTTGCCAAAGAGCTCCGGAAAGCAGCTTCTGCCGAAGGAGGCTCGCCTCTTGCGGTTACCTTCTCTGAGCTCCGGAGTCCTGGCTTCTGCCTTTCTTGCTCTTAATGCAAGCAGAAAGCTTTTGCACTGCGTCTGGCGAGGAGAACGTGTGACAGGACAGCACATGTTTGTGCAGCTCACCCCTGCCACTGACACAAGCACGGATTTGCAGCACCCTATTCCACCCATGGTGTGACAGGTTTCTGCGCTGTGCAGGGCATTTCTCTGCATCTGGGAGTCCAAGGGAAAGTAAAATTGTTGCCGCAGAGAGCAGCAACAGCAGTAGGGAGCAGCAGAAGGAAGTCGTTTCAGTACTTCTTCCACACGACATCTAGCAACTAATCAGCAAGCGTGCGAGCGGCAGCTATGTTCCACTTGCAATATGAAAGTTTCGCCTGCCAGATACCTGTTCAACACCTTCCTTATTCGCCTGCCCGCAGCGCTTCGCTCTTTCCCCCGCCAGCGCGCTGATCGGCACGCTCCCTCTGACACACATGGTTCCTTGGCCGGTTGCCAAGAGCTCCGGAAAGCAGCTTCTGCCGAGGGAGGCTCGCCTCTTGCGGTTACCTTCTCTGAGCTCCGGAGTCCTGGCTTCTGCCTTTCTTGCTCTTAATGCAAGCAGAAAGCTTTTGCACTGCGTCTGGCGAGGAGAACGTGTGACAGGACAGCACATGTTTGTGCAGCTCACCCCTGCCACTGACACAAGCACGGATTTGCAGCACCCTATTCCACCCATGGTGTGACAGGTTTCTGCGCTGTGCAGGGCATTTCTCTGCATCTGGGAGTCCAACGGAAAGTAAAATTGTTGTCGCAGAGAGCAGCAACAGCAGTAGGGAGCAGCAGAAGGAAGTCTTGCCCGTACTTCTACAAGACAACTAGAGACTTGTCAGCAAGCGGCTGAGCAGCATCTACGTTCCACTTGCAGTCTGAAAGTTTCCCGTGCCACATGCCTGTTCAACACCTTCCTTATTCGCCTGCCCGCAGCGCTCGCTCTTTCCCCCGCCAGCGCGCTGATCGGCACGCTCCCTCTGACACACATGGTTCCTTGGCCGGTTGCCAAGAGCTCCGGAAAGCAGCTTCTGCCGAAGGAGGCTCGCCTCTTGCGGTTACCTTCTCTGAGCTCCGGAGTCCTAGCTTCTGCCTTTCTTGCTCTTAATGCAAGCAGAAAGCTTTTGCACTGCGTCTGGCGAGGAGAACGTGTGACAGGACAGCACATGTTTGTGCAGCTCACCCCTGCCACTGACACAAGCACGGATTTGCAGCACCCTATTCCACCCATGGTGTGACAGGTTTCTGCGCTGTGCAGGGCATTTCTCTGCATCTGGGAGTCCAAGGGAAAGTAAAATTGTTGTCGCAGAGAGCAGCAACAGCAGTAGGGAGCAGCAGAAGGAACTCGTGGCCGTACTTCTTCTACAAGACAACTAGAGACTTGTCAGCAAGCGGCTGAGCAGCATCTACGTTCCACTTGCAGTCTGAAAGTTTCCCGTGCCACATGCCTGTTCAACACCTTTCTTATTCGCCTGCCCGCAGCGCTCGCGCTTTCCCCCACCCGCGCTCTGACCGGCACTCTCCCTCTGACACACATGGTTCCTTGGCCGGTTGCCAAGAGCTCCGGAAAGCAGCTTCTGCCGAAGGAGGCTCGCCTCTTGCGGTTACCTTCTCTGAGCTCCAGAGTCCTGGCTTCTGCCTTTCTTGCTCTTAATGCAAGCAGAAAGCTTTTGCACTGCGTCTGGCGAGGAGAACGTGTGACAGGAGAGCACAAGTTTGTGCAGCTCACCCCTGCCACTGACACAAGCACGGATTTGCAGCACCCTATTCCACTCTTAGTGTGACAGGTTTCTGCGCTGTGCAGGGCATTTCTCTGCATCTGGGAGTCCAAGAGAAAGTAAAATTGTTGCCGCAGAGAGCAGCAACAGCAGTAGGGAGCAGCAGAAGGAAGTCGTTTCAGTACTTCTTCCACACGACATCTAGCAACTAATCAGCAAGCGTGCGAGCGGCAGCTATGTTCCACTTGCAATATGAAAGTTTCGCCTGCCAGATACCTGTTCAACACCTTCATTATTCGCCTGCCCGCAGCGCTCGCTCTTTCCCCCGCCAGCGCGCTGATCGGCACGCTCCCTCTGACACACATGGTTCCTTGGCCGGTTGCCAAGAGCTCCGGAAAGCAGCTTCTGCCGAAGGAGGCTCGCCTCTTGCGGTTACCTTCTCTGAGCTCCGGAGTCCTGGCTTCTGCCTTTCTTGCTCTTAATGCAAGCAGAAAGCTTTTGCACTGCGTCTGGCGAGGAGAACGTGTGACAGGAGAGCACAAGTTTGTGCAGCTCACCCCTGCCACTGACACAAGCACGGATTTGCAGCACCCTATTCCACCCTTAGTGTGACAGGTTTCTGCGCTGTGCAGGGCATTTCTCTGCATCTGGGAGTCCAAGAGAAAGTAAAATTGTTGCCGCAGAGAGCAGCAACAGCAGTAGGGAGCAGCAGAAGGAAGTCGTTTCAGTACTTCTTCCACACGACATCTAGCAACTAATCAGCAAGCGTGCGAGCGGCAGCTATGTTCCACTTGCAATATGAAAGTTTCGCCTGCCAGATACCTGTTCAACACCTTCCTTATTCGCCTGCCCGCAGCGCTCGCGCTTTCACCCGCCCGCGCTCTGACCGGCACTCTCCCTCTGACACACATGGTTCCTTGGCCGGTTGCCAAGAGCTCCGGAAAGCAGCTTCTGCCGAAGGAGGCTCGCCTCTTGCGGTTACCTTCTCTGAGCTCCGGAGTCCTGGCTTCTGCCTTTCTTGCTCTTAATGCAAGCAGAAAGCTTTTGCACTGCGTCTGGCGAGGAGAACGTGTGACAGGAGAGCACAAGTTTGTGCAGCTCACCCCTGCCACTGACACAAGCACGGATTTGCAGCACCCTATTCCACCCATGGTGTGACAGGTTTCTGCGCTGTGCAGGGCATTTCTCTGCATCTGGGAGTCCAAGGGAAAGTAAAATTGTTGCCGCAGAGAGCAGCAACAGCAGTAGGGAGCAGCAGAAGGAACTCGTGGCCGTACTTCTTCTACAAGACAACTAGAGACTTGTCAGCAAGCGGCTGAGCAGCATCTACGTTCCACTTGCAGTCTGAAAGTTTCCCGTGCGAGATGCCTGTTCAACACCTTCCTTATTCGCCTGCCCGCAGGGCTCGCGCTTTCCCCCGCCCGCGCTCTGACCGGCACTCTCCCTCTGACACACATGGTTCCATGGCCGCTTGCCAAGAGCTCCGGAAAGCAGCTTCTGCCGAAGGAGGCTCGCCTCTTGCGGTTACCTTCTCTGAGCTCCGGAGTCCTGGCTTCTGCCTTTCTTGCTCTTAATGCAAGCAGAAAGCTTTTGCACTGCGTCTGGCGAGGAGAACGTGTGACAGGACAGCACATGTTTGTGCAGCTCACCCCTGCCACTGACACAAGCACGGATTTGCAGCACCCTATTCCACCCATGGTGTGACAGGTTTCTGCGCTGTGCAGGGCATTTCTCTGCATCTGGGAGTCCAAGGGAAAGTAAAATTGTTGTCGCAGAGAGCAGCAACAGCAGTAGGGAGCAGCAGAAGGAACTCGTGCCCGTACTTCTTCTACAAGACAACTAGAGACTTGTCAGCAAGCGGCTGAGCAGCATCTACGTTCCACTTGCAGTCTGAAAGTTTCCCGTGCCACATGCCTGTTCAACACCTTCCTTATTCGCCTGCCCGCAGCGCTCGCGCTTTCCCCCGCCCGCGCTCTGACCGGCACTCTCCCTCTGACACACATGGTTCCTTGGCCGGTTGCCAAGAGCTCCGGAAAGCAGCTTCTGCCGAAGGAGGCTCGCCTCTTGCGGTTACCTTCTCTGAGCTCCGGAGTCCTGGCTTCTGCCTTTCTTGCTCTTAATGCAAGCAGAAAGCTTTTGCACTGCGTCTGGCGAGGAGAACGTGTGACAGGACAGCACATGTTTGTGCAGCTCACCCCTGCCACTGACACAAGCACGGATTTGCAGCACCCTATTCCACCCTTAGTGTGACAGGTTTCTGCGCTGTGCAGGGCATTTCTCTGCATCTGGGAGTCCAAGAGAAAGTAAAATTGTTGCCGCAGAGAGCAGCAACAGCAGTAGGGAGCAGCAGAAGGAAGTCGTTTCAGTACTTCTTCCACACGACATCTAGCAACTAATCAGCAAGCGTGCGAGCGGCAGCTATGTTCCACTTGCAATATGAAAGTTTCGCCTGCCAGATACCTGTTCAACACCTTCCTTATTCGCCTGCCCGCAGCGCTCGCTCTTTCCCCCGCCAGCGCGCTGATCGGCACGCTCCCTCTGACACACATGGTTCCTTGGCCGGTTGCCAAGAGCTCCGGAAAGCAGCTTCTGCCGAAGGAGGCTCGCCTCTTGCGGTTACCTTCTCTGAGCTCCGGAGTCCTGGCTTCTGCCTTTCTTGCTCTTAATGCAAGCAGAAAGCTTTTGCACTGCGTCTGGCGAGGAGAACGTGTGACAGGAGAGCACAAGTTTGTGCAGCTCACCCCTGCCACTGACACAAGCACGGATTTGCAGCACCCTATTCCACCCATGGTGTGACAGGTTTCTGCGCTGTGCAGGGCATTTCTCTGCATCTGGGAGTCCAAGGGAAAGTAAAATTGTTGCCGCAGAGAGCAGCAACAGCAGTAGGGAGCAGCAGAAGGCAGTCTTGCCCGTACTTCTACAAGACAACTAGAGACTTGTCAGCAAGCGGCTGAGCAGCATCTACGTTCCACTTGCAGTCTGAAAGTTTCCCGTGCCACATGCCTGTTCAACACCTTCCTTATTCGCCTGCCCGCAGCGCTCGCGCTTTCCCCCGCCCGCGCTCTGACCGGCACTCTCCCTCTGACACACATGGTTCCTTGGCCGGTTGCCAAGAGCTCCGGAAAGCAGCTTCTGCCGAAGGAGGCTCGCCTCTTGCGGTTACCTTCTCTGAGCTCCGGAGTCCTGGCTTCTGCCTTTCTTGCTCTTAATACAAGCAGAAAGCTTTTGCACTGCGTCTGGCGAGGAGAACGTGTGACAGGAGAGCACATGTTTGTGCAGCTCACCCCTGCCACTGACACAAGCACGGATTTGCAGCACCCTATTCCACCCTTAGTGTGACAGGTTTCTGCGCTGTGCAGGGCATTTCTCTGCATCTGGGAGTCCAAGAGAAAGTAAAATTGTTGCCGCAGAGAGCAGCAACAGCAGTAGGGAGCAGCAGAAGGAACTCGTGCCCGTACTTCTTCCACACGACATCTAGCAACTAATCAGCAAGCGTGCGAGCGGCAGCTATGTTCCACTTGCAATATGAAAGTTTCGCCTGCCAGATTCCTGTTCAACACCTTCCTTATTCGCCTGCCCGCAGCGCTCGCGCTTTCCCCCGCCAGCGCGCTGATCGGCACGCTCCCTCTGACACACATGGTTCCTTGGCCGGTTGCCAAGAGCTCCGGAAAGCAGCTTCTGCCGAAGGAGGCTCGCCTCTTGCGGTTACCTTCTCTGAGCTCCGGAGTCCTGGCTTCTGCCTTTCTTGCTCTTAATGCAAGCAGAAAGCTTTTGCACTGCGTCTGGCGAGGAGAACGTGTGACAGGACAGCACATGTTTGTGCAGCTCACCCCTGCCACTGACACAAGCACGGATTTGCAGCACCCTATTCCACCCATGGTGTGACAGGTTTCTGCGCTGTGCAGGGCATTTCTCTGCATCTGGGAGTCCAAGGGAAAGTAAAATTGTTGCCGCAGAGAGCAGCAACAGCAGTAGGGAGCAGCAGAAGGAAGTCTTGCCCGTACTTCTTCTACAAGACAACTAGAGACTTGTCAGCAAGCGGCTGAGCAGCATCTACGTTCCACTTGCAGTCTGAAAGTTTCCCGTGCCACATGCCTGTTCAACACCTTCCTTATTCGCCTGCCCGCAGCGCTCGCGCTTTCCCCCGCCCGCGCTCTGACCGGCACTCTCCCTCTGACACACATGGTTCCTTGGCCGCTTGCCAAGAGCTCCGGAAAGCAGCTTCTGCCGAAGGAGGCTCGCCTCTTGCGGTTACCTTCTCTGAGCTCCAGAGTCCTGGCTTCTGCCTTTCTTGCTCTTAATGCAAGCAGAAAGCTTTTGCACTGCGTCTGGCGAGGAGAACGTGTGACAGGACAGCACAAGTTTGTGCAGCTCACCCCTGCCACTGACACAAGCACGGATTTGCAGCACCCTATTCCACCCATGGTGTGACAGGTTTCTGCGCTGTGCAGGGCATTTCTCTGCATCTGGGAGTCCAAGGGAAAGTAAAATTGTTGCCGCAGAGAGCAGCAACAGCAGTAGGGAGCAGCAGAAGGAAGTCGTTTCAGTACTTCTTCCACACGACATCTAGCAACTAATCAGCAAGCATGCGAGCGGCAGCTATGTTCCACTTGCAATATGAAAGTTTCGCCTGCCAGATACCTGTTCAACACCTTCCTTATTCGCCTGCCCGCAGCGCTCGCGCTTTCCCCCGCCCGCGCTCTGACCGGCACTCTCCCTCTGACACACATGGTTCCTTGGCCGGTTGCCAAGAGCTCCGGAAAGCAGCTTCTGCCGAAGGAGGCTCGCCTCTTGCGGTTACCTTCTCTGAGCTCCGGAGTCCTGGCTTCTGCCTTTCTTGCTCTTAATGCAAGCAGAAAGCTTTTGCACTGCGTCTGGCGAGCAGAACGTGTGACAGGAGAGCACAAGTTTGTGCAGCTCACCCCTGCCACTGACACAAGCACGGATTTGCAGCACCCTATTCCACCCATGGTGTGACAGGTTTCTGCGCTGTGCAGGGCATTTCTCTGCATCTGGGAGTCCAACGGAAAGTAAAATTGTTGTCGCAGAGAGCAGCAACAGCAGTAGGGAGCAGCAGAAAGAAGTCTTGCCCGTACTTCTGCAAGACAACTAGAGACTTTTCAGCAAGCGGCTGAGCAGCATCTACGTTCCACTTGCAGTCTGAAAGTTTCCCGTGCCAGATGCCTGTTCAACACCTTCCTTATTCGCCTGCCCGCAGCGCTCGCTCTTTCCCCCGCCAGCGCGCTGATCGGCACTCTCCCTCTGACACACATGGTTCCTTGGCCGGTTGCCAAGAGCTCCGGAAAGCAGCTTCTGCCGAAGGAGGCTCGCCTCTTGCGGTTACCTTCTCTGAGCTCCGGAGTCCTGGCTTCTGCCTTTCTTGCTCTTAATGCAAGCAGAAAGCTTTTGCACTGCGTCTGGCGAGGAGAACGTGTGACAGGAGAGCACATGTTTGTGCAGCTCACCCCTGCCACTGACACAAGCACGGATTTGCAGCACCCTATTCCACCCATGGTGTGACAGGTTTCTGCGCTGTGCAGGGCATTTCTCTGCATCTGGGAGTCCAACGGAAAGTAAAATTGTTGTCGCAGAGAGCAGCAACAGCAGTAGGGAGCAGCAGAAGGAAGTCGTTTCAGTACTTCTTCCACACGACATCTAGCAACTAATCAGCAAGCGTGCGAGCGGCAGCTATGTTCCACTTGCAATATGAAAGTTTCGCCTGCCAGATACCTGTTCAACACCTTCCTTATTCGCCTGCCCGCAGCGCTCGCTCTTTCCCCCGCCAGCGCGCTGATCGGCACGCTCCCTCTGACACACATGGTTCCTTGGCCGGTTGCCAAAGATCTCCGGAAAGCAGCTTCTGCCGAAGGAGGCTCGCCTCTTGCGGTTACCTTCTCTGAGCTCCGGAGTCCTGGCTTCTGCCTTTCTTGCTCTTAATGCAAGCAGAAAGCTTTTGCACTGCGTCTGGCGAGGAGAACGTGTGACAGGACAGCACATGTTTGTGCAGCTCACCCCTGCCACTGACACAAGCACGGATTTGCAGCACCCTATTCCACCCATGGTGTGACAGGTTTCTGCGCTGTGCAGGGCATTTCTCTGCATCTGGGAGTCCAAGGGAAAGTAAAATTGTTGCCGCAGAGAGCAGCAACAGCAGTAGGGAGCAGCAGAAGGAAGTCGTTTCAGTACTTCTTCCACACGACATCTAGCAACTAATCAGCAAGCGTGCGAGCGGCAGCTATGTTCCACTTGCAATATGAAAGTTTCGCCTGCCAGATACCTGTTCAACACCTTCCTTATTCGCCTGCCCGCAGCGCTTCGCTCTTTCCCCCGCCAGCGCGCTGATCGGCACGCTCCCTCTGACACACATGGTTCCTTGGCCGCTTGCAAAAGAGCTCCGGAAAGCAGCTTCTGCCGAGGGAGGCTCGCCTCTTGCGGTTACCTTCTCTGAGCTCCGGAGTCCTGGCTTCTGCCTTTCTTGCTCTTAATGCAAGCAGAAAGCTTTTGCACTGCGTCTGGCGAGGAGAACGTGTGACAGGACAGCACATGTTTGTGCAGCTCACCCCTGCCACTGACACAAGCACGGATTTGCAGCACCCTATTCCACCCATGGTGTGACAGGTTTCTGCGCTGTGCAGGGCATTTCTCTGCATCTGGGAGTCCAACGGAAAGTAAAATTGTTGTCGCAGAGAGCAGCAACAGCAGTAGGGAGCAGCAGAAGGAAGTCTTGCCCGTACTTCTACAAGACAACTAGAGACTTGTCAGCAAGCGGCTGAGCAGCATCTACGTTCCACTTGCAGTCTGAAAGTTTCCCGTGCCAGATGCCTGTTCAACACCTTCCTTATTCGCCTGCCCGCAGCGCTCGCTCTTTCCCCCGCCAGCGCGCTGATCGGCACGCTCCCTCTGACACACATGGTTCCTTGGCCGGTTGCCAAGAGCTCCGGAAAGCAGCTTCTGCCGAAGGAGGCTCGCCTCTTGCGGTTACCTTCTCTGAGCTCCGGAGTCCTAGCTTCTGCCTTTCTTGCTCTTAATGCAAGCAGAAAGCTTTTGCACTGCGTCTGGCGAGGAGAACGTGTGACAGGACAGCACATGTTTGTGCAGCTCACCCCTGCCACTGACACAAGCACGGATTTGCAGCACCCTATTCCACCCATGGTGTGACAGGTTTCTGCGCTGTGCAGGGCATTTCTCTGCATCTGGGAGTCCAAGGGAAAGTAAAATTGTTGTCGCAGAGAGCAGCAACAGCAGTAGGGAGCAGCAGAAGGAACTCGTGGCCGTACTTCTTCTACAAGACAACTAGAGACTTGTCAGCAAGCGGCTGAGCAGCATCTACGTTCCACTTGCAGTCTGAAAGTTTCCCGTGCCACATGCCTGTTCAACACCTTTCTTATTCGCCTGCCCGCAGCGCTCGCGCTTTCCCCCGCCCGCGCTCTGACCGGCACTCTCCCTCTGACACACATGGTTCCTTGGCCGGTTGCCAAGAGCTCCGGAAAGCAGCTTCTGCCGAAGGAGGCTCGCCTCTTGCGGTTACCTTCTCTGAGCTCCAGAGTCCTGGCTTCTGCCTTTCTTGCTCTTAATGCAAGCAGAAAGCTTTTGCACTGCGTCTGGCGAGGAGAACGTGTGACAGGAGAGCACAAGTTTGTGCAGCTCACCCCTGCCACTGACACAAGCACGGATTTGCAGCACCCTATTCCACTCTTAGTGTGACAGGTTTCTGCGCTGTGCAGGGCATTTCTCTGCATCTGGGAGTCCAAGAGAAAGTAAAATTGTTGCCGCAGAGAGCAGCAACAGCAGTAGGGAGCAGCAGAAGGAAGTCGTTTCAGTACTTCTTCCACACGACATCTAGCAACTAATCAGCAAGCGTGCGAGCGGCAGCTATGTTCCACTTGCAATATGAAAGTTTCGCCTGCCAGATACCTGTTCAACACCTTCATTATTCGCCTGCCCGCAGCGCTCGCTCTTTCCCCCGCCAGCGCGCTGATCGGCACGCTCCCTCTGACACACATGGTTCCTTGGCCGGTTGCCAAGAGCTCCGGAAAGCAGCTTCTGCCGAAGGAGGCTCGCCTCTTGCGGTTACCTTCTCTGAGCTCCGGAGTCCTGGCTTCTGCCTTTCTTGCTCTTAATGCAAGCAGAAAGCTTTTGCACTGCGTCTGGCGAGGAGAACGTGTGACAGGAGAGCACAAGTTTGTGCAGCTCACCCCTGCCACTGACACAAGCACGGATTTGCAGCACCCTATTCCACCCTTAGTGTGACAGGTTTCTGCGCTGTGCAGGGCATTTCTCTGCATCTGGGAGTCCAAGAGAAAGTAAAATTGTTGCCGCAGAGAGCAGCAACAGCAGTAGGGAGCAGCAGAAGGAAGTCGTTTCAGTACTTCTTCCACACGACATCTAGCAACTAATCAGCAAGCGTGCGAGCGGCAGCTATGTTCCACTTGCAATATGAAAGTTTCGCCTGCCAGATACCTGTTCAACACCTTCCTTATTCGCCTGCCCGCAGCGCTCGCGCTTTCCCCCGCCCGCGCTCTGACCGGCACTCTCCCTCTGACACACATGGTTCCTTGGCCGGTTGCCAAGAGCTCCGGAAAGCAGCTTCTGCCGAAGGAGGCTCGCCTCTTGCGGTTACCTTCTCTGAGCTCCGGAGTCCTGGCTTCTGCCTTTCTTGCTCTTAATGCAAGCAGAAAGCTTTTGCACTGCGTCTGGCGAGGAGAACGTGTGACAGGACAGCACAAGTTTGTGCAGCTCACCCCTGCCACTGACACAAGCACGGATTTGCAGCACCCTATTCCACCCATGGTGTGACAGGTTTCTGCGCTGTGCAGGGCATTTCTCTGCATCTGGGAGTCCAAGGGAAAGTAAAATTGTTGCCGCAGAGAGCAGCAACAGCAGTAGGGAGCAGCAGAAGGAACTCGTGGCCGTACTTCTTCTACAAGACAACTAGAGACTTGTCAGCAAGCGGCTGAGCAGCATCTACGTTCCACTTGCAGTCTGAAAGTTTCCCGTGCGAGATGCCTGTTCAACACCTTCCTTATTCGCCTGCCCGCAGCGCTCGCGCTTTCCCCCGCCCGCGCTCTGACCGGCACTCTCCCTCTGACACACATGGTTCCATGGCCGCTTGCCAAGAGCTCCGGAAAGCAGCTTCTGCCGAAGGAGGCTCGCCTCTTGCGGTTACCTTCTCTGAGCTCCGGAGTCCTGGCTTCTGCCTTTCTTGCTCTTAATGCAAGCAGAAAGCTTTTGCACTGCGTCTGGCGAGGAGAACGTGTGACAGGACAGCACATGTTTGTGCAGCTCACCCCTGCCACTGACACAAGCACGGATTTGCAGCACCCTATTCCACCCATGGTGTGACAGGTTTCTGCGCTGTGCAGGGCATTTCTCTGCATCTGGGAGTCCAAGGGAAAGTAAAATTGTTGTCGCAGAGAGCAGCAACAGCAGTAGGGAGCAGCAGAAGGAACTCGTGCCCGTACTTCTTCTACAAGACAACTAGAGACTTGTCAGCAAGCGGCTGAGCAGCATCTACGTTCCACTTGCAGTCTGAAAGTTTCCCGTGCCACATGCCTGTTCAACACCTTCCTTATTCGCCTGCCCGCAGCGCTCGCGCTTTCCCCCGCCCGCGCTCTGATCGGCACTCTCCCTCTGACACACATGGTTCCTTGGCCGGTTGCCAAGAGCTCCGGAAAGCAGCTTCTGCCGAAGGAGGCTCGCCTCTTGCGGTTACCTTCTCTGAGCTCCGGAGTCCTGGCTTCTGCCTTTCTTGCTCTTAATGCAAGCAGAAAGCTTTTGCACTGCGTCTGGCGAGGAGAACGTGTGACAGGACAGCACATGTTTGTGCAGCTCACCCCTGCCACTGACACAAGCACGGATTTGCAGCACCCTATTCCACCCATGGTGTGACAGGTTTCTGCGCTGTGCAGGGCATTTCTCTGCATCTGGGAGTCCAAGAGAAAGTAAAATTGTTGCCGCAGAGAGCAGCAACAGCAGTAGGGAGCAGCAGAAGGAAGTCGTTTCAGTACTTCTTCCACACGACATCTAGCAACTAATCAGCAAGCGTGCGAGCGGCAGCTATGTTCCACTTGCAATATGAAAGTTTCGCCTGCCAGATACCTGTTCAACACCTTCCTTATTCGCCTGCCCGCAGCGCTCGCTCTTTCCCCCGCCAGCGCGCTGATCGGCACGCTCCCTCTGACACACATGGTTCCTTGGCCGGTTGCCAAGAGCTCCGGAAAGCAGCTTCTGCCGAAGGAGGCTCGCCTCTTGCGGTTACCTTCTCTGAGCTCCGGAGTCCTGGCTTCTGCCTTTCTTGCTCTTAATGCAAGCGGAAAGCTTTTGCACTGCGTCTGGCGAGGAGAACGTGTGACAGGACAGCACAAGTTTGTGCAGCTCACCCCTGCCACTGACACAAGCACGGATTTGCAGCACCCTATTCCACCCATGGTGTGACAGGTTTCTGCGCTGTGCAGGGCATTTCTCTGCATCTGGGAGTCCAAGGGAAAGTAAAATTGTTGCCGCAGAGAGCAGCAACAGCAGTAGGGAGCAGCAGAAGGAAGTCGTTTCAGTACTTCTTCCACACGACATCTAGCAACTAATCAGCAAGCGTGCGAGCGGCAGCTATGTTCCACTTGCAATATGAAAGTTTCGCCTGCCAGATACCTGTTCAACACCTTCCTTATTCGCCTGCCCGCAGCGCTCGCGCTTTCCCCCGCCCGCGCTCTGACCGGCACTCTCCCTCTGACACACATGGTTCCTTGGCCGCTTGCCAAGAGCTCCGGAAAGCAGCTTCTGCCGAAGGAGGCTCGCCTCTTGCGGTTACCTTCTCTGAGCTCCGGAGTCCTGGCTTCTGCCTTTCTTGCTCTTAATGCAAGCAGAAAGCTTTTGCACTGCGTCTGGCGAGGAGAACGTGTGACAGGACAGCACATGTTTGTGCAGCTCACCCCTGCCACTGACACTAGCACGGATTTGCAGCACCCTATTCCACCCATGGTGTGACAGGTTTCTGCGCTGTGCAGGGCATTTCTCTGCATCTGGGAGTCCAAGGGAAAGTAAAATTGTTGTCGCAGAGAGCAGCAACAGCAGTAGGGAGCAGCAGAAGGAAGTCGTTTCAGTACTTCTTCCACACGACATCTAGCAACTAATCAGCAAGCGTGCGAGCGGCATCTACGTTCCACTTGCAGTCTGAAAGTTTCCCGTGCCACATGCCTGTTCAACACCTTCCTTATTCGCCTGCCCGCAGCGCTCGCGCTTTCCCCCGCCCGCGCTCTGACCGGCACTCTCCCTCTGACACACATGGTTCCTTGGCCGGTTGCCAAGAGCTCCGGAAAGCAGCTTCTGCCGAAGGAGGCTCGCCTCTTGCGGTTACCTTCTCTGAGCTCCGGAGTCCTGGCTTCTGCCTTTCTTGCTCTTAATGCAAGCAGAAAGCTTTTGCACTGCGTCTGGCGAGGAGAACGTGTGACAGGAGAGCACATGTTTGTGCAGCTCACCCCTGCCACTGACACAAGCACGGATTTGCAGCACCCTATTCCACCCTTAGTGTGACAGGTTTCTGCGCTGTGCAGGGCATTTCTCTGCATCTGGGAGTCCAAGAGAAAGTAAAATTGTTGCCGCAGAGAGCAGCAACAGCAGTAGGGAGCAGCAGAAGGAACTCGTGGCCGTACTTCTTCTACAAGACAACTAGAGACTTGTCAGCAAGCGGCTGAGCAGCATCTACGTTCCACTTGCAGTCTGAAAGTTTCCCGTGCGAGATGCCTGTTCAACACCTTCCTTATTCGCCTGCCCGCAGGGCTCGCGCTTTCCCCCGCCCGCGCTCTGACCGGCACTCTCCCTCTGACACACATGGTTCCATGGCCGCTTGCCAAGAGCTCCGGAAAGCAGCTTCTGCCGAAGGAGGCTCGCCTCTTGCGGTTACCTTCTCTGAGCTCCGGAGTCCTGGCTTCTGCCTTTCTTGCTCTTAATGCAAGCAGAAAGCTTTTGCACTGCGTCTGGCGAGGAGAACGTGTGACAGGACAGCACATGTTTGTGCAGCTCACCCCTGCCACTGACACAAGCACGGATTTGCAGCACCCTATTCCACCCATGGTGTGACAGGTTTCTGCGCTGTGCAGGGCATTTCTCTGCATCTGGGAGTCCAAGGGAAAGTAAAATTGTTGTCGCAGAGAGCAGCAACAGCAGTAGGGAGCAGCAGAAGGAACTCGTGCCCGTACTTCTTCTACAAGACAACTAGAGACTTGTCAGCAAGCGGCTGAGCAGCATCTACGTTCCACTTGCAGTCTGAAAGTTTCCCGTGCCACATGCCTGTTCAACACCTTCCTTATTCGCCTGCCCGCAGCGCTCGCGCTTTCCCCCGCCCGCGCTCTGACCGGCACTCTCCCTCTGACACACATGGTTCCTTGGCCGGTTGCCAAGAGCTCCGGAAAGCAGCTTCTGCCGAAGGAGGCTCGCCTCTTGCGGTTACCTTCTCTGAGCTCCGGAGTCCTGGCTTCTGCCTTTCTTGCTCTTAATGCAAGCAGAAAGCTTTTGCACTGCGTCTGGCGAGGAGAACGTGTGACAGGACAGCACATGTTTGTGCAGCTCACCCCTGCCACTGACACAAGCACGGATTTGCAGCACCCTATTCCACCCATGGTGTGACAGGTTTCTGCGCTGTGCAGGGCATTTCTCTGCATCTGGGAGTCCAAGAGAAAGTAAAATTGTTGCCGCAGAGAGCAGCAACAGCAGTAGGGAGCAGCAGAAGGAAGTCGTTTCAGTACTTCTTCCACACGACATCTAGCAACTAATCAGCAAGCGTGCGAGCGGCAGCTATGTTCCACTTGCAATATGAAAGTTTCGCCTGCCAGATACCTGTTCAACACCTTCCTTATTCGCCTGCCCGCAGCGCTCGCTCTTTCCCCCGCCAGCGCGCTGATCGGCACGCTCCCTCTGACACACATGGTTCCTTGGCCGGTTGCCAAGAGCTCCGGAAAGCAGCTTCTGCCGAAGGAGGCTCGCCTCTTGCGGTTACCTTCTCTGAGCTCCGGAGTCCTGGCTTCTGCCTTTCTTGCTCTTAATGCAAGCAGAAAGCTTTTGCACTGCGTCTGGCGAGGAGAACGTGTGACAGGAGAGCACAAGTTTGTGCAGCTCACCCCTGCCACTGACACAAGCACGGATTTGCAGCACCCTATTCCACCCATGGTGTGACAGGTTTCTGCGCTGTGCAGGGCATTTCTCTGCATCTGGGAGTCCAAGGGAAAGTAAAATTGTTGCCGCAGAGAGCAGCAACAGCAGTAGGGAGCAGCAGAAAGAAGTCGTTTCAGTACTTCTTCCACACGACATCTAGCAACTAATCAGCAAGCGTGCGAGCGGCAGCTATGTTCCACTTGCAATATGAAAGTTTCGCCTGCCAGATACCTGTTCAACACCTTCCTTATTCGCCTGCCCGCAGCGCTCGCGCTTTCCCCCGCCCGCGCTCTGACCGGCACTCTCCCTCTGACACACATGGTTCCTTGGCCGCTTGCCAAGAGCTCCGGAAAGCAGCTTCTGCCGAAGGAGGCTCGCCTCTTGCGGTTACCTTCTCTGAGCTCCGGAGTCCTGGCTTCTGCCTTTCTTGCTCTTAATGCAAGCAGAAAGCTTTTGCACTGCGTCTGGCGAGGAGAACGTGTGACAGGACAGCACATGTTTGTGCAGCTCACCCCTGCCACTGACACAAGCACGGATTTGCAGCACCCTATTCCACCCTTAGTGTGACAGGTTTCTGCGCTGTGCAGGGCATTTCTCTGCATCTGGGAGTCCAAGGGAAAGTAAAATTGTTGTCGCAGAGAGCAGCAACAGCAGTAGGGAGCAGCAGAAGGAAGTCTTGCCCGTACTTCTACAAGACAACTAGAGACTTGTCAGCAAGCGGCTGAGCAGCATCTACGTTCCACTTGCAGTCTGAAAGTTTCCCGTGCCACATGCCTGTTCAACACCTTCCTTATTCGCCTGCCCGCAGCGCTCGCGCTTTCCCCCGCCCGCGCTCTGACCGGCACTCTCCCTCTGACACACATGGTTCCTTGGCCGGTTGCCAAGAGCTCCGGAAAGCAGCTTCTGCCGAAGGAGGCTCGCCTCTTGCGGTTACCTTCTCTGAGCTCCGGAGTCCTGGCTTCTGCCTTTCTTGCTCTTAATACAAGCAGAAAGCTTTTGCACTGCGTCTGGCGAGGAGAACGTGTGACAGGAGAGCACATGTTTGTGCAGCTCACCCCTGCCACTGACACAAGCACGGATTTGCAGCACCCTATTCCACCCTTAGTGTGACAGGTTTCTGCGCTGTGCAGGGCATTTCTCTGCATCTGGGAGTCCAAGAGAAAGTAAAATTGTTGCCGCAGAGAGCAGCAACAGCAGTAGGGAGCAGCAGAAGGAACTCGTGCCCGTACTTCTTCCACACGACATCTAGCAACTAATCAGCAAGCGTGCGAGCGGCAGCTATGTTCCACTTGCAATATGAAAGTTTCGCCTGCCAGATTCCTGTTCAACACCTTCCTTATTCGCCTGCCCGCAGCGCTCGCGCTTTCCCCCGCCAGCGCGCTGATCGGCACGCTCCCTCTGACACACATGGTTCCTTGGCCGGTTGCCAAGAGCTCCGGAAAGCAGCTTCTGCCGAAGGAGGCTCGCCTCTTGCGGTTACCTTCTCTGAGCTCCGGAGTCCTGGCTTCTGCCTTTCTTGCTCTTAATGCAAGCAGAAAGCTTTTGCACTGCGTCTGGCGAGGAGAACGTGTGACAGGACAGCACATGTTTGTGCAGCTCACCCCTGCCACTGACACAAGCACGGATTTGCAGCACCCTATTCCACCCATGGTGTGACAGGTTTCTGCGCTGTGCAGGGCATTTCTCTGCATCTGGGAGTCCAAGGGAAAGTAAAATTGTTGCCGCAGAGAGCAGCAACAGCAGTAGGGAGCAGCAGAAGGAAGTCTTGCCCGTACTTCTTCTACAAGACAACTAGAGACTTGTCAGCAAGCGGCTGAGCAGCATCTACGTTCCACTTGCAGTCTGAAAGTTTCCCGTGCCACATGCCTGTTCAACACCTTCCTTATTCGCCTGCCCGCAGCGCTCGCGCTTTCCCCCGCCCGCGCTCTGACCGGCACTCTCCCTCTGACACACATGGTTCCTTGGCCGCTTGCCAAGAGCTCCGGAAAGCAGCTTCTGCCGAAGGAGGCTCGCCTCTTGCGGTTACCTTCTCTGAGCTCCAGAGTCCTGGCTTCTGCCTTTCTTGCTCTTAATGCAAGCAGAAAGCTTTTGCACTGCGTCTGGCGAGGAGAACGTGTGACAGGACAGCACAAGTTTGTGCAGCTCACCCCTGCCACTGACACAAGCACGGATTTGCAGCACCCTATTCCACCCATGGTGTGACAGGTTTCTGCGCTGTGCAGGGCATTTCTCTGCATCTGGGAGTCCAAGGGAAAGTAAAATTGTTGCCGCAGAGAGCAGCAACAGCAGTAGGGAGCAGCAGAAGGAAGTCGTTTCAGTACTTCTTCCACACGACATCTAGCAACTAATCAGCAAGCGTGCGAGCGGCAGCTATGTTCCACTTGCAATATGAAAGTTTCGCCTGCCAGATACCTGTTCAACACCTTCCTTATTCGCCTGCCCGCAGCGCTCGCGCTTTCCCCCGCCCGCGCTCTGACCGGCACTCTCCCTCTGACACACATGGTTCCTTGGCCGGTTGCCAAGAGCTCCGGAAAGCAGCTTCTGCCGAAGGAGGCTCGCCTCTTGCGGTTACCTTCTCTGAGCTCCGGAGTCCTGGCTTCTGCCTTTCTTGCTCTTAATGCAAGCAGAAAGCTTTTGCACTGCGTCTGGCGAGGAGAACGTGTGACAGGACAGCACATGTTTGTGCAGATCACCCCTGCCACTGACACAAGCACGGATTTGCAGCACCCTATTCCACCCATGGTGTGACAGGTTTCTGCGCTGTGCAGGGCATTTCTCTGCATCTGGGAGTCCAACGGAAAGTAAAATTGTTGTCGCAGAGAGCAGCAACAGCAGTAGGGAGCAGCAGAAAGAAGTCTTGCCCGTACTTCTACAAGACAACTAGAGACTTGTCAGCAAGCGGCTGAGCAGCATCTACGTTCCACTTGCAGTCTGAAAGTTTCCCGTGCCAGATGCCTGTTCAACACCTTCCTTATTCGCCTGCCCGCAGCGCTCGCTCTTTCCCCCGCCAGCGCGCTGATCGGCACGCTCCCTCTGACACACATGGTTCCTTGGCCGGTTGCCAAGAGCTCCGGAAAGCAGCTTCTGCCGAAGGAGGCTCGCCTCTTGCGGTTACCTTCTCTGAGCTCCGGAGTCCTGGCTTCTGCCTTTCTTGCTCTTAATGCAAGCAGAAAGCTTTTGCACTGCGTCTGGCGAGGAGAACGTGTGACAGGAGAGCACAAGTTTGTGCAGCTCACCCCTGCCACTGACACAAGCACGGATTTGCAGCACCCTATTCCACCCATGGTGTGACAGGTTTCTGCGCTGTGCAGGGCATTTCTCTGCATCTGGGAGTCCAAGGGAAAGTAAAATTGTTGCCGCAGAGAGCAGCAACAGCAGTAGGGAGCAGCAGAAGGCAGTTTTGCCCGTACTTCTTCTACAAGACAACTAGAGACTTGTCAGCAAGCGGCTGAGCAGCATCTACGTTCCACTTGCAGTCTGAAAGTTTCCCGTGCCACATGCCTGTTCAACACCTTCCTTATTCGCCTGCCCGCAGCGCTCGCGCTTTCCCCCGCCCGCGCTCTGACCGGCACTCTCCCTCTGACACACATGGTTCCTTGGCCGGTTGCCAAGAGCTCCGGAAAGCAGCTTCTGCCGAAGGAGGCTCGCCTCTTGCGGTTACCTTCTCTGAGCTCCGGAGTCCTGGCTTCTGCCTTTCTTGCTCTTAATGCAAGCAGAAAGCTTTTGCACTGCGTCTGGCGAGGAGAACGTGTGACAGGAGAGCACATGTTTGTGCAGCTCACCCCTGCCACTGACACAAGCACGGATTTGCAGCACCCTATTCCACCCATGGTGTGACAGGTTTCTGCGCTGTGCAGGGCATTTCTCTGCATCTGGGAGTCCAACGGAAAGTAAAATTGTTGTCGCAGAGAGCAGCAACAGCAGTAGGGAGCAGCAGAAGGAAGTCGTTTCAGTACTTCTTCCACACGACATCTAGCAACTAATCAGCAAGCGTGCGAGCGGCAGCTATGTTCCACTTGCAATATGAAAGTTTCGCCTGCCAGATACCTGTTCAACACCTTCCTTATTCGCCTGCCCGCAGCGCTCGCTCTTTCCCCCGCCAGCGCGCTGATCGGCACGCTCCCTCTGACACACATGGTTCCTTGGCCGGTTGCCAAAGAGCTCCGGAAAGCAGCTTCTGCCGAAGGAGGCTCGCCTCTTGCGGTTACCTTCTCTGAGCTCCGGAGTCCTGGCTTCTGCCTTTCTTGCTCTTAATGCAAGCAGAAAGCTTTTGCACTGCGTCTGGCGAGGAGAACGTGTGACAGGACAGCACATGTTTGTGCAGCTCACCCCTGCCACTGACACAAGCACGGATTTGCAGCACCCTATTCCACCCATGGTGTGACAGGTTTCTGCGCTGTGCAGGGCATTTCTCTGCATCTGGGAGTCCAAGGGAAAGTAAAATTGTTGCCGCAGAGAGCAGCAACAGCAGTAGGGAGCAGCAGAAGGAAGTCGTTTCAGTACTTCTTCCACACGACATCTAGCAACTAATCAGCAAGCGTGCGAGCGGCAGCTATGTTCCACTTGCAATATGAAAGTTTCGCCTGCCAGATACCTGTTCAACACCTTCCTTATTCGCCTGCCCGCAGCGCTTCGCTCTTTCCCCCGCCAGCGCGCTGATCGGCACGCTCCCTCTGACACACATGGTTCCTTGGCCGGTTGCCAAGAGCTCCGGAAAGCAGCTTCTGCCGAGGGAGGCTCGCCTCTTGCGGTTACCTTCTCTGAGCTCCGGAGTCCTGGCTTCTGCCTTTCTTGCTCTTAATGCAAGCAGAAAGCTTTTGCACTGCGTCTGGCGAGGAGAACGTGTGACAGGACAGCACATGTTTGTGCAGCTCACCCCTGCCACTGACACAAGCACGGATTTGCAGCACCCTATTCCACCCATGGTGTGACAGGTTTCTGCGCTGTGCAGGGCATTTCTCTGCATCTGGGAGTCCAACGGAAAGTAAAATTGTTGTCGCAGAGAGCAGCAACAGCAGTAGGGAGCAGCAGAAGGAAGTCTTGCCCGTACTTCTACAAGACAACTAGAGACTTGTCAGCAAGCGGCTGAGCAGCATCTACGTTCCACTTGCAGTCTGAAAGTTTCCCGTGCCAGATGCCTGTTCAACACCTTCCTTATTCGCCTGCCCGCAGCGCTCGCTCTTTCCCCCGCCAGCGCGCTGATCGGCACGCTCCCTCTGACACACATGGTTCCTTCCACACAGAGCTCCGGAAAGCAGCTTCTGCCGAAGGAGGCTCGCCTCTTGCGGTTACCTTCTCTGAGCTCCGGAGTCCTAGCTTCTGCCTTTCTTGCTCTTAATGCAAGCAGAAAGCTTTTGCACTGCGTCTGGCGAGGAGAACGTGTGACAGGACAGCACATGTTTGTGCAGCTCACCCCTGCCACTGACACAAGCACGGATTTGCAGCACCCTATTCCACCCATGGTGTGACAGGTTTCTGCGCTGTGCAGGGCATTTCTCTGCATCTGGGAGTCCAAGGGAAAGTAAAATTGTTGCCGCAGAGAGCAGCAACAGCAGTAGGGAGCAGCAGAAGGAACTCGTGGCCGTACTTCTTCTACAAGACAACTAGAGACTTGTCAGCAAGCGGCTGAGCAGCATCTACGTTCCACTTGCAGTCTGAAAGTTTCCCGTGCCACATGCCTGTTCAACACCTTCCTTATTCGCCTGCCCGCAGGGCTCGCGCTTTCCCCCGCCCGCGCTCTGACCGGCACTCTCCCTCTGACACACATGGTTCCATGGCCGCTTGCCAAGAGCTCCGGAAAGCAGCTTCTGCCGAAGGAGGCTCGCCTCTTGCGGTTACCTTCTCTGAGCTCCGGAGTCCTGGCTTCTGCCTTTCTTGCTCTTAATGCAAGCAGAAAGCTTTTGCACTGCGTCTGGCGAGGAGAACGTGTGACAGGAGAGCACATGTTTGTGCAGCTCACCCCTGCCACTGACACAAGCACGGATTTGCAGCACCCTATTCCACCCATGGTGTGACAGGTTTCTGCGCTGTGCAGGGCATTTCTCTGCATCTGGGAGTCCAAGGGAAAGTAAAATTGTTGTCGCAGAGAGCAGCAACAGCAGTAGGGAGCAGCAGAAGGAACTCGTGCCCGTACTTCTTCTACAAGACAACTAGAGACTTGTCAGCAAGCGGCTGAGCAGCATCTACGTTCCACTTGCAGTCTGAAAGTTTCCCGTGCCACATGCCTGTTCAACACCTTCCTTATTCGCCTGCCCGCAGCGCTCGCGCTTTCCCCCGCCCGCGCTCTGATCGGCACTCTCCCTCTGACACACATGGTTCCTTGGCCGGTTGCCAAGAGCTCCGGAAAGCAGCTTCTGCCGAAGGAGGCTCGCCTCTTGCGGTTACCTTCTCTGAGCTCCGGAGTCCTGGCTTCTGCCTTTCTTGCTCTTAATGCAAGCAGAAAGCTTTTGCACTGCGTCTGGCGAGGAGAACGTGTGACAGGAGAGCACATGTTTGTGCAGCTCACCCCTGCCACTGACACAAGCACGGATTTGCAGCACCCTATTCCACCCATGGTGTGACAGGTTTCTGCGCTGTGCAGGGCATTTCTCTGCATCTGGGACTCCAAGAGAAAGTAAAATTGTTGCCGCAGAGAGCAGCAACAGCAGTAGGGAGCAGCAGAAGGAAGTCGTTTCAGTACTTCTTCCACACGACATCTAGCAATTAATCAGCAAGCGTGCGAGCGGCAGCTATGTTCCACTTGCAATATGAAAGTTTCGCCTGCCAGATACCTGTTCAACACCTTCCTTATTCGCCTGCCCGCAGCGCTCGCTCTTTCCCCCGCCAGCGCGCTGATCGGCACGCTCCCTCTGACACACATGGTTCCTTGGCCGGTTGCCAAGAGCTCCGGAAAGCAGCTTCTGCCGAAGGAGGCTCGCCTCTTGCGGTTACCTTCTCTGAGCTCCGGAGTCCTGGCTTCTGCCTTTCTTGCTCTTAATGCAAGCGGAAAGCTTTTGCACTGCGTCTGGCGAGGAGAACGTGTGACAGGACAGCACAAGTTTGTGCAGCTCACCCCTGCCACTGACACAAGCACGGATTTGCAGCACCCTATTCCACCCATGGTGTGACAGGTTTCTGCGCTGTGCAGGGCATTTCTCTGCATCTGGGAGTCCAAGGGAAAGTAAAATTGTTGCCGCAGAGAGCAGCAACAGCAGTAGGGAGCAGCAGAAGGAAGTCGTTTCAGTACTTCTTCCACACGACATCTAGCAACTAATCAGCAAGCGTGCGAGCGGCAGCTATGTTCCACTTGCAATATGAAAGTTTCGCCTGCCAGATACCTGTTCAACACCTTCCTTATTCGCCTGCCCGCAGCGCTCGCGCTTTCCCCCGCCCGCGCTCTGACCGGCACTCTCCCTCTGACACACATGGTTCCTTGGCCGCTTGCCAAGAGCTCCGGAAAGCAGCTTCTGCCGAAGGAGGCTCGCCTCTTGCGGTTACCTTCTCTGAGCTCCGGAGTCCTGGCTTCTGCCTTTCTTGCTCTTAATGCAAGCAGAAAGCTTTTGCACTGCGTCTGGCGAGGAGAACGTGTGACAGGACAGCACATGTTTGTGCAGCTCACCCCTGCCACTGACACTAGCACGGATTTGCAGCACCCTATTCCACCCATGGTGTGACAGGTTTCTGCGCTGTGCAGGGCATTTCTCTGCATCTGGGAGTCCAAGAGAAAGTAAAATTGTTGCCGCAGAGAGCAGCAACAGCAGTAGGGAGCAGCAGAAGGAACTCGTGCCCGTACTTCTTCCACACGACATCTAGCAACTAATCAGCAAGCGTGCGAGCGGCAGCTATGTTCCACTTGCAATATGAAAGTTTCGCGTGCCAGATTCCTGTTCAACACCTTCCTTATTCGCCTGCCCGCAGCGCTCGCGCTTTCCCCCGCCAGCGCGCTGATCGGCACGCTCCCTCTGACACACATGGTTCCTTGGCCGGTTGCCAAGAGCTCCGGAAAGCAGCTTCTGCCGAAGGAGGCTCGCCTCTTGCGGTTACCTTCTCTGAGCTCCGGAGTCCTGGCTTCTGCCTTTCTTGCTCTTAATGCAAGCAGAAAGCTTTTGCACTGCGTCTGGCGAGGAGAACGTGTGACAGGACAGCACATGTTTGTGCAGCTCACCCCTGCCACAGACACAAACACGGATTTGCAGCACCCTATTCCACCCATGGTGTGACAGGTTTCTGCGCTGTGCAGGGCATTTCTCTGCATCTGGGAGTCCAACGGAAAGTAAAATTGTTGCCGCAGAGAGCAGCAACAGCAGTAGGGAGCAGCAGAAGGAAGTCTTGCCTGTACTTCTACAAGACAACTAGAGACTTGTCAGCAAGCGGCTGAGCAGCATCTACGTTCCACTTGCAGTCTGAAAGTTTCCCGTGCCACATGCCTGTTCAACACCTTCCTTATTCGCCTGCCCGCAGCGCTCGCGCTTTCCCCCGCCCGCGCTCTGACCAGCACTCTCCCTCTGACACACATGGTTCCTTGGCCGCTTGCCAAGAGCTCCGGAAAGCAGCTTCTGCCGAAGGAGGCTCGCCTCTTGCGGTTACCTTCTCTGAGCTCCGGAGTCCTGGCTTCTGCCTTTCTTGCTCTTAATGCAAGCAGAAAGCTTTTGCACTGCGTCTGGCGAGGAGAACGTGTGACAGGAGAGCACAAGTTTGTGCAGCTCACCCCTGCCACTGACACAAGCACGGATTTGCAGCACCCTATTCCACCCTTAGTGTGACAGGTTTCTGCGCTGTGCAGGGCATTTCTCTGCATCTGGGAGTCCAAGAGAAAGTAAAATTGTTGCCGCAGAGAGCAGCAACAGCAGTAGGGAGCAGCAGAAGAAAGTCTTGCCCGTACTTCTTCTACAAGACAACTAGAGACTTGTCAGCAAGCGGCTGAGCAGCATCTACGTTCCACTTGCAGTCTGAAAGTTTCCCGTGCCACATGCCTGTTCAACACCTTCCTTATTCGCCTGCCCGCAGCGCTCGCGCTTTCCCCCGCCCGCGCTCTGATCGGCACTCTCCCTCTGACACACATGGTTCCTTGGCCGGTTGCCAAGAGCTCCGGAAAGCAGCTTCTGCCGAAGGAAGCTCGCCTCTTGCGGTTACCTTCTCTGAGCTCCGGAGTCCTGGCTTCTGCCTTTCTTGCTCTTAATGCAAGCAGAAAGCTTTTGCACTGCGTCTGGCGAGGAGAACGTGTGACAGGACAGCACATGTTTGTGCAGCTCACCCCTGCCACTGACACAAGCACGGATTTGCAGCACCCTATTCCACCCATGGTGTGACAGGTTTCTGCGCTGTGCAGGGCATTTCTCTGCATCTGGGAGTCCAACGGAAAGTAAAATTGTTGCCGCAGAGAGCAGCAACAGCAGTAGGGAGCAGCAGAAGGAAGTCTTGCCTGTACTTCTACAAGACAACTAGAGACTTGTCAGCAAGCGGCTGAGCAGCATCTACGTTCCACTTGCAGTCTGAAAGTTTCCCGTGCCACATGCCTGTTCAACACCTTCCTTATTCGCCTGCCCGCAGCGCTCGCGCTTTCCCCCGCCCGCGCTCTGACCAGCACTCTCCCTCTGACACACATGGTTCCTTGGCCGCTTGCCAAGAGCTCCGGAAAGCAGCTTCTGCCGAAGGAGGCTCGCCTCTTGCGGTTACCTTCTCTGAGCTCCGGAGTCCTGGCTTCTGCCTTTCTTGCTCTTAATGCAAGCAGAAAGCTTTTGCACTGCGTCTGGCGAGGAGAACGTGTGACAGGAGAGCACAAGTTTGTGCAGCTCACCCCTGCCACTGACACAAGCACGGATTTGCAGCACCCTATTCCACCCATGGTGTGACAGGTTTCTGCGCTGTGCAGGGCATTTCTCTGCATCTGGGACTCCAAGAGAAAGTAAAATTGTTGCCGCAGAGAGCAGCAACAGCAGTAGGGAGCAGCAGAAGAAAGTCTTGCCCGTACTTCTTCTACAAGACAACTAGAGACTTGTCAGCAAGCGGCTGAGTAGCATCTACGTTCCACTTGCAGTCTGAAAGTTTCCCGTGCCACATGCCTGTTCAACACCTTCCTTATTCGCCTGCCCGCAGCGCTCGCGCTTTCCCCCGCCCGCGCTCTGACCGGCACTCTCCCTCTGACACACATGGTTCCTTGGCCGGTTGCCAAGAGCTCCGGAAAGCAGCTTCTGCCGAAGGAGGCTCGCCTCTTGCGGTTACCTTCTCTGAGCTCCGGAGTCCTGGCTTCTGCCTTTCTTGCTCTTAATGCAAGCAGAAAGCTTTTGCACTGCGTCTGGCGAGGAGAACGTGTGACAGGAGAGCACAAGTTTGTGCAGCTCACCCCTGCCACTGACACAAGCACGGATTTGCAGCACCCTATTCCACCCATGGTGTGACAGGTTTCTGCGCTGTGCAGGGCATTTCTCTGCATCTGGGAGTCCAACGGAAAGTAAAATTGTTGCCGCAGAGAGCAGCAACAGCAGTAGGGAGCAGCAGAAGGCAGTCTTGCCCGTACTTCTTCTACAAGACAACTAGAGACTTGTCAGCAAGCGGCTGAGCAGCATCTACGTTCCACTTGCAGTCTGAAAGTTTCCCGTGCCAGATGCCTGTTCAACACCTTCCTTATTCGCCTGCCCGCAGGGCTCGCGCTTTCCCCCGCCCGCGCTCTGACCGGCACTCTCCCTCTGACACACATGGTTCCTTGGCCGCTTGCCAAGAGCTCCGGAAAGCAGCTTCTGCCGAAGGAGGCTCGCCTCTTGCGGTTACCTTCTCTGATCTCCGGAGTCCTGGCTTCTGCCTTTCTTGCTCTTAATGCAAGCAGAAAACTTTTGCACTGCGTCTGGCGAGGAGAACGTGTGACAGGACAGCACATGTTTGTGCAGCTCACCCCTGCCACTGACACAAGCACGGATTTGCAGCACCTTATTCCACCCATGGTGTGACAGGTTTCTGCGCTGTGCAGGGCATTTCTCTGCATCTGGGAGTCCAAGGGAAAGTAAAATTGTTGTCGCAGAGAGCAGCAACAGCAGTAGGGAGCAGCAGAAGGAACTCGTGCCCGTACTTCTTCTACAAGACAACTAGAGACTTGTCAGCAAGCGGCTGAGCAGCATCTACGTTCCACTTGCAGTCTGAAAGTTTCCCGTGCCACATGCCTGTTCAACACCTTCCTTATTCGCCTGCCCGCAGCGCTCGCGCTTTCCCCCGCCCGCGCTCTGACCGGCACTCTCCCTCTGACACACATGGTTCCTTGGCCGCTTGCCAAGAGCTCCGGAAAGCAGCTTCTGCCGAAGGAGGCTCGCCTCTTGCGGTTACCTTCTCTGAGCTCCGGAGTCCTGGCTTCTGCCTTTCTTGCTCTTAATACAAGCAGAAAGCTTTTGCACTGCGTCTGGCGAGGAGAACGTGTGACAGGACAGCACATGTTTGTGCAGCTCACCCCTGCCACTGACACAAGCACGGATTTGCAGCACCCTATTCCACCCATGGTGTGACAGGTTTCTGCGCTGTGCAGGGCATTTCTCTGCATCTGGGAGTCCAACGGAAAGTAAAATTGTTGTCGCAGAGAGCAGCAACAGCAGTAGGGAGAAGCAGAAGGAAGTCATGGCCGTACTTGTTCCACACGACAACTAGCGACTAATCAACAAGCGTGCGAGCAGCAGCTAAGTTCCACTTGCAGTCTGAAAGTTTCGCGTGCCAGATGCCTGTTCAACACCTTCCTTATTCGCCTGCCCGCAGCGCTCGCGCTTTCCCCCGCCCGCGCGCTGACCGGCACTCTCCCTCAGACATACATGGGAAGTTGGCCGGTTGCCAAGAGCTCCGGAATGCAGCTTCTGCCGAAGGAGGCTCGCCTCTTGCGGTTACCTTCTCCGAACTGCGGAGTCGCGGCTTCTGCTTTTCTTTGCTCTTAATGCAAGCGGAAAGCTTTTGCTCTGCGTCTGGCGAGGAGAACGTGTGACAGGAGAGCACATGTTTGTGCAGCTTACCCCTGCCACTGACACAAGCACGGATTTGCAGCACCCTATTCCACCCATGGGGTGACAGCTTTCTGTGCTGCCCAGGGCATTTCTCTGCATCTGGGAGTCCAAGGGAAAGCGCAATTGTTGTGGCAGAGGGTAGCAACAGCAGTAGGGAGCAGCAGAAGGAAGTCATGGCCGTACTTGTTCCACACGACAACTAGCGACTAAGTTCCACTTGCAGTCTGAAAGTTTCGCGTGCCAGATGCCTGTTCAACACCTTCCTTATTCGCCTGCCCGCAGCGCTCGCGCTTTCCCCCGCCCGCGCGCTGACCGGCACTCTCCCTCAGACATACATGGGAAGTTGGCCGGTTGCCAAGAGCTCCGGAATGCAGCTTCTGCCGAAGGAGGCTCGCCTCTTGCGGTTACCTTCTCCGAACTGCGGAGTCGCGGCTTCTGCTTTTCTTTGCTCTTAATGCAAGCGGAAAGCTTTTGCTCTGCGTCTGGCTAGGAGAACGTGTGACAGGAGAGCACATGTTTGTGCAGCTTACCCCTGCCACTGACACAAGCACGGATTTGCAGCACCCTATTCCACCCATGGGGTGACAGCTTTCTGTGCTGCCCAGGGCATTTCTCTGCATCTGGGAGTCCAAGGGAAAGCGCAATTGTTGTGGCAGAGGGTAGCAACAGCAGTAGGGAGCAGCAGAAGGAAGTCATGGCCGTACTTGTTCCACACGACAACTAGCGACTAATCAACAAGCGTGCGAGCAGCAGCTAAGTTCCACTTGCAGTCTGAAAGTTTCGCGTGCCAGATGCCTGTTCAACACCTTCCTTATTCGCCTGCCCGCAGCGCTCGCGCTTTCCCCCGCCCGCGCGCTGACCGGCACTCTCCCTCAGACATACATGGGAAGTTGGCCGGTTGCCAAGAGCTCCGGAATGCAGCTTCTGCCGAAGGAGGCTCGCCTCTTGCGGTTACCTTCTCCGAACTGCGGAGTCGCGGCTTCTGCTTTTCTTTGCTCTTAATGCAAGCGGAAAGCTTTTGCTCTGCGTCTGGCGAGGAGAACGTGTGACAGGAGAGCACATGTTTGTGCAGCTTACCCCTGCCACTGACACAAGCACGGATTTGCAGCACCCTATTCCACCCATGGGGTGACAGCTTTCTGTGCTGCCCAGGGCATTTCTCTGCATCTGGGAGTCCAAGGGAAAGCGCAATTGTTGTGGCAGAGGGTAGCAACAGCAGTAGGGAGCAGCAGAAGGAAGTCATGGCCGTACTTGTTCCACACGACAACTAGCGACTAATCAACAAGCGTGCGAGCAGCAGCTAAGTTCCACTTGCAGTCTGAAAGTTTCGCGTGCCAGATGCCTGTTCAACACCTTCCTTATTCGCCTGCCCGCAGCGCTCGCGCTTTCCCCCGCCCGCGCGCTGACCGGCACTCTCCCTCAGACATACATGGGAAGTTGGCCGGTTGCCAAGAGCTCCGGAATGCAGCTTCTGCCGAAGGAGGCTCGCCTCTTGCGGTTACCTTCTCCGAACTGCGGAGTCGCGGCTTCTGCTTTTCTTTGCTCTTAATACAAGCGGAAAGCTTTTGCTCTGCGTCTGGCGAGGAGAACGTGTGACAGGAGAGCACATGTTTGTGCAGCTTACCCCTGCCACTGACACAAGCACGGATTTGCAGCACCCTATTCCACCCATGGGGTGACAGCTTTCTGTGCTGCCCAGGGCATTTCTCTGCATCTGGGAGTCCAAGGGAAAGCGCAATTGTTGTGGCAGAGGGTAGCAACAGCAGTAGGGAGCAGCAGAAGGAAGTCATGGCCGTACTTGTTCCACACGACAACTAGCGATTAAGTTCCACTTGCAGTCTGAAAGTTTCGCGTGCCAGATGCCTGTTCAACACCTTCCTTATTCGCCTGCCCGCAGCGCTCGCGCTTTCCCCCGCCCGCGCTCTGACCGGCACTCTCCCTCAGACATACATGGGAAGTTGGCCGGTTGCCAAGAGCTCCGGAATGCAGCTTCTGCCGAAGGAGGCTCGCCTCTTGCGGTTAACTTCTCCGAACTGCGGAGTCGCGGCTTCTGCTTTTCTTTGCTCTTAATACAAGCGGAAAGCTTTTGCTCTGCGTCTGGCGAGGAGAACGTGTGACAGGAGAGCACATGTTTGTGCAGCTTACCCCTGCCACTGACACAAGCACGGATTTGCAGCACCCTATTCCACCCATGGGGTGACAGCTTTCTGTGCTGCCCAGGGCATTTCTCTGCATCTGGGAGTCCAAGGGAAAGCGCAATTGTTGTGGCAGAGGGTAGCAACAGCAGTAGGGAGCAGCAGAAGGAAGTCATGGCCGTACTTGTTCCACATGACAACTAGCGACTAATCAACAAGCGTGCGAGCAGCAGCTAAGTTCCACTTGCAGTCTGAAAGTTTCCGGTGCCAGATGCCTGTTCAACACCTTCCTTATTCGCCTGCCCGCAGCGCTCGCGCTTTCCCCCGCCCGCGCGCTGACCGGCACTCTCCCTCAGACATACATAGGAAGTTGGCCGGTTGCCAAGAGCTCCGGAATGCAGCTTCTGCCGAAGGAGGCTCGCCTCTTGCGGTTACCTTCTCTGAACTGCGGAGTCGCGGCTTCTGCTTTTCTTTGCTCTTTATGCAAGCGGAAAGCTTTTGCTCTGCGTCTGGCGAGGAGAATGTGTGACAGGAGAGCACATGTTTGTGCAGCTTACCCCTGCCACTGACACAAGCACGGATTTGCAGCACCCTATTCCACCCATGGGGTGACAGCTTTCTGTGCTGCCCAGGGCATTTCTCTGCATCTGGGAGTCCAAGGGAAAGCGCAATTGTTGTGGCAGAGGGTAGCAACAGCAGTAGGGAGCAGCAGAAGGAAGTCATGGCCGTACTTGTTCCACACGACAACTAGCGACTAATCAACAAGCGTGCGAGCAGCAGCTAAGTTCCACTTGCAGTCTGAAAGTTTCGCGTGCCAGATGCCTGTTCAACACCTTCCTTATTCGCCTGCCCGCAGCGCTCGCGCTTTCCCCCGCCCGCGCGCTGACCGGCACTCTCCCTCAGACATACATGGGAAGTTGGCCGGTTGCCAAGAGCTCCGGAATGCAGCTTCTGCCGAAGGAGGCTCGCCTCTTGCGGTTACCTTCTCCGAACTGCGGAGTCGCGGCTTCTGCTTTTCTTTGCTCTTAATGCAAGCGGAAAGCTTTTGCTCTGCGTCTGGCGAGGAGAACGTGTGACAGGAGAGCACATGTTTGTGCAGCTTACCCCTGCCACTGACACAAGCACGGATTTGCAGCACCCTATTCCACCCATGGGGTGACAGCTTTCTGTGCTGCCCAGGGCATTTCTCTGCATCTGGGAGTCCAAGGGAAAGTAAAATTGTTGTCGCAGAGAGCAGCAACAGCAGTAGGGAGAAGCAGAAGGAAGTCGTGGCCGTACTTTCCGCTTGCATTAAGAGCAAAGAAAAGCAGAAGCATCGACTCCGCAGTTCGGAGAAGGTTACCGCAAGAGGCGAGCCTCCTTCGGCAGAAGCTGCATTCCGGAGCTCTTGGCAACCGGCCAACTTCCCATGTATGTCTGAGGGAGAGTGCCGGTCAGCGCGCGGGCGGGGGAAAGCGCGAGCGCTGCGGGCAGGCGAATAAGGAAGGTGTTGAACAGGCATCTGGCACGCGAAACTTTCAGACTGCAAGTGGAACTTAGCTGCTGCTCGCACGCTTGTTGATTAGTCGCTAGTTGTCGTGTGGAACAAGTACGGCCATGACTTACTTCTGCTGCTCCCTACTGCTGTTGCTACCCTCTGCCACAACAATTGCGCTTTCCCTTGGACTCCCAGATGCAGAGAAATGCCCTGGGCAGCACAGAAAGCTGTCACCCCATGGGTGGAATAGGGTGCTGCAAATCCGTGCTTGTGTCAGTGGCAGGGGTAAGCTGCACAAACATGTGCTCTCCTGTCACACGTTCTCCTCGCCAGACGCAGAGCAAAAGCTTTCCGCTTGCATTAAGAGCAAAGAAAAGCAGAAGCCGCGACTCCGCAGTTCGGAGAAGGTAACCGCAAGAGGCGAGCCTCCTTCGGCAGAAGCTGCATTCCGGAGCTCTTGGCAACCGGCCAACTTCCCATGTATGTCGGAGGGAGAGTGCCGGTCAGCGCGCGGGCGGGGGAAAGCGCGAGCGCTGCGGGCAGGCGAATAAGGAAGGTGTTGAACAGGCATCTGGCACGCGAAAATCGGGCGGAATGCTCGGAGTCGGTCGGCGTCGGCAGGTTTTTCGTTCAGGCATGTAAGTTAGACAGACGCGCTGAGAGCAGCGGGGGCCTTAATTGTGCCATAACAAAGATGGCCGCTCTACCGGAAGTGGCTTCAGCCACAGCAAAGATGGCGGCGAGGAAGGGCGGAAAGTACGTCACGCCACGCAGAAGATGGCTGCCAGGTCGCGGCCGGCTTGTCCTTCCAAGGATGGCGGCCAAAAAGGCGGGAAAATGGAAGGACCCCGGGCAGTGGGTGCGTGAATTCGACTGCCTGACAAACACCCGAGCGTCGACGCCGCCCCGTCGCAATTTTCCACGGTTGTTCCAGCCGTGCGGACACGGGCTGTGTGCTCGGCGGCACCGGGGCCGAGCGCGAGCCGGTCGGGTGCCGACAGGCAGCGGTGACGACGCCGCACTCTGCCGGGGTCCTTGACGCGGCCGCTTTTTCGGGCTTCTGGCACTCGCGACGACCCGTACCATGCTGCCACTCCTCTCACTCGGTTCCCCTATTTATTTAAAAGCTTGGCATTTAAATGAATAATATAGAAATTAAAATATACAAATCTATAATAAAGAAATGCATATAGGGTGATAGATAGGGAGATATATAGATAGGGAGATATATAGAGAGGGAGATAGATAGATAGATAGATAGATAGATAGATAGATAGATAGATAGATAGATAGATAGATAGATAGGTCTTCCCAAAAACACGACCAAATTCTAGAAAAATATCCCACCAAATCTCCACAAATTCCCACAAAATACATGAAAAATCCCTCAAGATCCCTAAATCGCCTCAATATCCCACAAAATCCCACAAAAATCACACAAAACCTCCACAAGTTTCCACAAAATATAAAAAAAAAATCCTCAAAATTCTTCAAGTCTCCTCAAAACCACACAAAGTCCTTGAAAAGGCCCACCAAATTCCAGTAAAATCCCACAGAATCTACACAAATTCCCACAAAATCTAAAACAAATTCCTCAAAATTCTTCAAGTCTCCTCAGAATCCCACACAATTCCAGAAAAACCCCACAAAATTCCAGAGAAGTCCCACAAAACTCCCTAAATCATTTCAAAACCCTACCAATTCACAGGAATGTCCCACAAAATCTCCACCAATTCCCAGAACATCCCACAAAAATCTCACAAAAATCCCTAAATCTTCTGAAAACTCGACCAAATTCCAGAAACGCCCCATAAAATCAGCACAGTTTCCCAGAAAATTCAAGAAAAAACACCACAAAATTCCCAAAATCTTTTCAAAATACCACAAAATTCTTGAAAAGCCCCACCAAATTCCAGAAACATCCCACAAAATGTCCTCAATACCCAACAAAATCCCAGAAAAATCACACAAAATTCCCTAAATCTTCTCAAAACATGACCAAATTCTGGAAAAATATCCCACCGAATCTCCACAAATTCCCACAGAATACATGAAAAATCCCTGATAATTCGTCAGTTCTCTACAGAATCTCACCAAATTCCAGAAAAATCCCTCAAAGTTCCAGAAATGTCCCACAAAATCTCCCCAGTATCCAATAAAATTCCAGGAAAAATCCCACAAAATTCCCTAAATCTTCCCAAAACACGACCAAATTCTAGAAAAATATCCCACCAAATCTCCACAAATTCCTACAAAATACATGAAAAATCCCTCAAGATCCCTAAATCGCCTCAATATCCCACAAAATTCCACAAAAATCCCACAAAACCTCCACAAGTTTCCACAAAATCTAAGAAAAATTCCTCAAAATTCTTCAAGTCTCCTCAAAACCACACAAAGTCCTTCAAAAAGGCCCACCAAATTCCAGAAAAATCTTACAGAATTCCCTAAATCTTCTCAAAACTCTACCAAATTCCAGAAAAATCCCACCAAATCTCCACAAATTCCCACAGAATACATGAAAAATCCCTGATAATTCGTCAGTTCTCTACAGAATCTCACCAAATACCAGAAAAGTCCCTCGAAGTTCCAGAAATATCCCACAAAATCTCCCCAGTATCCAATAAAATTCCAGGAAAAATCCCACAAAATTCCCTAAATCGCCCCAAAACACGACCAAATTCTAGAAAAATATCCCACCAAATCTCCACAAATTCCCACAAAATACATGAAAAATCCCTCAAGATCCTTAAATCGCCTCAATATCCCACAAAATCCCACAAAAATCACACAAAACCTCCACAAGTTTCCACAAAATATAAAAAAAAATCCTCAAAATTCTTCAAGTCTCCTCAAAACCACACAAAGTCCTTGAGAAGGCCCACCAAATTCCAGAAAAATCCCACAGAATCTACACAAATTCCCCAAAATCTAAAACAAATTCCTCAAAATTTTTCAAGTCTCCTCAGAATCCCACACAATTCCAGAAAAACCCCACAAAATTCCAGAGAAGTCCCACAAAACTCCCTAAATCATTTCAAAACCCTACCAATTCACAGGAATGTCCCACAAAATCTCCACCAATTCCCAGAACATCCCACAAAAATCTCACAAAAATCCCTAAATCTTCTGAAAACTCGACCGAATTCCAGAAACACCCCATAAAATCAGCACAGTTTCCCACAAAATTCAAGAAAAAACACCACAAAATTCCCTAAATCTTTTCAAAATACCACAAAATTCTTGAAAAGCCCCACCAAATTCCAGAAACATCCCACAAAATGTCCTCAATACCCAACAAAATCCCAGAAAAATCACACAAAATTCCCTAAATCTTCTCAAAACATGACCAAATTCTAGAAAAATATCCCACCGAATCTCCACAAATTCCCACAGAATACATGAAAAATCCCTCAAGATCCCTAAATCGCCTCAATATCCCACAAAATTCCACAAAAATCCCTCAAAACCTCCACAAATTTCCACAAAATCTAAGAAAAATTCCTCAAAATTCTTCAAGTCTCCTCAAAACCACACAAAGTCCTTGAAAAGGCCCACCAAATTCCAGAAAAATCTTACAGAATTCCCTAAATCTTCTCAAAACTCTACCAAATTCCAGAAAAATCCCACCAAATCTCCACAAATTCCCACAGAATACATGAAAAATCCCTGATAGTTCGTCAGTTCTCTACAAAATCTCACAAAATTCCAGAAGAGTCCCTCAAAGTTCCACAAACATTCCACAAAAACTCCCCAGTATCCAACAAAATTCCAGGAAAAATCCCACAAAATTCCCTAAATCTTCTCAAAACACGACCAAATTCTAGAAAAATATCCCACCAAATCTCCACAAAATCCCACAAAATACATGAAAAATCACTCAAGATCCCTAAATCGCCTCAATATCCCACAAAATCCCACGAAAATCACACAAAACCTCCACAAGTTTCCACAAAATATAAAAAAAATCCTCAAAATTCTTCAAGTCTCCTCAAAACCACACAAAGTCCTTGAAAAGGCCCACCAAATTCCAGTAAAATCCCACGGAATCTCCAACAATTCCCACAAAATCTAAAACAAATTCCTCAAAATTCTTCAAGTCTCCTCAGAATCCCACACAATTCCAGAAAAACCCCACAAAATTCCAGAGAAGTCCCACAAAACTCCCTAAATCATTTCAAAACCCTACCAATTCACAGGAATGTCCCACAAAATCTCCACCAATTCCCAGAACATCCCACAAAAATCTCACAAAAATCCCTAAATCTTCTGAAAACTCGACCAAATTCCAGAAATGCCCCATAAAATCAGCACAGTTTCCCACAAAATTCAAGAAAAAACACCACAAAATTCCCTAAATCTTTTCAAAATACCAATCAATTCTTGAAAAGCCCCACCAAATTCCAGAAACATCCCACAAAATGTCCTCAATACCCAACAAAATCCCAGAAAAATCACACAAAATTCCCTAAATCTTCTCAAAACATGACCAAATTCTAGAAAAATATCCCACCGAATCTCCACAAATTCCCACAGAATACATGAAAAATCCCTGATAATTCGTCAGTTCTCTACAGAATCTCACCAAATTCCAGAAAAGTCCCTTGAAGTTCCAGAAATGTCCCACAAAATCTCCCCAGTATCCAATAAAATTCCAGGAAAAATCCCACAAAATTCCCTAAATCTTCCCAAACACGACCAAATTCTAGAAAAATATCCCACCAAATCTCCACAAATTCCCACAAAATACATGAAAAATCCCTCAAGATCCCTAAATCGCCTCAATATCCCACAAAATTCCACAAAAATCCCACAAAACCTCCACAAGTTTCCACAAAATCTAAGAAAAATTCCTCAAAATTCTTCAAGTCTCCTCAAAACCACACAAAGTCCTTCAAAAAGGCCCACCAAATTCCAGAAAAATCTTACAGAATTCCCTAAATCTTCTCAAAACTCTACCAAATTCTAGAAAAATCCCACCAAATCTCCACAAATTCCCACAGAATACATGAAAAATCCCTGATAATTCGTCAGTTCTCTACAGAATCTCACCAAATTCCAGAAAAGTCCCTCGAAGTTCCAGAAATATCCCACAAAATCTCCGCAGTATCCAACAAAATTCCAGGAAAAATCCCACAAAATTCCCTAAATCTTCTTAAAACATGACCAAATTCTAGAAAAATATCCCACCGAATCTCCACAAATTCCCACAGAATACATGAAAAATCCTTGATAATTAGTCAGTTCTCTACAGAATCTCACCAAATTCCAGAAGAGTCCCTCAAAGTTCCACAAACATTCCAGAAAATCTCCCCAGTATCCAACAAAATTCCAGGAAAAATCCCACAAAATTCCCTAAATCGCCCCAAAACACGACCAAATTCTAGAAAAATATCCCACCAAATCTCCACAAATTCCCACAAAATACATGAAAAATCCCTCAAGATCCTTAAATCGCCTCAATATCCCACAAAATCCCACAAAAATCACACAAAACCTCCACAAGTTTCCACAAAATATAAAAAAAAATCCTCAAAATTCTTCAAGTCTCCTCAAAACCACACAAAGTCCTTGAAAAGGCCCACCAAATTCCAGAAAAATCCCACAGAATCTACACAAATTCCCCAAAATCTAAAACAAATTCCTCAAAATTTTTCAAGTCTCCTCAGAATCCCACACAATTCCAGAAAAACCCCACAAAATTCCAGAGAAGTCCCACAAAACTCCCTAAATCATTTCAAAACCCTACCAATTCACAGGAATGTCCCACAAAATCTCCACCAATTCCCAGAACATCCCACAAAAATCTCACAAAAATCCCTAAATCTTCTGAAAACTCGACCGAATTCCAGAAACACCCCATTAAATCAGCACAGTTTCCCACAAAATTCAAGAAAAAACACCACAAAATCCCCTAAATCTTTTCAAAATACCACAAAATTCTTGAAAAGCCCCACCAAATTCGAGAAACATCCCACAAAATGTCCTCAATACCCAACAAAATTCCAGGAAAAATCCCACAAAATTCCCTAAATCTTCTCTAAACACGGCCAAAATCCACAAAAATCCCACCAAATCTCCACAAATTCCCACAGAATACATGAAAAATCCCTGATAATTCGTCAGTTCTCTACAGAATCTCACCAAATTCCAGAAAAGTCCCTCGAAGTTCCAGAAATATCCCACAAAATCTCCCCAGTATCCAATAAAATTCCAGGAAAAATCCCACAAAATTCCCTAAATCTTCCCAAAACACGACCAAATTCTAGAAAAATATCCCACCAAATCTCCACAAATTCCTACAAAATACATGAAAAATCCCTCAAGATCCTTAAATCGCCTCAATATCCCACAAAATCCCACAAAAATCACACAAAACCTCCACAAGTTCCCACAAAATATAAAAAAAAATCCTCAAAATTCTTCAAGTCTCCTCAAAACCACACAAAGTCCTTGAAAAGGCCCACCAAATTCCAGAAAAATCCCACAGAATCTACAGAAATTCCCCAAAATCTAAAACAAATTCCTCAAAATTTTTCAAGTCTCCTCAGAATCCCACACAATTCCAGAAAAACCCCACAAAATTCCAGAGAAGTCCCACAAAACTCACTAAATCATTTCAAAACCCTACCAATTCACAGGAATGTCCCACAAAATCTCCCCCAATTCCCAGAACATCCCACAAAAATCTCACAAAAATCCCTAAATCTTCTGAAAACTCGACCAAATTCCAGAAACGCCCCATAAAATCAGCACAGTTTCCCACAAAATTCAAGAAAAAACACCACAAAATTCCCTAAATCTTTTCAAAATACCACAAAATTCTTGAAAAGCCCCACCAAATTCCAGAAACATCCCACAAAATGTCCTCAATACCCAACAAAATCCCAGAAACATCCCACAAAATTCCCTAAATCTTCTCTAAACACGGCCAAAATCCACAAAAATCCCACCAAATCTCCACAAATTCCCACAGAATACATGAAAAATCCCTCAAGATCCCTAAATCACCTCAATATCTCACAAAATCCCACAAAAATCACACAAAACCTCCACAAGTTTCCACAAAATCTAAGAAAAATTCCTCAAAATTCTTCAAGTCTCCTCAAAAACACACAAAGTCCTTGAAAAGGCCCACCAAATTCCAGTAAAATCTTACAGAATTCCCTAAATCTTCTCAAAACTCTACCAAATTCCAGAAAAATCCCACCAAATCTCCACAAATTCCCACAGAATACATGAAAAATCCCTGATAATTCTTCAGTTCTCTACAGAATCTCACCAAATTCCAGAGAAGTCCCTCGAAGTTCCAGAAACATCCCACAAAATCTCCCCAGTATCCAACAAAATTCCAGGAAAAATCCCACAAAATTCCCTAAATCTTCTCAAAACTCTACCAAATTCCAGAGAAATCCCACCAAATCTTCACAAATTCCCACAGAATACATGAAAAATCCCTGATAGTTCGTCAGTTCTCTACAAAATCTCACAAAATTCCAGAAGAGTCCCTCAAAGTTCCACAAAAATTCCACAAAAACTCCCCAGTATCCAACAAAATTCCAGGAAAAATCCCACAAAATTCCCCTAAATATTCTCAAAACACGACCAAATTCTAAAAAAATATCCCACCAAATCTCCACAAAATCCCACAAAATACATGAAAAATCCCTCAAGATCCCTAAATCGCCTCAATATCTCACAAAATCCCACAAAAATCACACAAAACCTCCACAAGTTTCCACAAAATCTAAGAAAAATTCCTCAAAATTCTTCAAGTCTCCTCAAAACCACACAAAGTCCTTGAAAAGGCCCACCAAATTCCAGAAAACTCTTACAGAATTCCCTAAATCTTCTCAAAACTCTACCAAATTCCAGAAAAATCCCACCAAATCTCCACAAATTCCCACAGAATACATGAAAAATCCCTGATAATTCTTCAGTTCTCTACAGAATCTCACCAAATTCCAGAGAAGTCCCTCGAAGTTCCAGAAACATCCCACAAAATCTCCCCAGTATCCAACAAAATTCCAGGAAAAATCCCACCAAATTCCCTAAATCTTCTCAAAACACGACAAAATTCTAGAAAAATATCCCACCAAATCTTTACAAAATCCCACAAAATACATGAAAAATCCCTCAAGATCCCAAAATCGCCTCAATATCCCACAAACTCCCACAAAAATCACACAAAACCTCCACAAGTTCCCACAAAATATAAAAAAACATCCTCAAAATTCTTCAAGTCTCCTCAAAACCACACAAAGTCCTTGAGAAGGCCCACCAAATTCCAGTAAAATCCCACAGAATCTACACAAATTCCCACAAAATCTAAAACAAATTCCTCAAAATTCTTCAAGTCTCCTCAGAATCCCCCACAATTCCAGAAAAAACCCAAAAAATTCCAGAGAAGTCCCACAAAACTCCCTAAATCATTTCAAAACCCTACCAATTCACAGGAATGTCCCACAAAATGTCCACCAATTCCCAGAACATCCCACAAAAATCTCACAAAAATCCCTAAATCTTCTGAAAACTCGACCGAATTCCAGAAACACCCCATTAAATCAGCACAGTTTCCCACAAAATTCAAGAACAAACACCACAAAATTCCCTAAATCTTTTCAAAATACCACAAAATTCTTGAAAAGCCCCACCAAATTCCAGAAACATCCCACAAAATGTCCTCAATACCCAACAAAATCCCAGAAACATCCCACAAAATTCCCTAAATCTTCTCTAAACACGGCCAAAATCCACAAAAATCCCACCAAATCTCCACAAATTCCCACAGAATACATGAAAAATCCCTCAAGATCCCTAAATCGCCTCAATATCTCACAAAATCCCACAAAAATCACACAAAACCTCCACAAGTTTCCACAAAATATAAGAAAAATTCCTCAAAATTCTTCAAGTCTCCTCAAAACCACACAAAGTCCTTGAAAAGGCCCACCAAATTCCAGTAAAATCTTACAGAATTCCCTAAATCTTCTCAAAACTCTACCAAATTCCAGAAAAATCCCACCAAATCTCCACAAATTCCCACAGAATACATGAAAAATCCCTGATAATTCTTCAGTTCTCTACAGAATCTCACCAAATTCCAGAGAAGTCCCTCGAAGTTCCAGAAACATCCCACAAAATCTCCCCAGTATCCAACAAAATTCCAGGAAAAATCCCACAAAATTCCCTAAATCTTCTCAAAACTCTACCAAATTCCAGAAAAGTCCCACCAAATCTTCACAAATTCCCACAGAATACATGAAAAATCCCTGATAGTTCGTCAGTTCTCTACAAAATCTCACAAAATTCCAGAAGAGTCCCTCAAAGTTCCACAAAAATTCCACAAAAACTCCCCAGTATCCAACAAAATTCCAGGAAAAATCCCACAAAATTCCCCTAAATATTCTCAAAACACGACCAAATTCTAGAAAAATATCCCACCAAATCTCCACAAAATCCCACAAAATACATGAATAATCCCTCAAGATCCCTAAATCGCCTCAATATCCCACAAAATCCCACGAAAATCACACAAAACCTCCACAAGTTTCCACAAAATATAAAAAAAAAATCCTCAAAATTCTTCAAGTCTCCTCAAAACCACACAAAGTCCTTGAAAAGGCCCACCAAATTCCAGTAAAATCCCACAGAATCTCCACAAATTCCCACAAAATCTAAAACAAATTCCTCAAAATTCTTCAAGTCTCCTCAGAATCCCACACAATTCCAGAAAAACCCCACAAAATTCCAGAGAAGTCCCACAAAACTCCCTAAATCATTTCAAAACCCTACCAATTCACAGGAATGTCCCACAAAATCTCCACCAATTCCCAGAACATCCCACAAAAATCTCACAAAAATCCCTAAATCTTCTGAAAACTCGACCAAATTCCAGAAACGCCCCATAAAATCAGCACAGTTTCCCACAAAATTCAAGAAAAAACACCACAAAATTCCCTAAATCTTTTCAAAATACCAATCAATTCTTGAAAAGCCCCACCAAATTCCAGAAACATCCCACAAAATGTCCTCAATACCCAACAAAATCCCAGAAAAATCACACAAAATTCCCTAAATCTTCTCAAAACATGACCAAATTCTAGAAAAATATCCCACCGAATCTCCACAAATTCCCACAGAATACATGAAAAATCCCTGATAATTCGTCAGTTCTCTACAGAATCTCACCAAATTCCAGAAAAGTCCCTCAAAGTTCCAGAAATGTCCCACAAAATCTCCCCAGTATCCAATAAAATTCCAGGAAAAATCCCACAAAATTCCCTAAATCTTCCCAAAACACGACCAAATTCTAGAAAAATATCCCACCAAATCTCCACAAATTCCTACAAAATACATGAAAAATCCCTCAAGATCCCTAAATCGCCTCAATATCCCACAAAATTCGCAAAAATCCCACAAAACCTCCACAAGTTTCCACAAAATCTAAGAAAAATTCCTCAAAATTCTTCAAGTCTCCTCAAAACCACACAAAGTCCTTGAAAAGGCCCACCAAATTCCAGTAAAATCTTACAGAATTCCCTAAATCTTCTCAAAACTCTACCAAATTCCAGAAAAATCCCACCAAATCTCCACAAATTCCCACAGAATACATGAAAAATCCCTGATAATTCGTCAGTTCTCTACAGAATCTCACCAAATACCAGAAAAGTCCCTCGAAGTTCCAGAAATATCCCACAAAATCTCCCCACTATCCAATAAAATTCCAGGAAAAATCCCACAAAATTCCCTAAATCTTCTCTAAACACGGCCAAAATCCACAAAAATCCCACCAAATCTCCACAAATTCCCACAGAATACATGAAAAATCCCTCAAGATCCCTAAATCACCTCAATATCTCACAAAATCCCACAAAAATCACACAAAACCTCCACAAGTTTCCACAAAATCTAAGAAAAATTCCTCAAAATTCTTCAAGTCTCCTCAAAAACACACAAAGTCCTTGAAAAGGCCCACCAAATTCCAGAAAAATCTTACAGAATTCCCTAAATCTTCTCAAAACTCTACCAAATTCCAGAAAAATCCCACCAAATCTCCACAAATTCCCACAGAATACATGAAAAATCCCTGATAATTCTTCAGTTCTCTACAGAATCTCACCAAATTCCAGAGAAGTCCCTCGAAGTTCCAGAAACATCCCACAAAATCTCCCCAGTATCCAACAAAATTCCAGGAAAAATCTTACAGAATTCCCTAAATCTTCTCAAAACTCTACCAAATTCCAGAGAAATCCCACCAAATCTTCACAAATTCCCACAGAATACATGAAAAATCCCTGATAGTTCGTCAGTTCTCTACAAAATCTCACAAAATTCCAGAAGAGTCCCTCAAAGTTCCACAAAAATTCCACAAAAACTCCCCAGTATCCAACAAAATTCCAGGAAAAATCCCACAAAATTCCCCTAAATATTCTCAAAACACGACCAAATTCTAGAAAAATATCCCACCAAATCTCCACAAAATCCCACAAAATACATGAATAATCCCTCAAGATCCCTAAATCGCCTCAATATCCCACAAAATCCCACGAAAATCACACAAAACCTCCACAAGTTTCCACAAAATATAAAAAAAAAATCCTCAAAATTCTTCAAGTCTCCTCAAAACCACACAAAGTCCTTGAAAAGGCCCACCAAATTCCAGTAAAATCCCACAGAATCTCCACAAATTCCCACAAAATCTAAAACAAATTCCTCAAAATTCTTCAAGTCTCCTCAGAATCCCACACAATTCCAGAAAAACCCCACAAAATTCCAGAGAAGTCCCACAAAACTCCCTAAATCATTTCAAAACCCTACCAATTCACAGGAATGTCCCACAAAATCTCCACCAATTCCCAGAACATCCCACAAAAATCTCACAAAAATCCCTAAATCTTCTGAAAACTCGACCAAATTCCAGAAACGCCCCATAAAATCAGCACAGTTTCCCACAAAATTCAAGAACAAACACCACAAAATTCCCTAAATCTTTTCAAAATACCACAAAATTCTTGAAAAGCCCCACCAAATTCCAGAAACATCCCACAAAATGTCCTCAATACCCAACAAAATCCCAGAAAAATCACACAAAATTCCCTAAATCTTCTCAAAACATGACCAAATTCTAGAAAAATATCCCACCGAATCTCCACAAATTCCCACAGAATACATGAAAAATCCCTGATAATTCGTCAGTTCTCTACAGAATCTCACCAAATTCCAGAAAAGTCCCTCAAAGTTCCAGAAATGTCCCACAAAATCTCCCCAGTATCCAATAAAATTCCAGGAAAAATCCCACAAAATTCCCTAAATCTTCCCAAAACACGACCAAATTCTAGAAAAATATCCCACCAAATCTCCACAAATTCCTACAAAATACATGAAAAATCCCTCAAGATCCCTAAATCGCCTCAATATCCCACAAAATTCGCAAAAATCCCACAAAACCTCCACAAGTTTCCACAAAATCTAAGAAAAATTCCTCAAAATTCTTCAAGTCTCCTCAAAACCACACAAAGTCCTTGAAAAGGCCCACCAAATTGCAGTAAAATCTTACAGAATTCCCTAAATCTTCTCAAAACTCTACCAAATTCCAGAAAAATCCCACCAAATCTCCACAAATTCCCACAGAATACATGAAAAATCCCTGATAATTCGTCAGTTCTCTACAGAATCTCACCAAATACCAGAAAAGTCCCTCGAAGTTCCAGAAATATCCCACAAAATCTCCCCAGTATCCAATAAAATTCCAGGAAAAATCCCACAAAATTCCCTAAATCTTCTCTAAACACGGCCAAAATCCACAAAAATCCCACCAAATCTCCACAAATTCCCACAGAATACATGAAAAATCCCTCAAGATCCCTAAATCGCCTCAATATCTCACAAAATCCCACAAAAATCACACAAAACCTCCACAAGTTTCCACAAAATCTAAGAAAAATTCCTCAAAATTCTTCAAGTCTCCTCAAAAACACACAAAGTCCTTGAAAAGGCCCACCAAATTCCAGAAAAATCTTACAGAATTCCCTAAATCATCTCAAAACTCTACCAAATTCCAGAAAAATCCCACCAAATCTCCACAAATTCCCACAGAATACATGAAAAATCCCTGATAATTCTTCAGTTCTCTACAGAATCTCACCAAATTCCAGAGAAGTCCCTCGAAGTTCCAGAAACATCCCACAAAATCTCCCCAGTATCCAACAAAATTCCAGGAAAAATCCCACAAAATTCCCTAAATCTTCTCAAAACTCTACCAAATTCCAGAGAAATCCCACCAAATCTTCACAAATTCCCACAGAATACATGAAAAATCCCTGATAGTTCGTCAGTTCTCTACAAAATCTCACAAAATTCCAGAAGAGTCCCTCAAAGTTCCACAAAAATTCCACAAAAACTCCCCAGTATCCAACAAAATTCCAGGAAAAATCCCACAAAATTCCCCTAAATATTCTCAAAACACGACCAAATTCTAGAAAAATATCCCACCAAATCTCCACAAAATCCCACAAAATACATGAATAATCCCTCAAGATCCCTAAATCGCCTCAATATCCCACAAAATCCCACAAAAATCACACAAAACCTCCACAAGTTTCCACAAAATATAAAAAAAAAATCCTCAAAATTCTTCAAGTCTCCTCAAAACCACACAAAGTCCTTGAAAAGGCCCACCAAATTCCAGTAAAATCCCACAGAATCTCCACAAATTCCCACAAAATCTAAAACAAATTCCTCAAAATTCTTCAAGTCTCCTCAGAATCCCACACAATTCCAGAAAAACCCCACAAAATTCCAGAGAAGTCCCACAAAACTCCCTAAATCATTTCAAAACCCTACCAATTCACAGGAATGTCCCACAAAATCTCCACCAATTCCCAGAACATCCCACAAAAATCTCACAAAAATCCCTAAATCTTCTGAAAACTCGACCAAATTCCAGAAACGCCCCATAAAATCAGCACAGTTTCCCACAAAATTCAAGAAAAAACACCACAAAATTCCCTAAATCTTTTCAAAATACCACAAAATTCTTGAAAAGCCCCACCAAATTCCAGAAACATCCCACAAAATGTCCTCAATACCCAACAAAATCCCAGAAAAATCACACAAAATTCCCTAAATCTTCTCAAAACATGACCAAATTCTAGAAAAATATCCCACCGAATCTCCACAAATTCCCACAGAATACATGAAAAATCCCTGATAATTCGTCAGTTCTCTACAGAATCTCACCAAATTCCAGAAAAGTCCCTCAAAGTTCCAGAAATGTCCCACAAAATCTCCCCAGTATCCAATAAAATTCCAGGAAAAATCCCACAAAATTCCCTAAATCTTCTTAAAACACGACCAAATTCTAGAAAAATATCCCAACAAATCTCCACAAATTCCTACAAAATACATGAAAAATCCCTCAAGATCCCTAAATCGCCTCAATATCCCACAAAATTCCACAAAAATCCCACAAAACCTCCACAAGTTTCCACAAAATCTAAGAAAAATTCCTCAAAATTCTTCAAGTCTCCTCAAAACCACACAAAGTCCTTGAAAAGGCCCACCAAATTCCAGTAAAATCTTACAGAATTCCCTAAATCTTCTCAAAACTCTACCAAATTCCAGAAAAATCCCACCAAATCTCCACAAATTCCCACAGAATACATGAAATATCCCTGATAGTTCGTCAGTTCTCTACAAAATCTCACCAAATTCCAGAAAAGTCCCTCCAAGTTCCACAAGCATCCCACAAAAACTCTCCAGTATCCAACAAAATTCCAGGAAAAATCCCACAAAATTCCCCTAAATCTTCTCAAAACACGACCAAATTCTAGAAAAATATCCCACCAAATCTCCACAAAATCCCACAAAATACATGAAAAATCCCTCCAGATCCCTAAATCGCCTCAATATCCCACAAAATCCCACGAAAATCACACAAAACCTCCACAAGTTTCCACAAAATATAAAAAAAATCCTCAAAATTCTTCAAGTCTCCTCAAAACCACACAAAGTCCTTGAAAAGGCCCACCAAATTCCAGTAAAATCCCACGGAATCTCCAACAATTCCCACAAAATCTAAAACAAATTCCTCAAAATTCTTCAAGTCTCCTCAGAATCCCACACAATTCCAGAAAAACCCCACAAAATTCCAGAGAAGTCCCACAAAACTCCCTAAATCATTTCAAAACCCTACCAATTCACAGGAATGTCCCACAAAATCTCCACCAATTCCCAGAACATCCCACAAAAATCTCACAAAAATCCCTAAATCTTCTGAAAACTCGACCAAATTCCAGAAACGCCCCATAAAATCAGCACAGTTTCCCACAAAATTCAAGAAAAAACACCACAAAATTCCCTAAATCTTTTCAAAATACCACAAAATTCTTGAAAAGCCCCACCAAATTCCAGAAACATCCCACAAAATGTCCTCAATACCCAACAAAATCCCAGAAAAATCACACAAAATTCCCTAAATCTTCTCAAAACATGACCAAATTCTAGAAAAATATCCCACCGAATCTCCACAAATTCCCACAGAATACATGAAAAATCCCTGATAATTCGTCAGTTCTCTACAGAATCTCACCAAATTCCAGAAAAGTCCCTCGAAGTTCCAGAAATGTCCCACAAAATCTCCCCAGTATCCAATAAAATTCCAGGAAAAATCCCACAAAATTCCCTAAATCTTCTTAAAACATGACCAAATTCTAGAAAAATATCCCACCGAATCTCCACAAATTCCCACAGAATACATGAAAAATCCTTGATAATTAGTCAGTTCTCTACAGAATCTCACCAAATTCCAGAGGAGTCCCTCAAAGTTCCACAAACATTCCAGAAAATCTCCCCAGTATCCAATAAAATTCCAGGAAAAATCCCACAAAATTCCCTAAATCGCCCCAAAACACGACCAAATTCTAGAAAAATATCCCACCAAATCTCCACAAATTCCCACAAAATACATGAAAAATCCCTCAAGATCCCTAAATCGCCTCAATATCCCACAAAATCCCACAAAAATCACACAAAACCTCCACAAGTTTCCACAAAATATAAAAAAAAATCCTCAAAATTCTTCAAGTCTCCTCAAAACCACACAAAGTCCTTGAAAAGGCCCACCAAATTCCAGTAAAATCCCACAGAATCTACACAAATTCCCACAAAATCTAAAACAAATTCCTCAAAATTTTTCAAGTCTCCTCAGAATCCCACACAATTCCAGAAAAACCCCACAAAATTCCAGAGAAGTCCCACAAAACTCCCTAAATCATTTCAAAACCCTACCAATTCACAGGAATGTTCCACAAAATCTCCACCAATTCCCAGAACATCCCACAAAAATCTCACAAAAATCCCTAAATCTTCTGAAAACTCGACCGAATTCCAGAAACACCCCATTAAATCAGCACAGTTTCCCACAAAATTCAAGAAAAAACACCACAAAATTCCCTAAATCTTTTCAAAATACCACAAAATTCTTGAAAAGCCCCACCAAATTCGAGAAACATCCCACAAAATGTCCTCAATACCCAACAAAATCCCAGAAACATCCCACAAAATTCCCTAAATCTTCTCTAAACACGGCCAAAATCCACAAAAATCCCACCAAATCTCCACAAATTCCCACAGAATACATGAAAAATCCCTCAAGATCCCTAAATCGCCTCAATATCTCACAAAATCCCACAAAAATCACACAAAACCTCCACAAGTTTCCACAAAATATAAGAAAAATTCCTCAAAATTCTTCAAGTCTCCTCAAAACCACACAAAGTCCTTGAAAAGGCCCACCAAATTCCAGTAAAATCCCACAGAATCTCCACAAATTCCCACAAAATCTAAAACAAATTCCTCAAAATTCTTCAAGTCTCCTCAGAATCCCACACAATTCCAGAAAAACCCCACAAAATTCCAGAGAAGTCCCACAAAACTCCCTAAATCATTTCAAAACCCTACCAATTCACAGGAATGTCCCACAAAATCTCCACCAATTCCCAGAACATCCCACAAAAATCTCACAAAAATCCCTAAATCTTCTGAAAACTCGACCAAATTCCAGAAACGCCCCATAAAATCAGCACAGTTTCCCACAAAATTCAAGAAAAAACACCACAAAATTCCCTAAATCTTTTCAAAATACCAATCAATTCTTGAAAAGCCCCACCAAATTCCAGAAACATCCCACAAAATGTCCTCAATACCCAACAAAATCCCAGAAAAATCACACAAAATTCCCTAAATCTTCTCAAAACATGACCAAATTCTAGAAAAATATCCCACCGAATCTCCACAAATTCCCACAGAATACATGAAAAATCCCTGATAATTCGTCAGTTCTCTACAGAATCTCACCAAATTCCAGAAAAGTCCCTCAAAGTTCCAGAAATGTCCCACAAAATCTCCCCAGTATCCAATAAAATTCCAGGAAAAATCCCACAAAATTCCCTAAATCTTCCCAAAACACGACCAAATTCTAGAAAAATATCCCACCAAATCTCCACAAATTCCTACAAAATACATGAAAAATCCCTCAAGATCCCTAAATCGCCTCAATATCCCACAAAATTCGCAAAAATCCCACAAAACCTCCACAAGTTTCCACAAAATCTAAGAAAAATTCCTCAAAATTCTTCAAGTCTCCTCAAAACCACACAAAGTCCTTGAAAAGGCCCACCAAATTCCAGTAAAATCTTACAGAATTCCCTAAATCTTCTCAAAACTCTACCAAATTCCAGAAAAATCCCACCAAATCTCCACAAATTCCCACAGAATACATGAAAAATCCCTGATAATTCGTCAGTTCTCTACAGAATCTCACCAAATACCAGAAAAGTCCCTCGAAGTTCCAGAAACATCCCACAAAATCTCCCCAGTATCCAATAAAATTCCAGGAAAAATCCCACAAAATTCCCTAAATCTTCTCTAAACACGGCCAAAATCCACAAAAATCCCACCAAATCTCCACAAATTCCCACAGAATACATGAAAAATCCCTCAAGATCCCTAAATCACCTCAATATCTCACAAAATCCCACAAAAATCACACAAAACCTCCACAAGTTTCCACAAAATCTAAGAAAAATTCCTCAAAATTCTTCAAGTCTCCTCAAAAACACACAAAGTCCTTGAAAAGGCCCACCAAATTCCAGAAAAATCTTACAGAATTCCCTAAATCTTCTCAAAACTCTACCAAATTCCAGAAAAATCCCACCAAATCTCCACAAATTCCCACAGAATACATGAAAAATCCCTGATAATTCTTCAGTTCTCTACAGAATCTCACCAAATTCCAGAGAAGTCCCTCGAAGTTCCAGAAACATCCCACAAAATCTCCCCAGTATCCAACAAAATTCCAGGAAAAATCCCACAAAATTCCCTAAATCTTCTCAAAACTCTACCAAATTCCAGAGAAATCCCACCAAATCTTCACAAATTCCCACAGAATACATGAAAAATCCCTGATAGTTCGTCAGTTCTCTACAAAATCTCACAAAATTCCAGAAGAGTCCCTCAAAGTTCCACAAAAATTCCACAAAAACTCCCCAGTATCCAACAAAATTCCAGGAAAAATCTCACAAAATTCCCTAAATCGCCCCAAAACACGACCAAATTCTAGAAAAATATCCCACCAAATCTCCACAAATTCCCACAAAATACATGAAAAATCCCTCAAGATCCTTAAATCGCCTCAATATCCCACAAAATCCCACAAAAATCACACAAAACCTCCACAAGTTTCCACAAAATATAAAAAAAAATCCTCAAAATTCTTCAAGTCTCCTCAAAACCACACAAAGTCCTTGAGAAGGCCCACCAAATTCCAGAAAAATCCCACAGAATCTACACAAATTCCCCAAAATCTAAAACAAATTCCTCAAAATTTTTCAAGTCTCCTCAGAATCCCACACAATTCCAGAAAAACCCCACAAAATTCCAGAGAAGTCCCACAAAACTCCCTAAATCATTTCAAAACCCTACCAATTCACAGGAATGTCCCACAAAATCTCCACCAATTCCCAGAACATCCCACAAAAATCTCACAAAAATCCCTAAATCTTCTGAAAACTCGACCGAATTCCAGAAACACCCCATAAAATCAGCACAGTTTCCCACAAAATTCAAGAAAAAACACCACAAAATTCCCTAAATCTTTTCAAAATACCACAAAATTCTTGAAAAGCCCCACCAAATTCCAGAAACATCCCACAAAATGTCCTCAATACCCAACAAAATCCCAGAAACATCCCACAAAATTCCCTAAATCTTCTCAAAACTCTACCAAATTCCAGAAAAATCCCACCAAATCTCCACAAATTCCCACAAAATACATGAAAAATCCCTCAAGATCCCTAAATCACCTCAATATCTCACAAAATCCCACAAAAATCACACAAAACCTCCACAAGTTTCCACAAAATCTAAGAAAAATTCCTCAAAATTCTTCAAGTCTCCTCAAAAACACACAAAGTCCTTGAAAAGGCCCACCAAATTCCAGTAAAATCTTACAGAATTCCCTAAATCTTCTCAAAACTCTACCAAATTCCAGAAAAATCCCACCAAATCTCCACAAATTCCCACAGAATACATGAAAAAGCCCTGATAATTCTTCAGTTCTCTACAGAATCTCACCAAATTCCAGAGAAGTCCCTCGAAGTTCCAGAAACATCCCACAAAATCTCCCCAGTATCCAACAAAATTCCAGGAAAAATCCCACAAAATTCCCTAAATCTTCTCAAAACTCTACCAAATTCCAGAGAAATCCCACCAAATCTTCACAAATTCCCACAGAATACATGAAAAATCCCTGATAGTTCGTCAGTTCTCTACAAAATCTCACAAAATTCCAGAAGAGTCCCTCAAAGTTCCACAAAAATTCCACAAAAACTCCCCAGTATCCAACAAAATTCCAGGAAAAATCCCACAAAATTCCCCTAAATATTCTCAAAACACGACCAAATTCTAAAAAAATATCCCACCAAATCTCCACAAAATCCCACAAAATACATGAAAAATCCCTCAAGATCCCTAAATCGCCTCAATATCTCACAAAATCCCACAAAAATCACACAAAACCTCCACAAGTTTCCACAAAATCTAAGAAAAATTCCTCAAAATTCTTCAAGTCTTCTCAAAACCACACAAAGTCCTTGAAAAGGCCCACCAAATTCCAGAAAACTCTTACAGAATTCCCTAAATCTTCTCAAAACTCTACCAAATTCCAGAAAAATCCCACCAAATCTCCACAAATTCCCACAGAATACATGAAAAATCCCTGATAATTCTTCAGTTCTCTACAGAATCTCACCAAATTCCAGAGAAGTCCCTCGAAGTTCCAGAAACATCCCACAAAATCTCCCCAGTATCCAACAAAATTCCAGGAAAAATCCCACCAAATTCCCTAAATCTTCTCAAAACACGACAAAATTCTAGAAAAATATCCCACCAAATCTTTACAAAATCCCACAAAATACATGAAAAATCCCTCAAGATCCCAAAATCGCCTCAATATCCCACAAACTCCCACAAAAATCACACAAAACCTCCACAAGTTCCCACAAAATATAAAAAAACATCCTCAAAATTCTTCAAGTCTCCTCAAAACCACACAAAGTCCTTGAGAAGGCCCACCAAATTCCAGTAAAATCCCACAGAATCTACACAAATTCCCACAAAATCTAAAACAAATTCCTCAAAATTCTTCAAGTCTCCTCAGAATCCCCCACAATTCCAGAAAAAACCCAAAAAATTCCAGAGAAGTCCCACAAAACTCCCTAAATCATTTCAAAACCCTACCAATTCACAGGAATGTCCCACAAAATGTCCACCAATTCCCAGAACATCCCACAAAAATCTCACAAAAATCCCTAAATCTTCTGAAAACTCGACCGAATTCCAGAAACACCCCATTAAATCAGCACAGTTTCCCACAAAATTCAAGAAAAAACACCACAAAATTCCCTAAATCTTTTCAAAATACCAATCAATTCTTGAAAAGCCCCACCAAATTCGAGAAACATCCCACAAAATGTCCTCAATACCCAACAAAATCCCAGAAACATCCCACAAAATTCCCTAAATCTTCTCTAAACACGGCCAAAATCCACAAAAATCCCACCAAATCTCCACAAATTCCCACAGAATACATGAAAAATCCCTCAAGATCCCTAAATCGCCTCAATATCTCACAAAATCCCACAAAAATCACACAAAACCTCCACAAGTTTCCACAAAATATAAGAAAAATTCCTCAAAATTCTTCAAGTCTCCTCAAAAACACACAAAGTCCTTGAAAAGGCCCACCAAATTCCAGTAAAATCTTACAGAATTCCCTAAATCTTCTCAAAACTCTACCAAATTCCAGAAAAATCCCACCAAATCTCCACAAATTCCCACAGAATACATGAAAAATCCCTGATAATTCTTCAGTTCTCTACAGAATCTCACCAAATTCCAGAGAAGTCCCTCGAAGTTCCAGAAACATCCCACAAAATCTCCCCAGTATCCAACAAAATTCCAGGAAAAATCCCACAAAATTCCCTAAATCTTCTCAAAACTCTACCAAATTCCAGAGAAATCCCACCAAATCTTCACAAATTCCCACAGAATACATGAAAAATCCCTGATAGTTCGTCAGTTCTCTACAAAATCTCACAAAATTCCAGAAGAGTCCCTCAAAGTTCCACAAAAATTCCACAAAAACTCCCCAGTATCCAACAAAATTCCAGGAAAAATCCCACAAAATTCCCCTAAATATTCTCAAAACACGACCAAATTCTAGAAAAATATCCCACCAAATCTCCACAAAATCCCACAAAATACATGAAAAATCCCTCAAGATCCCTAAATCGCCTCAATATCTCACAAAATCCCACAAAAATCCCACAAAACCTCCACAAGTTTCCACAAAATCTAAGAAAAATTCCTCAAAATTCTTCAAGTCTCCTCAAAACCACACAAAGTCCTTGAAAAGGCCCACCAAATTCCAGAAAACTCTTACAGAATTCCCTAAATCTTCTCAAAACTCTACCAAATTCCAGAAAAATCCCACCAAATCTCCACAAATTCCCACAGAATACATGAAAAATCCCTGATAATTCTTCAGTTCTCTACAGAATCTCACCAAATTCCAGAGAAGTCCCTCGAAGTTCCAGAAACATCCCACAAAATCTCCCCAGTATCCAACAAAATTCCAGGAAAAATCCCACCAAATTCCCTAAATCTTCTCAAAACACGACCAAATTCTAGAAAAATATCCCACCAAATCTTTACAAAATCCCACAAAATACATGAAAAATCCCTCAAGATCCCAAAATCGCCTCAATATCCCACAAACTCCCACAAAAATCACACAAAACCTCCACAAGTTCCCACAAAATATAAAAAAACATCCTCAAAATTCTTCAAGTCTCCTCAAAACCACACAAAGTCCTTGAGAAGGCCCACCAAATTCCAGTAAAATCCCACAGAATCTACACAAATTCCCACAAAATCTAAAACAAATTCCTCAAAATTCTTCAAGTCTCCTCAGAATCCCCCACAATTCCAGAAAAAACCCAAAAAATTCCAGAGAAGTCCCACAAAACTCCCTAAATCATTTCAAAACCCTACCAATTCACAGGAATGTCCCACAAAATCTCCACCAATTCCCAGAACATCCCACAAAAATCTCACAAAAATCCCTAAATCTTCTGAAAACTCGACCGAATTCCAGAAACACCCCATTAAATCAGCACAGTTTCCCACAAAATTCAAGAAAAAACACCACAAAATTCCCTAAATCTTTTCAAAATACCACAAAATTCTTGAAAAGCCCCACCAAATTCGAGAAACATCCCACAAAATGTCCTCAATACCCAACAAAATCCCAGAAACATCCCACAAAATTCCCTAAATCTTCTCTAAACACGGCCAAAATCCACAAAAATCCCACCAAATCTCCACAAATTCCCACAGAATACATGAAAAATCCCTCAAGATCCCTAAATCGCCTCAATATCTCACAAAATCCCACAAAAATCACACAAAACCTCCACAAGTTTCCACAAAATATAAGAAAAATTCCTCAAAATTCTTCAAGTCTCCTCAAAAACACACAAAGTCCTTGAAAAGGCCCACCAAATTCCAGAAAAATCTTACAGAATTCCCTAAATCTTCTCAAAACTCTACCAAATTCCAGAAAAATCCCACCAAATCTCCACAAATTCCCACAGAATACATGAAAAATCCCTGATAATTCTTCAGTTCTCTACAGAATCTCACCAAATTCCAGAGAAGTCCCTCGAAGTTCCAGAAACATCCCACAAAATCTCCCCAGTATCCAACAAAATTCCAGGAAAAATCTTACAGAATTCCCTAAATCTTCTCAAAACACGACAAAATTCTAGAAAAATATCCCACCAAATCTTCACAAATTCCCACAGAATACATGAAAAATCCCTGATAGTTCGTCAGTTCTCTACAAAATCTCACAAAATTCCAGAAGAGTCCCTCAAAGTTCCACAAAAATTCCACAAAAACTCCCCAGTATCCAACAAAATTCCAGGAAAAATCCCACAAAATTCCCCTAAATATTCTCAAAACACGACCAAATTCTAGAAAAATATCCCACCAAATCTCCACAAAATCCCACAAAATACATGAATAATCCCTCAAGATCCCTAAATCGCCTCAATATCCCACAAAATCCCACGAAAATCACACAAAACCTCCACAAGTTTCCACAAAATATAAAAAAAAAATCCTCAAAATTCTTCAAGTCTCCTCAAAACCACACAAAGTCCTTGAAAAGGCCCACCAAATTCCAGTAAAATCCCACAGAATCTCCACAAATTCCCACAAAATCTAAAACAAATTCCTCAAAATTCTTCAAGTCTCCTCAGAATCCCACACAATTCCAGAAAAACCCCACAAAATTCCAGAGAAGTCCCACAAAACTCCCTAAATCATTTCAAAACCCTACCAATTCACAGGAATGTCCCACAAAATCTCCACCAATTCCCAGAACATCCCACAAAAATCTCACAAAAATCCCTAAATCTTCTGAAAACTCGACCAAATTCCAGAAACGCCCCATAAAATCAGCACAGTTTCCCACAAAATTCAAGAAAAAACACCACAAAATTCCCTAAATCTTTTCAAAATACCAATCAATTCTTGAAAAGCCCCACCAAATTCCAGAAACATCCCACAAAATGTCCTCAATACCCAACAAAATCCCAGAAAAATCACACAAAATTCCCTAAATCTTCTCAAAACATGACCAAATTCTAGAAAAATATCCCACCGAATCTCCACAAATTCCCACAGAATACATGAAAAATCCCTGATAATTCGTCAGTTCTCTACAGAATCTCACCAAATTCCAGAAAAGTCCCTCAAAGTTCCAGAAATGTCCCACAAAATCTCCCCAGTATCCAATAAAATTCCAGGAAAAATCCCACAAAATTCCCTAAATCTTCCCAAAACACGACCAAATTCTAGAAAAATATCCCACCAAATCTCCACAAATTCCTACAAAATACATGAAAAATCCCTCAAGATCCCTAAATCGCCTCAATATCCCACAAAATTCGCAAAAATCCCACAAAACCTCCACAAGTTTCCACAAAATCTAAGAAAAATTCCTCAAAATTCTTCAAGTCTCCTCAAAACCACACAAAGTCCTTGAAAAGGCCCACCAAATTCCAGTAAAATCTTACAGAATTCCCTAAATCTTCTCAAAACTCTACCAAATTCCAGAAAAATCCCACCAAATCTCCACAAATTCCCACAGAATACATGAAAAATCCCTGATAATTCGTCAGTTCTCTACAGAATCTCACCAAATACCAGAAAAGTCCCTCGAAGTTCCAGAAATATCCCACAAAATCTCCCCACTATCCAATAAAATTCCAGGAAAAATCCCACAAAATTCCCTAAATCTTCCCAAAACACGGCCAAAATCCACAAAAATCCCACCAAATCTCCACAAATTCCCACAGAATACATGAAAAATCCCTCAAGATCCCTAAATCACCTCAATATCTCACAAAATCCCACAAAAATCACACAAAACCTCCACAAGTTTCCACAAAATCTAAGAAAAATTCCTCAAAATTCTTCAAGTCTCCTCAAAACCACACAAAGTCCTTGAAAAGGCCCACCAAATTCCAGTAAAATCTTACAGAATTCCCTAAATCTTCTCAAAACTCTACCAAATTCCAGAAAAATCCCACCAAATCTCCACAAATTCCCACAGAATACATGAAAAATCCCTGATAATTCGTCAGTTCTCTACAGAATCTCACCAAATACCAGAAAAGTCCCTCGAAGTTCCAGAAATATCCCACAAAATCTCCCCACTATCCAATAAAATTCCAGGAAAAATCCCACAAAATTCCCTAAATCTTCCCAAAACACGGCCAAAATCCACAAAAATCCCACCAAATCTCCACAAATTCCCACAGAATACATGAAAAATCCCTCAAGATCCCTAAATCACCTCAATAACTCACAAAATCCCACAAAAATCACACAAAACCTCCACAAGTTTCCACAAAATCTAAGAAAAATTCCTCAAAATTCTTCAAGTCTCCTCAAAAACACACAAAGTCCTTGAAAAGGCCCACCAAATTCCAGAAAAATCTTACAGAATTCCCTAAATCTTCTCAAAACTCTACCAAATTCCAGAAAAATCCCACCAAATCTCCACAAATTCCCACAGAATACATGAAAAATCCCTGATAATTCTTCAGTTCTCTACAGAATCTCACCAAATTCCAGAGAAGTCCCTCGAAGTTCCAGAAACATCCCACAAAATCTCCCCAGTATCCAACAAAATTCCAGGAAAAATCTTACAGAATTCCCTAAATCTTCTCAAAACTCTACCAAATTCCAGAGAAATCCCACCAAATCTTCACAAATTCCCACAGAATACATGAAAAATCCCTGATAGTTCGTCAGTTCTCTACAAAATCTCACAAAATTCCAGAAGAGTCCCTCAAAGTTCCACAAAAATTCCACAAAAACTCCCCAGTATCCAACAAAATTCCAGGAAAAATCCCACAAAATTCCCCTAAATATTCTCAAAACACGACCAAATTCTAGAAAAATATCCCACCAAATCTCCACAAAATCCCACAAAATACATGAATAATCCCTCAAGATCCCTAAATCGCCTCAATATCCCACAAAATCCCACGAAAATCACACAAAACCTCCACAAGTTTCCACAAAATATAAAAAAAAATTCCTCAAAATTCTTCAAGTCTCCTCAAAACCACACAAAGTCCTTGAAAAGGCCCACCAAATTCCAGTAAAATCCCACAGAATCTCCACAAATTCCCACAAAATCTAAAACAAATTCCTCAAAATTCTTCAAGTCTCCTCAGAATCCCACACAATTCCAGAAAAACCCCACAAAATTCCAGAGAAGTCCCACAAAACTCCCTAAATCATTTCAAAACCCTACCAATTCACAGGAATGTCCCACAAAATCTCCACCAATTCCCAGAACATCCCACAAAAATCTCACAAAAATCCCTAAATCTTCTGAAAACTCGACCAAATTCCAGAAACGCCCCATAAAATCAGCACAGTTTCCCACAAAATTCAAGAAAAAACACCACAAAATTCCCTAAATCTTTTCAAAATACCAATCAATTCTTGAAAAGCCCCACCAAATTCCAGAAACATCCCACAAAATGTCCTCAATACCCAACAAAATCCCAGAAAAATCACACAAAATTCCCTAAATCTTCTCAAAACATGACCAAATTCTAGAAAAATATCCCACCGAATCTCCACAAATTCCCACAGAATACATGAAAAATCCCTGATAATTCGTCAGTTCTCTACAGAATCTCACCAAATTCCAGAAAAGTCCCTCAAAGTTCCAGAAATGTCCCACAAAATCTCCCCAGTATCCAATAAAATTCCAGGAAAAATCCCACAAAATTCCCTAAATCTTCCCAAAACACGACCAAATTCTAGAAAAATATCCCACCAAATCTCCACAAATTCCTACAAAATACATGAAAAATCCCTCAAGATCCCTAAATCGCCTCAATATCCCACAAAATTCGCAAAAATCCCACAAAACCTCCACAAGTTTCCACAAAATCTAAGAAAAATTCCTCAAAATTCTTCAAGTCTCCTCAAAACCACACAAAGTCCTTGAAAAGGCCCACCAAATTCCAGTAAAATCTTACAGAATTCCCTAAATCTTCTCAAAACTCTACCAAATTCCAGAAAAATCCCACCAAATCTCCACAAATTCCCACAGAATACATGAAAAATCCCTGATAATTCGTCAGTTCTCTACAGAATCTCACCAAATACCAGAAAAGTCCCTCGAAGTTCCAGAAATATCCCACAAAATCTCCCCAGTATCCAATAAAATTCCAGGAAAAATCCCACAAAATTCCCTAAATCTTCTCTAAACACGGCCAAAATCCACAAAAATCCCACCAAATCTCCACAAATTCCCACAGAATACATGAAAAATCCCTCAAGATCCCTAAATCACCTCAATATCTCACAAAATCCCACAAAAATCACACAAAACCTCCACAAGTTTCCACAAAATCTAAGAAAAATTCCTCAAAATTCTTCAAGTCTCCTCAAAAACACACAAAGTCCTTGAAAAGGCCCACCAAATTCCAGAAAAATCTTACAGAATTCCCTAAATCTTCTCAAAACTCTACCAAATTCCAGAAAAATCCCACCAAATCTCCACAAATTCCCACAGAATACATGAAAAATCCCTGATAATTCTTCAGTTCTCTACAGAATCTCACCAAATTCCAGAGAAGTCCCTCGAAGTTCCAGAAACATCCCACAAAATCTCCCCAGTATCCAACAAAATTCCAGGAAAAATCCCACAAAATTCCCTAAATCTTCTCAAAACTCTACCAAATTCCAGAGAAATCCCACCAAATCTTCACAAATTCCCACAGAATACATGAAAAATCCCTGATAGTTCGTCAGTTCTCTACAAAATCTCACAAAATTCCAGAAGAGTCCCTCAAAGTTCCACAAAAATTCCACAAAAACTCCCCAGTATCCAACAAAATTCCAGGAAAAATCCCACAAAATTCCCTAAATCGCCCCAAAACACGACCAAATTCTAGAAAAATATCCCACCAAATCTCCACAAAATCCCACAAAATACATGAATAATCCCTCAAGATCCCTAAATCGCCTCAATATCCCACAAAATCCCACAAAAATCACACAAAACCTCCACAAGTTTCCACAAAATATAAAAAAAAAATCCTCAAAATTCTTCAAGTCTCCTCAAAACCACACAAAGTCCTTGAAAAGGCCCACCAAATTCCAGTAAAATCCCACAGAATCTCCACAAATTCCCACAAAATCTAAAACAAATTCCTCAAAATTCTTCAAGTCTCCTCAGAATCCCACACAATTCCAGAAAAACCCCACAAAATTCCAGAGAAGTCCCACAAAACTCCCTAAATCATTTCAAAACCCTACCAATTCACAGGAATGTCCCACAAAATCTCCACCAATTCCCAGAACATCCCACAAAAATCTCACAAAAATCCCTAAATCTTCTGAAAACTCGACCAAATTCCAGAAACGCCCCATAAAATCAGCACAGTTTCCCACAAAATTCAAGAAAAAACACCACAAAATTCCCTAAATCTTTTCAAAATACCAATCAATTCTTGAAAAGCCCCACCAAATTCCAGAAACATCCCACAAAATGTCCTCAATACCCAACAAAATCCCAGAAAAATCACACAAAATTCCCTAAATCTTCTCAAAACATGACCAAATTCTAGAAAAATATCCCACCGAATCTCCACAAATTCCCACAGAATACATGAAAAATCCCTGATAATTCGTCAGTTCTCTACAGAATCTCACCAAATTCCAGAAAAGTCCCTCAAAGTTCCAGAAATGTCCCACAAAATCTCCCCAGTATCCAATAAAATTCCAGGAAAAATCCCACAAAATTCCCTAAATCTTCCCAAAACACGACCAAATTCTAGAAAAATATCCCACCAAATCTCCACAAATTCCTACAAAATACATGAAAAATCCCTCAAGATCCCTAAATCGCCTCAATATCCCACAAAATTCCACAAAAATCCCACAAAACCTCCACAAGTTTCCCCAAAATCTAAGAAAAATTCCTCAAAATTCTTCAAGTCTCCTCAAAACCACACAAAGTCCTTGAAAAGGCCCACCAAATTCCAGTAAAATCTTACAGAATTCCCTAAATCTTCTCAAAACTCTACCAAATTCCAGAAAAATCCCACCAAATCTCCACAAATTCCCACAGAATACATGAAAAATCCCTGATAATTCGTCAGTTCTCTACAGAATCTCACCAAATACCAGAAAAGTCCCTCGAAGTTCCAGAAATATCCCACAAAATCTCCCCAGTATCCAATAAAATTCCAGGAAAAATCCCACAAAATTCCCTAAATCGCCCCAAAACACGACCAAATTCTAGAAAAATATCCCACCAAATCTCCACAAATTCCCACAAAATACATGAAAAATCCCTCAAGATCCTTAAATCGCCTCAATATCCCACAAAATCCCACAAAAATCACACAAAACCTCCACAAGTTTCCACAAAATATAAAAAAAAATCCTCAAAATTCTTCAAGTCTCCTCAAAACCACACAAAGTCCTTGAGAAGGCCCACCAAATTCCAGAAAAATCCCACAGAATCTACACAAATTCCCCAAAATCTAAAACAAATTCCTCAAAATTTTTCAAGTCTCCTCAGAATCCCACACAATTCCAGAAAAACCCCACAAAATTCCAGAGAAGTCCCACAAAACTCCCTAAATCATTTCAAAACCCTACCAATTCACAGGAATGTCCCACAAAATCTCCACCAATTCCCAGAACATCCCACAAAAATCTCACAAAAATCCCTAAATCTTCTGAAAACTCGACCGAATTCCAGAAACACCCCATAAAATCAGCACAGTTTCCCACAAAATTCAAGAAAAAACACCACAAAATTCCCTAAATCTTTTCAAAATACCAATCAATTCTTGAAAAGCCCCACCAAATTCCAGAAACATCCCACAAAATGTCCTCAATACCCAACAAAATCCCAGAAAAATCACACAAAATTCCCTAAATCTTCTTAAAACATGACCAAATTCCAGAAAAATCCCACCAAATCTCCACAAATTCCCACAGAATACATGAAAAATCCCTGATAATTCGTCAGTTCTCTACAGAATCTCACCAAATTCCAGAAAAGTCCCTCAAAGTTCCACAAACATTCCACAAAATCTCCCCAGTATCCAATAAAATTCCAGGAAAAATCCCACAAAATTCCCTAAATCGCCCCAAAACACGACCAAATTCTAGAAAAATATCCCACCAAATCTCCACAAATTCCCACAAAATACATGAAAAATCCCTCAAGATCCTTAAATCGCCTCAATATCCCACAAAATTCCACAAAAATCACACAAAACCTCCACAAGTTTCCACAAAATATAAAAAAAAATCCTCAAAATTCTTCAAGTCTCCTCAAAACCACACAAAGTCCTTGAAAAGGCCCACCAAATTCCAGAAAAATCCCACAGAATCTACACAAATTCCCCAAAATCTAAAACAAATTCCTCAAAATTTTTCAAGTCTCCTCAGAATCCCACACAATTCCAGAAAAACCCCACAAAATTCCAGAGAAGTCCCACAAAACTCCCTAAATCATTTCAAAACCCTACCAATTCACAGGAATGTCCCACAAAATCTCCCCCAATTCCCAGAACATCCCACAAAAATCTCACAAAAATCCCTAAATCTTCTGAAAACTCGACCAAATTCCAGAAACGCCCCATAAAATCAGCACAGTTTCCCACAAAATTCAAGAAAAAACACCACAAAATTCCCTAAATCTTTTCAAAATACCACAAAATTCTTGAAAAGCCCCACCAAATTCCAGAAACATCCCACAAAATGTCCTCAATACCCAACAAAATCCCAGAAACATCCCACAAAATTCCCTAAATCTTCTCTAAACACGGCCAAAATCCACAAAAATCCCACCAAATCTCCACAAATTCCCACAGAATACATGAAAAATCCCTCAAGATCCCTAAATCGCCTCAATATCTCACAAAATCCCACAAAAATCACACAAAACCTCCACAAGTTTCCACAAAATCTAAGAAAATTTCCTCAAAATTCTTCAAGTCTCCTCAAAACCACACAAAGTCCTTGAAAAGGCCCACTAAATTCCAGAAAAATCTTACAGAATTCCCTAAATCTTCTCAAAACTCTACCAAATTCCAGAAAAATCCCACCAAATCTCCACAAATTCCCACAGAATACATGAAAAATCCCTGATAGTTCGTCTGTTCTCTACAAAATCTCACAAAATTCCAGAAGAGTCCCTCAAAGTTCCACAAACATTCCACAAAAACTCCCCAGTATCCAACAAAATTCCAGGAAAAATCCCACAAAATTCCCTAAATCTTCTCAAAACACGACCAAATTCTAGAAAAATATCCCACCAAATCTTTACAAAATCCCACAAAATACATGAAAAATCCCTCAAGATCCCAAAATCGCCTCAATATCCCACAAACTCCCACAAAAATCACACAAAACCTCCACAAGTTCCCACAAAATATAAAAAAACATCCTCAAAATTCTTCAAGTCTCCTCAAAACCACACAAAGTCCTTGAGAAGGCCCACCAAATTCCAGTAAAATCCCACAGAATCTACACAAATTCCCACAAAATCTAAAACAAATTCCTCAAAATTCTTCAAGTCTCCTCAGAATCCCCCACAATTCCAGAAAAAACCCAAAAAATTCCAGAGAAGTCCCACAAAACTCCCTAAATCATTTCAAAACCCTACCAATTCACAGGAATGTCCCACAAAATCTCCACCAATTCCCAGAACATCCCACAAAAATCTCACAAAAATCCCTAAATCTTCTGAAAACTCGACCAAATTCCAGAAACGCCCCATAAAATCAGCACAGTTTCCCACAAAATTCAAGAAAAAACACCACAAAATTCCCAAAATCTTTTCAAAATACCACAAAATTCTTGAAAAGCCCTACCAAATTCCAGAAACATCCCACAAAATTCCCTAAATCTTCTCAAAACACGGCCAAAATCCACAAAAATCCCACCAAATCTCCACAAATTCCCACAGAATACATGAAAAATCCCTGATAATTCGTCAGTTCTCTACAGAATCTCACCAAAGTCTTGAAAAGTCCCTCAAAGTTCCACAAACATCCCACAAAATCTCCCCAGTATCCAATAAAATTCCAGGAAAAATCCCACAAAATTCCCATAATCTTCTCAAAACACGGCCAAAATCCACAAAAATCCCACCAAATCTCCACAAATTCCCACAGAATACATGAAAAATCCTTGATAATTCGTCGGTTCTCTACAGAATCTCACCAAATTCCAGAAAAGTCCCTCGAAGTTACACAAGCATCCCAAAAAATCTCCCTAATATCCAACAAAATTCCAGGAAAAATCTCACAAAAATCCCTAAATCTTCTGAAAACTCGACCAAATTCCAGAAACGCCCCATAAAATCAGCACAGTTTCCCACAAAATTCAAGAAAAAACACCATAATATTCCCTAAATCTTTTCAAAATACCACAAAATTCCTGAAAAGCCCTACCAAATTCCAGAAACATCCCACAAAATGTCCTCAATACCCAACAAAATCCCAGAAAAATCACACAAAATTCCCTAGATCTTATCAAGACACGGCCAAAATCCACAAAAATCCCACCAAATCTCCACAAATTCCCACAGAATACATGAAAAATCCCTGATAATTCTTCAGTTCTCTACAGAATCTCACCAAATTCCAGAAAAGTCCCTCAAAGATCCACAAAATCTCACCAGTATCCAACAAAATTCAAGAAAAATCCCACAAAATTCCCTAAATCTTCTCAAAACACGACCAAATTCTAGAAAAATATCCCACCAAATCTCCACAAATTCCCACAAAATACATGAAAAATCCCTCAAGATCCCTAAATCGCCTCAATATCCCACAAAATCCCACAAAAATCCCAGAAAACCTCCACAAGTTTCCACAGAATCTAAGAAAAATTCCTCAAAATTCTTCAAGTCTCCTCAAAACCACAAAAAGTCCTTCAAAAAGGCCCACCAAATTCCAGAAATATCTTGCAGAATTCCCTAAATCTTCTCAAAACATGACCAAATTCCAGAAAAATCCCACCAAATCTCCACAAATTCCCATAGAATACATGAAAAATCCCTGATAATTCGTCAGTTCTCTACAGAATCTCACCAAATTCCAGAAAAGTCCCTCAAAGTTCCACAAACATCCCACAAAATCTCCCCAGTATCCAACAAAATTCCAGGAAAAATCCCACAAAATTCCCTAAACCTTCTTAAAATACGGCAAAATCCACAAAAATCACACCAAATCTTCACAAATTCCCACAGAATACCTGAAAAATCCCTGATAATTCGTCAGTTCTCTACAGAATCTCACCAAATTCCAGAAAAGTCCCTCAAAGTTCCACAAGCATCCCACAAAATCTCCCCAGTATCCAATAAAATTCCAGGAAAAATCCCACAAAATTCCCTAAATCTTCTCAAAACACGACCAAATTCTAGAAAAATATCCCACCAAATCTCCACAAATTCCCACAAAATACATGAAAAATCCCTCAAGATCCCTAAATCGCCTCAGTAGCCCACAAAATCCCACAAAAATCACACAAAACCTCCACAGGTTTGTACAAAATCTAAGAAAAAATCCTCAAAATTCTTCAAGTCTCCTCAAAACCACACAAAGTCCTTGAGAAGGCCCATCAAATTCCAGTAAAATCCCACAGAATCTACACAAATTCCCACAAAATCTAAAACAAATTCCTCAAAATTCTTCAAGTCTCCTCAGAATCCCACACAATTCCAGAAAAAACCCACAAAATTCCAGAGAAGTCCCACAAAACTCCCTAAATCATTTCAAAACCCTACCAATTCACAGGAATGTCCCACAAAATCTCCACCAATTCCCAGAACATCCCACAAAAATCTCACAAAAATCCCTAAATCTTCTGAAAACTCGACCAAATTCCAGAAACGCCCCATAAAATCAGCACAGTTTCCCACAAAATTCAAGAAAAAACACCACAAAATTCCCTAAATCTTTTCAAAATACCATAAAATTCTTGAAAAGCACCACCAAATTCCAGAAACATCCCACAAAATGTCCTCAATACCCAACCATATCCCAGAAAAATTCCACAAAATTCCTAAATCTTCTCAAAACATGACCAAATTCCAGAAAAATATCCCACCGAATCTCCACAAATTCCCACAGAATACATGAAAAATCCCTGATAATTCTTCAGTTCTCTACAGAATCTCACCAAATTCCAGAAAAGTCCCTCAAAGTTCCACAAACACCCCACAAAATCTCCCCAGTATCCAACAAAATTCCAGGAAAAATCCCACAAAATTCCCTAAATCTTCTTAAAATACGGCCAAAATCCACAAAAATCCCACCAAATCTCCACAAATTCCCACAGAATACATGAAAAATCCCTGATAATTCGTCAGTTCTCTACAGAATCTCACCAAATTCCAGAAAAGTCCCTCAAAGTTCCACAAAATCTCACCAGTATCAAACAAAATTCAAGAAAAATCCCACAAAATTCCCTAAATCTTCTCAAAACACGACCAAATTCTAGAAAAATATCCCACCAAATCTTTACAATATCCCACAAAATACATGAAAAATCCCTCAAGATCCCTAAATCGACTCAATATCCCACAAAATCCCACAAAAATCACACAAAACCTCCACAAGTTTCCACAGAATCTAAGAAAAATTCCTCAAAATTCTTCAAGTCTCCTCAAAACCACAAAAAGTCCTTCAAAAAGGCCCACCAAATTCCAGAAATATCTTGCAGAATTCCCTAAATCTTCTCAAAACATGACCAAATTCCAGAAAAAATCCCACCAAATCTCCACAAATTCCCACAGAATACATGAAAAATCCCTGATAATTCGTCAGTTCTCTACAGAATCTCACCAAATTCCAGAAAAGTCCCTCAAAGTTCCACAAACATCCCACAAAATCTCCGCAGTATCCAACAAAATTCCAGGAAAAATCCCACAAAATTCCCTAAATCTTCCCAAAACACGACCAAATTCTAGAAAAATATCCCACCAAATCTTTACAAAATCCCACAAAATACATGAAAAATCCCTCAAGATCCCTAAATCGCCTCAATATCCCACAAAATCCCAAAAATCACACAAAACCTCCACAAGTTTCCACAGAATCTAAGAAAAATTCCTCAAAATTCTTCAAGTCTCCTCAAAACCACAAAAAGTCCTTCAAAAAGGCCTACCAAATTCCAGAAATATCTTGCAGAATTCCCTAAATCTTCTCAAAACTCTACCAAATTCCAGAAAAATCCCACCAAATCTCCACAAATTCCCACAGAATACATGAAAAATCCCTCAAGATCCCAAAATCGCCTCAATATCCCACAAAATCCCACAAAAATCACACAAAACCTCCACAAGTTTCCACAAAATATAAAAAAAAATCCTCAAAATTCTTCAAGTCTCCTCAAAACCACACAAAGTCCTTGAAAAGGCCCACCAAATTCCAGTAAAATCCCACAGAATCTACACAAATTCCCACAAAATCTAAAACAAATTCCTCAAAATTCTTCAAGTCTCTTCAGAATCCCACACAATTCCAGAAAAAACCCAAAAAATTCCAGAGAAGTCCCACAAAACTCCCTAAATCATTTCAAAACCCTACCAATTCACAGGAATGTCCCACAAAATCTCCACCAATTCCCAGAACATCCCACAAAAATCTCACAAAAATCCCTAAATCTTCTGAAAACTCAGCCAAATTCCAGAAACGCCCCATAAAATCAGCACAGTTTCCCACAAAATTCAAGAAAAAACACCACAAAATTCCCTAAATCTTTTCAAAATACCACAAAATTCTTGAAAAGCCCCACCAAATTCCAGAAACATCCCACAAAATGTCCTCAATACCCAACAAAATCCCAGAAAAATCACACAAAATTCCCTAAATCTTCTCAAAACACGGCCAAAATCCACAAAAATCCCACCAAATCTGCACAAATTCCCACAGAATACCTGAAAAATCCCTGATAATTCTACAGTTCTCTACAGAATCTCACCAAATTCCAGAAAAGTCCCTCAAAGTTCCACAAGCATTCCACAAAATCTCCCCAGTATCCAATAAAATTCCAGGAAAAATCCCCAAAAATTCCCTAAATCTTCCCAAAACACAACCAAATTCTAGAAAAATATCCCACCAAATCTCCACAAATTCCCACAAAATACATGAAAAATCCCTCAAGATCCCTAAATCGCCTCAATATCCCACAAAATTCCACAAAAATCACACAAAACCTCCACAAGTTTCCACAAAATATAAAAAAAAATCCTCAAAATTCTTCAAGTCTCCTCAAAACCACACAAAGTCCTTGAAAAGGCCCACCAAATTCCAGAAAAATCCCACAGAATCTACACAAATTCCCCAAAATCTAAAACAAATTCCTCAAAATTTTTCAAGTCTCCTCAGAATCCCACACAATTCCAGAAAAACCCCACAAAATTCCAGAGAAGTCCCACAAAACTCCCTAAATCATTTCAAAACCCTACCAATTCACAGGAATGTCCCACAAAATCTCCCCCAATTCCCAGAACATCCCACAAAAATCTCACAAAAATCCCTAAATCTTCTGAAAACTCGACCAAATTCCAGAAACGCCCCATAAAATCAGCACAGTTTCCCACAAAATTCAAGAAAAAACACCACAAAATTCCCTAAATCTTTTCAAAATACCACAAAATTCTTGAAAAGCCCCACCAAATTCCAGAAACATCCCACAAAATGTCCTCAATACCCAACAAAATCCCAGAAACATCCCACAAAATTCCCTAAATCTTCTCTAAACACGGCCAAAATCCACAAAAATCCCACCGAATCTCCACAAATTCCCACAGAATACATGAAAAATCCCTCAAGATCCCTAAATCGCCTCAATATCTCACAAAATCCCACAAAAATCACACAAAACCTCCACAAGTTTCCACAAAATCTAAGAAAATTTCCTCAAAATTCTTCAAGTCTCCTCAAAACCACACAAAGTCCTTGAAAAGGCCCACTAAATTCCAGAAAAATCTTACAGAATTCCCTAAATCTTCTTAAAACTCCACCAAATTCCAGAAAAATCCCACCAAATCTCCACAAATTCCCACAGAATACATGAAAAATCCCTGATAGTTCGTCAGTTCTCTACAAAATCTCACAAAATTCCAGAAGAGTCCCTCAAATTTCCACAAACATTCCACAAAAACTCCCCAGTATCCAACAAAATTCCAGGAAAAATCCCACAAAATTCCCTAAATCTTCTCAAAACACGACCAAATTCTAGAAAAATATCCCACCAAATCTTTACAAAATCCCACAAAATACATGAAAAATCCCTCAAGATCCCAAAATCGCCTCAATATCCCACAAACTCCCACAAAAATCACACAAAACCTCCACAAGTTCCCACAAAATATAAAAAAACATCCTCAAAATTCTTCAAGTCTCCTCAAAACCACACAAAGTCCTTGAGAAGGCCCACCAAATTCCAGTAAAATCCCACAGAATCTACACAAATTCCCACAAAATCTAAAACAAATTCCTCAAAATTCTTCAAGTCTCCTCAGAATCCCCCACAATTCCAGAAAAAACCCAAAAAATTCCAGAGAAGTCCCACAAAACTCCCTAAATCATTTCAAAACCCTACCAATTCACAGGAATGTCCCACAAAATCTCCCCCAATTCCCAGAACATCCCACAAAAATCTCACAAAAATCCCTAAATCTTCTGAAAACTCGACCAAATTCCAGAAACGCCCCATAAAATCAGCACAGTTTCCCACAAAATTCAAGAAAAAACACCACAAAATTCCCAAAATCTTTTCAAAATACCACAAAATTCTTGAAAAGCCCTACCAAATTCCAGAAACATCCCACAAAATTCCCTAAATCTTCTCAAAACACGGCCAAAATCCACAAAAATCCCACCAAATCTCCACAAATTCCCACAGAATACATGAAAAATCCCTGATAATTCGTCAGTTCTCTACAGAATCTCACCAAAGTCTTGAAAAGTCCCTCAAAGTTCCACAAACATCCCACAAAATCTCCCCAGTATCCAATAAAATTCCAGGAAAAATCCCACAAAATTCCCATAATCTTCTCAAAACACGGCCAAAATCCACAAAAATCCCACCAAATCTCCACAAATTCCCACAGAATACATGAAAAATCCCTGATAATTCGTCGGTTCTCTACAGAATCTCACCAAATTCCAGAAAAGTCCCTCGAAGTTACACAAGCATCCCAAAAAATCTCCCTAATATCCAACAAAATTCCAGGAAAAATCTCACAAAAATCCCTAAATCTTCTGAAAACTCGACCAAATTCCAGAAACGCCCCATAAAATCAGCACAGTTTCCCACAAAATTCAAGAAAAAACACCATAATATTCCCTAAATCTTTTCAAAATACCACAAAATTCCTGAAAAGCCCTACCAAATTCCAGAAACATCCCACAAAATGTCCTCAATACCCAACAAAATCCCAGAAAAATCACACAAAATTCCCTAGATCTTATCAAGACACGGCCAAAATCCACAAAAATCCCACCAAATCTCCACAAATTCCCACAGAATACATGAAAAATCCCTGATAATTCTTCAGTTCTCTACAGAATCTCACCAAATTCCAGAAAAGTCCCTCAAAGATCCACAAAATCTCACCAGTATCCAACAAAATTCAAGAAAAATCCCACAAAATTCCCTAAATCTTCTCAAAACACGACCAAATTCTAGAAAAATATCCCACCAAATCTCCACAAATTCCCACAAAATACATGAAAAATCCCTCAAGATCCCTAAATCGCCTCAATATCCCACAAAATCCCACAAAAATCCCAGAAAACCTCCACAAGTTTCCACAGAATCTAAGAAAAATTCCTCAAAATTCTTCAAGTCTCCTCAAAACCACAAAAAGTCCTTCAAAAAGGCCCACCAAATTCCAGAAATATCTTGCAGAATTCCCTAAATCTTCTCAAAACATGACCAAATTCCAGAAAAATCCCACCAAATCTCCACAAATTCCCATAGAATACATGAAAAATCCCTGATAATTCGTCAGTTCTCTACAGAATCTCACCAAATTCCAGAAAAGTCCCTCAAAGTTCCACAAACATCCCACAAAATCTCCCCAGTATCCAACAAAATTCCAGGAAAAATCCCACAAAATTCCCTAAATCTTCTTAAAATACGGCAAAATCCACAAAAATCACACCAAATCTTCACAAATTCCCACAGAATACCTGAAAAATCCCTGATAATTCGTCAGTTCTCTACAGAATCTCACCAAATTCCAGAAAAGTCCCTCAAAGTTCCACAAGCATCCCACAAAATCTCCCCAGTATCCAATAAAATTCCAGGAAAAATCCCACAAAATTCCCTAAATCTTCTCAAAACACGACCAAATTCTAGAAAAATATCCCACCAAATCTCCACAAATTCCCACAAAATACATGAAAAATCCCTCAAGATCCCTAAATCGCCTCAGTAGCCCACAAAATCCCACAAAAATCACACAAAACCTCCACAGGTTTGTACAAAATCTAAGAAAAAATCCTCAAAATTCTTCAAGTCTCCTCAAAACCACACAAAGTCCTTGAGAAGGCCCATCAAATTCCAGTAAAATCCCACAGAATCTACACAAATTCCCACAAAATCTAAAACAAATTCCTCAAAATTCTTCAAGTCTCCTCAGACTCCCACACAATTCCAGAAAAAACCCACAAAATTCCAGAGAAGTCCCACAAAACTCCCTAAATCATTTCAAAACCCTACCAATTCACAGGAATGTCCCACAAAATCTCCACCAATTCCCAGAACATCCCACAAAAATCTCACAAAAATCCCTAAATCTTCTGAAAACTCGACCAAATTCCAGAAACGCCCCATAAAATCAGCAGTTTCCCACAAAATTCAAGAAAAAACACCACAAAATTCCCTAAATCTTTTCAAAATACCAATCAATTCTTGAAAAGCCCCACCAAATTCCAGAAACATCCCACAAAATGTCCTCAATACCCAACCATATCCCAGAAAAATTCCACAAAATTCCTAAATCTTCTCAAAACATGACCAAATTCCAGAAAAATATCCCACCGAATCTCCACAAATTCCCACAGAATACATGAAAAATCCCTGATAATTCTTCAGTTCTCTACAGAATCTCACCAAATTCCAGAAAAGTCCCTCAAAGTTCCACAAACACCCCACAAAATCTCCCCAGTATCCAACAAAATTCCAGGAAAAATCCCACAAAATTCCCTAAATCTTCTTAAAATACGGCCAAAATCCACAAAAATCCCACCAAATCTCCACAAATTCCCACAGAATACATGAAAAATCCCTGATAATTCGTCAGTTCTCTACAGAATCTCACCAAATTCCAGAAAAGTCCCTCAAAGTTCCACAAAATCTCACCAGTATCAAACAAAATTCAAGAAAAATCCCACAAAATTCCCTAAATCTTCTCAAAACACGACCAAATTCTAGAAAAATATCCCACCAAATCTTTACAATATCCCACAAAATACATGAAAAATCCCTCAAGATCCCTAAATCGCCTCAATATCCCACAAAATCCCACAAAAATCACACAAAACCTCCACAAGTTTCCACAGAATCTAAGAAAAATTCCTCAAAATTCTTCAAGTCTCCTCAAAACCACAAAAAGTCCTTCAAAAAGGCCCACCAAATTCCAGAAATATCTTGCAGAATTCCCTAAATCTTCTCAAAACATGACCAAATTCCAGAAAAAATCCCACCAAATCTCCACAAATTCCCACAGAATACATGAAAAATCCCTGATAATTCGTCAGTTCTCTACAGAATCTCACCAAATTCCAGAAAAGTCCCTCAAAGTTCCACAAACATCCCACAAAATCTCCGCAGTATCCAACAAAATTCCAGGAAAAATCCCACAAAATTCCCTAAATCTTCCCAAAACACGACCAAATTCTAGAAAAATATCCCACCAAATCTTTACAAAATCCCACAAAATACATGAAAAATCCCTCAAGATCCCTAAATCGCCTCAATATCCCACAAAATCCCAAAAATCACACAAAACCTCCACAAGTTTCCACAGAATCTAAGAAAAATTCCTCAAAATTCTTCAAGTCTCCTCAAAACCACAAAAAGTCCTTCAAAAAGGCCTACCAAATTCCAGAAATATCTTGCAGAATTCCCTAAATCTTCTCAAAACTCTACCAAATTCCAGAAAAATCCCACCAAATCTCCACAAATTCCCACAGAATACATGAAAAATCCCTCAAGATCCCAAAATCGCCTCAATATCCCACAAAATCCCACAAAAATCACACAAAACCTCCACAAGTTTCCACAAAATATAAAAAAAAATCCTCAAAATTCTTCAAGTCTCCTCAAAACCACACAAAGTCCTTGAAAAGGCCCACCAAATTCCAGTAAAATCCCACAGAATCTACACAAATTCCCACAAAATCTAAAACAAATTCCTCAAAATTCTTCAAGTCTCTTCAGAATCCCACACAATTCCAGAAAAAACCCAAAAAATTCCAGAGAAGTCCCACAAAACTCCCTAAATCATTTCAAAACCCTACCAATTCACAGGAATGTCCCACAAAATCTCCACCAATTCCCAGAACATCCCACAAAAATCTCACAAAAATCCCTAAATCTTCTGAAAACTCAGCCAAATTCCAGAAACGCCCCATAAAATCAGCACAGTTTCCCACAAAATTCAAGAAAAAACACCACAAAATTCCCTAAATCTTTTCAAAATACCACAAAATTCTTGAAAAGCCCCACCAAATTCCAGAAACATCCCACAAAATGTCCTCAATACCCAACAAAATCCCAGAAAAATCACACAAAATTCCCTAAATCTTCTCAAAACACGGCCAAAATCCACAAAAATCCCACCAAATCTGCACAAATTCCCACAGAATACCTGAAAAATCCCTGATAATTCGACAGTTCTCTACAGAATCTCACCAAATTCCAGAAAAGTCCCTCAAAGTTCCACAAGCATTCCACAAAATCTCCCCAGTATCCAATAAAATTCCAGGAAAAATCCCCAAAAATTCCCTAAATCTTCCCAAAACACAACCAAATTCTAGAAAAATATCCCACCAAATCTCCACAAATTCCCACAAAATACATGAAAAATCCCTCAAGATCCCTAAATCGCCTCAATATTTCACAAAATCCCACAAAAATCACACAAAACCTCCACAAGTTTCCCCAAAATCTAAGAAAAATTCCTCAAAATTCTTCAAGTCTCCTCAAAACCACAAAAGTCCTTCAAAAAGGCCCACCAAATTCCAGAAATATCTTGCAGAATTCCCTAAATCTTCTCAAAACTCTACCAAATTCCAGAAAAATCCCACCAAATCTCCACAAATTCCCACAGAATACATGAAAAATCCCTGATAATTCGTCAGTTCTCTATAGAATCTCACCAAATTCCAGAAAAGTCCCTCAAAGTTCCACAAACATCCCACAAAATCTCCCCAGTATCCAACAAAATTCCAGGAAAAATCCCACAAAATTCCCTAAATCTTCTCAAAACACAACCAAATTCTAGAAAAATATCCCACCAAATCTTTACAAAATCCCACAAAATACATGAAAAATCCCTCAAGATCCCTAAATCGCCTCAATATCCCACAAAATCCGACAAAAATCACACAAAACCTCCACAAGTTTCCACAAAATATAAAAAAAAATCCTCAAAATTCTTCAAGTCTCCTCAAAACCACACAAAGTCCTTGAAAAGGCCCACCAAATTCCAGTAAAATCCCACAGAATCTACACAAATTCCTACAAAATCTAAAACAAATTCCTCAAAATTCTTCAAGTCTCCTCAGAATCCCACACAATTCCAGAAAAAACCCAAAAAATTCCAGAGAAGTCCCACAAAACTCCCTAAATCATTTCAAAACCCTACCAATTCACAGGAATGTCCCACAAAATCTCCACCAATTCCCAGAACATCCCACAAAAATCTCACAAAAATCCCTAAATCTTCTGAAAACTCGGCCAAATTCCAGAAACACCCCATAAAATCAGCAGTTTCCCATAAAATTCAAGAAAAAACACCACTAAATTCCTTAAATCTTTTCAAAATACCACAAAATTCTTGAAAAGCCCCACCAAATTCCAGAAACATCCCACAAAATGTCCTCAATACCCAACAAAATCCAAGAAAAATCACACAAAATTCCCTAAATCTTCTCAAAACACGGCCAAAATCCACAAAAATCCCACCAAATCTGCACAAATTCCCACAGAATACCTGAAAAATCCCTGATAATTCGTCAGTTCTCTACAGAATCTCACCAAATTCCAGAAAAGTCCCTCAAAGTTCCACAAGCATTCCACAAAATCTCCCCAGTATCCAATAAAATTCCAGGAAAAATCCCACAAAATTCCCTAAATCTTCCCAAAACACAACCAAATTCTAGAAAAATATCCCACCAAATCTCCACAAATTCCCACAAAATACATGAAAAATCCCTCAAGATCTCTAAATCGCCTCAATATCCCACAAAATCTTACAAAAATCACACAAAACCTCCACAAGTTTCCCCAAAATCTAAGAAAAATTCCTCAAAATTCTTCAAGTCTCCTCAAAACCACAAAAAGTCCTTCAAAAAGGCCCACCAAATTCCAGAAATATCTTGCAGAATTCCCTAAATCTTCTCAAAACTCTACCAAATTCCAGAAAAATCCCACCAAATCTCCACAAATTCCCACAGAATACATGAAAAATCCCTGATAATTCGTCAGTTCTCTACAGAATCTCACCAAATTCCAGAAAAGTCCCTCAAAGTTCCACAAACATCCCACAAAATCTCCCCAGTATCCAACAAAATTCCAGGAAAAATCCCACAAAATTCCCTAAATCTTCCCAAAACACGACCAAATTCTAGAAAAATATCCCACCAAATCTTTACAAAATCCCACAAAATACATGAAAAATCCCTCAAGATCCCTAAATCGCCTCAATATCCCACAAAATCCGACAAAAATCACACAAAACCTCCACAAGTTTCCACAAAATAAAAAAAAAAATCCTCAAAATTCTTCAAGTCTCCTCAAAACCACACAAAGTCCTTGAAAAGGCCCACCAAATTCCAGTAAAATCCCACAGAATCTACACAAATTCCCACAAAATCTAAAACAAATTCCTCAAAATTCTTCAAGTCTCCTCAGAATCCCACACAATTCCAGAAAAAACCCACAAAATTCCAGAGAAGTCCCACAAAACTCCCTAAATCATTTCAAAACCCTACCAATTCACAGGAATGTCCCACAAAATCTCCACCAATTCCCAGAACATCCCACAAAAATCTCACAAAAATCCCTAAATCTTCTGAAAACTCGACCAAATTCCAGAAACGCCCCATAAAATCAGCACAGTTTCCCACAAAATTCAAGAAAAAACACCACAAAATTCCCTAAATCTTTTCAAAATACCACAAAATTCTTGAAAAGCCCTACCAAATTCCAGAAACATCCCACAAAATGTCCTCAATACCCAACAAAATCCCAGAAACATCCCACAAAATTCCCTAGATCCTATCAAGACAAGGCCAAAATCCACAAAAATCCCACCAAATCTCCACAAATTCCCACAGAATACATGAAAAATCCCTGATAATTCTTCAGTTCTCTACAGAATCTCACCAAATTCCAGAAAAATCTATCAAAGTTCCACAAACACCCCACAAAATCTCCCCAGTATCCAACAAAATTCCAGGAAAAATCCCACAAAATTCCCTAAATCTTCTTAAAATACGGCCAAAATCCACAAAAATCCCACCAAATCTCCACAAATTCCCACAGAATACATGAAAAATCCCTGATAATTCGTCAGTTCTCTACAGAATCTCACCAAATTCCAGAAAAGTCCCTCAAAGATCCACAAAATCTCACCAGTATCCAACAAAATTCCAGGAAAAATCCCACAAAATTCCCTAAATCTTCTCAAAACACGACCAAATTCTAGAAAAATATCCCTCCAAATCTTTACAAAATCCCACAAAATACATGAAAAATCCCTCAAGATCCCTAAATCGCCTCAATATCCCACAAAATCCCACAAAAATCCCAGAAAACCTCCACAAGTTTCCACAGAATCTAAGAAAAATTCCTCAAAATTCTTCAAGTCTCCTCAAAACCACAAAAAGTCCTTCAAAAAGGCCCACCAAATTCCAGAAATATCTTGCAGAATTCCGTAAATCTTCTCAAAACATGACCAAATTCCACAAAAATCCCACCAAATCTCCACAAATTCCCACAGAATACATGAAAAATCCCTGATAATTCGTCAGTTCTCTACAGAATCTCACCAAATTCCAGAAAAGTCCCTCAAAGTTCCAGAAACATCCCACAAAATCTCCCCAGTATCCAACAAAATTCCAGGAAAAATCCCACAAAATTCCCTAAATCTTCCCAAAACACAACCAAATTCTAGAAAAATATCCCACCAAATCTTTACAAAATCCCACAAAATACATGAAAAATCCCTCAAGATCCCTAAATCGCCTCAATATCCCACAAAATCCGACAAAAATCACTCAAAACCTCCACAAGTTTCCACAAAATATAAAAAAAAATCCTCAAAATTCTTCAAGTCTCCTCAAAACCACACAAAGTCCTTGAAAAGGCCCACCAAATTCCAGTAAAATCCCACAGAATCTACACAAATTCCTACAAAATCTAAAACAAATTCCTCAAAATTCTTCAAGTCTCCTCAGAATCCCACACAATTCCAGAAAAAACCCAAAAAATTCCAGAGAAGTCCCACAAAACTCCCTAAATCATTTCAAAACCCTACCAATTCACAGGAATGTCCCACAAAATCTCCACCAATTCCCAGAACATCCCACAAAAATCTCACAAAAATCCCTAAATCTTCTGAAAACTCGGCCAAATTCCAGAAACACCCCATAAAATCAGCAGTTTCCCATAAAATTCAAGAAAAAACACCACAAAATTCCATAAATCTTTTCAAAATACCACAAAATTCTTGAAAAGCCCCACCAAATTCCAGAAACATCCCACAAAATGTCCTCAATACCCAACAAAATCCAAGAAAAATCACACAAAATTCCCTAAATCTTCTCAAAACACGGCCAAAATCCACAAAAATCCCACCAAATCTCCACAAATTCCCACAGAATACCTGAAAAATCCCTGATAATTCGTCAGTTCTCTACAGAATCTCACCAAATTCCAGAAAAGTCCCTCAAAGTTCCACAAGCATTCCACAAAATCTCCCCAGTATCCAATAAAATTCCAGGAAAAATCCCACAAAATTCCCTAAATCTTCCCAAAACACAACCAAATTCTAGAAAAATATCCCACCAAATCTCCACAAATTCCCACAAAATACATGAAAAATCCCTCAAGATCTCTAAATCGCCTCAATATCCCACAAAATCTTACAAAAATCACACAAAACCTCCACAAGTTTCCCCAAAATCTAAGAAAAATTCCTCAAAATTCTTCAAGTCTCCTCAAAACCACAAAAAGTCCTTCAAAAAGGCCCACCAAATTCCAGAAATATCTTGCAGAATTCCCTAAATCTTCTCAAAACTCTACCAAATTCCAGAAAAATCCCACCAAATCTCCACAAATTCCCACAGAATACATGAAAAATCCCTGATAATTCGTCAGTTCTCTACAGAATCTCACCAAATTCCAGAAAAGTCCCTCAAAGTTCCACAAACATCCCACAAAATCTCCCCAGTATCCAACAAAATTCCAGGAAAAATCCCACAAAATTCCCTAAATCTTCCCAAAACACGACCAAATTCTAGAAAAATATCCCACCAAATCTTTACAAAATCCCACAAAATACATGAAAAATCCCTCAAGATCCCTAAATCGCCTCAATATCCCACAAAATCCGACAAAAATCACACAAAACCTCCACAAGTTTCCACAAAATAAAAAAAAAAATCCTCAAAATTCTTCAAGTCTCCTCAAAACCACACAAAGTCCTTGAAAAGGCCCACCAAATTCCAGTAAAATCCCACAGAATCTACACAAATTCCCACAAAATCTAAAACAAATTCCTCAAAATTCTTCAAGTCTCCTCAGAATCCCACACAATTCCAGAAAAAACCCACAAAATTCCAGAGAAGTCCCACAAAACTCCCTAAATAATTTCAAAACCCTACCAATTCACAGGAATGTCCCACAAAATCTCCACCAATTCCCAGAACATCCCACAAAAATCTCACAAAAATCCCTAAATCTTCTGAAAACTCGACCAAATTCCAGAAACGCCCCATAAAATCAGCACAGTTTCCCACAAAATTCAAGAAAAAACACCACAAAATTCCCTAAATCTTTTCAAAATACCACAAAATTCTTGAAAAGCCCTACCAAATTCCAGAAACATCCCACAAAATGTCCTCAATACCCAACAAAATCCCAGAAACATCCCACAAAATTCCCTAGATCCTATCAAGACAAGGCCAAAATCCACAAAAATCCCACCAAATCTCCACAAATTCCCACAGAATACATGAAAAATCCCTGATAATTCTTCAGTTCTCTACAGAATCTCACCAAATTCCAGAAAAATCTATCAAAGTTCCACAAACACCCCACAAAATCTCCCCAGTATCCAACAAAATTCCAGGAAAAATCCCACAAAATTCCCTAAATCTTCTTAAAATACGGCCAAAATCCACAAAAATCCCACCAAATCTCCACAAATTCCCACAGAATACATGAAAAATCCCTGATAATTCGTCAGTTCTCTACAGAATCTCACCAAATTCCAGAAAAGTCCCTCAAAGATCCACAAAATCTCACCAGTATCCAACAAAATTCCAGGAAAAATCCCACAAAATTCCCTAAATCTTCTCAAAACACGACCAAATTCTAGAAAAATATCCCTCCAAATCTTTACAAAATCCCACAAAATACATGAAAAATCCCTCAAGATCCCTAAATCGCCTCAATATCCCACAAAATCCCACAAAAATCCCAGAAAACCTCCACAAGTTTCCACAGAATCTAAGAAAAATTCCTCAAAATTCTTCAAGTCTCCTCAAAACCACAAAAAGTCCTTCAAAAAGGCCCACCAAATTCCAGAAATATCTTGCAGAATTCCGTAAATCTTCTCAAAACATGACCAAATTCCACAAAAATCCCACCAAATCTCCACAAATTCCCACAGAATACATGAAAAATCCCTGATAATTCGTCAGTTCTCTACAGAATCTCACCAAATTCCAGAAAAGTCCCTCAAAGTTCCAGAAACATCCCACAAAATCTCCCCAGTATCCAACAAAATTCCAGGAAAAATCCCACAAAATTCCCTAAATCTTCCCAAAACACAACCAAATTCTAGAAAAATATCCCACCAAATCTCCACAAATTCCCACAAAATACATGAAAAATCCCTCAAGATCCCTAAATCGCCTCAATATCCCACAAAATCCCACAAAAATCACACAAAACCTCCACAAGTTTCCACAAAATCTAAGAAAAATTCCTCAAAATTATTCAAGTCTCCGCAAAACCACACAAAGTCCTTCAAAAAGGCCCACCAAATTCCAGAAATATCTTGCAGAATTCCCTAAATCTTCTCAAAACTCTACCAAATTCCAGAAAAATCCCACCAAATCTCCACAAATTCCCACAGAATACATGAAAAATCCCTGATAATTCGTCAGTTCTCTACAGAATCTCACCAAATTCCAGAAAAGTCCCTCAAAGTGTCAGAAACATCCCACAAAATCTCCCCAGTATCCAACAAAATTCCAGGAAAAATCCCACAAAATTCCCTAAATCTTCTCAAAACACGACCAAATTCTAGAAAAATATCCCACCAAATCTCCACAAATTCCCACAAAATACATGAAAAATCCCTCAAGATCCCTAAATCGCCTCAATATCCCACAAAATCCCACAAAAATCACACAAAACCTCCACAAGTTTCCCCAAAATCTAAGAAAAATTCCTCAAAATTCTTCAAGTCTCCTCAAAACCACACAAAGTCCTTCAAAAAGGCCCACTAAATTCCCGAAAAATCTTACAGAATTCCCTAAATCTTCTCAAAACTCTACCAAATTCCAGAAAAATCCCACCAAATCTCCACAAATTCCCACAGAATCTGGGATTCCAAGGGAAAGCGTAATTTTTGTCGCAGAGAGCAGCAACAGCAGTAGGGAGCAGCAGAAGGAAATCATGGCCGTACTTGTTCCACAGGACAACTAGCGACTAATCAGCAAGCGTGCGAGCAGCAGCTACGTTCCAGTTGCAGTCTGAAAGTTACGCGTGCCAGATGCCTGTTCAACACCTTCCTTATTCGCCTGCCCGCAGCGCTCGCGCTTTCCCCCGCCCGCGCACTGACCAGCACTCTCCCTCAGACATACATGGGAAGTTGGCTGGTTGCCAAGAGCTCCGGAAAGCAGCTTCTGCCGAAGGAGGCTCGCCTCTTGCGGTTACCTTCTCCGAACTGCGGAGTCGCGGCTTCTGCCTTTCTTTGCTCTTAATGCAAGCGGAAAGCTTTTGCACTGCGTCTGCCGAGGAGAACGTGTGACAGGAGAGCACATGTTTGTGCAGCTTACCCCTGCCACTGACACAAGCACGGATTTGCAGCACCCTATCCCACCAATGGGGTGACAGCTTTCTGTGCTGCCCAGGGCATTTCTCTGCATCTGGGAGTCCAAGGGAAAGCGCAATTGTTGTCGCAGAGAGCAGCAACAGCAGTAGGGAGCAGCAGAAGGAAGTCGTGGCCGTACTTGTTCCACAGGACAACTAGCGACTAATCAGCAAGCGCGCGAGCGGCAGCTACGTTCCAGTTGCAGTCTGAAAGTTTCGCGTGCCAGATGCCTGTTCAACACCTTCCTTATTCGCCTGCCCGCAGCGCAAATCCGTGCTTGTGTCAGTTCCAGGGGTAAGCTGCACAAACATGTGCTCTCCTGTCACACGTTCTCCTCGCCAGACGCAGTGCAAAAGCTTTCCGCTTGCATTAAGAGCTAGAAAGGCAGAAATGGGGGCTCCGGAGTTCGGAGAATGTAACCGCAAGAGGCTTTTTTGTGCTGCTACCTGTTGCTGTTACTGCTCTCTGCGGGAGCTCTTGAGCTTTCTCTTAGGCTCTGAGATGCACAGAAACGCCCTGTGTTGCGCAGAAAGTTGCTGAACCAAGTGTAGAAGAGGGGGCTGCAAATCCGTGTTCGCGCAAGTAGCAGGGCTGAGCTCCGGCCAATATTTGTTATCCTGGCGCATGTTCTCTTTTGAAGCCCTGGAAGAGCTTCCCGCTTGCATGAAGACCAAGAAAAGCAGAAGCCGGCACTCCGGAGATCTGAGAATGTAACAGCAAGAGGTCATCCTCTTTCAGTTGTAGCAGCGCTTGGGATCACTTGGCAGCCGGCTGAACAAACTGTGTGTGCAAGAAAACGTCGGTTCCCGTCCGGCCGCTGGAAAACGCCAGCGCCTCGAGAGGGCGAAGAAGGAAGGCGCTTAGCAGCCGGCTTGTGCGCCAAGCTTACGGACTGTAAGTGGAACTTAACTGCTGCTCGTCAGCTTGTCAAATTGACGTTAGTTGTGGTTTGGGAAAGAGTTCATTCGCGGCTTCCTTATGCTGCTACCTGTTGCTGCTACTGCTCTCTGCGGGAGTTCTTGAGCTTTCTCTTAGGCTCTGAGATGCACAGGAACACCCTGTGGAGTACAGAAAGTTGCTGAACCAAGTGTAGAAGAGAGGGCTGCAAATATTCTTTGTATGGGAAGAAAAAGCTTATCAAAACTTCTTTCCCTATGGAAAAGAAGTTACAATCAAGGATTTTTCTTTTCACTAAACTAAGACAGAAATTATTTGGAAATACTGGTCTACAGTATCTAAACTACTACACAATATCCTACACAAAGAATTCAGTCAGAGGTATTGAAAGATATCAAAAGTCGGGTAATGAGGGGTGGCCTCCTGAACAGATCATACACACATATAATCCATGTACCTCGGCATAAAATGAGAGTTGAAGGAATCGGACCGAAATTTGTATGTGAACTTTCATCATAAATCTCTAAGCAGTTGTAAAAATGACAACTAATAAAACAGCCAGAGCCATAGAATTAATAGATAGGCAGCAAAACCAAACCAGAACTGCAGTATATCAATATTAGTTAGCACTAAACTTTTTATTAACAGAAGGAGGGGTCTGCACAGATTTTACAAATCTAATTGCTTATAATAGAGATGCAATTTTAGATGTAACCAGAAACATCTAGAAAACAGCCAATGTAACAGTATAAAAATGAGAATCTATAATGAATAAAGGATGGTTAGAAGATTTTTTAGAGTACCCTATTAGAAAAAAGTTAGGTTTTTAATGCTACGTAAAACATGTCTAGTTTTCCCTCATGCCTTTATTCTCATGCCTTATCTAACTAATTAATGTGGTTCAAAATATTCAAATAATGACTGTACCCTGTTGCTGCTGGACACGAATTGAGTGATACAGATGCAGCTCCTGGTGTGGTGAAAGGAAGAGAGCAAACTTGATTTCTTCTCTCTGAATTTATAGATTTCTGACCACGACTAGGGATTGGATAGTCAGGGTAACACCTTATAAACCGCACTGGTCATGAGAGATGTCCATTTAAAGACAGGTGTCATGGGGTGACTTTAAGATAGCTTTGGGAGCTAAGGAAGTAGAATCTGCTGGAGCCTGATGGGAGTTTTTTCTCCTGACCAGTCATTAGTCATTTCTGAGAGCTGATGGCGGTTTTAACTATTGAGAAGTAAGATCAACTTGTGAACACCACCTTAAGACGTAAGGCCAGGGCTCTCTTGTTTTCTTTGGTTTCCGGCTTCTGACGAGGTAACAGGGCTCTGTCTCTCCCTTCTCCTCCACCCCAGGCCAAACAAAGCCACCAGGGAGGGTGGAGAAACGCAGCCATCTGGCCAGATTTAGTTTGCAGTTTCTGCTGCTGAACTGAAACATGACACCATAAACATCTGCAACTTTTGCAAGACTTTAACTCTTTTACTATCATGATGAGACTTACAGATTACTTCTTTTTCCCAGAGACAGGGGAAGAGAGAGAAAGAGAGGGATAATCAACATGAAGAAGATACAATAAATCCATAAAAGACAGTGAAGAAAAGAGTTAAGTTTTAGATGGGGAAGAGAGAATAAAGAGATGCTTTAGAAGCTGAAATATTTTTCTGTTAAAGCTATGGAGATGGACAGTAGAGTTCTGAAAAAAACTCCATTAATTCATGACAGAGTATATTGGGAGGAATGGAGTGTTTCAAAGTGAGGATTTTGAGCAAATGGTGAAGTGGTTGTGGTACTGTGAGATGCTGGAACAGAGGGGGAGAAGTAATAGTTGAAGATTTGCAGCCTTTAAGAGGCAAAGAGAACACTTCTGTTTCCAGAGAAGCTCACAGAGACACATGAAGAGAACTTTTGCCTTTGAATAACTCATCCTTAAAAATGACTCATTTGACGCATAACACACCTCAGAGTGATGTGAAACGAGAGGAGAGAACCGATGGCAGAATTTCCAGGCAGCTGGCATCAGAGAAATAAAAAGCTATAAAAGAAATAGTTTTCTTGTGAGAAACTCCATAGATAGCAGAAGAAGACTTCTGTTTCTCTACAAAGACTGATGAAAAAACTCTAGCAAGAATTGGGACTCTTTTAAACAGCAAAGTTTTTTTTGTCTCTATGTTGTCATGTGAACAAGGAAATATGTAGTGGGGGAGAAAAGGGTTGTTCTGGAGGTTTTATTTTGGTTTTTCTTATTCTTGTCGTTTTGTTAATTACCTTTCTTTATTCCTTTTAAGTTTTAAGCCTGTTTTGCTCTTGTTCTTATCTATATCTCATAGCAAGAAATAAGTAAGTTTTCTAGTGATTTTTTAGTTGCTGCTTTAAAACCACAACAGACACTGAAGTCATTAAAGAAGAAGTCAAATTCTAGTTAGGATGGGATTGAGGAGATACCTTGGTCTTGGGCTGAAATTCTCTTTGTAAGGTTACGGTGAAGATATATCATATTTTATTTTTTCCTTTTAATTAATAAAGTGCATAGGGGGATGCAGAATTCATCTGTACCCCATGAGAAAAGGGCACTCATGTTGGAGCGTGTGGATGCTGAAAAGCTGCAACCCAATTAGGATTTTGAACAGAGAGAGATGAGAAACATTGTCCCAGGGAGAAAAGCAGTGAAGCCTCTGTTCCCAGAGATAAAAGAACTTTTGGTTTTTAATGATAGAGCAGCTCATCCTTGAAATAGTACCCCAAAAGGTGACATGGCCCATGAAAGCAGTTTGGGAAAGCTGCAAGGCATGGGAGGGACTTTGATACTGCAAACAGACTATCCTTTCCTTGGGCGACGGGTTGACTGTGTAATAAATATATATTGTGCTATTGGCTTTTTGCAAGTATTAAGATGAATGTTATATGTATAATGTTAGAATAGCTTTTGCTATGTAATTTTCTTTTTCTCCTGCTATTAGCTAGAATTTAGGCATAGGTCAGAAGAATTTTGGATGTTAGATTTAGGTCTTACTTCAACAGGAAAGATAACCTCCAGTGAACAGAAGAATGAGGCCCAGGCTACTCAACACTGCTGTCAATGTTTACTGCCTGTGAAAGAAGAAGCCTAGGCCCAAATGAAAAGATAATAACAGAGAAGATAAAACCACAAAACTAAGAAATAAGCATCCTCTAAAAAGGCGGATCTAAGGAGTGGCTATGCAAAACATTTCCCGGAAAAATTTACATATGCATGAAAGTCCATGTGGCACAATAAATAAAGGGTGTTTCCAAGACACTATGTGTGTTCTTGGCAGAGAGCCAAGCACCCAGCCATTTTAAGCCTTTGCTTTATTATCTTTGTCTCCTGTTGTCTTTTTGTTTATATTAAACCTTTTAAAATTTATTAGGAGAATGGACCTTGTGTTTTACCACTGTGAAGTTGAAGACACAGGATAACTCTTTCTTGTGGAGAAGTCTCTATGGCATGGAAAGAGAAACTTCCCTCTATATAGGAACTGATGAAAGACTATTGTAGAGTAGTAACTGATTGAAAATCCTTGGTTTTTTCTCTACGTTGTCTGTAGAAAAGCAAGGAGATTGTGGGGAGGGAAGGAGAAGGTTTTAATTTGATTCTTATTATTCTTTAATTTTGTTAATAGTTTTCTTCATACCTTTTAAGTTCTGAGCCTCTTTTGCCTTCCTCCTAATTTGTATCTCGCAGCAGGAAATGAGTACATTCTTGTAGTAGGTGCACTGGTGATTTTAGCCAGCACCAAACCCACCATATGTGGATGCTTTTGCAGAAACAAATTACAAACAAAAACCTGCAATCAGCCCAATCACCCAACAGTTTTTAATTCAAAATACAGAGCTACACTAATAGGAAGTAGCCTGATACAAGAAAATTAAAGGACAGATACATGAAGGTTTAAATAGTATCCACACTTCAGCATGCAAAGAGAGCACTCTGCATTGTACTTTCACAACCGAAGAAGAGGAAGTAAAAAAAGAAACAAACAAAAAATTGGTGGGGTTAGACTCCACTTCCCTCCAGTATGCAGAAGTTTAAAAGTTGCTCTTCAGAAATTGAACTAGACAAAAAGACATGCATAGAATGTAAGACATCAATGAGGTAAGCAAGAGGTTTGACTGGCAACTTAGGAAAGAAACAAATATGTTTTGGATCTCCCATGAATCCAAGTGGTGCTCCAACAAGATGTTTGATGTCACAGAGTTGGGAAGGGAGGACTCCTGTGCCAGTCTCCACAGGAGCCAGCAGAGCAGGCCATGAGCAAGGCACAGCCACCAGGACCAGCAGGGTAAAGGTCTTCACAGCCGGAGGAACAGGGGAGGTGGGGGATGTGAAAAATGAGGTTCACTCGCTTTATCAATTATAAAAGGTTTAATATAAACAGAAAGACCTTTAGGAGACAATGATAAGAAATCAAAGGGTAAAAAAGGGCCAGGTGCCTGTCTCTCTGCCAAGACCACACCTGGTGTCTTTGGAATGTTCCTTTTATCTATTTTTGCTGTAGAAGTTTAATGCAAATTCCATCTTTTCCAAGAACTAGTTTGCATAGCCACTCCTTGGAGCCATCTTTTTAGAGCATGTATCGTAGAAGCTTGATTCCTTCTTTTCATAATTTTATTTGGGCTGGGGTTCCTTCTTCTGCAGGCGGTCAGTGCTGATAACAGTCTGGACCCCATCATCTTGTCCACTGGAAGTTATCTTGTTTTGTAACAGTCAGGACCTCACTCTAACATTCAGAATTCTTCTCGACCTATACCTAAGCTTGCTAGCAGGAGAAAAAGACATAGCAAAAGCATATAACATATAACGTTCATCTTAATACTTGCGAAAAGCCAATATCACAATATGGATTTATAACAGTTAGACAGAAGAGCTTGGGGTCCTGTGTGATCCCCTTCCCCAGAGGGATGCCCAAACCACCAGCAGATGGCGGCGGGGAGGGGCAAGAACAGGGGAAGAAGCACGCGTGTAGCATTCTGGCTGGAGCTGGGCCGGCCAGCTGTGTCAGCAGCAGCCTGTGCCTGGAAGCAGCATTGCCGTTCTGGCTCAGCCTGCACCCTTCCAGGATGCTGCCTGCACTGCGGAAAGAGAAACTAAAGCCATGCTCCAGCTCCCCAAATGTCGAGAAAATGGAAAAGGGAGTTGGAGTCTGGTGCTGTGTGGAGAGCCCCGGCGGCCCCATCTCACTTGCAGCAGCGCCAGGAATACCGTGAGGCACTGCACACCCTTGCCACTACAAAGGCCTCCTCCATCTCCATCTCCGTCCCCAGCAGGAGTAGAGCCACATCTGTGTTACCCCGCCCCGCCAGTAAAGCGCTCATACACAGTGGGTAGAACCAGCCTCTGCACAGCCTGAAGCACCCATTTCTTTACTGTAAAACAGGTGAGCCCAAACAGCTAGGGAGTGAGGTGAGCAGAGTGAGAAGCAGCAGCATCAGGCAGTGGGGAAAGCCTTTGCCACTGGTCCAGGGACAAAGGGCTGCCAAGAGAGGAAGTTGGTCCAGGCAGGATGCACGGGTATATGGCCACATCTCTCCATCAAACACGTTCCAAAGGGGAGCTGTGAGAGACACCCCTGAGAAGAGCAGAACAGCTTGGTAACTGATCCATCATTGTTTCAACAAGGGAGAAGTTTTCCTTCTTTCTCATGACCTCGATTTTAAGAGAAGCATTGCTTTTCATCAAGATTTAATTTAGACTAGATAATTGCAGGCCTCTGCCAAAGGTTTGTTTTGCTCAATAGCCTTCTCCAAAGGCTAGGAGATTATCCTGTCAATTCAATGATCACTTTGAACTACTGCTAGTGTGGGGGGCAAGGAACTGGCAAACAGATGAGTGCTGGGCCAGGCACTTCCCTTCATAGTGAGAGAAATGTATCTCCCAGACACCCTTTCGTGTTTTATGTTAAACTGTTGCACCCCATTGGTGCATTGTCATTCCACCCTGCTACTTGTATCCAAGTTTTCCCCGCCCCTCTCCTTCCCTATATATACTGTGGTTTTTCCCCAGTTGAAGAGAGCTGCTGTCACTGGCTCCCTTCACTGAGGACTGTGTTATAATAAAGGCCATTTCTCGGTGGAATGCCATACAGCGCTCTAATCTCTCTCTCCGCGTCATCTGCAAGCTGCCGCTGAGCTGAGATCACTCGCTGGGCAAGGGACGTGCCTGTGCCCCTGAGCCGTCCTTTTCAGGATAGCTTCTTCAGAGTAGTCGTGGCACTCCCTGCCATTGACCCCATTATGGCAAGTGACGCCCAACATGGGGCATCTGAAGAGCCCCGGAAGAAGCGTCCGCCTGCAGTTTTAACTGCAGAGTGTGCTGCTGTTGGAGCTGCCACCCCTTGAGGAGAACCTCTCGCATTCTAGCAAGAGGCAATCCGAAGGGCTGCGACTGGGACCCTCGTTGACCATCTGGGGCCAAGAAGACAGAAGACAGAAGAACCCCTGAGGACCGGCCTCCAGATGACCACCTGCCCACCACCTTTCCATTGGCTCCATAGGCATCGGCCAAAGAAAAGTTGTAAATTTATACTCTCAAGGGTTTTTTTGGCCTTTCTTATTTCAGTTTGTATTTCACTGCTGGGTGGGGAGTGAAAAGGATGGGGAATCAGTTTTCTAGACCCAAGCTGAGCCCTCTTGAGAGAGATTTTTACCTCCAAGTTGTGGGCACCCTTAATGCGGGAAGTTTTAAGTTTTCAAAAGAGGAGTTGGAGAGATTTATTCATTAGATTTTTAAGCATTTTAAAGTTGATTCTCATTCTGTTTAGTTGGGAGATTTTTGGGACAATGTGGAGAGAAAGTTGTACACGGTTCAAGCGGATGGAGATTTTTTTGTTGCTAAGATTTTTTCTTTGTTTCAAACTATTATTCTTTCATTTGAGAAAGAGGGGGGAAAATGTTGAGGGTGTTTTGAATCCCCAGTTAAAACCCCCATCCCCATTAACCTCTCCGAGTGTCCTTAAACCCTCTTCCTTATCTTGGTGGGTGGACGTAGCCACCAGGCACAGGGTTGCTTCCGTCTCTCTAACACCCCCCCACCGCCTCTCTACCCTTGCCAGGATGGTACTGGCCATGCCCTTCTGGGTCTTTCCTCTACCTTCCTCCCTATGCTTACATACCCAGTTATATCATGATAATGCTAAAGATGGCGCTGGTAACATGGCCAGCCCTGCCATCTTGTCTCCCTCACACGCCAGTTTTCCTGCCCTTGTACCTCAAAATGGCCACTTTCCCGCCTCTACCCCTTCTCTTCCTGCCACGCCCTGCTCCTCCTCCCTTTCCACTGCGTCGTTGGGTGTAACCGCTTTGGGGCCTTCCCCATCCACCGAGAAACTCCTCCCCGTTGTGGACCCCAGTCATGCCCCTTCCTACCAGAGCTCCACTCCCGATGTCACTCCAACCTCCAGTCCTCCCAACATGAGGACTGGAAGTCAGAATAGCGGCAACCGGAAGGAAGCCATCTTGGCTTCTTCAGATGCTCACAAGCAAGCCAGTACCGGTTGCTGGAAACGGCCATGCACTGTCATCAAGAGCCCCCCCATCCCCACCAGGAGATGAGAGCAGTGAGCCCTCATATTCAGAATCTGAATGTGAAGACCACTGGGCCGAGGTACAAAGGGAAGCCACACGGGCAGGAGACTCAGCCCTGTCTAAAACAATATTAGCTTTCCCTGTGGTATATAAGAAGAACAGGGCAGGGGCACTCATAAATGTATGGGAGTCCCTACACTACAGGGATTTGCAGGTGCTGTGCAGCCACTGAGGAGCATAGTCAAGGCTCTCATTTTTTTAAACACTTACTGGAAGCCACCTTCGCAGCCCATGTCATGGTATCCCATGACATTAAAAATATTATGAACTGTCTTCTCTCCCCATCAGAATATATGCTGTGGGGAAGGCAGTGGAAGAAACATTTTAAGCAATTGGCAGACGCATCATATATGAAAGATGCCAACAAACCTAATTTAACACTAGAGCAGTTGGCAGGAGCAAGTGACTTCCAGAAACCATGGGAACAGGCCTGAGAACTGCCCGAGGCAGCTCTCCATGGTATTGCCAATGCTGCAAAGACATCTCTTCTTGTCACCCCAGGTAACAAGGTGCCAACGCAGTGCTTCACTAACATTAAGCAAGGGGCAAGTGAGTATTTCATTAAATATATAGACAAGCTGAAATTGCCATTGAAAAGCAAATAGAGTGCCCAAAGGCACAAAAAGAATTGTTGGTAAAAATAGCAATGGCCAATGCCAACATGGAATGTAAAGCAGTTTTACAGGCCCTCCCACTTGACCCTGAACCAACCATAGACCAAATGGTTGAAGCCTGCGCCAAGCATGTCTCCACTTCTACCGAAAACACAGTAGCCCTTGCGGGTGCTAAAGGGGTGGCAGAAAGGATATCCGGTGCCTATGCAGCTGAAATGATAAAGGACTCAAGCTCAAGCCACTGTTTTAACTGCGGCAAGCCTGGACACTTTTTTAAGGATTGCCCCCAGAGACATTTTTTATAGCCACCAACCACTGGCGTTAAGGAAACTTCAATCAGAGCGTGGGACAGCCCCGTGCACTGACATCAAATCAAATGCCGCACCGCTCCATCCCTCCTGCAAAAACTACCATCCCGCCTCCATGGGGACTTAGGTCACAGGTGCAGTGTTTGCTTCAGCCCACGCAGGAGAAAATGCCAAACATACCATCCAACATTTTCTCCTTGTGTTTGCTACCCTGGGAGTCCCAGAACAAATGAAAACAGATCATGGGCCCGCTTACACCTCCCATAGACTGAGAGATTTCTTCAGCCAGTGCGGGGTGAAGCACGCCACAGGCATACCTCACTCTCCCACAGGGCAATCAATAGTGGAAAGGACATATCAGAACCTTAAAAGAGTCCTTGATCAGCAGTGGGGAGGAACAAAGATCATTCCTCCCATTGAGAGGCTCTGTAAGGCTCTGTATGATATGAATTTTCTAAATTGCTCACCTACAGAGCCCGACCCCCCTGTAGTATGGCACTTCTCTAATTTGACCCATGCCAAACTCACAGAGAGGTCACCAATGCTGATCAAGGATCCTGAGTCACAACAGACATCAGGGCCTTTCCCATTGATTACCTGGGGGAGAGGGTATGCTTGTGTGTTAACACCATCTGGTCCTAGGTGGCTCCCAGGGAAAAAAATAAAACCATACCTAGGCCCTGCAAACCCTGTACTGGACACAGACATCTTAACGTCTCCTGAGACCCACACAGCTTCTCAAAAACAACAAGCCACCGCTGCCTGGAGACGGAGAAATCGCCAAAAGAAGTTGACGCAGAGAACCACTCCAATCGTTACCAAATCTCAAATGAGACACCACATCACAGCCGAGACCATGCCGGATAAGTAGAGCTCCTGAAACTCCCTCCCCTTTCCCTTCCTGTTCCCTATGCTCCTTTCTCCTCAAAAACCTACCCTTTTATACAATTGCAATGCACCTTAATGCTGCTGCTGCTGGTGACAGGTCATGCGCCCCCTCTGCACAGAATGACTCCACCAGCAAACCACTACCTCAACCCATACCTGTTCTTTTTTCGTTTTAAAAGAAAAAAGGTGGAGCCCCTGCTCCAAAACCAGAAGTTAAACTTTTTATGTTCCGTTATAGACCATGGGAGGCAGAACCATCTTTGAGTTCCTGACCCTCTTGATACTTCTGGAAACATCAGTTGTGGATGCCTGGCTGGTAGCACAGCCCCAGGAGAAGGAATTTGACAGGCTGTACTGCTTTAACCTGTCCAACCATAGCGAGAGCATCCACACATGCATCCAGAAGACCAGCAACATGGTCCAGGAACTCAAGAAAAAGAAAAAGAGAAAAAGAGCCCCAGTGGTTTGAGGACCTTTTTGGAAGCTGCGGACTCAGAGGGCGGGCTTCCTCCCTTCTAAAGAACATTTTCTAGATTTTCTTAATCATCATTATTTTACTTTGTATGTTTAGTTGTTGTAAAAGGTTGTTAGCGAGGTCTCTGGAAGATGCATTTTTATTAAATAAAGAAGGGAGTTGTGGGGGGCAAGGAACTGGCAAACAGATGAGTGCTGACACTCCCCTGGAGAGCTTCATACTAGGCCAGGCACTTCCCCTCATAGCGAGAGAAATGTATCTCCCCGACACCCTTTCCTGTTTTATGTTAAACTGTTGCACCCCATTGGTGTTCTCCCCTGCCATTCCACCCTGCTACTTGTATCCAAGTTTCCTCCGCCCCTCTCCTTCCCTATATATACTGTGGTTTTTCCCCAGTTGAAGAGAGCTGCTGTCACTGGCTCCCTTCACTGAGGACTGTGTTATAATAAAGGCTATTTCTCGGTGGAATGCCATACAGCGCTCTAATCTCTCTCTCCGTGTCGCCTGCAAGCTGCCGCTGAGCTGAGATCACTCGCTGGGCAAGGGACGTGCCTGTGCCCTTGGGCTGTCCTTTTCAGGACAGCTTCTACAGGGTAGTCCTGACACCCATGCCATCGACCCCACCATGGCAGCTACCATTCAGGAACACATAATCATGGAATGATTATATGAAGGTTCTTTATTAAAGAGCTCTGGGTATCAGGGGTACACATACCCAAACCTGACCGGACTTGGTTTCGAGCTGAACCTATTCTATACTCTATCGCTATATAACTCACATTTTCATTATTATTAAACTTACAATGTTGTATTTTATACATTGATTCCATCCAAACATGGATTTCTCATGATTCCCCTCAAACCCTTAACATAGTTTCTCATGATTCTTTAAGCAACAGTTATATTATTTATCATATCTTGACTACACAGGTGTAGTTTCACATGATCTTAGCAAGCATGAGGCCTTCCCAGGGCCTTCTTTTCCCAGGGCTTGCCAAGCCTAACTTTCTTTCTAACTCCCCAAATTTTCTGTGGAAATCTTTTACTATCACTACTATAAGTGCTCTCTTCACCCAGGGGCTTGCAAAGCAACACCTAGAATGCTCCACATCCTATGCACAGCACAAGAAACTCGCTGCCAACAAGTTAGCAAGCATAAAGACATCAACTCTCAATTAAACATGGCAGAAAGAGGTTTGACAAAAGCACAGAGAGTGGCTGTTGTTAGAATTCCTTCAAGACTAACACACGTGGTCATGGCTGCATTTTCCCTAGCATTACATTTGTTTACAATCACATTAACTTTATAAAGAGTTTTAGGTTTCCACTGGGACTTTTTTAAAAAGTCTTTCTCTTCAGCCATATGAAGAAATGCTATTGTTTAAGGCAGTAAGGCGTAGACACAATATTTTATTCAAAACCTGTTTGCACAACTCAGATTACACTGACCTTGAAGTCACTGTGAAGAATGAAAACAAAGAAGGAGAATATCGCATTGGGCTGGAGCTTATCTGGCTCTATCACTTTGGCCTGCAACAGGAGTGGGTCACACCCCAGGAGCAGGATGACCCGAGGTGCGACTAGAGCACTTGCTCAATGGCTTTTTGGCTGTCAGTCTGTGCTCTGAGGAGACAAGGACAAGAGGGAGGTCTTTTGCATGGGATGATAAAGCATTTATTACTCTGGGGAATCTTGGGGGCAAAAGACAGAAAATTGCGAGCATGCAGCAGCTGAAATAGGGAGGCAGTTCAAAGGGAGGGTACAAAGCATCAGCTAATCAGAGATATCCTGGAGAGGGTAAAAGGCAGGGTTCACAAAATCACGAAATCAAGCGGGGGAAAGTTGGGTCACATGGACTAATCAAGTGTTGAAGTTTAGGGGGTTTCCGAAGTGGAATTCCAAGCATGCGGTGGGCTTAAGACAGATTGACAGGAGACTCAGGGTAGATTGACAACATGGGGTGGGAGGGTCTCATTTGGACCAAACTATCAACTTGGGTAATAACAGAACATAACCATTAACTTGAAACACAATGCAACATCTCCCCGTTTTCTGTTTAAGAAGGAGAGTTTTGGCATTGAGGAATAGATTCTGATCAGGGGAACACGTTTCTCCATGAGGATTGCTGTGTGGATACTGCTATATGATTGACTTCAATATGGTAAACATTAACTAAAAAAATCTGACATATCACTGAGAAAAAGAACAGTCAGGGATAATCTGACAGTCAATTAGGGGATCGGGTTTTCCAGTTCCTTGGTGCCAGTGCCTCCAGAGGGAAGCCACAGTTACATCTTTGGTGGACTGGACTGATCGTGGTACGGGCTTGAGGATGTGCGGTTTGACCCACTTTTGAGGGACCCATCTCAACCCAGAGGGCGTGGATATGCAAGCATATCCCTGACCCCAAGTGATTAACCCAAATGGGCCCTCTACTTTTGCTGTCTCAGGACTCTTTATTAAAACTGCGTGGTGTTCTCTCAATTTCAGCTGTGTGTTACTGCTGAGATGCCGAACAGGCGGGTTACAGTGTTCAAATAAGCAGTTTAGAAAATTTATGGTAAACAGTGCTTTACAAAGCTTAATCTCTGGTGGATCACTGGTGGTATTACTCTGCTGCTGCTCTAGAACTCTCTCGAGTGACTGATGTGTTTGCTCAATGATGGCTTGACCTGTAGGTGAATAAGGGATGCTTGTTTTGTGGTTTACTCCCCGTTTCTGCAGGAACTCCTGGAAGGCCTTGGAGGTATATGTGGGACCACTATCTGTTTTAATCTCTTTAGGGATCCCCAACACACAGAGAAGGCCTGCACTAAGTGTTTTTGCGCATCTGTGGTCTTCTCTCCTGTGTGGGCAGAAGCATAGACTGCTCTGGAGAAAGTATCCACTGAAACATGAACATACCTCAGCCTGCCAAATTGCGGGACGTGAGTCACGTCCATCTGCCACACTTCACAGCTGTTGAGGCCTCTTGGATTTAACATCTTTAACATCTGTCTCCCATTTCTGAGTCTGAGGATCCTTCCAGGTCATCACTGACTTGTGGGATGCTCCAGATGCATCTGTGAAAACTGTCATAGCATTGAGAGGCCTCCAACTTTGTTTTTCCTTGGGGACTAATTTAAATGCTGAATTAAATAATTTATGTCCAGGATTATGAATTGAAATTTGTCCTGGGTAGCTATCTGGAGCAAATTGGAGTGTGTCATTTTCCCTAAGTAACTGCTCCAGAACCACTTTTGTTAACTTACCTGATGTTGGGGTAAGTGGTAGATATGGATGCATGTGAAGTCACACTCTGCCAGTTCTTGCATTCTTGCCCTGGCCTTCTGGATCAATTGAGCTACTAACTCTTGTGGCCTGGTGATACTTTTGGACTGCTGGTGACTGAGGAATACCCATTCTATGCTCAATAGCGGATCCCTCTGGCCCTAATCGCACTGAAAAATCAGGCCATGGAGGTGTGGCAGTCTTCCCAAAACAATAAACTTGAATGGCAAGTCTGGCAGGCAGCGATGAGCTTGTTTTGTTGCCATCACCTCTTGAGCTTTCTCCATAGTCAGTTTGGCCTCTTGGGTCAGGACCCTAGGAGAACTCAGCTTCTCTCCCCCTTTCAATAAACTGAAAAGGAGGGCTAGGTCTTCTGTTGTTAATCCCAGCCAGGGTCTGACCCAAGTTAAGGACCCACACAGCTGGTGGAGATCAGCTAAGGTTTTTGGGTTGTTTCTGATCATCAGTTTTTGAGGAGTAATGGTCCTCTTGCTAATTTGGAGCCCCAAATACCTCCAAGGGGGCAGCTGTTGAACTTTGTCCTTTTGGAGTTCAAATCCTGCAGCAATCAAAACATTGACAAGTAGGTCAAGTGCACACTCTAGTCTATCATCATCGGGGGCACACTTGAGCACATCATCAATATAGTGCAGGATGATGGTTTCTCTTGCTTTGGCACGCACTGGGGACAGCAATGAAGCAACGTACCACTGGCATATACTGGGACTGTTTTTCATGCCTAGCGGCAAGGTTCGCTAATGGTAGCGCTTCATTGGAATTTCTCGATTGATGGAGGGAACTGACAAGGCAAACCATGGGTCATCAGCAGGGTCAAGAGGAATCTGGAAGAAACAGTCTTTTATATCAACAACTGCCAAATTCCAATTTTGGGGGAGCATCGATGGGGAGGACATTCCTGGTTGAAGAGACCCCATGTTTTCAATGACTTTGTTAATTTCTTTAAGGTCCTGGATGAGTTGCCACTTGTCTTTTCCCAGCTTCCTGATAACAAAGACCAGGGAATTCCAAGGGCTGGTGGTTGGCACAATGTTGCCTTTTGCTAACTGCTCTTCTAGCAATTCATTGAGCGCCTTCAATTTTTGTTTATTCAGCAGCCACCGATCTACCCAGATTGGATGTTGTTTCCCAGTTCAGCTTCTGGGCAGGGCACTCATCAGCGGCCACTATGAAAAATCCTGTAGGGTTTTTGGGATTTCAATTTTTACTCTTCATTGGGACATAGTGTCTCTCCCCCACAGGGGAATTTTATAGTCCAAAACGAATGGGCGTAAGCTGGCCAATTGCCCATCCAGCCCTTTAATTTGGACGATGCTCTTAGATTGTTTGGCTAATTGGGCACCCCCAATGCCCTGTACTTTACCTATCACGGGTTGCAATTCCCAATGTGACGGCCATCTGGTGGTTGGGATGATTGTCACATCTGCCCATGTCCAACACTCCATCAAGGTGAAGGTAATCTTCACCTCGCTAGAGTCCACACCCCATCCAAGGCTTGTCTTCTCCAATGACTTCTGCCCAGTGGACACCTGGTGAAGAATTATCTACTGGCATTTCATTTGGCATCAGAATTCCCTGGGTGATGATTTGGCCTTGTGGCATAAAGAAGGGTGGGTGGACACAACGTGCCATGAGAATCAGTGCCTCTGGCTCTGATGTTATGATTGCCGGAGAGATTTCAATCTCTTGGTGTGTGCTTGATGTCCCTGATAACGACATACTTACAGTCTAGTCCAGCAAATAAGTCTTTGTCAAGTGGGTCAACTGACACAAGCTACGAGTCATCTGTATTAAAGAATGTACTTTGTGTCACAACACAAAGCTAGCTTAAAGGGAGCTTGTGTCTTCCAAACCTTCTCTGGGTCCCCATTCTGACCTGCTTCATTTTTGTCTACATGCGAAGCAGGCCCACGCTTCCCATCTAGTTTTTTAGAAGCTGTTGTCCCCCTCCCCCCTGAGAACTTATTGGTTTATTTTGCAGAAGCTGCCTCTTGGGGCTAACTTTTGCTATGTGGCCCTCCTGCCTACAGTTAAAACACTGATAAGGCTGTTGGTGTATTTTTGGAATAGCAGCAGCAGCTGTTTTCTCCATTCTGTCTCATTTTCTTGAGGCTCTGGGATGATGGCTCTCTTTGTGCAGGCTTCGATGATCAAGTAGAGGGTTGGTGGTGGCTCAAAGGGTAGACCCAGGATGATCCTCTTACAGATGTCATTAGCATTTGCTTGGGCCACTTCCATTATTATCTGTTCCTGTAGTTGCCAACTCTCACCGGCCTCTCTACTTCGACTCGGAGCCTTTCAACAAAATCTATAAGAGTCTCAAAGGGAAACTGTTTAATATTCACATAACTTTGCTTACGTTCTTTGGTGGGCATAAGGATAAAGACCTTCTCTGCAGCTCTCTTTACCTGTTCCAACACAGGCTGCAGTATTTTTTCAGCCTGAGTTCTAGCTTGTGACTAATCCCCTTCACCACACAAGCGGTCCATTGAGATATTTTGTTGTTGTCTGCATCAATGGCACAGTCAGGGCTTTGCAAGAGATCAGGAAAGAGTTCTCGTAATAATCTCCATGTCCTCTCCCACAACAGATACTCTGTTTGGATTAGGAGATGTGCAAACAAATCCCTGATATTGTCAGGAACTAGTGTGTTTGAGGAAAACGTGTCCTTTAAAAGACCTTTAAAATATTCACTTTTTCTCCCAAACTCCTTCTGAGCCTTGCAAAGCTCCTCTTTATGCAGATAATCAAGATTGCCACTCAGGGGTTCCTCTTGTTTGGGTATAGATAAACAGGTGCAGCGAACGGGATGGTCTCCTGTTCCAGGTTTTGCATTTTGGGCTCATGGCTTTCAGTTCCCATGCCATCATGGGAATTTGAAGCTGGAAGAGGATGAGAGCTGCCAGAGAAAGAGGAGGGAGCAGGGGTAGGACAGCAATTGGAATGGGAGCTGCTGTTCCCAGGTCACATCATGGGAACAAATGATGTCATGGGAATGGGAGGCGGAGACAGTGGAAAGGAAGAGGGGTTGCCTGGGGAAGGGGCTGAGTTTGGGGAGAGGGGAGGAGAAGGAGGGGCATGGGTAGGGGTAGGGTCAGGGGATAAGAAGAGGTTGGAAAGAACAGAGTGAAAGGCATTCTGGGAAGAAGAAGCACAAGGTGGGGGCCGAGCCATGTGGCTTCCACCATCTTTTGTCTCTTGAGAGTCATTCTGAGGGGCAGGAGAGGACTCAGGGAAAACTTGGGAATTTCCTTTGTGGGCATTCACTTGAACTGGAGGATTAACAACTGGGAAAGAGGGGTTTAGGAAAGGGTCCTTGACAGCATGACCATTGCTCTCAAGGCAAGGGTACTGAGAAGTCTGTGGGAGGCCAGGGAGTTGGTAGCTCTCCTGTGCAGTTTGCCTGGCACAGTCTTCCTGATGCAAGGGACAAGGATTTTGGATCAGGGGACGGGGGAGCTGCGGGGGTTAGTTTGAGCCTTTACTTTCTTTTCTTCAACTATCGCTAATCGAATTAGCACAAACAATGAAAAGAATTTAGCAACTGATGTATCACCTTTATTTGTCAAGGCTGTTAATTTGCTTCCAGCTATATCCCAGAAGGGGATGCTTGGTATTTCCTCTGGGGATACCCTTGGAAAGTGGAGGAAAAGCCATTGAACAAACTTTTTTAACAACCCTTTTGAAAACTTTCCTTTCCCACCCTCCAGGGTACCCAAAATTTGAAAATAGATTCCTCTCTACTGTGCTGACAATTTCACACCCATTTTCCTTGATGTTAAGCTGCCGGCACAGCAAAAATGCACCCTCCTCTGCAGCAAAAGAAACAACAAGCTCAAGATAAAAGATCCAGGGCCAGTCTCAGAACAGGGTGCTTTCCGCAGGCAACTACCATGGCCTGTAGGTTCGTGGCTGCCCCCTCCACCACTCCCGGGGAGCAGTGCACCCTTCCCACAATTTGTGAGCACCCTCAGCCTAACTTGGGATATACTCATCCTCCTTTGGTCCACTGGACAGGGGCTGCAGGGAAGTCCTCCTCAGGGAAGTGGTCCTCTGGATGCTAGAGGGTTATCACTTCCTCCCCACAAGAGCCACAGGAGAAAAACCACTCTGCTGCACTCAGAGGCAGCTGAGGGCCAGAACTTCTTGGATAAAATCCACAGTTCATCTGTGGGATCTGTTCACAAGGCCCCACATTAGGCGCCAGCTATCGCATCGGGCTGGAGGTCTGTCACTTTGGCCTGCAACAGGAGTGGGTCACACCCAGGAGCAGGATGACCCAAGGTGCGACTAGAGCACTTGCTCAATGGCTTTTTGGCTGTCAGTCTGGGCTCTGAGGAGACAAGGACAAGAGGGAGGTCTTTTGCATGGGATAATAAAGCATTTATTGCTCTGGGGAATCTTGGGGGCAAAAGACAGAAAATGCAAACATGCAACAGCTGAAATAGGGAGGCAGTTCAAAGGGAGGGTACAAAGCATCAGCTGATCAGAGATATCCTGGAGAGGGTAAAAGACAGGGTTCACAAAATCATCATCCAATGTGGAGGTAGTGGGGGAAAGTTGGGTCACATGGACTAATCAAGTGCTGAAGTTTAGGGGGTTTCCGAAGTGGAATTCCAAGCATGCGGTGGGCTTAAGACAGATTGACAGGAGACTCAGGGTAGATTGACAACATGGGGTGGGAGGGTCTCATTTGGACCAAACTATCAACTTGGGTAATAACAGAACATACCATTAACAAGAAACACACTACAACACAATACACTAGCCAACAGCAGTTTTACCTAAGCTGTGTGAACCCTGAAAGAACCCTATAAGAATGTACTGAGTTATGCAATAAACGAAGTTCACTTTTACCTCTATGAGGACTCCGTGAATATTCCAAGTGGTTTTCCTTTAGTAAGGTAGGATGACTTTCCCTCAGTATTCTTAGTTCAGGAGAACTAAAATTAGTAGAAATATTGTCTGGAGTGGTGCAGCTCCCTGAGGAAGCAGTGTGGGCCATGCAACATAGTGAGTGTGGTACACAGGAAGAGCTAAGTGAGGGTCAAATTACTCTTTACCTTTGAACTGTTACAGCCTGTAAAAAACAAACTTTCTAAATAATTTCTAAGCTTCCCTGTGAAAAACAAGTTTCGCTATTTAAAGTTTTTTTAAAGAAGTTTAATGAGAGATAAAAGGGACAATATCCAGGCTGGGGTGTTCGGCAATATGCCAAAACCACACAATTTGCTTAAGGCAATGTTCTTATATACTGTTACATTACAGGAGTTATGTGCATATTCATGAGAGTTTATACATTATTCAAACATACCTGTGAGTTTAGATGTTCCAGGAATTTCTTTTGCTTGGTTTTAACCTTTGACTTTTCTTCATGCCATCCTGTAGATTAAATCAATATATTTTATTTCTTCTTGTGGTTCTATCCTGTTGTTTTTACACTACCTGCTAACAAAGAGTCAGTAAATTCTTCTTGGTGTTCTGGTTTTTGTCACTGTTCTCTTATCATTCACATAGGATAATCCACCAATGTGAGAATCCACCTAATTATCTTACACCATTTTCTGAGTGGTGCATTTTAATATCACAGTCTCTATTTTAATATTATGCTATGGCTTAAGCTATATTTATCACACTGCTGTTTATATAAGTTATATGGTGCATACATAAACTCACCGGTTATACTATACCAAAAAGCAGTTAAAAGAAAATTGTACCATATCAATATATTTGTGACTAATAATATGCAAAAGCTAATACATAAATACAAAAGCCAATACTATATTGTCATTTATAACTTTCCCTATCTATGTAGTCACAGTACATTAGCAGACAATAGTGAAATCTTTTGTTTTGAACTCCTTGTAGTCTCTACTCCAGCTTGCTTTCATGATTCCTATCCTAATGCAAACAGAGCAATCTGTTGCTGAAATTTGGCAAAGGCAGGCAGATATAAGACAGGCTCCCATTCTGTCCCCTGAGTACATCTACATAAAGGAAGAAAATAATTTTGGAAGTCTACTGCTTTTACAATACATATTAGATTTCCCCTCCTATTCCACCATTTGTTTTCCCATACTAGTGAGGAAAATACATAATGCCTCAGAACTTAAAAAGCCCCCCAAAACAAAAAACAAAACAACTACAACAAAACCCCCACAAAAGACCTGTCACCATTGCTGCTGCTGAATAATTAACATTTTAACCTAAGATGTATGTACCAGCATTAGTTTTGAATTTTCAGATTATTCCCCGATTGGATCTTACCAGCATCAGGTAGACAGCTTTTAGTCCACTTTCCCACTACCTGCTAAACGTTAGTTGAAGAAATAAAGGAAAAAAGTCAGCATTACTTTCAGACGTCCACAATTTCTTGGCAGGGTGCTTGTACTGCATGAACTTTTCTGACATCAGAAACTGAATCATGGCAAGGTCCCTTAAGAGTCTGTGTGTGCTTCTGGGATGGATTTTCATAATGCTTAAAAATCATTTATTGCTACTGTCTTTTAAATCTTTCTCCTCAATGAACCATATAAAAAATATATTTTATTGAGGCTTGAAAACAAGCCTTGAGGAAGCCTTGCAAACAAGGCCTAGAAAATGTGGTTACTGAGGTTTTTACTTGAGTTTTGGTAGGGGTGTTAACAGATGACTTGAAGGGAGGTTTGAAAAAGGAAAGGGCCAAATTCACCTATGCATGTCCTCCTCTGGACTACCAGAAGAACCCTGACTAGGGAATACAGAACAGAATCAGTTTCATGTCCAGCAGTTCCACAGGAAGTTACACTCTTTTGGTACATTGAGCAATTCAATTTTAATTTACTCTGAACCAATCACCTAATCAAACCAGGTGACACTATAGTATGTTCAAGTTGCCTCTGGCAGGGTACATTTTATTTCAGCCTAAATCAGCTTCAAACTTGGTGGCAGAAAATCAAGAGTAGCTTAGTCATAATTCAACGAGTTTTAAAAGTTTCTCCAAACTTCAGATAGATTGTTTTTGTGTTTGAACCATTATAATAAGTAACAGAATGCAGATTACATAGTGACTAGGTTTATAATAGTAATTCAGATAATAAAATATCCACTGCATCAGGCTCAAAGCAGTATTTATTAAAGACAGCATCAAGGTAAGTCAATGCATAATGAAGTTTCCATCCTACAAATAGGTAAACAAGTTGACAGCAAGTTATTACTATAATATAAAAATTAAAGCTTACATTGCATTTTTTTAAAGCTACTACCTTCAGTCCAAATGTATATTCTGTGGTTTGTAGCATTTAACAGTATAAGTTCTTGAAAAATGTTAAAGTATTGCCTTTGCACATACATTTTTGTAGAAAAAATACCTTAAAATACCAACTTCCCATTAATAAAAGCAACACCAAAAGTAAAACATATTTTTGTCATGAACAGTACGTTGAATGCGTCCAGAATTTTCTCCACCATTCTCTTTTACTAAGTTATCTTCTATTTTAAAATTCATTATATTTTGCAAAATGTATGTTGGATATTATTTGGTTAGTTTCACATACCAAAGGAATTAGCAATATTGGCAATTACATTGTAATCAAAGTCCAGCCTAAGCTTATTTGCAGCTGAGGCCACCAATTTAATCCTCATCTCAGACTGGGTATTTTAGAAGTACAGTAGGCTCTTGCTAAGAAAGCTGTCAGTTCAGATATATTTTGGAAAGGCTTCAAACCTTTATACGATTTAAATGGAAATACATATTCTCCTTTAAAACACTTTTAAACCCCAAGTCTTTGTTTAAGTACACCAGCAGTCCTGTTGGTGGCAGTCAGTCAGTTCTCAGAAAACACTTTTTTCAGAAGATTAGATAATTTGGCATGAACTACATTTTACATTCCAAATCCACAATGAATAATAAACATCAATTTTTAACATTTTTTTCAAGAAGTTTCCTGTAAGAGCTAGACAGATGACTTCTGCAGTTGCTAAGGCAAGAAAAGTTTGAAAATTTCCTGTAACTAAAGTTAAAAGATTGTAATATTTCAAACCCAAACTAAACTAAATTCAGTAAGGAGAACTATGTATCACTGGGATGAAAGCTAATCATGCCATTGTGTGCATTGTTAGCATCAGCTAACAATGAACAGTAAGAGGAAAAAAATTAAGATAATCCAGTGAACAAGTTTGAGGATGAATTCAAAGATCAAAATCAGTCTGAGATATAAAAAGAAAATATTTTTATAGTTGGCTATTAGAATGAAGACAACAGCTAGGAAAACATTGAAGATTTGATCATGTAAGATCTGAAAGAAGTACATTTTTATGCAAACAGTAATGAATATTAATAACACTGCCAGCTTTCCTAATTCCATGCAAGTTCCAGATAGAGGAGTATTTATTTAGTCTTTATCACTACTGAGCTGGCAAGTTAAGTCTGCCAGAAGTTACAGCCTCAGGTACATAGAGACACATAGAGCAACTTCCTGACAAGAGTGTGGTAGAGCCTAAAATACTTCAATGATCTCTAGTCCTAGAGATGGGGTAAAAACACAACTCCCCAAACAGGATCTACATGAACTTGTAACAGGAACTGTAATTCTGAAAAAATGGCTTACCCTACTCCTTCATGCAGGATTATGACTTGTAGAAAGAGGATCTTTTTTTGCAATGCTTGCTGGTAAAACAAGCATGACTAGTTACAGAAAAATGTGTCAGCAAATGCTCAACTATATAGTAAGAGTGTCCATCTCAGGCCCTGGTTAGTCTACTATTCAGAGACTGGTGAGATGCAAATACAAGAGCTCTAGGTTCCTTAATTTCTTATGTACCTTAACATACAGACAAGCCTCAGGGAAACAGATGAGAAGCACAAACACTCCTGGGGCAGAAGTCCCACACTCCCAGGGAGGTTTTTTTTTTGATCACTCCTTGCCTACAGCTCCTTAGAAAAGCTGGATAACTAGGTACAGTTTTGTTTAGGGGATGGGAGTTTTGCACTGTACTCATTTGGGAGACAGCAGCCTTCCTGTCTTCTGGTATCAAACTGTGTTTCTGAGTTAAGTGTTGCAAACTTCATCCTTTTAATCACACATGGCCTGCTGGGACTTCTCACTAAAGCACCGAGGTTCCTCAGAGACGCTCTAAGTGCTGTTGCATTTGGAGCACAGCTTTGCACATGGCTTGCAGACATTTCCCACAGCTAGAGAGGAACAACACCAACAGCAGATGATTGTCAATACCTGGGGGAAGGTCTGAGGATTGAAGTCAGAGATCGAAGGATATGAGGAATCCATGCTATGTTCTCTTTGAGGCAAGTAACAAGGTCTGTTCCAAAGATACATAATAAAGTACTATCTGCAAGAAATGGGTTGTTTCTCCCTAAAGCCACAGTAGAAATATAGTCACACAGAAAATTAGAATCAGTCTAATTCTCAGAACTGCAGAAAATAATACCAAAGGTGACCTAAAAAAGTAATTTTGACAAATCACTGCATTGAAAGTCATTTCAAAATTAATCTCTGTGTAGATATGCCATGGGATTCTAGGTTATAAAATGATTGACTAAATCAACTAGATCTTTAGAAGGAGCTATTTATATGCAAATATTTTAGTAATAACTTTAGCAATAAAAAAAAAGTACTACACAGACCATCTTAGAATCCACATATAGTATGAAATATACACTCATACATGTTCTAAAGTACATATATATAAAAATATATTTTTTCTTAAAGCAATGTAGAGCAAAACTAAACCAGGGCCTGACTAACCTATCATATATGACTTTACGGCAGCATGACTTGAACACACAGCTCATGGGCTGATAAGATCCCTGAGGTGCATCACTGGAATTGCTACAAGTTTTACTTACCACAATTTTAACCAAAATCTGACTTAAATCATGTTATATCTCTTTAGATGGAGGAAGACAGACACGAACAAAACAACCCACAAACAAACAAAAAAAACACAAAGCCCCAAAACCACAAAACCTACACAGCCCAGTAATACATAGAAAGGCACCTGATAATATCATTAGTAGCAGATATCTACAGTATCCTAAGTGTACTTAAGGAATCAAGATGAATTTTAAAAATATCATGAAATACAAGAATTGCTGGCATTCAAAATGTAACTCTAGCCTATGTAGCAAGTCACTAAAATGACGTGCAGTTGTAAATCATTAAGAGTGTGCAAAACTATACAGTTTTGCATAAAGTGCTGTATGTACCCCAGTTTGCTAAGCTTGGCAATATGACACAAAATGATGAAGTTAAGGATGTGTCCTACCTACCTCATCTTTCCTTTTCCTTTCCCACCATCACCCACTGTCTTTTAAACTGTACATTTAAAAATTACACAAAGGCCTTTTCAGGAATTGTAGTTCAGAAAAATGTTTCAAGTATATTTATCTTTCAGTGTAAACTTGGGGACACTATGGTTCAATTTTCACAAGCTCTACATACTTACAGCTTCTCTTAATTCAATTTGATTTGCAATTATTTCAATCTGTTCAATACCTCTGGCAAAGGAGTATTTCCTATTACTCATTTTACTCCTATTTAAGCAGTGCTGAAATCCATGCTGTAACTTGTCCAGATTTAAATCTAAACATGACACAATTATAGAAAAACAGAGTAATACTTTATCTGATCACTTGGGCTCACAAAACCAAGTCCTACCATATCTGTTCATACAGACTCATTCTAGGCATTGTACACAGATCTTTAACACTTGAATTCAAGTTACTATAGTACAGCAGTTTCTCTTGCAGGAATTGTGCGGTACACTTAAAAGTATACAACGGGTCTCTTCTTTACTCTGTATTTTAGTGATCCGTATCGTATCTCAGGGGAAAAACAAAATTATAATGAAATACTAAGTCACATGAAATGGAAATATGATTCACCTCCCCACTAATCCTATTTAGCAAATGTCTTCCAATGTGCTTTGGACACCTGGTTTCACTAAGGGAATCTACCTATGACTGAATAAGATAAAGTTTCAACAGAATTGGGCAAGAAGAGTAAGTATCAATTGTTTTCCTGGAATGACCCAAAAACTTTTATGAGACTTCACAGAGATTTATACTGGAGTATCTTTAAATTTTGTGATGCATGCACTAGGATGCTAAGTAGGATCTTCTCTTTGTAGATCACAAAGAGTCAGGCTGTTTGTCTATGGCAACTAAAAAATTCTGAATATTTTTTATCTATTAAACAGCAGATGTTTAAGTGTGCACAACACACAGATAATATTATTGTTATCCATACCCCTTTCAAGGCGAACACTTCCTGAAGTTAGGCTTGGTGGTGCCAAAATTAGCATTTCAAATACAGAGTCTGTTTCGTCTCCTCTCCCTTACTCCTTGCTTCATTAATTTCATACATATATTTCCCCTAAACACATCAAACTACAAAAGCTCCAAACTTAGATATTGTTGTCACATGCTTTCTTCCCCATTTAGCATTCTGGAACCCAGTTATTGTTGACAACTTCTCCAATATTAAAAATAAAAATAAATTTCTGCACTATGAATAATGCAGAAATATACACTGCATATACACTGAAAGAACAAACTCAATTAACCAGGATTATACTTGCCTCTTTACGTCCTTTAATAGTTTTCACAGACTTCATACTCTGAGTTCTGCGAAGGCCTCTCTGAGCAAACATTTCATCCTCTGAATGTGTCCTCTCCATCTCTTCATCTGTTTTTATCATCTCCAGGATTTTTTTCCAGTGGGGTTTTGTAACCTTTAAAAAAAAATATTTAAAAAATAGTAGCTGTAACTTTTTGACTTCTAAGAAAGCAGCAATTTTTATCTTGATTTATGCTTTTAGATGATGTGCTTATTTCAAAACAGAAACATCTACTTTGCCACGAGTTTGGTACTTCTAATCCTGCCACTTGGATCCACAAGTATGTAATGCAGTGCTTCTTCAGTTGTCAAGACTGAAATCACAAGTTTGCTGACATCTTCTGCTTTACACTGAACTACAAAAACTTTAGTGATCGTCTAAAGAAGTACCTAAGATTTTAGGACACAATCCACATGAGAAGGTGGTTACACTTATAATAAACCTTTAAAGATCCCTCCCAATACAAACCATTTGATGACTTGCATTCATAGGATCTTTCTGCATACACTCATCCTCCTGCATTTTTAATACCAAAGCTTCTTTCATTTCGGTAACACACCAAAGTACTGTTAAGAGTTGTTAACATACTACAAAACCAGGACCAAGATTATTTCCTAAGACTCTCACTAGAGGGCACTAACTGCTTAAAAATACAATCCGAAAGCTCCTTGGGGTCCAACAGCCTCGAATCTCCACCACAGACCTATCGCAAAGCTACCAAATCCAGTCTGATTCCTTCCTCCACTGAACACTCCTTTTATCCCAGAATCTACTGGCTGTAACACTCAGGAACACCTTTTAGACTCTAAACCAAATTTTATCAATGACCTGTGTACATTTTATCTTAAGCCAATATTTTATTTAGGCTTATCTAATTTTTTTCATCAATTTTTTCCCCTAGAAATTAGAATCACATCATCCATTCCACAGCTACTTGAGACAAACATTCGGTCATTCTCTTCTGCCATTTTAGAGGCAACATGTCTCTGCTTCCAGTACAGTTTCAATTAATCTTTTTCAATACAGAAGATTTGAATCACATCTCTTTCTCTGTTTCAGAGTAGCAGTGTTTGCAGTGACATCAATACTTTTTTATCTGCATTTGTAATACCTGATGCATTGGCATCCCATCTGCCTTTTTCACAGCAAGAGCACTGCCAGCTCAGCATCATCCTACAATCCACATCCTAAAACTAGGCCTTTTAAATCAATTTGCACAGAACTCCTGGCCCAGACAAAAAATAAGATCCAGCTCAGCACAAGAGAATATTGCTACACAGTGTTCCTAAATCTATGCGTACTTTTGATCTTTTTTAAGTTCCTAATGCTGAAGAAAATTCAAAGAAAGCATGAGAGGTGTATGCTAGATGAGACCAGGACCAGAAAAAAATTAATTAAGTTCAACTAGCTGTAAGAAAGCTTTTTGACATTTGAGACTGAATCTCACAATCGGTGATTATTTATATAGTATAAACTGAAGAATTTTTTTAAAAAAATTAGAGCATTTTTAAGCTATTTCAGACAGGTAAATAATGCTCTCTTACTGAGGAACAGATCCTGCACAACAGCTGCAGTGACATTATCTCTAGTGCAGCTCTTTGTGAATTCTTGGCTTTCTCTCCAGCCAGAGGCTCCAGTTCACACTGCCCTGCACAGGATACCTTCTGGAAACTCCAGTTCAGATTAGGTCCCTTCAGCTGGTCACCTATTCCTTAGAATGGGCTAGCACACTATTCATGAAATTCCTTGGACCCCACAAATGCTATCCCTCCCCAAAATGGAGGGATGAGAAGGAATGACAGTCTTAGGTGAAAAGAAATAGCCCAGACCCACTTCTTTTGTGGGAAACAGCAGTTCCTATACATCACAGTCTTGCTATTTAAAAATTACGTAGTTAGCAGACCTTCAGCAAAACCTTCCTTCAAGCATCACAAGCTCAAGGGCAAAGTGATGATGACAATAACAGTATATGTAACATAATAATGAAATAATACTATCTTTCAACAAAACCATATATTGATCACCACACACCATCTTCTGAGTGTTAAAAGACATCAGTCTGTTATGACAACTTGATGCCTTTATTATTCGTATCACCATATACAATTTTACATTTTGATCTATTACTACAAATCTGGTGTTGTGGTTTTAAAGCAGTAACTAAAAAATAACTAGAAAACTTACTTATTTCTTGCTGCGAGATGTGGATTAGAACAAGAGCAAAACAGGCTTAAAACTTAAAAGGAATAAAGAAAGTTTATTAACAAAAACTACAAGAATAAGAAACCAGAATAAAACCTCCAGAACAACCCTTTTCTGCCTCACTACCCAACCATTCCCTTCTTCACATGACAACATAGAGACAAAAAAACTCTTGTTTAAAACAGTCCCAATTCTTGCTAGAGTCTTTTCATCAGTCTTTGTAAAGAAACAGAAGTCTTCTTCTGCTATCTATGGAGTTTCTCACAAGAAAACTATTTCTTTTATAGCTTTTTATTTCTCTGATGCCAGCTGCCTGGAAATTCTGCCATCGGTTCTCTCCTCTCGTTTCACATCACTCTGAGGTGTGTTATGGGTCAAATGAGTCTAGGGATGTCATTTTTAAGGATGAGTCATTCAAAGGCAAAAGTTCTCTTCATGTGTCTCTGTGAGCTACTCTGGAAACAGAAGTGTTCTCTTTGCCTCTTAAAGGCTGCAAATCTTCAACTATTACTTCTCCCCCTCTGTTCCAGCATCTCACAGTACCACAACCACTTCACCATTTGCTCAAAATCCTCACTTTGAAACACTCCATTCCTCCCAATATACTGTCATGAATTAAAGTTTTTTTCAGAACACTACTGTACATCTTCATAGCTTTAACAGAAAAATATTTCAGCTTATTAAAGCATCTTTTTCTTTCTCTACCTCCTCTGAGGCTTAATTCCTTTCTTCACTATCTTTGATAGTTTATAGGGTCTCTTTTACATGCTGATCACTTTCTCTCTCTGGAAAAAAGGATTAATCTGCAAGTCTCATCTGGGTAATGAAAGGGTTAAATCTTGCCCAGGCCTGGTAGGTGGTTCTGTTATCTCTGCCAGAGCGGCGGCTAGAGCTGTCTGTGATGGCCTCTCCTTACTTGGCAGTCTCTGGTAAAACTCAGCAGTGGCAGAAACTGCAGCCGAGCCGGGGGTACTGGCCTGACCTGGCCTGGGCCTGCTCACCTCCCCGCCACTCCCCTCCGTGGCCTTGTCTGGCCTTCTGTGGTGGAGGAGAAGGCTGAGCTGGAACCTGTTACTTCTTCAAAAGCCAGAAACCAAAGAGAACAAGAAATTCTCGGGTTTAGGTCTTAAAGGAGGTGTTCACAGGTTGATCTCACTTTTCAATGGTCAAAACCACTGTCAGTTCTCAGAAATAGCTAGTTATTGGTCGGAGAAAAAACTCCCATCAGCCTCCAGCAGTTTTAACTTCCCTAGCTCTCAAAGCTAATATTAAAGGTGAAGAACTTAACAGATATATATAAAGCAGGAGATTGGGAATACTAGTATCATAAAGTCACCCCAGGACACCTGGTGAAGTAATATTCTATTAGTTTTCTCTTTTATTTACTGAGCTTCCATATGTTTTCATGTTTAACTTCTTTTACATTTGTCACAGAAACACTACTTAATTATATAACGTTTGACTTCCAATTAAGTTTTACTTTGGTAATAAGTTCTTGTTGCCAATTGGCAATGACAGGAGTAATGAATACAGTGTGATTACACTGGGAGTGGATGGGAGAAGAAAGTAATTCAGGAAGAACTGAACTGCCATAATTTACTTTGAGTGTACTCTGTTTAAGTCTACTGGAGTTCTTTGAGGCCTTTTCCATTTAGAAATGGGGTAAATGTATTTCTGCTCTTCCACTTTTGCTTTGGGTGAATTGTTCTTTTAGGCAGGGAAAAGAAAAGATACATGCCTGAAGATTCACTTGCAGAGGCTCTGGTTTTCTTTTTAGCTTCTGGCAATGTCTGATAAGGTCTCTGTCCAACAGACTCATCTCCTTGTATAGTAGTCAAATCATGCATACTGAAACTTCTCAGTTTCTCGGTTATTGCACCTTGGCTCTGAAATACAACAACAGTATCTTTGGAAACCAGGCAGAGGTTTAACTTTGCTGCTCAGCTTGGGTTAAGATGTTTAAGCCCATGCTTCCTTGCTGCACAACAAAATACATTGAACATACACATGCAGCTGCTTTACATCTGATTAAGGTATTACTTTTACCCATGCTTAACTGTACATTGCTTGCAGATGACAAAGTTACACAAGCTAGCAGCTTAATTACAAATGCGACACTTTACTCCTTTAATCAGAGCAAATAAAGACGTGGGTGAGGGCAAGTGCTTAAAAGAAACACACATCAGAAATGTTCACTTCAAACATAGTAGCTTAAGGTAGCATGACAGTAACACCTGCATTTTAAAGAGTATGGTTGAAGATAGTTTTCTTGTTGAGAGCCTGACAGAAGAATGGCTAAGAGAAAAAGGACATGATACTGTAAGATTAGTTAAAGTATGAGGCCTCAGGGTCAGTATGTCCCTGAAGAGAGAGTTACATAGATAACAAGATGTCGAAACTGCCAAAATATGCAGAACTGCAAGCTGAAGATAAAGAACTGGTAACTGCAAGGCAAACCACAAAGAACAACATGCGTCAATGGTAGCACACCAATAATGAGCTGAGTTTTTGCAATATGTATAAGCTAATTAAAAGCATTATAAGTTGTGCATAAGATTTCAATAAACTGATACTTGCTGACCATGATAGCATGAGGCTTGTCTTCCGTGGCTCCGGTAATCCCCGACCTCTGGCGACATTTTCTTCTGCTATTTTATATTTTATCCTCCACAAATCTGAATAAAGTTAAGGAGAAACATGTTAAAAATACACTCTGTAACATTAATTCAAATAACTGAGAAACTAGCAGCACTACAAAAGGAGCTCCAGTTGACAGAAACTTGAAACTACAAAGAGGTCCAGCCTAGACTACAGGATAGCAAGTTCTCTTACTAGTATAGCTTTACTGACATAATACCAATGCAAAATCGAATGCTACACAGGAGAATAGTTAATCACATATGAACATTAAGTATTTCTTCTCCAATTGTCTTCACTTCTTTTCTGTATGGAACATATGGAAATTTCCCTGTTGGAAAGAAAGGTCATCCAGCAGCTCTTTCATCTTACATTAGATGATGTTACTACTAAAGCATTAAAGATTAATTTATTACACAAGCAACTAAAAGAATATGACCACGAGTAAAGTACTCAAAGTCATGTTAAAATAACACCTAATTCTTCCCTCTCTGGCATAAGGCAAAAAATAACCATTTTAGGGAAAGGATAACAAGCCTGTGCATGAATTCCACTTCAAGCAAGTGTTAAAATAGTTAATTTCATTCTTACAAATGAAGATTTTAAGTAAAATTCTTTGTTTGATCAGCATGTTAGCTAGCAGGAGCAGAAACCTGGGTACAATTCCATACAACTTTTTCTGCAACAGCACCAGCAGAAGGCAATTCTGGTGTTGCTGGCCACAGCCGTTTGTTCCCGCACTTATGACAACAACTGTTTGCCATTGGTAGACCAGCATACTGAATTATTCCATGCTAAGAATAGCCATGTAAAGTGAAGAGACAATTGAATGAAAGCTATTTGAGTTTGCTTGGGTACCAAAGGGCAGGAGGGAAAAGTGGCTGAAACCTAATTTTAATTTTCTAATGATTAGCTATTAGTACAGTATATAAAATTAACATAGTGAACAGAGTGCTATTTAAGCACAAGAAACCTATTATAATTCTTACTCCACCATTCATACATTGTCACCAAACAACAACAACAAAGAAAAGGTTTCTTGTGAGAGAAGTAGGAGCCTTAACTTTTCTCTCTCTTTCTACAAACTTGTATGATTACTCAGTTCTCAAAAACTTAAGTACAGCTTGCCTTTGAGTTAAAAATGCACTATGAATGCTGTACAGTGTCTGTATTAAAGGTTATAGAAATTCTGAAGTCAAATTGATTTCCCCAAAATGGCTTAAGACAGGTCTCCTAAGGTTCCTCCTAAGGCAGAAAAAATCCTGCCCTTCCACTACTCCACTTCTTGCACTGAAAAGCATTTCAAGTAAAATACATCAGGAACCAGTTATACTTTATCAGCTGCTAGGACATGGAGAAGAGGACTGGAGAAGGAACTGCTTCTTTTGACAAGTAACAGCTTACAGTATATACATTACTCTGCTATAGCATAAAGACTGTTCATAAGTCCATGTCCAATGCTTGAAGAGGACTTAAGTCTCAGTCACTGAATGCTGGTGAATATGTAAAATGGGCCTAGTTGGTTCACAGCAGAATCCATGCAAATTCAGCACAATTCCACTCACCAAATGTGAAGAGTCTACTTAAAATAGTGACAGAAGCTGGTTTTGGCCAGCAGCAGAAGTATAGAAAGACACTTGTTTAGTTGCCCAGGAAGTTCATTCATCATGTGATATACTACAAAAAGACATTTGGAAATTGTATAGCAACTAAACATAACAACTAAAATACTAAGAATTCACATTACAAGCCTGTAGTTCTTATTCCACTGTAGATAAAGGACTAGATCCAAGCTAGGAACATTCAACCCTATTTTCCAGTGAAGCTTTTGGATATAGAATTTTGTTTTTCAAAGGGAAAAAAAAAGTCAAGGATGTGCCATAAAATAACATCGTGTCCTTAACCAAACTGCATGGTTGAGCTGGAGCTCCTGTGGCACCTCAGAGAGGAGGTAAATGGGCCCTTTGTTTCAGAACTACTTGCCAAGATGGAAAGTTTTACTCAAGTTACACACAGTTACACACAGAAAACATTGAGAAGTTTGAAAGGATATATATACAAGTAATGATGCAGTACACATGCCTGAGAGTCACAGTAGGAATGGGAGATGCACAACAACTGGACAGTCCCCATCACACATACTAACCCTATGTAGATACTCCCTACAGTGCCTCCAGTCTCTATCCCACCCCTGGGAACATCCAGTCTAGCCAAATCAAGATTGATATCTACTTTAACTCCACTGCATAGACTGAAGGACAAATTCAAGGTGTTCTGTGGGAGTGTACATATCACTGTGTTCACACTGCATGTAAGACTTAAGATTCTTCCACCCCCATGCTCAAAAGCAGCTGTTAATTGCTTTCTGCTGAAGCAAAGCGTTCTGTGAAGATCTGGATTACTATCAGCTTAGGATAAAAGTCTGGCTGAAAAATACTAAATTCTTTCCTACTGCAGGAAATGTGTGATTAAATGTTCTCCACTGCAGGAAATGTGAGAGTAACATTCACATTTAAAATAATGCTTTAAGAGCTTTGATATTTTGTTTGAAAGGTCAGAGTTACAGCTTGAAAGCAGCATGTTTGCCCTAAAAACTGAAATTCAGTTGTAGGTGGAGCTGAAGAGGACCTCCTGCTTCCACTCCCATGCCATGGATATGGCAGAAGCTGCCAGCTCTCCCCAGATATACACACTCCAAGATGCTGCTCAGGAGAAGATGGCAGAGCAGTTACCACTGGTGGCCTGTTATACTGACAGTTCCTGCCAGTAAGGAAGGTATACATTAGGTTGCACTCAGGCCAGAGGCTGGTGACTAAATTACAGCATAAAAGATTGAGACACATATATTTACAATGCCAGGGGAAGAAAAAAAAAAATTAAAAAAAAAATTACACAACTTAGCACTAAAATTTCTATGTATGCAAACACTGAAGAGGGATGAACTGTGAAGTCTGTGTGTTGTCTTAAAGAAAATGCAAGTCTTTGAGAATGATTTTTCTTCATTATTCAATAGCATTTCCTAAAACTTACTAACCATTTTTTGGAGTCCACATTCATTAACAGTGACCAATGTGACCAATTAAAGTCATAATATGTTTTTAAATCAATTTTTAAAAATAAATAAAGCCTATTTAAGGATCTCCTTTCAAGACTACTCAGCCTCTGGTATGTTATTAGTATGCAGTCTCATCAGCTGACCCTCATAAATGAAATTCCATTTTCTATTCTGTTATTGAGCATGTGCTTTTACAGTCTGTATGCTTAACCCAGGGAAGTAAACAAACACCACTTTGTCTGCCTCAGGGACTCTTTGTTCTTTAAATTGGACTTGCACCCCCCACTGGCCAGGATCACTGACAGAAGCTGCCTGCCTCCCTTGGACGAGTTCTCAATGGACTCTACAGCATGCAGTACCCACATTCTCAGCTGTTCTCTCCCTGATCCAATCCAAGCTGACAGGGAATGACTTCTGTTCCCTCTCAACCTGGAGAGGGACTCCTGTCCCGTGAATGACCTCTGCAGCATGACAGGCTGTCCCAGCAGGGAGGAAGATGAAAGCAGTACTGCTCCCCATAGTGATACTGGCTGTGTGCCACAGCCGGCTGCAAGATACCTCCTTCCTCTGCCATGTCCTGAGTGGGAACAAGGGGAAGTGTGAGCAAGGCCAGGAGAATAACACTCAATTAGCAAAAGGGCAGCAGATTCAGGATGACTAGAACACATTCAGAAAACACAGCCCTCAAAACATATTATCATCACCAATAACACTTTACAAATTAACACTATTTGTGTAACCCCATAAGCTGTGAAATACCCCCCGAGTATTTCACAGCTTAATTAGCAGTCCCCCTGCTCATAATGATAAAGACACCAGATTTCACTAGTAGCTCAAGAAATCTGAATGCATGGGTTGGCAGAAATTGAAACACAGCGGTAACCATCATCTCAGAAGACCTGAAAAACAGAGGAGTATGAGATGTATCCAAGTATGAGATGTAGAACACTGGAACCTAAGCGCTGTGAATAGAATTCCCCCAAATCCATAAACAACTGAGCTATTGAGGTATCTTGTTTTTGATTCCTTAACTAATAAAAATTTCCTTATATACAAATTCAGCACAGACTATCATCTCTAAATTTCCTGAAATCAGGATTTCACAAAGATTTGTTTTCTGACATGCTTATTTAACACTATTTTGCTCATGTATTTAGTTGGTTTTGAAACACTACATTTTATATGACCAGTGGCTAACTAGTACCAGCTAAAAATACAGTATGAGAATGTAAGCTATAAGTCAATACTCTTGCCAAATACATTTAAATTTAACTATAGGGGAGAGGGTTTAAATCTATGTCAAATTTCAGTAGACTCACCTGGCTGGCTGCTCCAACCTCCCTAACAGAGCCAGCAAGCCTTTTAATGGTAATCCCCTATTCCTTTGACAACCCTTGAAGAAAATCACTCTCTTCCACATTTGATATTCAAAATATTTCAGCAAGTTTCCAAGCCATTTTTAACATCCTCCTAAAGTCACTATAAGCAGTTTTCTTGGACACTTTAGTGTCTTTTGACATAGGTTTAATCTTGCACATGTTTAGCCTCTCCCCCTCTCCTAATTCGAGATCTGCCATGTCAGAATAAGCATGTGTGCTCTATTTAAAAAAAAAATAAAAAAATAAGAATAGTGATGAAAGTGTGTCCTGATCCCACTACTTCAATTCAGTTCCTGAAATCATATAGCATGCTCCACTAGCTCTTGGTGAAGGGATAATAATTTCACCTGCTAGAGGCAGCAGTTAACTCTTGAAAAACAGGGAACAAAATCAAGAACACATGCATTGTGTCCATTTGCTTGCATGAAGCAGGCATGCTCAGCATTTTGGAATGACAAACATAAGAGGCTTAACATGCCAAAATAAAGATTTTATTTATTTTTTTTCAGTGAGTCTTCTCCTTCATCTGTTTAAAAATCATGCCTATTTTAGGTCTTGGTATTGTGGTGGTTTTTTTTCCCAAGCATCTGATCTGCACTGAACTAATTCTGTACAAATATTCATGAGCGTGTTTAACAAGTTTTAACAAAAAGAGCAGGCATCTAGCGAGTCACAGCTGAATAGCAATGAAGTCTAAACATAGACATTTCAGAAAAAGTTATTCATTATTTCAGAAAAAATTGAGGAGATATTGGTGTTATTTATTTTACAGTACTTCAGTTACACCCTAAAAGTTAACAAAGAAATATCCAACCATAGCCAAACATGAAGAACACACACCAATCATAGGAATTCTTACAGGCGCTTCTTGTAATAAATTTGTAATGCAAAGAACTTGAATTTTAGCATTTAGCAATTAAACTTGATTTCCCCATAGAGCACTTTGGGTGTTTGTTTGTTGGGTTTCCTTGGCTTGTTTAAATAACCTATTTTCACTCTGGAGACTTTAATTCCTTTGGAGGTGCATTCTATTGCATTCAAAATTATTTCATGTCTTAAGGCATTATTAAGAATTTGAATAATGAAGAAGAAACCCACAGTGATCAAATGCAATCACTTTCTCAGTATTTTAGGCTCATTATGACCATATTTTAAAACAAAAAGTTACAATGCTATACCACCCACATGCATCTTTAAGAACAGAGAAAATGAGCAAACAAGATATACATGACTACTTTTCCAAAGCTTTTTGAGGTAGCATGTAAAAGTGTAGTTTTTAGGAATGTCTTTTATTTATAATGCAGAAAGTTCACATAGAAGCCCAGACATTTAAGTTAATGACAGCTGTACATACTTGACTTTGACAGCCAGGGATCTCTTCGTTGTTTTCTGTTATCTACAGACAGTGTTCAGGTTTTCAGTGCTGTTACTATGAGCACAATGATTCCATTTATTCCCAGGAAGAAATTAATCATGATTGCCTTAAACCTGTGATTTCACTTGGACATACAACTTTTTCTCTCTATACCTTTTATTTTTTTATTTTTTTATTTTTTTTGTGTGTGTGCGTGTTTGTGTGTGTGTTTTGGTTTGAATTACTATTAGGTAGGATACACATGGTCTGAAGTATATTCCCTTCAGTGGTGCACAAATTGGTTACAATCTTACATATTAGCCTGTATTTTGTCTTTCTAGACCCAGAGCCCTCTGAAATATTAAAGGTAGTGAATTTTTGCGGGAAGGTAATCTAGAAAAAATGACAGATTATTTCATAATTTAATGGCAAATCCATGGCAAAGCAAATGTATTCTAAACACCAATAGGCAGGCTTATGCTTAGCATAATAATTTAATAATTCACTCAAATTGCAAACAGGTTAATTGTGTCAAGATAATTTTTATCGATGGTAGTAGTCCTTCATGCTTAAATTCATTATGTGGCATTACCTCAGGATGATTGGAGAAAAACAGCAGAAAAGCCAGAAGTCCTTTAAAAAGTTTGTTTATCAGTAAGAAAGCACAACACAGACAGAAAAGAAACAATGGACATCTATGTTAAAAGCCTGCACAGAAAACTGAATGGTAACTTTTGAATTTAGAGTAAACCGATCCTCATAATCCAAGAAATAACTGCAAGCCATCTTAAACAAAAAAAACAACAAACGTACTATGAGAAGAGGGCTGCAAGCCTTTAATTGTGTCCCAGGATTTCAATACACTTGCAGAATTTATCTTTTTTATATAAGAGTGGTAAATCCCCAGTGCAATGACACTGTTTGATATCAAGCTCAAAAGCAATTAACGCAAGCAGAAACTTACCTTTACAGCTGCTGTCACTGCAGCAGTTGCTGCCAAATTCAACCCCTGCCTTCCAAAATTCACCATGGTCTCATAGCCTCTTTCTTTGGCTTGGACAATGTACTCATCAATCTCCTAAAAGAAAAACGTATTTAAATTTTAGAGGGCTGTTCATAAGAGAGCAAAGTTACCCCACAGTATTATTTTCCCATCTGTAAAGGAAGACAGAAAAAATATTTAAGAAAATATTTAATGGGATATATCTTTGTATACAGGTGTTTTATTCATTACAACTCTCTCATTTAAAAAATTATTGTATGTGGTCAAACAAGAAGATAAAGTACATCACTTCAGTACAGCTCAGAAACGTTGCAAAATGTTCCTTAGAGAGTGTAAGCGTAACTTGTTGGACAGAAGTTTTTCAAGAAATATCATGCATTTCAAGAAATACCATCATCTTACATGAAGAACTCAGTCAGCTCCCTAGAAAGGTAGAGTCAACTTGCAAAGAACTTCCAAAACCACAGCTTTGAAATAGTTAAGTACCAAGGACAAAACAGTTACGACATTTATCTCCAGCTCTGGTAAATGCCTAGAGTTGAAGATAAAGACTTCAAGGTACTTCCCAATAGTTTGGAGAGTACAGGGAAGTATCCCTCTAGCTCACAAAGTTGCAAGTTGTTTATTGCACAACGTTCAGAATGTCAAGATACTTGCTCTGTTCCTATCAGTGACAATCTTACTACCTGCTTTACCTAATAAAGGCCAAGCCTAGCACTGACCTTCAGGAATGCTCTTTTCTGTAGTGTGAGGTTTCTCAGTGCTTGTCTTCAGACCTTTGCTAATTGCTCTTTCCCCTCATCCAAACAGGATGCTGAAAAAGAGCTAAGCAGAGCTGTGTCCCTGTCATACTTTGACTAAAGCAAACCATCTTCTGGCTATTTTTATGTTTGGGTATTTACTGCTGCAGACTGGTTTACCCTTTAAACAAGTCTCTCCTCTTGTCAGTTTGCAAACCAAAAAAAGTCATTGATGTCAATCATCCTGAGAAGTGTTATTCCTCATTTATGCTAGAAAAAAATGTTAACATTAACAGCTTTTAGTAAAGCTGTGTTCATACATTCACATGCTTGCAGTAGAAAGTTAAACTGTATCACTTCCACTTAACTGGGCTCCTCAGAGTGCATCAAGTAGAGCAGGGCACACGAAACTCTCATGTTAATAGGAAGCAGGACCTGGTCTGCTCAGGCAAGTTAAACAAAAGCATAGACATGGACAATCATGTGCACTTGCTTCCGCTAGTCCAAATTCATGCTGCCTGGCAAGACAGTAACAAGCTACTCTGCTCTTATACTGTATCTAGCAACAGCTTTTATTTCAGCATATGTTGTTTCCATATTAGGCATTAGAAATCTGAGAAGTTATTTATTACCCTTTCTTTAGAAGAAAGCAGTGGGTGGAGGAATTTTCTGTAGATTAAACTTGTCCCTCTAGTATATGGGGAAAGGAGCCAGATAACAAAAGCTGTCTTCAATTCATAGTACAGTGGAAACCTACAGACAAATTAAAGGTTGCACAAAATCAACAACTGCAGTAGAAAATGCACAGTAACTAATCTTTATAAAGAGATCTATTAAAAAACCACAATTATATTAGCATTTAGGATTCTTCAAATACAAGAAGTTACATCAGACAAAAATTAAATGAGTTACGGATTTAAGGACTGTCATTTAAGCAATCAAAACAGTTAATATGCTTGTTTTTCATTATATATTCTTACACAGAGAAATTCTAGGCCATCCTTATAAGAGTTTCATTCTCGTATTCAGTTTCTACAGTGGAGCTAGAAATGTTATAATCCCTACTTCAAGTAACAGTGTATAGCAAATTTGAAAGCAGATGCTGTTCATCTATGCACCAAGATCTTTTCCTGTAAAATGGGCTATTAAATTAACATGACTTCTTTATATAAAATAAATCAATACAACTCAAAAAACATCAGAAACAAATATAGTTTCCTCTACAGTTCATAAAAAGCAGGGTCTTACCAAGAGACTGTTAGGTCAGTTATCGTTTCAGTAACTATATAAAGAGCACACACAATCCAGTACATCATCCAGCGAACCTGAAAATTAAAATAGCATCTTCACTAAGAGCTTTAATTTCACTTTTAGACATGATATACTATACACGGTACAGTTTTTTCAGAGTTAGCACGGCAAGACATTCAACAGTATCTCAGCCTTCATAAACCAGGTATCAGGTGAAATGATCAGGTGAAGATTCCAAAAGATTTCTGTTCATAAGTAGGATTGGTGGCAGCTGCAACAAGCTCAATGAAATGGCTGTGTCACTGGCATCACAAGCTCACATAGGCTGATTTCACAGATTTGATTCTCTCTCTACAAACCTTTAGCGATATAAAAAAACCAGTGCGAGATCAGTAGATTATCCTAAGTATGGAAAACAAATCCCACCATAACACTAACAGATATTTCATTCTCTTCCACACTAAACCATATGTTCATACCATGCACACGAAAGTCAGCATTAGTGAAGCATCCCTTGCTTTCATTTCACAGTATGTGTTATTCAGCTTCACATTACCATTACATTCCACGTGTGTGATTACTGGTATGGTATTAACACGGAGGCAAGGCAACATAAAGAGCATTTGCATGGAGATTTTAATTCTATTTATATGCCAAGAACTACAAAATTCTTGTTAATTAAAAAGTTTATGTGTTAATGCTTCAGGGATTTACAGGTATAAACCTATTTTTGTTTATGGCTTATACTATATATCATTGCTTTGAAATCAGACTTAAAGTTCTTAAAATAGTATAATTTGTTTTATAACAAGTAAGATAATCACTCCTTTTTCTTGAGCATTTGTTCAAATTTGGTTGCGTAAGCTGATTACATGTTTCAGAATAAATACTACAGAAATAGTTCCTATGCATTTGTCTTCCCTAAGCTAGGAGATGCCAAATGCAATGTATTTCCAAAACGGGTCACTGCAAACCACCACTGGTTATTTGTACAAACTGAACATCCACATGTTCTTTAAATTCCTAGGAAAATACCCTGCAACAATACATAACCATTTAGAAACAAACAACCCCCCCAAAAAACCAAACCAGCAAACAGTAAAACAAAACCACCACAACTGTTAGAGACTAGTTTGAGCCCTAAATTCACGGTACTCTCTTTCAAAGGGAGGATATATATATTCCTTTGAAGGTGTGTGTGTGTGTGTATATATATATATATATATATATACATACATACACACCTATATTTTCCATATATATATATATATACACATACATACGCACCTTCCCACAGAGGATGTGGCTCAGATTTAATGTTCCCTTTTAAAACAATCTTATTTGTAGAGGACTTAAGTAACTACTCTAAACCTAATGATACACTGCTGCCTATTTCATGGATGTGCATTATCGTTTAAAACCGCTTCCTCTGTCAGAACCTGAGACCCATATATCTTAAATGCTTTTCTGTGTTTCAGTTTGACAAGAAACTCAGTCATGTGATAACATTTTTCAATTTCTCAGAGGATTTAGATATTTTAGTGTTGAATAAACAAAGACAAATGTACACAACAGCTGAAGTCATTGCTGACAGGCCATGTGATATTTAGACTGGTGACCCTTCCATGAACCAGAGTCAACACCTGAATGAAAATCAAATCTAACCTTGCCCCATCAACTTAAGCAGAATGCAATGCAACCTTTAAGAATCCTTCCAAGACTGTATTTTTCCTCAATATAATTTATCTAGGTTGTTCCTTCTTTAATCAACATCTATTAATCCAATTAAGAACAGTGTAAGTGGAATTTCTCCTGGGCTTCTAGGAACAGTAAAAATGACTTGCAGGAGGGCACAAGAGATCTGCCAGGAGACCTCCTGAGGACTGGGCAAAGATTCTATAAACCACAAATCATATTCTAGTATGCAGTAACTAATGCAGTAGGTACCACAAGTATCAATGATGTAACAAATGAACATGTGTGACTTAGAGGGGTTTTCATAGCAGAAAAAAAGAGAAAAGGACATGAAAAATTGAAGGTCAGAATTCACACTACTGAACACTATCACCTACTTTAAGTAACAGAATCTTCAACCAAGTTTTATATTTCATGTTAAAAAAAGTGATTACAGATTTGTTTAGTTGAGGGTTTTTTTCCTAGCATCCAAGTGTTAAGCTCATCTTTGTTGGTTTTGTCTGAAGCACATTCTTTCAGGTCAGGATTTTGAAGCCAGTATTTGAAAAGGCTGGTCTGTTCAGACATAAAAACTACATTTCAGATGCTTATTTCAAGTGCTTTGGTGCAATACAGTGAAAAAACATCTCAAATATCTTAGTCAACTCCATTAAACAAGGATAATTGCAAGAACAAATAAATCTCCTCAAAGGCCTAGATTCTAATTTTTAGCACTGAAGTCCGTAAGTTTTTTAAATTACCATAAGCAGCACAACACCTTTTTTCCCCCCAGAAATAATCTTTGACCAATTTTCTACATCATGACCTACACAACAAGTCAAGATGTCTAGTCTTTTTGTTTGGTTGGTTTTTAGTGGTGGAAGTAGTGGCTGGGTAAAATATTTTACTGTTAAAAAGCTCTTATCAATTCAGCAACAAACATAGATGGCTTCTGAGCCACACAAAACCCTGGAAAGGAAGTTGTGCTTGGACCATAATGTGAGTGGCGGCAGACTTGTGCCATTTGGAAAGCAACATTTAAATCTAAAACCTTTACTGTGAAAGAAGATTAACCAGTTGGGAAGACGACAGCCATGGATCATCCCTAAAAGGTATCTGGACAGTCAACCCAATCACCAATGAAATGATAAGAATGCGTCAAAAAATCTCCACCGATTCCCACAAAATCCCACAAAATTCCCTAAATCTTCTCAAAACACGACCAAATTCTAGAAAAAATCCCACCAAATCTCCACAAATTCCCACAAAATACATGAAAAATTCCTCAAGATCCCTAAATCGCCTCAATATTCCACAAAATTCCACAAAAATCCCACAAAACCTCCACAAGTTTCCACAAAATCTAAGAAAAATTCCTCAAAATTCTTCAAGTCTGTTCAGAATCCCACAGAATTCCAGAAATATCCTAAAAAATTCCTGGGAAGTGCCACAAAATTCCCTAAATGTTCTCAAAACCATACCAATTCACAGGAACATCCCACAAAATCTCCACCGATTCCCACAAAATCCCATAAAATTCCCTAAATCTTCTCAAAACACAACCAAATTCTAGAAAAATCCCACCAAATCTCCACAAATTCCCACAAAATACATGAAAAATCCCTCAAGATCCCTAAATCACCTCAATATCCCACAAAATTCCACAAAAATCACACAAAACCTCCACAAGTTTCCACAAAATCTAAGAAAAATTCCTCAAAATTCTTCAAGTCTCCTCAGAATCCCACACAATTCCAGAAAAATCCCCACAAAATTCCAGAGATGTCCCACAAAATTCCCTATATCATTTCAAAACCCTACCAATTCACAGGAATGTCCCACAAAATCTCCACCAATTCCCAGAACATCCCACAAAAATCCCACAAAAATCCCTGAATCTTCTGAAAACTCGACCAAATTCCAGAAACACCGCATAAAATCACCACAGTTTCCCACAAAATTCAAGGAAAACACCACACAATTCCCTAAATCTTTTCAAAATACCACAAAATTCTTGAAAAGCCCCACCAAATTCCAGAAACATCCCACAAAATGACCTAAATCATTCCAAAACTCTACCAAATTCCACAAAAATCCCACAGAATCTCCACAAATTCCCAAAGAATACATGATAAATTTGTGATAATTTCTCAATTCTCTGCAGAATCCCACAAAATTCCTGAAAAGTCCCCCATGTTCCAAAAACATCCCACAAAATCTCCTCAATATCCAACAAAATTCCAGAGAAATCCCACAAAATTGCCTAAATCTTCTTAAAACTCTACCAAATTCCAAAAAATCACACCAAATCTCCACAAATTCTCACAGAATACATGAAAAATCCCTCAAGATCCCTAAATCGCCTCAATATCCCACAAAATTCCACAAAAATCACACAAAACCTCCACAAGTTTCCACAAAATCTAAGAAAAATTCCTCAAAATTCTTCGTCTCCCCAGAATCCCACAGAATTCTTGAAAAACCCCACAAATTTCCAGAGAAGTCCCACAAAATTCCCTATATCATTTCAAAACCCTACCAATTCACAGGAATGCCCCACAAAATCTCCAATTCCCAGAACATCCGACAAAATTCCCACAAAAATCCCTAAATCTTCTGAAAACTCAACCAAACCTGTAGAGATTTTGTGGGATTTTTGTGGAATTGTGTGGGATATTGAGGTGATTTAGGGATCTTGAGGGATTTTTCATGTATTTTGTGGGAATTTGTGGAGATTTGGTGGGATTTTTCTAGAATTTGGTCGTGTTTTGAGAAGATTTAGGGAATTTTGTGGGATTTTGTGGGAATCGGTGGAGATTTTGTGGGATGTTCCTGTGAATTGGTATGGTTTTGAGAACATTTAGGGAATTTTGTGGCACTTCCCAGGAATTCTGTAGGATTTTTCTGGAATTCTGTGGAGTTCTGAACAGACTTGAAGAATTTTGAGGAATTTTTCTTAGATTTTGTGGAAACTTGTGGAGGTTTTGTGGGATTTTTGTGGAATTTTGTGGGATATTGAGGCGATTTAGGGATCTTGAGGGATTTTTCATGTATTTTGTGGGAATTTGTGGAGATTTGGTGGGATATTTTTCTAGAATTTGGTCGTGCTTTGGGAAGATTTAGGGAATTTTGTGGGATTTTTCCTGGAATTTTGTTGGATATTGAGGAGATATTGTGGGATGTTTGTGGAACTTTGAGGGACTTTTCTGTTGAAGGACCCCCGAGCTGTTCACCAGTCTTCACAGAAGTAATTGTGAATGCCCTTTATTTCTATTATTAACACACCTTTTATAGGGTTCTACAGGGTCTGCGGGCAAAGCAAGCTACTATTGGCTAAGACACACAGTTTACGTATTTTCCCCTACAGGCAAGGATATTGTTTTGCTTTACTCTCTCTTCTGCAGGCAAGTTTCAAGGATTTTAGCCCTTAATATCAGGATGTATTTCAAAGGCTGGTTTGTGCAGACAGGTCTTTACTAATATATAAAATATATCAACAATTCCCCCTTTCTCTTTTTGCACAAACCAGGCTTTGGATAAGATAACACACAACTTAGACTGTCATCTCAATTAACATTATAAATAAAGTCCGTCCCCCTTCTAGCACAAGAGACCTCCACCATCCGGTGATGCCCCAGCTGGCGAACCAACTTCCAATGGTGTCACTATCTTCTTTCAGGGCATGTAACCCATTCTGTAGCTGTTGCAGTTTCTTATGGATGGAAGCTGAATGATCAGTAAGATCCAAGCAGCACATGCCTTCAATCTCCCCACAACCACGTCCCTGTGCCAAGAGCAAAAGGTCCATTGCAGCTCGATTTCATAATACTGCATGACATACACTACTCACATCGGCTGAAAGCTCACTTAACCTTGTGGATGTTAAGTTCAATCCTTCCTTAGTCCAGCAAGCGAGCCTTTTTAGGGTGGCTAAACTTTCATTCATTCAGGCTTCGCTTTGACTGTTCGATGTTCTTCATTTTGCTAGCTATATTCAGCAATTGATGTAAGCTTGGGTGGAAAAAGATTAAGTTTCCCAAGATAACAGGGTCTTCTATGTGGACTAGCAGGAATCCCATTCCATGCCCTATCCCCACAGATTAGGAAATTGGAACTAGGTAATCGCTTTGATAATTGTCTTGTGAGATTGCACCCCGAACAAAGGCTTTACTTTCAATGGTAGTAATGAGATCAGCTATAGGGTTGACTGCAGCTCAGGGCTACATTACTTTGTTAGAATGACTTTTTGTCAGGGGTTCAAACATTATGCATCCACCTGTGGTATTGGTGGAACTTAACAAATCTAATTCTTCTGGGGGTTGTAACATTGAGAACTTTGGTAATTTTTGCTTGCCAACAGGCTTCAGGTTGTCTTAATGTGAAGCCAACAGTGCAATTGCACTCTTGCAACATTGCCAATCGATTCAGTTGAGTCTCATTACTAATTAAACCTTTAAATGCTGGAGGATCCCATTCAGGGACTCCTACGAGACAGGTGCGAAAGGATCTCCAGGGGTGGCTAGGCTCAAATACATAGACCTTTGGCCAGTTCAATGTGCCAGTGACCCATATGTTCTGCCGCTTTTAGATGTTAGTTAGCAGACAGTTGGTTGGGACTATACACAACACAATTACCATAATCAGTTTGTTCCATGTAAATGACATATTTGCAAACTTACAGCTAAAACTTCAATCGTTAAATGAACTTTCAAAGATGCTTACACTGACTCTTGAAGGGGGAATACTTATACTTTATCCTAACATAACAATTACTACACAGGCTAAACTTGTTATCTTAATCTATTATCTACCTTTAACACACGTGCTCTGGTATATATGTAGTCTAAGCGTGAAAGCAATTTGCTAAAAGGGTAAACACACAACTACAATTTGCTTTATATACAGTTAAATGGAGTCTTTACACTTTTTTTAGATCTTCCACAGCATTTCTCCAACATGATTCAGTCCTGGAACGTTCACTGCTCCCGTGATGTCAGCTGGCAGATGATCGGTGACTGAGGGCTTTGATGTTCAAGTTGTTCTTCAAAACCTTCTAAATCTTAAAACAAAGGATACCTGAAAAATTGGTAGAGACACAACACCATAATAACAACATAAAATTTCTGTTGGTAAACTACCTGTGTAGTGTTCAGACAAAACTTTGTCCTGACAGGTCTACTTCTGATCCAGGTCGAGTACCAAGGCTTTGTGATGACTTCTCTGTTCACTGGATCTCATGTGTTCAGAGGCACACAGTCTGGTCAGATGGACAGGTGACCTTTTTGAACCTGCCAACAAAACACAGACACTTCTCCCCTTGAAGTTAATGAGTTACACTAACTAAATGCTTTTAAGGCATCAATCTCCCCCGTTTTCTTAAAAAGAATAAAATGAGATGTACTTCTGTTATAAACATCAACATCAACACAAAACCATATACACAATTAATAAGAACTTATACCAGTTAAAAATCAATTAAATAATAAACATTATTAATAACATATGTAATATAAAACTACTATTAATTACTAAAACACTGCACTAGCATCCCATAGTTAGCAAACAAATAGAAAGAAAACAATCAGTGAAGGATTGGGTAATCACCTCCGGAAATGATTCTCCAAGCTCACTTCAAAATTGATCCAGCTGTCATATCAATAGGGTCAAATTGCTGAGTCAAAAAGTGACTCAAATACTGATTTGGTACAGAAAACATCTGGATCTGCTGGCAAACCTTCCCTCCAGGTAAAGTCAAGGCTTGGCCAGGGCCTGGCTTTAAACTGGAAAGATGCCTCTTAACATATTTCTAGAACAAGGTTCTCAACAGTAGCAGCTATGAGATGCTTACAGCACAGCAAACTGTTAAAATACATTTGTACAAATCAAATGATCAGAAGCCTTAGGTACCAGATCAATTAAACCATGCAGCAGTTGGTTTAATCTGCAGCCTCTCCTATGGCAGCTGATCCTCAGCAATGATACATCTTAAAATTCTGGAAACACTGAAAAATAAGGAAGCTATAACAAACAAAACTGCAGAGATTGCAACAACCAATAGAGCTCCTGGTGAAGTCAAGGGTGTCACAGACTGCATTCACTTCTATCCACAAGCAGGTGTTCACCAGTGTTCCATCACTGCTGTTTCAGTTGTGGCTGTCTTCATATCTCTAGGAAAATAACTATACTTTGCAGTTTAAACAAGTGTCTCCAATAAAACATAAAACAATTTAAATTAAACAATATTTAAACCTACCAATAATTATATATGATAAAAGGAAATAACAAACTTAACCTTAAAAGAATATCTAAGTTAGAAAACTTAACTTAAAAACATTCAAGCCTAAACATTATAAAACTTAACTATCCTTAATTCTATTAAGACTTAATCTATATTAAATAAAAACATAATATTATTCTGTTAGTACAAAAAGCAACTAAAAGTTTGATATATACTTTTTAAACACAATATAACAGTAACATGAATTCACTATAAAGATTAAAAGAATGTAACAAATACATCACAATTCTATGTCATCTAGCTTTGAGAATAACCCACAATAACTGCAAATGTTACTAAAAATACTTATTCATAACAGGAATTTGCCTAGTATATGCTTAAATTGGTTAGGATGTTAAAGTGCAGTTTTTCTAGAGAAAAACCACAACAACACAGGATTTGGCAAGTTGCCATTTAGCTTTTGTAGCACTTTTCAAAAGTACTACATTTACATTTTTTCAGAAACATCAAGTCCAATTCTTAAACTAAAACCCCAAATCCAAATTGGTGTATATGCAGTTATATGTGTTTTATATAACTTAAAAGAACTTACATTAAAATTACCTTATTAAAATTGTAGAAAAAACAAGCAAATAGATAATATATACTTTAACTTAACTTTGTCTTGTACAGTAAAGTTCTCTTAACTAATTATTTTTTAAACCACAAATCTCTTCTGCAGATAACATTAATTTGAAGGTTTTCCTAGAAGCTGTAAATCACACCATATTTTAAACTTGGGTTCTAAAACAAATTATTGCAAGGCAACTTCTGTTAAACACCTTTTCTTTCTTTTTTTTTTTTTCTTTCTTTTTTTTCACTTTCAAAGAATCACAGTAACTTCTCAGTAAAATCCTAAAAACTGCAATTGCATAAACTCATAATTACTTAAAACACAGAATTAACTCTAAAATGGTATATAAAAACATTTTGAAAACCCAATAAATTATGACTTTTTAACAAACTGGGTATTGTCCGGGTGCTTCTTCTTAGAGAGGGAGCGGTGGGGTGGACTGCCCACTCTGCTGCTGCTGCAACTCTGCTCTTATGTTCCTTTACATTCTCTACATACTCTTGCATCTAGGAAAAACGGAGAGAAAGAAAAAAAACCTCACAAAGTTAACTTTAACAAATGCAGTTTTTTCTCTCAATCTCTCTTGTTCGCAGATAGGGGAAAAAAGGGCACGATTTTACAAAAGCAGGCGATTTTACACGTAAAGTCTCTCATGGCCAGGTGCTAACAACAGCGATCATTGCAGCTTATCAGCGTGGCCTTGGAACTTTTCTTGCTGCTGCTTCTACCCCCAGGGTGCCTTTGTTCTCACAGAGCCCACATCTGTGCTCCCCCATGTCCCCCTGGTTCGGGTGGAAACCAATCTAAATTTGGCTTCTTTTTTTCCAGGGTGGTAAAGATGGAACTTAAATAAGATTGTAATGCTAAAAGTGACTCCAAAAATGAAGCAAATATTTCTGGATGTATCACATCCTGCCATAACTGAACAGATTCTGTTCGTTGTTTCAGCGTTCGCTGTGGAACTTTTTTCTCATTATTTTCTTCTCTTTGACTCTCCCTCCCTCTTTCCAAGGGCAGCATAGATAGGATTCCTTGCCCAGAAGTGGGAGGTAAAGGCATCTGCCGCTGTGACGCAGGTAGAATTACGGGGCTCACAGCCTCAGCATATCTTGCTTTTCTGTCTTTTAAGGTATTAATTGCAATCTGCCAAGTTCAACCGAGAGACAGTGTCCTTGCTCTTTTCTGTAATTGCCATTTCCCATATCAGAGCCGATATATCAGTCCGTTCTTGCACCGCAAAAAGCAGTGTGAGCACTGCAAATGCCCATGACAATTAGCCCATATAATGAGCATATCCAGGTCCTTTTCCTGGGCTGCTTTGCCTCGTTTAACGAGGATGCAGAGAAGCAGTTTTTTAACTGCCGCAAACTCTGCCTCCATGCTGACGGCCACCCGCAAGACGGAAGGTTGTGGCCCTTCTACCACGTCCTTGCCTTCCTGGGCCACCCCCAGCAGCCTGACTTTCCACGTCCTACCGCTCAGCGTTTCACCGCGCTCAGGCTGCTTATCCGGTGCTGATCCAAGCCCGCGACGTCTAATGCCCAGATCCACTCCGCTGACTCCAAAGCCCCTCTGCCCACAGGGGTGTCTCTGGTCGGAGCGCCAGATGTTGAAGGATACGCGAGCTGTTCACCAGTCTTCACAGAAGTAATTGTGAATGCTCTTTATTTCTATTATTAACACACCTTTTATAGGGTTCTACAGGGTCTGCGGGCAGAGCAAGCTACTATTGGCTAAGACACACAGTTTACATATTTTCCCCTACACACAAGGATATTGTTTTGCTTTACTCTCTCTTCTGCAGGCAAGTTTCAAGGATTTTAGCCCTTAATATCAGGATGTATTTCAAAGGCTGGTTTGTGCAGACAGGCCTTTACTAATATATAAAATATATCAACACTTTTCAAGAATTTTGGGGGATTCTGCAGAGAATTGACGAATTATCACGAATTTTTCATGTATTCTTTGGGAATTTGTGGAGATTCTGTGGGATTTTTGTGGAATTTGGTAGAGTTTTGGAATGATTTAGGTCATTTTGTGGGATATTTCTGGAATTTGGTGGGGCTTTTCAAAAATTTTGTGGTATTTTGAAAAGAGTTAGGGAATTTTGTGGTGTTTTCCTTGAATTTTGTGGGAAACTGTGCTGATTTTATGGGGCATTTCTGGAATTTGGTTGAGTTTTCAGAAGATTTAGGGATTTTTGTGAGATTTTTGTGGGACTTTCTGGGAATCGGTGGAGATTTTGTGGGACATTCCTGTGAATTGGTAGGGTTTTGAAATGATTTAGGGAATTTTGTGGGACTTCTCTGGGATTTTGTGTGGTTTTTCTGGAATTCTGTGGGATTCTGAGGAGTCTTGAAGAATTTTGAGGAATTTTTCTTAGATTTTGTGGAAACTTGTGGAGGTTTTGTGTGATTTTTGTGGAATTTTGTGGGATATTGAGGCGATTTAGGGATCTTGAGGGATTTTTCATGTATTTTGTGGGAATTTGTGGAGATTTGGTGGGATATTTTTCTAGAATTTCTAGAAGGTGAAAACAATCTGTGCTGAAAAAAAGTTCTGGTTTCTGTATGTAACTCAAAAATTATTTAGCATGTATGCTGAAGTGTTATGTCTGCTGGTGTTCAAATTGTTCCTAATTGATTTATAGGAAGGTAGAGAGTAAAATTCTTCTTTGTAGCATAATTCATGCTGCTAGTTTTTTCAACTCAATCTAAGTAACTCACATTATATAATTAGATAATTAGTGCTGCACACATCTGATGTCCTTGAAGACCCATAAGTCATAAGAAAAATAAGTTTTTTAAGCTTACATAATGTGCTTAAAAATTTACAATCCCAATGATGGATGGATCTTACAATCAGAGAAGCCTCTGACAGAATGGGTTAGTGCATTATGCAGAATCAAACCAAGAAAGTGTTTTTTTTAACAAGTGCAAACATTCTTTCTTTCCTTCTTTCCTGATACGACTTCTGTCATGTCAAGAAAAGGGTTTATTCTCAAGAAAAAACAAAATAAAAATATATCTCCTTTCATAAAACCTGTATTTAGCTGGATAAGTAGGCAAAAAAGGGGTATCAAAGCAGGTAGACAAAGAGAAGTGTTGCACTGTACTAGGAATGGAGAAGTGATGACACTGACTCTCTAGCTTTAGTTGCAAAAGAGAACACTTTTTATTCTTACAGATCTTCTTTTATAGACAGGTCTGAGAAGGTCCGGAAACGTAAAACTCTCACTGGTCATTAAACCAACACATCACCATCACTGGACAATTAGGAGCAGCAACCCTTGACCGTCTCTTGCAAGTAAACAACAAGGAGACAAACAACACCTGCAAAGGTTGTTTTCCTTCTCTAAGGACTGTTTGAATTCCTCCTTATGATTTCTCAGGCTAGAGTGTGAAAGTTGTGTACTTGACTTACCCACAGGCTCAAGCTAGTGCCTGAAGCCTAAAAATCTCTTATTTGACCACTGTCCGTTCCCATCAAGAAGCAATGCAGTTGAGAAAACAAGCTGTATCTGCAGTGCCATCTGTAGTGTAACTACATTTAAGCCACCTGTTCTGGGTTTTTGATCATGGACATGTATCGACACACCGTATCTCTTCTGAGCAGGTTTTCATGTTTCAGACATGCTGTATTTGCAATCACAACAGAGGTTCTCATACATGCAGACCATAGTCAAGTGAGGGGATTTTAAAGTAGTATTAATAGTGTTATGCTTATTTTTCATTATATACATTCTCAATTCCAGGCAAAGAAGAATTTTTTTTTTAGTAGAAGTCTTTCTACCTACTTTGTCTACCTACAAATATCTCCTAGCAGGAGTCTTTTGTAGCTATTCTAGCTAATCACCTACTATGACAACATTCATTCTGTCTATCCTTGTGAAATCTTTTCTATTAAGCTTTATAATCTTAATCTTTTGGTATTAAATGCTAACAAACTTCGTTAGTAAGAAAGTGAAGTCAGTATGTTGTGTATCAAACACACAAAAAACGGTGTGTTTGCCAAAACCTGATCACTGCCATCAGCAGGATAAAACAGTAATGGGGGAACTTTAGAAACAAAGAATAAATTAATCTTGAAAGCAGTATAAAAGAATAATGAAAATTCATAGCGAGAATCAGAGACCTTGGAGTGGAAACAGGAGCCATCAAAACTTGATTCAACACTGCCAGAATTTGCCCCACCAGCATAAACTCTTTGCTTTGGCCAGCAAGATCAAATTCCCTCTGAGACACCATGAGCTCCCTGCTCTTCAGCTGATGGGGCAGCAGTTCAGTCAGCAAAAAAACCAGGGACACCCACCTCGGGTTTGTCTGTGCACAAGAACTCATGAGGTGCTTTCTCAACAGCTTGTGAATTAATAGGTTATAGAGAGCAACACAGACACCTGTAAGTCTGTAGCATCCATGTCTTACAGTACAAAATGCAAGCAGGGTAACCAGTGCTTTTGAAGGAGCAATGGTGCTTGTAAACCAGACATCCTTTGAAGATGCCATGGGTGTGATGGTAAGTCTGTGATACCTGTCTCTGTGTGTGTTTATGATTATAAATTTTTGGATACTGCTTATTAAAAAATATTTAGACATTTTTAGGTGGTTGATAGATTTTGAAAGTGTGTTGCGTTGTGATTTATATGTTGTATTACTGATATTGACCCTGAAAACAATTATGATTGCAGGGTTTTTTAATGTCATTTATAAATCTAAAATTTGTTTCTGTCCTGATTAAGTTTAAACTAAATAAACTGAGAATTTTTTCTCTTTGATGTAGTATTGCATCAATTTTCCACTTAACTAGCTCTGAGGACTTTTAGTCTGAGTTTACTGATAGTATAGCTTAACCTTATACTGTTATGAAGTCTTTTCAAGTTGTGCTACCAGACACCAATTGTTTGTACAGGTATGGTCCAAAACACTGTAATTCCAACATGAACACTAGGAATATGTAAAAGCAGCAAGCTCCTCATTCCTCAGGCCATTTTCTGTGTTTTGAAATAAGAGCATGATGAGGATGGAATACAAACTGCTGTCCTTTGTTAAAAATCTTGGAAGTCTGTCCAGTTGAAAGGTGTAATTGTAAGGTGATACTTTTTTTTTTTTGCTTCTTTTTCAATAAATAGATGAGGAGGATATAGCTGTCAGCAGTTAGATAAAAAAAAAACATCTAGGAAAAAAGTGAAAGTCTGCATCATGTTAAAGACATGGAATGTGGAAATACCGTAAGTAATATAGTTGAAATTATTTATTTACATGAATTTCAGAGAACCTAGGGCAATAAGGTACACTGTCTTAGAAATGGAGTCCAGGCAAAACTTTTATTTTTAAGAATCCTATTTTAGTTTTAAACAGAGTGACTAAGGATACAAAACACAATCACATACATGGATCTTAATGTAAGTGGTAATAGAGGACAAGGAACAGGAACCTCAGTATGAAACAAGGAAACATCCAATATGAAGGAAGCCTCTTTCACTTTTAGCATCTTTATTCCTTGCACATCATTTTCCTAAAACACAAATGGCTCTTTGACTAAAAGATTAGAAACTTCTGAAAGTATTGATGAAGTGGCTTCCCTCGTATTGGATGTTTCCAATATGAAGGAGGCCACTTCATCAATACTTTCAGATATTTCTAATATCATTCTAAAGAATAAAAGTACTGGAGCTCCTGTTGAATAGCAATCAGGTGTAAATTCCTTCAGGGACTCCAGATGACATACAATTCTGAAGGCTGCTTTCTAATTGGAACAGTTCTTGAACTGCCCGTCATTTGCTTAGAGATTCAAATTTCTGTAGCATCCTTTACATTTCAAGCACAAATCCTATCCTCATATTTAACTTGTTCTAGCTTCCACGTAAACCTGATCTTCCCAGCAAAAACTGGGCCAAATAATCAACCATCAGAAACACCTGCAAAAACATAATTAATAGAATTTATGCATAGTATTTTGTCAGAGTTGTAGCTAGCCTGTAGCTGCCAAATAAATTTGACTATATCGAACCCCCAAACACAACCAGCCTAGAAGCAAAACAAGTCCTGAGATGGGGCAGGGATGGGTTAGATTCAAACCCAAGCAAGGACCTCAGTCAATCACATTCAATCCAGAAAGCAGACATATCACTGGTCAAAGAGCTGGCCGGTGCTAAAACTTCAGCCAAGCAGTTGTCTAGACCTGGGAGTTTTCAACCTACTGTATAAGTATGTTCCAGACAATAAAACGGGCTGTTCGTTGAGGACCCTTGAGATTTCATGTAATTTCTGTCTCCAACCAACAACCCCTAACATAATAGTATTTTGTATATTTTCATGCATTATTCAGCTTTCCACTGACAATAGATCTGTGCTTTCATTTCTGTGGTTTATGTTTCACCCTATTATGTTATCAGGTGGTCTAAGTCCAAGGAGCAAAACTATAGAATCACTGAAATGTGGAATAATAGAAAAGTCTACAGTGGAAGGGATCTCGGGAGATCCTCTGTCTGAACTCTACATTAAATCACCCAGTGCTCTGTAAAACACAGTCCTGTATATTTCCAGCAAGGGATATTCCATCACTTCTCTGGACAACTATTCCAACAAGTAATTGTTCTCATGGTGAATGAAGTATTTTTCTTAGTCTAGGTAGAATTTCCCTTGAAGTAACTTGTGCCCATTTTCTGTTATTACTGTAGATCCTTGTGAAGACAGTATCTTTACCTTCTCTACAAGTACCTTGGGACAACCAGATTACCTAAGTCTCCTTTTATTTCCTAGGCTAAAGTTTCTCCAGTTGTCATGGTCTTCAAGACTGTGCTCATTTTGGTGGGCTTTGATAGGACATCTGTAGTTGGGTTCTTTTCCCCCTTGGACTGAGATTGATGAGAGAGAGGCAGTTTTCTCTAGTTCAGACTAGGTTGTTTATTCTTCTCTTATCTGCATTACATGCATACAAGGTACAAGGAGCTACATGCACTAAGATAGAAAGGTGCAAAATGGCTAACAAAGATCTTCTTCAAGGTTTTTTATATGTCTGTTTACCCAATTAACAAATGACAAGTAAATTGTTTTTCTTAGTGACCCAATGGCCCAACACCTGCATGCTGCACTGCAGTATTCTCTATCCAATCACCTACTACTACCCAAAAACCTCTAGAAGAAGATGAAGCAGAAAGAAGGACAAGAGACAACACCCTAAATCCTCCATTTTGTCTACTGTTCTCTAAACTAGTTTAAACTCCAAACTTTAACTTTTTCACCCAGTGACTTAAGAAAACTTTCTAATCTACACACTTACATTTTTAGTTTTTCTATTTAACAGTTGATTTCAGGGTGTTATATGAAATTCAGTGTTTTCTTGGATGTCAGAGCCAGGTATCAGAGATAAGGACACACTCTCTTTGCCTCTGACTCCAACAGGCTTCATAAGACTATCTCAAAGTTTACAAAGACTCTCTTGAACAGCGGAAAACAACCTGGACTTCTGCTTGTCACCATTTTACATACCTGTAAAATCCTTGTTATTCTTAACACCTTTTGCCAGTTTGAGAGACACCTGAGCTCTGCCTTGCCCTTGTGGGCCACCACACTTGCTGAAACCCGGGTAAACAGCAAACAGAAAGTAAGCGCAGGCACATGCTGGTTATGCGTGAAGCCTCTGCCCCATGGGTCCCTCTGAAGCACATGATGAGCCCTGCCTCGCCCCTGTCCCTCAATATTTTCCATACGTGGTTTGCTTAGCTCATGAGTGTAGCTGCTACCTCACACTGCTCTCACTACAAAGTTTAGGAAGAAATCACCGTCCTTTTTTGCTTCCCAGCTGATGCCTTTTTACGTATAAGCTCTTTTAAACAGTGGAGTGATTCTCAAACACCAATCTGCTAGAGTGGGAAAACTAGGGAAGGAAAATTCCAAATTTGTTGCTTGTAAGCTAATGGAAGCAGAATAGAGACAGGGCAGAAAAGTACATGTACATTTCTGTACCAGACAAGAAAACAATAAAAATAAATTGGTCTTTCTGTCAAAGAGAGACAGCTAGAAATAACTATTCTGCCTTGCTGATGGCAGATAACACATCACATTATAGTGGCAGTATAAGCAGATGGAACCTAATTATACACTTTAGAATAAACTCTCATATACCAAATTAAACCAATTCCAGACAATCTTATACACTTTAAACTATAAACCTGTTAATATAACATATCCTTTTGCTTTCACTTTTTTGATCAAGATATTTGTGAAGATTTCTCTCTCCAACATAACTTTAATAGATGATAAATTAAAGTATTCAAATATGCAAAGTGCATAATTTTTAACTAATTCTCAAAAGAAACAAACACTATTGACAATAATAATTACACTATTCTATATCTCATACGGCATTGCTGGTGGGTCTGAGTTGAATATCTACAGATGAGCAATATAAATTAGTGTTGTGAATTATTGAAATTCTCTTTAACATCTGCAACACTGAAAAAGTATAATGACAAAGTCTGAAAAAAGGTGATGTCTCTAGTATGACAAATGAGTTGAAGCAGTTGTAAGTCTGTAAACTAATTCTGAACACGGATTAAACGCTGATTTCAGTAATATATGTACATGCAAATATGCTTGAACAACAGTGTAATAAACGATAAACAGTTCAAGCGTGAAGGATCTTGTCTACTTATTCCAGTATGTTTGCATTACAACCTTGACTAAAAATTAGGCTGTGTACTGTGCATGGAAGCTATGTAATCTCTTGCTGTTCAAGTAGCATGTATTGTAGAGTGCTGTAACCTGGTCATTATGGTCATTTTTCTGGAAGAGACAACAATTAGGAAGTCTTCCTACCTCATCAAAAGTCAGCCTCGCAATCTGAGACATTTCGTATCAACACAATTGTTAAATTTGTATAATTTGAACTACATGTTGTCACTATATAAAAACACAATACAAAAAGTATTTCAGAAGAATTTTAACAAGTCAAAACATGGGATTCCATAGACATGCAAATCTGAATATGCAGGAAAGGCAGCTAGCGCCTTTCATGCACTGAAATGAGACTATCCTTTTTGTTATGCTATGTAACATCATAATCTCTGGGTGAATCTAAGATGGAATTTCAAATGTTATCATCCATTTTAGAGAGCAACTAATGTATATCATTTTGCTGTAACAATGTTTGGTATTCATCATACCTGGAAATAGTATCTTTGTTACTTGAAGTGAAATAACAGGATGCAAAACCAGTTACATTATTTTTCTAAAAGGATGCAATGGGTGGTACAATAAAAAAAAAATCTAATTTTCCTGAAGAGAAAATAAATGTGGAATACTCTTTGACATCAGCTGCATGATTTGTTGGTATGGTTAGCTATATTTATTTACAACAATTACAATTAACAATTTATTACAACATTAATAAATATTACAAATGTAAAAAATGCAGTATGAAGTAAATGGCTCTAATATCATGATGATAGGATTTTAAAAATTTGTTCTCTCTCCATATTATATTATATTAAATGCAAAATACTAGCTGAATACAACATATAAATGTTCTTAAGATTTTTCTAATAACGTTATAAGAATCTAATAAGATAGCACCATTTCATGACAAAATTTCATACCTGGAGTATAACATGTTATACTCAAGCATGACATATTTCCTTTAGATATCTAACATTAATTAGACCAGTTTCAAGCTATAATTTGCACAATAAAATGTCTAGTTTGGTTTTTCACAGTCAGGAATTTTTTTTGCTGTCTTGTAAGATACAAGATCTATGATTCTGAGGATGTGACACTTGCATAAATGCAAACCAGTTTTTTTATTGTGTTCCTTGCTTAGAGGGAAGAGCTGCTGAATAAAACTTTAGTGTGTCTTTTTTATTTTTTTGCAAGTTCTATGCCAAAATAATGATTTACCTACATAATTGCTGCAGCCTCCATGCTCAAGGGGTTTATGTAGAAAGTCCTTCTTCCTCAACCACTCGCCTGCTGTCAAGTGAAGAAATATACAAGTCATTTTTTAGCTCTTACTGGAATAATCCTGGGTACCTGAGTGTGGAGTGGTAAGAGATTCTCCTTTATGCTGCTGTTAAATTCAAAAGGAAAAAAAAAATCAGACTTTTCTGCTCAGTCAGTCCTTTTCATTTTCTGTCCTTCCCAGCCTCTCAGCACTTCCAGATTACTGCATGGTTGGCAGAGGCTCCATTCAATTTCAAAAGCAGGAAACTGTAGTATTCTTTTTATTTCTTCACTTTAGTGGTTTGTCTTGTTACACTGTTTCAAACACAAAATCAGCTGCTTTTTTTTTTTTCTATTTTAGCCAGTTAATAACTTTCATTGGCCAAATTGTGAGTTATTCAATTTTGTGTAATAAAGTCTATTTCCATTCAATCTGCTGTTATTCAAGACTTTACATTCATGATTAATTAATCAAATTCTACTAAGTCACTATGTCTACTTTGAAATATTTCAGACACTTAATTTAGTTCCAAAAATTTTATTTAATTTTCACTATAATTCTTTTTCTAAGTTCGCTGAAGGGTCCATACAAAGCGCTTTGATTAAACTTGATTTGAAGATAAAGATGGGATACAAAATTCTGATCTTTTAGTGCAGTAATAGGAAATTCAAGTAGGGATTAAAAACAGTGAGTTTTTAACAACAAGTCTTATATTCTTGTTTTTCCATTCAGCAATGGCCATGTGCATTTTAAACCTAAGAATTCACAAGATAGCCACCTACAGTATTTCTAGGTACATGGATAATATATATTATATAAAACACTTCTCAGTTCCTTGTCTTTTAGTTTATCGTTTTTATATAAATGGATTTGCTTTATTTGTTCCATGTCATTTATGACAATTTTTAAATGCAATCAGACCCTTATTTAATGAATCAGAGGGTTGATGCAAGTCCAGTTGCAAAAACAAAACAGATTTAGTTTTTGATGACTTTGATCCTTAGGTAGGCAAACTGGGTCCAAAAATATATATTAGACTTTATATTAATATTTAAAATAGACTTTTAAAAAGCACAAAAAATTGACTTTTAATAGCACAGAAAATGAGTGTTCTTGTTTTCACAGATAGGATGATGTCATGATTTTAAACCAGTAACTAAAAAAATTACTTATTTCTTGCTGTGAGATATGGATTAGAGCAAGAGCAAAACAGGCTTAGAACTTAAAAAGGAATAAAGGAAGTTTATTAACAAACTACAGTAAGAACACCAGAATAAGAACACCAGAATAAACTTCCAGAAAACCCTTTTTATCCCTTACTACCCACCATTCCTTTGTTCACATGACAACATAGAGACAAAAACTTTGGAACTTTGGTGTTTAAAACAGTCCAAATTCTTGCTAGAGTCTTTTCATCAGTCTTTGTAGAGAAACAGAAGTTTTCTTCTGCTAATTTATGGAGTTTTCCATGAGAAAGCTATTTCTGTTATAGCTTTCTATTTTTCTGATGCCAGCTGCTCAGAACTCTTATCATCAGAATTTACTCCTCCCATTTCACATCACTCTGAGGTGTGTATGGGCCATGAGTCTAGGGATGTCATTTTAAGGATGAGTTATTCAAAAAGAAAAGTCTTCTTTATCTGTCTCTGTGAGCTCCACTAGAAAACAGTTTTCTCATTGCCCCCTCAAGGCTTCAAATCTTCCAGCACTTCACTGTATCACAATTACTCTACTTTTTACTCAAAATCTACACTTTGAAAACTCTATTACTCCCTATATACTCTATCATGAATTAAAGGAATTCTTTCAGGACTTTATTGTCCATCTCTATAGCTTTAACAGAAAAATATTTCAGCTTATAAAGCATCTCCTTATTCTCTGCCTTTTCTGAAGCTTCTTTTCTTTACTGTCTCTGATAGTTTATAAAGTCTCCTTACATGTTGATTACTCTCTTTTTCTCTCTCTGGATAAAAGGATTAATCTGCAAGTCTCATCTGGGTAATGAAAGGGTTAAAATCTTGCCCAGGCTTTTGTAGATGGTTCTGTGATCTCTGCCGGAGCAGCAGCTGGAGCTGTCTGCGATAGAAGATTTTTCATGGCTGCTCTGGAGAGTGTGGTCACTGTCTCAGCACGCCGCAGCTCAAGAGCTTTTTTTCCTTTCTTTACTTGGCAGTCTCTGGTGAATTCAGTCACAGCAAAAACTGCAGCCGAGCCAGGAACTGGCCTGGCCCGGCCAGAGCCCAGGGCAAGCTTCACAGGCCCCCCTCTCCTGGCCAGGAGCTGCTGGGCCCAGCCCAGCCCCGGCCCGGGCTGCATGGCCGGGGCAGGGAACGGGAGGCCAGCTGGAGTTCTGTTACCTTTCACAGCCAGAAAATCAAAGAGAGCGAGAGTGCTCTGACTTTCCATTTTAAGGAGGTGCTTACAAGTTGACTTCACTTATTTAATGGTCAAAACTGCTGTCAGTTCTTAGAAATGACTGATAATTGGTCAGAAGGAAAGACTCCCATCAGCCTCCAGCAGCTTCAATTTCTTTAGCTTCCAAAACCACTTTAAAGGTAAAGCTACCCCATGACAGATGAGTACACGTGCATTGGACACACAACACAAACTGGGTGAGGAGAAATCTTGTACATTTCAAATAAACAACTAAATTATTTCTACTCATTACTTCTATTTAGTTCTATTGGAAGTATTATTACATATACTATGTGAGTTAAGAAAAGCCACTTTTTTTTTTCTTTTTCTTTTTTTTTTTTTTTTTAACTGATGTCCTTGCTGGTTTTGGTTCATGAGTGGTGTTATAAAATCACATTAACTTGCTCTAAAAATTTATCTAAAATACTTGGTAGTCAAGAATTTCACACCATTTGAAATTCACTGATATTTGCATGAATCACACAAAACAAATAGTTTTTTTATTAGGAGTAGGAATTCAGTAAACTTTTTTTTAGATGACAAGCCTGAAGCCAAAACATTACATTTTAAGTACTCACCAAAATTCCATGCAATTCTGAAAAATATCAAGATAGGAGGATTATTAGTTATTATGTCTCAGGTAGGTTGTAAGGTGCCTGTGAAGTTACTAGGGTATCAGAAGCTGAACATTGATGCAGTGTGTTTCTTGTTAACGGTATGTTCGGTTATTACCTAAGTTGATGGTTTGGTCCAAATGAGACTGTCCCACTCCACATTGTCAATCTACTCTGAGTCCCCTGTCAATCCTACCTTAGGCCCACTACATGCTTGGAATTCCACTTCAGAAATCCCCTAAACTTCAACACTGGATTAGTCCATGTGACCCAACTTTCCCCCGCTACCTCCCTCATTGGATGATGATTTTGTGAACTCTGCCTTTTACCTTCCCCAGGATATCTCTGATTAGCTGATGCTTTTTACTCTCCCTTTGAGCCACCTCCCTATTTCAGCTGTTGCATGCTCGCATTTTCTGTCTTTTACCCCCAAGATTCCTCAGAGCAATAAATCCTCTATTATCCCATGCAAAAGACCTCCCTCTTGTCCCTGCCTCCTCAGAGCACAGACTGACAGCCAAAAAGCTGTTGAGCAAGTGCTCTAGTTGCACCTTGGGTCATCCTGCTCCTGGGGAGTGGCCTACTCCTGAAGCAGGCCAAAGTGATAGAGCCAGATAAGCTCCGGCCCAATATGATAGCTGACGCCCACCATGGGGCCCTGTGAACCGACCCCACAGACGAACTGTGGATTTTACCCAGGAAGTTCTGGCCTCCAGCTGCCTGTAAGTGCAGCAGATTGGTTTTTCTCTGGTAGCTCTTAAGGGGAGGAAGTGATAACCCTTATCATCCAGAGGACCACTTCCCTGAAGAGGACTTCTCTGCAGCCCATGTCTAGTGGACCAAAAGAGGGTGAGTATTCCCCAAGTTAAGATGAAGGTGCTCAGAAGTTGTGGGAAGGGTGCATTGCCCCCTGGGGGTGGTGGAGGGGGGACCACAAACCTACAGGCCATGATAATTGGCTGCAGAAACCACCCTGTCCCTGAGACTGGCTGTGGAACCTTTATCTGTAGATTGTTGTTTCTTTTGCTGCAGAGGAGGGTAGATTTTTCCTGTGCCATCAGGTTAACATCAAAGAAAAGGGGTGTGAAATTGGGAGCACAGCAGAGACTGATCTATTTTAAATTTCTGTGTGCTCTGGAGGGTGGGAAAAGAAAGTTTTCAAAAGGGTTGCTGAAAAAGTTTGTTTAAAATGGCTTTTCCTCCCCTTTCCAAGGTTATCCTCAGAGGAAATATCAACCATCCTCTTCTGGGGTGTATTTGGGAACAAATTAACAGCCTTGACAAATAAAGGTGATGTTTCAGTTGCCAAATTGTTTTAATTGTTTGTGCTAATTCAATCAGTAATAGTTGAAGAAAAGAAAGTGGAGGAAAGACTCAAACTAATGCCCCCAGCTCCCCCTTCACCTGATCCAAAATCCTTGTCCCCTGCATTGGGAAGACTGTGCCAGGCAAACCGCAATGAAGCGCAGGAGTGCTACCAACTCCCTGGCCTCCCACACCCTTCTCGGTACCCGTGCCTTGAGAGTGATGGCCACACTGTCAAGGACCCTTTCCTAAACCCTTATTTCCCAGTTGTTAACCCTCCAGTACAAGTGAATGCCCTCAAAGGAGATTCCCAAGTTTTTCCTGAGTCCTCCCTTGCCCCTCAGAATGACCCTCAAGAGAGACAAGAGTGTGGAAGCCACATGGCTTGATCCCCACCTTATGCTTTTTCTTCCTAGATTCCCTTTCACCCTAGTTCTTCCAGGTGAACCCCTTCCTATCCTCTGACGCCACCCCTATGGCCATGCCCCTCCTCCTTCCCTCTCCTCAAACCCCACCCCTTCCTTTCCACTGGCTCTGCCTCCTGTTCCCCTGACATCATCTCTTCCCATGATGTCACCTGTGATCAGCAACTCCCATTCCAATTGCTGTCCCACCCCTGTTCCCTCCTCCAGCAGCTCTCATCCTCTTCCAGCTTTGGGTTTGCACAATGGCGTGGGAACCAGAAGCCACAAGCCCAAAAAACAGAATCTGGAACAGGAGACCATCCCCTTTGCTGCACCTGTTACCTATACCCGAACAAGAAGAACCCCTAAGTGGCAACCTTTTGATTATCAGTTGTTAAGAATAATATGTTACAGTTGCTGTTTGTAAACTCCTTATTTATCTTGTACCCCGGTCCCAGGATATTGTTAAGAATAATACGTTCCAGTTGCTGTTTGTAAACTCCTTACTTACCTTGTACCCCTGTCCCAGGTTTACTTACCTTGTACCCCTGTCGCAAATTGCTGTACCCCATATTTTTGTTCCTTGTTCAGCCAGGCCCTGCCCCCTCTCCCAAGTTGCTGTACCCTGTGTTTCTTGTTCTGTGTTCAGCCAGGCACTGCCCCCACTGCTCCTAGACTCCCACATGGCAACATTGTATCCCTTTCCCAAGTTGCTGTACCGCTCTGAGGAGGAAGATGACATACTGACTTTTATGCAAACGAGAGAGACCAGAGACTTATGGGATGCACCCAGACTGGAAAAGACCCCAAAACAACGAGCCACGCAAAAGGGAAGGAATAGAACCAGCACCATCTAACAAGGAAGACCCAGAGGAGTCCCCTGACTTCTTTCCAGAGGCCGACATAACCTCGAGGAGACTCGACTGGGATGACAGCCTAGACTACGAGCCTGAAAGAACGAGTCTTCCCGGGGACTCCCGTGAGGAAGGAAGGCCCAGCTCTGCCCTAGTGACAGAGCTGCACAGATCCTCCTCTTCTGCGGTGTCCAGTGGGAGCAGTGGCGGTGTGCGCGACCCCTCGGGCCCCCACCCCAGAGCTGTGCTGCTTAATAAAGGCCTTTTTAAAAGGAGCTGGTCTCCTGGCCCGTTTATCACAGCTTGGGGGCTCATCCGGGATAGCCACGCCCTGAAGAGGACCAGGGACGGGACGGCCGCCCACTCTATTGGGCCTCCGGGGGACAGCTGGCTATACCAGACCCAGAAGAACAGCCTGGGATCGACATCGCAGAAGAGCGCCGGATTGGGTAAGCCACCGGTGGCGGGAGTAGGAGGCGAGTGAGTGGATGTGTGAGTGAGACGGGGGCTGGCAGCTCAGACCCCCGGGGCGAGTGCGGACTGCCCAGTACCACGGTTCCGGACTCCCGCGAGGGGGCCGGCCGGGAACGGCAGGAAGCGAAAGAGGCTCACTTGGGCCCAGAGAAACGAGTGAGGTGTCTCCTGGGGATAAAAGCCCCCCTCTGAGTGCGCAGAGGGTACCTAAGAGAGTGAGTGGCGCACATAGGGGTAGGCCCCTCTACTGAAAAGGGCTAAACGGCCTAGGCTGCTCCGGGCGTGTGGAAGGCCTAGGTGAGTGAGAGTCACACGCAGGCAATCTAGGTAACTCCCGGGGTGGTGTGTGGGGGTGCCTAGGTTCGATGTGAGTGAACACACCCCCCCTGCTTGGGTACTTAGACGACCTGACCGGGGAATTGGAATTGGGGGTCCCCAGGCCCTACCGGCACCAGGTGGTCAGCGAAGGGCCCTCGCTTCCCAGGGTCTGTGACACAGGACGTGCTGAAAGGCTCTAGTTGTCGCGGCTCAGTCTTGGCTCAGGGGGTTCCTGAGAAGGGAGGTCGTTAACCTGCTGCCGGAGAGCACAGGGGAAGGTAGTCTGCGCGGGCGGGCGAGGCAGCTAGAGTAATACACTCATGCATCCCTTAGCCGAAGCCATTCCCTGGTGGGCGGAGCGGCTAGGAGGCAAGGGGGAATTCTCCCACCACTCACTTACAGTCAGCCCTCGCGCAGAAGCTATTCTCACTGGGGAAGGGGGATAGTCAGGGAGTGGAGGGGCAGGAGGTTCCGGGGTGAGCCCTGATGACCAAATCTTGTGGACGGCACTGAGACAGGGACGGGGGAAGGTCCCAGGAGCGTCTAGTGCTAGGGTCCCCCCGACGTCGACCCAGGAGTGCTCATAGTCTTCGCTGGCAAGGGGGTCAGGGAGGCGAGGCACGAGGGGAACGGGATTGGGGTGTAGGGAGGGGCAAGCGGAACCTGCAAGCCCCGCTGGGACCTAACCCCCGGGGCAAGCGGAGACTGCAAGCCCCAGAAAATTTAAAGTGTGAGTGGAAGGCCGGCCGAGTGTAAGAAAGGGTGTGGATTCTTGTGTGATAAGATTGAGTGTATTCCCTAGTGTGAAAGGAGAGAGTGAGTTCCTAAAGTGTGAGTTTTTGTTGAGGTTTGAAAGGTCAGTTGTCCGTCATTAGAAATTTTCAGTTTGAGTAGGAGCACCTTTATAAAGTTTAATTTAAGTAAGAGCCAGTTTTAAGTTGGTTGGAAGTTGTGTTGTCTGTCAGTTCCAGTTTTATTCAGGAAAAGGCACCGTAAGTTTTAAGTGAAGGTCCAGAGGTAGGAGGAGCAATGGGACAGTGTTTAAGTAAGAGAGTAGGTCCCAAGGGGAATGAAGAGGCCACCAGAACCATTCCCCCCGATAGCCCACTAGGGCAAATGTTAAATTGCTGGGATGCACAAGAGGCCACCAAGGGCCTGGACCGGATCAAGATGATCCATTACTGTATAGAGGTCTGGCCCAAACTAGAGATACAAGGACAGTGGCCTTGGTATGGTACTAAAGATCCTTGGATGTGCTCCCAACTGTACCAGCATCTGAAAACCAGAAGAGGCTCAAGTCCAGAAGAGATCAGTTATGCAGCCTTGTGGCTGAAACAAAGAGCAGACACAGAGATGGTGAAAGTATGTAAGTTGAAGGAAGAGAAGGGGGAAGGGAAAGAAAGTAAGAAGCAAGAAAAAGAAGCTAGCGAAACAGGTAGTAAATGGGACCCCCTAGATCATCTACCCCCTCCTCCTACATACCCAACAGCACCCCAGACTTCTTCACCCAATTCCCCGACCTTTTCCCCTTCTGCATCACCCCCACAAAACCCTTGTACACCCGATTCAAACCCTTTCCACCCAAACCAATCCCCCTCTACATCTTCAGCTTCCTCTACTATCCCGATACCCTTTTCCTCAACCCCACCACCGTTGGTGGCCCCAGTCCTTTCTAATCTACTTCCTACCTCCCCCTTACCTCCAGAAACCCCTACATCAGACCAAGTTTCTTCTCCCTCGCCTAGTACCGTCCCTTTGCCCCCTCCCAACTGGGAACTGAGTACCCCCAAATTTAATACCAATCCTCCTCCTCCTAACAACCAGCAGCTCCCTAGGACTCCCACCCCTAGTCAAGAACAAGATTTTGGAGATGGACCCTACTGTCACACACGATCTAAGACAACTAAGCTCCTTCCCCTGAGAGAAGTCCCTATGGGAGGAATAGCTGGAGGGGTAGGGTTTGTCAATGCCCCATTGACAGCTTCAGAAGTCCGGGGATTCAAGAAAGAGCTAGGGAACTTAGTTGAAGACCCAGTAGGGATAGCCAACCAGGTAGACCAGTTCCTGGGTCCAAATACTTACACCTGGGGGGAGTTAAACTCTACTTTAAACATCTTATTTAACCCTGAAGAGGTAGCCATGATCCGTACTGCGGGGATACGAATCTGGGAAAGGGAGAATAGATCAGGACTCCCAGGAGAGTATAAACTCCCACAAGTAGATCCAGGGTGGGATCCTAACAGGGAGGAGGGAAGACGGAACATGAGGGACTACAGGTCCCTAATAGTGAAGGGTATTAAGGAATCAGTTCCCCGGGGTAATAACACAAAACTAGCCTTTGATGGGACCCAGGAGAAGGACGAGACTCCAGCCACCTGGTTGAATAGGTTGAGGAGAAATTTTCAGCTGTATTCAAACATAGACCCTGACAGCCCTGAGGGCCAGGTGTTATTAAAAGTGCAGTTTGTGACTAAGTCCTGGCCTGATATCAGGAGGAAGCTTGAAAAACTAGAGGACTGGCAAGAAAAGGGGATCAATGAGCTATCTCTAAAAAGAAGCTCTAAAAGTCTACTTGAGGAGAGAAGAGGAGAAGACGAAGACAAGGACAAAGCTCATGGTGGCGGTGGCCCGGGAGATTGTTAGGGCAGACAAGGATCAGACAGATAGGAATCAACAAAGTGATGGAAAGCCAAAGTCCCAGTTTGAGGGAGATAGGAAGAAATCGGTTATGTCTCCATGGACCAACCCTAGGAACTCTCGAGTGAGTGGGAGGTGTTACTACTGTGGAGAGATTGGACATCTCAAAAGAGACTGCAAGAAATTATCCCTGGATGAGGAAATAGCTAGAGAGCAGGATGTCATGGAGAAAATCTTAAGGGGAGAGGAAAGTCGTGATTAGGGGTGTCAGGGGCTATATGTAATAGAGGACCCGATGAAACACCGAGAAGAGCCCCTGGTAAACCTTGAGGTAGGTCCCCAGAGTGAGGAAGTAGAATTTTTAGCAGACACGGGAGCAGACCGTTCAAGTTTGAACAAGCTCCCAACTGGAATGTTTTTAAGCAACAAAGTTTGTGAAGTGTCAGGAGCTGAGGGAAAACCCTTCATGGCTCCTGTGATAAAAAATGTTGAAGTGAAAGGAAATTCTCGGCAGTGCTATGCAGACTTCGTGTACCTACCAGACTTAGAGACTAACTTGCTGGGAAGAGACTTGCAGGTACAACTGGGAGTGGGAGTAATACCAGTGAACGGAAAAATGGTGGTCCATATGATGAAGCTAACAACCAAAGATATAGAAGAGATTAACTCTGAGGTTTGGGCGGAAGAAGGGAAGTTTGGATATTTAGATATTTCCCCAATAAAGATTGAAATCCAGAAGAAAACCCCTCCTATCAGGATCAGGCAGTACCCAATGTCCCTAGAGAGCAGAAAAGGATTGGCCCCAGTTGTTGATCACCTGCTGGCAGAAGGCATTTTAGAGCCATGCATGTCCCCCCATAACACCCCGATTTTGGCTGTTAAAAAAGCAGAAGGGAAGTACCAGTTAGTCCAAGACCTGAGGGAAGTGAATAAGAGGACTGTTACCAGGCACCCAGTGGTGTCGAATCCATACACCCTCCTGAGTCAAGTACCCAATGAACATGTTTGATTCACAGTTATCGATCTAAAGGATGCATTCTGGGCATGTCCCCTAGCAGAAGAATGCCGTGATTGGTTTGCCTTTGAATGGGAATATCCTGAAAAGAAAAGAAAACAACAGCTAAGGTGGACTCGGTTGCCTCAAGGCTTTACAGAGTCTCCGAACCTTTTTGGGCAAGCGTTAGAAGAATTACTGAGCCAATTTGATCCCGAAGGTGACATCCAAATTTTACAATATGTTGATGATCTCTTGATATCAGGGGAAGATCAAGACAGGGTAAGAAAAACCAGTGTGCGGCTGTTAAACTTCTTGGGGACCAAAGGGTTAAGGGTGTCTCGGAATAAATTACAGTTTGTAGAGCCCAAAGTCATTTACTTGGGACACATAATAAGACAGGGCAGTAAGGAACTGAGCCCAGAGAGAGTATCAGGCATTCTAGCCATACCTGCACCAAAAACAAAGAGAGACATAAGAAAACTCTTAGGCCTTTTTGGATATTGCAAACTATGGATAGAACAATATACTCAGAGCGTCAAGTTTCTTTATGAAAAGCTGGTTGATTGTGAACCCATAAAGTGGACAGCTGAAGATGAAGCGCAATTAAATCAGCTAAAGGTTAAGCTGTCCACAGCACCAGTTTTAAGCCTGCCTGACCTAAAGAAAGAATTTGATTTGTTTGTCAACTCTGAAGAAGGGATGCATATGGGGTTCTGACCCAGGAATGGGGAGGATGTCGTAAGCCCATAGCCTATCTATCCAAACTGCTGGACCCAGTAGCTCGTGGGTGGCCCACCTGCGTGCAATCAATAGCTGCTGCTGCCATTTTAATAGAAGAGGCCCAAAAGCTAACCCTACAGGGTAAGATCAGAGTCCACACACCACATGATTTAAAAACAATCTTGAGCCGAAAGGCTCAGCAGTGGCTGACAGATGCCAGGATATTAAAATATGAAGTCATCCTAATGGATACTAGCAATTTGGAGCTAGTAACCTCCAAGGGCCTAAACCCGGCACAATTTTTGTCAGGGGAGCCTCTGCCTGAATTAGAACATGACTGCTTAGAATTGGTAAATCTCCAAACCAAAGTGAGGGAGGATCTGGGAGATGTACCCCTGCCCTATGGGAAGGTACTATTTACTGATGGTTCCTCCAGGGTGGTGGAGGGGAAAAGATATTCAGGGTATGTTGGGGAAGGTGAAACAGGGAAACCTTATGAATGTGATTGTTTGGCACTAGATTGTGAAAATATGAAGGCTAGAATCAAAGTAGAAATGAAAGCCTGCTTTGAGTTATAGGATACTGAGTACTGGTTAACCAAAGAACAATAGCCTAGCCAGCTAGAGGAGAATCCCTGTTGATAAAACAATGTCCTTCTGCTGATAAGAAGAGTCCAAAAGTAAAGAAGCAAGGAAAGAACTTGTAAAGCTCTGTAGAGTATAAAATGCAACACTGTATGTTAATATAGGGAAGCCCATAGGTTGTATGTAAATTCTTTAGTGGGTGTGTCTCATGGTGATTGGTTTCTGGTAATTAGAATATTCACGATAGAAAAAGATATATTGGATTGTAACAAGAACTTCGCTCTCTTTACTCTTTACTCTTTACTCTTACCTCTTACCTCTTGCCTCTTCTCTCTTCCCTCCTCCCTTTACCCCTCTCCCCTCTCCCCCCTCTTAACTCTCAGCCCCCTCTCCCTGTTCCTACCCCTCTCGCCTTCCCTACTCCTTCCCTCTGTTCCGCTCTTACTCCCTCCCTCTCCCTTCCAACCTCACCTTCCCTGCTCTACCTGGTCTCTCTCCCCTCCCCCAGACCATGTGGACGCCAAGGCTGGTGGCGGACACGGGTCTCCCCTCCTTTTACTCTTATAATAAATCGCTTATACTTGAACAGCTTGACCCTGGAGAAGTCTCTCACCGCGAGCGAGTGTTTTTGCAACTACAATAAGGGTATGCAGTGGTCATAGAGGTAGGGGAAGGAAAACTAGAGGTCCTAGAAAAAGGGAGACTACCCCCCAGTTGGTCAGCTCAGTGCTGTGAGGTTCATGCTCTAAAGAGGGGTCTGGACTTGCTAGAGAGAGAAAAAGGAACCATCTATACAGATTCAAAGTATGCCTTTGGGATAGTCCATACCTTTGGTAAGATCTGGGAGGAGAGAGGCTACCTGAACTCCAAAGGGAAGAACCTGGCACATGAAGGGCTGATTAAATCAGTATTAGAGTCCTTGACCAAACCCACAGAGATTGCAGTGGTCCACATGAAGGGGCATCAGAAGGGAGACTCCTTAGAAAGCAGAGGGAACCGACTTGCTGACCAAGCAGCTAAAGAAGTGGCCTTAGATCCAAAGGAATCGGTGAAAGTTTTTAAACTGGATGAGGTAGTAACTGAAGAGGAAGGAAAGAAGGAACCAATATTTACCAAGAAAGAGTGGGAAGTAATAAAAAAATTAGAACTGTCTCAAGGGGAACAAGGGGAATGGTTAACCTCAGATGGGCGAAAGTTTCTGAACAAGGCTTTAGCCCGGAAAATATTAAATGAGATACATGAACTGACGCATTGGGGAACCCAAGGGTTGTGTGATCATTTTCTGAGGGAAAACTTATGCTTGGGAGTTTATGATCTAGCAAAGGCCATAACAAAGGGGTGTGTAATATGCCAGAAGGTAAACCAGAAAGTAATGAGAAAGGCTGAACCTGGGGGAAGAGAGTTAGCCATGAGACCATTCCAGAGTGTGCAAGTAGACTTCACGGAAATGCCTCCTATACAAGGATATAAACACCTATTGGTGATAGTTGACCATCTAACCCATTGGGTAGAGGCATTCCCCACAAAAAAAGAGACAGCAGAAGAAGTCGCCCGGGTAATACTGGAAAGTATTATCCCCAGATATGGGCTAGTGAATACCATTGACTCAGACAGGGGATCCCATTTCACCTCCCAAGCCTTACAGGCCATTGTAAAGGCTCTAGGAATAAAGTGGAGACTGCACACTCCATGGCACCCCCAGAGTTCGGGTCGGGTGGAACGTATGAACAAGACATTAAAAAATGTGTTAACAAAACTAATAGCTGAGACCCAGATGAACTGGTTAAAGTGTTTGCCTCTCGCCCTCCTGAGAATCAGAACCAGGCCACGATCTGACCTTGGTGCCTCCCCATATGAAATGATGTTTGGGCTCCCCTTTCTAATGACCCCTTACAGCACTGGAGATTACATAGAAGGGGAAGAAATAGCTAAAAAGTACCTAGAGACAATTGGGAGGACCCTGAATAACCTAAGAAAGAGAGGATATCTCCCCCAAACCTTCCCACTTGACACAAACATCCACCAGATCAATCCGGGGGATTGGGTATTGATTAAATCCTGGAAAGACACCCCCTTAACCCCGAAATTTGAAGGTCCCTTCCAGGTTCTGCTGGTGACCCACGCTGCTATTCGGACCCAAGAAAAGGGGTGGACTCACGTCTCACGTGTAAAAGGACCGGTATCGCCTCCTCCTGACTGTGGACAAGGCACAGAAAAATCCCCCACGAATTCTCCCAAGTGGACTGCCATTACAGATCCTACCAGTCTAAGAGTGACTCTTAAGAGGCAGCCAGAAAACAGACTGAGAGAGAAAGAATATAAACAAAGACTGCAGAACTCTGCTGAGTGAGTTGGTTTAACTGGGAGTGTTCTTAAAGTTCTTGTGGTTGTTGCTGTAAAATAATTTTGATGTTAGCAAAGTTGGTTGAATGAAAACCCCACACATTAACTTCTCCCACAGGACATTCTCCAAAAAGGCAACTAAATTAAAGAAGAAGGTGGGAGGAAAAGGACCATACCATCTCTCCTGATCCCCCAAAAAGACCTAAGAGGCAAGACCGGGTGAGGCTAACAGGGAAGGTGAGCCATGAAGCTCCCTAGAACAAAACTAGCTCATACCGGACTCTTAGGTGGACTGGTGTTGGTCCAGCTGGTGAGCCTTGGGATAGGGGACAGTGGAGAAGCATGTACAAAGTGCTACTATCCCCTATATGATGGAGAGGATCTAGGATCACTGATGAGGGTCCACACAAACATCAATCCCACCTGTTTTGATCACACCAAATTGGAAACATGTCAGGAGGAAGGAAAGACATATTGGATTACTAGAAATACTGCCTCATTTAGGCAACGTCTGCTTGGAGAATGCCCTGTAGGAGAATCCTGGCTCTGCTTTGAACAGGAGGGACTGAATGATGTAATAAAAGAAAAACAATTGAAGATAAGGAAAGGTGATCTGGATGAAACACGAGGTAAGAACCTATTCATTGACCTGATGGAGAGAATCAGCAGAGAGTTAAACTTAACCAATTGTTGGGTATGTGGGAACACCCAGATGTCAGATATTTGGCCCTGGGAAGGGATCAGCCTGGCACCTTTAGACATTCTAAGGTGGAAATTAACTGAGCAAAAACCCCAGACAGGGAACAGGGGACGGGAACAATGGGATCTGAAAGCAAGAGTGATTGGGGAAGAATGCATTAAAAGGACAGGAAGAAGATACAAAACCCCTGTGGGAAAAATGGCCTGCAAAAGATACCTGACGGTGAAACACTCAGGTAGCAGGTGGATTCCCCAAGAACCAAACAGGTATTGGGCCACTGGGAGAAAGGAAAGGGGGTGTATTTATCATGAGGTGTACAAACTGTATGAGTGCGCAGAAAAAGGAATAAACCCTTTTTGGGGGTTAAGAGAACTCTCAAAATACTGGGAACATCCTACAGACACACAGGACACTTTCTGGAAGGCCCCTGAGTATTTATTTTGGATTTGTGGGAGCACTGCCTATACCCACCTCCCAGGAGATTGGGCAGGAAGCTGCACAATAGGGATAATAAAGCCTGCTTTTTTTCTCCTACCTAAGAAATCAGGGTCATACTTGGGAGTCCCCTTGTATGATGACTTAAAAAAAGGCAGTCGAAAGAGGAGGCATGTAATGGACCTAGGAAGCAATCAGAAATGGAAGGGGAAGATCTGGACCCCTGAGGAAATAATTAAGACATATGGACCGGCCACGTGGGCCCAGGATGGATCCTGGGGGTATCGTACCCCAGTCTATATGTTAAACCGAATCATCCGTCTCCAGGCAGTATTAGAAGTGGTGTCAAACAGAACTGCCCTTGCTTTAGACCACATTAGCACACAATTGGCACAAACCAGGGCTGTAGTCTATCAGATTCGGCTGGCGGTGGACTACCTATTGGCAGATGAAGGAGGCATTTGTGGAAAGTTTAATTCCTCTGAATGTTGCCTGGAGATAGATGATAAGAGTGAGGTAATCAAAAACATCTCAAAAGAAATACGAAAGATAGCTTATGTGGGCACCCAGGAATGGACTCCTCTGGTGAACTCAGACTGGTGGAATGACCTTTGGTCCTTTAAAAAAGGGTGGTGGAAAAAAATAGTCTTTATTGCTGTCTGTGCATTTGCAAGTTTCTTGTTCCTGCACTGTTTAATCCCCTGCCTAATCAAGACAGTGACTACCACAGTACAAGCAAGCATCCAGATCCCTGAAATAAAAGATAAGAAGCAGGCCAGGATCATGTTAATGGAGACTCAAAGTCAGGATCGAGAGCACAAAACTGCCAGGGAAATATATGAGCAATATCGAGAATTAAGAGATAAATATTCCCAAGAGCCAGAAGTTAATGGTTGATGCGGGCTAGAGCCCGATCAAAATATAAGAGGGGGGATATTGTTAAGAATAATACGTTCCAGTTGCTGTTTGTAAACTCCTTACTTACCTTGTACCCCTGTCCCAGGTTTACTTACCTTGTACCCCTGTCGCAAATTGCTGTACCCCATATTTTTGTTCCTTGTTCAGCCAGGCCCTGCCCCCTCTCCCAAGTTGCTGTACCCTGTGTTTCTTGTTCTGTGTTCAGCCAGGCACTGCCCCCACTGCTCCTAGACTCCCACATGGCAACATTGTATCCCTTTCCCAAGTTGCTGTACCGCTCTGAGGAGGAAGATGACATACTGACTTTTATGCAAACGAGAGAGACCAGAGACTTATGGGATGCACCCAGACTGGAAAAGACCCCAAAACAACGAGCCACGCAAAAGGGAAGGAATAGAACCAGCACCATCTAACAAGGAAGACCCAGAGGAGTCCCCTGACTTCTTTCCAGAGGCCGACATAACCTCGAGGAGACTCGACTGGGATGACAGCCTAGACTACGAGCCTGAAAGAACGAGTCTTCCCGGGGACTCCCGTGAGGAAGGAAGGCCCAGCTCTGCCCTAGTGACAGAGCTGCACAGATCCTCCTCTTCTGCGGTGTCCAGTGGGAGCAGTGGTGGTGTGCGCGACCCCTCGGGCCCCCACCCCAGAGCTGTGCTGCTTAATAAAGGCCTTTTTAAAAGGAGCTGGTCTCCTGGCCCGTTTATCACATCAGTATAAAAAGGAGCTTTGCAAGGCTCAGATGGAATTTGGGAGAAAAAGTGAACATTTTAAAGGCCTTTTAAAGGCCACCTTTTCCTCAAACACACTATGTTTGATGATATCAGGGATCTGTTTGCATGTCTTCTAACCCAAACAGAATATCTGTTGTGGGAGAGGACATGGAAGAGATTATTACAGGAGCTTTTTCCTGAGCTCTTGCAAAGCCCTGACTGTGCCATTGATGCAGATAACAACAGTATCTCAATGGACCACTTGTGTGGTGAAGGGGATTGGTCACAAGCTAGAACGCAGGCTGAAAAAATACCACAGCCTGTGTTAGAACAGGTGAAGAGAGCTGCAGAGAAGGCCTTTATCCTTATGCCTACAAAAGAATCTAAGCAAAGTTATGTGACTATTAAACAGTTTCCCTTTGAGGTTTTTATAGATTTTGTTGAAAGGCTCTGAGTCAAGGGGGAAAGGCAGGTTGAGAGTCATCAACTACAGGAACAGATAATAATGCAGGTGGCCCAAGCAAATGCTGATGACGTCTGCAAGAAGATCATCCTAGGCCTGCCCTTTGAGCCACCACTGACCCTCGACTTGATCATCGAAGCCTGTACTGGTACTCAAAGAGAGCCATCACCCCAGAGCCTTGAGGAAAAGGACACAGAATGGAGAAAACAGCTGCTGCTGCTGCTACTCCAAAAATACACCAACAGCCTTTTCCATGTTTTAACTGTGGGCAGGAGGGACACATAGCAAAAGTTTGCCTGAAGTGGCAGCTTCTGCAAAATAAACCAGTAAGTTCTCGGGGGGAGGGGGGACAACTGCTTCCAAAAGACTAGATGGGAAATGCGGGCCTGCTTCGTGTGCAGACAAAAATTAAGCAGGTCAGAACGGGGGCCCAGAGAAGGTTTGGAAGCCACAAGCTCCCTTTAAGCTAGTTGTGACAGAAAACAGATTCTTTAATACAGACAACTGGCAGGTTGTGTCAGTGATCCACTTGACAAGGACTTATTTGCTGGACTGAACTCTTAAGTATGTCGTTATTGGGGACACCAAGCACACACCCCAGGAAATCAAAATCTCTCTGGCATTCATAACATCAGAGCCAGAGGCGCTCATTCTCATGGCACGTTGTGTCCACCCACTCTTCTTTATGCCACAGGGCCAAATCATCGCCCAGGCAATTCCCATGCCAAACTGGGCAGAAGTCATTGGAGAACACTAGCCTTGGATGGGGTATGGACCCTGGCAAGGTGAAGATTACCTTCACCTCGATAGAGTGTTGGACACAGGGGCAGATGTGACGACCATCCCAACCACCAGATGGCCATCACATTGGGAATTGCAACCCGTGATAGGTAAAGTACAAGGCATTGGGGGTACCCAATTAGTCAAACAATCTAAGACAGTAGTCCAAATTGAAGGGCCATATGGGCAATTGGCCAGCTTACGCCCATTCATTTTAGATTATAAGGTTCCCCTATGATGGAAAGACACCATGTCCCAACGGGGAGTGAAAATTGAAATCCCAAAAACCCCTCAGGATTTTTCATAGCAGCCGCTGATAAGCTCCCTGACCATAAGCTGAGCTGGAAAACAGAAGAGCCAGTATGGGAAGATCAGTGGCCGCTGAATGAAGGCTCTCAATGAACTTGTAGGAGAGCAGTTAGCAAAAGGCAACATTGTGCCAACCACCAGCCCTTGGAATTCCCCGGTCTTTGTTATCAGGAAGCTGGGAAAGGACAAGTGCCAGCTCATCCATGACCTTAGAGAAATTAACAAAGTCATTGAAGACATGGGGTCTCTTCAACCAGGAATGCCCTCCCTGTCAATGCTCCCCCAGAATTGGAATTTGGCAGTTATTGATATAAAATACTGTTTCTTCCAAATTCCCCTTGACCCTGCTGATGACACATGGTTTGCCTTCTCAGTTCCCTCCATCAATCGAGAAGCGCCAATGAAACGCTACCATTGGCGAACCTTGCCTCAAGGCATGAAAAGCAGTCCCAGTATCTGCCAGTGGTACGTTGCTTCATTGCTGTCCCCAGTGCGCGCCAAAGCAAGAGAAACCATCATCCTACACTATATGAATGATGCGCCCCCGATGATGATACACTACAGCATGTGCTTGACCTAGCTGTCAATGTTTTGATTGCTGCAGGATTTGAACTCCAAAAGGACGAAGTTAAACGAGTGCCCCCTTGGAAGTATCTTGGGCTCCAAATTAGCAAGAGGACCATTACTCCTCAAAAGCTGATGATCAGAAGCAACCCGAAAACCTTAGCCAATCTTCACCAGCTGTGTGGGTCCTTAAATTGGGTGAGACCCTGGCTGGGCTTAACAACAGAAGACATAGCCCCACTTTTCAATTGATTGAAAGGGGAAGAGGAGCTGAGTTCTCCTAGGGTCCTGACCCAAGAGGCCAAGCGAGCTCTGGAGAAAGCTCAAGAGGTGATGGCAACAAAACAAGCTCATTGCTGTCTGCCAGACTTACCATTTAAGTTTATTGTTTTGGGAGGACTGCCACACCTCCGTGGCCTCATTTTCCAGTAGGATCAGGGCCAGAGGGATCCACTCCTGACCATAAAGTGGGTATTCCTCAATCACCAGCGGTCCAAAAGTATCACCAGGCCACAAGAATTATTGGCTCAATTGATCTGGAAGGCCAGGGCAAGAATGCAAGAACTGGCAAGGTGTGACCTAGCTTGCGTCCATCTACCACTTTCCCTAACATCAGGTAAGTTGACAAAAGTGGTTCTGTAGCAGTTACTTAGGGAAAAGGAGACACTCCAATTTGCTCTAGATAGCTACCCAGGACAAATTTCAATTCATAATCCTGGACACAAATTATTTAATTTGGCATTCAAATTAGTCCCTAAGGAAAAACAAAGTTGGAGGCCACTCAATGCTGTGACAGTTTTCACAGATGTATCCAGAGCATCCCACAAGTCAGTGATGACCTGGAAGGATCCTCAGTCTCAGAATTGGGAGACAGATGTAAAAGAGGTTGAGGGCTCCCCTGAAATTATTAAGCTAGATGCAGTCATCAGAGCCTTCAAGAGGTTTTCTGAATCCCTTAATCTAGTCAGTGATTCGGCTTATGTTGCAGGGGTAGTATCTAGAGCCAAAAATGCTGTTTTAAAGGAGGTCTCTAATCCTAACCTTGTTAAATTACTCCCAAAATTAGTTTATCTTGTTTCCTACTGAGAGCAACCTTCTATGTGATACATGTGAGGTCATACACTGATCTGCCAGGTTTCATCACAGAGGAGAACAGAAAAGCAGATGCCCTGTCCGCCCCAGCTGAGATGGCCAACCTGCTGGACATCTTTCAGCAAGTAAAGCTGAGCCATCAACAATTCCATCAGAATGTGCCTGGCTGGTACACCAATTTCATCTAAAGCGGGACCAGGCCAAGGCTATCATAGCTACATGTCCCAGTTGCTAAAGGTATGCAGAACCGATCTTGAGTGCTGGTGTAAATCCAAGAGGCCTCAACAGCTGTGAGGTGTGGTGGATGGACGTGATTCATGTTCTGCAATTTGGCAGGCTGAAGTATGTCCACATTTCGGTAGATACTTTCTCCGGAACAGTCTATGCTTCTGCCCACATGGGAGAAGACCACAGATGCGCAAAAACACTTAGTGCGGGCCTTCTCTGTGTTGGGGATCCCTAAAGAGGTTAAAACAGATAATGGTCCCACACATACCTCCAAGGCCTTCCAGGAGTTCCTGCAGAAATGGGGAGCAAACCATAAAACAGACATCCCCCACTACCCCACAGGTCAAGCCATCATTGAGCAAACACATTGGTCATTCAAGAGAGTCCTAGAGCAACAGCAGAGCAATAAAACCAGTGATCCACGACAGAGTTTAACGACACTGTTTACCATAAATTTTCTAAATTGCTTGTTTGAACACCTGAACACACCTGTTGTCCGGCATTTCAGCAGTAACACACAGCTGAAATTGCGAGAACACCCCCCAGTTTTAATAAAGAGTCCTGAGACAGCAAAAGTAGAGGGCCCATTTGAGTTAATCACTTGGGGTTGGGGATGTGCTTGCATGTCCACACCCTCCGGGTTGAGATAGGTCCCTCAAACACTGATTAAATTGCATATCCTCAAGCCCACACCACAATCAGGTCAGTCCACCAAAGATGTAGCTGTGGCTTCCCTCTGGAGGCGCCAGAGCCAAGGAACTGGAAATCTCAATCCCGTAATTGATTGTGTCAGATTATCCCTGACTGTTCTTTTTCCCAATGATATGTCAGATGTTTTTAGTTAATGTTTACCATGTCTCTGATTTCTTCCCCAACAATGTGTCTCAGTGGCCTACTAGATGATGAGGAGATAACTAGAAAAGCAATCTTACAAAATCACACTGCCAGTGACTTTCTCCTTCTTGCACATGGCCATGGGTGTGAAGACTTTGAAGGGCTCTGTTGCTTTAACTTAATATCCAAAAGCAAAAGCATCCATGCTTCCATAAATAAGATGAAGAAACTCCTCAGAGACATCAAACAAGAAACCAAGGACTGGCTGAGTTCCATCTTTAAAGGATGGGGACTAACAGGATGGCTAGCTTCTATTGTCAGGACCATTCTATTGATTTTCTTAGTTATATTTCTTACTCTAATTGCCTTTTCCATTTTAAAGAGAGTTATCTTAAAGACTGGCCAAGATACCATCTTTCCCACTAACGAAGTTAATCATGCAGCAGTATCCACACAGCAGTCCTGGTTTAGAAACGTGTTCCCCTGATCAGAGTCTATTACTCAGTGCCAAAACTCTCCTTATTAAATAGAAAACAGGGAGATGTTGCAGTGTGTTTCTTGTTAATATGTTCTGTTATTGCCTAAGTTGATAGTTTGGTCCAAAGGAGACCATCCCACTCCACGTTGTCAATCTAGATAGTTTGGTCCAAAGGAGACCATCCCACTCCACATTGTCAATCTACTCTGAGTCCCCTGTCAATCCTACCTTAGGCCCACTACATGCTTGGAATTCCACTTCAGAAATCCCCTAAACTTCAACACTGGATTAGTCCATGTGACCCAACTTTCCCCCGCTACCTCCCTCATTGGATGATGATTTTGTGAACTCTGCCTTTTACCTTCCCCAGGATATCTCTGATTAGCTGATGCTTTGTTCCCTCCCTTTGAACCGCCTCCCTATTTCAGCTGCTGCATGCTCACATTTTCTGTCTTTTACCCCCAAGATTCCCCAGAGTAATAAATCCTCTATTATCCCATGCAAAAGACCTCCCTCTTGTCCTTTCCTCCTCAGAGCACAGACTGACAGCCAAAAAGCTGTTGAGCGAGTGCTCTAGTTGCACCTTGGGTCATCCTGCTCCTGGGGAGTGGCCTACTCCTGAAGCAGGCCGAAGTGATAGAGCCAGATAAGCTCTGGCCCAATGCAATAAACAACTGTGCTATGATTTCCGGTGGGGTGGTAATGGTCTTGTGAGGTTCATGGGTCCTAAAAACCCGTTGTACAATCATCAGGGGATCTATCAGGTGTGGGTCCCACTGAAAAATCAGTGCATTAAATTTGGGACTGGTGCCAAGAATAGCTAAGGAAAAGGGTAGCTGGGGGTGGTACCTGTGTGCCTGTTTGGTCTGGATGGCATCAGCTACCTTTTCTACCGCTGCCCTGGCCTCTCATGTTAGGGAGCACAGAGCAACGAGGTCCTTGTCACCCTTTGGGAACTGGAACAAGAGTAGGAAGTGGTGATCCCCAGCAGTGGACGAACCCAGCTGATGCTCCCATGGAGGTGGTATAGTTCCCACAGGGTCATGGGGTCATCCTTAATCTGCAGCAGCTGGGGTGCGATGGTTCTTTCTGCAATCTTGAGGCTGAGGTATTTCCAAGGGGCGGTACACTGGATCTTTTCCTTAGCTATTTCAAATCCCCTGGTTTGAACCACATCAATGATGTCTTGTAAAGCACAGTCTAAAATAGTTTGAGTCTCTGCACAGATTAAAATGTCATCCATGTAGTGGAGCATGATTACGTTGGGGTATCTCAAGTGAATGGGTGACAAGATATGGGCTGCAAACCACTGGCAGATTGTGGGTGAGTTCTTCATGCCCTGGGGAAATACTGTCCAGTGGTACCTCTGTAGAAGTGCCTGTTGATTTAGGAATGGGACTGAAAAGGCAAATTGGGGGGCATCTTCTTGGGTGGAAAGGGATGTTAAAAAAGCAGTCCTTTAAGTCAATGACCAATGACCAATGACCACTGAGTGCCAATCTCTGGGTAACATGAGTGCTGAGGGTGGTCCAGGCTGGAGTGGACCCATGTCCTCAATGACCTTATTGATCTTTCTGAGGTCCTGCAAGACCCACCATGTGTCCTTGCCAGGCTTTTTAATGACAAAGACAAGTGTATTCCAAGGGCTAGTGGATGGTACAATATGGCCCTTAGACAGTTGTTCCTGCACAAGAGACTGCAGCGCCTTTAGCTTTTTATCTGGAAGGGGCCACTGATCCACCCATATGGGTTTATCAGTCCTCCAGGTTAGCTGAAGGGTGGTGTACTGCCCTTAGACAGTTGTTCCTGCACAAGAGACTGCAGCGCCTTTAGCTTTTTATCTGGAAGGGGCCACTGATCCACCCATATGGGTTTATCAGTCCTCCAGGTTAGCTGAAGGGTGGTGTACTGCTCAGTGGCCCCGACTACAAATCCTGTGGTATTGTTAGGATATCTAGAGTCATTCCCCATTGAGATAATAGGTCCCTCCCCCAGAGTGTTATGGCTGTTCTAGCCACAAAGTGTTGTGCTATATTTAGGAAAGACAGAAGCACGGCACAGACTGTCTAGCTGGGTTGCAAAAGAGAGCAAGTTTTATTATTCCAGATCTTCTTTTATAGACAGGTCTAAGAAGGTCTGGAAAGGTAAAACTCTCATTGGTCATTAAACTAACACTAATCGTTGGACAGTTGGGAACAACACACCTTGACTGTTTCTTACAAGTAAACAACAAGGTGACAAACAACACCTGTAAAAGTTGTTTTCTTTCTCCAAGGACTGTTTTGATTCCTCCTTATGATTTCCCAGGCCACGCTTACTCAGGCCACTCTGAGAAAGTTACGTGACTTGGTTTCACACAAGCTGAAGCTAATGCCTGAAGCCTAAAAATCTCTTATTTGATCATAGTCAGTTACCACATCTCCCCCTTTTTGTTTAAAGGTGGAAGGCAACATTTGTAATCACTTGCAGGGGCCTTGCAGGAAAGAGAATAAACACAGCATCAGAGGTCCCTTTAGTAGCTTGTCAATTACCAGGCAGAACCTCGCTTAGACACTGACTTTAGAATGGTCAGGGAGATTCTCTGGCACATGCCATCGATTCCTTGACACATGGCCATCAAGTCTTGTTGTTCATTTTTGCAAGGAGTCAGTTAAACCTGGTAAATTGGAGTGACTGAATGTGCAGGAAAAATTTTCAGTAATGAAACACAGTTGCATTATTGACCTCTTTCAAAAGTGAATAATCCAAACATTTGGTTATATCTGCTATATAAGCAGATTCAATTACCAAATTCAGGGGTACCTAACTGGGCCAAGCTTGGTTCATGACCTTCTAGCACGTGCCAGTCAGATTCATCCTTTCCAGGATGAATCCAGGTATCAATAGCTTTTCATGTTTTTCACAATTTTCAAATTGTTTCAAATGAGCAATTAATTCAGACAGCATGGCTGCTGGATTTTTTTGTTGGTTTTTTTTTTTTTTGTTGTTGTTTTTTTTTATTTTATTTTTGGATGCAAAGGCATGTGATAGCTGATGAGATGCCCTACTTTCCCAAGGAGCAGGTCTACTCCGATAAAGGCTGCAAGACTGTAAAGGCCAAATATTTAGACTTGAATCTCCAAAGTCCTTTCTGAGCTGTTGGAAAACTGTATTTGCACTTAACTTTTTACCTTTGCAGAAAGTGTGTTAAAAATACCAGAGTGAGCTGTATGGGCTTTAGAGAAACCCATTACAGAATGTACAGGATCAGACCATTGCTTGCTCAATTTTGCCAATGATACCTGTAGGATGAGAATCTGAATTTAAAACAATATCAGGGGAGGAATTTGCTTGACAAACCTGATTCCCAAAGATCCACATGATCCCAGTTACTACAAAGTAAAACCACAGCTCTTGGTAACTACAAAGCACATCAAAGGCACATGAAATATTACATGAGGTACATTTACATCTTTTTTTTGAAAATTAATAATTTTTGGTTTAGAGTCCAAATAAATGAAACTCAAGGAAAAGTCCATCAGCTGACAACAATGATCTTTAGCATCACTAGATATCT